>NC_132818.1:8344483-9598966 GCF_048594095.1 Paramormyrops kingsleyae | reverse complement strand
TGTGTGTGTGTGTGTCTGTCTGTCTGTGTGTGTGTGTGTCTGTGTGTGTGTGTGTGTCTGTCTGTGTGTGTGTGTGTGTCTGTGTGTGTGTCTGTCTGTCTGTGTGTGTGTGTGTGTGTGTGTGTGTCTGTGTGTGTGTGTGTGTGTGTCTGTCTGTGTGTGTGTGTGTGTGTGTCTGTCTGTGTGTGTGTGTGTCTGTGTGTGTGTGTGTCTGTCTGTGTGTGTGTGTGTGTGTGTGTGTCTGTCTGTGTGTGTGTGTGTGTGTGTGTGTGTGTGTGTCTGTGTGTGTGTGTGTCTGTCTGTGTGTGTGTGTGTGTGTGTGTCTGTGTGTGTGTGTGTCTGTCTGTGTGTGTGTGTGTGTGTCTGTGTGTGTCTGTGTGTGTGTGTGTGTGTGTCTGTCTGTGTGTGTGTGTGTGTGTGTGTGTCTGTCTGTGTGTGTGTGTGTCTGTGTGTCTGTCTGTGTGTGTGTGTGTGTGTGTGTGTGTGTGTGTGTGTCTGTCTGTGTGTCTGTCTGTGTGTGTGTCTGTCTGTGTGTGTGTGTGTGTGTGTGTGTGTGTGTGTGTGTGTCTGTCTGTGTGTGTGTGTGTCTGTGTGTCTGTCTGTCTGTGTGTGTGTGTGTGTGTGTGTGTGTGTGTGTGTCTGTCTGTGTGTGTGTGTGTGTGTGTGTGTGTGTGTCTGTCTGTGTGTGTGTGTGTGTGTGTGTGTGTGTGTCTGTCTGTGTGTGTGTCTGTCTGTGTGTGTGTGTGTGTCTGTGTGTGTGTGTGTCTGTCTGTGTGTGTGTGTGTCTGTCTGTGTGTGTGTGTGTGTCTGTGTGTGTGTGTGTCTGTCTGTGTGTGTGTGTGTGTGTGTGTGTGTGTGTGTGTGTGTGTGCGTTCTCTGGTACAGCATTGCACACTATCTGTGCCTACTGTATACTGATACCCATTTTCGGGTTTCTGCCAATTTTCTTGTTTCCCTCAGAATGAGATTCCCAGCTGTTTATTATTTGTGCAGGTGGTTTTGTTGTATAGTCACTGTGACACTGTGTGGGGAGGGGGACACTGGGGAGGGGAGGATCGCATCCCGAAAGTACATTGCTTTCCAAAGCAGGTGTTTGGCGTGAAGATGGCAGTGAGCCAACTGTGCCGGGAAGCCTGGCGTTTATCATTGTGTGTTGAATATAGGTGTGAACTCTGGGTCAGCTGGGCTGTCATGGTGGTTACTGGAAACTTTTATTTTCAAAATTGTTTCTTCCGTGTGACCAGGACTTTTGGACTGATACTCCAGACCAGGATCTCCCAGGACCACAGACATGCACAGCTCCAGGAACAGCGTCTGATTTCAGGGTAGTCTGAGATGCATTTATTTCCAAACTGTCCCTTTATGAAGGACATGTAACCTGAACAGTTTGAAAAATAGGTAGTTTTATGAAAATCTTTACTCAATAAAAGTTTTTCAAAAAATAATGTGCTGAATGTGGATGTTTTCTTTGACGTCCAATAAAATAATAATAGTTGAAAATTCTACGCTAACTCAGACACAAGCCAGTGAATGGAAATCCCAGAGTTTACCACAAATCATTAGTTCCAAACGCATGATCACACCAAGATGCCAGTTTTACTTTCCATTCCAGTGCTTGCAGTTTATTTACATTGCTTCTGCACACTATTGACAGACTTGTTAATATTAAAATGGTTCAAAGCTCTTAAAGACTGCATTAATGGCTTCCTCTGTGCATTTATTTGAGAATCAGGAGCTGAAGAAATAGTTTGAATGCATAGGATGGTGCACGAAAGGCCGATGTGACCCGCTGTCCAACCAGTGCCAGTCCGTTCGCCCGACCGCCTGCCTGCCGGTCTGTGAGTTCTCTGCGGCTGACAGAAAGGGTAGCCCCGCCTCCCCCGAGCTGGGTTTCCATGGAAGTGCCTTCAGACATAGCCTCTAACCAAAGCTCTTCTGAGGAAAGCTCATACACTAACATCCTTATCTGATTTCATGGAGTGTTACTTCAGTTGAACTGCTAAATATGAAATATATTTTCTCTCTCTCTGGGTGTGTGTGACCTAAGACAAAGGGGAGTTATTAAATCACACAATGGTGGAGATTTTAGAGTGTGCAGTGAAACTAAAAATAAGATGAATAGTATTATTCGAATGCAGGTGTTTTGCCCTGACCTATGAAATACTTATTCAGCTAAGTGTGCAGTACCGATATAAATCTCACCCATACTAGGCTAATTACTAGGCTGTCCTTCACAGTGATTCCGGGGCAGGGGGCCATCTTTCCAATTTCCCGGCACGTTTGTTTACACATGACATTACAAAAGCTGCATATATCAGTATATTGGAATCAGACTTCACAAATATGATGGCTCTGTTACTGAGGTTAAATAACTGCCTGTTGTTTATTAACTGACACATTATATTAAAGGTATCTCATGGTCTCCACCCAAACAGGTGAAAATTTGGCTTATTTGGAGCAACTAATTAGAGTTGGCCAATGAGAAGTGCTCTGAGCGGCTGAGCTTAAGAAGAGGCCAGGTTCCAGCAGGTTCCAGTCACGCTGGGTAATTTATTTTTTGTTTCGCAATGTCAAATTTGCCAAGCTTTTGGGAAAAAGTGCAGCCCGAGTGAACAGATGCGAAAGGGGCCACAGAACACCTCCCATTGTTTCCACAAGTGGGCGTTGCCGCGGCGACAGCCACAGCTCCTCTATGCAGTCGACGAACTCCAGATGCCCTCCTGAGGGTGGGGGTGATTCGGTGGGGGCTGGCCCAGCACCCAAAGTCTTCCCAGGCGTAGCTCGTGGCACCTTGCATAAGCTGTGACATCTTCTCCAAATTGGCCCGTAATGTAAACACACGATTGCTAGAGATGCCATGTGTGTGAGCTGGCACTCTCCCTAACGTCGAGCGCTTTTACAGGGTCAGTGGGGGACGTGGGGGAACCGTGTCCCATGTGACTTGGCACACAGAAATGACGTGGTGAGACAGATTACAGTAAACGGTTCACCTCACACGCTGTCAGCTTTTTCCAGCCTGGTCAGACAGGCTGTGTGTGTGGGTTTTGTAAGACTTTCACCTGAGGATTGGAGTAGCCTTAAACAAGGTCAAATCAAAACTAGTCATGCATCCTGGTGGATGACCAATCAGGACTGCTCTTACAACCCAGAGTCTGCCGTGGGGCTTCTTTTCATTAGGACGAAATACTAGCATTAGGAGTGAGAGAGTAGCTCTCTGGAATTGTAACCCACACACGACTCATTTCTCTTTCAGCTCCCAGTTCTCTTTTTGAGTAATTCTCTAAAGCTTGTTTCAGAGGGTGTTCCCATTTCCAAAGGTGCAGTTAGAGTAAAACGTAATGAGTCACCCAAGTGCACGGAACGTATTAGCTCAGCTGGTGTTTCACCATTCGCTCTGATTGGCTGTGTTATCCTGGTCCCGCTGTCCCCGCCCACTTCTACATCTTCGCCTCTGACTGTGATACCGTAGGTATTTTTGTCCTAATACAGGAGCTAATTACAGAGAAATTCCTTACAGTGTCGCCAGCCCACTTACCAGCACCAGACGAAAAAAAATATTTACTGAGAAGAATGGCGCATGAAAGCAAAGCAGTGGCAGGGATTGTGTTAAACATTGCAAGGCAGAGTGACCCCCTGCTTGACTGAGGGCCAGGGCAGCGCTCTCACAGTCTGCTGTCGTCATCCTCAGCACCAGGCACAAACGCGTGCCCCACTTTGGGCCACAAACAGAGAGTCCCCAGGCTTTCCCTGTAGAGGGGATGTGGGCAATATCCGGGTGAGTGGGTTCATGTATTTTAGGGGCGCTGGTAAACAGCTGCAGCGGTCCCGCGAAACTGAAATCAGACACCATCGCGGTGCGTAGCCCCATCCAGACTGAGAAACTACCAGAAAATCACCACGGTAACCAGGAGCCCCGGCAGCGTGGGTGACGCCACATGCCAAGTCGAAACCAGGTTCCGGGAGTTTTTCAACTTTTTTTTTTTTTTTACAAGAACAAACAACAGGACAACATAGAGGGACGACGGAGGGATCTGAACACTCTGCACACCGGCATCAGGCCCTAGCCAGAATCCTGCATTTACATATACAGTGTAACTTTGCATGCGGTCTGTAAGCAGGAGTTTTCACATATGGTGTTTTGCCAGGGGCTTGTTCCCCTGAAACGTCAATCCATCCCACGCTCAATAGGTCACGTTGTAAGGCACGGTGGCGTCACCCACCACTGAGAGTGAAAGCGGGGGGGGGGGGGGGGGGGAATATCTTTCCTGATGGTATAACTAGATTGTCCAGTTTTTTGTGAAGTACTGCCACTGGGTTCAGCCTCCAGCTGCCATCTCCACAAGTCTCCATCCCTGAACTCTGGCCTTCATTCGGAAATGGGTTTATAAACAGTGAGCCTTTGTTTTTTTTTTACTGTTTTGAAGGAACAGCATTCCGATTTCCATCTGTACAGAGGTGATTCCCAGAGTTCACGGAACACTGACGCCATAGAATGAGATTGTTTATGATGTCACAGCAACCTCAAATGCCGCAGGCCCTAAACGGGACAGTTTACATGGCTGTCATTTGCATTGTTGATAATTCCTGGGGTTAATTTCCATGCTTGGCTTCCTGGCAGGAAGTTCTCTGTGTGTTGGGGGGGGGGGGTTGGGGGTTAAGTGCAACGGTTGCCCAATCAGGCCACAGTGAGACTGTGTGCGTAACTAGCTTTTGGCTGCGTTTACAGAATCGCTGGGACATTCTCAGCTTACATCTTCAATCCACCATTAACATCAGCAGTCAGATCATCTGCAGACTGAGTCATTTCTCTCTATCGAATCCATCTCTCTTAAGTAACTGTTCCCTGGAACACAGAGTGCTGGAATGCTATGTTCCTGTCTTTAAGAAACGCCCCTTCAAATTACCTGTCACCAGCCTGGAACTACAGACTAAACAGAGCTTGTCTTTCAGCAGCTCGTGTGTGAAACTCAAACTCATTTAAGCCAGTTTATTGCAGCCTGTTATTGTGAACTCCATAATCTCACAATAAGGTGCAAATGTGCTTGTACTCATTTCCTTGTCTGAGAAGCTACATATGACCAGCTCTGAGTAGAGAGAGAAACTCTCTGAGTGACAGACAGCTTTGGACTACAAGCTCCATTTCTGTGATGCATAATCAATCCTGTACTCAGTGGATGATTTTTAAAAAGTCGCCAGACATATAGGGTTTGGGGGGGGGGGGCGGCACACAGTCATTCACACTCTATAATATCACCTCTTGGCTCAACCTCAGCACTGAGGATGTTTCATTTTAAAGTGGAAGGAGAATCGCATCTTCATTCCTTCACGTTGTTGTATAAATGACATACACATTAAGACAGACAATGCTTGAATGTCCAAAGATCCTGTTCCAGTAACTGCCAGGACTTGTACAGAAATGTCATGGTGGGGCATTTAATGCGGTGTTACAAGCATGGTATGCAGTTTATTAACATTAAAAACATGTATCAACTATTTTGGTTACTTGTTTTCTTTTGTGCAACATTTATGAGTCATCAGTTTAAAATCTGTAATCAAATAGCTAAATTCAAGTTTAAGGGCGATTTATAATTCTAAATAAGTGTGTGCTCTTCAGGACATTTAGGTGATTTTTATCTTTAACTTCCTTATTTTGATTTCTAAACAGCCCTCTTGGTTTCTTTTCCCCTATTCAGAATTAGATTGTATCTTGGTTTGTTGGAATAGAAGTATTCCGAAACAGTAGAGCTGTTCGATAGTTAAATAGAGTTGCTAAACCATTGAGTGGAATCTGTGTTACGATGAAGATAGTCTCACAGGTTACGCAGGCTAACACAAAAGAATGTTAAGCATGCTGTTTCTCTGGAACGGCGACCCGAAGTCGTACTAGCAGCAGTTCTGGACTCTTGTGAGGTTCCTTCTGGATGTGCCTGCGCTAACTTTTCGGAAGATGACGCAACGGCGATTTGTGGGAAGGAGCGTCCCTCCAAATATCATATGATGCACGCCCGTCCTTCTCGTGTTGCCTCCATCTCTCAATTTCAATGCTCTCCCTGTTTGCCTAAATTAAGCTGGTCTCAAGGACTGGTTGTTTACAGTTCAGGCAAACAAGTGAGTTGGATGGTTGCTTTTATTAGAAGTTAACTGGAAGTTAATTTCGGGCATTGAAAATTTCCCAGCTGATGTGTGAGGACTAAACAATGCAGTAACTATGAAGGGCGGCGTGCATGTTAAAAATTCAGCAATGATGGGGAAAAATGAGTTAAGCGTAAAAGTGACAGGGAAAAAAACATGGTGTTTCCTGTAATAGCGGTGACTTGTGACAATAGGTGTCCTCCCAGCAGTGCTGCATACTGCATACACTATTCATCCTTTCCGGGTAATGTGAACCGACGCTTCATCACTGCCGATGATCTGACAGTAAGGAATGTGCAGTAAACCAAATTAACAGAATCTTCAGCTGTCTAATACTCAGCCCTCCTCTAATGATGCATCCTTGGCAAATCTGCTTTACCAGAATAGCACCCCCTCGTGCACTCCACCAATGCCAGTATTTCACATCTCTGGGTCTATGACTGTAGCGTATTTCCCAAACACACGCAGGAATTCTAATTCGTAATATGGTGATGGATTGGTCCAGAGAACTACTGATATCTGAAGGCAAGTTGAAAGGTTGTATGTGTGGTTAGCCTTGATCGGTTTAATTACTTTTACGCCTTGTAATGTAAACTTTAAAAAGATAAAGAAAACGGGTAAAACAACTCTTCGGCGCATTTAAAGCGGCGTAGCACGTAGCACTAATTCCATATCCGCTACACACTGCGTATTAACGTCCTACAAACTAGGCCTACATGTAGTAATTCGGTACTGTAACAAGTAGTTTAATCCTTCGGATTCAATAAACCCACCTACATGCTCCCGATGAGCCTGGAGTTTCCGATACACAATCATTTTTACCCATTCAGTTTTCATTCTCCATTAACAAACAGAGTGGTACTATTTAAGACTCGTGCCTCGAGTCCTTGCTAGTTACTCATGCTATGCAAATTTCATTAGTTGCACATTTATTTCGCTTGTAGTATATTGGAGGATTCTGATCAATAGCGAAAGAGTGACTGCCAAGGAACAGTTCGTAGTACGGGCAAAAACATACAGAAAGCTTTGCTGTCTTCGTACTATGGATAATAACTAATTGTTGGCTAGAAATAAAAATTAAAAGTAGATAAATAGCTAGGTAATTGGAACATTAATAAAGCAAAACACAGATACGTACACATGATTCCTTTTGGCAAAACGAAAAAGCTCAACTAGGCTATATTTAATGAAAACACACGGCTACCATAGAAACTAGGTTTACATCATCTCCAGCACTACGCTAGTAGCTACGCACCCAAATACGTCACAGCATGTCGCAAAGCTAGAGGCGTATTGTCTCCATAGAAACGAAACAGTACACTCAAATTCCTGAATGGTTTCCTAGCAGCAGTACAGTCTTCGATATTACAGTATAAACACAGGTAACGAGAAATAACGTGGAGGTTTAAATTGTAAGTTTTGCGAAACAAATTCTTGCAAATCATACTACATTGATAATTTTTCAAAAAGTTTTGGACGACTGGGTAATTGTTGCGACAGAATATAAAAAAAACGCTTGGCAGTCGACCTGCAGAATGACTCCTCTGTGGGAGCTTATGATTGTTTTCAAAACACTTTTACTTGCACAAAAGAAATTAATATATCGCCTTCCGGCAGAAAGCATAACACTTCCACATGCAGAATATGAGATATAGGCTACAGGATGCCGGTTGACGAATTATAATATTATTCCCTGCTCGCGTTTTAACGGCTTATCACATTATAACGACTACATATTAAATGTAAAGGATCGTGTGGTGTAATCTTCATTCCAAATCTTAATAGCGCAATATGACCATGTTCTAACGAAATCTCTCGCTTTTTTCCCGGACATTAACGTTTGTAATATTTACAAGCAACAGACAGAACTATACCAAGACCATCCGGAAAATGACCACAGATGTGCTATCCCTATTGATCGAGTTACAACGCAATACACTCCTATCTAGTACACGGTCCTGGTGAGCATGGGGCATAATGCACAGAACATCTTGGATAGGAAGCTGGTTTATGCAAAAAAAGACACAATATCCTCAAAACTGCATGTTTTTAACTGATGGAGGAAACCCGCAGAAACACAGAGAGAACATTAAGCCTGCAGGCTACAGTGTTAACCACAGAACCGCCAAGCTGCCCATAATGGTGAACTTTTCCAAATAACTATCGAGCTTGTTTTCTCCCAGCTGACAGGGAACATTCCCGGAATTTCAGTTAACACTGTATAGAGGTGTATTCAAAGTTGGCAGAGAACATTCCTACTGTAACGTTAATGGAACTTTGTTTACACATTTTACGTTTTAACAAAGGCGCTGTCAATGTTAGCGCAATAACATTATTATTTGAACATCATTTTAACGTGATGTTGAAGTATAAATAAAAACTTTACTTTATGAATTAACCACTATACATGTACATACAGTGCAAACAGGCCACAACTTTAGAAGTTTAAAGCCATCATTGTACCTACTGTGCTGCCACATGCTTTATTTGTTCATGCTTTATTGGAGTCAGGTCCGTAGTGGCAGTAATTTCAGCCCAGAAGTAATATGTCCATTTAGTCTTTGCTCTGGCCTCTGTGACCCGGCCTGCATAGAGCCAGAGGGGTTAGAAGATGGATGGACGGGTGGATTAGCCCACATAGCAAGATGAGTTTGAACCAAATCCGTGCTTAATGTTGTTCAGAAATTGCTGCAGATCCGTAAAACAGATCTGGCCCAGTGTCTTTTTGCATAACCTGTTCCAAAGATCAAAACTGGTCTGAGTCCACTTTTTGGATTTGAAACAGATAAAGGCCAAATATGGGCTAGGTTTACGTCGAATGTTACCAAATCTGGCCTGTATCTGCACCACAGGCAAAAGTTAAATTCAGAGGTGGCTGAAATAGGGGCAGTAAGTGGCTCAGTAGCTCTGTGCTGGTGATCCAAAAGTTGCTGGTTCAAACCTTCAGCAGAAGACCCTGTGTATTAGCTGCCCTTGGTCTGTGTCCCCCCTCCCTCCCCTAAGGTATGCCAAGTGTGTTGGGGTCAGTGAAGGGAAGCATCCCAATGTACCTGTGTTTGTGCCAATAACACATGTTTGTTTTGTTGAATGTGGCTCAGACTCTTGTCTGCTGAGCAGTTTGGCTCCAGGATCCTCCCTTAATATATGTGGCTGGTGAGTGACTCTGGGGTGCTGCATGCTGTCTGATCTCTGAGCCATGGTGAGTAAGATGAGGGTAGGTGAAGAGAAGCATTCCAGTATAACTGTCTGTTCAAATAAAAACTTAGGTTCTGCTCCAGAATCATAACTAAGGATGCTGGTATACACACTTTAAAAACCATTTCTTTGTTTCAGAGCACAGGGGCAGCCAACACCCCCAGAGGTGGGGGTTAAAGGCCTTATTCAAGGATCCACAGATGTACAACCACTCCACTGGGGCCAGGGCTTGAACCAGTGACCTGCTTACAAACACAGAGGCTTAGTCCACTGAGCCACTTACCAGCTTCAGAGGTAAAGGGAGGATCCTGGAGCAGAACTGGTCAGTAGTCAGCCTGGAATATAAAAGGAGTCTGAGCCACATTCAACAAACATTCTTTATTTGCATAAGTACTGGTGCATCAGAATGCTTCTCTTCACTGACCCCCATCTTACTCTCTGCAGCTCGGGGGGGTCACAGTACGGGGTCAGCTAATGCACAGCACCCTCTGCTGGGGTCAGGACTAGAACCAGCAACCTTCTGCCCACAGACACAGAGAATTAGACCAGGTGCAGATTAGGGCCAGGCCAGATCCAGTTCATGGATCTGTGGCGATTTCAGAACATTTGGCCGGAATCCGATTCAGACTCATCTTACCTATGTGGGGTTAGTGTACAAAGCAGATGGACATCCTTCATGGGATGACAGTGTAACACAGCGTGCAAACACAATCATTCACTCTGACTAGTTCAGAGATGCCAGTTAACCTTATTGCATGTCTTTGGCCTACAGGAGGAAACCAGAGGATCTGGTCAAAACCTGCAGAATATGCGGCGAACATGCAAACTCCACACCCAGCCAGGAGGCAGGATTCAAACCCGAAACCTTGGTGCTACCCATCCTGTATCGTACCCATACATCCTGAATATAATCCATATAATGAAGATCATAGAATACAGGCATATCACAGCACACTTCCAAAACAAACAAGACAAGTCATCAGGCAGCAGGCAAATGTGAAACAAAAATTGTGGTTTTTCATTGTTTTTTTTCCTCAGAGGATAAACTGCTGTTTTCCTGGGCAACAGAATCCGCTCTCCTCTGGAATACAAATATCAGTAATTTTGCAGGTTCGCTTAGGAATAAGTAAGTAAATAAGCAAGTAAAATTTATTGATGAAGCACCTTTCACAGACAAGAGGTCACTTAGTGCCGTACAGTGCTAAAACAAAAGTGCCATCAAAACAAAACACAAAGAAAAAAGAACAACTACCAAAAATAGTAATAATAAAAAGAGTATGCAAGCAGACGGCTACTCAGGCAGGTCAAGAAAACAAGTAAGCATGAATTGTATGTTGTTTTTTCTACAGACAAGCTTGTGGAATGTTGTTGTTTTCTTGACTTTGACTTTGTCCTTTGCATAAGGGCGCCTTCTGAACCTGCGAGCGAACTTCACCGCTGTTGACTCTGGATTATGAAACGGAACACTGTCAACTCACTGGCCTGCTGGCTTCGTATCCATAGGGACAGCTGTGCCGTTTCCAAAGACTGCCATGAGTAAAATTTGTATGGATAGGATTTTTCTTTCTTGCTCATTCTACCCTTGGCCTTCAGAGGTTGGGAAAGAGTGGCGGGGCAGGATGGAAAAACTGTGAGTGTGAGAATCCCGGACAGGACTGGTCATGCTTGCTGGGGTTTACTGGCCTATACTGGTACTATGGTGTATGATGGCTGCTTGCGTAACCATGGAGATAACTGAGCTCATTAGATCCTGAGGCCGTATTCAGTAAAAAATGCAGTCTGACATGCACATTTTTTTTAGCCAACAGGCTAGCACTGGTTTGTTTTTTTTGTACTGGGCCAGTGTAAATTGCCTCTTCAGCCAAGAAGGCGAGCTTAATTTCAAGCCTTGATTACACTGAACATTAATTTATCCTGAAACCAAATCATGGTCTAATGTTCGAGGCTATAATGTAGTGCAAGGGACTCCGGCCTTGACAGCTACTGATAAAAAATAAATCTAAAAAATAAATTTAAAAAAAGCTGGGGAGATATAAAGTCACAATATCAATCCCGGGGGGGGGTTGGCCACAATTAGAGGTTTACATAAGGGACAAGACTATTTAAAAAATAAGTCTAGAATGTTTTAGATGATAAAAAGTCATATTTTGTTGTACGGGGAAACAATACAAAGAGGTGATGATCCTCGTCGTCTGCACAAAGTCTGAGGTACGTGTCTAAAGTGAAATGGGCAAAGATTCTAACATGCATGTGCAGAAAGACCTGCGCAGCCGTGCAGCTTGCATGCTGATTCTGTGGAAGCCCGCGGTATAGGAAACCATTCAGAGTCGTTGCACAACCTGCAGTACTATCAGATCAGGAGGTGCTAGACAGGCCTGGTCTGATACTTTAAATACATGTGTGCCAATCACCTTCAGTGGAAAGTCAGTCACAATTCACGCTAGATTGTCAGTTTCCTAGTAAACAGTGTACCTGTGAATTAACACGTGTTTGGTGTTATTAAATCAAGACCGTCTTCCTTATACCTGTAGGTTTGTGTGACGTTTCATTGGAATCCCTCATGTGCATTAGTTCCGCTGGGCGTTAGCATCTCCTGTCAAGGTCCGAAGACACGGCTCATGCGGATCGAAATCTTTAACAGCCCATAGTGTACGATCTTAAATCAGGACTCCATTGTGTGTGCGCGTGTACCCTGCGAGGGCCTGACTTCCTGCCCGGCGTAACCCCAGCCTCATGCTCTACTACCTGGGATAAGTTTTTGGCCCGACACAAATCCCATTCCCACTGCGTGGTTACAGGAAAAGGAAATTACAATTAGATGATGAAGTTCAGTCTTCCAGTTCCCCTGGGTAGCAAATCGGTCCATTGATCTGGCCATCGTGTGGTCAGTGTCACATGTCCTTGCCCTGGCCGGCTGATTGGCTCTCGGTGTCACTTCGCTATCATGTAGGGAGCAGAGAGGAAGCCATGAGGGTGTTAGTTGTTACCCCTAAATGCGTCGCCTTATTTTTATGGTGAGCGTTTAATGGCAATGTAGCTTCTGACCTTGGAAGGCTTTCAGATAAACTGAAGACAATCATCTCTTTTATTTTTGTCAATCACAATAAATAACCATTGCATTTCTTCTTCTTCTGTGTTCTAGTTTCTGTTTGTTATGTTAGATTTGGGATTTTCAGTTTTTTTCTGCAGAATATTTCCTCATGAATCTACTTTGTTTTCCTGTATGCTTCACAGTACAAACATGTTTTGGAACAGCATACTCTCGTTTCCAGGTAAAACGTAGGATCCTGTAAATCATTCTTAAACTGCTTTGTTGCCTTTGTGCTGGATCTAGGAACTTTTGCATATTTTGCCACATGTTTCACCTCATACTGGAAGTGTGTAGTGCATAAATTTTGAATTCTGGGCTTATGCACCCTAACCATTAATCCAGCACTGTCTGAGCACATGTTGGAACACTCACATCCCATGGGACGCATGCTGGAACACTCACATCCCATGGGACTCATGCTGGAACACTCATATCCCATGGGACGCATGCTGGAACACTCACATCCCATGGCAAGCATGCCATAAACACAGTAGATGGAATCAGTTCAGCATTGCCCAGTCTGAGAATGGACCCACTACCTATCCACATGTATGACATCACTCCCCATCACTACAATGCTAAGCACTGTAATGATTGCCCGGATAGATTTCTCAACACTAAGAATGTATTTCCTGGATACTGTACTATTGACAGAATCCTGCCCGACTGAGCAATGTACAATTTGTGCAACAGCCGTTGTGAAAATCCAATATTACGACTGACTAAACCTGTGAGAATTTTATCTGCAAGCCCATCTAGTGTAATGTGGGTCTGTCTGTGCAACTGCATGTTTAGGTGGTCTACACTGTTTATGTGTGACAGAAAGCTTGTGCCTGATTGCGAGAGCAGTCCATTTGAAGAGTGCAGGCCCGTGTGGAGACCTAGTACTGAACCAGCAAGGCACACTGGAAAGGTGAAAAGTTCAGGTTGAGACGGTACAAATCCAGACCAAGGTTTTTGGCATTTTTCCACGAGCATACAGGAAGCAAGCCATACCCAGGCCGTACTTCACAGAGAGATCAGTTACAGCTGCAGTAGGTTTTCCAGTATAGAAGGGTCTGCTCAGTAAAGGCGTTGCTGGGTTTGAAGAGTGAGACGTAAAACACAGTGTACATCATGATTTACTATGGGTTCATTTCTGTTAGCAAGTCTGTGATAATTGCCGTCTTATGTTAGCATCAAACTCTACTAGAATTAGCATTTACTTGTGTAAATTTGCATTACGAATCCATTCCATTCAACTGTTGCACAGTACTTTTTTATGTAGGAGGTTGAAAATTTTTAAGTTCCGAGTTATCGGGAATGCATTGCTATTTGCGATACTACTTTGTAATGGGAAACCATCAGTTCGCGGTATGGGTTGAGTACTGCTTGGTTCCTGGTGGCAGTGGGAAAGTGGCGTTTGTTTCAAACAACCAGTTGAGTACTCTGTGACTGTGACACTTCATGCTCAGCTGGTTGGTTGAAATGAAACCTTGGTCTGAATTTTTACTTTTTGGACTTGAACTCTTCACCTCTGGCTGACAGGCAGACAGGGTACGGGAAGTGGAATCTGACCTGGCTCTACCATTTCAGAGGCCTTTACTTGGGAGAAAATTGATGATTGTTTCACTTCCTCCAAAGCACAGGTAGTTTGGCACCACTAGCCAGCTGCCCATCCTGCCTATATCTGGACCTGTTCATGGGGACTATCAGAAATCTTTGGTTAGAGGAGCAAGATCTTGCGATTCGCAGAATTTCTTAGCGAAGTGTCATTAAACATTTACCCCAAGGCATTGTCCATTTCCCGACAACGTTAAATGCAATTTTTTAACAGGATGGAGCACCCGCCTGACTAATGACCCGCCACATGCTTTGAAATGTCTTTATTTTTGAAAAAACAAAGAACATTTCTCAAGTGGTTTTGTCACACGCGTGCTTCCTGTAAGCGGTGAGTAATTGTTTGCTCAGAAACACCTTGTGCTGCTTCTTGCCATGCGACGGCGCCTTTGTCATACTGAGGTGGCTATGGGGCACAGACCTCACTGCCGTGTTTTTAGGATTTGTGGTTTGACCTGCAGCATGCATGTGTACCTCGACATGTTGAACATTCATTAGGAAACTACTGTGACATAATATTAGATAAAGCTGAGGTATTACAAGAATCCCAACCTTTTGCAAGGGAAACACAGAAGCAGCCTTCACATCACCAAAGTGCTACTCACAATATGTATTTTATTCCTTCTAGGGAATGTGGGTGTAGCTGTGAGCGTATTGGGATTAGTGGGCTTGCTATTTAATTTATAATAAACACTCCTGCCAGCATTAGTATTGCTTATAAAGACAGATTTGTGTGAAACCTGACAAATGTGATGTGTAAAGTCCAGTTAGAAGTGTGTGTGGCTTAGATTTCTCTGGTCCTCACAAAGATCTGTTAATGGAATCAAAAAACTAAAAATGCCAAAAGTCTCATATTTAGTTTAGTTACTTATGGTTAAGGTTAGGGCTGGGTATGGGTTAAGGTTGTCTTGTACGGAGTAGGGTTTTCCCCAAAAAGATACAATTACAAACCTGTGTGTGTCATTGTCTGTATGTTTTTGTGTGGACCAAATTTCTCCAAGTGCGGGGACAACGATAACCTCTGTAACATCTGTGAATGCAATCAAAATACTAAAAGTGACAAAACGGCTTTTATTTCCTTTGGTTACTTGCAGTTGTTATAGCTGGGATTACGCTTTTTCCCCATAGAAATGAATGAATGGTCCCCAAAAAGATATGATTACACCACTCTGTGTGTGCGTGTGTGTGTGCGTGTGTGTGTGTGTGTGCGTGCGACGGGGGTGGGGGAGTCCTCTCTGATCAGCGTCACTCTCTGCTTTTCAAGGAACTGCCGTCTCTCAGAAGTGTGACTCATGAGTGGCGTTAGGAAACCAAGCAGATGTTGACAACAATCGGCTGTGACCCAGAGTCTGAATCAGTTGATACTGTTCACTCTCTCACTCTCCCTCCCAGCTCCATTTACATTCTCAGGTATTTGGTTCACTGTCTTTCCCCAAGTACATTTACGCTCACAAGTTTTGATTCACGCTACAGAGCAGCTGTAATCAGGATACTGTGAGCTTCTGTGAGGTTATTTACACATCCCAGCTTCACAGCCTCTACCATCAGTGTACCTATATTTTCTTGATGCATCCTAACAGCTGTTATTAATGAATCATCATTTTCATTTGTGTGGCATAAGGCCTTTAGTATTGCCCCATAACACTTTTAACTCTGAAATTTCTGCCAGTTACCATAGTGAAATAAGACAGCAGCACAGCTCTCCCAAAGCCAGGGGAGAAAGGAGCGAGGTGCAGGACGCGCTGCCTCTTCTCCTACACGACGGCGTCACCGTGCTGGAATGCGAGCACTCTCCGTGCATTCAGGGTATTAGAAAGAGCCTCCCTCTGTGCTGGTGTTTACACTGGAGAGCCCTGCTCCAAAGCCAAAGTCACCACCTACCGGAACGGGGCCAACTCACTCACGCAGGGAGGCATTGGGTTAGAATGAGAGCATGTGCCGCAGATGTGAACCTTATGTGCGCCTTTTAAGACAAAAAGATTATATCTGAGTTTTAGCTGCTGGATTTCTTATTGTTTTTCACATTACTATCGTTAAATTATAGATCTCTCTCCATTTGCATGGTTGTTATCCAGGTACTCTGGCTTCCTTCCATAGTCCAAAAACATGTAGTTCACATTTTCGCTACCTCCCAGCTCCCTGCCAGACAGTCCACATTTTTGCTACCGAGGACTGGGAGGGACCAAAAATGTGTACTGTCTGCAGGTTGTTCTACATTGCCCCGTGGTGTGTGAGTGCCTTTATGTGGCCTGCGATGGATTGGCATTCCACGGCCACCTTGTGTTCCCTGGAACCTAGCATGCAACAAACAGTCGGAAGTGGCATTAATACATAAATGAACATTATTTAGCAAGTGTTTCAGCACCAGCGAGACCCTCTCAGAGGCACAGGAAACAAACGCTGCTGAGGCCAGCTAGGACCACAGCGATCACAAAGAAAGAGAAGCCGCCCGCGTGACAGGCACAGTGAAGAGCGTGCTGGACAGCGAGAGTGTCCATGATGAAACTTGTTTACCGTTATTGCCGTTTCCTCTTCTGTTCCCTTAAATCCCAAACCAGAGCATGAATAAAACACACTTCCCCTTTTCCGAAGGCTCCAGCCCAAAGCCTCGGTCACTTCCAAGAACCAGATGTTTTCTTTGTGTGAAATCTGGCCCCTGAGATGCTCAGTGACTTGTGGAGAGATCTTATTATTTCTTTAAATCAGACAAGGCAAAAACAAACAAACCCTTATCCCAAGTGGCCATCAATCATGGACTGGCACTGAAAATCGGCATCAATTTTCACTACTCACCACCCCAGTGCTTAGTAGTGCACCATAAACCAGACCAGCTTTGTCATGTTCAGTGACATGGATGCTCCCCCCCCAGCCCACATAGGCTGTGTGATACAGTATATGTATGGCCAACAAGTACTCCTAGATGAGCCGCTGAATTTGCTATAATCTACGAACAGCGTAGCAGTGGGAGGGGGGATAGAGGGGGCCTGGGTGGCATGATTCAGCTGGTGGGGGTGGAGGCGTTTTCCGGTAGGCTGGCAGGCAGAGGCTCGTGAACATGTTTAGTGGCCCACAGGCTATTTTAGTTGCCGGAGGCCTCCCCTACCAGCACCAAGCAATGGCAAAATGGTAAAAGTTATTGACCGGGGGGGGGGGGGCTTATTTGGCCACTTTTTAGAGGAAACCCCTGCACTTCAGCCCATGCATTAGAGCACCCCCTACTGGAGGGGTTCCTCCCTGGCCTGGAGGGGAAGGTGAATGTTTTCTGCTGACTGGGATATTTTTGCTTGCAGCCCTGGTGACCTGGTGTTGAGGGGCTTGAGTGTTTTTCTGTGGTATTGGCACTGCTGCGGGTTTCCCGTCTTGGGATGTTGGTGATTTCGGTCCCCGGCAGGGTGGTGGAGGAAGGAGTTTTCAGAAGCCTGTCAGCATTTCCATTGTTTTGAGATTCATTGTGGGAACACCGTGCAGTACCACAGGCCACCTCCCTCGTTGGCACTGCCAACCAGGGTGATGTCATATGCAACTTTATGAAGATGTATGGGCATGCCTAAGGAGATGTCAGTACAATGTCAAAACTTGCATGAGAAGCTCATTCTAAATAGATTTTCACCTCATGGTTTGCAGTTTGAAAGAGATGCAAAAAATTCAGCATGGGATACAACGTTGCCCTCTACTGGGAGGGCACTAAGGGGCACTGCAGCGAAACTCCCCGTTGGTTTGTGGATGGAAACTCTAGCCAACTCTGCAGAATGACTGCTGGGAAGCCCCCCCCCCCCATTTCACTGCTTTGTCACTGCAGGTGTGCCTTCTGTTATTACTGTGCCCACGGAAATGTGTGAGGGGGCACTGCATGTGCCTGGCCACGAGACCCCTGCATATGTGTGTGTGTGTGTGTGTGTGTATGGGGGGGGGGGGGGCACAGTCATATCAGTGTGCAGCGTGGGCTGCAGTCAGCCATAATACTCGACTTCAGCTCCGCAAGGGCCTCATTGATGTGTACGGAGACACCTGGAACTACATGTCAGATGACATTTATTTTGTAGATGTTTCTGTCCAAAGCAACATGCAAGCAAGAGAGCAGAGAAATCAACCAGTTCCTGAAGCCATTGAGGATTAAGGGCCTTGCCCAAGGGCCCATCACTGGCATCACTCTGCCAGCCTTGGGGCTTGAACCAATGACCTACCGGAGGCTTTCTGATGGAGAGTCCTGACCCGTACTATATGTATTGGTTCGATAAGCCCTGTTTATTTGTCTGTGGTTCTGAGTGAGTTCTGTGTGCACGGGGATGCCTGAGTGTCTATATGAGGAGCTGAGAGTGAGCAAAAACATGGACTGTCTATACTTATGTCCCCTCGAGGTTATATCATTCTGACTCAAACCGTGTCTTTTCAGTAGTTGGGCTTTCTAGTCTCTGGAGGCGGATTTTCCTGCTAAAAGAAAAAAAAGTATAAAAGAAAAAACAAAAAAACAAAAATAGCTACAAGCCACCCACTAGTCTGTGGGGACGCGCTCACTGACAAAGGCCAAACGAATACTGCATAAACTGTAGGTGTCCGTTTGGGCGTTTCTCTCAAACAGCTCCTCGCTGAACACGTGGGATGCTAATTTCTCATCACCACGAGTAGCGGTTAGCATGCACACACGACGTGCCTGCGCGTGTGTGCAACCTGGTCGGAAACAGGAGCTTGAGGTTTAAGACAGTGACACTGTAGCCTCCTAGCTGCTAGTTAAAGCCTTGTTTACAGGTGCTCATATCACTGAGCGCATGTCAGCTTTGGGCCAGATACCGTGTCCAAGCAAAATAGAAGATTTTTCACTAATTAACTGTGTATACCACCGGTACCATAACGTATTGTACTACAGGCAGGGCAGTGCAGGTATTACAATACAAAATACTATAGGAACAACATAATTATAACTCAGACATTGAAATTTGGGTATCATAATATAGTACATTATAAACACGGGAGTATAGATATTATTATACCTTTCTGGAGTTTCCCTTACCCTCTAGTGTGTTATATAGCTTTATGTGCATGTAAATGGTCTACAAAGTCTTAAGGCCCAAAGTACACACCAAAGTGAGTAACTCTCACCACAGAAAACACTCTTCTCTAATCTGCCTGAAGTGCCTCATTGGAATTCCATTCTTTACTTCCGTGACATGATGAGGTCACCTTGTGATACAATCCTTATTGGCCGCCTACCTGCTAGGATTTGTCTGCAGACTGCAAGGCAGGGGCGGAACATGTAGGGCAGACTGACCAATCAGAGCACAAAGGGCTCATTGGGGGTGGGGCTTAAAGCTCCAACAGAGCATTTCAGACAGAGGGTGGAGATGTACAGTGTGAGAAAAATCATGTGTTTTTGGAACATTGAGGCATGTATGTCACACCTCGGACTGGGGAAGCAAGAGCAGGGAGACGGATAATTAGGGAACGAGGGATTTATTATGGAGACCGACAAGGCAGGGCACAAAACAGAAGTCAGACGTCAATGACCGAACCGGCACACAGAAGCAACAGACGATCGGGGCAGGACAATGTAAATCTTTTCCATTAGATCCCAAAAATAAAATTATGAACTGTGAAAATGAGTATAATACTGTAGAGCCCCTTTAAATGCAAAATACTATAAGCACTATAGAAATGGTATTATAAACACTTTAATACCAGTATAACACAAAACAAACACCATAAGACAGATATTGCAATACAGTATACTACTGGTACAAAGTGTGGTATTATAGTACAGTATATTATAGATACTATAGTTTGAGTATTATAATACAGTATACTAAAGGCACTTTTATATGGCTAATATAAGCCCTGTAACCTTTCCATACTATACAGACACTGAAATTTGGGTATTACAGTATAGTACATTAGAAACACCAGAGTACAGATACTAAATGCAATACTAAAAGCATTATAAACACTGTACTAAAGGTATTACATTGCCATAGGTTATAAGGAACTGAAATATGGATTTCATATGAGAAATAGGAGATGTTTCTTGGAGGTGGAAATGACTTGGGGGTCACGATCGGCAAGTCAATGTAGGGAGGTGCTGTTCCATTGACGGCCGCATATGTCATTCCCACTGGCGCCCTGACACTGTTTCTGTGCGGCAACTTAGCCTGGCATGAGAACAGAGGAACGTTCAATGCGCTCCAGAGGTCGACCAGTGGGGATACCCGGAACAGACTGCCTTAGAAAGAAGCTGAGCGTCTCAGTCTGTGTGTGTCATAAGTGCCCAGGAATCCAGTGTGGTCTCTGGCCACAGACTCAGCAGCAGCCTCCTGTTTGTTCTGCAGAGTCGCTGAGGTAGGACAGTGAGACCTCTTGCTTTCAGAGGTGAAAAGTTCAGGTCCACAAAGCAAATATTCAGACCAAGATTTTGTTTCATGTGCCCTGCGTTGGGCTGGCCCCCCATCCTGGGTAGTTCCCTGCCTCATGCCCGTAGCTTCCAGGATAGGCTCTAGACCCCCCGCAACCCAGAAGGATAAGCGGTTTGGAAAATGTATGAATGGATGGATGGATTTTGTTTCAACCAACCAGTTGAGTATAAAGAATCACAGTCACAGTCAGTATGATTTTTCCACTTCTGCCTGCTTTTACAGACCAGCTATGGAAATCTATAGCAAAGCTGCCATTCCTCATTTGCTGGGACTTGGCTTCGCTTTATAGATGTCTCTTGTTTGTTTTAGTACAGTATAGGGGATAGAAGTAATCCAGCAAACTATAGACCAATCAGTTTAACCTGCATAACTGGAAAGGTAATGGAAGCTATAATCCAAGTGAAAATGGTAGATTACCTGGATTCAAATAACATTCTGAGGGATAGCCAACATGGATTTAGGAGAGGTAGGTCCTGTTTAACTAATCTACTTGAGTTCTTTGAGGAAGCTACAAGAGAAATTGATCACAAAAAGGCCTACGATGTGATCTACTTAGATTTCCAGAAGGCCTTTGATGTTGTCCCCCACAAACGGCTCTTGCTAAAGCTCAAAACTGCAGGGATTTTAGGAACTATGGCAGCTTGGATTGAAAACTGGTTAACAGACAGGAAGCAGCGGGTAGTTATTAGAGGCACAATGTCACAGTGGGCCTGCGTTCATAGTGGGGTACCGCAGGGTTCAGTTTCAGGACCATTATTGTTCCTAATTTACATGAATGATATTGACAATACATACAGTAAACTGGTTACATTTGCAGACGACGCCAAGGTGGGTGGTGTAGCAGATACTAAATTAGCAGCACAGAGGCAACAAGGGGATCTTGATTGAATTAGCAACTGGGCTGATAACTGGCAGATGAAATTTAACATAGATTAATATAAGGTAATCCATGCAGGGAGCAGAAATATAAAGTACAGATATTTTATGGATTCCACTGAAATAAAGGTAGCTGATTATGAGAAAGACCTGAATTTGAGAAAACACTTCTTTACACAGCATGTAGTTAGAGTATGGAATAGTCTTCCTGTTAGTGTAGCTCAAGCTAAAACCCTGGGTTCCTTTAAATCAGAGCTAGATAAGTTTTTAACAACTCTGAGCTAATAGTTGAGTTCTCCCCGAACGAGCTTGATGGGCCAAATGGCCTCCTCTTGTTTTTAAATTTCTTATGTTCTTATGCCGACAGCCATCCATGGAGTTCCCAACGCCGAATGATGTACGGCACAGGAATCTCCACAAACTTCTGCTTAAACTGGGTTGGATGGGATACCACTTTTTTATAAAAAGGCACATTTATTGGCACGAGCGCGGACTAACCGGCATGTGATTTGAGAAGCCATCAACATGCTTGCGCAAGCGATGACCTCTGGCAGGACTCCACATTGTGCATGTCAGGGCAGGGCAATTCCAGAGAAACAATTGTACCCAGGATTTAATCGTCCCAGTGTACAGCTTGTGCTTATTAAAAGGAAAACAAATAATGCCTGACTAAACATATCTTGCAAGTACCTGAAATTTTCAGCACTTCCAATGAACTGAGTCATCGTTATTACCCAGGTAATAAAAAGAGACAATTTGTCAGTTATGCGTTTGCAGGGCAGTATTACATTAGTTTACTGTTTTGGTTTGCTAACCTTGAAAATCTCGTCTGGTCTTTATATAAGTCGCACAATAGTCGATTGTAATTCAGTTACTCAGCGGTAAAGTAATTAAAGTGATGCCATTATCGCCAGTTCATAGGAATCACACGAAGGCCGGGCTGCGTTCTACCCTCCCCTAACTCTGCCCACTTCCACAGAGCTCGCTTATGGTTTTATTGACTTTCAGTGTGATTATACCAAGGAAGTTCACTACAAAGAATCTTCCTGTGTATTTCTTACTCTCTTAAAATGACAAGCCACCACATCACTGCTGCTGGTGCTTTCCTCGCCAAACTTGCCCGCGGAGGAATTTCCTATGAATACAGCTCTTCCCCTGCCCTCTGTTCCACCCTCTCACCTGCTGCTGTTACTTTTCTGGCCAACGCTGATCTCTCTCTCGCTCGCAGCGGCCTCCGGGGCCGTTATCTAACTGCCGGCCCGAGACTGTGAGCGGAGTGTCGCTCAAATTTAGTTTCCAGGAACTCTAAATAGGAAGAAACTGTCTGCGCTTGGTGGTACAAGATGGCTCAGTGTAACCCTCCCCCCCCACAAAAAAAAAATAAAAAAATTGTTTACTACTGTTCAGGCATGTAGCCAGGTAACAAACCTATCAGTAGGGTTGCTGGACACCCCCTGAAATTAATTTCTGGCTACAAGTTGGGTTTGTGTGAATGGTGCTTTGACTAAAACAACCGCTGAGAACAGCTGCATTACTGCAGGCTAGCAGGTAGCGCAGAGACCGCAGGGCTGATAGCAGTTCCGTTTTAGCTTCAGACCAGGCGGTGTGAACTGGAGGTTACGCAGCCTACAGAGGTCGTGCACATTGACCTCAATGCAAATGGGGCTTTTCACCGTAATCTCTGTCTTCAGGTGAATCTTCCCAAGGCTGCGTCATGCCAGACAGTGCTCTTTCAGACCGCGGCACATTAACTCCATGTTTAATTTTATTTATCTCTGCTGCTGAGGAGCCCACCCCCCAAAGGAGACAGTCCTGTAACTGGGCAGCGTTAGCGCTGCGCTTATCGCTAACATGGCCACGCCTCTTACCGTTACATGGGAAGGGACACAATTAAAGGGAGATAAAACAGGCCCCTGGAAGGGGGGCCGACCAATGAGGCTGATTCTCCAATGGGGACCTTGGCTGTCCCCCTCAGCCCAGTCAACACAGACCGTTTTATTTACTTTTTAAAAACCTATATACTATTTGTCATACCACCCCCCGAACTCTCCCTGTTTGCTGCATTCCTGGTGTAGTGTGCATAACCTCTTTCTGAATTTTTATGCGTGTGTGTCCATGGTGGGGTGGGGGGGGAGGAGGGTTAGGTGAATAATATGTGTGACTTTGTACACTTGCGCAAAGTACACTAATGCTTTCAGCACATTCTATTATTATTTGTAAAATTGGATTTTTTAGGAGGGCAATTGAGGAGTGGTGACACGGCGGCACGGTTGGAAGCGATGTTGCCTAATACGTATGAGGGCCTGGCATCCCGTCTAGGGTGCACCCCTGGCCTTAGACCCAGCGCTGTCTGGGACAGGCTCCAGCGCCCCCCCCCCCCCCCCCCCCATTACCTTGTACAGTCAGCTCCATCCATTTCCTACATAAATAAGCATTTTTATCTCATTTGCATAGCTATGTGATGCGGCAAGTAGTGCTTGGCGAGTAGTGGTTTGGGACCATCTGGTGGATTCTGGGAAATTTTTAAGCAAAACTGCCTCAGATTCTGGCAGAAGACGACACTGGTGAGCACCCCGTGGTCTCAAGTGCTGAGAATGTGCCGGAAATCAGAAGCTACGCCACTGCATTTCCTCTTTCTATGGCTTCTGCCGGGGCCCGCGCGTGGCCGTTACGGGAAGAACCGTGAACACATATGAGAACTAAAATATGGCACTTTTATGAATGAGCCACCTGCACACCCCATGCTCCATTTTCAGTGCACTTTTGAAGCAAGAACAACTGGTGACTGTGAGACCGGACACCTACAGAGACCATTGCTAAGCTGCGTGTGGCGGCCATGTTTGTTTCAGAAACGTGGACATGCCAGCCATTGGTGTTGTCTCAGAAACTTAATTTTCAAATACTTTTCAGATACGGGACCTTTCTTTCTTATAATTTTTATATAGACTCGCCCCCAAGGCACTTGGCAAGAGTGTGTAGCAATTACTACGGTGTTTATTTAAAAAATGATGCATGAAACAGAAAAGGGAAGAGGGAATGGAAAAAAATACTAAATTATAGAAAAATTAGATTAAAGACTAAAAAGATGAAGGGTGAATTGGCATTTGTAAACAGTTCACTGCATTAGCCTAGCATCCCATCTAGGGTGATTCGCTGACTTGTGGTGGCTGGAATTCACTCCAGCCTATTCTCAAAACATTTACGGGAAAAGTGGTTTGGCAAAACGGAGGGATCCTGCTACCAGAACCTGAGCCTAAGCCACTATGAGCCGGGCATTACCAAAGAGGGCTGGGAGCAGTGTCACTATGGCGACCAGGTGCCCTGTCACGTGACTGCTTGGAAACTAGTCTGGTGTGTACATTAACAAGTCCAGCAGCCCAGAAGACGGCAGCAGAGTGAGCGGACGCCGCTTATCGCGGGATTGGCCCGGCTGCTGAGCTGAGGCGACACTGTGGCAACTGTGCTTTGCAAAGCACCCAGACTTTTGGAGAAAAAGGCTGATGACCGAAGACAGCACAACAATCTGGGCTTTCTGATGCTGAAAAGAAAAAGAATCTAATCTCCTTCTCCACCATGGCTTCGCAGTTAGGCCAGAGCTCTGGGATTGGGGGGGAACATGGCTTTCTGTATTTGCACAATGCATCTATAATGATAGGCTGGTGAAGCACTGTTTTCATGAGAAACATACGCTACTCGTCCCACACCACGTGCACTAGTGTGATCATCACTGACAGCACAATGGTGAACATGGGGAGGATGTGACCTTTCCCAAACCCGAAATATACACTCAGCAAGAGGATTGGTTGGCAAAGACTAAGATTGTGATATTTTCCATGCTTGCACCATGATATGTTAAGGGACATAGTTGCGGTTTGTTGAAATTGCTCTCACTGTGGGAAGAGCTTAACGCGTGAGCATCTAAGATGACATCAAGTAGTGCAGTTGTGGTGAATCTGAATAGCAAAGTTAACATTTCCACAGACTGTGTTCTTGACATCATTTTGACCAGTGTTTCCCAACACAGTCCTCAAGGAACCCCGGACAGCCCACGTTTTTGCTTCCTCCCAGCTCCCAGCCAATCAGGAACACCGAATACCTGGTACAGGTGCGCTGGGAGCTGAGAGGAGGCAAAAACGTGGACTGTCTGGAAACGTGGAAACACTGACTTTACAACACTGAGCTGCAATTGCTGACTCCGGCCTCAAGGTGGCATCACATCTGGACCAGTTTGCATCTCCTCCCACAGCGCAGATGTGTGTTATGTGTTGATCCCAGCACCCGCAGCCCCCCGGTAACGGAAAGTGACAGACATGGTTCAGCATGAACTTTTTTATTGTTTGCTGTATAAAATTTCAGGATGTAACTATCGTATAATGAGGGAACAGTCTGTTCTTACAGATGCATGCAGAGCCTGTTTTGTGGCCTTTGTGTGTGTGGGAATCACCACTTTCTCCTCTCTCTCTCTCTCTCTCTCTTTTATGTCCTTTTCGCTCCATGTGTCACGCAACCATTCCTCCAAACTTACTAACCTTCGCTACCTAATCTATGCACTGATCTCAGGTCAGCATCTTCTCCCCGCATCCATGCCCTCCCCCGGCAACAGTCACGTCTTATGGGACAGCTGTGCAGTGGCCTTTCCGGAGGGGGGGGAGGGGGGGGTACTCTCCTCGCCTGGGATTTCAGCTGTCGGTCGGGTGCTGAGTAAAAGCGTAACCCTGAACACGGCAGATGCAGGCTTCGGTGTTCAGGATCTGCTGGCTCTGCAGTGCACTGAACACCGGCTTTGACATAATTCAAACCATCCAGTTATGTGTGTCTCCTGCTTCCTCAACCCCAACCTGGGGGCAGAGCGTATTTATCTACGCTGCCAAGTATTCTGGGAAAGACTGCTGAGAGGGTGGGGGTGGCCTGAAGTGTGGGGGGGGGGGGGGGCTCCCATTGTGCCGAGCTGGGATGAAGTAACCCAATCTCCTCTTTGCTGAGGTAATGTTCGGGCCTCTTCAGACAACACCAGAGTGGATCAGATGGCACCGTGAGGACGGGGATGCAAAGAGAATTTACACAGATGCTGACAGGACGCAAGAGGCCCTTCGTACTACTGCAACTGAAAGGCATTCCTGTCATTAACAAATATTAGCCACCCAGCTGCACATGGCCTACTTCACCCTGTATGTACACCACACCCAAGGGCCGTGCAAACCTGCTCCACACAGCGATACACATGGATCTGTGCCTCTCACGCACACACACACAGGTCGGGTAAACATATCTTTATGGGGACCGCTCATTCATTTCTATGGAAAAAATGCTAACGCTAACTATGACTGCCCTAACCCCCACCCTGCCCTAACCATAACCATAAGTAACCAAGCAAAATACAAGAGTTTTTGCATTTTTAGTTTTTTCATTGCAGTCACAGATTTTTATTTAAAAACACACACACACAAACATTCATATGCAAAACCCTAATCCCAACAATGATGACCTTAACCCCTACCCAACCCTAACCTTAACTATAAGTAACCAAGCAAAATATGAGGTTTTTTGATTGCATTCACAGATTTTTTAGAAAATTGGATTTATCCTTGTGGTGACTGAAAAAATAGTCCCCACAAGGTCAATATAAAAGGTTTTTATCACATTTGGTCCCCAAAATATAATACATACATGAGCCACCCCCCCACCCAACACACACACATTCACACACACGTTCACACACAGGCAGGCTGAGTCCCGTCCCCCCCATCACTGGAGAATGGCCTGAGGCTCTTTCCACAGGATCGGACTGCTCTTCCATAGAATGCTATGCAAACATTCTGGTATTCAAACACGGTGCCAGTTACTGGATATTTTGAACTTATGCATTATAAATAAAGTGGACACTCCCCTGTTTGGGAAACTCCTGCCTAAAATAACAGTCATATCTCATGTGGTATTACGCTCCGTTTTCCTTTATGCTGAATTAGACATACAAAATACAGATGTGCGTGTGCGTGTGTGTGTATGTAGGCAAGCGAGCACCCGGAACACAGCCGGACCCACCAGGCGTTTGCGTACGTAAGTGAAGACGAGCTGTGTTTTTATTCAAGAAACATGTAAGCGGAGTTAATGCCGGCGCTGGTATGTACTGTACCTGCCTTCCTTACTGTAACTCCAGCCCTGCTGCTATTTATAGCACCTGCTGAGGTAGCTTCACCATACCGGTGTCCTTCCAGAGCACAGGGGCGGGACTGCGGCTGACAAACAGCAGGACGGGAACTCCGATAAGCGCCTCCTGGCACCCGGCCAATAACGCCCGGCCTGCGTGAACTGGTTAAGAAGATGCCCGGGGAGGATGCCCGCTCACAGCTGGCGATTTGGGTCTATCTGTGTTTTATTTGCAGTGAGGTTATTCATTTGCGAGTCATGAACTGGCTGCGTCCTCACAGGAACACAGCACCAGCCGCAGTGTTTCCCAGGCGTAGGAACGGGCCTGGAAGGGAGGCTGGGATTACTGGGCAGCAGGCTCTCACCAAAGAGCTTCTAAATCATCCCCGTTCAAAAGAGTCCGGGATGGGGGGGGGGGGGGGTCAGCATTCCGCCATCTCTTCCTGGAACCTTAGCTGCCCCCCCCCCCCCCATTAACTGGCGAACGGCAAGCGCTCCAAATCACGGCACACGACCTTGCATTATCGGCCATGACCTCATCTCGGGTTTTAGTGCAGACTCGCCAGATCAGTCAGTCGCTGTGGACAGTCTGGCGGCCGTCTCGCCAGCGCCCCCCGCCCCCCCCCTTATATGGGTCCCTCGTATTATTTTATGACTCAATGCCTGTGGTCACTTATTTTCTTTCTTTTTTTTGCAGGCCGCTGTACCTCCCGCTGAGGTCGATCCGCCGCACGCTGAGCTCCCCCCGGCCACCGCTGGGGGTAAATGAGCCGATTCACGCCCAACACACTCCCCATGGCTGATCCCAAGGGACTGAGGATTGTAGCGGTTCATCTCCCCAGCGCCTGAGGTCGTGGCTGCTCCTCCTCAACCTTAGTAATGCTGAGTAACGCGTTTTTCTTTCCCTCTGCTTTCATGCTGCCATCCCAGTGTCATCACCCGCAGGCGCCTCCGACGCTCATTTCTCATGACACCGTTCCAGGGCCAGCTCATCACATCCTCAGCTTCTCCATGTTCCTGACTTTTGCCTGACTAATGCCCCCCCCCCCCCCAACAGAACAGCCCCTCCCACTTCACAAGCAAACACAAACAGTTCCCGCACGGTACCGATTAACACCCTGATTCAACACTTAGGCCTGATAACGTGTATGATAACGAATTTGTGAGATTGCTTTCTGTAACCCGCCTTTGTAGTCGAGGGCAGGGACCAGTGCTGACCTGGATGTCTGCTCTGTGTGTGTGTGTAACAATATTACAGTGGGTGCTGGGTGTGATGCATTAAGGTACCGACAAATGCTTACCGTAACGCTTGGCTTGAGTCCTGTCTAGGGTGCCAACATAAATTCTCCTGCCCGCCCCCCCCCCCCTCCCCCCACCAACCATGGGGTGTGAGTGACACCCTAGTGGGGGGAGAGCTGGCAGGGACCACGGGCGTGAGCTCATGCGTGCCGAATGCCAGCCCCGGTGAGGCTCACGCGGTGAACAAGCCCTCTGAAGGTATGCCAGCGTCTGGGCTCACTGCACCCTTGGTCCAAGAAGGACCGAGGGTGCAGTGAGAGACAGCCATCTTCTACCTGAGGCTCCGCCCCCCCCCCCTAATCATACTGTCCAGCGATTATGCTGCCAGTGTGACGAGGTCACTGCCCTCGAGTCACTCACAGCTGCAGTGTTTACATGCCAGCCAAAGATCCCACGAGAACTGGACTTGTTTAGCATGGGCTTCCAAAACGTTTCCCTTGTCCTCTGGGGTTAAGAGACACAAAGGATACATTTTGTCTCTAAGTATGGACGTCCTGTGTCTCCCACACGAAAGCCAGATGGCTATCTTTCCTGTCATTCAGCCGCTCCAAAAAACGTGAAAACACTTTTCGAGACAATGGAGAAACTTGTGCAGGATTGAGTAGAGACACAATGGGCCCGTTTGAGATGACCTTCACAAACGCTGGACCGCATTGTCCTTCTTTGGATAGCAGTGCGCTCCGGAACAGTTGGAAATTGCAGTGAAAGGTCTCTTAGGAGTCACACATGCAATATGGAGCTCAGCTCCTCAAAGAAGGTTGATGGGGAAAAGGAATTTTGGCCTTAAATAGTTAAACAGTTGTGATAGCAGGACACAAGACCCATCTGCAATACATAGGATACACAGAGGAGGTTCTAGCGTACCTGGGCAAAATCTGAGGGTTGGGGATGGTGACAATTGTCAAATGGGCAGGAGGGAGTGTACCGGGGGGGGGGGGGGGGGGCACCCCTCAGATGGATAATTGCCATCTTGCCTTTCCTAAGACTGATGTCACATACATGGTATTTAGGTGCATGACGTAGGAGTATGTCTGCCCTTGGAGTCCATGCATGATTTCAGTGGTGAGACACGGTGATATCATTGTTGTAATTGTTGCTATATGTCTGCATAACATCCCCCCGGGTTGAGGAACGTGTCCATGCTGTGCACTGACTTGCATGTCTGGTGTGGGTAATTTAGATCAGGCACGCCACAGACGAACGTACTGCCTCTGACTCTTCCTCTGTGCATCGAAAACATCCTCAGGACACCAGCTCTGTCGATCAAGGGCCCTAGCCATGCCCACCGTGGCGTTCAGCTTGTGTCAGCCTAGTGGACGGAAGGGCTAACTGCAGTGAAAGGCTGTAAAAAGAGCAAAGTTCCAAGAAATGGACTTTTGAGGTTGCGTAAGCCTCAGGCCATGGAACTCTGTCCCTTGATCAGCCTCACCTGTCAGTGACCTGCTAACAAGACACCAAAGCATTGAACTTCATAGCCAAGGTGACTGACCTCAGCACAGGTACATAGCTGATGCTCTTATCTAAAGCGACTTACAGTAGAGGGAAGGGTCACAACTCATGCATGCTCCCTGTGATTTGAACCCATAACCATTGCATTGCTTACACTATGTGCCATTTGTTGAAGTGCTGAGTTTACATGGGTATGCAAGCTGAGTTGCATCTCTACATATGTGCAACAGTCCATTTGGTGTCTGTGATCAGCATTATTCATGCATGTTGACTGTGGAGCACTTTGGATGCTTGGGGTGGGGGGCTTTTATTTATTGACATCCCCATAAGTGTAAATTACGGGTCGGATGTGGGGGTTGTAACCCCCAGTAATCAAAACCGGCTGCAGGTTTTAATCACGTCTCCCCCTATATGGATGGAGACCTCAACTCCCCCAATGTTCAAACCAGCGTTATGCTCTTGGGCATCCCCAACCAATCAGAGCGCCATGTTGAACCCTGCTAGGACTGAGGGACCTCTGTCCTAAAGTCTATACACCAGTCTGTCCCTCTGCACCAAGTCCGTCCTACTGTATTAAATCTGTACCTCACTGAAATGTCACTAGAGGGGCAGGTGATGAATTGTTTGTGTCCTGCATTGACATGAAATGGCACTGCTACACACTTAATGTGCTTTATGTTATCAGGGTAACATCCATTGCTCTCTGTTGTGCAGAATATCCTATTATCTTCAGGATCTGTCGATCGTTTTTGGTCAATTCTGTAAAAAACATCTACAATAGGAGACTTTTTAGTTTATAGTGCAGTAGACAGTTATTAATACTATTTTACTCTGAACTTTTATGTAAGACAATACTGCGTGGCTTAATTCGGAGAGACGCACGTTTGGACTCACTGGCTACAGCATTTTAACTATCTAATTGGAGGTTTAGCTTTAATAGTTTTGACTTTATAATTACATTCAAGGACTGCAGCTGTTTTGCTGTTTATGTTGAATGTACTGCCTATGGTGCAGTGTTTTAAAAAGTGCAATACCTTATACAGCATTACTAAGCACGCAGAAGAATACTGGCAATCATCCCGCTCCCAAGAGACCATCTTCCTTGCGAAGTCATAATTTTTCTACTGCCTGGCAGGAAACCTGTGTGCTATTAAGTGAATTGGCGTTCTGAAGAAAGCCAAATTCTTGAGCAACTGGGATTTTGTCATTTAAGAATCGCTGTGTTGCTTCACATATTTCTCAAATTTCCAAGAGTCCGAGATGTGCCCACAAGATGCTGCGTGTGTCACGCCTGCGTTTCCCAAGCAATGGATCAGCATTAATCTTAGCCATACGACCATAACCGCCTCAAGAAAAGTATTCCCCAAGCTTCGGGGGGTGGGGGGGGGGCACGCTGCTCAAAACCTTTCATTCAGCTGTTGTTGTATACTGTTTGCATGTATGCTGGTATTCAAATGATGAAAGTAAAAGAAGATGACGAAAACAAATAAAAAGATAAGCAAGTTACTTTTTTTCAAAAAACATGTTGTGTGGGTGGAATCCCAGACGTTTGCAGTCCGCATGAATTTCAAGAGCTGGGGATCATTTTCAGTCTTAAACAATGAACCCTTTCACCGAGCTACTCGCGACACGCCGCATCATTTCTTTATACTAAAGCGACATCTAGTGGTAAAGAAGAATTTCGGACTGTCACTATCAGCCTATTTCTACGGAATGTTTCCACTTCCGTTCCCAAGAAGCGTAAGTCATATTTATGTCGACTTCACTGTGAATACCGAGAATGTAGATCATGTACATAAAACGGGCACTGATCGAAAAAAAGGGATCATATATTCATTAGTGAGTCACAAATACCGTTTATAACATATAGAATCATAATATTAATCCGTACTATATATATCTAAAAATATATCAGAGCTGCCAACTTCGGTAGGCTGGCTGGCGTGAGATTTTCTATTCGAGAGAAGTATGCACAGGCATTTACATGTATGTATCAGCTTTATTACCTTGTAAAAAGTCTGTAGGGTTTGCAAACTATTACAACGCTTTTGATGTCGCCAATTTAGGTTTATAATGGAATATAATTTGCCGTAAGATTTTTTGTGTGCGCGTGAGTGTCTGAAACGGTCATGCCAGATGCGCTAGAGTTGGCAACCCTGATATATCCTCCTGAGACCCAAGGGAAAAAGTGTCCTTCGATTTTAGGTTATTTGTCTTTGGAGGAAATAAGACATCTTACAATTTAGATTTTTTCAAATTTATTTTTATTTTTAATTTCACAGCATGTCCTCTTTAGTGTACAACAGGAATGAATATGTTTCCTTACATCAGTGAAAAGATAGATGTAAAAATAACATGTCCACTACAATAGACATAAATTAATGGGTGGGGTCTCAGGAAGACATATATAAATCTCATTACACGTAATTTTGCTTAAAACTTTAAACAAGTTAGGAGATATCGACGATGCCATATCGATTAAAACTGCCTTGCGTTGTGAAGCAATTGAAGTACACTAGATGATTGTCGAGTGCAATGATCCAAAGTCCATGTACAGTAGTAATAGCTCTCGTGCCGTGATGCGTGACCGGGGGTCGGGAATACGGAGATGCAATCCTTTACCGTCACCTGTTTCTTGTGTCTCCAGAAGTCGCCATGTCTTTGAAAAGCCTTACTGTTTCTGCTTTCAGTCTGTTGCAGTTTATTAAACATGGTGCCAAGCATGTTGGGAATCGTGGGTTTACGGTGGCTGGGATGGGTCATTCTGTCAGGTTTTACTATGGTAAGCCTGCAGACCATGGCCTGGGCGCCTCCACTCCGGTTCGGACTGTGGACCTCCGAAGTGATACTATCACCAAGCCCGGAGCAGCAATGCGCAAAGCCATGGCCGAAGCAGAAGTTGGAGACGATGTGTTTGGAGAGGACCCGTCTGTAAACGGTTGGGGAAAAGTTACTGTTGTTAATATGATCTCTTTAGCTGGGGTTATGACCACTGTACTTGTCAGAATATATCTTATTCTGTAAGAAATACTGTAACAAATTGTGCAAAATTATGCACACAGGCATTTGCATTAAAAAAAAAAAAACACTTACCGTTGCATTCACATCCTGCCCAATATATTCGATTAAGCAGTAAGTTTAGTGTTTGCTCAACTGAACTTGTTACACACTCTGGACGCCACTGCCGCTCTTGATGTGCGTTTTCCAACAGAACTGCAAAAGCAAGCGGCAGAGATGTTTGGCATGGAGGCTGCCCTGTTCGTGCCTTCAGGGACCATGAGTAACCTTATTGCAGGTAGCGTAAATTAAGTCAATTTTAGTGCGAAAGTCTTTTGATCAGCTGACGGACTACAGCGCATCTTCGTCTGTTTCAGTCATGGTGCATTGCAAAGAAAGGGGAGACGAGATGATTGTGGGAGATCGGTCACACATGCACGTCTATGAGCAGGGTGGAAGTGCACAGGTACGGACAGAATAGTGCTGGTAGGAAAGCAAAAGTTGAGTCTGGTATAAATACAGAATTGTGACTTTTGTGATGATGCCACCAGTCAGTAAATCGTTTATGCCCTTGGGCTGTATCTTTCTCACTTCCTTATCTGCTCTGTACTTGAATCAGGAACTCTGGAATTTCTCGCAACATGAGAATTTTTTTTTAAGAAAAATGCCAAGTATTTAGGGCAGAAATTTTGGAGGGTGTGGCAATATATAAACAATATGATGTATTTTTGCCACAAAATCTTTAAGGAACCAAGAATGAAGTTACATGAAGTTGGATATTTGGAATTTCAGTTGGGCTTTTTACATACTGGGAGGGTGTGCGAGCCTCCACTGTGACACTATGCAGGTCGTCCATCCATCCACCTGCCTGTTTGTGTCTGTTTAGCTGGCTGGCGTTCCCTCCTCCATGGTAGCCAACCTGCCCGATGGCACCTTCGACTTGGCAGAGGTGGAGGCCAAGATCCGGCACGGCTACCCAGACGCGCACTACCCTCGCTCCCGCTTGGTGTGTGTGGAGAACACGCAGAACATCCAGGGGGGGCGTGTGCTCCCTCTCTCCTTTCTCCAGGAGGTGAGGCCCCTTTGGTCTAGCATCGAACCTGTGTCCTTAATACACAGAATTGTGTGTAGCCACACAGGCAGCCTGTGTGTTAAAGCACAGAGAACAACCATTGGGTTGCGGTGAGAGAGGAGAAAGGCTACAGATCATCTTGTTGATTAGCTAGAGGAATGTGGGTATTACCATCTACTCCTACTCTAACTATATGGACTGAAATTAATGTCAATGTAAATGCAGTTTCATGCTCCCCGGTCGCCCAGAGGAGGATGGGGTCCCCTTCTGAGTCTAGGTTCCTCTCAAGGTTTCTTCCTGCTAGAGGGAGTTTTTCCCTGCCACTGTCGCCTCAGTGCTTGGTGGGGGTTCGGGCCGGTTAAATGTAAAGTGCTTTGTGACAATGACTGTTGTTAAAAGCGCTATATAAATAAAATTGAATGAATTGAATTTTATCCCACGAAGGTGAGGGCAGTGTCCCGTGCAGATCTGATACTGTGTTCCATTTGAAGTCGGAATTTCCAAATTCCTAGTCAGAAATTTCATCTGGAACGCCCCCTGAAGTCGAAATTCCGACAGAAAGTCGGAGGAATCTACACAACCCCAACCTCAGAATTCAAGATGTCTGCACCCTTTGTCAGCAGAAGTGAAATCTGTAGTTATATAGTTAATTAGCACTTATGTCTTATTTAGTTGTACATGCAGACTGTTCACCTATCTGTGGGCATGTTGCTGCAGTGTTTGTATGCACAAAATACTGCATCATGCATTGAACCTGGCTAGAATTGGTATTGGTGAATGGCCTTTCGACTTTTGTTGCTGGAACGCGGTTAACTCAGGTGTGACGTCATTCGCAGCTCCAACTGATGACCCTTAAGATAAACTGAATGCAGCCTGGAACCCAAACAGTACAGTGTCTGTACTGCCCCCAGTGGCGGTTGGACAACATTATGTTTAGAATCACGCATGGATCACAGAAATCTGTTTACGAACAGGAGCTCTTGAAGTATGTGTACATTGTGCTGACCATCCCGCACCCGTGTGTGTCTTTATGTGTGTGTGTCCACAGCTGCGCTCACTGGCGGACCGCTATGATCTGAAAGTGCACATGGACGGCGCCCGGCTGATGAACGCAGTGGTGGCACTGGGTGTGGCCCCTTCTGTCATCCTGCGGCACTGTCACACCGTCAGCGTCTGCCTGTCCAAGGTAGCTCCTCTCTCTCTCTCTCTCTCTCTCTCTCTCTCCCCCTATCAGTCCACTTCCATTAGCACGACACATGGGTTGTGATTGCACACTGCAAATCCCACATCGTCACTTAATAATTAGCAATATTCCCCACATCTGCACACCCTTCACACCCTGGTGATGTTCACCCCCAGCATGCATTTGGACGCGGGGTTGGATTTAACACTTAGCTGGCGGATGGTGGCTCGTGGCTCGTGGGCCACGGGGAGGTCCGAAGGCGACATTTAAAATCCATCCTTGTCGCTTCGCAGTAAGGGCAGCCGTCTGAAAGCTTGGTGCTCTGGGGCATCATGGCATGGCTGGGAGGTCGCTGTTAATCTCAGCCCCGTGGATGCGAGTGGGTGGCAGAGGGCTTTGGGCCTCTTTCAGACACCTCGCTCTGAAGTTACATCAGACATGCATCTACATCTGAGCTGAAGGAATAAAAACGAATACAGGCAGATCCCCAGGTTATGAACAAGATCTGTCTGATCTGTCTTTAAGTTAAATTTATAGACAAGTTGGAAAAATAAAACATCATAATTATTATGAGTGGGCTGACCATCTCATTTGTAAAACGCCACGCGCACCCAAAATTGAGTACAGACAGTCCAAGTTATGAACGAGATCGATTCCCTAAGTTTCTCTTTAAGTTGAATATGTAGGTAAGTTTGAAAAATACTACAGTGCATAATAGTAATAATTATAGAGTAATAATAAAAGTAACTACATACAGTACTGTACTGTACCTCAAGTCGCCAAACTGCTGAAGCTGAAGCTGTGACACTTATGCAGTTTTCATGAGTGTCACAGAATAGTATGCACGTTCCTTATTATGGACCGTTATATTTTATGTCAATTTTTAATGTAGCAGGCTTTATGGCAGCCTGTCTGTAAGTATGAGTTGTCCATAACTCGGACGTTCTTAACCTGGGGACAGCCTGTATATCGCCATTTTGTCACCTGCATGTTTGGCTTATCTGCCAACGCGGCGATCAGTGTGGCAGCACAGATTTTTGAGTCTGTAGCCGCCTAATCACTCTTTCTTTGCTGCTGTGTGTGATTGGACCTATCCGTCCGTGTGGCACAGGGCCTCGGTGCACCAGTGGGCACCATACTGGCTGGCCCGGGGGACTTTGTGCAGAGGGCGGTGCGTGCCCGCAAGGCCCTGGGCGGGGGGATGCGTCAGGCGGGCATCCTGGCCGCCGCGGGCAGGCTGGCCTTGACGGACATGGTGGGCCGATTGCAGGAGGATCACCAGCGAGCCAGGAGCTTTGCGGAAGGTAACGCGCCCCCCCCCCCTCCATCATCCGGGGGAGGATCCCACACACACCATCCCGTCAGACTCCATTCGCCAGTCCTGAAGGCGGTGTGCGACCATGAGTTATGGTACCAAAAGTCATTGACAGGAAATTAAATAGTACCAGAGCTGCCTTTTATAACAGGGTGGATAAAAAATCTTATAGATCCATCATTTATGTCCGCTTCCTGGCTGTAGATTTGCTAAGGGAGCTGAGGACCGTTTGCCGTTTGCTCAACCCCCCCCCCCCTTCCAGCACTGATGCAGTGCGACCCACCCCTCTACCAAGTGGACATGACTGCCGTGGAGACCAACATCCTGCGCTTCTACCTGCGTGCGCCGAGCCTGAGCCCGGCGGAGTTCTGCGAGCATGCAGCCAGCGTGTGTGACGACGAGGTCCGGGTGCTGGGCCAAGGCGTGCGGCTGCTCATGTTCCCGCATGTTGGGGGCTCCATCCGGGCCGTCTGGCACCTGGGCGTCACCGATGACGACACCCGGGCTGCCGTCGCGAAGATGGGCTTCCTGGCTCGGCGGTACGCACGGGCGGCCGATCGGATCCAGTGAGGCGCGCCGGGGAGAACCTGGCCAGTCATAACATTGCCCAGAGTGGACACACTTAGCAGAATTATTCCAAACAATAATTGATCAGAGCTGTTTGGAGAGAATCCTGCGATGCTGCGTCCTCAGTCATGCATTCATCTCTTCCAGTTAATCATTAAAATGAAAAAGCAGCGACAAGGTTTATGTCAGATGGACTGTACTTTGGCGTCTAGATTTCCCTTCAACGTTTTAATCATTATCTTTTATGTAGCTGCAGCGCTCCAAATACTGCAATGTCAAACCCAGAGGCGGAAGAATTTGAGTTGAATTGAGTGAGTTAAAGGGTGATCAATACAGCCCCAAGGAGTGTGATGTTGGGGGGAGGGGGGGGCACAATTTAATAATTTAAATACAATGATATGTTTATTGGTGGAATGAATTAAATATTGTGAGGGACATGGTCCCCGAATACTACGCCCTTGTCCATACTTTCAGTTAGAGCTTCGGAAGCTTGGAAGAGAGGTGGAGATAGAGCTTCATGGTACCTGGAGGGTGGAACAGGACCTGCATCACCCAGGTCCTTATGATGCCAGATCTGGAGACTGTCACTGTGTTGTCAGTTGCTGTGCTTCCATCGGTCTAAGATGACACCGACACCCCCCCCCCCCCCCAAACTCCACCCTGGGTTGGTACGAGCTGTGCTGCTCCTCTTCCACTCTCTCTCTCCAGCACTGTGACCCATGTTCCTCTGCACTCCTTGGCGAGGAACCTGATTGCACCACCTAGGGCTCTAAGGCTTTTCATAAACCCCAAAGCATTCTGGGAACAATTGACAATAATTAGATTCAAAAATGAAAGTACAAGTAGAGTATGCTAAATTAGTAAATTAAGGGACATACAGTATTAGCATCATAGTTCCCAAGTAAGAACATACGTGACCTCCAGAAACATCCGGAACACCGAGAAGTTCTGCCTTGTTCGCCAAGTGCCAACTAAAAGGAAAATAGTGACTTCACCATAAATGAGCTTTGACACACAAGACAGTCACCAAGGAACGATCAGTGAACTTTGAGCAGATTTAGTTATTCTGTTTTAACCTCGAAAGACTTCAAGGAGAAAAAAAATACATTAAAAGTTCTACATCAAAACAAGGACTTCAAGATTTCTCCTTTCTGCTGCAATAACATGAAATTCACACTATAGGCAGGAGAAAATGGTTTGATACCATGTAACAGCGGCTTATGTATGACAGGGTATTTGCTGCCACTAAAACAAAAATAATATTTGCCCAGTGTCTTGAAAATGTTCTTGTTATAAGTTATGAAATCTTCTCATTAAAACAAGAAAGGTTTTGTGCTTCAACAACATAATTACCTGGTTAAAACAAGAAATAACATAAGACTCTAATTAAACGAGAAGCTAAACGATTTAGTTAAAATCACAAACGTTTCTCGTAATGTAGCGGATACGTTACGAGAAGAAGCTCAAAGGAAAAGGGAAGATGAAAACTGATAATGATTTGTTTATATGGTTTGTTTTTTTTAATGCTGTGGATGAGAGTGAAATTCTGCTGTTATTGAGCTCGGTAGGTGGTATTGTCTGAAATGTGTGTTTGAAAAGCTTGGGGTTGTACAGAAGAATCAGTCAGACCTCTTAGAGATAGTTCCTCGATGTCCAGCATTAGTTAATCCAATGGACCGAAAATGCCTGAATCGTGAAGGATGACTCGTGAAATGGATTAAAACGTGAAATGGATCTCGTTATGACGTGAATTTTTTTCTTGTTATAATGAGAAATTCGCCGGGATTTTCTTTTTGTCTTGGCAGCGATACACTGCCGTACGCCACTGCTGTACAGTCATCAGTAAGAGGAGGGAAACATTCATTTAGCACAGCGTTTGGAAAGCCAAGTGGGGCGCGAGTCCTTGGTTTTAAGTTTTTGCTCTTCACAGTACAAAATTACTTTTAAATATAGTCACACAATTTATGACCAGTAAGGCTTGTAAGTAAACTGAAAATTCAGAGACTCTTAGCATTTTAGATTAGCCAGCCACCCTGGTCCTAAATCTTATTTGAGTTGCTTTTCTTATTCAGGGATCTGAGAGAAGATTAAAGAGTGTCTGAGCTCTGGCAGAGCGCTGGCCTGTTTGGTTATACTGCAGTGGTACACCTTGTAAATGTGTCACTTACTGGGTGAAACAGCTGCTTGTTAAATAGGCAGGGAAATGAAGTTGCTTCATGTCCTTCTGAATCACAAATGATGCTTATGCACAGACAGCAGCAGGCATCAGATCTTCTCACTAGGAAAACACTACAGTGATTTACAAAACATATTTCAAAGGTTAAATTACATGTAGCTAAGCGTAAATGTCAGTTTTCACAGACACTATAAAAGAAGACTAGTATGAGGCGAGGTGTGAAGACTGACCCTAGGGTCTCTATTAGTCTGGTCTAATTAACATTTCAGTCATTTCCTGCAACCATAGTAATGATTGCCGAGAGTGGTGGCAATTTGTAATGAATATTTTATATAAATATTAATTTTCCTCTCTGTAGCCAATATTCATTTCATGCTATTAATTTTCCCCTCCATACCTAGTTGTCATGAGGTGTTCATGTGCGAGAGAGAGAGCATATCGAGATGTTTGCCGAATTAGTCAAACACAGCAGTTCTGTGGAGAGGTGTACGGTTGGCTGCAGGGCGAGCAGAGATGGAGTCTGTAGGTGGAGACAAAACTGAGCTGGAACTCTAGATTGGCGAGTCGGCGACAGAGGAGGCTTCTAGACGGGCTTCCAGAAGGATCATCCTGGCAGCCAGCAGGAGAAGAAGACCTGTAGAGACCTCCAGGCTGAAGGAGAGCCAGGCCACAGCGAGGGACCAGCCGAAGGACACGTGCACTTGGGCTAACAGCAGTGCCCCAAACTGGTTTTCAATCTCCTCCAGGGCTTTCTGCGAATAGCTGATGTAGAGGCTCACGCCAGATAGCGTCAGGATGCCTGTGGGAAAGGCACAACGGACAGGCGGTGAGGAGCGTGCTATCAGTCACACGCTAGCACGGCCAGGCTTGGCAAAACACGAGACGGCTCCCTCTGCTCCTAGACCTTTTCGGTTCTACATACCGATGTGAAGAAAGCAAAGAGAGGCTGCATGTGAGGGCTGCTCATAAATACTGTCATGATGGCTTGTATCCAAAGATATATCCAATCAGTAGTCAGCATAGTGTTTATGCTGCCAGCTATAGGAGCATTAGGAAGCTGATTGGAACAGAGCTAAGTGCTTCACTGACTGGGCAACTTAAACGAATGCTACACTTACACATGTTCTAGACCTTTGACCACTTCATCCCTTGCAGCAAAAACAACAGCAAAAAACAAACAAGCAACCAGTGGCACAAGAAAATGGCTGTTGAAGGGCTGCATTTAATGAGCAAGAAAGTTCACAAAGCCAACTGCAGAGGTGGATAGTTCAAGTTGAGTAAGAACATAAATTTACAAACGAGAGGAGGCCATTCGGCCTATCAAGCTTGTTTGGGGATAACTTAACTAATAGCTCAGAGTTGTTAAAATCTCATCTAGCTCTGATTTAAAGGAACCCAGGGTTTTAGCTTCCGCTACACTAACAGGAAGACTATTCCATACTCTAACTACGCGCTGTGTAAAGAAGTGCTTCCTCAAATCCATTTTAAAATGTTCTCCCGCTAGTTTCTGCCAATGGCCACAAGGTCTAGTATTTAAACTAATACTGAATATTGATATTGAGTATAAAGAGTCACAGAGTGTTTAATCAGTTGGTTGGTACAAAATCTTGGTTTGGATTTTTTCTTTCTGAAACAGAATTATCCAACTATGGCCGACTGACACCCCAAAGTACACACTAGAACCATCTCTTTATTAGACAGTCCATAGGTTAAGAATGTCTGACTTATGGATAACTCTCACTTAAGAATGGACTGACAATAAGCCTGTTTTATAAAAATTTGGGTTAAATACAGTCGTTCGTAATAACAAACACATGTACTGCTTTGTGACGCTCATGAAAACATTGCATGGCGTCAGCGGTTCAGTACAGTATATAGTTATATTATTTATGTATAATTATTATTATGTACTGTATCATTTTTCTGACTTGCCTACGAATTGCAAATTAAAAATACTGGTGTTTAAAAACGACACTGTCAACCCATGCGTGTTTTTCCAGCTTATTCGGCTCTTTCACCTTTGTCCTCAGTTCTCGTCTGTACTGATACGGCAGCTGACTTTCTTAGAAATAGATAACCAAGGACAAGCCAACCGCGTAGGTGTTGAAAGACCTCCAAAGTCTCATGAAAATTCACAGGTTTCACGTCATTGTGTACAGTGCCTGCGCCAGTACAAGGTTTTTGTCAGAAGTGGTACGTGAAACAAGCTTCATACTCCTTTGTGTTGAAGAGTGTTTAACCCAAGGATCTTGTCTTCACACATTCAGCCGGCACCCAACAGTGAAAGGGTGACTCGATGCAGCCCACACTATGCACTAAAGATACCATGTCACGCTGTTCCATGTCACTCTCAAGACGGGCCCCTCAACCTTCAACTCGGTGCCTGGAACAAGCATGAGAAAATCATCGTGTTTTCTGTGCTGAAAGCAGCCTGTGACCTCATTTGTCTTCTGTAATTGCGTCAAGCCCATTGTCGTAATGACTGATGGTGGCATAAAAGGTTCGGCAGCAACTAAACCAAGCAGGGAGTAAATGATGTGTGGGTGTCACTGCGAGTAAAAAAAAGAGAAAAAAAAGGAGTGTTGGATTCTTTTATCCTCATCTAATTCAGCTCTGACCTTTCTTGTCTTCTGATTTGTATTTCTTGCAGTCTATCGGCATCATGGTCCAATCATCGTGGTCATAGGTGGGGGGGGGTCATTTTGCAATTAAATTCCTGGCTTTGCATTTCTTTGCAAACCGAGTAAAGTGGGCAACCTGTCTAAGGGGCACTTGCCAAAGGTTCGGCGCAATTTAATGAAATTTTAAGCATGTCATTGGTACGATAATTAATTCCGGGGCTGCTTATTGAAAACCAGGTGCTGGATTTCTGCAAACCTGTTTAGTGTGGTTCCAGTTTTTTTCATTCAACACCATTAAGTCATATTGAAAAAAACTCTGCTACTTTCCAGTGTAGAAAACTGTGTCTTTTTTTGTCGAACTGAATAGCAAAGCTCATTTCAAGTGTTTTGTTTGCCGGCTCTTCGTTGAGGAACACTGGAGAGCATTAGTGCTCTCAGTACCTGGACTTAAATCCTCAGCTTGCATCCGCACAGGTGTCTGTGTCCATTTATGGAGTCGCTCATCTCTTTTATCTAATGTCGACTTAACCTTCCAGCTCAGGGCCGAAAAAAGCATTGTAGCAGAGGCAGGAGAATGGAGACAGGCATGACCATCACCAGGTGATCACTTACTGCAGATGAGGAAGTAGGAGGAGGTGCCAGAGAGGAGGGTGGGACTGCGAGCCAGGGAACTGACCAAGCCAAAGACCCAGCCGCACACCAGCAGCACCAGGCTGAGGGGTAACAGGATGACGATCACCCTGTGCATGTCTGCAGGGGGCGACAGAGTGCAAGCCTGTGTGAGGGACCCTGCACACCGTCACGATGACCAACATCTTGGTATTGCATATGTACAATAACAGCATTGAAATGAGCTGTTGTTCATTATTAATACACAGGTTAGCAACGCTAAGATCTTTAATGTACTGTCAGACATTCTGAGAAATATGCTGTGAAGTGATTTTGTCATTGCTGGAACTTCGTAGAGTGCGTCAGGACTGGTCCATGCCCTACCCTGCCCTCTTTTTGTTATATCTGTCAATTCCCCGTTTGGCCAGCTGGTGTCACTGGTAAACCCGTTCCGTTTTCCCCTTTTTTTCCAGTGTTTAGCACCTTAATGTGGTTCCTTGCCTGCCACATGGCTTAATGGGGTGAGTGGATGGCTGTGTGATACAGGATTCCTTTTTGTTGTTTGTAATGTTCATTGTTTATGTTTCTTTATTTTCTTGATCTATGTAATATGTTATGGTTCCTTCCGGTTCCCTGTTTTTAGCAATGTTCAGTTACCCCTGTTTTCTAGTCTCCTTTCCTGTTGGGGTCCCCCATCTGTTGATTGCTCTCACCTGTGTTGGTATTCCTAGTAACTGTTACTGCTCAAACCTGTCTCTTGTTGAAGCCCGTGTTAAGTGTGTTTAAGTGCCTAACCCTACTCTTTTCCCCAATCGGTCATTTCCGCGCTTGTAGTTGTTGTTGCCCTGTGATTGCTGCTGTCCTACTAGGGTTGTTCCTTTGTTGCTCCCTGCCTTAGTTCTTAGTTGTTTACCTGCTTTGTTTTTGACCTCCCGTGGTTCATTTTGTTTTCGGTGTCCTTTTTTTGAGTAATTAAAGTCTCTTTTTGTGAGCCACTATGTGGATTATCCAACCTTCATTATGTCCATTCGTAACAAGAGTGTACTTAAACAAAATTAGATGGTATAACCTACTACACATCTAGGCAACAGCAAACCTTTTATAAGTAGAAATAGTACACTCTACAATAACAAGTACAGTATAGTAAATACATAAACCAGTAATTTGGCTGTTTATTATCATGCACTTTACATAACTATGTGCTATACTGTTATATGGATGGCAGGGCAGTAGGTCTGTTTACACCAGCATCACCATAAACACATGAGTACAACATCACAAGGTGATAGGAATATTTCAGCTCCATTATAGTATAATCTTATGGGATCACAGTCGTACATGTTGTCCGCCGCTGACCAAAACATCGTTATGTAGGCCTTGTTTGGAAAGAGTCGTTACAATCGTGTATTAGTTTATTGATAGCTTTGCCAGTTTTTATAGGTTGCAAGTTTATTATTTTAGTGTTTCTCATCCTTTTAAAATGTTTGAAAAGCATTGTATGGGTGGTGGGTATCTCAGTGGGGTAGGGAGCTGTCACTAGCTCCAGAAGGCTATGAGTTCAAAGCCTACAGCAGGTGGAGTAATCGCATCTTAAGGCCCTTAGCCCTAACTGCTCATGGGATGAGGGCCTACCCTCTGACCCCCACAGAAGCGTCTGCTAAACATAAACATCTGCGTGACTGAGGGGACACCTTGATTGCTCCCCCACCCCTGATACACAGTATAGAGCACAGGTGTCAGGCTCCAGTCCTGGGGGGCTAGAGCCCTGCACATTTTTGGGTTTCCCCTCATTTAACACACCTGATTAAAGTTCTTGTGCTAATTACCACATAGTTCTTGAGCTGAATCATTTGTGGTGGATCAGGAAAAGAACTAAGCTATACAAGACTCCGGTCCCCCAGGACTGCAGTTTAACACCCCTGGTATAGAGTAATATTTTGAGTAACAATGAGTTGTTCTGGATAAAAGGGACTGCAAACTGATGACATAATAACAACAATGTACACCCACACACAGACCTACATGTAAAGGCCTTACAAAAGGAATAAAAGCAGACAGGCGTACAGGCCGACGTGCGGATCGTGACATTCACCATCTTTTTTGTTGCAGTTGTTTGCTAAAAACAAAAAAAAACCCTAAAGAGTTTCAAGCTCTGAGTTTCATGTAAGAATGCCTAAGTACACTGACATCCAGGATATTTACTATACCGTCAGTGTGGTGTTTGATATGCTATACTTACGAAATTTAGAAAAATGTAAAAGAAGTGAATATTTACACTTCGTGTCCAGGGTGTTCCCAAGCCTTGCACCCTGTGCTGCCTGGGAAAGGCTACAGGTCCTACCCTGACCAGGATAAGTATAGGGGATGGATGGGTAGATGGATGGATCCATGCTGTTCAACCCAGGCAACTGCCATAAGCACCTTCTTCTGAGGGGGCAGCTAGTTTCTCCCTCTATCCCCCCAGCCAACCCTGTCTGGAGAGGCAGGTAGAGTGAAGCTTGGCTTGGGCACCGCGTGGGCTGTGACTAAACTGCTGGATGGATGCTTTTTTTAGCAGATAGGCGGATGGACGTTTTTTTAATCCACTATTTATGAAACAGCTTCATAGACCCCTTAAAAATATTTACTAAGTTTTGAAGAACAAAATAAAATGAAGCAAGCAAAGCATCCATCCATCTTTCTGAAACTGCTTGTCTAGTTCAGGGCAGTGAGAGGTCTGGAGTCTATGGGTGCAAGGCAGGGAACAACCCGGGATGGGGTGCCAACCCATCGCAGGGCACAAGGCAGGGAACAACCCGGGATGGGGCGCCAACCCATCGCAGGGCACAAGGCAGGGAACAACCCGGGATGGGGTGCCAACCCACCGCAGGGCACAAGGCAGGAACAACCCGGGATGGGGTGCCAACCCATCGCAGGGCACACTCACACACCATTCACACCTATGGGTAATTTGGTAATTCCAATTTTGATCTACCTGGAGAAAACCACATGACGACAGGGGGGGGGGCATGCAAACTCCAGACATATGGAACCCTGGTGGAGACTTGAACCCAGGTTCCAGAGGTCTGAGGCACCACTATGCTGCCCCCCCAAGGAAAACATAAGAACATAAGACATTTACAAACAAGAGGGGACCATTCAGTTCATCAAACTCAACTAATAGCTTAAAGTTGTTAAAATTTTATCTAGCTCTGATTTAAAGGACCCCAGGGTTTTAGCTTGCACTATATTAACCGGGAGACTGTTCCATAATCTAACTACACGCTGTGTAAAGAAATGTTTTTTCAAATCCATTTTAAAATGTTCTCTCACAAATTTCCACCTATGGCCACGAGTTAAAGTCATTAAATTGATTTCTGGATTTCAGATTCAGTTTCTGTAAAGTCAAAAAAATAGTTATGACGCATTCATCACATGCAACCCTTATAAAGGAAGGATGGATGGATGGATGGATGGATGGATGGATGGATGGAAAAGTTAAATGAATGTAACCTTCCTTTTTGCTTTCATGGTGTCCACTTTCTCAAAACCCCACCTTTTTTCTCAATGTGTTACATTTTTTTCTGATTGCTTTATCACTATCCTTGAAACAATAGCCTATTTTTCCAAAACTGTACACACTATCCCCAAAACCTTACACTGAACCAGCAAAACGAAAGATCTCTTGAAAACGTCAACAGATCTTGCATAATACTTCAAGCTCTTTCAAAAAACGTGTTTTCCTATCAATACAGTGACACAAACCATCAATTGAATTCGCGCACGAAGCCCCAACCACACACTGACAGTCTAAATGAAAAACGCTTGTGGCTTTAGCCTTTTCTGTGTGCCGAGTGTAACAGTTTTCAAAAAATTGCTGCCATCACACAAATATACAGGTATCCAAATATATAAAGTATGGATTTATGTTCCCAACATAAGACATTATCAATACAAATAAGGGGGATTAAAGGCATTTATTTTATTTTTTTCCCAAAATGTTCTAACACTGCTCAGACAGCAAAAGTACAGTAGAAAAAAGAAAAATCATTTGTGCTAGAAAAAGAACAGAAAAAATGCTTAAATCTCATTCTTTTTGTCAATGTAGAAAGGCAATCGGCACAATAGTGCTGGAATATCGAGACCAATGTTTACACTTTTGCTAAAAGTGTGTTAGAAAATTATTCAGAACAAACCATAATGCCAGCATTTAATATGGATAAAATGCCAGGACTCACCGAGCAGATTCCTCTCCTGGTCGGTGTAATTCGCCGTCTCTGCAAGGATGGAGGGGATGAAATGGGAACTGCCGTTTTTACCTGGAAACCATAACCAGGGATGCATAAGTGAACCAAGGTAACTGAATTCGGGGACCAGACTCAGCTACCGTGTCCCTACTCTGCAGTGCAGATGGTTGATAAGCACCGGAAAATTCTCCACTCAATCCCAAGAGGGACACATTAATTTCTTAATGTTTAGAAAAGATTAACAATATGTGGTGGAGCACATCATGTGGCAAAACACGAGTCTCTGTTTGACCATCCCTTCAGTTGGACTTCAAAGCACAGTTTGAAGAACGCTGGCACACGGACTGAAGTGAGGTAAATAATTAAAATGTAGGTACTGTATACATATTTTAGGCAGTAATATTTTGTAGAATAAGTTGTATGTCATACAAACAAGTAGGAAGAAACAAGCCTGTTATTCCAAAAGGGGAAAAAAATGGTAAAAACCATTGAGAACAGTAGCCTGTAAGTTCCTGTTAGTCCAAAAAAAAAGCACTGTTCATTTGATGAGTAATGAACTAGCAGTTATTAGAAATAATCCATAGTTAGTACATAATTCCCAATGAGACCAGCAATACTCAATAGTTCCTAATGAAGTAAGAGAACTACTATAATAATTAGTTCACTATTACCTATTGAGTAATTATAAGCATAACTCCTTAGTAGTTAATAGTACCAATTTAGGTGTTAATGAAGCGCTACTCCTTTGTTGCTGCTTACTTCCTGCATATTTACCTGTTAACTACGGAACAGTATTATAAAGTGTTACCAGGAGTGCTAACAAGACTGTATAGACTTACCAAGGACCCCAATAAGACACCGACCCCCGCAAAAATGGCTATATCAGAGAGGCATACGTACGTTGTACCTCATTTTGGTTTTCGGAAAAAAATTGACTTTATCTGTTATCACAGCATTACGTTATTATATTACAGTCAGTAAGCCAATTAATGCTTACCGCGTGGCCAGTTGTGACTGTGGATTAATTTTGCAACAAGAGCTCATTAGCTCATCTGCAATTTCATGCATGTTAATTATTACACATCGAATTACTTATGCTGTACTATGTAGATTAGCTTTATCTGGAAAACCGTAGACAGTACAAATTGTAAAGTATAACACAGTACAAATGTAGAAGTAACCTAATTTGCAATTACAAATATAGACATTTTTGCCAAACATATAGAAATAAAATGTCGTTATACATACACCGAACTGCAAATTTTCGCTAATAAAATACCTAATTCTAGGGAAATCTAAATTTCTCAAAGTATCTGTTACCGTATTTTCTAGCGGACTTACATTTGGTTTATGACTATCTCCGTATCTCGATTGAACAATCAATGCTTTCTCTATACGGCAACACACATGTATACTGTACGTGGCATTATTTAATATCCCTACTATAAAGTACTTATGCCCAGGTGTTTTCTAAATCTAATGAAGCATGCATAACTTATACATTTTACTTTGCATTAAAACTATATTCTAAAAGACGCTAGAATTGCCTCCACACACGGTTTTTTAAAGCAGATATAATTAACAGCGATTGTAATCGCTATTTATTAAAGCGTTTATTTACAAGGCATAAAAATGATCGCGACATTTTTTCTTTTACATGCATTTGTAGGCTAAAAGATGGAACGTTGACGAGCGTGCTATAACCAAAAATCATGCATCAAATCACCACTAACTGTGTAATTATTTTAATACCTTCGTATATTCTCCAGAGTCCGGAATGGGAGTTGAGCTCCTCTGAATTTGTGTTGTTCGGTGCGTTCACCTCAATGATGTACCAGTAATCGCTTCCGATCGCCACAGCCAAGAAGCCGAAGCTAAGCAGTCCCGTTACCCCCGCAATAACGACCACTGTGCCGAAGTTCATCTCGCAGCTATTTACCCTGATACATCATGCGGGGACGGACGATGCTTAAAACTGCATAGGGAGTTTAAGCGATGATTCTGTAATTACTTTATCAAGGGTCACTTGTTGCAGCAGTGGACACAGAATAAAATGATCATCGGACGCCTCTGCCTGGCTTGAAGTGGAACTGGTAACCAGCTCAGTGTGCAACTCTGCGGTGTGAGTGTGAGACGGCAGTGCTGCCTACTGTCGTCCAATCTGGATGGTCCGTTCTCTGTCATTCTTCCTTGTACTTGAGGCGACCTTCCAGACCCAAAGTAATTTCCTGTGCTCTCTCTCAGGGTTGCATTATAGACCCTGATCGTGGCATGGTGTAGTGGGAGACGGTACCGGGCATGGCTGCCAACTCTCTCGCATCTGGTGTGACACTCACTCGCTTTCTGACTCTCACGCTCACGCAAGAAATTTTACTGCAAATCTGTGTTATTCAATTACAAACTTAAAATTAGCAACATCAAAAAACGTTGGGATAGTTTATAAACCCTACAGACTATTCACAAGGTAATAAAACTGTTACATGTAAAATTGTAAATGAATGCGCAGACCAATCTCGAATTGAAAATCTCACGTCAGCCAGCTGACCAAATCTAGCAACCATGATGAAGCCATAAGCAAATCAAAACGTTAACTTAACCTTTCTCACCCTTATGAAGCCACGGCCATCAAATCTCGTAGTTTATACTACAGATCAGCAGCTAGTACTGTAATAGGTCATCGGACCTAGGGGCGTAAGAATAAAACTAATACATACATGTAATGTGTCAGCTTCGGAGGTGAACGCGAGCACGGAAGCAGGCGAACGAAGCCAAAAGGTCCGGTGAAGGGTTTATTGAAGGCAAAAGGACAGGTGCAGACAACGACGGACCATACAACGATGACAGATCTGGGGAATACAGACTGAGACTCGGACTAAATACACAGGACTAGGCAACAGATAACGAGCTACAGGTGGGAATAATTAGGGCGAAACAGGAGGTAATGAGGTGGGCGTGGCACACATCGGGAGCGGACGGAGCGGGGCGTGACATAACCCCCCCCCAAAGGCGCGCCCACCGGGCGCGCCCGAGAGGAGGCGACGGACGGGACGAGGGAACAGGACCTGAAAGACAAAACAGAACGTCAACCAAACCCAGGGAACAGGACGGAGACGCAAAACACGAACAGGGACGAAAAGAAGGACAAGACCTGACAGAGGACAGGGAAGGCGGAGAGACAGACCCAGAAGGGAGACACAGGGGGAACACCCACAGGCGACACGAAAGGGCCAGGGGTGCCAAAAGGAGGAACAAAGGGACCAGAGGGAGAGACAGGCGGGACGAACGGAAAGGGAGGAGGAACAAGGGGAGCACGAAAAGGCCCAGGCGGGCGACGGGCAGCGGCCGGAGGGGCCGCAGGGGAGAGGGAGAAGGGAGCAGGAGGGGACCACCCAGGGACCAAGGGGACGGGACGAGGGAGTGACGGAGGGGACCAGGAGGGAGCAGGAGGGAACACCAGGGAAGGCAGGCAGGAGGGGGAAGCCGCGGCAGGCGGAGGCGCAGCCGAAGCCGGCGAAGGCGCCGTCCGACGCCAAGCCGGAGCAGGGGGGCCCGGAGGCGGCCGACCGGGAGCCGGAGGCGGGACCGAGGACCGGCACCCAGGGACCAGGGGGGGACCCGGCGGCGACCGCCGACCCCGAGGCGCAGGACCCGCAGGCAGCCACCGAGCCACAGCTAGGGGCCGAACGGGCGAGCCAGGGGGCATGGCGGGCGGGACCCAGGCCCGACGCCTGTGTCCCCGTCCCTTACGGGACACCGATTGGCGGGGTCCTGGGCGGTGTCGGTCTGGCCGGGGTAAGGGAGAAGGAGTCAGGAGGGAGGTCGAGTCTGGGCAGACAAGTGTCTTGGCCTCAAAAGAGGCAACAGGCGGGGCAGCCGGAGCCTCGGGTGTGGCCGCAGGCAGAGCGGCGGCCTCAGGCGGGGCCGCGGGCAGAGCGGCGGCCTCAGGCGGGGCCACGGGCAGGACTGGAACGGCGGCCTCAGGACAGGACAGGTGATCTGGACAGGTGAGCAGGGCTGGGCCGGCTGGACAGGCGAGACGGGCCGGTCAGGTGAGACGGGCTCGGGCGTGCGGCCCGCAGGGGGCGCCTCAGCTAGCGCCACCAGCACGCAGGCAGCAGGGGGCACAACCGTGGCAACCTTAGGCAGTTCAGGTGCCGGCAGGACAGGCAGTTCAGGTGCCGGCAGGACAGGCAGTTCAGGTGCCGGCAGGACAGGCAGTTCAGGTGCCGGCAGGACAGGCAGTTCAGGTGCCGGCAGGATGGGCGCTGCCCTCCCGCGGCCAGCAGGGGGCGCCGTCGCGGGGCAGAACCCCCCCCCCAAAGGCGCGCACTCCGGGCGCGCCAGAGAGGGACGCCTCGGCGGGCGCCGTCTCCACGCGGCCAACAGGGGGCGTCTCGGCGGGCGCAGCCTCCACGCGGCCAGCAGGGGGCGTCTCGGCGGGCGCAGCCTCCACGCGGCCAGCAGGGGGCGTCTCGGCAGGCGCAGCCTCCACGCGGCCAGCAGGGGGCGTCTCGGCAGGCGCCACCAGCACGCGGCCAGCAGGGGGCGCCTCGGCGGGCGCAGCCTCCATGCGGCCAGCCACCGGGACTGCAGGTAAGCCAGGCAGGACAGGCGGGTCAAATGGGACAGACGGGTCAGGCAGGACAGGCGGTGCCGCTAACAAAGCGGCGGAAGCTGCAGCAGGCGGTGCCGCAGGCAGAGCGGCGGCAGCTGCAGCAGGGAAGACAGGCAGGACGGGCGGTGCCGCTGACGAAGCGGCGGTAGCTGCAGCAGGCGGTGCCGCAGGCAGAGCGGCGGCAGCTGCAGCAGGGAAGACAGGCAGGACTGGCAGGTCGGGCGGTGCTGCTGTCCTCGCGGCGGCTGCAGCAGGCGGGGCTGCAGGCAGCGCAGCCGCGGGCAGATCCGGAGCAGCGGCAGGCAGCGCAGCCGCGGGCAGATCCGGAGCGGCGGCAGCAGGCAGCACAGCCACAGGCAGAACGGCGGCGGCAGCAGGCAGCGCAGCCGCAGGCGGATCGGCGGAGGCAGCAGGCAGGAAAGGCAGTGCTGCTGGCCGATCGGCGGAAGCTGCAGCAGGCGGTGCCGCAGGCAGAGCGGCGGCAGCTGCAGCAGGCGACGTCGCTGGCAGAGCGGCGACATCAGCAGCCGGCGGTGCCGCGGGCAGAGCGGCGGCATCAACAGCCGGCAGGTCCGGATCGAACCGGTCCGGTGCAGGAAGGAGGGGTGCTGAGCGCGTATGCGCCCTCCCTTTTCGCGCTTTAGGGACCCGGGGACTGGCGTCTCTGACAGCGCTGTTCCATCTCCCAGGACAGCGCTCTGGCCAGGCATCCCCAGTCTCCAAAGGAGGCAGGTCCTCCGCGTCTTGGGGCCCACCTATCACCCAGGCGTCCTCCAAGGCGGGGAGAAGGGAGCACGCCCCCAAGAAGAGAGTTGGGGCGGCTTCTTCCGCCTTTCCCCTTCGCTTCTTCTTTCTCCTTCCGGATCCGGCAGGCGGCAGCGGGGTCGCAGCAGCGGGTGGTGAGCTGTACACCAGCCCGCTGTCGTGTTCCACCTGCCTCAGCATGGCTGCAGCCGCTACCTCCCGAAGCTGCTGGAGGTTGTCGCGCACCACGTCCGCTTGGTGCGCGTCGCCGGGTACAGGCATCCCCTCCAGGATATCCCGGCTTTGGTGAGCTAACCGGCGAGCTGCGGGATCCTCCCGGATCTCGGGCTGGGTCAGCCAGTGTAGGACCTCGTCGACCAAGCCGAGGTACTCTTCCTCGGCTAGGGGGGATCCTTTCTTCCGGAGATCTGTCATTCTGTCAGCTTCGGAGGTGAACGCGAGCACGGAAGCAGGCGAACGAAGCCAAAAGGTCCGGTGAAGGGTTTATTGAAGGCAAAAGGACAGGTGCAGACAACGACGGACCATACAACGATGACAGATCTGGGGAATACAGACTGAGACTCGGACTAAATACACAGGACTAGGCAACAGATAACGAGCTACAGGTGGGAACAATTAGGGCGAAACAGGAGGTAATGAGGTGGGCGTGGCACACATCGGGAGCGGACGGAGCGGGGCGTGACATAATGTCTGTATAGACTTGTCTCGAATTGAAAATCTCCCGCCAGCCAACTGACTAAAGTTGACAACCTTGGTACCGCCCCCCCGTCAGATGTCAGTGTCCCCCCACTGGGTGTCACCTTTGCATTTTCCAGCCTAACAGGTGGGGTCACTATGTCTACCCCACCTGCAACCCAGCTGCTGGGCTCAGAAAATCAGAATAATCTAATTTCAAGCATATGTATAATTTGTCAAAATGCAGCATATATTCATCTAGTGATCTAAGTGTTGATTGAATGCATTTTTTATTAAACCAATGCAAAGGTATATACAGTTTAGTTCACGTAGTCTACTGATATGGTGCATGTGTTAAGTGTTTTCAAAACGTGGACATAAAATTGAGACAACTGTAAAAAAAACTGTTATTTGGGGCAAATAGTCTTTTCTGGCTGCATACTGCCATCTTGTGGAGAATAGAGAGTATTGTTCTGGGGGACCTGAACACACGCAGTAAACCTGGAAATTAGCTGATTTAGATGTGTTTGAGCAGGGAAATCTGCAAACTGTGTTAGATTCTGGCCGTACGGGACTGGAATTGGGGAACCCTGTATAAACAAACTGCAGTGCATTAACTCGTAAAATCGGTATAACATTTTTAAGCTGCTGTAATCAGTAATAGCGTAATAATACACGATCGTTTTATAATTCTTATACACACAACATGCGTAATGGCAGGGGTCTTAAATAACCTGAGGGGCACCGAGTAGAAAGATCCCGAGCGGATCTTATTTGAGAATAAAACTGATGCAACGGTAATAATCTGATAATCACCTGCCTGCTGTGAAGCTTGACTAGGGAGATTTTCACTTATTTTGTCGCTGAATATATATACGGGTTCAGATGCGTTCATTTATAGCGACGATAAAAACGAAACGTCCATAATTCATTCGTTAACCGTATACTAAGTGTCATATCACGCAATAGCCGCAGTATAAGAGATTTAATTCAATGTGCAATATATGATTGCATTGCCCTCGAGGTTTGCGGCATTACCTGAAAGGAATTAAGTGCGGATCATTACAAATTGGTGTCAGTGGCTTAGCCTAAACTCGTTAACCCAAGTTCATTTTTCAGTTTGAACTTAAGGAGTAATTTAGTATCATTTTGTCATAAAAGTCTGCAGTATTTTGTTTAAGTTATAAGGTGTCAGTATTTTGAAGGAAAAAGCGTTCTTGCTAATGTGCAGCACGAGACTGGGCTGCACCCTAGATGTGATGTCAATCAACAAAACACACACACACACACACACACACAATAATGACCACACCCTCACCCTGTGGTCCTTATTTTGCCTGGGATACAATGCATGCTGTCCACTCCCTCGTATTGAATACCTAAAAGATGGACAGATGAGTAGATGTACCACTCAAAAGTATGGACAACCCTACCCATAGAAATGTTCATTTGTAATTTTCTCTACATTTTAGAATAACTACAAAGATATAACAACTATAAAATAAGATACCAGAAATTATCCACTGACCAAAAAAGTATTAAACAAATTAATTTGTGGGGGGGCAGCTCTGTGGGTTGGGACTCAGAAGGTTGCTGGTTCAGAATGTTCCCACTATTGTGCCCCCCAGCAAGGCCCTTAATCCCAAATGCTCCAGGCCCTGGTTGACCCTACTGTCTCCTCTACACCAGTTCCATGAGGTGGCCTCCTGGGATGATCCAACTGTCCTGAAGGTCCTACATATGCTGAGCACTCATTGGCTGCTTTTCCTTAACTCTGGTCAAACTTTTCCTAGGGCATGTGTTCAGATCAGATAGCCAGGTCACATGACACTATCACTTTCCGTCGTAAGCACCTTGGTGTGTCAGAACTTTTTGAGAAGTTGCGTGAAGAATTAGAAAGCATCACCATTAGAGGCTTTGTTGAATTTACAAATGTACATTCACAAAGGTCTTTGAATGGTTTGACATTTTCACTGAAAATTGTTTTTCCATCTCATATCTAACATTTCAACATGTCTAACTTAGCAAAAACAGACAATACTTATAATTTCCATAAAGTACCAAGGCTTAAGTTAACTAAGTCCTTATTCTGCCTGTCAGAATGGGAATGATGATGACAAATAACACCTGGATCAATCAAATTTTGCTTCAGACCATTAAAAGAGACATTTCCAGGCAAACATACCTGGGTGTAATAAAACATTTGATCTGCCCATTCCTCATTCCTTCTTCATTTCTGTGATGTCACAAGACGCTTTTCTATTTGGGGGGGGGGGGGGAGAGAATAAAGAAATCAATATTTCTAATAAAACTGAACATCTGGTAGTACTCATAAAAACCTGTACAACTTTTTTTTTAACTTTCAATTTTATTTAAAAAAAGTACTTAAGTCCACAGTTTTACTTTGTACAGTAAAAAATATTAAATTAAAATCCCAAAGTTCTGAGCACAAAGAGGGGGCTGTAGGGAAGGCAGGCAGGCAGGCCATGACCTCCTGAGGGGGCGCTGTGGAGCGTCAGCGTTTTTGGAGTGCATAGGGTCTCAGCCCAGAGGGAGCAGCAAGGGTCTGACGCCGAGGAGAAAGGGTTAGTCTGACATGTCCCTTTTCCTCCTCCTGCACCTCCTGGTTCCTCCTGCACCTCCTGGTTCCTCCTCCTTTTTCTTCAGTACAGTCCATGGAAGGCAGAAGCTTCGCCTTCTAGTACACTCCCCCTCACTGAAAATCCTCCTGGCAGAATTTAAAGGTCTCCAGATTGACCGCCCTCCCCACCCCATGAACAAATCCCCCACTACCTCCCATCATAACCTACCCCACACACAGGTACAGTAAATGCTTCTTCTGTACCCCCACCACTTCTGATAAATGTGTCTCAATGCAGGGAGCTGACCCACAGTCATGGGTGGGGGGTGGATGGGGGGGGGGGCGCCCCAGCAGAACACTGATGTCTAATGGCTCGGCCTGTCCGATACGGCATGAAAGAACAGAAAACGAAATAAAAACCAAAACCAAAAAAAATTGGCCGCTTACACCGTGAACCAAACCTTAACCTCCAACCAACATAAAAAAATCCCCACCCCAAAAGAGGAAAAGAATGATAATCCATTCAGACAGTTAACAAAAATATACTCTCAATGTAGCAGTCTCAAAGTACACATACCATTAAACCGTCAAAAAAAAACTAAAATAAATAAAACAAACCCAAACTTTAAAGGAAGATATGCTGCAATGTTTGGATTGATTAATAATAATAATAATAATAATAATAATAATAATCCCACATCACTCTGCAAAACCGAAAACAGAGACTGATTTATGGAGGAAAATTTACAATAAAAAAAGTCCTTGCATTAAACCATTTTGTTCATTAATTCTCCACCACTTTTAAAATCTTAAAAATATTTCTTTAAAAAGGCAAATTCTCCCTCCCCACCCCAAAAAATATTACCTGTGTCTTATTCTCTGCAGGAGACAGACAAAATTATCCCCCATTTTGTACACAATTAGCAAAAAAAAATATATATATTAACAGCAATAACTTACCATTCATTAAATTTTTATTCATTCATTGCCTTATTGTAGAGTCTCCCATAGGAAGTTCAGTTCATTTTTATTGTACTGGAAAAATATTAAATAATGTTAATAATAATAATAACAATAATAATGATAAAAATCCTAACACTGCCCCCGGTTTGTGATGCACTTGCGATGCTACATCATGTCTAAGGTACTGTGATTAACGTCCTGACTGTTGCCGCTCATTAGCTCTGTGGCCCCGGGTCCGTGTAGCGCCCCCATGCTGCTAAGCTGAGACAGCATGGCGTTCGGATCGCTGCCGAACGGCCCTGGGTCCATGGGGCCTTGCTGCTGTTGCTGCTGGGCCAGGGGCTGGGGGACTCCCATGGCTGGGTGGTGCTGGGGCAGGTGGCCCTGATGCGGGGAGCCTGTCTGGGTCTGGGGGGAGATGTGGTGGGGGGAGGGCTGGGGTTGCATGCGGGGCGAGGGGCTGGAGCGCGGCGGCTGCGACTGCGGCCGCGGCGACAGCTGGGGCGAGCGCACCTGGCTGCTCAGCGAGGCGGCAGCCGTTAGGGGCGCCCCCTGCAGGTGCGGGTGGGGCGACTGCGACATGGGGTTCTGCTGGGGGCTCATGGGGCTGCCGTGCTGGGCCGGGGAGCCGCCGCCCAAGTGTTGCTGCTGCTGTTGCATGAGCCGCTGGTGCAGGACCTGCGGAAGCATGGACATGGGCTGGGAGGACGCGGCCTGGGGGCCGCCCTGAGGGGGCGGGGGCTGCTGTGGCTGCTGGAGGGGGGGGCCTCCGCCCCCACCGTCTCCCCCCTGCAACATTGCGTTCTGCTGCTGCTGCATCTGCAGGTGGTGCTGATGTGACTGGAGCCGCTGCTGGAGCGCAGGGCCCGGGTAGGCCTGCTGCGGCTGGCCGGGCTGCGGCCCCGCGGGCTGAGGCTGGCCGGGCTGCTGGCCCAGGTAGGCCTGCTGCTGGGGCGGCTGCGGCTGCTGGAATTGGCCGTGGGCGCCCATCTGCTGCTGCTGCTGCTGCTGTTGTTGTTGCTGGAGCTGCCTCCGCATCAGCAGCTCTCTGAACTGGGGGGTCATATTGGCAGCTTGGCCCTGCAGGCCAGCTTGCTGCTGCTGTTGCTGTGGCTGCGGCTGTTGCTGCAGCGGACCCATAGGGGGCATGCCCATTCCTTGGCCCATGTGCATACCTGCGGCCACAGCACCGGCATTCACGTTGACGGCAGAGGGACCCATGGCTCCTGGGCCGGGAGCAATGCCACCCCCCCCTCCCGGGGCCCCGCCCTTATAGCGGGAAGCACGCTGCTTGATGAAGGCAGCCATGAGTTGCGGGTTGGCACGCAGGATCTCCAGCACTTGCTGCTGCTGCAGCGGCGAACTGGGCGAGCGAAGGGCACGCAGTAGCTCCTGCAGGGCAGCCTGTGGGAGGCTGCCGCCACCCGCCAACCCACCGGCTCCGGCCGGGACACCCATCACGGGCCCCTGGCCTGGCTGCTGCTGCTGGGCCACCATCATGGCTGGGTGACCAGCCTGGCCCATCATGCCAGACCTCGGCTGGATCTGCATGGATGGGTTGCCCCAAGCCTGCTGCTGCGGTTGCTGCTGGGGCGGCTGGAGCTGGGGGGCACCTTGTTGTGGGAGTGGCATTTGCGGCGGGAGCTGATTCTGAGGGTTACCCTGCGGCAGAGGCTGCTGCATGCCCACCATCATGCCTTGCTGGGGGGTCTGCTGCTGCTCCATGTGGGCCCTGGCAGCCTGCGGGGACAGACCGGGCGCCCCAACCATGCCGGCGCCGGGGTGGCCCATGCCTATGGGGGCCTGGGGCTGTGGGGGCTGGTGGTGGGGGTGAGGAGGCATCATGTTGGGCGCCTGTCTCTTCAGGATCTGTGCCTGGGCCATCTTGCGCTGGGTCTCAGCTACTCGTTGGATTTTCATGGCGATCTCGACAGCCGCTGGGGGGGGCCCCGACGAAGGTGGCGGCGGCTGCTGCTGCGGGGCCATGGGTGGCTGCCCAGGGTTGGGCTGCAGGGGCTGCGGCTGTTGCTGCTGCTGGGGTGGAGTGGCCGGACCCAGCCCCGGCTTTCCCTGGGACTGTGGGGAGGAGAATGGATGGCGGGGCACATAGGGTGGCAGGCTGTTAGCGTGCTGGAGCTGCTGGGCCTGGGGAGGCTGCGGCTGCTGTGGTGGCGGCACCTGGGGCATCATCTGCTGCTGCTGCTGCTGCTGCGGCGAGTTCATCAAGCCGCCAGCGGGCATCTGTTGCAGGTGGTGCGGTTGGGGGCCGCCCCCACCCACCCCCGGCGGGGGCACAGACGGCACACTGGGTTGGGTGGGTGTCTGTGGCGTCGGAGGCTGAGCCCCAACTGACGTGGGGGTGCTAGGCGCGGTGGTGCAGTTGCTGTTCCCCGGGGAAGGCAGACCTCCTGCTCCGCTGCCCCCTGTGGGCTGGCCGGTGCGCTGCATGCTGGCCATGCGCCGGCGCAGCATCTGCGCCTGTTGCAGCCGGTGTTGGATCTGCTGCTGGCGCAGCTTTTGCTTGATGTTGAGGCAGAAGGGCACGGGGCACTTGTTTTCCTGGCAGTGCTTGGCGTGGTAGCAGCAGAGCGCGATCAGCTGCTTGCAGATGGGGCAGCCGCCGTTGGTCTTGCGCTTGCAGCCCTTGGTGTGCTGCACCACGCGCTTCATCTTCTGGCAGGATGGTAGCGAGCAGTTGGCGTTACGGCACTGGCAAGCGTGCACCAGCGACTGGATGCAGCGCTGGATGCTGAGGCGCCGTGAGTCGCCGGGGCTCTGCGTGGCTGCTGCAGCCTGGCTGTTGCTCTCGTCATCCAGGCCCAGGCCCAGCTTCTCCATCTTGTGCTCGTGGCCCTTGTTATTATAGCAGTTGATGCACAGGTCATAGTCCTGCAGGGAAAAGAGGAAATAAGCAAATGGTCTCGTTCATAAACTTGAGCAGACAGAAAGCCACCCCTCTCAGAGAAATCGCGGCCCCAAGACACCCCGCCTCCCCAGCGCACCTCGCAGACGGTGCAGTGGAAGCGCGTCTCCACGTGGTGCTTGCACTCGTTGCAGGTGTAGACGAAGCGGTCCTGGCTCTGGTTGTGCAGCTCCACCAGCATGCACATGGTGCTCCACTTGGAACGTCGCAGCGAGGAGAACTCCAGGTGCTTGTCGCGCGCCAGCGTCAGGAATGCGTCGCGGCCGTCCATCAGGTCGCACGCCATCAGCGGGTCCGGCTCCACGATGAGCGGCAGGGAGTTTGCGGCGGGCCCAGCAATCAGACGAATCACGAAGAACACCTTACGATGGGAGGGAGGGGACAGCATGAGTCTAAGCAACACTGCGCTAATGTCCCAGTCAGCCAAAAGCAAGGATTTCCTATCCATTCCTCCGCCCATCACCTCATGCTTGGGGGGTTGAGATCTTCTCCGACCCCATCCTCCCCTTTTTTGCCCTAATGAGCACTTACACCTGCTATACCTTTGAAATGACTTGTCAAGCTTGTTTGCAAAGACAAGTGTGGCATTTTAAAAACAGAATGATGTTAAGAAGCCATTCGCTGTCCCTCCCCATTGCCTGCAGATTCATTAAACCCCTCAAGTCCACCATGGTCCCGCAGACAAGATGCCACAAGACCACCGAATAGATGGCTTTGTCTGTCACTCATATAAGGTTCAAAATAAGCCCGTCTGCCATACACAGGTCAGCTTCAGCGCTAGAGGGTAAATTGCTCCACTTATCTAGCTCCAGCGGCTGGTAGATGCTGGCTAGTAATCATGTGAAACACAAACACAGTTCAACTCCCACAATCGATATTTCTCGGGATGAAATTCCTCTGAACACAACCCTGTGGTTTGTGGGACACAGTCACTCAGGATTCTGACCTAAGGGACATTTTAATTAGGATCATTCAGCCATTTAACATGGACACAAGCTGAAAGAGTTTGCCAACTTCTCAGAGATGTTAAGCAGGAGAGATGAAAAAAAACTCCTGGAGCAGAGACAGGAAACATGTCTTATGGAGAATTAAGAGCTGATGAGTAAGCAATGAGAACAGCGTCTATTCCACAGTGAAGAATTATGCGTTTCTCAATTGTCAGGAAGATGCTGCCAACAAATAAATAAAATTATACGCTGGCATGTATGCAAATAAGTCTCAGGCAGTTAGAGAGCAGGAAATCGAGCCACCAAAGCCATCCGGAATGGAAGTCTGCTCCCGTCAAAGCAAAAGGCAGCATGTACAGCGCTGACGGGAAGGAGGGTTTCGGGGATCAAGCCCCTCATGAGGAAGCACGGAGTGCACATTTCAGACTGTGCAGGAGTGTTATTTACTCAGGAAAACGCATCTATTCTTCACAACACTGGGTTACTGAAGACGCCTGGCAAATTATCATCATGCCAACGAGTGCCGCCGGAGTGTATGGACTGATAAGGTCAAGGATGCTGGTCATTTTGAAGACTGATTCACAGGAGTTAAAATATCGATACAATTATACAGTTTTCAAAGGATGTTGCTCCTTTTTTGTGGATATAGATTTCATCTTCCAAGGAATAACCCAATAACTATACCTAGATCTAAGTTAATTTTTAATGTCATTCATCCATTCATTCCCTGCTGATGAGACAGACAGCCGGAACACTCGCATACCTCCTTGTGCTTCTCCATGGTGGCGTAGAGCTTCTGCGACAGGTCGTTGGACACGTTGGGCATCCCCGGCTTCTTCTTGTTGGCTCGGCTCAGGCTGCTCTTGTTCTTGCTCGTCTTCTTACTGTTCTTTTTCTTGGCGTTTTTGCTGTCGCCCTTGGTAGCCTGCAGTGGTGGGGGGAGGCATGGAGACAACGTTGGCACAGTCACCTGACACCTACAAGAAGCTAATAAGCAATTTCCAAGATGCAAAATATTACAAATATGCCTTGGAACCAGGCTCATTAGGGGCCTGTTTAACTAGAGCACTGAAACCGCCTTTGCCAGCTTCCATCAATAAAAAATTTGCTTAATTGGCCAGTTCTCCAACTAGGAGGGGAAGACTTGGTACAGTGGAGCCCCCTCTTGGGACGAACACCCGTGAGACTCACATCGATGCTCTCGCTGGAGGTGCTGTTTTCCTCCCTCTTCCGCTCCTCCTCTTCCTGCTCCAGCTCCTTGATGCTCTCCTCCAGCACGTTAGGCCAGAAGTCACCCTCAAAGTAGGGCAGCTCCTTGGCACTGGTTAAACGATCTTCTGTGGCTTGCTTGAAGATGTCCTAAGGATGCGCAAAAGGAACATCTCATTAACACTGACCATCAAGATAAACAGCACACATAGCAACAGGGCAGGTAGTACGACCAAGAACACTAAACTTGAGGTGGGTCGATGAATGACACCCTTCACATCCTGCTACCCGCTCAGGATAAAAACCAGAAGTTGCTCTGGCCCAGCGCACCTTGTAGTCATGCACGATGCGCTCAGACACGGCCTTGTCCAGCATCTTCTTGTACCACTCCTGCAGACGCTTAGGCTTGGGGATCTTCTGGTCCATTGGGTGGCAGTGGAAGATGTAATCATCCCCCTCACTGGGAGGACAGGCCCAGATGTGCCCAGTTGTGAACCTGGGACAGAGTTGGAAGGAGGAGGTGGATTAAGACCCAAACCACCATCATTCGAGCAATGACATCACAGCAGGATGCCTCAATCATGTATGACGGCAACCAGTGAAATCCACAGTGCAAGGTACCATGGCAACAAGGGGAGCAGTGAGGATATCGTACCCCAGCTTCTTGACGTACTCCAGGTACCCGATGAGGATCTCGTGGTAGACGCCTGTGCGTAGGTGTCGTGGCTGGAAGAAGTGTACACTGTCCAGGTAGGAGATGTACACGCGCCTGAGGGAGAGAAGGTTGGAGTCCATGGGGAAAACGCGACTGAAGTGAGCAAGCTTTAAAAGTAAGGTACTGAGCTGCCCCAGCGAAACGCAGGGGTGACAAAAACAGATGCGACAGCGAGTGCATTTCTCCTGACCTCTGGTTGGGCGGCGGGCAGTCGGACCCGTACTCCTGCACGTGCATGCCGAAGAAGCAGACGTCGGCGCCGTCGATGTCCTCAAAGGCAAACAGCGCCTTGGTTCTGTAAGGGAATGACTCTGCCATCTCGCCACTGTCCACGAACCTACATGGGGGAACCATGCCAACGATATGAAGTCAAGAACGTGCGTCGTGCCACTCCCTCGACAAGAAAAAGAGGTTAGAGAGACTCTGTTCCCACCTGGCCTTCATGCCCGGTTTGACTTCCACCACCTTGTCGGACACGTGGACCACGCGGATGGTGACCTCGCCTGATTCCGGATGGTTCTGCCTCCTGAGGTACTCGTTGACACGCGTTTCCAGGAAGTTTCCGAGCTTCGTATGTGGCAGCCCTGATGTGGCCAGAATGGAAGGGGAAAGTGGATGGGGGGGGGGGGGGGGGGGGAGGCAAGAGAGGTCAGGGCTACATCCTGAGGTCAATATACAAACACTCTGCTAAAGTCTTAGGCAGTCAAAAGAAATGTTTAAAGCTAAAAAAAAAGAGAGCATTAGAACTTGCAACTTAGGAGTAACCAAAACTATTTCTTGTGTTTTCCAAAAAGTTACTGATATCTCTCTGGATGGCTAGATGAACACCGCTTCAGTTCTCAAACCTGGGGACCTCAACCATTCCTTGTATGTCAACTTTCTCCCCCAACTGACTAATTTAATTAAGTAAAAGTCAAAGAGATATTGACCAGCCAGACGAGCTATGCTAGTGGTCGAGTGCTGCACATTCTGAGGTGATTTTAGCAGAAGTTCTGAATTGGCTAAGCTAGCACACTTTGACAGGCATAATAATATCGGTTTTACACCAACATGAAGATCATTTAGAGATTTTATTTGGCTGCCTAAGACTTTTTGCACAGTGCTGTACATCTTAAATAAAACTCAAGAACTCAACCAACAGTTTCACAACCCAACATGCACCCTACAGACGCAGTTCTTCAGCAGGAGCTTCAGTATGGTGAAGGAGGTCAAATCAAAGAGTAACATGCCCCAGCAAACAAGGCAGACATCTGCAATCATGTGTCTTCAAGTGGGGTTTAAGTATTTAAGTAACCAAGTGAACGGAGTAAAAAGCTACCAGGACGGCCCATCACTCACTTTTAGCTGCATACTTGTTCTCCTTGCGTGTTTTATTGGACTTCTTCAGGCATCTATCACACACGAAGCTGTGGGGGGGGGCAAGAGGTGGGCAGGCCTTGAGTGTAATGGCAGAAAGAAGAAAAAGGACACCAGAAAGGGGGGGCTTGGGGGATCTACAAGCAAATACCAGCTCACCCCGTTGGCCAAATGGTCTCGTTATGAAGGACGCAGATCTGGTGCATTTTGCGACCGCAGTCGATGCACTCAACAAGCCTGTGAAGAGACGAGCCCGGAGTGAGTCCAGAAGCACGGAGAAGCCGCCCACCTTGGAGGTGGGGACCCTGCAATCGAGCCACTGACAGGCCTTTAGACAGTGCAAAGTTACACTTTAATGGGAGACTCCCTTTAGGGCAGCCGGAAGAGCGCTTACAGCTCAGGGTCCAGCGTGTCGTTCTTCTTCCTCTCAAACTGCTCTTTGTTGATGGATCTGAAAACGAGAGGGAGAGCGCCCCCAAGTGGGCCGTCAGCACCGGTCATGGGCTCACTTCACACTGGGTCTCATGGTGGCCTTGGGGCTAATTTACTGGTAGCAATCTAACTGGGATTTCCAAGGGATGCTAAGCTACATTAGACTACCTCTGACAGCCAAACTCTCCTTTCAAGAACTAAGATTCAATACAATAGCATTTATACATTTAAACAAATCCAGTTACTTTCAAACAGTCTGCCCTATTATTCACACAACTGGGCACACAGGAGTCCGGAGGTTTAGAATGGCCTTCCAGTTAAAAAGCAGAATACTGGGCAGATTAAAGCAAGAGACCAACTGAAGGAAGCAGAAACATAGGAAGAAAAAAAAATGGAAGGGAAGAAGTGGGAGAGCAACAGAGAAAGAGAAAACGGAGGATAAAGGGGAGAGAAAAAGTTGTCAGTGTGAGAACAGCCATTGTACAGAAACACTAAAACAGCTTTCTACATCCTGAAGAATCACTCCAGCAGTACTGAACGGTCAAAAACATCCTGCAGAATCATGCCAGGAGACGAGATGGAGATGAGAGATGGAGCTGTAGATACTCACGTCTGTGGCTGAGAGGGGTCGTCCCCCAGGGACACGCTCTCGCCCTGGATTTCGTTGAAACACTTCTCACAGAAGTGGTACCTGTCAGCAAGAAGCCCATATTTTGGTGAACTATACCGTTCGCCACAGTACAGCCAATCACAGAGAGGGCACCAAGGAGCAGCCACCAATCAGGGCAGGGCAGGCCAAGGGGAGCGGGCACACGGGAGGAGCAGAGGGCAGGGTCGATCATCGTCGGGGCAGCCAATCATGATGCAGGATTTGTTTTGTGTGTGTGTAAAATTTCGGAGTGGATGATTGGTCACAGCAAAGCAGGCCAATGCAGACATCACAAGCGTTAAAAAAAGAGAGAAAGGGAGAGGGGGAGTCGGGAGAAGGGTACAATGAGTATTAAAATAAGTGAAAAATAAAACGTTACAGACAAGACGAGGACAAAGTGGATGGGATGGCAGGGGAGGGAGGAGGACACGATAACATCCAAGATAAACAGAGAGCAGAAAAGCCAAGCAAAGCGCATATTAGCTTCCAGACAAGTCAATGGGCAAAAACAGCACAGCTAGGTAGTAACAGGAGGTGGGGAGGGGGGGGGGTCATTATGCACAAATGAGGGACACATTAACAAAGGATTTACATCGACTTGTCAGCTCATTTCAAAGAGGGCCCTTTTTGGCACATGGCAGTTTAAAAATAAAAAGCGCTGAGGGACAGAAGAGCCCCATTTGGACCTGCTCAGGCAAGTCACTGGCACCGGCGAGCTACGCTGGGACACCCCCACTGCCCCCGGACATCATGTCGGTGAGGCGAGCGCAAATCCCCCGAGAGGCACAACCCAACATTCAAAGCCAATTATACCAGCAAACCGTTACAGTTTAGCAAAAAGGAGCCCCTTTATAAATGCCATGCTGTTCATAAGCAATGAGATAAAACTCCCCATTCAGACCAACATGGGGTGGCCAAAGTGACACATACACATCGGCGTGTGCGCCGCATGCAGGCCTGTACACGGGACCGCTGACGCGTGTGCGCCACATGCAGGCCTGTACACGGGACCGCTGACGCGTGTGCGCCGCATGCAGGCTGAAACACCGGCCATTAAGTCATAAGATGGCCACCTCCGCTCTCGAATTCCATACGGAATCTACACTGCGGACGGGGGGCACCGCCCACGCTGGCCACCGCCCACACCGGCCAGGGGTAGTATTCCGCGGGAGTGCCCGGCAGGGCCTCACCTGTTCTGGTAGCTGAAGTACGCAGCATCACGGGGAATGGTGCACAGCTGTTTGCCGTAGCAACACAGGGTCTGGGGGGAGAACTCCAGCTGCGCCACGGCAACAGGCAAAAAAAAAAAAAGGGGCGGTGTTAATGGCCAAGTTGCCGAACAGCTGGCGAAGAACAGCCAATCGTACAACGTGCTTTGACACGTCGATATTGACGCCCTCTCTCTCTCTGACACGTACCTTCCTGCCACAGCAGTAGCCCAGACTCTGCATGACCGGGTCGATCTCTTGCTCGAAGACCTCAGCCAGCTTGGAGCAGTACTTGTAGACGCGCGAGGTCTTGCGGTTGTAGAGCCAGGCGTTGTTGAACATGAGCCAGATGTCGTCCACGTACTGCCAGGGCTCCTGGTACTGACCCGTGTCCAGCTTACGCTTAATGGTGGACAGGTCCATTGGGTTCTTCACAATGTCAAAGTAGTCCTGGGATTTCCCCAGGATGGTTCGGAAAGAGGGAGGGGGTGGGGTGGAAGGAGTTTGAGGCATCGTGGGTTTGGCCCACGGTAGAATGAAGGAGGAAGTTGGCGGCAGAGGTCAGTGTTGTCATCATTGTCATCGTCGAAGTAGAACATTGAGAAGAGGAAGAGAACGATCATCAGCAATAAGAACCACCAGGAGCTTCACACGCACACAGAAAAAACGTTCTCCGTCCTTGTCTGAACTTTGCACCTTTTTATCCAGCTGAGTTTCGAATTAGGGGTATTACCTTAAAGCCCCAGGTCTTGCTGCGAAGCCGCCTGAGGGCATCGCTCAGGACCAGTAGACACATTTTCGCTCCGTGACCATTAAACAGGCCATCAGTCCCCTCCCACTTCATTACTACTGACCGAGTGCAAAGTTGAGGCGAGGCGGAGAAAAATCAGCGGACATGGTAACGCACGCTGACAGCGCCAGGCAACGGGCAGCAAAACGGGCAGCACGTTTAAAAGCCAAGCGCCCAGGAGCGAGCAGAAACAAGCCATAGAGATGCCTTCGGTGGAAGGGTCGTCATGGGAACCAACGGGCAAGCAGCCAGCATCCAGCATCCAGCCTGGCTGCCCTAGCGCACGTGTTCCTGCACGTTATGCTAACGTAACAGCCGTGAAGTTACGGGAATGTTCCCGCTAATCGTTCAATAGCACAGAGTACATATACATGACATATCCATGTGAATTGCAGAGGGGGGTATCCGCAGTGAGCTGTACAGTGAGGACAGGCTAATACTGGCAGGAACACGACACTGGGACGACCGGCACTGCAAGCTGGACCATACGGAGAAGTGTGACCCCATGCCAGTACAAATAAATACTGGGGGGAAAAAACTTTTTAAAATAACAGTATGTCTGCCTGCAGGTAGCAGTACAGACAAGTGGGGAACCATTAAGATTCACATTTTGGGGACGAATCGCATCAATGTGGCGCCGAACGCGAGCCGAGTCACCCCCTACCCTAGACCACCTCTCTCACACATCAGAGCCGTTTGCGGCCTGCGTCACCTGCATATGGGTCAAAGTGCACGAAGGAGGAGCATTCACCGCGCCTAGCATCCTGACAGGTACCGTTACTGCACGAGCTGGCATCCAGAACAAGGTCAGTATGTCGCGGACGAGTCAGAACAGGCTTCTGACGGCAGCGAGTGTGCGAAAGGTGGTCCTGCACATTTGTTCGGCTGAAGCACACTCCCCCATTTGACCCCAGGCCCAACCACGTCCGGCACAGAGCTGGGGGGCCGCGGAGATGCTCCACTAGCCCCCGAAACTCATCATCAGAATCTCAACGCTTCAAAGCATCAAAGCTGCTTCGATGCGTGCGGCGAATGGAAATAGTTCAAATCGAAATGAAGCAAGAGGAGAAAAACGTCAAAATGCCCCTGGAACTGTCTGCGGGGCGTAAACAGGCACGCCCACCCCGCGCCCTCGAACCTGCAAGCCCTGAACCAGACCCTCCCCAACTCGCTGGGGCCCAATTACTGCTCCGTCTGTCTGACAGAGCAGGGCATGAGAGGGAGGGTACAGAGGTCGGCGTGCCAAGCTGACCCCCGGGAAACGGCAGGTGGCGTCTCCCGGAAAGGGGGGGGGGGCTCTGCGTATCCAGGCAACTAGAAGCTTTAGACAGGCAGCAGACAGACGGGGAGCTCGTTTTTAAGGGAGGCGTCCCCAAAACGGCATGGCCGGCTACACTGATCGATTTCATGCCGATTAATGAGCTTCTGCCCTCCCTCTGCCTCCCCACCCCCCAACGAGTTCAATAACTGAAGTGATTTTCTTTCAGACTTCGGAACGTTTCTGGTGTTGCTTCATTTCATTTGAAGAATTTTAGGCAGAAGATAAAATGAAGGGAGCCGGAGAGAAGCAAGCATGAGCTCACAGAGACAGACATACAGACACTTTGGATTCCCTCACGCCAGCAGAGCGCCAGGGAGGTGGGGAGACGGCCTCCCATGCCGTGGACGTGTAAACACACACACACACACACAGGTTTATGGTCATGTAATTATATCTTTGTGGGGACTCTCCATTCATTTCTATGGAGAACTCAAATCACAACATGACACCCTTAACCCCCACCCAGCCCTAACCTTAACCATAAGTAACCAGACAAAATACAAGACTTTTGGCATTTTTACTTTTTGGATTGAATTCACAGATCTTAGTGGGAAGCTGAGAAACAGTCCCCACAACGTCAAAACAACAGGTTTTTACTACACTGCGGGGGATGTTTGGTCCCCACAATGTAATATAACACTAACCCACACACACACACCCCCACACGGTATCAGAGGTCCACTCACACTCACACACACACACACACTTACACACACTCACTAACGGTCATGAAAAGGAGAGGACAGCCAGGGCCAGGAGGAAAAGCAGGCGTGATGAGAAAAGAACTACAGGAGGTGGGGGGGGGGGGGGAAAGGGGGGCATCTAAGTGGAGGCAAAAATGGAAGCCAGCGCAGTCCCTTACCAGGTTAGTTCGGTTACTAGTTCGAATACGTACGGGTATTCCCAGTAACTGGGGGTCCACCGGCTGTCGGAAGGGCAGCGACTCAGGATCCTGCCGGTACAGCGCCTCCAGGGTGGGCATGAGAGCCTGGCGCAGTTCCTCTGGCTTGAAGACTGGCATGGAGGAGAGGGCGAGGTCAGCGCTTCGGGCACAGACTCACACGGGGTCAAACCACAGACAACCCGGCAAACACGGGCTGCCACAGGGCTCACAGGAAGCTACGCTAGAAAGGTGACAGACAAACCAAACCTCCAGCTAATTCTGCCGTCGCACTTCAAGCGGCTGACGGCTTCCATGCACCGACACCACAGAGGCAAAGTGCAGGCATCGCATCACACGGTATACGAATACAGACCAGGCCCAGTGGGCGTGGCAGCCTTACTTTTTCTCTTGCTCTGAGCGCTAGACGGAGAGCTCAGAGGGCCGGCCGAACCTGACCCCTCCTCTTCCTCTTTAGGCTCCACTTTCACATCTGGCTTCCTGTCCTCAAGTCCCGGCCCCAGCACAGTCTCCATGGGCTCCACTTTGCACCGATCACCTGCCGCTTCTTCCTTTTTAAGCTGAAGGGAGATGGAATTAAAGACACGGAGGAGAAGAACAGACAAACATCATCAGTGCTGTTCAGCTCAACTCAAGCAAAGAGGATCAGTAGCACCTCTTCGTAGATCTATCTATTCAATACTCCATGTGCTACAAAGTAGTCCTGCTCATCTCACAACTGTTCCTTGGTGGTAAACATGAATTCAATTTAAAATTCCTTCATAACTGATCAAAGCATCAGATCAGCTGAGAGGTAGTGGCAAGGTGACCCAGCCTAGTAAGACTATTGACGTATGGCAGCCACGCCGGCCTTCCCGCTAGAGCGCCCCCTCTTGCACACTCGCTCTCTCACATCAAGCTTCTCCTCGGCCTTCATGTCGGCGTGCATCGCGGCCATCTTCCCCGAGGATTTCCCGTCCGAGGCCTCGTCCTCATCCTCCTCGTCGTTCTGCTTGATCTCCATCTTGGGGTCAGGCGGGGCGTGCTGAGAGCCGGCGTCGGCGCTACTAACAGATGCAGGCGTGGAGACCTGGCCGTCCGCAGTCAGGGATGATCTTTGGGACAGCTGGAGGAGCGGAGAGGCAGGTTAGGGCACGAGGGACAAATGAGAAAAGCCCAAGTCGACACAGCTCTCGACGGACGTAAAACTGACTTAAATCGGGACAAAAAATATCTGATAGCATTTCTGTAAACTTTGTGTAACGCAAAAAGGCGACGCAAGTCGGTATGTAAATTTGCACTTTACATTTATTTAATACGAGTTTTTTAGTACATACGACTGGTATATTTTTCATCTTCTACTCTATTTTTATTATAAGTTGTCGTGAATGAAATGAGGCATAAATCTGACTCCTGGTTTGTGGAAGGTGGGGAGTGGTTTAGGGGACGCAGCAGGTAGACAGACTCACCGGAGTGCGTGGCATTTGGGGCGGCAGGGGGGCAGTCGGGGTGGACACTGAAGAAGTCAGCCCCGGCTGGGGCACACCGGGGGCACCTCCTGCCATCTGCTGCTGCTGCTGCTGCTGCTGCTGCTGCTGCAGCGATTGAGCGGGTTTGTCCGAGCCCATCCCTGGGCCCATGGCCTGAGCCAACTGCGGCTGGGGCGTCTGGGAGCTCGCCAGCGCCGGCGGAGTGTGGTGGGGGGTGGGAGTTAGGCTACGGGCAGGGGACGGCGAGTTCTGCCGCAGCTGGGGGGGGCAGTGCGGGTGAGAGCTGCTGGCTTGGGCTGAGGGGGGAGGCAGGCCGGGGGGAGGGCCTCCACCAAGGCCGCCAGGTCCCATGGGCCCCACGAGGGCCCCACCCCCCACTGGTCCTGTCTGGGGGAGTGGACTGCTTACAGGAAGCGGTGGGGGTGTGGCCATCTGAGACTGCTGGGTGGGGGGAGGTACAAGGTAAATAAATTAGCGATAATAAATGCCCCAAATAAAATGGCTCAAGTAACAGCACATCTGCGTTTCATATGGGGGGGGGGGCGCAGCTTCGAACCTGTGCCATGCCAACTGAGCCGGGCCCGAGCCCAGGTCCTGATCCGGGACACTGATTGGGGGGCAGGTACTGGTTCTGGAGCTGGTTCACATTTGGCTGGCCCATTCTTGGGGTTCCCATACCCACCTAAATGAGAGACACTCGAGTTAAACACAAAACCGATCCGAGAATGGTGCAGCCATTACTGCTCTCTGCCTCGCGGTCGACTGCTCAGGGATGGAGCACAGACCTGGCCAACGGGGACGCCCATCTGCAGGGGCGGCGTGGACCTCTGGCCCATGGACTGCATTCCCATCTGACTGAACTGGCCCATACCTGATGAGAGGAAATGGTTTAGTGTGAGGGCAGGAGTGCGCACACTCAGGCTCTTAGGAAGCGTCAGGCTGTTTTGCCCAAAGGAGCTGAGCTCATCGGCTAAGCATCCCAGAGGGATGTCAGACTTAAGGTAAAACGAGAGAGAGTGAATACGAGCATCTCGGCCTGAGAGGGGGGGGGGTGCCCACCTGAAGGGTTCTGCATCCGGTTCATCTGGTTGGGCACCGGGGGCCGGACAAGAGAGGGATCAGAATGAGGTCCGTCTGCAAAAGAGACAACTCAGTCAGGATGGATATCCGCAGTGTGGCTGCTCATACCGCTGCCATTGTAAGAGAACCCTCTACATCAGGGGTGGGGAACCTGTCCCATGCCGGTTTGTGGGATGACCTCTCCATCAGCCAATAATAAAGCAGTGGTTCCCAGCTACAGTCCCGGGGACCCGCTGTTATTGGCTGATTGAGAGGCCAATAACAGCCGGCCCTCCATGGATCAGGTTCACCACCCCCGCTCTACATGGACCTGCACCCATTTCATGGTCATTATTACTCTCCATTCCATGTGACTCGTGTACCTAAGGGCTTCACTATATGGACAAAAGTACTGGGACACCTGGCCATTATACCCACAAGAACTTTTATGACATGACATTCTAAATCCATAGGCATCAGTATGGAGCTGGTCCCCCCTTTGCAGCTATAACAGCTGCCACTCTTCTGTAAAGGCTTTCCACAAGATTTTGGAGTGTATCTGTGGGAATATTTGCCCATTCATCCAGAAGAGCATTTGTGGGGTCAGGCACTGATGTTGGATGTGAAGACCTGGCTCACAATCTCCATTCTAGTTCATCCCAAAGGTGCTCGATGGGGTTGAGGTCAGGGATCTGTGCAGGCCAGTCAAGTTCTTCCACACCAAACATACTTTTACCAAATATGGACCACAGTCATGCTGGAACAGAAAAGGGCTTTCCTCACTGTTCCCACAAGGTTGGAAGCATAGAATTGTCCAAAATGTCTTGGTATGCTGAAGCATTAAGAGTTCCCTTCCCTGGAACTAAGGGGTCTAGCCCAACCCCTGAAAAACAACCCCATACCATTATCCCTCCTCCACCAAACTTTACAGTTGGCATAATGCAGTCAGGCAGGTAACATTCTCCTGGCATCTGCCATTGAAAACGACTCACCCATTGAGAATATGACACAAAGTCAGAGCTGAGACTGGATGACGCTGAAATCCAATAACCCCATGGCACAGTAATGAGCGAGTGAACTCACTGGGCGGCTGTCCGGGAGGCATAGGGGGATGCCCCATTCCGGGGGGACCCTGGCCCAGGCCGGAAGGCGGCATGCCAGGCTGCGTGGGCAACATGCCTTGCTTCTGCAGCCGGGTTCGCCGCTTCTCTTCCAGCTCCTTCTGGATCTTGTAGATCTTCTCCGCCAGGAGATGGTAGTACTCAGCCTGTGAGGGGTAAGCAGAGAGACGCTGTTACAAGTCGGTGCCGCCGGCGTGAGAGGACGGGTGGAGGAGGGGTACGCACCCTGCTGTTGGCCGACTCGTACATGTCACCCTCCACCTTGCGGGCGTAGGCCACCAGGTTCTCCATCCGCCGGTCCTTGAGGGCAGCTGGGTCGGGCGTGGGGAAGATGGCCTGCACCCTGCTCAGGGGAGAAACAGATGGATGGGTGGGTGGGTGGATGGAGTGAATCATGTGACACGGTGGGAATGCTGTCAACATGCAGAGTATGCGTGAGGGGCAGCGGTGCTAGATCAGGATTTTTACCCCTCTATTCCGCCGAAGAAAGCAGCTCCCTCACCTACCATTCCCCACATCAGCTGGACCTTCCCCATTTATACCTGCACTATAAACAATTTTATTTTCTGAACCTGGACTTTGCTGTTTTGAACTTGCTTTGCCGGCCCCTGGAGGATGAGCGCCCCTTTTGACTGTGGTTTCTTACTACTGGGGAGTTATGTGTGGTTTCTTACTACTGGGGAGTTATTCCTAACCACTGTCCCTCCGGCTAGCTCTCTTCGGGCTTAGGGCGAGGATAATGTAAAGCACTTTGAGACAACGCAATATTGTTAAAACGCACTGTGGAAAAAAATGTTAATACTATTTTCAATTTTCATTTGAAATCAATTGTAGTTTTAATTCATTTTCAGTGTGCCTATATTAGTTTTTATATTTTATTTTCAGTTGATGTTTTAGTAAATTTATTTCTAAGGGCAGACTGAAAATTGTAGAGCATTTTATGTGTCTGATATTTAGAGAACCTTACATGAATATACAGTACACATTATGTACCAATATCCTCAAAATGAAGAAAACATGTTCCAAGTATTATTAATGATCATTAAGGATAAAAAAAAAATCTATTTAGCTAATAACATTTAAAAACAGTAATGGAAAGTATATGACGTTTGTTTTTATTTGTTAGCTTCAGAAGCAATATTAATAGTTTTCATTGAGTTATAGTTTATTTTCATATTTTTTTTTTTTAGCTATTAGGTATTTGTTTTCTTAGTCCAAGCTAACAACAATAACTCTGGTGGGAGGGTGGCTGAGGGTCACAGCCCCACTGCACGTCTGTTGATCTACTGCTGTCCCTATAAAAATGCTACTTCCTGAAGAGACAAGTTCACTGCGAGCACCGTTTTTAAGGTCACGACCGCCGGCGTCGCCACGGCGACGGGGCAAGAGCGAGGGACTTACAGTTTGTGCACCAGGTGGTTGCGCAGGTCCTGCGTGATGTCCTCATGCCAGTTCTTCCTCATGCCCGACGCGGACGGGGGAGCCGCTGTGGGCATGGAGCCCAAGACACCCACCCCGGCAGTGTCGTTCATTAGACTGAGGGGGGGGGGGGCGTAGTAAAGGGACGGGGGAATAATTGGCATGAATAATTATAGTTAACATCAGGGGATTAACATCAAATTGGGGGGGGGGGGGCGTGCCTGGACGGAGGGAGACTTTCCGTGACGCACCTCTGCGCGTTCATGCCACCGTGCAGCATGGAGTCCTGCAGCAGGCTGGACTGCTGATTGGCCGACTGGACCCCGACGCCTCCATTGACACCCATGGGGCTCCCTCCTGCTGGGGGGGAGCGAGAAGAAATTAAATAAAAATCCAGCCCCCCCCTTCTGAGCTTGGCATTACAGCCCCTCCCATCCCCAGGGCTCCCTGCCGGAAACCGCTTACTCACCCATACTCCCCAGGGGTCGCATCCCCGGCTGCCCCTGCAGGCCCTGAGCGGGCAGCTGTGTCTGGGGAGCCTGAGCGGGCATCTGGGCACCCTGGTAGGTGAGGCCCAAGGCGGCATAAGCCCTCTCTATGGAGCTGGGGTCGATCTGGCTGGGCGGGTTCAGGCTGGGTGAGCTAGGCTGGCCTCCTGGCACGGTCCCCAGGGCGCTTCCCAAGCCCACTCCAGCGGAGCCCAGCAGCGCTGCGCGGATCAGAGGCAGGCTGTCAGTTTAGGCCACGCCCACCCCGAGGAGAGGCATTTAATGGCCCGGCTGTAATTACCGCGCAGCTTTAGCCGCGACACGGAAGCGGCACCTCCCACGTGGCCCTCCCATTTCAGGTGGCCTCATGCGTACCATGGGCCGCGTCACCCGAGACCCAAAAAAGGGTGTGATGTCAAAAACCACTGAAGTATTTATTTGTTTTCATCTATATTTCAGCGTCAGACAGCCAAGTGCACAGGCCCCTCCCCCTTCCTCTCTCCCTCTCCCTCTCCCGCAGGCAGGGGGGGGGTGGCAGACTCACTCTGCTGGTTCCTCTTGTCCCCGGCGTTCTTCAGCGGCAGGCAAACTGGGCAGTCGTGACGCGTGCAGTTCTTCCAGTGCGAGATGATCTGTCTTGACGAGGCGCAGTGCGCTACTGTGGGTTCGGACAGAGAGACCGGTTAACGGCGACTCAGACAGGCCTCGCCGGGGATATCGTAAATAAGAGGGCAAATTTAATCGTGCGTGTTAAACTTCACGCAAGGATAAACAAAGGAGACATTTACTCATTTATCTGGCCATTAAGTGACCGACAGCAGAAGGACAGGTTACAATTTTATGTGGTCCTTGGGATTCGAACCCACAACCTGTGCAATGTTAGCACAATGCTCTACTTGTTGAGCTACAAGAGCTTGTGGCATGAAAGCTGTACGTAACAAAGATCAAAGCTGAGGACCAGAGCTAGGCGTAGAGGGCTCACTCTCCCCCCGCACTCACCCTGGCAGGACTTGCCGGCCTGGCAGTGGGTCATGTGGTTCAGCACGTTCTTCATGGTGCGGCAGTGGGGCAGGGAGCACGGCCGCACCTCCCCGTTGGCCTGCTCACGCCGCTGGCACTTGTGGGCGTGCAGCAGGAGAACCAGCTGCTGCTGGATCAGTTTGCGCTTCTCCGGGTCGGCCGTGGGGGGCGGCGGGGCCCCCGCAGGGCCAGGGGGCGTCGCCACGGTACCGAGGCCACCCGGTGCGCCGGACATCATGCCGGCTGCTGCCGCCGTTCCTGCTACGGGTCCTGCCACCCCTGCTGGCGGCTGCTGGGAGGCCTGGACAGATATTAAAGAGGGGGGGGGTAAGTTTCCACTCAGAGCAGCCCCAAACATGGCCGAGGAGCTCCTCCCACAGGCCGACAGACACTCACCATGCCAGCCATGCCCTGCATCGGCGGAGTCTTCTTATCCAGGTTAAACTGGCCCAGGTTGCTGGGCAAACCGGTCTTGTTCTGGAGCTGCGGGCCCAGTCCGGTGCCACCGAGACCTTGGCCCGCCGGCTGACTGTAAGGGCTGCCATAGGGGCCTGGATTACCCATCATGCCCATCTGGGGGGGGGGGGAAAAAGGGCCAAACGTCTTTCAAACACACTTTGCACAAAAACGCTGTGACTTAATCTACCTGTAGTGTAACAGAGACATAAAACACTGGGGGGGGGGGGGGCAGAGATAATGAGAAATGGAGTAGCAGTGGCTCCACAAAGCCCTTAATCACAATTTTCAACCCACCACATGACAATATGAATCTTATCAAGGGTTGAAGGCTGCTTTCATCACCCCTCTGTACAGATTCATGCGTGCAGGCGGGGGCGGGGCGGGTACCTTGTTCACTGCTCCTGGCTGCTGCCCCCTCAGTCCAGCCTGCGCTGCCGCACCCAGCTGCTGGACACCCTGCAGCTGCTGTAAAGAGTCGGGCAGCATGTTGTTCCCCAGAGTCATGTTTGGGTAGCCCATCCTGGGGGATCCGTTCATGACCTGTCCACCCATCATGCCTTGCTGCTGCGACGTGGGCGCCTGCTGCTGCCCATTCCCCTTGGGGGCTCCCGCCATGCCTCTGATCATGCCGGGCCCGCCCATCCCAGCTGGGTGCATCATGGACGCATGCTGAGGGGAGGGCTGCTGAGGTGGGCCGCCCATGCCGGCCGGTCCCGCGGAAGCGTTCATACCACTATGGAGCCCCATCGCACCCCCTCCCGGGCTCGCCCCCGCCACCTGCTGGCCAGAGGGAGGTCCGGGCGGCCCGCTGGAGCGCAGGAGCTCCGACAGCTGCTTGTGCTTGGCTGCTGCGTCCTGCACCCCGTGGGGACCCCCGCCCACGCCAGCGTGCAGCTGGCCCAGATCCCCGCCATTGGGCAAGCCCAGCTCTGAGCTGATGAGCTCGTCTGGGAGGTCATGCTCCAGGTCAAACAGTGAGCTGAAATCTGTCGGGAGAGAAACGGGGGAAACAAGTGTCAGTGAGATGAGAGCTGACGGCGGACGCTGCCATCACGGGTAGTCACATCAGCCGTCGGGTTGCTGGCGTTTGGATGCGACAGCTCTGACTAGCTACGAAATCAACTCCTGTTGGGTGGGAATAGAATTACATATTTATAAAAATGGGACATGGAGGAGGTCCGCCCAAACTAACAACTTTGTATGAGATGGAACAACAGCAGCTCGAGGTCAGACGAGCAGCACATTTGTACATTGCGAACAAAAGCTGGGGAAAAAAACGAAAACAAACAAAAACTGCAGAAAGACAAAAATCCCCACACATATACCCAAAGCCCCTGGTCCTCAGTGCCCTACAACCCCCCATGTCCCATAACCCAGGGCATGCCAGCGCACCCAACAGATACCATACTGCTGGGTATAAAGCCACAAGAAGGCAGACAGTAGTGCAGGCATGTGACCAAATACATCCTTTACCAAATTACACACTCACAAGCATACACTAAACGCTAACAAGATGTGCCGCAGGGCCACCACCTGCCTGGGGGTGCAGTGAGCACACCAGGACGCCTCCCTGTCCCCCGACCGCGCCGCTGTGTTAAGGTGGCTGTGTTAAGGAGGCCCGGCCAGGATGTAGCGAGAAGCGTTAGCCGCCAGGCTTTGCCGGGGAACAAAACCTTGACAGAAAACGCACCACTTACGCTGGTGGCTTTCCTGCCACACATCAAATCCAAGGGTGGCACATAACTGCTGAGGCACCAACCAAACTAATCACAACCAAAATAAATTAATAGATTAAACTATTAATATAGTCTTTAGTGTGATGCATACTCATTTCAGCTTAGCAGAACTACATCCACATACTAGGCTACAATACAGGCAAATACTCATGAGGGAAAAAAAAAAATCAGTCCTTTATTAAGCATTTACTCACACCTCTGCACAGCAAGCTGACTCAAAACATCGTACGCTATGCTCACGTGCCTGAAAATCGTTTCTACATAAGAATGGTAACACAGGCACAAGCGATTGAGACACCCACCCGTCTACATTCACAACTGTTAAAGAACCCATCATGATTTGATCAACAGCTCAATAAATCAATTTAGGCCATAGGCACAAAGTTTCTAATCTTTCTAGACGTTAAATTAACGTTATTAGTGGCACCACGGAGTTTAGCAACACAAAGTTTTGCTGTGTAAACAGGGGTATTGAAATTAATTGATGTGACAGGTGCAGCAGGTCACAGGAACATCTATATTATTGACGCTAGTAAAATTCTCGTTTTAGGCTGTCGTCTGTGCACAACTAAAAAAAATAACTATAGTGGCATCACCGAAGTTCCCTTCGCGGCCACAGCACTTTGTCAGCAATAGTCTACGCAAGGATCCATCTTCTAAATTACAGACCGAGACCCGGTATTAACGTTTTGCATGTCAGATGTAATAAGCGAATGTGAAAGGCACTTCTGCCATGAATCTGTACGCCATCGAGACACAACCAAAAACGACACGGCTGTAATCTCTCATCATTCCTGTATTAGTAACGTATCGTACACTAGCCATTAAACAAAAGTACTATCACGACAGACAAACAACCTATTGTCCAGCAATCAGCGAGCCTTAGACGGGCAGACAAAATGGCAAACTGATGAGTTTCCCCGACTCTACAAGAAGTTTCTTGTCTTCACGGAGTCCATCAACCAATTCTTTTTAAATACCTAAATTCATCAGGTACGAATCTCGTCGCCCGGCAGACTGGATCTGACCTGCGTGGGTCTCTTTCCCAGAAGATGCGCGGAGCTGCCGACTGCGGACGAACAAAAGGGTCCCAGTACAATGGAAATGTCCGGGACTCCATGCGGGCCAAATGGCCACGGATCGGAACCGACAGGCCTCGGAAACCGGGATATGCGGTACCGGGAAGGCTCCAAAGGAGCAAAGCCGGGAGAAAGACACCGTATGTATGTGGACAGCCAGGCAGAGGGGGGCGGCATCGCATTCCTCCTAAACACCTATTGCATTTACAGGGGATCGGGAAATAAAAATCCCTCACACCCGGCTATTGACTTTCACAGACCAGGTTCACCTAGCTGACCGGTACTGAGACACAAAAATCGAAGTTTGCACCGATTTAAATGACCGGCTCCCTCACTCACTTTCCTTTGGATGCTCCATAACACGTCCATCTACCAACTTTCCCCGGTGATTTGTCGTGTTTCCAAAGTGGACGAGTTCCGGCATCCAGAGCCCGAAACGCTCCCCAGACACCGAGCTAACCGGCTAACGCAGCCACTACCGGGTCTGCAAACATACATTCGTCTTGCTCGACACAAGCGACGCTTTACGACTTAAAATGCATCGTATTAAATTAGTTTACATGAAATCGGAGAGATTTAACACATCTTCAGCAGAAATACAAACAGTAGCTAGCTGACTTCGCTGAATTCCCCACGACTGCACTAGAGGAGAGGAAGGTAATTACGCTGCTAGCACATCACATCTGTCTAATAAGTCAAACAAACGCAACACTGCTGAAACTTAAAATTAAAATGTACGGCGACGACGAAGCATGTCAAAAAATGAATTATTGATATTTACCATTTCCATCACTGGCAGACAGTGCCGGCGAAGAGAGTTTAGGCCTCTTGGCTGAAGGCGGGCCGGAGTCCAGACCATTATCGGCCATATTTTTTTTCTCCACGAATCAAAAATATAAGCTCGTTATCCAGAAATAAAACGCGTTATTCTCCTTTCCGTCGTCCAGTGTCCGTTCTTATCGAACGTCCGCGACTTTCCCCCCCCCTCCTTTTTCGGGCCGATGCGGAGGGGGCCGTCTTGTGTATATGTATTTTAAATACACTCCTCTTTCCAGGGCTCCCCTCTATTTCAGCCTCGGCGTATCAGCCTCCCCCCTCTGCTGTCGATTTTTTTTTCTTTCTTGTTCCTTTATAGATTTCGGCAAGTCGAGGAGGAGGGAAGGTGGAGTCGGTGAGTGGAGAGAGATGAGCCGGCGGGCCCTGCACTAACTCATGTAGCCTCTTCTGCGACGGCGAAGCTGTCCCGGGACCTGTCCTCCGCGGCCGCGTCCGCTTTCTCCGCCATCGTCGGCGGCCACACCGAGCTTTCAATCCGAACGAGCCGTGCCGCGGAGTCGTGGCAGCAGGCGGCGAGACGAGAGCGAAGGACCGCGACCCGACCGAACCCCGGCTGCTACTTCGAGGGCTTCGCCTCATACAACAATACGAATGAGTCCCAGGGCGGACAAACCGTGGATTTCGACCGGGATGCCATTGCAGTCAGTACATCTTGATCCCAGCAGAAGCATGATTTTTTTTTTTTTGAAAAAAAGAGAAAATATGTCCGCACAAGGGGAGGAACAACCACCAAAATAATGCAGTAGCTGGTTCCCTTTCACTAATTGCTTATTTCATGTCTTATTATCGCATTTATTCTTAAAACAGGAGTTCAGAAACCCAGTTTCTGTCCGACGCTTCCTTCCCGTTCATCAGTCGGCTACCTTACGCAGGAAAGCGGCCGACTTTTCAGTTCAGTTCCCCAAAACTGCTGTCTGAAGGCACGGCAGCGAGCTTAAATGCAGAAAAAGTACTTCGATGTCAAATTTATTCATTGAAAAATAAAAGCACGGGACAGGCGTCAGATTTTGAACCTTAAATTTGCCAACCACATCAACTAGGCGATACCTTGCGAGGATGGTTCTTAAACATTCAGCATCCACCGTTCGATAAAAGTACATATATCCCTAATTTGAAAAACTGTCGATTTCAATACTGTAGAAACTGTAATATCACCACACCGTAAGAGGGGGAAATAAAATTCTAATGCGTGTTCATAATACAATAGTGATGCTAGCTGCGATGCTAACAGCTAACATACCCAGAAAACAGTTAAACAAATTATTCCCTCGCGCATCTGACATATAAAATGACTTCGGAGATTCCGGATATACTGGATATTACTTCGATCGACAATACTGTTCGTGCATCTATTCGAACATCGAACAAATTTGGATCTTGCGCCCTCTCTGAATTAATAACTGTATGCAAAGACAGGTTTTCAAAAATATTTGCGAAAAAAATGTCAAACCCGTGCAAAGCGAAGCTGCCTTTACTGTACGGTCCCGCTTGCGATGCGTAGTCTATCAGATCGATTCTTGCTATAAATTTATTTCTCCAAATTATTTCGATAACTGGTTAATTGGCATTAAAATTGATCCAATTAGCCCGTTTTATTTTGCAGCGAGGGTCTCCTATTGCGAGGGCTTGCTGTATGTTGAAAAGAGTAGCTTCTTTCTCATCATACCGACAAACTACGGTCTTATACTAATATTTATCCATTGGTGCTTCGCGCATGTGGACTGATTGGCAAATTTGGCAAGAAATAATCTTACACTGCGTATAACGACCGGAGCTGGTAAAGGCTAGCAAAGAAAACCTCAAACCAAGAACAAGAGAATATGTCTATGAGCGAAAATCGGATAAAGCGAGGGGTGTCGCTACAATATTATGGGTTATTTTAGAAGTGGGAAGCTTCGGATCCAAAAAATATACACCTCCCGAAATAGCTGGCTCCTCAAAATCCTTTCATTAAGTCTTTGTGATGGTGTGTCCCCCCCTTCGCGTTTATCCTTTTTATTTTCTTTCTTCAGTTTAATTCCTTTTCTCTTCCCTCTTTTCTGGTCTTTAATGTCTCACTTTCTCGTTTTTTTGTCTTTCATGGCGTTTTCCTCCCGTGACGATTGGTCAATTAGCGATTATTTTTGCGATTAGGTGGTTTAATTTCTCCTTCTCTTCCTCGCAGGTTTTTCCTTCGTTTAATATATCGTCTTCTTCCGCCTCTCCTCTCCGCTCCGTAAAAAACCCTTCCTTGGATATTCAACGGAGAATTTGCCTTTTATTTCCCGCTTCCTCCTCCGTTCGGATGTGTCTCTTGAATTTTTTTTTATTGTTCCGAGACGGCACCGCCACTCTTGCGTGTCCGGCGGCTTTCGGAATCGCTATAGTCGGCGTAGAAGTCGTTCTCTCTCTCGGTCTCTCCTGCCTCTCTCCGTCTCTCCGCACAAACAAAATGGCGGCTTGTTGTTTCTACTCCTCAGATACGGGGGGGAGGGTTGGAGGTACAGCAGCATTGGAAGGGGGGGTAGTCGGCGCTCGGAAATTCCCGGAAAGGACTCTCGTAGCCTTTCGGAGCTGCAGTAGCTACATGTTTGTCGACGGGGGGCAGTGGTGTCGTGCCACTGTTTAGACACTGTCGACCGCGGTTGAGCAGCCGGCGAAAAGGTTACATTGAGAAATTCTCATATATTTCCTGGTTGTTGACAACATGCCAACATATTATCTTGGTTTAAATAGTTTAGAGCAGTCAAATTGGACCGATATACAGATTTTTTTGTGTTATTTCTGGCCATTAATCTGTACTGTATGTTGCTATTTAGGATTGGCGTATGTGTGATATTGATATTGCTATTTGTTCCCAATCATGCATCATAAAGAAATCACCAAATCCGAAGCATATTGGTCTTTTAAATAGAAATATTGTGTCCCAGTACAGTGCAGCTCCTATATTCTGACTGCTAGTGGAATACAACAAAAAGTTTTAAATTTTTAATTTTCAACAGAACAATATATTTTGTGCATTGAACAAAAGGTTATTCCCAGTGATAGCCACACTCTCACAGGCTGTCGGCTGACAGTGTCTGGCCCGACTGTTTGCCATATATTTTTGCTCCTTTGCCACTTAACTCCTCAGGACAGTTATAAATTGTGCTTTACTAATTTAACCGTTCTCCTTTGTGCACACGTGCCCTCAATGTCAGTGGTGCTTTTAGGTGACTCAGGAGATGGTTCGACGGGCCCCCACCATCCTTCTGACTCAGGACATCATTTTCCATGCGTAGTCTGTGGTATCTCTAGATACCCCTCATCATTTTCAGAAATGTACAAATCTGGGAAGAAGAGGTTGAGTGGGTAAGTTAGCTAAAAAGTATTCTGCTTTGAGTTTTGGTATATGTTGGTTTTCATAGTATTATCTAACTTTCATAACTGGTTGTCTAGTACAAGAATGCCATGAATGTGGAGTCTACTATTGTATGGAATATGTATGTGAGCCAATTAGAATAACGTAGTTGTCTGCATTCATTAGTCATAATATGTGATCTGATTTTCATCTTAGTTACAATAATGAACAAACACAATCGGTTTTAACTGATGACACACCTAATATTGTATTGTTCTAGTACGCATTGAATTAATCAAAAAAGTGTCGGAGTCCCTGGGCTAATGACTTCAACAAAAGCTAAATGGAGTCTGGAGTGGAGTGGAATCAATGAAATGAGATTGGAGGTGTAGGTTACAGCTACTTTGACTTCTAAAAGAATACTCAAACATTTTGAGTTTGCTGTTCACAAAAAACATCTGTTAATGTGAACTATGCCAAGCAAAAAAAAAAAAAAAGAGAGAACTCAGAAGACCTACGATCAAGAAGTGCTGATTTGGATAAAGCTGGAGAGGGCTACAAGCCACCTGAAAGGGTTTAGATATTCAGGGTTTAGATATTCAGAAGTTGATAGCCTGTCTATAAATGGAGACAATTTAGTACTGTGGCTAAACTGTCTATGAGTAGACATCCAGCCCGAACGACTCCAAAGACGCAGCTTGCACTGTTCAATGAGGTAAAAATGAATTCAAGAGTGACCCTAAGGGTTTGAAGGAATCATTGGAACCGGTTACCATCTCTGTTCATTGGTCTTCCATATGCAAAGCATTAAACATTCATGGTGTCCGTGGCAGGACAGCACAGAGGAAGCCACTGTGCTCCAAAAGGAACACTGCTGTTTGCCGAAGACCATGTCACACGCCACTGTGCTACTGTGCTAATGTGGACAGATGAAACTAAGGTTCGAATTGTTCGAGGAAAGAACGTGCAGCATTTTATATTGCATTCAAAGGGCACAGCATACCAATATGAAAACATCATCACCATGGTGACCTATGGCGGAGGGAGCATCATGATTTCGGGCTGCTTTGCTGCCTCAGGGCCTGGACAGCATGCCATCATCAAGGGGAAAATTACTGCTCAAGATTATCAAGGTCTCCTACAGGATAATGTCAGGGTGGCTGTCTGCTGGACGGGGCTCAGTAGGAGTTGGGTGATGCAGTAGGACAATGACCCTAAACATTGAAATAGATCTACTACAGAGTGGCTTCAGAATAGAAAATCTGCAATTTAGAGTGTCCCAGAACAGACCGCAACTTAAGAGAGACGCTATTCACACTAGACATCCTAAGAATAAGGCCGATCTGAAGCAGTTGTGTAAAGAAGAATTGTTCAAAAGTCCTCCTGAATGTTGCACAGGTCTGATGTGCGACTATTAGAAGTAGTTCAGCCAGTTATTAAATCCACAGGTTCACTTACTTTTTCTAAGCTACGCTGTGACTGTTTGAATGATGTTTGAATACGTACAAGAACAAAATAATTTGTGTATCATTAGTTAAACACTAATTAGTTTCTTCATTATTGGAACTCGGATCAAGATCAGATCACATTATTTGACCACTTAATGCAGAAAACTAGGGTAACATAATTCTTCTTGCAACTGTATGTGAGGAAGCATAAGCCACACACAACCACAGGCTATGGGAAGTTTAGACACCAGTTCACCCTGCTGCATGTCTTTGAATTATGGAAGGAAATCTGTAGTCCAGTATTTCCCAATCCGGTCCTTGAGGACCCACCGTCTGTCCCGTGTTTTCTCTCCCTCCCAACTCAAGGTAGATGTGAATATTTTTGCTCCTTACCTTGAGTTGGGAGGGAGCAAAAACATGGACTGTCTAAGTCCTCAAGTTCCGGATTGGGAAATGCGATTGTAGAAACCAGAGAACGAACAAACTCCACACACACACAGCAGAAGTGGCGTTTGTGCCCCCCAGCCCTGGAGGTGTGGGACAGAAGTGCTATCCAGCCAGCTACTGTGTTGCTCCCACTGAGACATTTTCATTGGCTTTTGCTTAAGTGATCATTCTTATATAAAGTAGTCACTGTCTTTCGTGGTGTCATTCCACAACCATAATGAAATGATCCTTTATTTGCCATTTGCACAAGTACACATAGTCTGTCTTTTTTCATATCTCATCTTACTCTCCTGTCTACTTCGAGACATACACATACTGCTGTGCCAAAACATTATGACCACCTCCATGCAAAGCAAATAATTTTGATTATCTCAAAAAAAAAAAAGGTGTGTGTTAAGGTTTGGGATGTATTACACGATAAGCTAACTTTCGGTGTTCGTAGACGATATGCAGAAGAAATTGGGCAGGGATAAAGATCTGAGTGATTCTGACAAGGGCTAAATCATTATGGCAGACAGCTGGGTGAGAGCTTCCCCAGAACAGCACGGCTTGTGGGGTGCTCACAATCCGCTATGGAGAGTACCTACTGAGAGTGATCTGAGGAGGGACAGACCACCAACTGCTAACAGGGTGTTTGGCGGCCGAGATTCATTAATGTGGGATCTGAATGACGGCTATCTTGTGTGGTACAAGCCAACTGATGAGCTACTGTGGCACAAATAGCAGATTATTTTGATGATCATCATGGGAGTAATATCTCATGACACACAGGGCATGGAGCCCTGCTCCATTCAACATGTCAACTATGAGCACTGAATTTTAGCTTACTGTCTAATAGTGTTTCTCAAACCAGTCCTCTCAGGGAAGTGGGAGAGAGCAAAAACACGGACTGTCTGGTCGGGGGGGGGGTCCCTGAGGTTTGGTTTGAAGAACACTAGTCTAATATATCCCAGACCATGACATGCACCTTTTTCACTGGATCGTACACATTATTTGCTTCACATGGTGGTGGTCATTCATGACGTTTTGGCTACAGGTGAGCGCAAACCTTGAGGCCCAAGTGCAGGATCAGGCTATTTATCTGGTGCATTTCAAAGAGGGTGAAGGGGGTAGGTGAAGGGCCCGGTGGAGACGTCACTGTTCTGCTGAGGCTGGGGCTCAAACCTGCAACCTTCCATTTAGAGGCACAGAGGCTTAACCCACTAACCCACTCCCCCCATCAGTATAAAGGCGGGTTTGTCTGTCTGTCAAGATTCACTAAGACAGGTATTGTCACATGCAGAGGTATGTAAACCACATCATTAGGAGTCTTACAGTATGAGTGTGTGGAGCACATGAGCTCATGATGACCATTCCAGGATGCAGGGGCATTGAGGGAAACGGCTCAGAGATGTCATGTACATCCACACCCAGATGGTGACAGTATCTGCGCGGCCAGAAAAAGTGACATAAAAAGCCGAAATCCTAAGAAAACTAAACCAGCTTCTTTCTTGGTTGTACTGACTTGACACTGTGCAACAGACCTACCCACATGTTTCAAAGCCTCAATTTCCTATCAGGCCTTTAAAATACAGATTTCAATCATCTCAAACTTTATTAAATAAGTAACCAATAACAAAGGGACAGACTGCAGCAGCACCGATGAGGACATAGCTGCACTATATAGAAGGCCCAGGTTTGGGCCCAACAGCATTACCGTGGTGTTCAGAGCAAAGGAGCATGATGACACTCATTCCATCTGGATCTCCAGGGTGGCCTCACAGGTAAGAACCTGGGTCAACAGGAAAAGGAAGCAGGCACATATAAAATCATGGTTTTCATGGTGTGGAGATAAGATTCATTATGATCTTCCTCAAACAACTTTTATACCCATAATGCAAGAAACAGAAAAGCCACAGACAGTCAGATACCCCAAAAGAAACTTGTCTCATTCAAGTGACTTTGGGGGAGTGTTTGTAAGGGCACATCACATATATGCCATTACAGGCATTTTGGCAACACACATGAGCAGATTCTTATTAGCGTTTCCAAACACACTCATCTCTCGCAAGCCAACACACTAAATCCATCAGTGCGTGTGTGGAAAGATTCATCAAGAGCAGAGTTCAGTCACCCGTTTCAAAACACACCAACAAGCGCATATTCTAGCATTACTCCGGAGACTGCACCTTAGCCTCAAACTCAAACCGATATCAATAATAAACATGAATATTAACTGGGGTAGAAACACATAGTATATTCTCACATACACAATTCAAGGCAAGCACAACATTTATTCATGAGATGCTTTTGCTCATAACAATAACTGAGGATCTGAGAACCAGGTCAACCAGCCTCTCTGGAGCAACTGGGCTCAAGGGCCCACCAGTGATATGATCACTTTGTCATTCATGGGATTTGAACCCATGCCATTCCGACATGCTTAACTCTACAACAAGCTCCAAGCTTGGCCCTTGGTGTCCCTAAACTGGAATATATCAACTATTATTAATGTAAGTAATTAATCTGTTATAGTTCCGGTGTCTGAATGTTCAGGGTCATGGGTGTGTGTGTGTGTGTGTGGGTGTGGGGGGGGGGGGGGGTAGAGACAGGATTCCAAAAAAAGCAACACATACTAACCTCATGTACAGGTTCAATAATCAGAATCAGAATTCAAGTCACAATGAACCTTCCATGACTGGTGGGCGGAGCAGAGATCATTAGCTGAAGCCTGATGTACATTTTGCACCATGTATGGTGCATCAAAGCAGAACGAGGCGACTTCAGACCTGACCTGGAGAGCTACCAGCTCCGTATGGACTGTGCCTTACATGCATTCAGAGCACAATGGATGATAGACATCATGGATAGAAAGAGTCATAGGGTTCATTCAACTTCTGAAACAGATAAAGGGGATTATGATTAGCTAGCAGGCCATTCAGCGGGGCCCCAAGTTCACCCTAAGATGTCATGCTGTGCTGTATCACAACACCAATATTAAGCAAAATAAGGCATACATTATGCAAAATAACATAAAGATCGACTTTTCCTAGGTTATATTTAAGCAATGAAAAGATCTTGTGTTTTAAAATACCAAAAGGATTTTCAAGAACATTCTAAATATACCACAAACTAAAATGCAGCCTAATATTACATTACCATGTAGCTCTAAGAAAGGACAAAACAATAAAATATCTCTAACAATATAGTTGGTGCTAGCACCCTAGCATACACTGCTCTCCAGTCCTCTGATCCACAAGGACCTGCTGTTCCCTGTTATACCTGTGTGGTAATACCCTCCACCTCCATTTCTAGGTTTTTCCATGGTCCTTGGGCAGTGAATGAAGTGTCTGAAGTACTGCATCAGGGGCCTCCCCTCCAGCAGGGGGCACCTGTGAATTTTGAGAAGATGTGGGTAGCATGGATCAGGCTGTGCACTACCTGAGACATGTTGGGAATGTTGGGCATGGCAATCACCTGACATTTTTGTTATGACAGTGGTGGGAAATGTGCGTGTGAAGTTCCAGGAGTCCCAAGCAAACTGACAGCAGCTTCCTCACATCCGTAAATGATACGCAACGTCCCGGAAATCTGTCGTTCAGCAGTGATAAAAGCCCATCCCAGTCAATATACACTCACCTAAAGGATTATTAGGAACACCATACTAATACGGTGTTTGACCCCCTTTCGCCTTCAGAACTGCCTTAATTCTACGTGGCATTGATTCAACAAGGTGCTGAAAGCATTCTTTAGAAATGTTGGCCCATATTCATAGGATAGCATCTTGCAGTTGATGGAGATTTGTGGGATGCACATCCAGGGTACGAAGCTCCCGTTCCACCACATCCCAAAGATGCTCTATTGGGTCGAGATCTGGTGACTGTGGGGGCCATTGTAGTACAGTGAACTCATTGTCATGTTCAAGAAACCAATTTGAAATGATTCGAGCTTTGTGACATGGTGCATTATCCTGCTGGAAGTAGCCATCAGAGGATGGGTACATGGTGGTCATAAAGGGATGGACATGGTCAGAAACAATGCTCAGGTAGGCCGTGGCATTTAAACGATGCCCAATTGGCACTAAGGGGCCTAAAGAGAAACAAACACATAGAAAACAAGAAAACATCCCTCACACCATTACACCACCACCACCAGCCTGCACAGTGGTAACAAGGCATGATGGATCCATGTTCTCATTCTGTTTACACCAAATTCTGACTACCATTTGAATGTCTCAACAGAAATCGAGACTCATCAGACCAGGCAACATTTTTCCAGTCTTCAACTGTCCAATTTTGGTGAGCTCGTGCAAATTGTAGCCTCTTTTTCCTATTTGTAGTGGAGATGAGTGGTACCCGGTGGGGTCTTCTGCTGTTGTAGCCCATCCGCCTCAAGGTTGTGCGTGTTGTGGCTTAACAAATGCTTTGCTGCATACCTCGGTTGTAACGAGTGGTTATTTCAGTCAAAGTTGCTCTTCTATCAGCTTGAATCAGTCGGCCCATTCTCCTCTGACCTCTAGCATCAACAAGGCATTTTCGCCCACAGGACTGCCGCATACTGGATGTTTTTCCCTTTGCAGACCATTCTTTGTAAACCCTAGAAATGGTTGTGCGTGAAAATCCCAGTAACTGAGCAGATTGTGAAATACTCAGACCGGCCCGTCTGGCACCAACAACCATGCCACGCTCAAAATTGCTTGAATCACCTTTCTTTCCAATTCTGACATTCAGTTTGGAGTTCAGGAGATTGTCTTGACCAGGACCACACCCCTAAATGCATTGAAGCAACTGCCATGTGATTGGTTGATTAGATAATTGCATTAATGAGAAATTGAACAGGTGTTCCTAATAATCCTTTAGGTGAGTGTATATACGGTATTATCACAATACCAGCCAAAAATTAGCCAGCACCCCTGCCCTCCTGGATACCCCTCATCTGCCAGCCTGAAATCAATGTCCCTAAGGTGGGATATCTGAAGTTAAGTCTCCACAAGTTACAAAGATGACCACCTGGTGCCCATCGGACCAGAGGACAACACGTTATCCAGCCAATCTTATCTAGAAAGGGCCAGTGTGTGTGCAGGTTTTCACTGCAATTCCCTAATTAGATTACTAATTAGAGAGGACTGATTGACTGAAGAGTCCTCACATCTGGGTTTGAACAGCTGACTTAAAGGTTATCCCAAAAACCTGCATACACACCGGCCCTTTGCGGATAAGATTGGCCACCCCTGTAGGTCCACCTGTAGGTCTCTGGGTTGTGGTTCAAGGGATAGGGGATGACGCTAGACATGTGACAAGTGCGAATATGGCTGGTGGAACCTGCAGCCCCATTACCCTGGGCATGAGCTGTCAAAAGGGACACCACTTCACAACCCCAAATCTAATCATCTAAATTCTGGGATCAGGTACACAATGACCTCAAAGAAATTAGAGCAGACAAGCACATACATTGATATTAGCATTTCTGTTACCAGCACTTTTTTTTCTTAGCAAACAGGGATGCTTTACATATTCCCTTAGAATTGTTTGGCTTAGTTATTCTAGACGAAATGTGTAATATTAAGGGAAATATTCAGTTTACTCTGAAAACTACACATACCTAGAACCTACCAACTCTGCTTAAATTAAGGCATAGCTGGGCTGAAAAGATGGTGATGGTGAATGTGTATTTGTTTTTTAAACCAAAACTAATTTCACCGCCACACCAGCTGCAGAGGGATTCTGAGAAACCGAGGCTGAGGTCGTCAGAACCCCTTGATTTGTGCCAACTTCAACTGTTATAGGCCAAGCAGCAGCTGCAGGTGGATAAGCTCCACACTGCCTCAAAGTGGCTGTTGGCTACAATGTGCAAACACAGCTGCCAGGGTTGTCAAACACATGTGCATTTTTAATGCAATTTTAATTTAAACTGTGCACCAGTTTTAATAACTGAATAATAGTGTGCATGTCTGCATGTGTGTGTGTGCACGCAGTGTTAGTCACAATCAGAATCACAGTGGTGACAGATGTATTGAACTCCTCCTGGTGTACCAGCTTAATGGGCCCACCTTGGAAAGTCCATGCCAGGGGTGGGGGACCTGATCCATGGAGAGCTGGTGCGGGTTTTTGGGATGATCTCTCAATCAGCCAATAAAACAGTGATTCCCAGCTCCCGTCCTGGGGACTCACTGTTATAGGCGGATTGAGAGGTCATCCCAAAAACCCGCACCAGCTCTCCATGGATCAGGTCCCCCAACCCTGGTCTTTGCATTTCACCCAATTTTCCTTTGATTTTGAAATGTTCCACACACACAATGCAGAGGTTTCCTGGGCTTGAGAAGTGCCTGTGAACAAGTTTACCTTGCACCTAAGAGCAATAATATTACCACACAGAACTTGTATAAAACATATTTGCATAGGCATATCATAAAAATAATTTAAGTTTGAATAATATACAAAGTACAAAGCTTGCAGTGCTATCGCAAAAATAATTGAAGCCAAAAAAATTACTTTCTTACCTCAAATTATTTTCCTTACAAACCTGAGTGTGTTTGTTGCAGGGTGCTCCTTCTTCACATGTGAAATTAAGACTAAACTGAGCATGTGCCGAGCGACTTGATCTGTACCTCGTTCCAGATTTGAGAAATAGACTTTGTTACAACTAATGTTACAATCATCCCCGATCTCCCCTACTCACAGGCTTTAAAAAGATGTGAGTGGATGTACACGATAGGCTGACCCAAGAGTCACTGGGCCGATTCTTCCGTTGTCTTCATCATGCCGTCACGCCAAAATTCATATACTGACGTCACACGTATACTCGAGATGTGGTATAAAAATGACATAACGACGATTTCTAATATAGCTTCGGCGCATTTACAAATTTAAATACAGTGAATAGTCTACCACTAAGGCTTAGTGACTAAGCAATACGACAAGTGTTTGATCGCCGAAAGGAATGTGGAATCGAACAGAAGGGGGGAAGACGAGAAGTGCTTTGAACTTGTTATGTCGCTTTATACAACAGCTACAATATTTCAGCTTCTTGTTTTTTATTGTTATAAACTGGTTTAATCGTGGAAGAACCCTAACCTCGGTTCCAAACAGCGCGACGCCATAAGAACAGTGAACTTAAAACCGCAGGGGGGAACTATATCACTGGACCGTTTTCGTAGTAGCAGCGTGGTATGGGCTGTCTCAGAGTTAATAAAATAAACCAAAAAAGAACCACACAGGGCGAGCTCAAAAGAAAACCACTGCAGTAATCTATACACAAAATAGTACTATACACCAAGCACTTGCACAATCTACGACAGATGCTGTAAATTTCCCTTTAACTACTAACGAGAATAACCACCCGACAGTATCGACGAGATTGGACAAACCCTCTCTGACCACTATTCTGTGCGACATATCCCTCGCACTCGCTAAGGACCTGTTTTGTTTGCTCATTATTGTGCCGTTTAATCAAATGCCTGTGTAAAAATAGCAGTCTTGCCAGGCAGTAGTCTTTAGCGCGTTCGAAGGGTGATGGTGGAGTCTTGTGTTGTCTGCTAAAGAGAGATTACACGAGGCTGAGATTAAGCGGGTAGCTAGCAATTCTGGTTGATTTTTGCAAGCAGCGGGGATTGTTATCTATCTGAGTATTATTTATTGACCTGCATACGTCTATTGGGAACCGCTTATATCGCCACTTGGTCTACTTAGCAGTGGTGGTGTCATCCGGTTCTAGACGATATATTGGATGCATTTTTGTATGGAAGTAGTTTTGAATTTAGTGCTCCAAAAATGTATTGCAATAATACGTGCGATACGTGCGTTATTTTATTTCTATGTATGATTTATTCACGGATATGTGTATGTATGCACGTATAGCTGATCAATTGAAGAAAACGTGTTCTGCGTTTTGTCGGTTGTTCATTTTGTGCCTTTTACAGTCAAGAAAAACTAATCCAGTGTCTCTGTAGATTCTTCCTAGTGACTGTCGTGTGCTGGCCGTGCAAAATTGGAATGGACCCGCGGAAAGTGTCAGAGCTCAAGGCCTTCGTTCAGCTGTGCGGCCAGAATCCCTCAGTCTTGCACCTACCTGAGCTTGATTTCCTACGCACTTGGCTGACAGGGTCAGTGTTCTCTCGCTCGCCTTTATGCTCATAGCTTGACATACTGATGTATAGCAGAACCCGACTAGTCGTGGATATGATCAGCTTTAATGATTATGAAACGAACCGCAGTTCAACATGGGCATATGGACAATAAAAGGCGGCACTCAAGAATGCTTGAATCAAGGACAGCATAATTAGTAATAATACGACAGTTTAGTTGTCAAGGTGTGAAGAGATCGTCATGGCAACTACATACGTCCAACAGGGAGTAAATGACAGAATGACGCAATTAATTATTAAATTTGGGAATTTGATTTATCATGAGTTTTCTCATTTCAGGATGGGAGCTACAATCCCACCACCAAGCACAAAGGGTGCACCATCTTCATGCCCGAGGGTAAAAATGTCACTTCATTTGGTTCTCCTTTAATAAGCACGTACTCCACTGACTTTCGCACTCTATCGGAGGGTGGCGCATAAATAAATATAATGCAATGACACGTGCATTTTATTATGTTACATTTTCCATTGGTTTATTCTTTAACTTTCAAATAAATAAGGGAGACATTGTGAATAAAGCCAACGGAGAGCATGAAGTCATATCATTATTATGTGGGCTGAGCCGGTAGAGTACACGCTACAGCAGTACCCTTCATTTTGTTTGCACAATTACACTGCCATGTACCCGTGGTAGAGAATTTGAAACCATCCTTCCAGTTTTGTGTGGTATCACTGTTTTCAGACCGAGTGTCCTTGTTCTGGAGCTTCTGCGCCCACTTCAGCGCCAGAGGAACCTGTGTTTCCAGAGAGTGAGGAAAGTGAACTAGGTATGGCTGCACCACTCATACTATGCTAGAATTTTTTGAAAGAAAATGGGTGTAACAACCAGGAATAAAATACTGAGTGTTTCTACTTATAATAACCATTGTATGTATGCCATTGAATGCAGTAAATTTCACTAATTATTCATTGTTTATGTTTTTATTTTAGAGATTGATGATGAGGGAGTGATTGAGCCTGACACAGATGAGCCGCAAGAGATGGGAGACTTTGAGAATTTGGAGGTACTGAGTCTGACCAAACCTGACTTTTCCGTGTTTCTGAGTTTGTTGTTTTAACGGATGCGTTCTCACACCAAGGTGACTGATGAAATGATGGATCAGGCGAATGAGAAGAAGATGGAGGCCATCGCAGCGCTGGGAGAGGGTATGTGGCGGAACTGAGGAAACCCGGTCAGTCTTCTTCCAATAGCTGTATGGTGAGTGTCTCAATGTCTGTGTGCCACTGTGTGGCAGGGGAGCTGCAAAAATCCCTGGAACTGTTCACCGAGGCCATCAAGCTTAACCCGTGCCTCGCCATCCTGTACGCCAAGAGAGCCTGGTGAGTGTGCAGCCCGAATCGGGAAAGTACGGCAGCGTCCATTGCTGAATCTGTGCATGAGTCAGACGCGCCTTTGTCCAAAGATGACCGACTGTCTTTCCCTCAGCGTGTATGTAAAAATGCAGAAGCCCAACGCAGCAGTGAGAGATTGCAACCGGGCCATCGACATCAACCCCGACTCTGCCCAGCCCTACAAATGGAGGGGGATGGCTCATAGGTAAGCTCACACACGCCCTCTGCTGGCAGTGCACATGGGCAACCCAGTGCGGATAGTAGCCACTAGTGATGCGCGGGTCGTCTCGTAACCCGCGGACCCCGGGAAATTGTCACTTTATTTGCAGGGCGGGCTGGGGTTTCATAAAAGCGGGACCCGCGGGTTGGAAAAATAGCCGACCCGCGCAGCACTAGTATCCACTCAGAAACGCATGCAAACTTCATTGAACGTCATGAATTGAATTTTCTACTCATCACTATTTTTGTCAACTTAACTGAATCACTTAACGTGAAAATCCTTCTCCTCTCGTAAATCGTCACCCAGACAATAAGATGTCCTCCCTGTCCCTCATGTCATCTAAATGTGTAATAACTATTTGGTATTTGCAATATATTATAATATTATAATGGTTAAATGTACACACTATGTGCAATTTAATATTATTATGCGTAATAACATTTCACCAGTGTGCAACATTACTTATGTACTCATCATGGCCTGCATAATGCTATTTTGGATACTTTCAGCTTGACTCATCCTCACATAGTATTTTATTTAAATCACATTTAAATCCGTTTTACTTAGCTGTATAAGACAGATAACTTTATTAACCTCTTGAGGGAAATTAAATTGTCATAGCAGTCAGGCACGTTTAAATCAAAACAAAAAAATTACAAGACAATGCAATAATTATAGCAAATATATTGTTTATTGTATTTTTTGATCTGTGCCTTTTGCACCTTTTCCTGTCGTCTGAGCAGTTTAACATAAGCAGTTTCCTCCGGGATTAATAGTATTCTGATTGTAAATGTACCTCAGATGAGCCCAGACATGCAGACACACTGTGTCTTTGCTGTGCTGACTGATCTCCGTTTATTCAGGATGCTGGGAAACTGGGAGGAGGCAGCGCGGGATCTGGCCACAGCCTGCAAGCTGGACTATGATGACGACGCCAGCATGATGCTGAAGGAGGTGCAACCGAAGGTACTGGGGCACTAGGACCCTGTGGCTGTCACTCATCCACATCTCTACTGATGCTGTCATTAAGCAACCCATGACTCACCGACCCTCCCCCTCCTTTATGAAGGCAAACAAAATTATCGAGCATCGGCGCAAGTATGAGCGCAAGAGAGAGGAGCGGGAGATCCGTGAGAGGCAGGAGAGAGTGAAGAAGGCCAGGGAGGAGCACACGAGAGCACAGAGGGTATGTGGGGGCGGCAGGAGGAATGGCCAGAGGTGGGGATGTCCGCTGAGAACCTTGTTACGGATACAATGTACCTCTTATCCTGTTTGTGACCAGGAGCAGGAGGCCAGGCAGCAAGCAGGGGGAACCCCTGGGGGATTCCCAGGTGAGTGTGATGCTGCATTCGATGGCAGATGAAGGAGAGTTATAAGTATGGCCAGCTTTTGTGGTCTGATGGTAGCTGTGAGTCCCTGGTGACAAGGCTGCTACCATTTTATCCGATGACGCCGCAGGTTTTCCGGGGGGAGCTCCGCCCTTCGGCATGCCAGGCCTTGGAGATCTCCTGAATGACCCTGAGCTGCTTATGGCCATGAAGGTAGGGCGTTCTCGTCTGTCACCACCGTTCATTCTCCATAACCTGGTGTTACATTCATTATGCAGGGACCACTTACTTACAGGCATGCGATTAAGGGTGGGCGGTATGGCAAAAATTCCATATCACAATTTTTTTTCAGACAGAATCACAGTCCACGATGCTGGTTTTTAATTAAGACTGTTGTACTTTACTGAACAGTACAACAAAATTAGTTTCCCTATTTTTTAAAAAATTAGCCTTATAAGGCAATAAATCCTAAAAGAAAAGCATACTCAGCATATTTTTTGGTGTGTTTTCATTTGAGGTGGTTGAAAAGGTTCGTTGTGTTGCCATCCAGCATGCAAACCTTATCCGTGCAATTAAATTTTGTGTGCAGCTTACTGGTTTTGAAAGATCCAAACAAGCTCGATATTACAGAGGTCAAATTCATTTTAGGGACCAACTCCTCCATGTCACCCAAACCGCTGCTTCGCCAAATAGGGAATGTGCTGCATGTCTGGACGAGGGTGCAAAAGGGAGAGAGGGAAAGAAAGCTAAAGCACTCCCTGCTGTTAGTTATTACCGGTTTATTGGTGTGTCGAAACAGATTCGGCTGACAAAACAACTTCAGATGCGTGTATGAGCCGTAGAAGTGCAACTGATAGCATTGTGCTACAGTGCACATTCTAACGATCTCTCTGTAAAGGAGACATTTTAATCGTTCACAACAAAATATCAAATTGCACACCCTATATGGGATGGGGGGGGGGGGGGAGAACTGATGATTTCAATCTCAGAAGGGGAAAATAGTACTGATAAGACTAATAAATTAAATGTCCCCTTTTCTGTTTGGTTGTCAGGACCCGGAGGTAATGGCAGCCTTCCAGGATGTTGCCCAGAATCCGGCCAACATCACCAAGTATCAGAACAACCCCAAGATCATGGCTCTCATCAGCAAACTGAGCACAAAGTTTGGGGGGGCCCAGGCTTAGGTATGACACTGACTTCTCAAAGGCTTTTAATTCTAAAGTAGGGCCTCCACCTAGGGCTGTCTCAAACATGGCAAGGTTAGTGACCTCACTCCAGGCACACCAGCACACAGATAATGAGAACTCACAAATTACTCTCCTCCTGGCTTTGCCCTCCAAAAAGATTTTTGTCCAGAGGCAAAATGGATCAAATGAGTGTTTGAGTTGTTTAGTATAACATGCCTGTTTTATGCTAGTTTGGACATCTGTCATTTAAGGTTGTTTTGATAGTTTGACCATTTAAGATTCCATACTTTTGTGTTTCCAACATAAATTGCATTGTCTGTCTTTCCAGTTCCAATAAAAGCGCTTTAGGTTTTTCAATGTCATGGAAAAATGAGTAAACGATTAAACATTGTGAAGTGGTTGTTCTGGGCACTTCTTTGAATCGGACGTTCAAATCCCTTTTTGGTTGGTGATGAACACAGTATTTGGCATCGCCACCTGGATCACACTCTTATGATTTATGTCTATTTTGTTCTGTCTTACCCACATTTCTATAGCAGCAATGTTGCCTACCTCATGTTGGTGTCTTAAGTGCTGAACTTAGGTCAAATGTAACCTACACCTAAGTTATGAAGGCCCTTTGTATCTTAATGAACACTGGCTGTGCATTAGTTATTTAGACACAGGCTGGGTTAACTTCCACAGGACTGAACCATCTAAATCAGTGTTTCCCAACCCGGTCTTCAGGGACCCACAGACAGTCCACGTTTTTGCTACCTTCCAGTTCCCTGAGAGAAGCAAAAACATGCACTATCTGCATGTCCCCAAGGACCAGATTGGGAAACACTGATCTAAATCAATCAACAGAGGACAACACGCTATCCAGCCAATCTTATCCACAAAGGGCCAGTGTGTGTGCAGGTTTTCACTGCAACTCCCTAATTAGATTACTAATTAGAGGACTGATTGGCTGAAGAGTCCTCACACCTGGGTTTGAACAGCTGACTTAAAGCTTATCACTAAAATGTGCATACATACTGGCCTTTGCCAATAAGATTGACTACCCTCTCATTTTTACCAATCACTACCCTCATCCATCTTGAGGGTTATGCTTTATTTATTTATTTATTTCCAGTATGAAAACAGCATGCCGGAAATTACAATCCTCAAAACAAAACGTGAGACCTTCTGAGCAACTTATTACAACATAGATACCACATGAAATCTTATATAGAAGCAACACCAACTGTCCCCCAAGTAAAGTCAGTAAGATAAGAAAAAAACAAAACAAAATGGACTTTCCTAGACAGATGTGCAACCGCTCCCATGCAGAGCAGCCGTGGACCATGGTCTAAAGGTGACCTTGACATGCGTGCTTAGTGTCCATACCTGCATTTGAAGAAAGTCATTTTAAGTATTTGCTGTACAATTCCACACTGACTTCAAGAAATAAGTTTCAAATGCAGTATATATGCAGGATACTCACTTCTGAAATTCCCACTCCCTGTTATCCAGAGGACACACTTGTCGGGTCTTCAGCCAACGCGAGATACAATGGAAATGGAAAGCATGCTGAGAGAAGAGGAAAAAGGAGATAAAGGCAAACTACATACGTGTTCTGACAGGAAGATGCTTTTTAAAAAAGTGAACAATCAAGCAATAAGAATGACATAGCACATTTTGTGTAAAAAAAAAAAAAAAAAGAGGTAAACGTACATTGCAAACTCCCCAAGCAACAGTGCACTCCTCAGATGTAGCAGAGGCCTGGTTGGCTTGACACTCAATACCTAAAAACAGGGGGGAAATCAAATAGAGGAAACTGTCTTCATTTTTAGGGCCAATCAAAATGGACCAGGGGTTAAGCTTTACTACTTACAGAGATCCATAATGTGATTCCGGCAAATGGCACAGTTGTCAACCACGATGTCCCAGGCCCACAACGCCACGGCATTCCACTGCAAAAACACGAATGTCACACTGAACAACTCCAACAATCGTTCGATCAAAAAAAAAAAGAGAGCGGGTATCACACCTGAGTTCGCAACTGGATTAAGTTAATTCAGTCCATGTCTCTTGTTTTAGTAAGAAAGCCAAACATATGCAGAACCACAATGCACACAAGTCGTTATGTGGACTCCATGGTCACAATACAATAAAATGACATATAGATTGATGAATTTTGTTAATTATACAGATTAAAGGCTTTATTTATTAACTTATATGTAGACATTTTCATTTACAAGACAATGTAAAGTTGTGCATTTAAAGGGCACCACCCCGTATTTTACGAACAACCGAATCTGAAACTTTGCGCCATCATGGAACGTCTACCTCGTGACCGGCATTGTCGCGTTTAATTACGTCATCGCCTCACAATTCGGGCCCGGTCCGGGTTCCTTGTTTCGGTAGAAAAACAAACCCGACGAAACAAACCAGGTTAAACAGACTGTACCTCCCTTTTGCTCAATGTTGTAGTGTAAAACGGATTTGCCACCTAACGTAGAACAGCTGCGATTTAACAAGAAGACCACCAAGCTAATACACGCCACGGCTCCACTCTTGGAATTTCACATTTAGTAACCACTTAAATGTACATGTCATCATGTTGAACACTCACCTTCTTCACTTCAAATCGTTTCTTGCTACCTCCGCTGTTTGTGCCACTTGGGGTATCAACATCCATAGCAGCCGCCATCTTTCCGTCCAGATATTTGTGAAATCACCACTGAGCATGCGCACGGCTTTGAAGTTGCCAGTTAAAGGAGAAGTTATTTTCGAACATTTTATTTCAACGATATTCTTTAAGCGCAACTCATTCCAATCATTTAGAACTGTGACCCAATGGGTTGTATGGTCGACATTATTTACAGATGCAGAGTAAAAATACATGACGGTATTTGTTTGATTAGGGATATTTCCTTCTTAACAATTGTACAAAAATAGATAACGATAAAATTGTTGATTAAAACTTTATGGTCAAGTGAACTGAATGACCAGATCATTGAAGGTAATACCAGAGTTTAAAACTCAAAGGTAGAATCAAAGGTATTAGTAATGAAAATCTTTTTTCAAGTAAAGATGACTCAGAGTTGTCATGTTCTACCTTTACCCGGGTACTGTGTCCGAATCGAGGGAGAGTTAAGTTTTTCAGTTTGGTTATTCTTCAGCACTTAAATGCGATTTTATTGCCAGTTTATACAAGCATAAACGAAACTGAAGAAAATGTCAGGTTCTACCGAGATTTGAACTCGGATCGCTGGATTCAGAGTCCAGAGTGCTAACCATTACACCATAGAACCATACGTCAAGACGCACTACCACATAATCATATCATATTTAACTAATCTTGGTATGTTTTCAACTGCGCATTTTGTATGGAATGACGATTAATTTGTTACATTTAAACTTCAGTTTATCTTAACTTCATAGACACGGAAATTCTCAATGTTCTCTATCAAACGAAAGGACAAGCTACTCAGCATGCACGGTCTTAATCCATATTTATCATGTACAGCTACTGAATCTGACAAATTATGGATTTATCTTAATCATTGATTCACTGAATCATTTACTATAGCTGTATGTATACGTATGTATAGTGAAGGATGTTTTTTTAAAGCAAGAATGGATATAAATTCAAATCATATGAATAGGGCCCAGTGTGATACTGACTCTGAAGTTAATTAAAATGATTGATCCAGTGAGCCAAACTAAACTACTGAATTTTAACATTGTTGAATTTTTTCTGAAAAAAATCATATTTTAAAGTGGATTTTAAAAATAATGTCATCCATCTGTCCATATTTCAAGTGGTTATTCTGAGAAGGATTTCATGGAGAGCCTGGAACCCAGCTGAGACAGAACGGGGTAAAAAGCATGGATATGGGACAGCTGTCCAGCACGGAAAACACAATTACCAAGAATGCATGGACTGTGAGAGGAAATCAAAGTGACATGAGGAGAACATACCAACTGCACACACATGGCAGAGGTGAGAATGAAATCTGGAAATGCTAGGCTACAGTGCTAGCTAGTAATAGTATAACCCTTCATTGGCCATTGCAGAAGTAAAAGCATATAGTAATTTGTCTCTTTGTCTACCCCATCTTGCTCTTCATAGCATGAGGATCACAGCACAAGGTCAACCGTCGTGTGACACCCCCAGAACTGGGGGTTAAAGGCCTTGCTCAATGTCCCATGGACATGTGACTGTTTTGTTGAGGCTGGGGCATGAATTGGCGAGTGAGACTTACCTGCTGAGACAATCACCGCCCAATACTAAGCTACTAAGCCAGCCCCATAAGAAGAATTAAAAGGTATTACATTCTAATTAGTTCCAAACAGAAGATGTCCTTACTGTTTTTTCCCCCCCACATATACCTGACATTTAGTTCTCTGTAGTTACTGTTCGCAGTAATATAGTAATACAAACAGTGGTTCAGACTGGATGCTCAATGTGAGTGATCGTACAGCTATTTCAGCTTTTACACCTAAAATCCTTTCCAACTCATACGCAAAATGGTGTCCTAGTATATCTAAAAGTTTGCCAAAAGTAGGTGGAAACTATCAAACATTTTATTGCATAAGATTCAGAAAATCCTTACCATCAACCCCACAGTTCATTAAAACTCAGGAACAGCTGTGATAGTATAATTTAAGGATTAATATATTGTTAATATATTGTTCAGAAAGCAGTTATATACATTTATACCTCCTAACACTGCCAAAACGTTACCTCAGTTTAACGTGCAACGACTGCATATGCTCCACCAGAGAAAACAGGTTGAAAAAGACAACGCAGCTTGGCCCTGAAGCTACCGCCACTGCAGTGTTACATTTTATGTTCCACGCGCCCCCTGGTGGTGAAGCTACTGTAACTTTTTCTTTTTGGCTGTACTTTTGCTCACTGAAGATTTCTGGCCTCCAGCGTGGCGCAGTTTGACAGCGGTGGCTTTTACGTGGGCAGCTTTGGGTTGAGCAGCTTTCGGGGCCCTGGGGCTCTTTGGGGGTTCATTGGGGAGCGGTCTTTCTCCCGGGCAGCTTTTGAATACGTGGACATCTTTGACTCTGCGGCCCTTCAGCTCAGGAGGATGTCCACAGCTGGCCCTCACTTTCAGGTTAACCTTTTCGATCCACCTAAGCAGGGAAGACAACGCCGTCAGACAGAGCAATGGCAGAATCCCCATAATCACAAGTGGCTTTGACAAATACAGCCAAGCCCTGTTCTCTGAGAGCAACTCCATGTTTGGCCTGTGAACATGTGAACTAGTGGCAGGTTGCATTTTTTTAAGTTTACATTATTGGTAACACTTCACTTAATGGGGCACAGATAATATAGTAGTATGTTATTACTTATGCGTTAACCACAAACTAAGTGTTAGTCACATACTGATTTCATGTTAATTCATCATTAATGAATTGTGATGCATGTTTTATGTCAAGTAGTCACTATACTTGTTACTATACCTGTTAATTCTGTAAATCTTTGTGAACTACTGAAGGAACTACTGAAGGAACAATGAATAAGTTAATAATGAAGTTAAATACTGATCTCACGATAAATGAATCATGATGAATCTTTTATCTCAAATAGCAGCTATAATATGTTCATGATTTGTACTTCAATAGTAACTGGGTTATTACTAACTATTTGGGACCCATCAAATTACCATATTATTTACTGTGCAAACAAATCAGTATTGATGTGAATTTTCCTTCTCGACAATGATCCACAACCTCAGAGTCATGGAGGAAAAAGTCCTCAGAGACAAACACCGTTCATCAACAAATTATGTTTTGCTTCTGCCTGCATTTCTCACTCGCGAAGCGGCAGCAGGGGACAGTCACACAGAAGAGGGTTTTCAGCCAGATTGATAACCTCCAGCCCTGCAAGCGGGAAAAGGCTGGGCAGCTCCTCCAGCCGGTTCCCCTCTAGGAGGAGGCTGCGGAGCCCAGCACCCAGGCCCTCCAAGGAGTCTTTGGACATCTGGGGGATTGCAGATGGGGGGAGACGGAGAAGAATGGGATGTAACATCGGTGGAGGACTGAAGAAAGTCATTCAGGAGAAGAGCAGAATATGGATTGAAAGACAGGAGCAGAGTGAACACCTAAAGAACATGCAGATATCTAACATGAATTCACGTTCAGATCGTTTTAAATGTTACGAACGACAAAACTACAAACAAACATAACTGCCCTTAAAGTCTTACCTTCTCTAACTTCATTCCATCCAAAAACAGATGCTTCAAACTATGAGCAAATGGGAAAAAAGCCTTTGGTCCAATCCAGCGAATGGGATTGGCTGAGAGGCGAAGCTCCGCCAAGCTCGGCGTATTACGGAGCGAGTCCGTTGGCACTTCAGTCAGCTGGTTGGCTCCCAAGTGGAGGACTTCAAGGCCAGGAGCCCGATCGAAAGCCCCGGGTGCCACTGTGCCGATGCTGTTACTGGTCAAATACAGGTCCCTCAGCTTCTCAGCCCCAACCAGAATACCCAGTTCCAGTTTGCTCATGAGGTTGTGCTCTAGGTGCAAAGCTAGAAGGTTGGGCAGGAGTTTGAAGGCCTCTCTGGGGAATCTGGTAAACTTGTTCCTCTCTAGGTGCAAGTAGGTGAGCTGGGGAAGGCCTGTGAATGCATCAGCGCTCAGGGAAAAGAGGTCATTCTCTGAGAGGTACAAATAGACGAGGTTCTTCATGCCTTTGAAGGCACCTGACTCAACCTCATGGATCTTGCAGCGCTGAAGGTGCAGGGAGACCACCTGGGACAGGCCCGGGAAGCTGTTCCCAGGGATGTAGTGGAAGTGGTTGCCACGTAAGTCCAGGAGCCGGGTGTCCGGGAAGAAGCCTCTGGGGATCTTGGTGAAGCCACGGTTTTCACAGGAAGAGTGGAGGGTCTCGTTCTGAGGGTGAGAAGAGTAGGAGTGGGGGGGGAGGGTAAAATTGTAGGATTTGAAAAGAGCAAATGATAGAGACAAAGGATTTAAGCAACTTTGCAGAATATCATCAAAGTGAGTTAGTGCTGGGTGATGCGTGACAGTATCGATGTTGCATGTTATGCGATCATCACATTGCAAAGACTGCAGTAGCTAGGTTGAAATTAGGCCTTGGCGGTATTTTTAGTACATTTTCAACTGCTTATGGCAAGAGTGGCCAATCTTATCCAGAAAGGGCCTTTGCGCATGCAGGTTTTCTCTGCAACTCCCTAATTAGAGGATTGATTGGCTGTAGAGTCCTCACTCCTGGGTTAGAACAGCTGACCTAAAGGTTATCCCAAGAACCTGCACACACACCGGCCCTTTGCGGATACGACTGGACACCCCTGGCTTATGGGATTTATAAATATCACAATATTTATCGCTAAGTATTCACATTGCAATAAGTAAAACAAACAGCTTTAATAAGATGCCTACATAAAGCTGCAAATACTTCATCCTGTTTCCAGGAATAGAGCCCAGCTCATTACTCTGCATCCCCATCCTCATTCGCCTCACCTCACAATTACAGTTATCAGGGCACTGCACCCTGTCAGGCCTGGGGGTGGCGGGTGGGCGGGCCCTGTTCTGGTACTCCTGCTCAGCCCTTAACATGGCCTCCTGGCTCTGGCAGCGCAGGTCATTAGGATGAAGACCGTCCAGGCTCTCCCCAGAGAGGTGCTGGGGGTTGGCACAGACGCCCGCCAGCCGCAGCCGGCCCCGGGCGGCCCATTCCCGCAGCGGCCGCAGGTAGCAGCTGCAGTAGACCGGGTTGCCGGTCAGGTTGAGCCTGGTCAGCTTTTCGGGGCCCATCAGAGGTTGGAGGCTCTGAAGCTGGTTGTGGCTGAGGTCCAGGTGGACAAGGCCAGGTGCCAAGGCCAGTGCCATGTAAGAGAAGTCCTGCAGTGACATGTGGTCCAAGAAGAGGTGGGTAAGTTTAGGCATGGCCACCGTCTCCTCTCCCAGATAGGTCATGGGATTGTAGCTCAGCTCCAGCCGGGTCAGCTCTGGGAGTCTGAATGGCATTAGACAAAAAAATATATATATTAAAATTTATTAGATTGGGATAATGTGTGAAAAAGTGACCACCCTCACTAATAGCCAAAGAGCATATTGAATATTTATCCCAAGCACGGGAAACTCAGGAAGTTGGATTCAAATACAAAAAGGTTAGGAGGAAACAGTCATGATCATGACTGAAGGCTGCTTCACTGCTAAGGCTGAAGGCCGCTTCACTGCTTCACTTTCCCTTTCATGTTCATCACGATGTCACAGTTCTTGCTGTGTGTATTGGTGCATTATCACCCTGGTACACGGCATCACCTTTGGGGTACAATGTTTAAATCACTGGGTGAAAATGGTCCTCCAGGTAGACGCGTTACTGCCAAACACTAGCGAACCACCTAGAAAAAGTGGTGGGTCTGGGGAATGCCATGATTTTGCAGGCCAAACCATCACTGATGCAGCCCTGTGCTGCACTCTGGGTACATAACAGTCTGGGTGGTGAGCCTCTTTGGGGCTTCTCCACATTGTAATGCTCCTGGATGTGGGAAAGACAGTGAGGGTGGACTAATTATAATTGGATATAATCTGGATTAGTGCCCGAACGTCCCTTTCAGACGGCTTCCTCCTTCCTCCACAGTTACTCCTGCCGGATGTAGTCCGTCCTTCATGGTGGTCTGCCGACATTACCCTGGATAGACTTGCTGTCCTGGTCACAGACGCACCGGCGAGACACTCACCAATAATCTGTCCTCTTTTGAACTCTGAAATGTCTCCCGTTATGTTGTGCGGATCGCAGTATTTTATGTACAGCTGTGCTATTGCTCTGCTAATTCAACCTTCACACGCTGCTCTTACTGATGAAACGTGCGATCAGTGAAGACTGACCACCATACACACATATAAGGGTGAAACCTCAAATACTATTTTGGCCAGTGTTTCAGTTTCATTGTCCAACCCCTGTATAGCAATCACAATAATGACATTTAATATGTCTACATGCAAGTTACCTTGAATGACTTGCTCTCATTTGTAATATATTTTATATGGTCTTTGTGCCAATACTAGAGTACCTGTCATTAGTTGAGACTGTATCTGTACAGGGACTGGTCAGCTGGCTATATTATACCTGGTCATGACCTCGGTGGGGAAGAACTGCAGCTCATTGTGGTCCAGGCTAAGGCGGGCCAGGCTGAAAAGGCCAGCGAAGGCCTCCACGGCCAGATAGTTGACAGTGTTGTGACTGAGCCGCAGCCACCTGATGTTCTGGAGGCCTTGGAAGGCCAGGTTGGGCAGGTACTCCAGGCGGTTGTGCGTGAGGGAGAGCAGGTTGAGGAGGCCCAGCTGGGAGAAGGCACCAGGCTGGATCTCCTCCACACGGTTGTGGTCCAGCAGGAGCTGCTTAAGGGATGATAGTCCATCAAAAGTCTCCTGCAAAAAGACAGGAGGAAGCAGAGACTAATAAATTGAACTGCGTGTTAAAATGTATGAGGAAGAGCACCAGGATAGAATAGAGACACCATCAGAAAGGACAGAGCATGCATACAACTGCCAGTTTTACACGATATCGCAATGACCACTGGTTTTGGTAATAACTTATCATCTTTACGGTTGCTGCTGTCCTACATATGTCTTCACCAAAATGCCATTTGCACATCTGTTCTAATAAGTACATTGCCACTTAAAAATCTTAATTAAGTACATACTGTTTATTTGTAATGTATGTGTGCCCTGTGATGGGTTGGCGCCCCATCCTGGGTAGTTCCCTGCCTTGTGCCCTGCGATGGGTTGGCGCCCCATCCTGGGTTGTTCCCTGCCTTGTGCCCATGGCCGCCAGGATAGACCCCGGACCCCCCACGACCCTGAACAGGATAGCTGGTTTCAGAAAATGGATGGATGGATGGATGGATTGTTTATTTGTAGTACATATTGCTTATTTGTTATTTATCTATTTGTTATATTTATGATATTATATTTTTTGTATATATTTTTTAGTTTTTTTTTAGTCTCTCAAATCTGTTTTTAGCCAAACCAAAGCACATTCTCAACAGTGATTCAGCGCTACATTTCACTGTATGCTGTACATGTATAACTGTGCACTTGACAAATAAATTCCTTGAAACTTATATTGAACACTTGGTCTTAACTCCAGCAGTACTGACATACAGCAAATGAACCGAACAGGGCCCATCAAAGAAGCCCACTACCTGGTACAGTATCTCGATGTTGTTGTTGGCCAGGTTGAGAAACACCAGGCGCCCCAGGCTGCGAAAGGCCCCCTCACGCACACGGCGGAGGTCACACCACTGTAGGTATAGATGGGTGAGGTAGGGCGTGTGCCGGAAAGCTCCGGAAGGCAGCTCCTGAATGCTATTGCCTCTCAGGTTCAACTTCACGGTGATCTGGGGCAGGGATATTAAAATTACATACAGGCATCATGTTAAAAAATAACACAAGCAAATGACTATCCTTGCCACATACTCTGCAACACTTGATAAAACAGTACCATCTGTTTCGCAGGTGGTCTTTGTGTTTGTTGACTCGAAAGAAGGCTTTAAAAATTACATTTTTAAAATGATCCCTCACCTCATTGATAGTTGAAGGCACCTCGGTCAGGTTCTTGCCGACGCAGGCCACGGTAAGTTGAATGTTGTCACAAACACAAGCTCTGGGACATTTACTTGGGTGCACGGTAGCCACTCCGAGAGAGAGAATGAGCGCCACGTGGGGCCACACGGAGACCGCAGACACGACAAACATCTGCAAAATCAAAATAACATTTCGCTAGTATAAATGAAATCCACATTCTGTATGCCAAAGCTAGCACCGCATTAACATTTTCGTTTTGCGTCAGTGCAACATTGCTATTGATGTTTTGATTTTAACAAAAAAACTAACTTATCTTTAGGGGACATAATTAAACGCATTCCGCTAACACATTCCAAAGGATAAGTCACAGTCCAGTGAAACGCACCTTCTAATTTTAGTAGGCCCGCACGTTTTAAGAAGGCTGACTTAAAAGCGCAAAAAGAAATCAATGCAACTTAATTCACCCGACCTCTAACGAAATACACAATAAAGAAATGCCTTTCAGCTATACGCAGTCGTATATAACCGAGAATATTATATATAAATAACATTACGAATACACGGGACATACATAAGAATCCAATGTGACATTTGCAGTAGTACAGTTTATTTTTATTGACCATTGTATACGCGTGAAATTGATACCGATATTTACCGTAGCCTAAAATAATTCACCGATTTGCATTACGTGAATTTAACTTTTTAGTAGTATATAGGTAACTGTAATTTTATTTCTCCCTTAAGTCTTACACACATACACAAACAAATCATTTCACAATAACATTTTGTGTGGTTTACACGAAAAAAGAAAGCGACTAATTTATTTATTATACTATATATTCCCGATTACTCTCGGGTTAAAGCTCAAATGAGCCGAAACTTGACGTATAGCTGGAGTACCTGCCCTAATGCGCCCTGACAAATTCTTATGAAATGACCATACTTCGCTTCTGTTAGCCGAAATAATAAAAATACGTCTGATTCCACCTGCAATATATTTAACGGCAAGACTAAAGTATAAGTACTATCCAGCTTTTGATCAAATAAGCATATAGTCGTTTTCAATGAAAACAGTTTGAATGAATAGCTTTCCAGTGGAGCAGCTTGAGCAGCTCTGCAATAAATAACGCTCTTCCCCAACAGGATACCAGATATTACACTGGGTACATTCATAGCGGCCAGTCGATACTACCTCCAGCAGAAGCCACGTATCCCACTCAGTGATTAAAAAAAAAAAGTCCTTCAGAAAAAATATATATTGAAAAAGCTAGAACAATAAAAATTGCACGGTGAAGGGCATCCGGTGTCTTATCCACGAACGTGTCTCACTTGCAGAGGGATTACTCGGTCCCGGCGGCAGAGACTGAGGGGGTGCCTTCGGTTTTCACCTCTGGTGCACCTAGGAGCGCACAAAGAAGCGCTATATGCGCGGAAAGGGCAGCGCACCAGCTTTATTAAAAACACACACACCGCGAATCTCATTTAATCGGTCTCCTTCTCACCAACTTAAAATTTCGCATAAGGATCGACCAACGCTTAAACATATCCAATATGTCACGTTATGTGAAAATGGCCAAAATGTCTGTATAACATCTATATTGCTAACACCGAGTAACGTCAAAAAAGTGACACTTTCAAACTGTACGAGTTGATTTACCCGCGTCATGGTTTTATTCCGATGCTGTTAAAGCAGATCTGCAAAACACCCCGCGACGAGGCCGTGTCCGTTAGTCTACCTAACAAATACATCGTGACTGTCCCCCCACCCCACAAATCAGCTTAACAATCGGTCGTAGGCACAAGGAAAAGGGGCACAAAATGGGACGACTTGACAATTAGAAGTCCTGATTGTGTGTTTTACATCCTGCTTCATTGATAAAGCTTTAACAACTATTTAAAAAAAGATCCAATGTGCTCATTAACATTCAACTTTTCTCCCTTGTTTGGAGATATACATTTTTTTTAATTAATGCCTTGGAATGCATACTGTTACTTCAAAGGCATAAGTAGCAGGACACCATGCCTTTATTCATCACCAATTTATAAATCTTTATCTCTTTTTTCCAAGTTATTTACATGTATCAAAAAGGGGGAATTTTTATTGTTGACCTGTTGCATAAAACAGTCCTATCAAGTTTATAGAAATATTTCCAGTTCTTTTTGTCCTCAGCGGGCTGCCGTAGATCAGAGAGTGAAGCCGGATTGGTCATGGGTGCGTCAGTCTCTGTGTGTGTGTGTCTTAATGCCACACAATGAGTTTGTCTGTGGAGCATCATCGTCCTTTACGTCAGTGTAACTATCCAGTGGGCAGGATACTGGGAAAAGCCAACACAGTAAAGGGTGCACAGGGTGATGCAGTCTGTCGAGACACGCCTTCTAGACAGAGCCGGAGACATAATGGTCAACATTTGGACCTCAGTTGCTCCAGCGTGGAGATGAGGGAGTTTCTGGCGCTGCTGCAGGACTCCAGAGACTTGCAGCGGCTGCAGGGCAAGACACACACACACACAAACACACACACACACACACACACAGTTAATGCTAGTCAAGCCAACATGGTGCATAATGGCATCATTAACTGGGTGCTGGACCCCAGCATCAGCTGTGCCACATTAGCACACGTCCACCACCTCTGCAAGAGACTGTTTAGAGCATTTGTCCATATCTTCCCAGTTCAGTCGAGCTACTGGGACCTCACAAAGGCCTGGAAACCTCAGCGTCCCGCAGCAAGAACACAGATGGTACAGTGATGAATGGACAGTCCATGGTGTTCAGAAGCTCGGTGCAAAATATTCAAGGGAACTTCCTGCAGAAATATCCACAAACTAAGCTGCCTTTCACTACGACACAGCCGCAGACACTGCACTCTGTGTGCGTAATGCCCATTTCCTCATCTCGATGGAGACAAATATTGACAGAACATTCCCACAGAAATGGTAACTTCTGAAACAGATGTGGAGAAGCACCAATTATTCCCAACTTTTTTGATGGGGAGGGGTCTAAAAACTTGTAAACCAGTACCGTCACAAACACAGAAATGTAAAGGTGCACTGTTTGTGCATGCTGGGGTTACTGCACACGCAGGATATGCAGCACTGGGATGTGGTTCTGAATATTGCAAGTGTGTGAGGGTCTTACCGGGACATGAAAGCATGCAGCACGGCCACATGCTCCCGGGGGAAATAGTCCTGCTGCACAGCGTGATCCAGGGCCAGCAGATGACCGGGTACCACCTTCACCGGCTTTATCTTCTCCTCACTCTGCCGGGGGAACCAGAGAGTGGGCTACTGATCGCATAACAGCAAAACGAGTGGGAAAGGAGCGAACGCCCAGCCGGATAAAGACCGGGTGAGCCGGTACGGGCCACTTCACGGTTGATAACAGTGCACGCTTCTTACGGGACAGCACTGGTAGCCATTTACCTTGATCAGGCCTAACATGACCAGGAGAGCTGAGATGAAGCTGTAACTGTGGATGATGGGGGGTGAGAAGGCCTTCCTCAGCACGGCATCTTAAAGACAGGGGCAGTGGGGCTCAGACATGTCCACACACATACACACACACACACAAACACATTTGTAGTCATATCTTTGTGGGGACCGTCCATTCATTTCTATGGGCAAAACCTTAGTCCCAACAATGACAACCTAAACCCCTACCCTGGCCTAACTTTAACCATTAGTAAGCAAACAACTTAAAGACTTTTGACATTTTAAAGTTTTTTTTGTTCACAATTACAGATTTTTATAAAACCGAGTCTCCACTTGAGGGGACTGATTTCCCGACAGACAGAAACAGAGCTGGTAGCTTCCCTCACCAACAGTGTCCAGCACAGCCTTCTTGACCTCATGCTCGTCTTTGTACACGGAGGAGACTTTCAGGAAGGCCTCCACCGTCCTCCCCGCATCCAGCACATCTACCTGCAGGAGAAGCCAAGGCATCAGCCTTGCAGGTTGCTAATTATGTTTAAAGCTAAAAAGATGTTATTGCCAATGAAATTACAGAAGTTTTTTGTTTTGATCCCTAATTATGGAAATAATTCTGAGTTTAAAGGGATAGTCTGAGTTTAAAAGGATAATTGTACGAACAACACTAAAGCAGATGTGTGTTTCAGTGCAAGGAGTAAAACTATGGAACAACCTGGATGATGATTTGAGGAAATGTCCGACAATTGGTCAATTTAAGAAACTTTATAAAGAAAACATTATAAAATCTTATGTTGAGTTAATAATGAAGGATATTGACATGTTTAATTGTAATAATACTTGCAAATAAATAAAAAAAAAATTTAAAAAAAGGAAATAAGATGATGTATGTTTGTAAGGCCATGTAGTAAATTACTTTGTATTTCATAGAAGGGGGCAGGTTATATAAGATTGTTCTTCTTCCTCCTCCCTTTTCACTTGACTGTTTCTATTTGATGTTTGTTTGTGAAGTAATAATGAATGAAAAGATGCCAAGTGAAATAAACCTATTGAATTGAATTGAAGGTTAAGCTCCAGCGACCCGCTTTGCGTACGGCCCCGGCCGCTCGCCTGCTGTTCGATGAGCAGTGCTCGTTTGGCCCCCAGTTTCAGCAGCTTGTCGGGGGAGGGGAAGCTGAGGAAAGAAGTGACGTCGGGGGGCCGAGAGGACGACACCGGGGTGGAAACCTGTGGGAGGAGAGACTTCTTAGCACACGATGAGAGACAAGCCACGTAAAATGTCCTAGAAACTTCAAACTACTGAAAATGTGTCAGAAATAATTACAGCACTGTGCGAAAGTCTGAGGCAGTCAAAGAAAATGATGTTTAAATGATCTTCATGTTGGCATAAAACTATAACACGTCTGACGAAGTTAGCTTAGCCCCTTCAAAATCTCTCATAACGTCACCCCAGTATTTGCAGCAACTGTCCAACACAACCATGTATGTTTTGACTCTGCCACTAGAGCACCTTACTTACAACTGAGCTGGCGGTGAAAATGAAGAGATACGTCGAAAGGCTGAGGTGCCCCTGAGGAGAGGTCTGGGAACCAAAGCATTGTTCTTCTAGCCATTCAGTGTGATATCAGTAACTTTTTGGAGAACGTACTCTTACTTTGCATACATTCTAATGTTACATAGCATTTGAGCAAATATACACTTACTACCCAGATGAAAAGCCTTAAACTTTTTCTTTGACTGCCCAAGACTTTTGCACAGTACTGTATGTTAGTTTCTGGAGTTTATATATAAATAATACTATCATTAAAAATAAACTACTCATTAAGTGTCTGCTTTTAATGTTGTGTGAACGTGCTACACCTGTCACCCCTAGTGGCCAGCAGATGTATTGCGCAGCTTACAGTGTTCTGGGGCTTGGCTGGGGTCACCACAGCATCCACATCCTGGTCAGCTTTCACTCTATTGTCTTCTTCATCCTCATCTTCCTCCTCCTCTTCCTCCTCCTCCTCTTCTTCATCTTCACCATCCTTACCTTCTTCATCCTCATCTTCCTCCTCCTCTTCGTCATCCTCCTCCTCATCTTCCAGCTCTCCTTCATCATCACTGCAGATATGGTGCATGCGTACGCAAACACGGCGCTGTCAGCAACATCTCTCATGCGAATGGTTAGAAGAAATGTCAGTGGCCTCAACCTCGTAACAGCTCTATGACAATGAAATGAAGTTCAGCTTTAATACAGACATTTGAGATGCTTAAGGGAGCCAGGGCTGTGTCCAAAAGATCAGACTAGTCGTGTTGTAACCATCCATTAGAGATATATGAACATAATACACACACATCGGTTGAACTGGATCATCTAGTTCCAGTAACATTATTTCATATATAGGAACACCATTTTTGGTACATTATTCTATATATTTAGCAATTTCCCTTCAGCTCTTCCTCGTTCAAGCAAGGGCTTTCTAGTGATGGACAAAATGATGCTTCATGAACCATTTGCTGTATTTTTTAACCCCACTAGATGGTGCTCTTGGTTTGCTTTGGCACCTTGAACAGAGAGCACCATCTAGGAGGGGTCAAAAAATACATGAAGTGTCATTAACTGTCATTTTGTCCATCACTAGCACATGCCACTTTGCATTGTAGCTCAGTGGTGCCACCTGCGGGCCAAGCCACGTGGCAGGTACCTGAGCGAACCCAGCAGGTTCCCAATCTTCATGTCATCCATGATCTGCTTCAGTATTTTACAGCCATCCACCCCCAGATAGTTGCCTGGACAGAGAAGCGCATTCGATCACATTGATAACACACCGAGACGGGTGAGGCCCCCCCACAAGTACAGGTCGGCCTGGTAATGGTGGTACTTATGTGCCCAGCATACCGTTGAGGTCCAGCTTCTCCAGAAGGGCTTTATTCCTCACAGCCTTAGCCACCATTAGTGCAGCCTCTTCTTTGATCTCACCGAAGGATAGGTTGAGCTCCTGTAGAGACACACAAGAGACATGTAATGTACCTTACACTGCACCATCCTTTACTTAGAGCAGTCTCAACCCAGTCTTCAGGGACCCCCCAGCCAATCAATAACACCAAATACCTGGTACAGGTATGCTGGGAGGGAACAAAAATGTGGGGACCCCAAGGACTGGGTTGAAGACATTCCCAGTACGGTCAGGCAGGCAAGGAAGTGGGGCAGGTCTGCATGGAGGGGACGCGAGGGACAGTACCTTAAGGATGGGCAGGCCCGTCATCAGCGCGTCAGCAATGGCGGCCGCACCCTCAGAACGCACCAAGCAGTCACCGAAATTGATCACTTGGACACTGTGGAGTCCCTTCAAAGTCTGAACAGAACAATCGGAAGAAGGAATACAAAGAACCAAAGAGATAAGTAAACTGCACGACAGTGCATGACGTCATCAGAAACAGTGTGCAGTGTCAGGCACATCGCATGTCACCTGAACTGTCTCTGTTTTAATAAGTCAAAGCACAATGCAGTAACGTATGAATATTCATCCCTGCACAATACCTGTGCCATGGCGATGGCCCCTTTCTTAGTGAAGGTGTTGTCGTTAAGGTTGAGGACGCGCAGCTTCTGATTGGACTGCATGGCTCTGGCGAGCGCCGTCACCCCAGGGTGGTTGATGCCGTTCTGGGGCATGTGCACCTCCTCCAGGCTTCCCATCATCTAACACAGAGGGGCAGGAAGAAGAAGTAATGAGAGAGCTTCCAAAATCCGGACAATAATCGCAGGCTGTCTGGCGTGCAATTCGGTTAGTAGGCATGCTAATGTGGAGCCTGTTACTTGAAAAGCTTGAGCGAGAGCAGTAGCCCCATCGTTCTCGAGCCGGTTCCTTCCAGCGATGAAAATCTTCAGTGAGAGCGGGGAGCCCACCGCGCTGGACTGTTTGTGACACTCCATTAGGGCTGCAGCTAGGATCTGGAATCATACAGACCGACAAATGCGTCATTGTGTGCAGGTGCAATGCTTGCCGCAAGGCTTTGTCACCGGCAGCTCAATACTTGCCTTCCCTCCGCCAATGCCCATGCCACAGTTGTTGAGATGCAGCTCCTGCAAGGTGTGACAGACGGTGCTCCTGAGCAGCGTATCTATTCCTTTCACTCCATCAGGACCAAAGGCGTTGTCACTGAGGTCCAGCACCTTCAAGCGAGCACCCGCTGTCATCAAGGCTCCTCCTAGGGAGGTCTACAAAACGGAGGAAAGGGCAACAAGAGGATGCTAAGAGCGTACACTACAGCGTTCTCCTGCTTCTTTAGCTCAACAAGTAGGGTCGTGGCTTCAAATCCCAGGAAGCACACATAAATCATGACCCTTATAAGTCATGTGGGTCTCTTTGGATAAAAGTGTCAGATAAATTGAAATGTATTTATTACAGCTAATATTTACTATGTATGAAAACATAAGACTAGATCTAGGCTACCAGAATGTCTAGATTGTACTGCTCGGGAAAATACAGCTTCCATCTAGCAGCACACAGAAGACAAGCCATCGAACGCTTTCAGCTAAAGTTGCGCACATGTGGAGAGTGCAGGAAAGCGGCAGCTCACCAAGGCTGGGGGGATTTCTGATCGCAGCCGCCCCGTGAACATGTCGCTCCAGTAGCAGCACTGTAGGGGGACAAATTGCACAAAGTCAACTCAAGAATCAAGTCCACTTTCTCAGAAAAACAATGAGCGACCAACCGCAGAACCACTCAATAAAGAAACATTGGCTGCTATGTACATATGCCGACTTTGCTCGTATGTTGTTATATAAATGTTACTGTGGGTGGTGTCAGTCTAAAAAACACTCCTGCACCCCCCCCCAAAAAAACCCACAGGCGATTGGTACCTCAAACTCCCCTTTTTTCTCCAGAGTTTTAGCGATCGCCTGGGCTGCTTCCACTCCAAACGTGTTCCCCTCCAGCCTCAAGGCCCGCAACCCCTGAAACTCCTCCACCTCACGCACCAGGCCCTCCACTACAAGACACATCACAGACCGATCAATATGCAAAACCTTCAAAACAGAAAGCTGTGTTTGTCCTACATTACGACTAACTATAGATACATTTCTCACCAGACTTTGCATTGTCAAACTTCAGCCCTCGGCCTTTGTAGCTCAGCTCTCCCTCTCTGACCTGCGTTTTGGCTAGGGAGTCAGCCAGCTGTGCCACATCTTCTGACGCCATGGTCACCTTAAAAAGAGCGATAATGTCACAACCCCTATCACGCAGGGCATGGACGGTACACGGGTGTCGTTAACTAGCAAATCGCAAAATACTAAAGTATGGCAGCATTCTCACAGATAACTTAAACATATAAAGCAAATATCATTATCAACAATACAACCGGCTGATACAGTATTTGTCATCAAGTACCCGAAGTTGACAACCGACCGTTCATTTTTCTATATCAGCTTATTGAAAGCGCTCTATCGCAGAAAGCACAGGCTGTAGAGCCGCTCTGCACACAGATCATACACAGTAAATTCAATGAACTGATCATCTCAAGATAATATATCTAATGTTATTTATGTAGCTACTTAAAGCAGCGTATGGCGTAGTTTTCGTAGCACGCTTGCGTGAGTTACACCTCCAATCCTAATTATTAAACATAACTTTACATGTAATAAACAGATTTCGCAGAACTTATACACCTACTGTAATCTCAGATACTTGGATGCTCGGAGTGTGAGTAGCTAGCTACCACATACACTATCAGACCAAGAAATGTATGTATAAAGTATCAAGTGTTTCAACTCGACCTGGTACGCGATTTACATCTTACAAAAGATTGCTAGCACTGTAGAAATAAGAAAAAAAATTACCAAAATGCAACGAGGGTTTTTAAGGCCCAAAACCGACTGGGATCAAGAATATTTAATGTCACGCCGCTTTACACACTCTTCGTTGTTACGACGTGCAACGGTTTGACCGCGACTTTCGCAAAGGCTGACGGGAGTTGAAGTTCATTTAATAAAAGTAAGCAGAGGCCAGTAGTGGAGTCGAGCATAACATAATGATACTGCAGGATATCGCAGAGCTGCAGTAGGACTGTGAGTCGTTTATAAGCACATATGTTATCTAAAATAATATGGAATTGACAGACGGGCACCAAACAATTGTATAATTAAAGATTCTTAAATTTTCGTAACTGACAGATCCATTTGGTGTAATACGTCATAAGATACACTGATGTATCGGAAACTTACGGATACTTATCAGTGTCGTCGTGTGCATGCTTAGCTCCACAGATTGGTTCCAGTCTCGATGCAAACGTGAGAGTCCTGAAACTAAACTGTCTATAGGACCCGGGGACAGATCGCAAACTTGAGAGCGTCCGAAAAGAACTGAAAGTGAGTACTCACATGTTGTGTCCGTGCACGGCAGTGTTATGGCCGTAGAAGTCCCGAAATTATGAGACCGTAGGATCGGAGCGGACCACTTGTAACATTAATGTGCAAAGTTTAATTTCTGCACCGCATAACGGTCTTCGTCTACACGACTGTTTCTGTGGAAGGTAGGTGGTTAGATGGCATGCTGGGGAAAACGGCTTGTTTGAATGTTTGCAGTGTGAGTTAGCTAATGCTAAATTATTTAATAGTAATATAACTGCAGTATCCTGATATAATTTACAAGGCAGCGTATGCATCGCTAGTTATCTAGTTTACCTACTGAGTTTGCCTACTACGTTCTGGAGACGATGACGGAATGTTTACTTGCTAAGCTAGCCTGGGTATTTTTCTACATTGACTCATCTCTCCGGGACAAGGGGCAGCAGATTTTATTTTGTTGTTTTTATTTTAATCAAGCTCGATATTGCTCGGTATCTGCACACGTCAGGCCCAGTGTTGATGAAACCATCGGTTTTGTCCAGTCTTTTGCGTGAGACAGCTAGGTAATGCTAAACTGTCATCCAGTTTGTCCAAAATATTATGGAGGCATTGCGGCTAGCTAGTTAGCTTGTAAAACTCGCTACAATGACTGTGAAAACTGGAAATAAACGCAGACTCTTGTCAAATCGATATATTGCCGTTGTTGGTTTCTTAAAAAGCACACCTCCCCATTTTAAGTAATAGAAATACAACTCTAGGAAGTTTAAATGTGCAGGTCACCACAGTTCGTTTATATGCAGCTAGCTTAGCTAGTTGGAGAGGGGGCGAAGTGGAATCGGAGTTTTGTGTTTTTAATGCACTTTGAGTCACTGCATGTTTCTCCTGAAAGAAGACGCGCTCCGTCTGCGTCCTGCGGCTTTAAGCGCTTCAGGTCGGCCGTTTTCAGAGTGCCGGACGCGGCCCCGGTGCTGTAGGCGACCTCGGGGATGAGCCAAATGCGATAGGCCATGAAAAAGGCACGAAAGTTCTACTCGTTTGGACGTGTCGGGGATAATATTTTTGTGTTGTCCCTCTTCATGTTTCAGAATTCAAATGTCTGCACTACAAATGTCAAATAAACCTGAATTTATACGGCTGAAAAATGGTTAAATACGTGTGGGTTTTTCGTACTGGAAGGTGCGTTGTTTATATACAGCTAGCTACCGTGGCTGCGGACCTGGCTGGCAGCACATACTTATTAACATGTATTTTTGTCGATCAGAGTCGATCGCTGACGTTAAATATGCATGTGTTAATTTCAGACATGAAAAATAACAAAAGCTCTTTCTTTACCCTGTGCAGTAATGGATTTGGAAAGACAGAGGCGCAAGGAAGAAATACAGAAAGCCCTTGGATTTATACAGTAAGAAACTCTAGTTTGGCCAGTTAACAAGTTACTTGGTCTATTGTGATAGTTTCACTGCGTCTGAATACAATTATATATCCTATTTGTCTTCCACAAATTTTGATAGTATTTTTGTTTCTTTGTACTTAGAATGCTTTGATAGCACTTGGAGGGAAAACAATTTTATTTGTAATGCTAACTGTTTGTCTCATGTGCCAGGTCGTCTTTGCCTTATCCAGAGCCCGAAGGCTATGAGGTATTTTTTTTAAATTACCGAAGAATCTTCGTTTTCCTTATTATGAACATTTATTGTAACTGACTTACAGAGGATCCCGCAGCTTGTCACTTTTCAGCATCAGAAAACTATTATCCTCGAAGGAAATTGTTTAATTGAGTATCTGACAGCAATACTAAACAGCCTGTTTGTTTTGTACAGTTTGGGTTTGACTTAAAATGTTTTGGTTGAAGCTCATACTAATTGTAATTTCCTAGTCTTACATCTGCATCTAGAAATGTTTAGTAATGGTTTCACCATCCATTCCTTTCCTTGCTTGCCGTAAGTGATTCCCTGGCATCTCCCTTAGGCGTTCCTGACCCAGCTAGTTTGCAATCTGCTCGACGAGGGCAACGCAGTCTTCCGTGATGGAGATTGGAGGGATGCGACGGTTAACTACAGTGAGGGGATCAGTGTGGCACGCTACGCTCAAGCCGAGGCCTTGCTCATCCCCCCTGCACTTCTGGAGAGCCTCTATGTCAACAGGGCGGCGGCGTACTACAACACCGTGAGTGTTTCAGTGTCAGCAGCCATTGTGGTGCCATCGTGGCAACACATGGGTTTGTTCAGTAGTGCAACATCAGCTTCATTTTTCTTTTATTTTGATACTATTTAACATTTTGCTTCACAGGCAAGGATGCAATGTTTGTCCTGTATCTACTCTAGTATTATTTTGACTTTTATACTATTTAAATAATTCTTTTATATCCCAGACCCTGAGTTAAATTTCCCTGAAGTGTGTGTAGGGTTTTTGCTGTTTCGTCGTTGACGACTTTGCTGTTTAACAGGTTTGGATGCTGTTCAACCGAATAGTTACTTCAGCATTAGTTCAAATACAAGAACTCGTGGCCATAGGTGGAAATTAGCGGGAGAACATTTCAAACTGGATTTAAGGAAGCACTTCTTTACACAGCGTGTAGTCAGAGTATGGAATAGTCTTCCTGATAACGTAGTGCAAGCTGAATCCTTGGGTTCCTTTAAATCAGAGCTAGATAAGATTTTAACAACTCTGAGCTATTAGTTAAGTTCTCCCCAAGCGAGCTCGATGGCCTCCTCTCGTTTGTATAGTTCTTATGTTCTTATGTTCTCTGTTGTAGCACTATGTCTGTGTCCTTCACACTTTCAGACAGACTATGAGAGGGCTCTTCAGGATTGCGAGAGCGCCCTGGCTATCTGTGAGGGGAGCCGCAGGGCAATGTACAGGAAGACCCTGTGCCTGCAGGAGATGGGCCGACTGAGGGAGGCTTATGAGTGTGGGACAGCCTGCCTGCTCATCGCCCCCCATGTGAGAGGACAGGGATGGAGTAGGGGGGCAGAGTTTACCAGCCAAAGTGGTCGTGTTTTATTTATGAAAGATGCAGACCCTTTATCAACACATAAGGGTTGATAAATTGGCAGAAATTTTCCATTTTGTGGGACTGCATGGGAATTAATGGATTTTGCGACTTGGGTAACGCTTGTATGTAATATTTAAAGGAGTTCACCCAAACATGTTTTTGTAAACATATGTGTATTAATTCCTTATGCATCGATATTCATGTGCGGGTGTTTCTTTACAGGACAAGCAGGTCAGTGATCTGGCCCAGGAGCTCGCCACTAAACTGGGCCTGAAGATCCGTAAAGCCTATGTCCGCACGCAGGTACCAGCACTCCCCGTCCTCAGGTCCTTGGATCGGTAATGTAGCTCACATGTGTTTATATGCATGTCCCGTGGCTCTTCACAGGCCGAATCTGTCACAGGTGGGGGAGATAGCAATGGGGACACCAACAGTACTGAAGAGGTAAAGGGGGACGGGGGATGGGGGGGGGCCTGACTTGCAGACAACGGGGAAAAGAAATCTTGTATATTTCCAGGTGCTAATGCTCAAGAGTTTTTACAATTTCTCTCCCCAGATATCTGCTAATGGTCTGGAATCTTTAAGTGACATCAGCTCAGGTACCCTGTTTTATATGTGATTTTTCTTATGGGCATTTTAAATTATTTGCATCTGCATTCTGATTCTTTGTGCTCTTCCTCTCGTCTCTTCTCGTCCTGGTCGACTCTCTCCCTCCCGCCTCCCCTCAGCAGGAATATCCAGTGTTCAGTGCATTCCGGCCCCGCTGGCCACGCCCATCCCCGTCAGCGACGACTCTCCCTCTCCCACCAAGGGCCCCACGGTGCCCCAGGATTCCCCCGAGAGCCCCAACCAGGGCACCCCTCGCGTGCCCTTCTCTGTGCCAGTGTCGGAGCACCTGGCGCAGTGTGAGGTCATCGGAGGGGAGATCGATGGCCTGCTGGACTGCATCCCCAAGGGGGCTGAAGTCAGCGGGGTGAGTGACAATTTCGGTAACTGCATTTATCACCTAAGCTGAACAGTATAGTTCAATTCCATTCAAACAAAGGGTCTTTCTCAGTACCAGGAAAGCAAAGATCGTACTTGTGTTCTTGTTAAGACCGATCTTGCCATCTTGCCTGACAATAACAATTGCATTGAATCATGGGATTGCTCTTGTTTGGTGAGGATGCAACCGATGTGGCAAGAATGACATCCAGGGTTTTTTTACCGTCTTCTGTACTTATGTTCTTGAATATTGGAGCTGGAGGATGACGTAAAACGGCTGTATGGTGAAGTACACATATTGAAAAACACCCAAAGATTCTGAAAAATGCTGTAAAGATATGGAGGTTTGAACGTCTCAACGCATGGTGAGGTCATGTAAAACGCAACTCTATGCCGTCACTGGATACAGACCATACAGACCACCCAACAGTAGATCGGACCCCTGCCTGTTCTCCCGCTCTTTCCTACTCGCTTCTGTCCTCCAGTTCCCTCATTGCGCAGGTCCGTTTGCCGTCCCGCCCAGGGAAAGTCCTACAAACTCATGAAATGTTTTTATTCGCAGGCTGAAAGAATAATTTAGTGCAGCGATTCTCAGCCCTGCGGCGACCGGTCACAGCGCAGGCTTCTCCTCCACATGTCCCCATTTTGATGATGATGATGATCTATTTTTGATCCTTTAAAATCCAAAATAAACTCAAACAGGCCCGTCTTGAATTTTTCTTTCGTAATAAAATCTCACCCAGTTAAAAGGGTCAGATTAATCTTTAAATGGTTCCATAACTCTTCATTATGTTTGTCTCATTTCTGCCTCTTTTCTCTCCAGTCTTCTCCGGTCCAGGGTGCCATTCCTACCAACCTTCCCAACACAGCCGTTGGCCTGCGGCCCCCCTACTCTTCCAACATACCTGCTTCATCGCCCCAGCTGCCTTCCCCCTTTTTCAACTCCTCCATCAGCACGCTCAACTCCCTGGAGAGTTTCTCCACCCCCAGCACAGCCGATGGCTCCAGTCAAGTTCTGGATTCCTTGGACTCCTTCTCGACTGGGGCTGGTGGGGGAGGGACACTGGACTCCTTGTCAGAGTTCACCCTTCCTGGTCAGTTGATTGATTGATAGATGGATGGATGTGGTGGCCTGTTGGGGGTAACTGGGAAGAGTCTTGTACCCCAACATAAAAAAAATATCGTATACAGGCGCTCCTTGCTTTTGCGATGGTTTGACTTATGATATTTTGATTTTAGGATGCACATTCATTAGTCATGAAAGTTGACTTTTGATCTGTTCACGCACCAGCAATATGCCGTATAATACTTCTGATTCTTGGCAATGGGGACAGCCACGTTCCCAGTCTCTCGTGATCACGAGCTTTAACATCTCATGCAGTCTTTCACAGTGTATCGTTTGGTGTTAATTTTCTGTGTTTAAACAAAATTTCCCAAGCCTATTAGGTCCACTAAACGCCCAAGATTGTCGTGTCATATATCGTACTCATATTTGACTCACGATATTTTCAATGGGTTCAGGAACGTAACCCTATCATAAGTCAAGGAGCATCTGTACTTTGGCTAAATTATTGGTTTCATGGTAGCTGATGCTATATTAAAGTGGTACGTAGTATGGAAGACTTTGTTTTTTTATGTTGAGACCTTGTTACGGCTCTGCTTCATATAATTAACCCTCATGACCAGAGGCAGCGAGCGGTTTGGTCTTTTCAGTGTGGTGTTTCATCAGGGGTCAAACACAGTCATCAGAAATATCTGTACTAAGCTAACGGAGGGTTGTTTCATGAAGTCCCTTTAGAAAAATTTCCAGTAAACGTCGAAAGTGAAGTAATAGAGTAAATATTCTGATGTCGCATTGTCTGTTTCTTCTGTTCTTAGTCTGAAATGTTTTGTTTTATGCTGTTGATATTCTAATCCTAGCTGTACAGTTTGTGATCTGAAAGTCTAACAACTCTAATTCAAGGTCAGGAGCTCTAATTCAAGGTCTAGTTAGAATACTGTTAATTTAGCCATAAGCGCACTTCCATTGTTAAAGTTGCAAGTCTAGTTTCTTTGCATTTTTTTGTAGACATTAAGGTTCTTTGTTTGCAGTGCCATGCAGTTGTCATGTTGCAGTCCTGTTCGGCCTCATTCCTGCATTACAAGATAACAGGCAGAATGGCATCTTTAGGGCTCATTCTCTTTGTACTAATCATGATCTTTCCTCTTTCACTTTACCTCAGGAGGAAGAGTCTCGCATAGTTTCATCCCCGGGCTGCGGAATACAAAATCTTCCCATAGCGTAAGTGCGACGTCAGTCTGAAAGATTTTATAGATGCTGTTAGCTGCATGTCTGCCCCATCATCATCATCATCATCATCATCATCATCATCGCTGTATTGGTCGCGGTGGCAGCGTGCCGATGGTCTTTCCATGGCTTTAGATTCATTCTAGGTTGTTCTGGGGAATCCGCAGGCATTCCCAAGCCGCCTGGGAGATATTATCCTTCTTGTCACTGAGCATAGGAATCCTGTAGAAAAATCTCGCTCCAACCACATGTATGTGGAGATTTGTTCTCTTGGTCGTTGCTCATGGCTTAGTGAACAGGTCTGATCACTTCTGGATCTTGTTCACAAGTGCCCCTCTCTATGTTTCCTTATTACATACCATACTGTGCAAAAGTCTTAGGCAGTCAAAGGAAATGTTTTATGGGTGTTTAGAACAAAAAACACAATTTAACATTAGAACATAAGCAAATTAAGAGTAAAACAATAAAAACTATCAAGAATTTCTCCCGTTCTCCATAAAGTTACTAATATTGTTGGATGGCTAGATGAACACCGGTTCAGTTCCCAAACCTCTCCTCTGGGGCATCTCAGCCGTTCCATGTTTGTTAAATTGCTCAGTTAATTAAGTTTAAAAAAGGTCAGTGAGGTATCGATGATCCAAAAACGGTGTGCTAGTGATCATGCCAAAAATACGTGGGTGTTTTGAAAGGTTGCTGCAAATACTGGGGTAACTTTAAAAGTGGTTTTGAAATTAAGCTCACACCCTTTGACAGACATAAAATCATAGTTTTGCACCAAAATGAAGATGATTTAACTGCCTAAGACTTTTGCATAGTACTGTACCTGATTCATTTAAACTGCGTTTTTAGTTTATTCTGAGCTGTGAAAATGGTTGGAGAGCACATTTATGAGCTGAAACGATGAGGTTACTCATTTAGCGGCACGTCTCTCTCTCCATGCAGAATGGCCCAGTCGGCTCAAACCTCTCCCTGCTGTCCCGCAACCCACTGGCTGCCACCCACGAGTTCCGTCAGGCGTGTCCCGCCTGCTACAGCCGCATCGGTAATGCGGCCCTACTCCGCCCCCCTGCCCATCCCAGGCTAGCCTGTTACTTTAGCATGTAGCAGGTGCTGTGGGTAATGAGGTACATCCTGCATGTAAATATCAGACTGGGTACGTCAGGGGTGTCGGTGGGGCAGAGAGACCCTGACAGACTGAGGGGCCCCAGCACTTTATCGGGGCCCCTGAATATAAAAAATAGGGGTCCAAGGTGATGTTTTATGAGGGGGGGCCCAGAATTTCTAGCTACGTCCCTGAGTGCCATCATAGGGATTCAAACTAGCATCCTTGGATCCAGGCAGCCCCCGCCCTTCCCATCCCTGGCCATGGCAGCCAGCAAGCAGGGTGGGGCCCCTTCGCAGTTTCAGCACCCCTCTCTCTCCGTTTCCGCTCAGGCCCGCGGGTCATGGACTACAAGTACCAGCCAGAGGCGGCGCACCGCTGTAAGCGAGACATCCTGCTATGCCGACTCAAAGACAGCGAAGACCCCACCTGGAAGAGGGTGCGGCCCCGCCCCGCCCGCAACAACTTCCTGGGGGCATTTGTGCTCTGCAAAGGTATGAAGAGAAGAAGCTAAAGTTCTCTGCCTCCCAGCTAAGCTAGAAGCATCAATTGGGCTGGTTTAGGTTATCATGCTGCTAGTTCCTCACCTAATAATTTAATTTATTTAGCCACCAGCTCTTATAAGATCACATGCACTCTGTAGTGGTGTGTGAGTGCCATGTGTTAACGTTGCTCCTTATAATCCCACCCCACAGAGGTGCAGGAGCGCCAAGAGTGCAAGTATGGAGAGAACTGCACGTTCGCCTACTGTCAGGAGGAGATCGACGTGTGGACGCAGGAGCGGAAGGGCGCTCTGAGCCGGGAGCTGCTGTTCGACCCGCTGGGCAGCACCGAGAGGCGGGCACTGAGCGTCACGCGGCTGCTGCAACTGCACATGGGCATGTTTATGTTCCTCTGTGAGGTACGCATATGCTCACGCACACGCAAACACACACCCAGGTTTTTTAATTATCTTCGTGGGGACTCTCCATTCATTTCTACGGGGAAGACTCTGTTCCCAACATGATGGCCCTAACCCCCACCCAGCCCTAACCTCAACCATAAGTAACCAGACAAGATAGGAGACTCTAGGCATTTTCAGTTTCTGGATTGCACAGATCTTTGTGGGGACCTGAAAAATGGTCAAAATAACTGGCTTTTATTGCATTGTGGGGGACGTTTGGTCCCCACAATGTGATATAAACTTAATCCACACACACATACACAAGCAGTCACTCCACACACCTACACTGCGCTCCTCTCGCTCTCTCACACGCTCTTTCACACACACTCACTCATTCACACTCTCTCTCCTCTCCCCCCCCCCCCCCCCCCCCCTCCCCCTAGGAGTGTTATGACAGCAAACCTCGAATCATCAGCAAACGGAGCAAAGAGAACCTCGCGGTTTGCTCCAATCTCACCGCCCGGCACCCATTTGATGACAACAAGTCAGTCTTCCCCGCCCACGTCTGTCTCTCTTCCACTGAAATTTACTCGGCATCGAGCCTCCAAGGTTTGCCCCGTTTAATCTCCCCGGCTGTCCCCTCCTACAGGTGCCTGGTACACGTGGTGCGTTCGGCCAACGTGCGCTACAGCAAAGTACGCCCGCTGCACCCGCTCTGCCAGTTCGACGTGTGCCGCCACGAGGTGCGTTACGGCTGCCAGCGCGAGGACAGCTGCTCCTTCGCCCACTCCGTCATCGAGCTCAAGTGCTGGGTGCTGCAGCAGGACACTGGTACGTGCGCATGCACAGACACGCACTCTTCACTGTCACTGTGGCAACAGGAACAAAAGGCCATCGCACCACTGTTTTGGATTAAAGAGAAAAATCAGGCCCTACCAATACAGCAGCGTTATGAACAGCAGCTCCTATTGGATGTTCAGGCAGTTGCCTCCAATGTCCCTGCTTCTGATTGGCTCTAAGCCCCATGTGTTACCTCGGTAGGCATCACGCACGAGGAGATCGTTCAGGAGTCGAAAAGGCACTGGCACCGGCTGGAGCAGAGCGCGCAGCGGCAGAAGGTGACGAGCCGTGACAGGCAAACTGGCCATTTTTTTTTTTTCCCACCCCACGGGGATTCCCCTAGTTTACTGTGCTTAACATTGGTCTGCCACCGGCTCTGATCCGCAGCCTCTGCACATGCCGGCCCCGGCCAGTGTGGCGGGAGGAGGTGGGGGAGGCGGAGGAGGAGGCGGCGATGCCATCGGAGGAGGAGGAGGTGGCGGCGGACGAGCTCGCGGGCTGAACCTGAAGATGAAGTTTGTGTGCGGCCAGTGCTGGAGGGACGGCCTGGTCAGCGAGCCCGACAAGGCGCTCAAATACTGCACCGCCAAGGCCCGGCACAGGTGGGAGGCGGGCTCCAGGCCGGGGGGGGCGGGGTATCACACATAGGGGTCTCTCACTGTCCTCCTGCATCATTCGGTAGGTAGCATGTGGCTTGTCGGCAGGACATGGGAACCAATCAGAGAGAAGCTTGACCCGTCCCACTTTCCATCCCCTCACCCTGTCTCTTCCCACTGTTCCTTCCAGCTGGACGAAAGAGCGCAGGGTGCTGCTGGTCAAGTCCTTTGAGAAGAAGAAGTGGGTGGTGGTTCGGCCGCTGCCGTTCTCCAGGAGCTACCCGCAGCAGTATGACGTGAGCCAATCACGGTTCATGCATTTGCATCTTCAGTACTACATTGATGAATCCTTAATTATGTGGGGAAGGTTACGTTGCCAATGACCAATGGGTTTTGACAAAAAAAAATCAGTGCGATTTCGGATTTGCAGTTTATTTTTTACGCACAATTACATTAATGATTACTTAATGACAGTGAGATTTTTTTTTTTTTTTGTTAAAACCCATTGGCCACTGGCAGTGTAACTTTCCTCAGCTAACCAGTGATTCGTATATGTAGTGCTGAAGTCGTAAATGTGAAAACAGAAATGCAGAATCGCAACCTGAACATCAGAAACTGGGAAACTAGGATTCATAAATGTTAAATGAGGATTGTACTCCTGAAACTTAGGCAGTAAGCACAGGCACACATTTGCAACTCCTGATTACCAGATCAGGATTTGCGTTTCATAAAATTACAATATCACTGTGACATTTAAGTGCGATTGCTTTAGTTATAAATCTATCTCCATATCCGTGTCTCCATTCAGATGTGCGTCCACGTCATGAAGCAGAAGAAATGCCACTACATCGGGAACTGCTCGTTCGCCCACAGCCTGGAGGAGAGGGACGTCTGGACCTACATGAAGAACAACAACCGTGAGTCCCCCCCCCCCCCATTTAGTGACGGTGATGGACTGTGCTGCAGCAGCTCCCAGCTAATCCCTAAGCCAAAACTCCAGATACACATACCAAAAACAAAGAATAACCTCTTTTCTGGAAAAAACAGGGCAAGAGCTATGCTATGACCTTGTTTTTTGTATTATCTGTCAGTATTCCTACATTTTGCTTGCCCCTTTTTTCCGGAAAATAGGTTAGTCATTGGGTTTGGTTCACATGATCACTCTGGATTCCTTACACAGGTAGTGCGCTGTGTAGGGAATTAGCAAATCAAAACGATGGTTTCAGGCAGGACACTCCGCGATGCTCCGTGTCTGTATCCTAGCAACCTTTGACATCTGACATTTGGAGATGGCTAAACACAGCAACATAAACAGGATAAAGGGCATGAGGTGCACTTGAGTGTGTGAGCCTGTCAGGGATTTCAATTATTGAATTATTTAATTTTGAAATGTCAGCTTCAGGCTTTTCAGAGATCGCTAGTTAATTTTTAAAGATGTGCTCACATTAGTTGCAACAATGTTGCTCTCTTGCACCAGGTATCACCTTTACATTTCACCATGTATACAGGCAGCGTCATAGGGTACGTTGTTCACTATTTTTCAATGCATTATGGGTATTTATCCGTAGTGAGTCAGATTTTCCTTTGAGAAACTCCCAACAGCACAGCAATATGGCAGATGCATCATTTCAGCTTTGGCCTTTTCGCCTCATTTCAGTGCGGGACATGCAGCAGATGTATGACATGTGGTTGACGCTGACCAATCAGAACCGTCACCCGGATGGCACACTGGTGACTCCACCTCCAGAGGAGAAACACGTTGCCTTGCCAACGGACTACGCGGAGCCAATGGTGAGCGATCGGCATGGGCGATTCTCTGTCCAGGCCTGAAGGAGACCAAGCCATTGCCTTGTACAGTCGCTGTATATTACGGTGAGAGTGTGAGTCTCCTCAGTCCTGCGGTATCCTTCCAGAGCGGCTTCCACTGCCGCCTCTGTGGCAAGCACAGCAACAGCGAGCGCCAGTGGCAGCAGCACATCTCCTCGGAGAAGCACAAGGACCGCGTGTTCAGCTGCGAGGCCGAGGACGAGGGCCTGGCGTGGATGCACCGTTTCCCAGGGCCCAGGTTCACGCTCTGTCCCAGGTAAGCGGATCTCCGAGTACGGTTTGTGCCGCAGCGGTCCCTCGCCCTCAGTGACCCCCACTAAAGCAAGGCGCTCTCAGGTTACGGTTAGACGGAGGGAAAGGGAGCGTCTCTGCCGCTGGGTGTCGCGGCCATCTGCTCCACTGTGTCATCGACAGCCTCTCCTTCAAGCAGAATCCCGCTGTGATTCTAGCTGCTTTAGCTAGCTGTGTGTGTGTGTGTGTGTGTGTGTGTGTGTGTGTTGGGGAAGTGCACTTGTAATTGAAAGATTGCTGCTGGTTTGAATTCCTGACCACTGAGGTACCCTGACCAGCGTACCCCCCCCCCAAGCACTGCTCCCCCGGTGCTGAATTAGCTGCCCCGTGCTATGTCACATATGCGTTAAATGCAGGGGACACATTTTGTTGTTGTGCACTTTGTGCTGTGGTGTGTCAACAATGACAACTAATCACCCAAAAATCTGAAAACCTGTGATTTTGGCCTTGTGGATCATTTTTTTTTTTTACTCCCCCACAAGGTGAAACTCAGTTTTATAAAACTATCAAAAACTATAAATTCCAGAAGCCTTGTACAGTAAAACCTTAGATTGCGAGTAACTTGATCTGCAAGTGTATTGCAAGACAAGCAAAAATTAATAAATTTTATAAACGAGCGAGGTCTTGCAATACGAGTATTACGTATACACTTTGTCCGCCTAGTCACGTGATCACAACTGAACCGATGGTTCTTTCTCTCTCTCTCTCTCTCTCTCTCTCTCTCTCGCTGCGGGATTGTGGGTAATCGTTTCCCATGTTCCGTCTCGGTCTGCATTCCTCAATCATAGTCAAAATTTAGTAGAAAAGCACCACCTGAATAAGGGCGTACGATGAACTGTTTAATAACAATGCAATGTCCACATTTCCGCAAAATCGAAAAGGAGGCAAAAGCAGCTGTCATTGGATAGGTTGCTTGTTGAAGTCGCACAAAAAGAAAAAGATTCCAGTGAGCCAACAGATAGCAGTGATTCCGTTAGTTATGATGAAAGTCGTACTACAAAATAAGAATCATTGATTCTGACAGAGTTAATTTTGTGTGCTTGTTGGTGGGCTCACAGACGGTTTTTTAATTGTTAAAAATCAGCGGAGATTCAAATAATTTGTTAGATGTCTAGATAAAAAGTGCACGACTTTGCGCAGTTTCCTCATTAAACATGTCTATCCTTTATACGGGTTTATCCGTCGACAATGTCACAATCACTAGGGGCTCACGTTGTCCTTGCATACAAGGCTATGTAGTATGGGAAAGTTATTTTTTTATTCTGATTGTAAATTTGGCTTGTAAGATAAAAATCTAATCCTGTATGGCAGCATTTCACCAAGCCAAGTTTAAGTTGTATTGTGTTTTTGTTATTTAAACTCAGATTATTCGTTCCACAACCCAAAAATATTCATATAAAAATTAATACAAAATATAAAGTAAAAATACGTAAAACAAATTAACCTGCACTTTACCTCTGAAAAGAATCGTGAATGGTGTGAGGGAGATGAGAGAAGAGGAGGGTTATTGTTACCTGTAGGCTACAGTTGGTTGAAGGCTCATTATCATTACACCAGTTCCCAAACACGTAATTCGCGTTCTCTTTCAAAAGTGCTCGCGTTTTCTTTTAAAGCAACATTTCATAGCAAACCAGGTCTTTGAAAGATCAGAATTTAAGCCTTACCGTTTTCTCCCAGGACTCTTCCAAAACTTCTGGCTGGGTTCCTGCACAAGGCAGTATGGGTCACGTTTTTCCCAGCAACAATAACACAGGGCTGCCCACAGACGTGCCTGTCTGTAAACCGGCGTACTACACAAGGATATCGGCCGATGCCGATACATTAAAAAATGCCAAATATCGGCCGGCCTCTAGTTTCCAGTATCTCTAATGGGAAAATACGCTTTGACATACCAGTGCTTTGGATTACAAGCACGTTTCCGGTACGAATTATGCTCCCAAACCAAGGTACCACTGTATTTTGTTTGGTTACGGGTGGGAAGGGGTTAAGGTTGTCATTGTTTGGTTTAGGGTTTTTACCATAGAAATGAATGGACGGTCCCCACAAAGATATGAATGTGTGGTCTTGTTTACAATTGTGCTTACCAGGTTAGAGGGTGGCTGTCCGGACGGAGTGAGCTGTGACTACGCCCATGGCGAGGAGGAGCTCACAGAGTGGCTGGAGAGGCGGGACTTCCTGCGGCGTAAGCTGGCCAAAGCCCGTGACGACATGCTGATCGCGCCCAACGATATCGACTTTGGGAAGTACAACTTCCTCCTGCAGGACTGAGTCGCCATGGCGCTTATAGCCGAACACACACACACACACACACACACACACACACACAGGCATAATCACGTACAAGCGGAAAAAGTGTCGGACTTCTATTATCGAGAAGCCCTTCCGACATCCCTTAACCGATACACGCAGAGTCAGAGGTGCACATGTTAAAGCGCTGGTGAAGAGGACATTTTTTTTTCTTTTCTTTTCTCTGCCCCCCCCACCCCCCAAATATGATTGCTACATCCTTCCCCAACACTTGTCCCTTAGAGCTGGAAGTGAGCCTAAATGGAGACAAGCAGGTAAGATCCCAGCAGCTCCCACACAGGCAGAGTCATCGAGTCCTCGCAGGCTGGGTGACGGTGGGGGGGGGGGGGGAGAGAGAGAGAGAGAGTCCAGCCCTGGTCATCCAGAGCCTTGAGAAACACCAGAGAACGTGAGCGAGCATCTGGATGATTAAAGTCTTGAAACAGTTGTACAGCTACAGTAGTGTGAGACCCCGCGAAACCCTGGGCTCGTGTGGACCGAGGTTCACCCCCCCACACCTTTATCTGCCATATTGGTAGCAGGACATGGATGTCACACTAGACTTGTCGAATGTGAGCAGTTCTCAGATCACATGGTGTTTCTCTGGGGATCGGAGAGGTGACCACCGCAGGACCAGACTCCTCTCACTTGGCAGTCAGCAGACGCCCCTCGGTCCATGCAGGGGGGGGGGGGGCAGCTCTGACGTGACGGCAGGTGGGCAAGGGCCACAGTGCTGAGAAGGGCCTAATTAGCCATAATTATCAGACGACCACATGGTGGTGGGGGCGCTCTGGCCTGTACACACGTCAGCATTTAAATAAATTCTTGAAGGTATCCTGCTCCAATGCTAATCGCGGTTTTTAAGTTTGGTAAATTTACTTTAATGAATTTTGGTCTGTAGTACAGCGGGATTAGCAGTTTATTTTTAGTTGGGGCTGGTCGGTGCACTATGCGTATACTCGAGGTCGACTAGACAAAGCCTTTATTATGGGGGAATTTTGTAAGGGGGCACCTGAAGTGGGTGAAGTTAGCAGAAGTTCAAGAATAATGAATATAACTTGCTAATATCATCTAACCACTTGTCCTTATATGCCATCATTGAAAATTTATATATAAAAGTATGTGTGTGTATATTTACGCATACACATGTATACGTATATAAGGTATATAAATCCAAAATAAATCTGTATACTAATAATAGACAACTTAGCCATTATGCTTAATTAAATAAGATCATACTTGTATGGATTACATAGTACAACTTCTTATTGACTCTTACGCTATACTATATGAACTGTACGGATAGATGAGTAGACATTTTGTTTTTGTAAGGGTCATTCCAGACAATGGTGATTTAAATGCAGAACCTTATAGTGAATGAGATCCATAATCCTGGTCAGAAATGTACTGAAAACAGCAGAAAAATAAGGAGTGCGAGTCTTTGGGGAGAACCTTGAACATCTTGATAGACTGGAATAAAAGTGGATATTACATGGTGCAAACTGGTTTGTGCTCCATGAATACTGGTTCCAGTGCCGACTGTACCTCAAACTGCAGCTTCTTCCTAATTTTTATATTTAACTTGTTTCATTAATCATTGTGTAAGAACTAACCTAGGAAAATATGTTGGTGTGTTTTGAGAGTCTTCTACCGTAATCACCTTTTATCTGATTTGAACTATGAAGTCGCCTGCCTGTACAGAGTAACTGGTGCAGTTCCAGAAAAGACCAGCAAGATCTTTCAGTGTCTTACTGGCAGTTCTCTGGAGGTCGTCAGCCGGCGGTTTTAGCGCACATTAGATGTTGTGTAGTAAGATAGGCCAGATGCTCGCTGGGCTCATTGCGGCTAGAATGTAAGCTGTGGTATCAAGGCTGCTGACAAACACCATGGCTCTGCGGCTCTGGAGCAGTAACAGACGGGCCCTTTGGGCTGAGCGGAGCCGTGACCAAGGAAAAGGCTGAGATTCAGTTAATGCAAGGTGACTGCTGGTGTCCATGCAGACAAGGTGGCCAGTGGATTGTAGCCCTGCACCCCTGGTGGACGGTTGAGGGACTGCTGTCTGGAATGACTTTCTATATTGAGAGAGTTGTTTTATGTTTGTTATTATTATTGATTATGAGTATGATTACTATTACTATTTTTGGTTCTCCTTATGCTATTGATATATATGCATTAACTGCTGTTTTGTTTATTGTTCAAATAGCTCTGGTTTGGGCCTATATCGACAACCGATTACCCGTGGATTGTATCGCATTTTGCTTATTGCGAGGGCAGTTCATACCCTGCACCAAGGACATCCAATTCATTTTCTGAGGCATGTGTGTTTGCAGGTTTATCCCTCTCCATCTTCCTCTTAATTGCTTAATTATCTCCATTATTGTTATTCTTTTGCTTAATGATTATGATTGTAGTGTGTTGGGTGCATCCAGGAAATTTTGCTGGTAAGGACCAGGTCCATGTAGTATTGGGGGATCTGAAATGAAGATGCGCAGGGGAGGGAGATGGGACCCAGCTTGCACACAGCTGTACACTCACCCCACCCTTCGTATAGAGTTCACTTGGGGTCAAAAGTGTGAGCTCATCTACACCGGGGGTGTAAGTACACAAGGCCAGTGTTTCCTAAACTGTTCATCAGTAGCCGCATAACGCATTTCTAAAGCAACACAAATTCAATATAGAGTGTAATGAATGACAAATTCGCCCCTGTGAAAATGGATCTGTATGCAGAGAGTAAATATTATAAATGTCTTATTTCTTAAGGACACCTCATAAGTGAATGCAAAGAAGATTTAAAAGGGGGAAAAAGGAAGCCTGTTGGATTTTTTTTTTTTTTTTTCGCGTTTGTTTTTCTTTGTCCTTCCTGGCTGAGACTGAATTATGAAAGCAGTGGACCAAATTTTGTATAAAAAAGAAAAAAAAAGAAAAAAAGAAAAATGTTTAACAATAAACAGATCGTTTTAAAAAAAAAAAGTGTTAGTTTTCTTGATTCCACAGGAAGTATATACTGTAAGTCTGAGTAGATGGTCAGCTTCTCTTCCCGCTCTGAATGAAGAGAACTTTAGGTTGTGCGCCTGTTGGGTTCACGTAAGCCCGCGTAGACTGCGTGTGCTGGTCTCGCGCCACCGCGTCCATGGCGATCCAGTCGCAGGCCCCGTTAAATGAGGCCTGGCTTATATAGTGACACCTGGTGTGTTTGGTACGGTTACAACAGCTGTTTGTCAGCATTAAGATTAGGATGATGGACAGGTTTAATTGTTATTAATGTAGTCAGTAGACTATCGTTTTTGGACTTGTCCATATGTTCATCTCTATGGAAGCAAATGCCTGCAACAATCAGGCATCAACCTTCTATTCCACTTATAATATATTTATAATTAAGTTTCATGGACTGCTTGCGCAAATCATTAAGAAGAAGATATGGCGCTTTTTCCTAATAATCGCAGGTGAACTAAACCGAAATGAGAACTAGTTACAATAATCTAAAGTTAAACATCTATTTTAGTGTGTGGTGGGTGATTCATAATTTCACTTAACTACATTGGCAAGTAAAAATATTTATTGATGTGAAGAATTCAGTATTTAAAAATCAAATAACACAGCTGTTATTTCATGCTCATTTTAGTAACCTTTTTATTAGAAACTTAAAAAAAGAATACAATAAGAAACTGTAGTAGACAGTCCCCTCCAAGGGACTACAGAAAGCAGGTCATTGCATTTCAGTAGTGAAAGTTCCATTTGATAACACAGGGTGTTTGTCATATAGAAAATAGGAAAATAATATAATAGAGGCAAAAGGAAAACATCTGACATTTTTCTTAAATGTTATAATCTCCATATAAAATAATTTCTCAAAATAATATTTCACTGAGCAACACACAAAAATATGCATAAACATCTACATTTCCTCCTCACACTGCCCTCCCCATTTCACCCACTTGAATATAGGATTTTGAAATATACATGGGGAGGCCATTGCAATGGTATGTTTGTCACCTCAATAATAAATATTTCCACCTTACCACTTGGCCAATAAATTTAACCTGCGACACTGTTTTTCCTGTTGTATGGAGTCCTTTGATCCCCATTTTGAATTACTAGGATTTCGACCTGTGATTCACTTCCGGCAGCAGCGTGGGTCTTTTGTACAGACCCACAGCATTTTAAGAGAATTCATCAGATTAAATGGATCAACTGATCACCATTTAAGCGTCTGGGAATGTGGGGGAAGAACAGAATACATAGTTTCCTCAGAAAATAAAATCACCCAAAAATACCACAGCGTCCCCTGGGAGTAGAAATGGCCATTATTGATAATGACGCATTCAACATGAACAGAGGAATCACAGGCTTCAATCTGAAATCTATCAGCTTTTCAAAGGTGGAAAACCAACTAGACTGGCAACCTGCGTTGTGTCCATTACCTGCACAGACTCGGCATTTTAGAGCAGCGTCCAGCATATTAGTGCATGAAAAAAACAACAGGTATGAAAGGAACAGCAACGAAATGTCAGTACTGGAGTTGGGTTTTGATGTCCCATGCTGCTGATTAAGAGAATCGGGGGGAAAAAAAAGGAGACAGAAACCCACACTAATGGAGAAGCCAAGATCTGCAAATGACGTGAAACGTGAGCGAGACACACAGCAGAAGTACATTTAAAGACAGAAAATAATATTTCACTATAAAGACACCATGAGCAAAGTGAAAATGGTCACGTAGGTTTCGTCCCACATGTACGTCCTGAAACCCACCAAGAAATGTGACATTACAGTTACCCGTCTTTTATTTAAATTCCGTATAACATACAATAACACATCCAATACTTACTCTATTCCTCCACCTGCCGATTTATATACATCTATTTTAGTTACTTCTTGAAAAAATAACTCCAGCACGTAAGAAACTAAATAATACAGGGAATCTTAACATAAATATACATACTTATATAGCTATAGTATATATATATTATCTCTTGCTGTTATAAATGTTTTAGATAATTCTTTGAAAAAACACACAGGAAAAAGTATAAAAACTGTAAATAAATTAGAAACTAATGTAAAAATGCTCCCCCCTCAGTCCCCCCCGATTTGTAAAGAAAATGAACCACCCCACCCCCCCCACCCCAGAAAAAAACGTAAATTAACTAAGGGAGACGTCTGGTACCCGGACTGTGCTAGTGTCGGCACGTTCGCTTATACGCATGTTTGCTGCGGGCATAGGGAATAAAACATTCGACGTGGATGCAGTGAACCTTCCCAATGCCCTGTTGCGACAGACCTAAGCTCTAACTGTGCCATCCGCGCCATTCTTCCCATCCAACGATCGCCTTCAGCTTTTATCTACCTCTTTTCAGCAGTTACAAAAGGGCCTTGGCTGGAATGATGTCAGAGGAGCACTGGCAGCTTCCCATTCCAGCCTCACCGCTGCGGGGGCCAGTAATGACCATCTGAGTAATATTCTGGCGAGATTCCAGTGAAACCAGAGCCATCCTCGGGTTTGGTTCATTTTCACCATTATGCATGAGAGGCCTTGCTGGGCTTCTTACACAGGCAGTAGGGCAGAGAATTATAAAGCGACTATCCCATTTCGTAAGGACATACGACGCATGTTACCATGAGAGGTAAAACTCAGCACGAATAACACATTTGCATATGAGAAGTGCAAGATTAAAGAGCAGGAAATGTGGCCATTGGATACAACAGCACTGAAGCTCAAACACTTATAAGACCCTGGGTTTTGAATCCACTTCTCTCTAACTGAACTCCCGTCTCGCATTCTCTTCCACGAGAGCCGCACAGCATGTCACGATCCCTGACGCTTCACTACTTCCCTCCATCTCCCTCCAGCGTGATGCTGCGCACCTTCAAGGCACGCTGGCTGGGGCTCTGCATAGGTGTGAGCCTGCGGGACATGCGTGCAGACACCCACGCACGTCTGGTCGCATTTCGCGTCCGAAGACTAGCAGCAGTTCCTCAGCCTTTCCGCAGCTTTCACTCACTCGCCATGTAAACCCGTTTAATGCCACAGTTATATGCCTAACTTGCCTATTTGTGCAACTTGCAGGAAACACTACAAATACATGATGCTGTGGTCCGTGTCAGTCCAGCTACATTCTGACCAGCCACCTCTTCTCCTGATCATGTGACCATGCAGTGACATCACAGTTCCAGCAGACTTGGGCTGAGGGATGGGAGAGGTCCTATGGGGCACTTCATGACCCCAGCAGAAATGGGGTCCACGTTCCGTGGTAAGCAAGGCCTGAGTACAGGCGGCACAGTGCTGCACGTCCATCAGTACTTCACAGTAATCAATCAGCGTGTCAGTGTATCGATGGGTCTTTTTTCACAGCGTCACAGCATGGAGCTAGCCGGGGTCAATTAGACTTGCTTTACTGGAAAGTATGTGCAGAACCAGAAAAGTTTAACATTAAAATCAGTTTAACATTCAATGCAAAAAAATAAAGGTACTGTGCAACAGGAGGCTGATCACTCCCCATGCTGAAATAAAAATGACATCCTTAACAAAAATCATAATTACCACAACATATGCCAATGGTAGTAATACTGTAATATTAGTAAGAAGTGTGTTAGCAAATAAGTCCTCTTGTGAACGCATGTTTTAGGATTACTATCAGTTTAAGAATTACGGCAAGGTTAGTTGGCGAGGACCACAGGCTGGAAGGCTTGGCTGGGATACTGCAGGTTATATCCACCCAGACCTTCTGCAAACGGGGTCTTCTCCACATAGGAAATCCCACCGTTGCCTCTGATTATTCCGGGAGCCGTGCTCGAAAAGGGGTCGAAGGATGATTGGGAGTGGGGGTGGGCGGGGTGGGAGTGAGGGGACTGGAAGGGCCCGGCCTGGGGGGGCAGCGGCTGCGCATCAGTGTCGAAGTAGACGGCCCCAGGGGATGCTGGGTAAACAAACTCTTTGGCATTAGGAGAGAGCTGGCTGGAGATCTGACCCCCCAAGGAGTGCAGGGAGAGGGAGAGGGGCTTGTGCTTCAGCAGCCCTGGGGAGGAGACGGTGGTGGGGGAGCGGGAGAGCATCCGCGGCTGAGGTGGGATGCCGACCGCCGAGCCGGACGCCGGCCCCGAGCCGCTGCACTTCTTCATCTTGGTGGAGCCAAATTTGGTGGCAGCGAAACTAGCGGTGGTGAAGGTGATGGGCTGCGGGGGTGGGCGTGGGTTCGGGGGGGCCAGGGGCTGCTGCTGAGAGGGCAAGAAGGTGATTCCCGAGCCTTGGGGAGGCGGCGGAGACGAGGTATTTGTGGAGTGGCCCGCCGAGTTACCAGTGCTGCTGGCAGTTGGGTACCCAAACAGGCTGGAGCAGGATGTTGCAGGAAGTGGGGGGGGCGAACTGGAGAGGGACGGCAGAAGCACTGGGGAAACCTGACCCCCGATAGGCACAAATACCTGCGCTTCAGGGTTAAACCCCAAACTCTTGGCCTCGTCCACTTCCATCTCCCCTTTACTTCCGGGATGGATGCCGTCAGCCCGCTCGGCTTCTCCAGCCAGACCAGGCTGGTCTTCCAGGTACAGCACTTTCACTGCTCCCTTCTCGCCGATTTGATAGGACACCTCGTACGGGTCGATCCACACGCTCAGCTCGGCGGGAACGTTGGCTCGCACCTCCTCTGTGTCTAGGCCGCTCCTTTTGGCGGCAAGTTCCACCACAGGGTCGCACGGCACTCCCAAATGCAGGCAGCGAAATGCCGAGCCCCGCAGCGGTGCGTCGGGATACCAGTGACCCTCAAACCGTGACATCAAAAGACGCTCCAGCTCTTCCCCGAACAGGTCAGCCCGGCGACGGGGCAGTTTGTTGTACAAGTAGGACACAATAAAGTTCAGGGCCACCTTTACTTCCAGGTGCATGGCTTTGATAAACAGAGATGGTCGAGTCAGTCCAGGGTTCTAGGTGGGATAGCAAACGAAACACAATCTAAATATTTTCTCCTGTTCTGTACGTGTATTTGTGTGCATATTGGCTACATTTTCTATTAAAAATTAAATTAATCCAAAACAAGACTATATATATTAAAGTTTACTCTTTTTCCCTTAACTCATCTTGAAACAAACCCCACATCTTTTGGTGTTTAATTTTGTCCTATAATTGCTTTCCTTTGAACGACACACTGGGATGTGTATTTTTGCAGGTATGAGTAAAAAAAAAAAAAACATCCTTCCCTACCTGTTAGACACTGTAAGCAGAACTGCACAATTGCCCAAACTTTACAAAGCTGTCAGCTCTCCATCACTCCATTTGAAAACCTAGGAAATGAAAAGAAAATCACCAATGGGGGGGGGGGGGGGGGGGGACACGCAAAAAGATACGACGAAAAGAATTTCAAAGTCCAGGGGAAAAGGGTGAGTAGGTAGAATTAACATTGTCAGCGATTCTATAATTCAACAGGAAAATGCTGAATCTAACATCCCTGAAAGTTTCCCTTCTGCTAAGGACTCGTCTCTTGCGGATTACACAGACGGAAGAGGGATGAGTGGAGGAGGGATGAGTGAAAGAACGTGTGGGTGTTAGTGGCAGAAAACCCGCCTAACAATTCCCTTAACTCTTAATTTTAACCCAAAACAAGGATTGCACACATTAAATAGAGGCTGTTTCATCTGGCAGATAGTTTGAATTTAACAATATTTTTTCAGACATCAGAAGATGCGTTTCCTCAGTCTCCTGAAATATGCGACAGGAAGAGAAATTGATACATAAATCAGTATGCATTTACGTTTCTTCTTCAGTACCAGATAACTTAAGTCTAGAGTAGCCAAAATGTGGACTCTGCAAACAGGTTTTCTGCAATACTGAAACCGTCGAAATTCTGTATAATTTGTAACCCAGAAATTCGACTACAAAAGCAAAAATAGAACTACCCTTCCCAAAATGCAAAGGGAACATGCAAACAATTGCGTCATCACGCGTGACACAGGCATCACAAGAAGCACCATCACCAAAACAATATGTTGTTGCAGGTACCTAAATATACTGGCTTGAGTCATATGCTAGCTACCTATATGCAAAACGCTACTGAATAGAGACATTTAAGAATAGAGATTTGTTGTATTATTGAGGGTCCAACGGAATATTAGAATTCACCTGCCAATGTATCTTAAGGTGACATTTTTGTTTCTAGCTAGCTAGAACGCCACTACATGTCCTATTTCGATATCAATATTCTCTTTACATAGCTTCTTTGCAGACGGAAATCTTCGGCTGCAGTTGCTATATAACGAGAAACATAATTTTAAGAAGGCTACATAACATTAGCCAGTTATTAGCGATTTAGCTTTAGCTGATCAGTTTTTTGGAAATATCTTCTGTTCCGTATAATAACCTTTAATACATTATCTGATGCATGTAGACAGAGGAATCTGTTCCTTTAAATAAATACAGTACGCCGCCTGCGTCGATTGTAAACACACATTGGCCACGCACTGAATGCAAACAACCGGTTATCTAATTGTCGAAAATGTGCCAGTGCTTGTAATTATGATTTCATTGGCTCCGTTTTGTTCAGTGATTTTTCCCCATGCATTGGTAAAGCACACAGAATTGCAACGACCCATAAATTGACAAACAAGAAAACGAAAGCAGTTCTTAGCATTTTGTTGTCCAATGTCATTCAATGTCAATCTGACTGTACGCTGTAAACGCTAACCTTCGATAAATTAGAGAAATAGGAACATTCGAGGTAAAATTTCGTAGTTATTAAAACGCAAGACGCAAAATGAAATCCATACCAAACTTCCTCGCATCATCCTTCAGAAACTAACGTCGAAATATTGAATGTATCTGGTTTTCCTAAGATGGGTAGCGTTACTGCTTTTGGTTGCTGGTTTGATTATCTTACCTCATTATTATCATATACAATCATCGTGTTATTTCTTTTCGGATCCATATTGTTTACACGTATAAATGAATAAGTTAAAAGTAGTATACATCACTCCGACTGTAACCTGGACGGCCTGTTAGATTCAGCTGATAAGTTAACAGCAGGCAATAATCTTGACATCTGTTTTATTTACACTTCTTAATATTATATAAATGTATTAAATTTTGACAAAGCATGAAACATTAAATCGAGGGGTACAGAAGTCTGAGTTATTCTAAAACCTCCAGGCAGTCCACACACGATTTAATGATCCCGTAGAAAAGGAGTGATTTATGAAGGTGTCTTCATGGGTGAAAGAGAGAGTGGGTGGTGAACACGTAGATTTGCTTAAGAAACGACACCAACAATTTCCTTTAATATTATCGATTATAGGATACAACTATATTGCCATGTTTTTTGTTTATACCGCAAAAATGAGCCTTACAGAAATATCCCCGAGAAAAGTGCTATGCATACTGCTTTGGTGTGTTGGTAAATTCACCAGTCAGTGGTAAACAACCTTTGTTGCAATACAAGATAAGCACTGTTCCCGAATTAACAACAGAATTAATTAAGCTTAAGTAAATGTAGGCAGCGGACGGACAATGTAACTTAACAAAGGCCTAGAATAAACTCGAGTCATAACGATATAACATCTATATCCTAATACTTGATAAGTTATACTGATCCAAACATATATATGTTTTAAACTAACCGAACCTGCAACTGTCTTTACCAACTGCTGAATTCTAGTTTAATTATTACAAGCAAAGACGTTATCCGTCTAGGTGCATCCATGGTTAAATGGTATTTTCAAAACAGCTTCTAAAATGGATGACCACACCAATTAAACATTCAACATTTTTCGACACTGCCAATCTTTATTTGTAAAATATATATATCTCAATAACGAAACTATTTTTTAGAAAAATACGGAGTTGTATTGCATTTATATAATATTTTACAAAGAATTATAATATGCCAGACAGCCCCCCATAAATAGAATCATCGAATCACATATATATAGACATAAATATACACATACACGCTAAGCATACTTACTGATGCAAAGCCTGCGTTCTGTTCTTGCTGTTTAAACTCCCTTAAGTGTAAAGAGTGTCAAGCAATATGGTTATGCAAATCAGTTATTCAAGCATCGTACCAGCGATCGTCGTTTGTTTCATTGTATTTTACTTAATTTCATTTGGATGTAATCAGAGAAGAATACAGCACACTCCCCGGCAACCGGCCGACGGTGAATGAAGGTACCAGAGAAACTTTACTGTTTGACAACCTTGCGCAATTATACCAGAGCTTCCAGCCCGCACCCCCCTGGTCTGTGACGTGCTTCAAGCTGGGACTACTTTCTGAATGCCTTTCTCGTTACTGCTTAAAAGCTGGACAGGGGCTTTCTATTTCATGCAAAGATACACTGTTTGCTTTGTGACTTGAAAACAACTGACTGCAAATACAAAATGTTCAAAATACATTAATACATAATGTATAAAAATCACGCGTGTATCCAAATACACGCCAAATATAGCCGTACCATAAGAAATATTACTTATTTTAAACATTATTAAATGCCCCGGGTTTCATTTTGCCAAATGCCCGCACATAAACTCTGAATGAAAATAAAATACTAGCCGTCTGTGAATAATTTGTGTAATAAAATTTCCAAAGGGTGTCTAATTCCTTTTGCGAAGGAATATTCCTGTTGTGGCGGCAGTTCTATGCCATATGCTAAAAATACAGGCGGTGATAGCAACAGAAACCTCATTGGCTGAGAAAAGCAAGAACCCCGAAATCAATTGGGTAATAAAGCTTGGCCAGTCAGCATGTAAGGCACAGGCTACACCAGAAGGCTGGGCATTTCTAGGGCTTTTGGGTAATGTTGTTTGTGCCTTCCCTTGGTCACAGAAGTTACTATATATTGGTTATTACAACCAGCATTTGGGTATCTCTCTGAGTGATGCATCTGACTCACATCTCGAGGGTTGCAGTTTTTAATTCCACTTCTGCCTGATGTGTGTGGAGTTTACTTGTTCTTTCCGTGTTTCCACCAGATAATCCGGCTTCTCACAGTGTAGTGTTGGAGGTTCAAATCCTGCCTCTGCTATGCGTTTGGAGTTTATCCCAAGCAAGCACGGCTGCACTAGTTCTGGTCCTCATGCAGTCCAAAGTCATACCGTTGGGCTAATTGGCATCTCTAAATCGCTCTTTGTGGATAATTATGCGTATGTATGTAATCCCTGCCCACCCCCCAACCACCTAGGTTATAATACAACACGATTTTAGAGGACGTCTTCAGTATTAGAAAATTGCTAGATAACCGTACACTTGCGCCATGCTATACATTTAATCAAGTCTAGGAAGATAATTAAACAAGACTAAAGGTCATCATTATATTGCAACCTACTTAATTTACAGGTGAAGTGACCAAAATGTAAAATGAATGGCTAGACTGCAAATTCATTAACAGATTTTATAGAGACATTTCTGTTATTTGCCAGGTTACATGCAACAAAAAATGTGTAAAATTATTTCTGACGTCAACTTAATGCGACAGTGTATTGAACAAAATGGCGTCCTACACTTTGACTGTCGCTCGGCTCCAGGTAAATTAGTTTTTATTATTATTATTGTTGAATGTATATGTAGTTCACCATCACGAACACTTGCTGACTGTAGTCGTAAACACTCTTTCTGGATGGTGGTTTTTAAATCCCTCCAGAATCCTTACTGTCATAAATGATAAGTTGTACCAGGTCATGGTGTCCCGGTTAGGTGTCCTGCTGCTGCGTAGAAATAGGCGGAAGTTCGCCTCTGTTGTCAGAGCAATGAAAAGCTGGTAATATTCATGCAGAAAATGTTCGAAATACTTAAAGCTTGTGGTAGATACATATATATATGTTTATATAGTCGCAAATGTTATGCGCTCCAATGTGCGCAAGGTGATCGCAAGGTTACAGAAACGAGTGCGCGCTTAACTAGCTTTAATTGTCATGTTGGTCCGACTTACATAACTGTGTCCATAAAGATATACCACAAAACAAAATATGTTATAGAGCCTTTTGAAATATTACCATAGTATTTCATAATATAGTAAGGAAACGGATTTGAATTTAAACAATGTGAGCGCTACCGTCAAGGATCAGTTAGAAACCACTATTAGTAGTTTCAATTTTATTTTTTATTTTACTTTTTAAATTTTGTTTGTGTCTTTGTGTGTTATTTAATTTCACGAGTAGGCAATACTACGAATCATTGTAGTGAGGATGAGTTGAAGGTACTCTATACGATGATTCTCATTTGGGCACCGTCCTCTTTTCTCAAAATTTAAATGATCGAAATTTTTCAATGCTGGTTTGCAAAGGCCATTATTATCCATCCTGTGTTGCACTGGCCCATTTTACTACAACTCTAGAAGCAATTGGCTAAGGACAGTTTGTTTCACAAATAAATTTTATTCGACCAAATAAAAGATCTTTATTCCCAGTGTGTTTATTTCTCATTAACAAAGTAATACTCAGCAAAGTTTAAATTCATCAACGAAATCTCAAGTTCTTGCTGTGGAAATACAAGAACCCTGTCATTCATATAGCAGATGTGTCGTAACTTCATTCACTGTACCTGGGACAATATAGTAGTAAAATTGTCTTCTCCGCACCCTTGTCAAAGATTTCTTCGGCTTGCAGAGGGTGTTCATCCAAGGGGCAGCCATGTTTAAGTGCCAATCCATGCACTGCACCGGCGAGTTAGGAGGCCTGACAGATGCTGATCTTGGTGCTCAGCTATGGGTTTTCCTCCAGTAGATAAGAACAGCAGACTATAAAAAAATACCCAGTATTTAATAAATTCACAACATTCTCTCATGCAGGCCTTTGTAGTTTTCCTAGTTCTCCATGATCATTCCAATAACAAATGTCATACACAGGGTTATGCAAGTGTCATACAACTGTCTTTCCTTATGATTTGTCTTCCGATACATCGAATTTATCTCTTTAAATATGCAAACAGTAAACAACCAAAATGATAAATAGCCTTCCATAAACCGAGCTGATTTCAGTTCATGGCCTGTTTAATCTGTATAAATATAGACGTAAGTCCAGTTTTACTGATTTCACCTACTAGAAGGCGCCCTTTTTTGTTCTTTTTTTAAATTTGTAAAGTTATTTTTTAGCAGTTTTCCCTTCCAAATTTCAGTGTTCCACGAAGCAAAATTTCTTGCTTAGCCAGATAATTTGTTGGATTTAAGGTAGTCTGGGCTAGATAGACTACCTCATTCACTTGCATTTAAGCAGATTTCAGCAAATAAGCACATTGCAACATCACTGGAAGATGACTGGGGGGGGATGCTGTACTGGGAAATGACAGCAGTTCTGTAAGAATTTCAGCTAATTTCAGTAATTCACAGTCGGTCTCAGCGTATTAATTCTTCTGATTGCAGATGCCTCTCTTGATTTTCTCTGAGGTCTGATAAGTGACTGGTAAACAGTTCAGGTGAAGGGACTTTTAATTTGAAAGCAGAGATTTCTCCACTGTATTCTAATGACCTTTGGCCTTTTGCTTCCTCCCAGCTCATCCTGGGGCGGGGCTTGAGGAAGCTGCATGTGTCGGCAGCTCTCAGTGCCAGGGCCCAGGTGGCTATGAGTCGGTTCGAGCCAAACACTAGCATAAACTACGTCAAGCTGCATTCCAACATCAACGTTGTCCGTAAGAGGTCAGCCTTTGCTCCTCCATTCCTTAGCCTGTCTGTCCTCCATCAGCATGACTACCCGACCATGTCATGGCCGTGAGACTGTCTTGTTACCGATCTCAATCTCTTCTTCCTTGCAGATCTTTTCAGTATTTGACATTTATACTTTAGTATCTCTACAGTTTTCTTTGGCAAACAATTTCTTTTTCCAGTTTTCTAATATTTGGCACTTGCTCACCTTAATTTATTTGTACTGGCAGCTAAACATTGGCCCAGGTTAGATTTGATAATCCAGAATGTTTTACATCAATACCAAATAAAGACATAAAAGCATTCATGTCATTATCTTTATTGTATTTTGAGATATGGCTGTTGGAGTAACCCCAACCAGATGTGTGTCCGTGGATGTTCACATCCTTGGTGTTAAAGAAACATTTCAATGATCATTCCGGCGCAATTTTTGAAAGAAATAATGAAATAACAAGGCATATGCTGGCAAGAAGAGTTACAAAAATGCTTTATTTTTTGTGGAAAAATTATTTACGTGTGATGGGTCTGGATAGAGAAACAAGGAGCTGAATCTGAAGCGTTTTGGGCCAGTTTTTACCCCTCCCTCCAGTCAATATGCTTATCTGCCAGTAGATAATATTCATTAATTTAGATGGGATATATTTTCAGGGGTGGGTGGTTTTTGTGGGAGGTGGATGCCCCGCAACTTGAGCACGGTCTGCTGAAATGCACGTCCACTCTTTATTTCCAGTTACAGTATAGGACTGATGTTTCTCTCACCCAGCAAATGTGCCCAGACCCCTCATCTGCTTTCCACAATCTGATCATCCTTTTGTTTTCTTGTACGTTTTGCCTGCACTGACACCAGTATGGCTGCCATGTTTTAATTTCTCCTTCCCGCTTTCCTCATTCCCATCTCCCGTCCCCAGAGTCCCTCTTTATTCCTTTCCACTGTGTCACATAGGCCCATTGGCCGTTCTGCCTGAAACGTGTCTCGCCTTGATATCCATCCTTTCCTCTCACATTACGTGTTTCTGTACGTGTTCGGCAGTTTTTCTCACATCCCGCAAACGTTCCAGGCTCAACCGACCCCTCACCTTGTCCGAAAAGATCGTGTACGGCCACTTGGACGACCCCGCCGGCCAGGAGATTGCCCGCGGCAGGACCTACCTGCGGCTGCGGCCGGACCGCGTGGCCATGCAGGACGCCACTGCGCAAATGGCCATGCTGCAGTTCATCAGCAGCGGGCTCCCCCGCGTGGCTGTTCCCTCCACCATCCACTGCGACCACCTGATCGAGGCTCAGATTGGGGGGGCACAGGATCTGCAGCGGGCCAAGGTGGGTGGCGAGGGGTGTGGGCAGAGGAAGCTGAGACTCCAGTGGGTCAAGGAGTGGATTGGAGTGAGATGGAGTTCTAGTTACACTCATTGATAGTCAGCCAGGGCTGAACCAACCATTTTTGAGGCCCTAAACAAAATTTGATTAAAGGGCCGGTTCACCCCAAAGCTAAAAAACAAAATGCTTTTGAGGGGCTGTAGTGCTATTATCCATCTAGGTTGCTCTGCTGGGCGTTGCCTAGTTTTAGAGATATCGGCTGTAGAACTGTTGGTCTTCTCTCAAATATAGTGGGAGAGAATGGCATTCTTTCTCTGGTGATTTAAGGGCCAAAGAATTCATTTGAAAAATTCAACAGCAATGTTTTTCACCAGAAATCATGACCCTATTACTGAAGATAATCCACAGACTTCGTAGTGAGCAGTTTCATGTGGGAACGGTTTTCTCCTACCAAACTCCACACTCCAATCGGATCAATGTGCTGAAGATACCGCAAGGGTGTTCATGCTCATATCTTCTGCACAGTGATGGGATTGGTGTTTGGAGAAGAACAACCTAGATGGATAGATAGCACTAAATCCCCTCTAAAACATATCTTTTTTCAGTTTGGGGGTGAGCTGCCCCTTTAACCTTGTCATTTGTCATCTTCTTGTCTTCTCTCATTTTCTGGTCAAGTTCATCCAAATTGGGTTCAATTAGTTCCCATCCATCTGGAGGGGGTTTTCGGCTCCTTTTAACCTTTGGCGTTGATTTAAGTAAAAATCAAAATGTTAAACACAAAGAAGGCTGTGAAGCTGTCAGTCCTATCTAGCCTGCTGGCCACACCAACACCTCTTCCAGCAGCAGCCCAGCTTCCGTAGTTGGTCTCCTATCTAAGTACTGGCCAGGCCCAGATCTAGTATGACCTGCAGGTGGTATAGCAAGACTCTGTAACAGTGGATGGGCTCCCCCTTTGAGTCTGGTCCCTCCCAAGGTTTCTTCCTTCTCGGGAGCTTTTCCTTGCCCCTGTCGCCTATGGCTTACTCACTGGGGGCTTTGGGTGGGGATGCTGTAAAGTGCTTTGAGACAATGTAATGTTGTGATAATGCGCTATACAAAAATAAATTTGTTGTTGTTGTTGTTGAACATCAGGCCATTTCCTGCTCTGTTCTCATAGGAAGTGAATCAAGAGGTTTATAACTTCCTGTCCAGTGCTGGAGCGAAGTATGGAGTCGGTTTCTGGAAACCAGGTTCTGGAATCATCCATCAGGTACTGTATATCTATGATTTTCTGCGAGGCTTTAAAACTCTAAAAGCAGGAATAATCTTGCCTATTTCTTAAGGATTATGCAATAAATGACTGTTTTGTGGAGTGTCTACTAGTGTTATTTTTGATAACTGCATGTGTACTCAATGGTTGCTATATTTCGGATACCTGCAGGTTAACATAAACAGCCTGTTTCATCAAATAGTGAATCATGTGGCTGCAGCTGAATATACACAGCATGCAGACGGGCCTAAGAGGCTGGGCCACTGTTTGGCTAAGCATTAGCATGGCTAATACGCGTCGCTAAGCAACTTTGTGATGCAATTGCTGGTGCCAGATGTGGCGGTTCTTGCATCTCGGAAACAGCTGCCCTCCTGGGATTTTCACACACCGCAGTGTCTAGAGTTTACAGAAAAGGGTGCAGTAAACAAAAAATATCCAGCCCATGGCTCTTTTTCTGGCTGATAGGTTACAACAGTGCTTCCCAGTCTGATCCACGGGGGTCCACAGCTGGTCCACATTTTTGCTCCCACCGAATACCCTGCCAGACAGCTGTGAGGGAGCAGAAATGTGGTCTGTGGGTCTCTGAGGAGCGGATTGGGAAACACTGGGCTAGAAGAATGGTGAGACTTTTTAAAGCTAACAGGAAGGCCCCAAATGCCATAATGGCAGCTCAGTATAGCAGTAGCCTGAAAGTGGCTTCTTTTAATTCACAGCTCATCCACCCTTGAAGCAGTGGTGTACGTAAGGTGGCTGCTGAGTGTTCGTGTTCAGTTTTGTACCTTCACATGTTGTCACTGTTCCTCATCAGATCATTCTGGAGAACTACGCCTACCCCGGGGCCATGCTGATTGGCACCGACTCACACACCCCCAACGGGGGCGGCCTAGGCGGGATCTGTATCGGAGTGGGCGGAGCCGACGCTGTTGACGTCATGGCCGGAATCCCCTGGGAGCTCAAGTGCCCCAAAGTCAGTCCCCTTTTGGGTCCAATGCCTCTGCTCTTTTGATTTTTGTCCGGCCTCCTCTCCTCACCTTCTCCTTCCCCAGGTGATCGGCGTGAAGCTGACCGGTACCCTGTCAGGCTGGACCTCCCCGAAGGATGTGATCCTGAAGGTGGCCGGGATCCTGACGGTGAAGGGGGGTACGGGGGCCATCGTGGAGTACCACGGCCCGGGGGTGGACTCCATCTCCTGCACCGGTGAGAGCTTCTGCTGACCCTGCTAAGATGCTTCAGAGTGCAGATGGGGATCAGATTTAACCAAGTGCATGACAGACTCCCAAGCACACCTTGTTAACCCTTCCTGTCAGGCGTGAGGAAGACAAGGACAGAGATGGATGGCCGGTCAGGCTCAGGCACCGCATGCGGGAGAAAATGCTAAATTCAGGTCCACAGAAATGCCTCCAAAAACATCAGCTAGAAGCTCTTAGACATTAGCAGAGAAATAGATAATCATCCTGCAGGTCACCTGACCCTTGCTGATGTCACTAAGGCCGTCCCCCCCACAGGCATGGCCACCATCTGTAACATGGGGGCCGAAATCGGGGCCACCACGTCTGTGTTCCCCTACAACAACCGCATGAAGACCTACCTGGAGAAAACTGGCAGAGCAGGTCGGTACCGGAGCATTTAGTTTAAGGTCTGGCTGGGTCAAAATAGAGAGTGAGTGGTACCAGCTTGTTCCGTGTGTCTTCCCCGTCTGCAGACATCGCCACTTTGGCGGACGAATACAAAGATGACCTAGTGCCTGACACCGGATGCCAGTACGACCAGGTCATCGAGGTCGACCTGAGCGAGGTAACGCTCGCACGTAGCCCCAGGCGGCAGCCAGAGGTAGAAAGTCCAGGTCCAAAAAGTAAAAATCCAGATCAAGATTTTGTTTTCAGTTGAGTACTCTGTGACTGTGACTCTTTATACTCAATAGACCGATTGTTATGGCGATTTCGATTATTAAATCACTGCGGCTACGCACCCTTTAGTTCGGTTAGTGTGTGGGCCTCTCGCGCGGAGAGGTGCAGTCACAGTGTCCCACTCAGTGTGTCCTGTTTGTCCCCCCTTGCGTCCCACCTCGCAGCTGAAGCCACACATCAATGGGCCCTTCACCCCCGACCTGGCACATTCCGTGGAGGACATCGGCGCCGTGGCTGAGAGGAATGGTTGGCCCTTGGAGGTCAAAGTGGGTCAGTGCGCCGGCCGCTGGCCCAGATGTCCGAATGCCAAGTGGCTGATGCCAAGATTTTATGCAAAGGGCTTGGAAAAAAATCTCTAAACGTGAAGTTCCTGTCCTTTTGTTATTTTCTCCTTTGCCCTGATTGGGTGCCTTGTGCATGCATGCGCCCTACAGGCCTGATTGGTAGCTGCACCAACTCCAGCTACGAGGATATGGGTCGGGCCGCATCGCTGGCCAAGCAGGCCCTGGACCGCGGCCTCAAGTGCAAGGCCCAGTTCACGGTGACCCCGGGGTCAGAGCAGATCCGCGCCACCATCGAGAGGGATGGCTATGTGAGTCCCTGGGGCCGTCTGCGTGGCTGCTTTCCATGAGGCGGGCGATGGGCGACCTGACACTCATGTTCTCTGTCCTGACTGCAGGCTGAGGTCCTGAGAGATGTTGGTGGGGTGGTTCTGGCTAATGCCTGCGGGCCCTGCATTGGCCAATGGGACAGGTACGTCACCCTCGCCCCTGCTGAGCCTGTTCAGATGGTGAGGACAAAGGCGGGGGCGTGTAATACTGGTGCACGGATGCGGAAATTTTGACTGATACGATAACCAATATATTTTTGTCTAACATCACCGATACTGATAACCAGCTATCTTGTGACCTGCTTGCCGAGATGCAGGCGCAGATTAGCAGAATGACGCTACATCATGTTTTATTCTGTGGAAAAGAAAAGATCAGACTGTGGCTCAGATTTAATAATAGATTGTAAACGTACAGCAGGCCAGTACTTTGAGACCTCTTTTATGCTCGCATTGAGCTTATGGGAGTTTTACTTACACAGAAATGTTCTGGGGATAGAAGGAACAATGATTGGTTCAGAGGAATAACCAATCAGATTGCAGTGGAGATGGGTCCAAGCAACTAGAGGAGGCGGAATCAAGGCATCTGATTGAGCCGATGAAATCCCTCATCCTCAGCTACTTAAAACGGCTGATTGTCCAATGCGAGCATCTCCATCATTTTTAGCTCTGGTGCTGATAACGTTGGATTTTGATAAAGTCTAAACATCGGCCGGCAATATCAGCCAAGACTGACACACCAGACCTAGATTTTTGATGAATATCGACCGATGCAGATTTGTTAACTGAAATATCGTGCATCTCACCGTTTTCCATAAACTCCGACTTTGATTGTGTTTATAGAGTATAAAATCTGTTCATGTTACGCAGCAGAGATGGTGGGTGTGTTATTCTTGCTCTCCTCTTGCCACCATAGCCATCCCATCACTGGAAGTAGCATTTCCTTAGCGTCGGACACGCTTTCGTTATCATTTCTGCTTTTCTTATCGTTCGGCCCCATTTTATGTATTATGGCACGTTTTCACAAGCGAGCTTAACCCAGAGCGCTGTGCGGTGACATAATCCCATAAGCCTTTCTGTTGGCTCGATCGTGGACTGGCGTGGACACCTGCAGTGGTGCCAGTAGCGGTAGTCATGGCAGAAGGGGGAATTGGGCGCGGTGCCAGCGGCCTTTTCGGCCGGGATAAGGGGGCGGCTCCGGGCCTCGTGCGGCGCGGTGCCAGCGGCCCTGACTGCCCTCGCCTCCTGTCTCAGGCGCGACGTGAAGATGGGTGAGAAGAACACCATCGTAACGTCCTTCAACAGGAACTTCACAGCCAGGAACGACGCCAACCCGGCCACCCACGCCTTTGTCACCTCTCCCGAGGTACCCATGAGCCCTCGCTCGCACACTTAGTCACGCTCCATTCAGTTTCCTAATAACGGGACGCCAATCCCCTCACAAACAGAATGTCTATGTTCCTGTTCCCTTTATTGAATTGATCATTTTGGCAGAAAATCGCCTCACCTTGCCAAGTCTCTATCAGTGATGAATTCACATTTATTCCCTAAAATCTGTAATACTCTGGCTTGGGATCTGTGTTAGTTTTTCCTGTCCGCAATCCTCCAAAACCTTGACATACTCTGGTCTTGCCTGTGTGTCCTTTTCAGATAGTCACTGCCCTGGCCATAGCCGGCACCCTGAAGTTCAACCCCGAGAAGGACTATCTCACAGCCGCCAACGGGGAGAAGTTTAAACTGACGCCCCCTACAGGTGACGAGCTGCCAGCGCAAGACTTCGACCCCGGCCAGGACACCTACCAGCACCCACCGGCAGACGGAGTCTCCCTGCGCGTAGACGTGAACCCCCAGAGCAACCGCCTACAGCTGCTAGAGCCCTTCGACAAGTGGGACGGCAAGGACCTGGAGGACCTGCGGGTGCTTATCAAGGTGGGAGACTCGGGGGTGTTCTGGCTGCATTTCCGGGTGCGCTCAGTAGGGGGCCGACGGGGGAGCCTAACAAAAACGTGCGGATGGGAGGAGCCTGTGTTGCGCTCAGGTTAAGGTCGCTGCTGAAGCCCCACGGTAACTGTGGCGGCGGAGCAACAGCCTGTGGCGCACAGCAAAGGCAGAAGGAGGACGGAGGCTGGAAGCGTGCAGATTTTCTGTCTCCTGCTAATTTAAACATGGACCAAAATAGGCTGATGGGTAAGGATGGGCCCTGGTACGCTGAAAGGTCATTACCTCAAGTCTCCCCCTCTTGCTTCAGGAGGCTGTAAGGGTATTTAACCAGTAAAGTAAAAATAAATGGTTGTATTACTGGATAGAAACAAAGTGGGAGACGTCTGTGTTGTTATACATCCATCCATCTACCTCGCATGTTGCTTTCATTGATTAGAGAGCGACAAGCTTCTGGGGAATTGCAGGACGGAGGCATACCGGGTGGCTGTCGGGTTATCGCAGGGCTCACACAGCTACACACTCTGCGGGCCATTTAGAGACACTGGTGCCTCAGGTCAAAATCAGAGGTGGACAATCCCAATCCAGAAAGTGAAAATCCAGACCAAGATTTTGTTTCAACCAACCAGGTGGGTAGTCTATGACTGTGACCCTTTATACGCAGCTGGTTGGTTGAAACAAAATCTTGGTCTGGATTTTTACTTCCTGGACCTAAAATTTCCACCCCTGGCCAAAATTGCCCTCCCGGCAGAACATCTGCATCCAGCGATGTAAGTCCAGGGAATTTAGTATCATTAGAGAAACTCACCCCCCCGCCATAAACAGTGGCTGCACTCAGTGCCTTACGGCCAGGACTGACAGGCTGAGGTGAACATTCTTCCCCCAGAGGCCATTAGGATCATCAACACCCCCGGTTACAAACTAAAATAAGCTGCCACTGCAGCCTGCACTTTAAATATTTTCTCATTTTTTCTTATAACTTTTATCATCCCTTTATATACTTTGTATATATGTCTATATTTTTAGTGCTTATTTTGTTAATATTTTATTTTGTAGATTCTGTTTATTGTTTAATATACAATCTAGAGCTGCAATTTACTTTCACGTGATGTGCCACTGCATTTGTGCACGTGACAAAAATTTAGAAACTTGAAAATGACGTATGTTTTGACTGTGGGAGGTTAGTCATGCAAACTCCACACACAGCGTCGAGGCGGGATTCGAACCCGCGACCCTGGAGGTGTGAGGCTACAGTGCTAATTACGCACCCCGACCCACACAGGTGAAGGGTAAGTGCACCACGGACCACATCAGCGCCGCTGGGCCCTGGCTGAAGTTCCGCGGCCACCTGGACAACATCTCCAACAACCTGCTGATCGGCGCGGTCAACGTCGAGAACGACGCCGTCAACAAGATCCGCAATCACCTGACGGGCGAGTACGACGGCGTACCCGATGTGGCCCGGCACTACAAGGTGGGAGTTCAGCCCACATGCTGGAGTTGCTCCAAATGTTGCAGTTTGATGGACCTCCTCCCATTAGGTCGTTAGCCTTTATTTGCTAACGAGACTTTCCTGTAAAATAGCGAGCTTTTAGTTACCAAGGTATGCAGATGGGTGTTTATTGATAAGATGACTAGGAGCCCTGTTTAAGGATCCTTCATCATGGCCCTTTAGCCGCTATGCTTGATACTTGCTAACCAAGTTTAGCCATAGATTTAAGCTAATTGCAGTCGATTGATGGACATGACAGCCAGAGCCACGCAGTGTATGTGATTTTATATGGTGCCCTGACCGTATGGGGGGGGTGACTTTGCAGAAGCATGGCGTGCAGTGGGTTGTCGTGGGAGACGAGAACTATGGCGAGGGCTCCAGCAGGGAGCACGCAGCCCTGGAGCCACGACACTTGGGCGGCCGGGCCATCGTCACTAAGAGCTTCGCCCGGATCCACGGTTCGTCTGCAGGGAAGGTGCAGGGGCTGAGGCTTGGCCTTTCTACGTGTCACTGAATCAATACCTGCACTGGGTTCTCCATAACCTTGGCAGCGCTAATTTCCAGAAAACAATTTTCCCCTCTCGTACCCCAGAGACCAACCTGAAAAAGCAGGGCCTGCTTCCTCTGACCTTTTCCGACCCCCAGGACTATGAAAAGATCCGCCCCGATGACAAAATCTCCATCATTGGCCTGAAGGACTTTGCTCCGGGGAAGGTGAAGATGACATTTGATACCCTCACTGTTGACAGTGCTATCGATCCTTTGGTCTTCCTTGGCTTTTTGTGTGACACCCACGTATGCCATTTTAAGTGAGAGACTATTACCCATTCTGTGTCTACATTAAGGAGAATTTCAGTCGGAATTACAGATGGGCAGTCCATGCAAACGGGTCAATTTGATTTACCTTATAGCTCATGCATAGTAATGTGTATAATATACTCCCATCATAGGAATCCCTATTTACTCATCCTCCCTATTACTCATATGCCTTAGTACTGGCCATGTATTTTTGAGAGTATTGTATTGAATGTACTTATGCTCTGCTGTGCTTCCTTTCCCAGCCTCTGAAGGCCGTGCTGAAGCACAGTGACGGCCGCCAGGACACCATCCTGCTCAACCACACCTTCAACGAGACGCAGATCGAGTGGTTTCTGGCCGGGAGTGCCCTTAACAGGATGAAAGTGCTGCAGCAGTGATGGGGGGCGGGGCCTACAGATGATAGGGAGGAGTCTGGCAAAAGGGGGAGGGGTTATAGACCTATGTGAAGAAAGAAGTCACAACCCTACGGTGCAGTACAATTATGGTCTGTACTAAAGATACGTCTGTGAAGGTGACAGTGCACTCTTGCGGTTCAAAATGCCACTGACGCACCCAAAAATCACTTTTCATTGCCACTCACCATGACTCACTTCCACTGATTATGCCTCTCATCCATTTTGACACGCTTTCATGTATCAGCTGCGTATGATAATCCTTGGGGATCAGACACACCCGTTTTTCTAATGCATTAGGTCATTTTTAATAGTCGCTCTGTGTTTTCATATTTCACAGCTATTTATTTGTACTTTTCTGGAGATCCAGATGGAAATGCGCTTTCTCCTGTATGGCGCTGCAGTTCCCGGACGCTCGCGCCTCCCTGTGGACCTGCCGCTTTGACGCAGCTCTGTTTGACAACGTATTTTGTCCATCTTTTATACGCACTCAAGGTGCAGGAACTGAGCCACACAGCACAGGCCTACGACAGTGCTGACAGAATGTGCTTCATTCAGTAAAAAAATTGGTTTTATAACAAAAATCACTACTTCATTTGTTAATACCTATTACATTAGCAACGACCAGTTGTTTTAAGTAAAATATTCATTTCAAGTAGTAATAAATTGAAACCCAAATTTTGGCTCTAAAAGAGCTGCTCTGAGTTAAGTTAATAGTTAAGCAGTCTCACTGGGCGCATTGTACTTAATAACACCTTTGCCATAACAAAAAAACACCAAACATTTCATTTAAGCAAAATGTCAAGAACAAGACTGAACGAGTCAGTGATAAAAGATAATGTCTGTGCGAAAGACATGTGCAGGTGTGATAAACAGTCAATGGACGTTTGTTGTGAAGCCAAAGTTTGCAACAATTTGGAAAAGTTAAGCAAGTGTCCCAAGGCTTTCTGTGAGCATGGTAGGTGGCCAGATTCTTTACTGGGGGGTCCTTTTCCGTTTTATTTTTATTGCAGGTTTGTATTGTGAGGTGACTTTTTTGTAATACTCAGCATTAAACTGCCCGGGGACGCACCTGGGCCTCTAGCCTTTTAACAATGTCCCACAGACATTATAGACATACTTCAAGCAGCCTGGTCCACCCAAAATTACTTGAAGCTTCCCTTCTACACGCACTTATACACTCCTCACATGCCCAGATTATTTACTCTATCCTCATCCAAGAGATTTTGCCCCACCCCCAATTCCGTTTGTCTCGATGACTGAATGTCACTGTGATCCATGGTGATGTGTTTCATGTGTTGTTCTTTTTGTTTTGTGTTTGTGTGGAACGAAGGCCATCTGACTAAGCGTTGCCCTGGTGATTGTCTGACTAGGGTGGGTGTGTGAGACACCGTACTGTCAGCGATGCAGTCAGAGTGCGTGGTCTCCATTCCCCTGTGGTATCATGTGTGGGCTGTACGGCCAGCCGGGGTGTGGGTGGTCTTTTAAGGGCCAACTTCTGAACATACGCACAATTAACACAACGTGCCGAAGTGCGGTGCCACTTGGCAACACAGCCACACTATGAACATATTTCTCTTTAATTCTCCCAAGATAGTTTTTTGGCAAGTGGATTCTGTTCCGCAAATTCTGTTACGGTTTTGCCTGCTATGTCTGTCTGTTTTAAAACTGAATCCTGGAACTCTTGGTTAAGGCTTTGGATGGAGATTTTTGCCCTTGTATATGTGTGTTTATGTACTCACTGTAACAAGGGGTAAAGTCCACATGAATATCTCTTATTACGGTACCTGATTTTGGTAAACCTGTTAACCTTTGAGGGACCTGAGATAACCCATACTTTAGGATGTGACATGGGGCTGTTTGAGTATGTTGAATGCTTTACTCGCAGAATATTTTTCTGTTTTCCTCCTAGTGCATTGAGAATGTAAGCCCAATCTTTGGACCATATGTACTGGTACCCTGAAACTTCGTATTTTTGGCACTGTTAATCAAACAGTAAACTGAATTCTTTTGGGGGAGCTGGTCCATTTGTTAAAAGGTTATATTGTTCATAGGATTTCTTCTGTAACACATGACTGAGAGCTGATCTGTGATTCTCTGTGTAGAATAACAATAGCAATTAACTTTGTTTACTGAAAATTGTGCAAGAATACTCTTGGAGGACTGACTGTCTTCTGAATGGTTTCCATGATTGAAGGTAAAGTGTTGTTGCAGTAAGATTTCTGCTAAACAGTTCTGATCAATGCTGCATTTTTCCCCAAACTCTGTGTTTACCTTGAATTTACATGTTTATTTTTGAACCATAAATGACTTTTCTTTTGTACAGATTGCTAAAAGTTTCCCAGTTCAAATCAGAATCAAAGTCAGGCAGCACATTTTATAATTGTGTGGATTAAAGCTTGTTTGAGGTTCATGACCTGCAAACTGTTTTATTGAATCTGCAGCAGCTGCTCTCTTACTGTTAATAAAGTGCAGAAACTGTGAAAATGGTACGTGCTGTGTGACCACTGAGTTTTTGTGTCTGTATAAGCAGGGTAATGGTGACAAGCTCATTTGCATTATGAATAATAAAGCTGTATTAATGTATTTTAAATCCCTTTTACAGTTCTTTGAGTTTGTTCGTTCTACTTATTCTGTATCATTTTAAAATGTTTGACCTTCACGTGTTTCACAAGATAAGTATTGTGTGTACATGCACTTACATATATTACCTAATATTGTTAGTAATTTAATTTTAGGATGTCAGCATTGTATATAGAAATTCATTATAAATACCTCCAGAATTTATAGGACTAAAAATTTCAATGGTTTTAGGTCTTACTGGGCAATAAGCTTTTAATCCATAGTTTTTATACCTCTTATTTACCAAGAGAAATAATTAACATGTTAGAGACAATTTGGAAATGTCATAAATTCATTCATTCATTCCATCCTTCCTTCCATCCATCCATCCATCCATCCATCTATCAATCATATTCAAGGTTGTGGGGGGTCCGGATTTGAGCGGATTTGAGCGCTCGTTATCCGTTTGTTCCATTTTTGATTTGAGCACAAAATGGAAAATCGGAAAACGAGCCGTTATCCGTTTGTTCCATTTTTGATTTGAGCACAAAATGGGAAATCGGAAAACGAGCCGTTATCCGTTTTGTCGTTTTTGGTTTTGGAAACAAAAACTGAAAATACGAGTGGTTTTCGGTTTTTTTTTTTATTTGGTTATCTTGTATTTGATTCATATGATGGAAGCCCGTTTCCGCCACCGGGAAAAAAATAATAGGCTATAAAATTTAAGTCGAAATTTCGACTTAGTTATCTCGTTATTTCGAGATATTATCTCGAAATTTTGAGATAGTATCTCGAAATAACGAGATAACTATCTCAAAATTTCGACTTAGTATCTCGAAATAACGTTTCTAGCTTTAATAACTTTTCACGGAAGTAAGGTGGGGCGTTTTTAATGACAGAATCGTATTGTCCAGTACACAGACAACGATCGATGCACACCGATTACAAAACACGTAATCAAGCAATTCAGCTGTGAAATATTTGCTTTTTCCCACGGTGCACTGCCTAAATCACACTTTACAACTTACTTATGGATTAATTTGTGTTATCAATTAACTGTCAATATGTATGAAATGGAGCAATGGCATGTAATATATTTCAAATAATAATTAAACTGTTAGACAGAAAGTGATCTCGAAAATCCAAGGGGTGTGTGTTGCCCCCAGACTCCACTGATCAAGGCACACTTCATAGGACATGACTGTCTCATTTTGTTTCAGAGCAATTAACCCTTTAGTGCATTGCCCTTATGGCATGTAATATGCACACAGTGTATTAATTAATAGCTGTTTTAGAGAACGTGATCTTGAAAATCCAAGGGGTGTCCATTGTTCCCCAGGTTCCCCTGATCCATGCACACTGCATAGGACATGGCTGTCTCATTTTGTTTCAGAGCTATTAACCCTTTAGTTCATTACCCCTATGCCATGTAATATGGATACAATGTATAATTAATAACTGATAGAGAGAAAGTTATTCTGAAAATCCAAGGGGTGTGCATTGTTCCCTGTAGTCCACTGATCAAAGCACACTTCACTAGAAGTGCCTGTCTTGTCTAGTTTTAAAGTTATTAACCCATTCATGTATTGTCCCATTGCACATTATACGGATACATTCAAACATTCAGAAATTAATTAAAATTTGTACGTAAAGCAATCTGGGAAACAAAGGGGTGTGCATCAGTCGCCATGCATGAGCCCAAAATGCTAAATCACCATGTCATTACAGCTGACAGCACCTATAATATTAGCTATTAACACGATTTTGCACAAATCACGAAATGGTTTGAAGCGCAAAAATAATCGGTGTGCATCGTTGTCTGTGTACTGGCAACACGATTCTGTCATTAAAAACGCACCACCTTACTTCCGTGATAAGTTATTAAAACTAGAAACTTGTTTCGAGATACTAAGTCGAAATTTCGAGATAGTTATCTCATTATTTCGAGATAATAAGTCGATCGAAATTTCGAGATAATATCTCGAAATAACGAGTTAACTAAGTCGAAATTTCGACTTAAATTTTATATTATTTTTTTCCCCGGTGGCGGAAACGGGCTTCCATAAATAAACGGATTAACGAATAGATACACGGATTTTATTTGCTATTTTAAATGGTAACGCAGACATTCCCAACATACATACTGTACATATACCTATGATAAAAAAATATGAGCTAGAATATTGATAGATTCATGACTGATTAATGATCACACACTGACATTGACACGTTAACATGTAATCAATTATATATATATTTTTAGTTACCAATATGTCAGCACTGACACATTTTTTCATCACTTTATTAGAGTTAATTGTGGCGGTAGAAATCACTGAAAATGCACAGGTTCAGAATTCTGTGAAACGGGCTGATTTAAATGTTTACCGTAAATTGATACCTTTGTCGTAATGAACAACATGTAGTAGTGACGGCATGTCGTGAATTACCCTGACACAACACGGTATCGTTTATGCTTCATGGCATGTATAATCTAAGACTCCGCTGAAGAAATTGTAAAGAATTGTATCACGATTGCTTGCAGCCGAAGACTTAGTGGCTGTTCTTCCTACACAAGAAGGTAGCTAGATAAATTGAATTTAGCGTCTCGAGCAGTGTTTTGCTATCACTTAAAATTAGGTAAATGTGTACGGGCTCCACGCGTGTTCATAAAATCATATAACGCGAAATAAAATAGTATAATAACGTCGCAATTTTGAAATTTACATGTGTTAGGTAACTTTTGCTACTTTAGTGAAACTATATTATTTTAGTAGACATCTTAACTATTCTCGATGTAGGGATTACATTCTTCTATTAAAAGATGTTTCATGATTTTTTTTTTTTTGCTTTCGTTCTCGACCCTATGTCCGTGTGTTAGTATGTTTGTGGTGGTGGAGATGGTTGACACCGTAAGGATTCCTCCATGGCAGTTTCAAAGGCAACTAAATGATACCATCGCAGAGGAGCTTAATAAGAAGCTGGCCAACAAGGTAGGGGGGCGGCGGCTTCTGACTCAGATCATACATGACACACAATCAATAATATGGCTCTTTATCTAAATAACTTTGTGTTTGTGTAAAGATTAAAGCTGAAGTACATTTTCTGTTATGTGTACAATTTTTTGATGGTGTTCTGTCACACGTAGCCCTTATTTCTCATTTCCTTATCAGGTAGTATACAGTGTGGGCCTGTGCATTTGTCTCTATGACATTACTAAGCTGGAAGACTCTTATATATTCCCAGGGGATGGAGCCTCCCACACTAAAGGTATGAAAGCAGATTGGAGGGGCATTATAACACCCCATCCTGTTGGCAGACAAATTAAAGCCCACACAGCAATACAGTTGACAGTTTAGATCGGGGTGGGTAACCTGATCCCTGGAGAGCCAGTGCGGGTTTTTGGGATGATCTCTCAATCAGTCAATAATAAAACAGTGGTTCTCAACTCCAATCCTGGGGACCCACTGTTATTGGCTGATTGAGAGGCCATCCCAAAAACGCGCACCGGCTCTCTGTGGATCTGGCTCGCTAAGCCTGACTTATATAAAATTTTAAATCAGCTTTGTTTAGTATTTTGTTCTGGGTTTGGTTATCTTGTATTTGTAATTTAGAATATATGGTTTTCTTTGTAATCGGTGTACTTTGAAAATATTTCCCACTATTACCTCAATCAGGATGTCTATAACTAGTAAAAACCTGCATTAGTTTCCTGTTCTGTCCTACTTTCTGTTGATCAGTGCACTTCAGATATGTGGTATTCCATCCATTCCTGGACGAGATCCTAGTGGGGAAGATAAAATACTGCAGCCAGGAAGGAGTGCATGGTAGGATGTGCGATGGACTGCTGTTCTTCCACTTCAATTTTTTTCTTCCAGCTATTCTTGTCTAGGCATCCATGCAAACTTTTAGTAATGCTGGCCAGTGTCTGATGCTGATTTTGTGTTTGTCTGTCTTGGTCGACAGTATTCCAACTTCTCCATTATTGGAGTGTTTCTGAGAGTTGTCTTTTATGTACATAATAGTAAGTTAGTAGTAGGGAATGTGGTCCACATAATATCACTCAGGGGAGTTTTACTTACACAAAAATGTTCTGAGGGCAGAACTAAGAGGAGGCGGGACCAGGACACCTGATCTGTTGGACCCACCTCCTCTAGTTGCTTGGACCCACCTCCTCTACAATCTGATCTGTCTTTTTTTCATTCTGCCCTCAGAACATTTTTGTAAAAACTCCCATGAGCCAAAATGTCTTCATAACAGATTGAAAAAAGGGCCTTAGAAGCATACATAAAGTGAAAAGTATACTTTAGTGTGCTTTGATTAAACTATTTTGCATTTTTATATTGTACCACACATTTCTGAGCACTTCTGTTTAGTAATGAATGTGATGTAAAATTTTCATTCAAGATTATGTCTATTAATCTCATTAAAATGAGCTGGGGTGTCTAATATCCAGGTCATAATCGTGATTCAAGATATCACTTTTGCTTACCTTGCTTGCGTCTCACAGTAAGCCTGGGATTCTTTGATGACATCATCATTCCCCCGGAGTCTCTCCAACAGGCCGCCAAGTTGTATCCTGCACAGTGAGATTTTTTTCTGCCCTCATGATATGAGTTAATGTCTGACGATATGTTACTGTTGCTGAATGTGGGGGTGGCTCATCGCCATCCAAGGCCCAACTATATTCCTTCACCGTGCGCATCAGTGATGAAGCTGAACAAGTTTGGGTATGGGAGTACGAGACAGATGAGGGGGCCCACGATCTCTACATGGACCAGGGCGAGGAGATCCGCTTCAGAGTGGTGGACGAGCTCTTCGTAGACACGTCCCCGACAGGCCCTTCTGCTGCAACGGCCGACTCTGCCGCTACACCTGGGACTGAGGACAGCAGCCAGAAGAAGGAGGCTCCGTACACTCTGATCGTAAGGGACACAAACCCCTAACCACTCTCAAAGTCGTCAGAACGCTGTACTGTTCACGAAACACAACTTTTCTTGTAATCGGGAATTTTGAAGTCGTGGTTTACGCAGTACATGACTGATCAGCAACAGGAGGTCACACACTACAAGATTTTTCACCGGGAGGAATCCCCGATGAGTCTGTCTGGTCTCAAAGCTATGTTTTGTCATGAAAACACACTAGAGAAGTGAGACGGGGAAATAATTCTCTAGTGTCAATGCGCTGCAAATTGTTAAAACACTTTCATCAAATTAAATCAAATCACTTTAATCAAATCAAGTTAACCCTTGTATATGTCACAAATAACCATAACTGTGACCCCTGAACATTATGAACAGTTAGTAAACAAATTGTACTTTTAAAACCTTTTTAAACTCCATCCTTGGGTGTTGTCTTGTGCTCTCATTGGCTGTAGTTTTTCGCAGCATTGATTGCCAGTTGCAACCAGGTCACAGCACTTTTCACGCTACAGGATTTGGAGTCGCCAACCAATCCAGATATTTAGCCTGCTATATATGAGACATGCTTTTGCAACATATCGGCAATTCTGTCGAGTCGCATCTTTAAACACTTCACAAATAGCAATTCAGCACCGAGTGAACACCAGTTTGCCTCTGATTTTGTCCACGATCCCTAAAAACTGTTAGCGAGCGGATAATCAGGGCTAAAATCATGTAGTGTGAGCTTAGCATAAAAAGCAAATACACATCAAGTGAGTGATAAACTGTACGCTAGTTGTGGTTCAGTTGCACATGCTACCTGAACGGTGACATACCTCTGCATTGTGATCACTTGATCTTTTCTCACATTGCATTTCTGTACATTTCCCTGTCACTGGATTGTTGTTAATATTTTTGTTTCACTTTTTCAGAATCATTATTCTTGTGTTCCAGGGCTCTATCAGCGAACCAGGCTTGGGCCTTCTCTCATGGTGGAACAACTAGCGAAGGAATCAAATGGACTGGTCAACATGAGCGGGTGTAAAGTAACAGACACTCATTTATCTGACCCTCTCGGAGTTCCCATGCCCTCCTGGCAAAGTCATACGAATGACGTCTTGTTGCAATTCTGTGGAGCAGCCCGGGCCAAGGACCCTAAGGCCCGAGTACTAGGAGCCGCAGTCCTTCCAGTGGTACCCAGGACATTACTCTGTGAAAAGGTTGCCATAATACTACTGATGTCTTAGTATATCTTTTAATGTGAGTGATAAGGGAGAGCTGAGTTAAGCAGTCAAACTGCAAGAGTGTTCATGCTGAAAGACCCTTATGAGCACAACAGAAAGGCACTTGACTGGGATTTCAATTGGTTTTCCATCTCATCTGCGAAATGCTTGTTCTAAGCTTCGAACCTATGGAGGCATGTATTGTGCACATATAACCTCAAACTGCTATGATTATTCATTTCTCAACACAACTGTAGTGAGACTGGATAATTAAGAGAATACCACAGTTCAAATGAACGTGTACAGTCCAATGAACTGTAGCAGCTGAAGGAGTATGTAAAATTAGAATATTTTTTATTTATATAATATTGAATTTTTTTTTAGCTATGACTTGGTTTCATCTGGAGTGGCTCACTAAGCCCCAAACACCATCAACTGGAGATGTTTGCGCGCTTAATTCGATATTGATCGTTGTGAACGTTTTGGAAAATTTATACTGCATATGAGTTTTTGGTTTTTATTTTCCAAGCTGGATGCATTTTCGATTAATAAAAACCATTTTCCTTGTTTTGCCTGTGCACACGTTACAACCGAATCCAGCCGGATCATTGCTCACATTGCACGCCCGCTCACACACTATTAGTCAGTCCCAAAACGTGAGGGTATTCCACTGATCTGCCCCTTTCATTATATATTTATTTAATGTTATATAACAGCGAGATTCAAGGCATATGCACTTCCGTCTTCCGACTGCCAACAGGGTCTATCACGGTAGGATTGGATTGTTTCATGCATGTGTGTATGGATGTATGTATATAAGTGTTCTGCCGTTTGTTTTATGTAAACCGCTGCCTTGTGGTATTTGTCATCTAAATCACGATACAGAATCACAGCCTCGCGGTTTCTCTTTAGAGCTAAGTTTTTATTAAATGTGAGACCTTCCAGCTTTTCGCTGTGATTATCACACCTTGGAGGCGTCGATATGTTAAACTATCGAATGTTCTGGAACCAAAGGGAGGCGAGCTGATGGCCGGGAAGTCGGATCGGCGTTTCTCTAGCCTGATTCAGGGCATCTGACATCACTCGATCGTATGATTATATTAAGATGAGAAGATTAAGATTAAGATCCTTTTCTCCAGAATTCGCACAAAACTGAAGTGTCTTCAGACTTCAAAGGGCTCTCCCTATTCCCTTCACTTGTAAATCAGATGATGTGTTTTATAACCTAGATACCATAGGTACTTAAACACTTAAATATATTTTTAAATGAAACACTAGACTGCTTCGCCGCCATTACATATATGGTGGCGTAACTATACAGCGTTGTTTATTAATGTATATCTCAATATGATCGTCTTTGTCTAGCTGTTTTTTTTTTACTCTCCTCCGGAGCACAGATTCCAGTAACACAGACGCTGCTTCTTACAAGAAGCTCCGTAATGTGAACCTCATTGTTCAGTGCTTAATTATGATAAAATAAGGTGTCAGCTTTCTGTCGACGCTGTTTCCGTTATTTGGTGCCGGCCGTCGGGTAAAGTAGCTGGATTATCTGCAGGGTAGTGCGGTGTATGTTTAATCAGATTTCATACAGCATTAAAATCGTCCGTGACGTAAGAGGTTTATGAGGATCCGCGTTCCGCTGCGCGCTTTGACGTCAGATCAAAGTGCGCTCTGGCACATGGAAACTGTCTGTGTCACTGCATAGTCTAGACTGTCCCTGGGAGAGAAGATGATGTAGTCACTGCTATTAAAGACGCTCCTTTGGTTGCCTGTGTAAGATAGGCAATGTAGTATATGCAAAGATTTCTCTAATTAAAGGTATATCCGCTCATCCTTCCTCCAGCTGCCTTTCCTGGTCAGGGTCACAACAGGTCTACTATGACTCTATTGTCAACGAATCTTACTATTTTTAATTCAATTTTCAGAATAAAAAGGTAACTATGCCAAGTAGCTCCTCCCAGACCTCTCTCCCTAAAGTCACTGGCTCTGTAACTTGTTCTGGGGGATCTCTGCCTATTCCTTATACAGCTCAATGAAATAATCCCTCCAGTGAGTTTTGGGTCTGCCCTGGGGCCTCCATCCAATGGGATAAGCCTGGAACAGCCCGCTTGGGAGCTGACCAGGTGGCATCTTTATGAGACGCCAGAACCACTTCAGCTTACTGCTCTCGAACCACCGAACCAATTGATTGATCTCATATTCCCTCTTACTGCTATTTATGAACGGGATCTCGAAGTACCTAAACTGCTTCACTCACAGCGAACTCTTGTACCCCTTTACCTGAAAAGAGCCATTGACTTTTTCCAGTGAGGGTACCACGACCCGATTTGGAGGTGCGGACACTCATTGCTGCTTCACACTCCGCATTGAACCCCTAATTCGCCTGCTGGAGGTCTGTGCTGGATGAGGCCAAATGAAGGACACCATCTGCGAGCAGGGATGTCACCTCTGGCCACAGCTGTGCCCTGATATCTGGACCGTGAAAGTTACAAAGAGGAGTGGCAGTGATAGTCTCTTAGATACTCGATCATGGGCGTAAATTACGGTGGTGGTGGGGGGAGGGTTACACCCCCTCAATAATCAAATCCAGCTAATACAACCCCCCCCCCCCCCCCAATAGTCATGTTTCCCCCTAAGTGGGTGGAGACCTCAACTGCCGCAATGTTGCAGTCCATACCCAACATGTCATTAATTTATTTGAATTCATTTTATAGGAATTAAAAAATGTTATTTTGTAATATTTGTGATGTAATATTAAATCTGAGACATAGATTGTTTGATAAAGAGCTACTCGGGGAAATATTCTACAGCCTGACAGACACAAGCTAAAAATAAGTTTTGTTCACATTCAACATATATAAAATACAATCAGTTTAAGTGCAACAGACTGATAGAGGCGCTTGGCCTGTTCAGGAAGCTTATGTTATTTCGACGGTTGCCTTTGTGTTTCATCAGCTCTCACTGAACTGAAATTTTCACAGAATTATCAGAGTAACATAATTTCTAATATTTCACTGCTGTTAACCATATTTTGCCTTTGAGGTCAACTTAAATGGCGCATTCAGTTATATGACCTGGGCTGACTTTCTAAAAATTCAGGTTAAATGCTTTGGTACATGCACCTCTCATATAATTGTTTTTATTTACTCAACGCATTCATGGTTACATTCATTAAAGCCATTGAAATATGCCATTCAAATGGCAGTTTTACCAGTAGGGGGCCCCATAGAGCAAAAAACAACCACGACACAAAATGTCTTTGAAAAAAATCACCCGACCTACATCCATCCGAAAAACTGAAATGCAGATTCTGACCTCTTGCAGATAGATAGTAAAGACCCGAGAGACATCCAGTTCTGAGAAGAACCTGCCAGATGCAACAGTGAAGCCACACTCCAGTAGTAGTGATTTTCACAAACACCGATACAATCACACACGCATTAAGGGGCGCAGAAGGTCCGGCCGCCATGGGGGAGCCCGGCCTGTCGTCCCCGTCCGAGTCCCAGCTTCGGTCATCCCGCACCACCTCCCTGTCCCTCTCCTTCCCTGCCCTGCGGGAGGGAAACCGAGTGTGGGAACGAGCTCCCCCCAAGCCTGGGGAGCTTCCTAGCCCTTTGCCAACAAAGCGCACCCGCACCTACTCAGCGTGAGTACCTCACCGGCATCGCATGCTGCAGCGCATTTATATACCCCATATATATATATATATATATACACACCCAGCTCCCTGGGCTCCGCTAAGGGTGGCTGCCCTTCGCCGACAGCTTACTTTACAAAGAGTAAGTTGAGGGAGGCGTAAAGACAATTTCCTCACAGGAATCAATAAAGTATCGATTATTATTATTATTATGATTATTTCTTGCACACAATTGCATGGCTTTCAGTTGCAAGTCCTCCTTTTCCCCTTCAATATAAATCCCCATAATGTACATGAGCTGCGTAGATTGTGTTTCCCAACCCGGTCCTCAGGGACTCCAAGACGGTCCATGTTTTTGCTCCCTCCCAGACGGTCCATGTTTTTGCTCCCTCCCAGACGGTCATGTTTTTGCTCCCTCCCAGACGGTCCATGTTTTTGCTCCCTCCCAGACAGTCCATGTTTTTGCTCCCTTCCAGACGGTCCATGTTTTTGCTCCCTCCCAGACAGTCCATGTTTTTGCTCCCTCCCAGCTTCCTGCCAGACAGTCCAGTTCTTTGTGGAGTCCGTAGGTCCCCATGGACCGGATTCGGAAGCACTGGTGTAGATTAAAGAGAGCCTGTGCCCCCGCTGTATGACCCCCCCCCCCCCACAGAGGTGCCACTCCTCTCTTTGCAGCACGGTGAGGGCCAACAGAGGCCCCGTGTACAAAGGCGTCTGCAAGAACTTCTCCAGGTCACAAGGCCACGGTTTTATCAGCCCCTCCCACGGTGGCGAGGACATCTTTGTCCATATATCTGAGTGAGTGTGAAAGGCTCTCCATTCGTGATGTCACCCGTCTTAATTTGTTCTGATGGTGTCTGGTTCAGATTCTACATTACTATCCCCACACAGAGTACAAGTTCAATGCTAATGAAATGCAGCTGACCAGAAGTGCAAGAATAGCATTATTTATAGAAAGTATTGTAATAATTCACAGTAAAGTGCAGCAGTGTAGAGCATGTACAAAAGACCAGAAAGGTATATAGGGTCTGCCATATATGGAAATATATAGATATGTACAGATACTAGAAGTGCTGCAGAAAAAAACCATCTATCATCTGCGCTGAGATATACAAAATGTTATTTGTCGTGAACAGAAAGCAACAGTAAGTAAATGGATGAGCTAAAGAGCATTATAGACATATATACAAAATTCAGAATAAATAATACTGTGAGCAGAATAAATATTACAGCATATGACCATAGGGGGAGTGGGTGGGGGCGTATCAACACTATGGTCTTGAAATCAGCAGAGTGACAGTCTTGGGGAAAACCGGCAGGAGCCGGCTGGGGCTTGTTATTCTTGCTTGGGTGAATTACAGTGAAATTTTTAAGGACGAATAAGGGGTTAAGGATCAGTCGTGTGATCCACAGTATTTCAGTGTCTTTTCTTCACAGCATTGAGGGAGAGTATGTGCCAGCGGAGGGCGATGAGGTGACGTATAAGGTCTGCCCCATACCACCCAAGAACCAGAAGATCCAAGCTGTGGAGGTGGTCATCACTCACCTGAACCCGGGGACGAAGCATGAGACATGGTCTGGACAGATAATCAGCTCCTAGACTCACGTCCTGGCCTGTGCTGTTAATGTTAATGGCAAGGAAATTGAAGGAAATTGGTGACGTGTGAAATGACATCATAATGTGTCATAAAGCTGAGCGGGGGGGTGGGTGCATAACTACATTATGTGATTAAATAGATTCAAAGAGGGCTGGAAAGAAGGAAAAAAGCAACATGGAGTGCAGATGAAAACTGAACCCATGTAATACATGTTTTACTGTGAAAGGAAAATTAGGTCCCTTCCTGAATTACTAAATTGCAAAAACATCGTTACCTGTATTTATTTGTGTGTTCACGTTTATTTATTTGTTTGTTTACACTAACAAATGTGAAAGTGATCTTTAGTTTAGTTGTCTGCAAATTACATATACTTGGGAAATGTAGTAAAAAGACTGCCTATAGTGAGCACTGCCCCAAATGACTACAACTCCCTCGTCTTCAGTTTCAAATGATGCAGAATAGGCAATATTGCATTGCTATAATAATATTATGTTTTTATTCTTTGTAAATCACTGGAATTCACAGGGTGTGAAGTGCTATTAGTTCCCATCTCATATTTTAATAGATAATAGTAACTACAAATATTGTGAAAACATTTTCAAATGGAAACACATTTAAACTGCTCAGATGGCATGTTTTCCCATCTTTTTTATTTTATGTCTTTGAACTGTCTATGCATTTTTTTGTACCTTCCATTCTGTCCTTAGTTTAAAGGTGATTTTCACTGGGGAAAAAATACCATTGTGACTTCTTGAATGGGAGACTGTTTTTACCGTTAAATCAGAGTACCTTCTTTGGGTCAGTCCACTGTGATGGGTGGTGCATCATCATAATGAGAAATAAATTTTTATTATTATGAGCAGAACTGGACTCTGCCAGCCTTTACTTTCTGTGTGATCTTCTTTTGACATTCGCTGGTCCAATTAGTTGCAAGAAACGAACTGATCATCAAGGAAGCCAGATTTTGGTAAAAGATCAGAGCGCCTCTGGATGAAATGCTTTCAGTTAATGACTGGAGAAAAAAAACTGCAGCAAAAATTGAGCACCAGATATGCATTATTATTTCTATAAAGTATTAATATATTCCAAGTAATATTATCACTTTATATTTACGCTTATCTTGTTCAGAGTTGTGGGGGCGACAGTGCCTATTCCAGGCAGCACGGGGTACGAGGCAGGAGTACAATCCTCCCTGGATGGGATGCCAGTCCTTCACCAGGTAGATGCCCACTCAAATCATCATTTACACACACCAGCTGTATGTCTGTTTACTCCAATTAGTCTAACTGTACGTTTTGGGAGGACGATTCACAAAGATTCCACAAAAAACTCATTCCTGGACTTCATCTGTGAGATGTCGGACAAATACCCTTTCAACCCTATTCAGACAAATATTGAAAGTTCACCTTCAGGTGTTTTCATTGAAGAGTTCCGGAACATCACAGGTGCTGCTGAATTTTGCTGAAATGTGAACAACAGGAAGGACAATTGTGATTCAGTATAGCTGGGGACCTCGAACAGTCTTTAAATCTTAATCCTTGTACATGTCTTTTTCTCAGCGGGAGGACTGCTTAGAGACAATGCATGGTAAGGCACTCACTGGCCAAATGTGAACACTGCTACTTTGCAAAGCTAATGACCTCAAATAACTTCATTGCTTTTGGGGTTTAAGAGATGTCAGCATGGGATGAAAACAAGGAATCTGTTGACGCATTGAAGCTAAATATCCATCCATCTTCCAACTGTTTATTCTGGCTAAGCTATAAATATGGCTGCCTTTGGGAACTTAAAATGGGACTGAGTGAATGACATTCTGCTGCCTCTTGTGGTGAAGTTGATGAAGTTTTTATACTATACACAAAGTACCCCCCCCCCCCCAAAAAAAAGGTGGTCATTTTTTAAATATGATGTCTAGATGTCTGGAACACACAAATGATTTTTTACTAAATGTGTTTCTCTGAATAACAGGCATTCACTCAGGCATTCACTCTGAACTTGGCAGTCCACAATTTAACTAAAAACCTCTGGGCAGACAAAATGAAGCTGACTTCAGTATGTAGAACAGGTTCCCTTTGTATTACAAATCAATTTGCATAAGAGTATCACAGAAAGCAGCAGAGAGGAGAACTAAAATTCATCCATCCAATTTCTCAATCTGCTTGTCCAATTCAGGGTCACGGAGAGTCTGGAGCCTATGGGCACAATGCAGGGAACAACCTAGGATGGGGTACCAAGCCGGAGACTAGAAATCTCTCTCTCTCTCTCTCTCTCTCTCTCTCTCTATATATATATATATATATATATATACACACACACACACACACACACAATAGATTGCAAAGTACCCAAACATATGAACTAGCTGCTGTTTGTTGCAAACAATTGTGTGACATTTCAATACAATTATTTTGAATAAATCAAAAATACACTGCAAAGCTCTTTGGGACCTGTATTACTGTATTATTCAAAATATGTATATAAAATGTTTTAAACCAGTAGTTCTCAGAGTAAATATTAGCTGCTGTATAGCAATACAAATATTGTAAGAAGGTCAAACGTGCGATGTGGGAATAGAAGCAGCTGCCTTGCTAACTGGGGAAAAAACAAACAGCCTTGGGTTTAAAATCTGTGATGATGTGAGACAAAGTGGTGGAAATAAATGTAATTTGGGTGTCGAGTTGTACAGTTCAGAGCTGAGCCGCCATGATCGAACCTAACGACGGCATTGCAAGCACTAATCCTGTACTGCGGAATTGAAATAAATAGTTAAACGGCGCTGTAAACAGAGTATTTGATGCACTTTTTCCTATTAGCTTTTATTTTTTAGTTTCTGCTGCTGCGGGACATTTTAATATAGGCTACTCACAAGAACACCTCCCTACTACAAGCAGTACAAAAACTTAAGAGAATCCCGCACAGGTCGTGACAATGGCTCATAAGAAATAAACAGTTCTAGGGTCAATGGACCCACAGGACGGTAAACGCCGAGGCTGATCTTCGCTGCTAGTCTCCCTGCAGCCACCGGTAGTAGGAGCCCTTGTTATTAAACCTCCCAGATGTGTCATGTGCCTAAATATTCGCCGTGTAAATATAAGCTACATGTAAATGTGAGTGAGAAACATTATTATAAGACTGACTATCTGACAGTCGCCTTCCTTCATTTTCAGCTCCAGGAACCTTTGTTTAGCTGTCCCACTACGGCGACTGCATGCTGACGCCTTAATCCCTGCGCTAATTCGCGCTGTCGTTCTTTTTTATAGTCATTTCGGGCTTATTTGTTCTCTCTTTCCCATGCTCATTTTAATTTAACATTAAACCAATTGCAGTCTCTAAGAGAATTTTCTCGTACAGATCATTGCTCCTTCAGCTTTATTTCTTCTTACCTGCTCTCATATTCATTTACATTAGCGTACAAATGCGCTTCACTTTTACACTACGCTAACTGTATAAATATAGCCTACATATAGCCTAAGCATGCAATAAGGGCGTAACTATCTACTTTCATATTATTAATGCAAATTGGTCTTTCATGTATACATTATGATTTATTTCAATTTCACTTTTATTCCTGATCCTTGTTCCTCAAAATTTCCCCTGCCTTCGGTTGTTCATTAACGAGTCAAAAACATCAAAACAGGGCAATAAAATGAAACGCTCTTATTCCACCTGTATGAGAATACAGTACATGAGACATCGTTCATATTTACTCCTCGTCTACAGCGCTTACTCGATTTTTTAAACCATTTGCGAAGTAAACTGGATCTCTTCTACCTTCTCGAAGGTAACGATTGTAAAGGGAAATGATAAATTAAATCATGCAGATATTGGTTGGAACATGTAATACATTTAATTTGAATGGCTAAAGTTTCGTGAAATTAAATTCATTTTCAAAACAATTAATTTACTCGGCAGCTTTTAAACGAAAACTTTAGTACCCTAATTATACCCATAGCTAACATTTTATATTATTAAAAAAATAATAATTATTATTTTTTTATTTTATTACTTTATACTTAAAACATGCATCTCTGATAACGTTGTGTATCTGTTTTTTTTCCTCCACAAGCATCAGCAGTAGCGGCAGTGAGCGGCGTCTCGCAGCGGAGATGCCGGGCGCCTGCTGGTTTCTGTGCGTCTTCGCTCCGGCGGCCCTCGGCAGGCAGCTCAACCTGGCTTGTCTCAACTCCACGTACATCCTCAATGTCGTGCTGCTGGAGGACGATGACGGCTCGCAGTGGAGTATGAAGGACGTGGAATTAGCGGTGGATAGCGCCATCGAAAAGGACAAAGAACTAAACGCGGCAGCAGGTGACAATTATATATATATACATATATATGTGTGTGTGTGTGTGTGTGTGTGTGTGCATATATGTATATTATATTATTTGACTGTAGGTTTTAGGCACTCAAATAAATTGTTCAAAGCTATTTATCTTGGCAGTAAGTGTATAGCTGCTCAGAAAAAAAAACAATTTAACAGTAGCGCATATGCAAACGAACAGTAAAACAATAAAATCTAAAGAGAATTTCTCCTGTTCTTGTATGATTGCTAGAAGATCACTGTTTCAGTACCCAAACCTCTCCTCAAGGGCACCTCAGCCATTCCATGTATTCAATAAATGTCACCGCCAGCTCTCTAAATTAATTAACTTTATTAATTACTGAATCATATATTGATTATCTAAACATGGTCAAAATTACACGGGTATATAGGACGGTTGCAGAAAATACTGGGGTGACTTTAGGAGAAGTTTTCAAATGGTTACGCTGACATGTATAAGGTCTGCTTATCTGACACTAAACTGACAAACACGATATCATAGTTTTAAAGCAACATGAGGACCACTTAAACATCGTTTTTGACAGCCAGAGACTTTTGCACAGTACTGTATACACACACACACACACACACACTTTTCATAGCACGATTGGAAAGGTAGGTACCAAATGAAATCAACATTTAACTGGACTGACCATCTCTTCTGTACGTACTTTTTTTAGGTGTGAATTTCAGCTTAACTGCTAACTATCGTGGGTTCAACACCTCCCTGTACACACGCAAGGGGTGTCCCAGCAGTGCCTGCGGGGGCGTGGGCATATTAAAGGAGCTGATTGTAAGTAGGAGTACCAATTATAGTAGGAACAGATTCTAAATTGTGTTATAATATGTGCCGCTACGCTGTCACGTTCAGCAGCGGTATAAATCCAAATCAGGGATCTCCCTACAATGCATAGACGTCCATCTATTGCCTGCCAACAGGCGAATTTCTGAATTACCAGTAATGTGTTAATGTGTATGCAGACATGGTCTGCATTGGTGGTGCACACCAGAATTGTTCCCTATGTAACCTGGGATAGGCTGGATTTTTCTAAATGTATTGTTCTTTGGTGTTTTGCAGTAATTAATGAAACTTCTTTGAAAGACATAACCCAAAAGAGGCTTGTCGTTTTTATTCATGCCCCATAGTTGGAATTCCATATAAAGCGTACCGTTTACGGGATCTTTTTGGCGTGTCTTAGCATATATCGTGTGCTCCCGCGTCTGCTGCAGAAACAGAACGAGGTCGGCTGCGCCATGTTGGGACCGTCCTGCACGTACGCCACCTTCCAGCTCGTCGAGTGAGTCCTACGACGCGTCGCTCTCTCTCACACCTCTCACACCTTATTGCCTTCCTCCTTCTGTCTTCTCCTCTCATCGTTCTCACTGACTTTTCTAGCCTTGCTGCAATATTTTCCGATCTGCCAACTGGGAAACAGCTAAAGAGGGTAAAGTATTACTTGATTTAAAAATGTAAGAACAAGTACCAAAAAAGAGTTATATGAAGCTGTTTCATTTGAGAACAAGTCAACTTCCCAGGACCAGCTTCTTTCAAATTAAGAGCTCACACAGGCGACCTTTACGCCGTTTTACAACACCTCAGCGCTGTCGTAAAATACCATAAATCCGCATATACGGCTATTGATTTAACAGTATCATAGCACTTATAGCCAAGTCCAGGCATAATTATATTTATTTTCTACACCTGTTTTCCCAACAGAACCAATTTAAGGGGGCATATTATGCTTTTCTGGTTTTCCCCTTTCCTTTAGTGTGTTGTACAGCTTTTTGTGCATGTAAATGGTCTGCAAAGTCCTAAGGCCAAAAGTACACACCAAAGGGGGTAATTAACTCACTACAAAAGCCACTCATCACTAATCTGCCTGAAACTCTGCGTTGGAATTCCAGCCCTTATATCAGTGACATGGTGAGGTCACTTCGTGACACCTGCAAGGATCTGTCTGCAGTAGTGGTGTAGATTTGAGTAGTAACGAGTAAGTAAGTAATGAATACAAGGCTGTTACGAATCGTTACGAGTATTCAGCCGTTCAATGATTCGTTGCTGACAGTAACTAAATGACTGATCAAACCGCCCAATCGGCACTTGCCAGTAACGAGAGACGTACCCGGTGTTCTGTCGAGTTGAGCTACTTTGTTGAGTTAGACTATCGTACTGCTAATCGATAACCCTAACTCTTACCCTAACCCTAACCCCAACCCCCCAGAAACCCCTAAAACCCTTACCTTAACCCTAACCCCTAAAACCTAACCCTGGAACTGCACATGTGCAGAAAGGCTCGATAGCACGTTTCGATAGGTAGCTCAACTCGTCAGAACAACTGTTGTCATCTGAAAAAGTGCAAATGATCGTGTTCCTTAACAAGAACCACGATCTTTGTTCAAAACTGTATGATAAATAGGTAATAGCAGCTTGACAGCACATTGACTTTTGAGTTGATGCATGATAAGCCTATATAGTTACTTAACTGTTAGAATAGACCTAGCTATTGCATAAATATTTATAATAGAAATGACAACATTCAGATTTTTCTTTATAATCTTTATTCAGTAGGCCATATTTTTATATAGGCTCTCAGTTTTGAGAAAGCAATCGTGATTGCAAGTTCGTACAATCAGCAATAGCATCATGTGTCAAATTATCCACACTAACGCGACGCTGCAAAGTGCTGTAGGCTTACGGACTATATGGTACAGTATAGGTAGCAGCATTCATTATTGTATGCATAGTCAACCCAAGTTGTAATGAGTATTGGGTAACGAGTATTAAGTAACGTATACTAGACTGCCGAGTACTCGGTAGTAACGATTACTCAAAAGTAACGGATAACCACATCACTAGTCTGCACAATAGCATCTGGCTGCAGGCTGCAAGACAGGAGCGGAAATTCCAGGGCAAGTGGACCAATTGGGCGAACTGACCAATCAGAGCACAAAGGGCTCATTGGGGGTGGGGCTTAAAGCTCAGACAGAGTCTTTTAGACAGAGGGTGAATAGAGATGTACAGTATGATAAAAATCAATGCTTTTTTGGAACTTTGAGCTATGTAAATCTATTCTGGTAGGACCCAAAAATAAAATCATGAACAGAGAAAATACGAATAATAGGGCTGCTTTAATATTTTTTTAGTTTTCCCCTGTATCGATTTTTTGCATTTTGATTGCCCTTGGAATTATTACAGTATATCATGTAAAGGATAAGTAATAAAAGTTGTAAATAAATTTTGATGCATCAATCAGTGATTACAGCAGTGTGTTGGGATAAGTCTCAGAGTAACAAAGGTGTTTTAATGGGCATGTTTTCTGAATACGTGCTTTTGACTAAGCCAGGAAGCCGGTGGTGCAGCCTGACTGAGCTCCGTTTGCTGACCAGCACTTCGGCTCCCGTTTGCGTCTTTCAGCGCGGAGGTCGGGATAAACCTGAGCATCCCCATCATCTCGGCCGGCAGCTTCGGCCTGTCCTGCGACTACAAGGGCAACCTCACCCGGATTCTGCCCCCGGCGCGCAAGATCTCCAGCTTCTTCGTGTACTTCTGGAACTTCACTCACCCGGGCCTCAAGCCGCGATGGGAGACCGTTTTCATCTACAAGAAGCCTGACAACACAGAGGACTGCTTCTGGTGAGGTCCCAGCTCGCATGCTTGCCAACGCAGTCTGTCCCTTTGGGTAATTATCATAAAGTGGCGATTTATGGTATTTTATGACAGCGCCGAGGTGTTTCGAGACCAATGTTGTAAAGGCTGTCTGTGTGAGCTCTTAATCCGAAAGAAGTTCAGCTTTGAGGGAGGAAAATGTGATTTTCAGGCCACACTGGATAAGTGAACATTCAATATAATAATTAAAATTAAGCTGACAGCTTAATCTGTAGTCCTTTAAGTTGGCAGAAGTTTAGGATTGAAGTTTCCTGGTCCAAAGGTTGAAGAATGTTTGCACTGCTAACAATAATTGACCCAAATAGATAAAATAAAAGATCTAAGCGTACTTCTTGTCTAAGGTTCAGTAATAAGTAAGGTGAGGAGCAGGAACTGATTACAGCGCGATGCTGCTCCCACCACACAACAAACCACCTCAGGGATGAGAACCCGAGTGCAGCTGTGTGGCAGGTGATACCTCAGCACCACCCTAGTCCAAATGGACCAGTGTGAGTTATCTTCTGGTGGCTGGAGCGCCAATCCTGCCACGAAACCCCAAGCTCTTCCCTGTAAGTTGGAGGACCTGCTTGCAGGGCTATAGTGTAGAATAACGTCACACCCAGGATGAAGCAAGTGCAGGTTAAGGGCCTTGCTGAAAGGCCCAATGGAGTAGGATCACTCCTGGCATTCTCAGGACTTGAACCAGAAACCTTCCAGTTGCTGGCATAGATCCCCAGCCTCAGAGCCACCACTCCACCTAGTGATATGTAAACCATGTGTTTTTTGGGGATGCTGGGATCTCTGTATGAATGCTTCATGCGCACCTGAGCACTTGTAAGGGGAACATGCCTTCCCTTGATTTCTGTACAACACATGGAAACAGGTGACGACATCACATGCTTTTTTTTGTATCAAATGCAGGTATATTAATGCTTTAGATTTTGACAACTCAATCAGCAAGGAAATACTGAGAACAAAGGAGAAGGTGAAGGAGAAACTACAGAAGAAAGACAGGGAAAGCAACTGTATGTATAAGCCTCTATCACTATATTTTAGTGCTTACCAGTCCGGTCCTTGGGGACCCACAGACGGTCCATGTTTTTACTCCATCCCAGTTCCCTGCCAGACAGTCCACCCACATATTTGCTGCAGGGAGCTGGGAGGGAGCAAAAATGTGGACTGGTTGTGGGTCCCCAAGGACCGGATAGGGAAAGTGCTACATTTCCATCGACACCCAGCAGGCCCCAAGTGTTTTCCTTTGCAGAGTATTTGATGCCCCTCTCATTTCTCCAAGGTCCAAACGGCCAGCAAAACAGCACAGAAAATACCTTCCTCTGACAGACCCAAGTACATTGACACACTAAGATGTTTTTGCTCTTCTTGTGCAGTGTTCATCCTCTGTGGATGTCAGGAAGATTTCCTCGATCTGACACGGGGGGTGAAGCTGGATTCCAGCGTACTCTTCATTCTGATTGACCTTTACAAGTCAGTCTGACCTTCTCAGTTACAGCGTGACCCACATAACCGTAGTTTCAGTTACCCAACGCAGTCCGAATAAAAAATTGGAAAATTCCAGAAATAAACAGTTCATAAGTTTCAAACAGTGTGTGCCAAGCAAGTACCGGCTGTAATATGATGAAAATGCGTCACACACAGACCTCTCATCCTGTCCTCATACCCGCGCCTCCCCACAGACCTCTCATCCTGTCCTCATACCCGCGCCTCCCCACAGACCTCTCATCCTGTCCTCATACCCGCGCCTCCACACAGACCTCTCATCCTGTCCTCATACCCGCGCCTCCCCACAGACCTCTCATCCTGTCCTCATACCCGCGCCTCCACACAGACCTCTCATCCTGTCCTCATACCCGCGCCTCCCCACAGACCTCTCATCCTGTCCTCATACCCGCGCCTCCCCACAGACCTCTCATCCTGTCCTCATACCCGCGCCTCCACACAGACCTCTCATCCTGTCCTCATACCCGCGCCTCCACACAGACCTCTCATCCTGTCCTCATACCCGCGCCTCCCCACAGACCTCTCATCCTGTCCTCATACCCGCGCCTCCCCACAGACCTCTCATCCTGTCCTCATACCCGCGCCTCCACACAGACCTCTCATCCTGTCCTCATACCCGCGCCTCCCCACAGACCTCTCATCCTGTCCTCATACCCGCGCTTCCACACAGACCTCTCATCCTGTCCACATACCCGCGCCTCCACACAGACCTCTCATCCTGTCCTCATACCCGTGCCTCCACACAGACCTCTCATCCTGTCCTCATACCCGTGCCTCCACACAGACCTCTCATCCTGTCCTCATACCCGTGCCTCCACACAGACCTCTCATCCTGTCGTCATACCCGCGCCTCCACACAGACCTCTCATCCTGTCCTCATACCCGCGCCTCCACACAGACCTCTCATCCTGTCCTCATACCCGCGCCTCCCCACAGACCTCTCATCCTGTCCTCATACCCGCGCCTCCACACAGACCTCTCATCCTGTCCTCATACCCGCGCCTCCCCACAGACCTCTCATCCTGTCCTCATACCCGTGCCTCCACACAGACCTCTCATCCTGTCCTCATACCCGTGCCTCCACACAGACCTCTCATCCTGTCCTCATACCCGTGCCTCCACACAGACCTCTCATCCTGTCCTCATACCCGTGCCTCCACACAGACCTCTCATCCTGTCCTCATACCCGTGCCTCCACACAGACCTCTCATCCTGTCGTCATACCCGTGCCTCCACACAGACTTCTCATCCTGTCGTCATACCCGTGCCTCCACACAGACTTCTCATCCTGTCGTCATACCCGTGCCTCCACACAGACCTCTCATCCTGTCCTCATACCCGCGCCTCCCCACAGACCTCTCCCTCTGTCCTCCTACCCACGCCTTCCCACAGACCTCTCATCCAGTCTACATCTAGCGTTCTCACTAATTGCATTTGTTGCCACGTTATCACAGTGAATTTTATGAAAAATGTATATAAAGCATGATGTTCGTTGCTCCGTCATCCCTTGATATATTTTTTCATTGCTCATATTTTCGTTTCTTGAGAATTTGGCTAAAACGCCAGAATCCCTTTCATTCGAGAGAGTAAGGTACTGTACAGTATTGTGTAATAATGTACAATGTACTTTATCAATTAAACTTCATTATATGTATACACACAAAAATCACGTTATATATGGGGTCTGCGGATGGTTTGCTATTTTCCGCGGTTTTGATTATTCATGGTAGGTCTTGGGACATATCACCCTCTGATAAGGGGGCGATTACTGTACTTTTCTAGTGTTTTGCTGAGAATAAAACAGCGATTGAAATTCTGTCTAAAATAACTTCTTTCCTTACCAGCCATGACTACCATCGAAACACGACAGCTGACTCAGCCATGCAGAATGTTCTAGTCCTCACAGTACCATACCAGAGAAACTACTCCAGTTATTCCTACAACCTTTCAGGATTAGAACAGGTAAGACATTGCCTATGTTTTTATAAATTCTCTTTTATAGTTTAACTTTTTGGGTACTGGGGGTTATTGTGTTGATTTTTTTTTCCTTTTAATATTTTAATAATATGACTTGGTTGTACCAGTACCAAGAAGAATAACATTTGAATGAATGTTCGGGTGTATGCAGTGCCAGTCAAAATTCTGGGCACACCTACTGAAATTTCTTTTTATAACGACCCTAAGTGCACCTCGAGTTTAGGTAGTACGTATTATCTTGTGAGTGAGGAAAGAGATGGAATGCTGTGACAGATGACCTGGCCCTCTACAATCCTCCAACCTAAACCCTATAGAACTGGTTTGGGATGAGATGGATAGAAGAGTACTTGTGGCCAGAGCTTGTGGAAAGTCCTTCAGGCCTGTTGGAGAAGCATTCTAGGTGGATACATCTTTAAGCTGAATGAACGCCTAGCGTCTGCAATGCTGTCATCGAGGCGAAAGAGGGCTATTTTGAACAGTCTAAAATTTGAGAAAATTTCCCATGGTCCTTGCAATATTTCATATGTATTACTTCATTGTCTCAAGGTCTTTTACTATAAGGTGAATACAATGGCTAAAATAGGGACAACCCAATCATCTCTTGATCTTTGTCTCTCATGTCTGCCTGGTTTTCCATCATTCCTCCCCAGATAAAGAGACTGAGTGACTATGTCATAGGGTATCATGACAGTGTCCTGCTCTTTGGACACGTGCTAAGGCAGATGGCAGAATCACCCCCCGTCAGCATGGAAAACAGTGTCGAGCAGGAGGTCTTGACAAGTAGTCCCTTCAGGAACATCTCCTTCGAAGGTACAGTGTTCCTGGGAAGGACACTGACTTTGTAGGGTGTATTAAGAACATTCTAGAACAGAATAAGCCTCACATGGACTGGTTACTTCTGGTAGGGCCACTAGATCAGTGTTTCTCAAACTGGTCTTCAAGGACTCCCTCAGAGCTCGCCAGCTCTAGAGTAAAAATGTGGACTGTCTGTTAGAGAGCTGGGAGGGAGCAAAAACGTGGACTGTCTGTTAGAGAGCTGGGAGGGAGCAAAAATGTGGACTGTCTGTTAGAGAGCTGGGAGGGAGCAAAAACGTGGACTGTCTGTTAGAGAGCTGGGAGGGAGCAAAAACGTGGTATATTCACATGTATTTGTTTGCTCAGGAATGGCTGGGCACTATGTACTGGATGAATATGGGGACAGGGATGTGAATCTTTCCATCCTTTACGTGGACAATGTTGACAATCAGGTAAGCTGACATTTATCAATCACAGCACAGCCATCAGGATTAATGGTCTGTGGATGCCATTGTCAAGATCAAGAAAAGAGGATGATGGGAATGTTAATTTCAGTGCAGGTAGCACATGAAAAAGCAGGGAAGATGATGTATTTTGCTTCTTAAAATGGGGAAGAGATGAGGTGCAGGAATAGAGGAATAAGGATTCTGAAGTCTGATATGACTGAGCTACTGTGAAATGGTTTTGCCGGTGCTGAAATCAATATTCAGTAAAACCCAGGGATCAGACTCTCGTAAAGCGAGAGACACGACACAGTTTGTGTCCCTTCTGATTGTGATCTTTAAGGAGCTTTAATGGGGCACCTCGAAAGGGAGGCACTTTCAGTCTTTTAGGTTAAAGGGACGGGTGGTCAGCGGTCCCCAGCCCCTGCATGTCCCTGTCCTCCACCCCTCTCTTCAGATGTGACCTGTTCTTCCTACAGTACAAGCTTCTGTTTGAGTTTGACACGTCCACCAACGTGACCACAGTCGTCAATGAGAAGCCTTGTTGCTTCCTGTGGACTGATGGAGGTCTCCCGGATGACCGCCCCCCAGTAAACGGTAACAGTGCGTACCCATCTTACGTCATCTTCCATTGTCGAAGACCAGTTCCAATACTAAGAACAGAAATACAGAGGAGGGTAAAAATCCCCGGATGTCGTTTTTGCCCCAAATATCAAGGATACATGTGTTGCATCATCACCAAACAAGACAAATCGCATGATTCATTGCACCCCCAAGTTTATTCTTGGGAGGCAGGTTAGCAAGACCGCTCTTGCCAAGACCTCAAGTACGATCTTGCATTCTTTGTATTGAGAAACATCCTCTGTTTCATGATGTAGTATGGTATAGATTAGAAATAGGTTATGAACGTATCTATCATCAATCCCTAACTTGGGTAGACCACATTGTTCCTGACTCCTCTAGAGCTCAACATCGTAGTGCTAATCCTGGGGATCGTCTTGCTGGTGATGTCAGCCATTGCTTTCGTGTTCTACAGGTAACTGTGCCCCCTAACCTCACACTGCACTTTCGATTAGATCCCATCCTTTCAAATTCCCTTTCTGACTCCTTTTATACCCCATACCGCTGCTGACCAGTGGACAGCTCATCCGCAGCTCATTGCTGTGGTAAAATATCTTTCGGGCTGTAGGCAAAACAAAAGAGCACGTGAGATCAAGAAGAGGTGGTCCCATATCGAGTCTGGCCTCATTTTTCCCGTGGATGGGAAGGAGCACAGCCTAGTCTCCTTGAAGGTGAGGCCTTCCCTGTCCACCCCACAGGGCAAAAACAAGCTCCTCTCACCCTACTCCTCTCTTCCAGCTTGTCATGGATTACTGACTTTCATCCCTGGTCCATGTAGCTCATGTTTTGCTTCCAAATATATTTTTATCCTGTTGTATGTGGTGGTACATTTTCAACACAAATGATAATTAAGTTTGTGCAACATCAGATGTGGATAGTTCAGAAAGTAAAAATCCAGTCCAAGATTTTGTTTCTACCAACCAGTTGAGTACTTTGTCACTATGACTCTTTATACACAACTGGTTGGTTGAAACAAAATCTTGGACTGGATTTTTACTTTCTGGACCTGAACTATCCACTTCTGATAATTATCCATATTGTTCAGAATTAATTTTGGTGTGTCACAGAAATGTGGGATTAGGGGTCCCTTGGAGGACTGTTTTAATAATAATAGTCTTCTGTTGTTTCCTTTAAATGAATCCCACTCTATTTCTTGCGTAACAGATTGATGAAGACCACAGGAAAGAGAGCACTGAGAGAATGCATGTGGCTCGCTACGACAAAAAGGTCCTGTTACATGACTCGGCATGTAGTCCGCAACCATTTTCCTCTGGCTTCCTCATCTTTGTCTTGCTCTGAAGGAATCGTGATAAAATTAGGCAGTTTGGTGAGAGACGCATAACAAAGCTTTTATCCTTTCAGATTGTGATCCTTAAAGAGCTCTACCACACAGACGGCTATTTTAGCGAGACCCAGAGGATCGAGCTCAATGCGGTAAAGCTCATCGGCCATACCCTCTAGTCCCCCATCTGTATGTTATTCTGTCCTTTTTGCAGCCATTTCACTCATTTTCTTAGCATAACCTGGATATTATAGGCCGTAATATTTTAGCTACGACACTCACAGGTTCAACAGTAGGGCCTCATGTAACATGTCCATGTTTTTATTTGCTGGACTACCTACCAATCAAGTCACATGACCACCAGTGTTGGCCCGCCTACTTGTGCCAGTCTTGCTGTCCTGCCCCCCCTTAGCCTCCCCCTTCTCGTTCCTCAGCTGCTACGCATCGACTACTACAACTTGACGAAGTTCTATGGCACGGTCAAATTCGAGCACGGCGTCTTTGGGGTATTCGAGTACTGCGAACGGGGATCCCTGAGGGTAGGAATGGAAGTACCCGGCTGGACTGTCCGTGATGGATGGCCTGTCATTTGGGTTTACCCAGTGACTGAATATATGGCCGTATTTACAGCTAGCAAGCTAATAAAAGCTCTTCTCGTCACAAACCCACAGCTCTCTTCCATATACCTTTCCTCCTTGCAGTATGTACTGGATGATAAAATCTCCTACCCAGATGACACCTTTATGGACTTGGAGTTCAAGACTTCGGTCATGTATGACATTGCCAAGGTACTGTATGAGCAGAAGGTATGTGTCTGTACACAGGAAATGAGTGTAATTACAGGGGAAAATTTAATCTGAGATTCAACACATGGAAGTAAATCTGATGCAGTGAGTAGGTGACATGCAGGCTGGTGACCATTCCAACACGTGAAAAAATGCGTAAACTAGCCTGATTTACGTAACTTTTACACCATTCCAATGCGTCCTTGTATACTTAAGTGCAGGAACTTAGTTCCTCAAGAGGAATAACCTCTAGGTTATCAGGTCATGTCTGTAGCCAGTGTCTCACTTAGGTTGTCATCCACGGTGACCCGTGCAGGGCATGTCTTACCTCCACTCCAGCAGCATCAGTGTCCACGGGCGCCTGAAGTCCACCAACTGTGTGGTGGACAACCGCATGGTGGTGAAGATCACCGACTTCGGCTGTAATACCATCCTGGTCCCGGGCAAAGGCAAGGCCTGACCTACTCTCATAAAAAGTCATTAATAAGCAGTAATAAACCCCACTGCTGTCATAAAGCAGAGACGGTGTGAAGCACTGTGAGTTAGGACTCCACACCTGTGATGGGAAGGTCACTAGTTCAAAACCTGTGGCTTGCAGAGTGAACATATGTCATTTGGGCCCTTGAGTGAGGCCCAAAGATCCCAAACCGTGCTCCAGGGGTGCCAGACAACTGGTTGACACTATACGATAACCATAAACCCTTTGTCACTCTGTCTTTTATAGGAGAATAAGATGATATATGAAGACCTGTACAAAAGGCAATAAACAAAATATCATAAAATATCATTATCAGTTGAAAGTGAGTGATTGGAAGCACAACATGACTTTAATTTTTCACTCTACCACAGAAGAAGATACCATAGTCTAAACGTTTGTGACTGCTGTGGGCTTTTTATCTCGCAGAAGATTCGATTATTTAGATAATGCTACACTTGTAGACCTTCTGTTTTGCGCACTGAGTTTGTTTCACTAATATATTTATACCTTTATGTCCTGTCTAGCTTGCTGTTTTTGTCTGTTTCCCACAACTTCCTTGGCATTGGATTTTTCCATATCAATGATACCTGTGATTTTCCCTGCTCACCCTGGTTCCTCACCCCTCGCACGTTCTCCTGTTCCCTCGTCAGACCTGTGGACGGCGCCGGAGCACCTGCGCAGGCGGGGCGTCTCCCAGAAGGGTGACGTGTACAGCTACGCCATCATCGCACATGAGATCATGCTGAGGAAGGCCCCCTTCTACACCAGGGCCTGCTCCGACACGGCAGGTAAGGCCCAGATAATGCACACTAAATTAATTAAGGGAGTATAGTGCTCTGTCAAAGTGAAAGCAAAGGAGTATAGCACTCTTTCATAACGATAGCAAAGGAGTATAGTGCTCTGTCAAAAGCAGAGCAAAGTAGTATAATGTTCGGTCAAAATGAAAGCAAAGGAGTATAGTGCTCTGTCAAAAGGAGAGCAAAGGAGTATAGTATTCGGTCAAAATGATAGCAAAGGAGTATAGTGCTCTGTCAAAAGGAGAGCAAAGGAGTATAGTGCTCTGTCAAAAGCAGAGCAAAGTAGTATAATGTTCGGTCAAAATGAAAGCAAAGGAGCATAGTGCTCTGTCAAAAGGAGAGCAAAGGAGTATAGCGCCCTGTCGTAATGAATTGGGTGACTGGAGGTCATTTTTTTATGGGTCTCTTTCTTTAGAGAAGCTGTTCAGAGTGGAGAACCCCACACCCACATGCTTCTTCAGACCTGACCTCGGCTTTCAGGCGCAGGGAGAGGCAGAACAGGAGGTACGGCCGCTCCAGCTGACCACCTCCTCGGTCGTCCCACCATGTGCCCGAATTGGTCCAAGGGCATCACCCCTCCATCTGTGTGTCCCGACGCTCACAGCTGCACGGACTCATTAAGAACAGCTGGGAGGAGGACCCAGAGAAAAGACCGGACTTCAAGAAGATTGAGAGCTCCCTGAGCAAGATTATCAGGTGAGTGTAAAAGCTTATCAGTGTGTGACCGCAGCTTTTTAAACTGGGAAAAGTCAGACACAATTGCCACATCTGAAGGAAATGATGCTTTATTTGCCATTTGCACAAGTATGAGTACATTGAAGTGCTTCTTCCAGTGCTGTTGGAGCATTTCGGGGAGTTAAGATCCTTGCAGATGGGCCCAATAGAGATTGCTCTGCTAAGGCAAGGGCTTGAACCAGCAACCTTCTGATTACAAGTCCAAAGATTTAGCTCATTGAGCCACACAGCACCTCATGTCTCAGACTTACAGATCACAAAGAGAATAAACAAGTATGCGTTTGTGGGGTCTGTAACTCTGCAGTAACCTCCATGACCGCGCCAATGAAAGCTACATGGACAACCTGATCCGGCGGCTGCAGATGTACTCCCGCAACCTGGAGCACCTGGTGGAGGAGCGGACGGCGCTGTACAAGGCCGAGAGGGACCGTGCCAACTGCCTCAATGTCATGCTGCTGCCTGCGTGAGTGTGCATGAGGCGGGGGCACTGAACGCTGAAATGACATTTAAATCTGAAGCTGGTTTTTAGAAACCACTTGGAATCCAATCCCAGGCCACCAGGAAGCTTTTACAATCTGAGTTGAGAAGATAGGGCTAGCTGCCTTTAGTTTGTGTTATTGAGAGAGACAGAAAGGACTAAGGTGTAGGCCAATATCCATTAGTAACGTGACATGACCCTCATGTGACCCCAACCTACCACCCGCAGTCCCGTAGTGCGGTCCCTGAAGGAGACGGGCCACGTGGAACCAGAGCTCTTCGAGGAGGTGACCATCTACTTCAGCGACATAGTGGGCTTCACCACGCTCTGCCAGTACAGCACGCCCATGGAGGTGGTGGACATGCTCAACGACATCTACAGGAACTTCGATAGCATCCTCGACAACCACGATGTTTACAAGGTAAGGAGGGTGGTGCCATTTTGGGAAGGAACACTATCTCACATCCATTTGGAGACCTTCTATTGTCCTTCCACATCAGGTAGAGACCATTGGCGATGCCTACATGGCGGCATCAGGGCTTCCACGCAGGAACGGGAACAGGCATGCTGTGGACATCTCCCGCATGGCTCTGGATATCGTGTCCTTCCTGGGCAGCTTCAAGTTACGCCACATACCCAGCTTGCCTGTATGGATGCGCATCGGGGTCCACTCAGGTACAAGACACCAGGCCACACCCACTTCAGGGTCCACTCAGGTACAAGACACCAGGCCACACCCACTTCAGGGCCCACTCAAGTACAAGACACCAGGCCACACCCACTTCAGGGTCAACTCAAGCATACCAAGCCACAACCACTTCAGGGTCCACTCAGGTACAAGACACCAGGCCACACCCACTTCAGGGTCCACTCAGGTACAAGACACCAGATCACACCCACTTCAGGGTCCACTCAGGTACAAGACACCAAATCACACCCACTTCAGGGTCCACTCAGGTACAAGACACCAGGCCACACCCGCTTCAGGGTCCACTCAGGTATAAGACACCAGGCCACACCCACTTCAGGGTCAACTCGAGCATACCAAGCCACACCCACTTCAGGGTCCACTCAGGTACAAGACACCAGATCACACCCACTTCAGGGTCCACTCAGGTACAAGACACCAGATAACACCCACTTTAGGGTCCACTCAGGTACAAGACACCAGATCACACCCACTTCAGGGTCCACTCAGGTATAAGACACCAGGCCACACCTACTTCAGGGTCCACTCAGGTATGACACCAGGCCACACCCACTTCAGGGTCAACTCGAACATACCAAGCCACACCCACTTCAGGGTCCACTCAGGTACAAGACACCAGATCACACCCACTTCAGGGTCCACTCAGGTACAAGACACCAGATCACACCCACTTCAGGGCCCACTCAGGTACAAGACACCAGGCCACACCTACTTCTGGGTCCACTCAGGTACAAGACACCAGGCCCCACCCACTTCAGGGTCAGCTGAAAAGGAATATTAAAGCCTTGTTAATTTTTAGCAATTAGTCGACCCTTCCACATCGTAGGGGTTAGGGCCGCAGGCCCCCCCCCAAAGCAAAAAGACACGAGAAACTTGCGATACAAAGATCACTGCAAGACATCACGTGAGAGGCCACCGTAAACGTGCTTGGCGTTGCCAAACCAGCATTGTATATTTTAAGCATTTATAAGTTACTTTTTGTCTGCTGGTCCTCACATGCCAGGGTGGACCGTTCACAATTCAGGATGTTACTTGTATGCTAAAGGAAACGCTCATCGAATGGGGCTGTCCTGTTATAGACCATGTGTGCCCATGTGTGACCCTGTGCTTCTTACATCTGTTTCTTTGTAAAGGTCCCTGCGCTGCTGGGGTAGTGGGTGTGAAAATGCCGCGTTACTGCCTGTTTGGAGACACTGTTAACACCGCCTCCCGGATGGAGTCCACGGGCCTCCGTAAGAACCAGCTCCCAGGACATACACACATACATGCGTTGAAGCTACGGAAATGTCTACTATTGATGCATAAATACGCACCTGAGCAGTAATAAGTTAAACTCCTCTCCTGGTGCTCCCCAGCTCTGCGAATCCACATCAGTCAGCCCACTATTGAAATCCTCCAGAGGACAGACTGCAAGTTTGAGTACGAGAGGAGAGGGGAGATCTACCTTAAAGTAAGCAAGCCGGACGTCAGTGGTTTCTCCATCGACCTAGATTTTGTTCATTTTGGAGATGCGAACTGAAAATCTGTTTAATTTCAACAACCCCCCCCAGAGGTGGAAAGTTCAGGTCCAGAAAGTAAAAATCTAGACCAAGACTTTGTTTCAACCAACCAGTTGAGTATAAAGAGTCACAGTCAAAGTGCTGCTTGGTTGAAACAAAATATTGGTTGATATTTGTACTTTCTGGACCTGAACTTTCCACCTCCGCAACCCTCAGATGTTGTTTCTGTAGCAGGTCGGAAAAACAATTCACTAAACTGCAATGGAAATAGAATTTGCAAATTAGTAGGTAACATAAGATAAAATGATACTTAGTTCTTATAAAGCTACTAATTTGCGGAAACCCCACTTTGTGCTGAAGTACGAGGCATGGATCTTAATCGCGTAGAATGACTCGTGGCATTTATCCTTCGCATGCCATCGATTAAGGGAAACACAAGCTACTTGCAGTTTAACTTTGTTGAGTTATCTGTGCAAATCTTCAATGAAGTCACAGCTATAGACACCGACCGGTTTGGGCTCCAGATGACATCGTGTGGAAGAAGCAGGCAGTAGATGGAACCTGTTTGCCATGAATGACTGATTTTGGATGCAGGGCCCTCCAGTTTGGTTCTATCTACCATATCCTATGTGTCAGATGTGTAAAATTTCCATCCATTTTCTATAACCGCATGTCCTATTTATGGTCATGGGGGGTCCGGATCATGTCCCAGGACCCATGGGCACAAGGCAGGGACTAACCCAGGATGGGGTGCCAACCCACTGCAGGGCACACTCACACACCACACACACCTACGGGCAATTTGGCAACACAAGTTAGCTTCAGCATGTTTGGGTGGAAACTGTAGTACCCAGAGGAAACTCCACGATGACACATGGAATCCTGGTGGAGACTCAGAGGTGGGTGGCAACAATGCTGTGTATAACTGTGCCACCCCTGTCTAACCTCCATCCATCCATCCATCATCTTCCGCTTGTCCGGGGTTCGGGTCGCGGGGGTAGCAGTAACATGTTGTTGTACATTATAATCAAACCTGCTCTGAAAATACACTGAGTCACAGAAGGCAGGATTGGGAAGCTTCCAGAAAAGAAATGACATGGTCAGAGTTCTCTGGCCTGTTTGAGTTACCAGAGGACCCCCTACTAATGTTGTAGGTGTGGACTGGGAAGGTGGGGGGACAATGGTGAAATCTATCGACTGTTTATTAAATGCTGTTAGCTGAAGCACCTTGAGGCCCCTGGGCTTCAGCCTGGGAAAGCCTGTGCATTAAAGCACCCCTGGAAACCGTGATGCGAATGAAATTAAAGGTCCTCCAGCTAACCAGAGAGCCGTGGGTCTCCATGTGTCTTCCAGGGTAAAGGCACTGAGACGACCTACTGGCTGACGGGCGTCACTGGGGAGGCGTATAACCTGCCCACCCCCCCCGCGGCGTGAGTTCCAGCCAGCTGAGCCCTCGGCGCCATCATTCGCTGTCCAGTTCTCACGTCGGCCATTTCTCACGTCGGCCGTCTCTCCTCCTCCTGTCTCCTCACAGGGAGAACTTCCAGAGACTGCAGGAGGACCTGGCGGGGATGATCAGGTCCACCCTGGAGAAGCGGGGGCGCACGGAGGGGCTGGACAGGAGTAACACCCTCTCCATCCGAGGGAGGAGGAGGAAGAGGGACGAAGGCCAGGCTGACTACCAACCGGAGTACCTTCACTTGCCCACACTCAACGATTTTACCACATACCTATAGCTCTGCTTGCAGGTGACAACGAAAGCAGCCTCTGCTGGAGTCCAGCTCTGTGGTTCTCACAGACAATGAGTCTCCATTATTCTGTCAGTGACACTTCACTAAAACCAGAAGAGCCGACTAACAACCAGGGCCTGAACCTGTGAGACAACTTGACAATATACTCAGTAATGTTGCCTCCCAATCATCTGCCTAGAGAGATGTCAATCTAACAAATTTAACCCATATATCCTATATTTATCTTGTAAAACCAGTTGTCCACAAAAAAGTATATGATCTTTATATATGTTTTTTTTTCTTCTAATACTATTGGTTTTTCCTTTGCAACTTTATTTTTGATTTTCCAGAGTTTTTTTCACTTGTTATTTCACAGCACTTATTATTGATATCCTAATATTGCATTTCATGTAGCTCTGATAGTTAGTGATATGTAGTGTTGTAGTTCTCGAGACCGGTCTTGGTCTCGAGACCAATTTTTGGTGGTCTCGGTCTTGTCTTGGTCTCGACTCTATTTGGTCTCGGTCTTGTCTTGGTCTCGGACATAGCGGTCTCGATGGGATGGGGAAAAAAAGAGAAAACTGCACATCCTCACAGAACAGTATCATTATTTATTACGCGCCTCAATTCAAATGCAACCAGTCAGATGCATCCATTTCAAAAACGTTACATTTTATACATTTTCTCCACGGACACTGCCAGTGCTTCACAGTCCACACACATCATACACATCATATCATACATCGGCAAAAAAATGTCCTAAAATGTCCGCGAAGTCTATAGCATAGTTATAATTCAAATAAATTAGGTATTTTACATTGATTAGAAAGCACGGTCTTGGAGGTGCAAGTCAATCTGGAGGCTCATTCTCTTCAATTCAAAGCAAAGGATCATTACATAGCTGTATTCATAGCTTACCCGAGGCCTCTGTCCCTGGTATAAGAGACTTAATATGAACATCTTTCTGGTACATCCCATCTCTTTCCCTTGACGAGGTCTGATAAAATGGTTATAGGAGAGGATTGCTGAGAATATTATTTTCTATCAGGTCTCGTAACTATGACAAATCTGGGAGATTTTAAATGAGAGACATATGGACATATGGACAATATAATTAAAAAGATAACATGAATTTGATTTAACGAGTAATGACACTTTACAGCAATGCCTTTTTTCTCTACAGTTGATCTGGGTAATGTGATGTCGATTCTAGCCCTAGTCTGTTTTCGGTCTTGGTCTTGGTCTCGACCAGTCTTGGTCTTGGTCTCGCCTTAGTGTGTCTTGGTCTTGGACTTGGTCTTGGTACCCTCAAGTCTCGGCAGTGTCTTGGTCTTGATACCCTCCGGTCTCGGCAATGTCTTGGTCTCGGTTTAGGCGGTCTTGACTACAACACTAGTGATATGTTACTAAATGTTGTATTACCAGGGACAGATTATGGGTTGTGTGGGCCCCTGGGCAAAACGTTCGCGAGGGCCCCCACCCCTGCTGGCCCCGTCCGTAATCCATCCCTGTGTATTACAGCATTCTTTGGCAATATCCGTGCATTGTGTGATAAAGTTGCTTTTTGCATAGCCTCGTATGTGCTACTGTTATGTATCTTACGTTAAATGCGGGAAGTTGTCTCCTAAATACGTTGGTTCGTAAATGATTTCTCTTCAGATGTCGACATTAGAAGGATCAACTGCCAAGGTGAATGGAATTGTTTATTACTACATCAAGGTAAATACAAAACTGTCAAAATGAAAAAGGCTGACGACTGAAGACTCACTGCATTCTGTAAATAATATTTCTTAATTTATGCATTTTTGTGTAAGGCCTGTCTGTCTCTGGGCTACAGGAACAAAGACTGCCCAGAATGGTTCAAAGCCAGCTCTGCTAATCTAATGAAACAGTGTGTTAAGTAGTAAAAAATAAATCATACTAGCAAATCTAAGAAATAGATTTTAAAATGCACATATATTCAGATGAGAGCAGTAATAAAATTGGCTCTTGAACCCTTAGACTATGATTAGACAAATCTCATTTTCATGATTACACACATATTTTAAAATAAATGCATTGCAGATTTCAGCAAGCAGATGCAGAATTTAATGTAAAACTACATATAAGTGTATCTATTCAGTAATCTGCAAAATATCAGAGTCTAAAAAGGCCACAAATTTTAATGGCTCAGAGGAGCAGAGGTGGTAAATGGTCGGACTTAGCTTCATCTCTGCGATCTGGTTGTGGGATCCTCTCACTGCAAGGGCCAAAGTTTGGTCAAAACAAAGGCGGGAAAGCCCACGCGCCATCCCAGAGCCACTCAGCATAACAAACGGATGACAGAGGATTGCATGGTGCTCGGGAACCAAATCCATTTCCATTCAGATCAGCCCGGAACCGAAATGTGCAAAGACACGTGTGACTTGAAGCCGGTCATGTGCGAAGGTAAAGCTCCCCTCTCAGCTCGCCTACTGCACCGTCTTGGTCGTCACCAGCGCGGCGTCCCCCAGCTCTGTGGCAGGAAGTGGGATCCCGTGCTCCTTCCTGCCATTGCACACGTGCGCGCTGCTTTCTCCCCGCTCGTCACACCTCACCGCCTCCCTCCAGATGGAGTCCACTGGGTCCTGCCCCCCCGCGGGGCCTCCATTCTCGTATGGAAAGGCTGCTGGGGGCTCCTCTTCCTCTGCCGCCATCGCAGGCCGGTCTCTTCCTGCCTCAGCATCTGCCTCAGCTGGCCTCCCTGCCTCAACTGACACATCAAGCAGAGGAATCCTGCGGTTACTTTGCACATCAATAACTCCGTAGGGGTTTTATTTATCCTTGTAATATATTGGTCTGAGCTTACAGAATTTGGTCAGTCTCTGCTTATTTGCACAATCACTGACCAGATTTTCAAAGATGGAGGCTTGTTGTGTGCAGGGCAATGGTGAGTAAACACACATGCTTGTTTGTGTCTGGGGTGTATGCGTAAGTGTGTGCTCATATCAGCTTACACGCGCTTTACTCTTACACCTTGCTTTAACCAACGGATGTCGAGTCCCTTGAGAGCACCCCTGCCCCCCCACCACGTAAAAGTGGGAACAGAAACTTTATTTCGAGCGGTGGGAGGAGGGTTGTCACACTTCATTAGTATGATGCATCCCCTCCTCATTTCCCTTCACACTCCGCTGGTCAGAAATGTACAGACAAACTGAGAAAGTGGTTGAACGAGAGCTGAAACCGGGCCGAGGCGGTCGCCACGGTTTCTGAGACACACGGAACACCCGGTGATGCACGTCGCCATGGCACCGCGAGCCCCGCCTACCTGCGCCACGGACGGGCCTCCTCTCCCTCCTGAAGATCAGGCACCACAGCAGCAGAGCTAAAAGGGACACGCTTATGATGACCGCCACAGACACCCAGACGGACTTGCTGACCATAGGGGTCTTTGAGCACAAAGCTACAGTATTCAGCTTGACGGCAGGGGGGTCTGGATGAAAACATTAACAACAATCACTAATAAAAATTATTAAATGCTCAAATTAAAATCAATACTTTTAAAAAAATCTTGCACATGAAATATAACATATGCTGAATTACAATCCCTAAACTCATATTTTCATGCTTAAATAACGCCTGACTAAAATAAATGACGTTAAGACTGTAACAAATGCTTTTAAAGTATAATTTCAGATAAAGATGGGCCAGTTGGAACAATATTGAAACAGCCAAGAAAATCCCAGTAGTTTTAATGGTATTGTATCTGAATGTATAACTGTCAGTAGTTGCCTGCCTATTATCACACTCTCTCTCTCTCTCACACACACACACACACTATGATTATATCCATTTGTGCTTTTTAGAGGAAACCCACAGCGTCCATCACTCTGCTCTCCTCCTGGGACTCACCTGTCCCCTTCACCGGCATGCATTTATTGATCAGCTCGTCCCAGGAGCACCTCTTGTCCGCTGCCATGGACGCCGAACTCTCCGCGGCCGTGTCTGCTGAGGAAGACAGCGTGTCCCTGGGAGCGACACGTGTCGTCGAGCTGCATTTGGCAGAGAGAAAGAGGGGAGGCGGGTGACAAAAAAAAGAGAACAACTTCAAGACATTTGACTTCCTCTGCAGCGTAGAAAAGAATGAATCACCGAGGTGGTCCCATGGGGAGGCCTGCCACCACACTACAGCCAGATTACACTAGAAGAATGATATAGCAAATGTATCAGAAGATGATTGACTACACCTAAAGCTTAAATGCACTGTAAAAACGATTGCAGGGTGTCACCAGTACTTTCCAGTGACACCTGGGGAGGGGCAAGGGCAGAGGTAGGGGGAGTAAATTGGGAGTAATGGTCTGGGTCTCATATAGGCTTATATATATTTCAAGCATACAGGTACATGTGGATTATTTTTTCACATATCACATCTTACAGTCCTATAAGACACACAGACATACATGTATACAGATAACGCAGAGTAAAGTTAAATCAGGTAAAAATTTATTGTCATTTCAAATATGCAGGCACACGCTGAAATGAAATGGCGTTTGTCTGACACTTTAAAAATTGATTGATTACAAAGGAGTAATTACTGGTTCATTAAAACGACCAGATACAGTATAATGATAATAATAATAATAATAGTTTTTGGTTAGCTTGCAAACAAGTATTACTGTATATAAAGAATTATTTCGACGAGCGTTGCAACGTCGCCCCAGTGGCCTAATGGATAAGGCACTGGCCTCCTAAGCCAGGGATTGTGGGTTCGAGTCCCATCTGGGGTGGAAGTTTTTTGTTCTAATGTGTATTGGCTATGTCATATTAAAAATAAAAAATACCGACGAGCTGTCGGCTGCACATCCGTTTTTCTTGATAATAGTATATTATTACGAAACCGTGTTCAGCACGTGTACAGCAAACGTACACACTCTTACGCTTTTCAAATACGTGCACTAGGTGCAAATTGTCGTTAACCTTAAAGAGTTGCCAAATTCACCGTTCAACTGTATAGGGCGACCCGTCATATTTAATGCTGAAAGCCGAAGAACGTGCCAGCTGGGAAGTGCTCCCGGTACACTCATCCAATCAGCGGACTCTACCCATAACTTACGTACTTAACTCTCCGTTCGCAGTACAGTAGCCTACTTAGTTTTGTAAATCACACTCAGGGTTTGTGGCGGAGAATACGAGAGTTTACATCGAGTGCTTTTAACGCTTAGTAATTGCTATTCAGTAATAATTTAAGCGTAAAACAAGAAAAATGGCGTTAAGCTTTGAAAGCAAATTTTATGTTATTATATGCGCTGTGACCCTGACCTTCGTTAAGGCAGACAGTAAGTAACTTACATAACTTTTAAATAACAATTCCGCTGACGTTTAATGTTGCTTTTCTGCAATGAGACAGTTCTGTGATTGAGTGGCGACTTTTTCTTAAGCACTTGTTTCTTTTTAAAGTGAATATACATTTTTTAGCTTTAAAAAGCTTAACTCTTCTGTGGAAAGTACGATTGATCTGGATTCGGTGCGCTCCCGTAAAACAGATCATTACACGGACATGAAATAATTCGTTAACACCGGCAATTCAACTAATTTGTAGCTGTTTTCCTGTAATAGGAATTTCCCGGTTTTTCTTTCTAAACCTTGTTTCTGTTTCGCAAGCTATTTATTTATTTATTTGTTTGGTTGTTTTAAAACGAAACAAGTTATGAGAGTTTTACCGAATCACGTGGGGAAAAGCGTATGTTTTTTATTTGATTATGAGCTTGGACTTTTAATCACAATGTTCATGCCTCATGTCATATATCCAAGCACCCTTTTCTGTCCTTTTCTGTTGTAAAAGCTGCGCTATTACCTCTACATGCCTCAGATTGTGATTTAATAAAAATACTATAATAATAATAGCTTAATTACAGCAAAATCATTATTTCACCCCTGTCTAATTAACACTTAGATTTTCAGTTTGACAGCCGGTAACGGTTTAATGGAGACTTTTACGAAGGAGTCACGCATGTCTCTTAGAAATGCAGGTAGCCACTGTGTATTGGGATGATGCCCATAAGACCGTGCTGCTGAAAGAAGGGGTGATGGAGAAACAAGGTGATGCTTACGGGTACTTCAACGACACATTGCTCCAAACGGGTTGGGGAGTTCTGGAGCTACGGGCGGGGTATGGGGCGACCCCCAGATCTGATGAGATAACCCACTACCTAGCGGGATACCTCGAGGGATACCTCACTGCCCAGTAAGTATATAGCAGTCTTTTTTGTATGCTTAAACCTGTTTTTATTAATACATGATGATGAGTATTAAGTACATACACTTTACCTTACATATTATACAGCAATATGTAGATCAGGGGTAGGTAGTCAGGCAGGTTTTCTATGATAAATCACACCTGATCTTGGGCAGGTAGTAACTCATCAGGTAGAATAGAACGTGCTGAATGCCGGCACTGCAGGATCCGGATTGCCTAGCGCTGAAATGGAATATTTTCTGTTTATCAGGCAGATGTTTAGCCACTATTCGAACATGTACCCAGAGCTGATTACTGACCAAAAAACACTGATCGCCGTGAAGAATTTTATGAGGTAAGAGAGAGGCTCCTTTACTAAGACGGGACACCATCACCGCCCCCTTTTAAAAGGCTGACATTGCTCATCCCTGTTGCCCAAATGCTACCCATCTGCACACAGCAAGCAGGACTCCTGGGTGAGGAACCAGGTGAAGCAGCAGAAGAGCGGAGACCCATTCTGGCGACATATGGGCTTTGTGGTGGCCCAACTGGATGGGCTGTACGCTGGAGCAGCGTACTGGGCGAAACAGAAGCAAAAGACGGTGGGTGATGGGGGAATGGAATATCAACTGCCCCCCCCCCCCCCGTAAAAATAGATAAATAAATAAAAGCTTATCCTTTATCTTCTATTATAAATTCCCACAGAAGCACTAAATATACACTCACCTAAAGGATTATTAGGAACACCTGTTCAATTTCTCATTAATGCAATTATCTAATCAACCAATCACATGGCAGTTGCTTCAATGCATTTAGGGGTGTGGTCCTGGTCAAGACAATCTCCTGAACTCCAAACTGTATGTCAGAATGGGAAAGAAAGGTGATTTAAGCAATTTTGAGCGTTGCATGGTTGTTGGTGCCAGACGGGCCGGTCTGAGTATTTCACAATCTGCTCAGTTACTGGGATTTTCACGCACAACCATTTCTAGGGTTTACAAAGAATGGTGTGCAAAGGGAAAAACATCCAGTATGCGGCATTCCTGTGGGCGAAAATGCCTTGTTGATGCTAGAGGTCAGAGGAGAATGGGCCGACTGATTCAAGCTGATAGAAGAGCAACTTTGACTGAAATAACCACTCGTTACAACCGAGGTATGCAGCAAAGCATTTGTGAAGCCACAACACGCACAACCTTGAGGCGGATGGGCTACAACAGCAGAAGATCCCACCGGGTACCACTCATCGCCACTACAAATAGGAAAAAGAGGCTACAATTTGCACGAGCTCACCAAAATTGGACAGTTGAAGACTGGAAAAATGTTGCCTGGTCTGATGAGTCTCGATTTCTGTTGAGACATTCAAATGGTAGAGTCAGAATTTGGTGTAAACAGAATGAGAACATGGATCCATCATGCTTTGTTACCACTGTGCAGGCTGGTGGTGGTAGTGTAATGGTGTGGGGGATGTTTTCTTGGCACACTTTAGGCCCCTTAGTGCCAATTGGGCATCGTTTAAATGCCACGGCCTACCTGAGCATTGTTTCTGACCATGTCCATCCCTTTATGACCACCATATACCCATCCTCTGATGGCTACTTCCAGCAGGATAATGCACCATGTCACAAAGCTCGAATCATTTCAAATTGGTTTCTTGAACATGACAATGAGTTCACTGTACTAAAATGGCCCCCACATTCACCAGATCTCAACCCAATAGAGCATCTTTGGGATGTGGTGGAACGGGAGCTTCGTGCCCTGGATGTGCATCCCACAAATCTCCATCAACTGCAAGATGCTATCCTATCAATATGGGCCAACATTTCTAAAGAATGCTTTCAGCACCTTGTTGAATCAATGCCACGTAGAATTAAGGCAGTTCTGAAGGCGAAAGGGGGTCAAAAACCATATTAGTATGGTGTTCCTAATAATCCTTTAGGTGAGTGTATATACTAATGAAGATTGTAGAACCTGTGTCAGACAAACATTTTATTATATGAGTCATTTATGCTTGTGTTATGTTTTTTTTGTGAAACTGTACCCTAAACAGTGTTAGCCTTATTTTAAATTCTGAAATTTTGGAAATAATTTGAAAATCTTCCTTATATCACATCCTTGCATGGCGTGAGTATTGTATGAGTGCCCATTGCAATGTCATGGTATACAATGCACCCATCCCCCCCCCCCCGTCGGGACAAATTCGGTTCTCTCCAATATGAAACTCCTTCTGGCACCACTGGATGTGCACACGTTACCGGAACACAGCAGAGCAGTTTTGGAGCGGAAGATTGAAGGAGACAGGCTCGACGTGCAGGCGGACCTTTGCTTTCAGTTAATGTCACCAGACCTTCATCTTATTTTTATTACCATAATTCATTGTTGAAATGGATTGTTCTGGCCTGTGCCATCTTGTATTTAATCTGATTTCACTTCCCCTCCAGCCCCTGCCGATGTTTGCAGTACAGTTCCTCAATGCACTGGGTGATCTTCTGGACCTAATACCTGCCCTGGTGCATCATAAAGCCCATCATCCTCAAAACCACTTAAAAATTCCTATGGGCCACTGTTCTGCCCTCATTAAGGTCAGAGGTCACCGTTTCTTTGTATGCTTAAAGTTACTTTACATTGGTAGCATTAAGATGTCCTCCTAACCAAATTTTTACCATGGACACAATAGGTATAGGTCGTCATCATCTTTGCTTAAAGGGATATGTATTTAAAGGGGCGTGTGTATTTGCCAAAGCAGCTTCTGCTAATATTTTTTTACTAATGTTTTTTTGCTAACGTTTTTTTGCTAATGGCTTCCTTGTTTTTCTGCCCTCAGATGCTGCCAGGATATGAGAACCTCCTGCTTTCTCACTCAAGCTGGTACGTCTATAGCGCCACAATGCGTATCTACAAGTACTGGGACTTCAAGATGACAGAGCCTCACGCAGCCACAGGCAAAGTCTCCTTCAGCAGCTACCCTGGTCAGTGCGACGTGATTGGCTGCCTGGAGAACTGGGGACATGCTTTGAATTTTATTGATGAAATGGCATTGGAGCTCAAACCCGGGAAAGCCCAGTGAGGGATATTTTGAATAACAGGAAGTAGAATTAATTCCATGACAGTGAATAAATAGTTACATCTACTCAAACTTTATTTGATGCTGAAATGTTTGACCAGTTACTGGTCAACTTTGCTTTGCTATAACTTTGCTTTGGTATGAATATCTTTCATATTGTCGTATTGTACAGTAATCTTAAATTGGGATTTATAGGACTTGGGAATATCGCAGTCATGTTTCAGACAGTCTGAACATCACTTATTGTGAACATATACAGGAATCCAACTTCCTTATGGCTGTTTCAGTGTAGTGTCATGGTGAGCTTACCCCTGGAGTGACAGGGAACAAGGCAGAGTAACACCCTGGATGGGATCCCAGTCAATTTCAGGGCACAAACACTCATGCTCAGGCACATTTTCCTAACAGGCTGTTTTTGGACTGCAGGGGTAAAATAGAATCCTTTCAGCAAACCCGTTCTAAAGACACAGGGGAACAGATGAGCTCCAAACTGAGCCAGGGGTGGGAATGAACCTGAAGCTGAGTCACTGCCTTACACTGAATGCAAACACTATATGGCAAAAAGTATGTGGGCACCCGTATTATTTTAATTGCTGACACAGATGTATAATTAGATACAGTCACACAATTTCCTGTAACAAATATTAGCATCAGGATGGGCGGCGGGACATCATGGGCACCAACATAGGACACAGTCTTTCCAACAAGTCCATTTGCCACATTTTTGCCCTGCTAGAGCTTCCCTGGTCGACCGCAAGTGATGTAATTGTGAAAGTCAAAATGTCTGGGAGCAAATTCAGTTACGAAGTGCTTGGCCACACGAGCTCAGACAGGGACCTGAGCCCCCAACATCAACACCCAACCTGAATGGCAGCAAGTCCCACCAGCAATGTTCCAACATTTAATTTTTAGGTTCTCAAAAGAGTAGAGGCTGTTATAGTAACAATGGGTTGATCAACTTCTTATTTATACCCTTTTGAGCGAGATGTTGGACAAGCTAGTGTCCCCATGCTTTGGGTAATATAGTGTATCAAAGTAGAACTTAATATATATCATTATACTTTGAATTCATCTTCAAATAACCATTGACCAAATTTGGTCTTAAACTGCAGCACTGAATTTCTCTAGTTTAACAGCACAGTGAAAAGAGGAAGCATGTGCTGCTTTTCACTTTGCAAATCTAGTCTGAACTTGATCTGAAACCATCCATAAGGAACCCTTCTGCATTTCTCCACTTAATCAGAACAGTGTGGGAACGATAAGAGAAAGTGACTTGCTGCTGAACCCCTCCCTCGACGTTCTGCTGTAGGTTTCCTGGTGTCCCTGGATGACTTCTACCTACTGGGTAGCGGATTGCTGATGACCCAAACCACCAACCTGGTATTCAACAACTCCCTTTTCTCACTGATCACACCTGAGAGCCTGCTGGCCTGGCAGAGAGTTCGACTTGCACATTACCTGGCACATGACGGGGAAGAATGGGCACGTGTGTTTTCCAAGTACAACTCTGGTAAGGCTCCCCAGGCAAACTGGTGGGAGTTTCATTTTAAGGCTGGAGTTGGTCAAGACTCAAGAGTTTACTTTATTGTCAACACATCCATGTACAAGTACACAGTGCGCTGAAATACCGTTTCTCATTGGGCCCCTATGATGCCATACAAAAATACAAATACAGTAAATTAATGTATGACACACAATACAATATAATACAATATACATATAGTGTATAAAACTGTTTGTGCATGAGTGCAGTGGATTGCAATTGTGCAGTGTAGTGCAGTGAAGAATGCAAACGTTATTTTAAAAAAAAGGAAACGGCAAATAGCAGTATAGTTATATCTGCATACTCTATTTTTATTACGTAAATGTCTTTAATTTGAATTTTGATCTTGTTTTCCTCTTGCTTTGGGGGTGGGGATCCCACCCAGGTACCTACAATAACCAGTACATGGTGGTGGACTTGAATAAAGTGTCTCTGGGCAAAAGCATTGACAGTGGTGCTCTGACCATTGTTGAGCAGATCCCTGGACATGTGTCCTACTCTGACCAGACTCAGGCCCTCCGCAGAGGTGAGGCGTCCATGCACCAGTGCGTCTGGCTTTAAGGTGCATGAGGTGGGGTACCTGAGCTCTCATGCTTATCCTGATTGCCATCCATCTCTCCATCTAGGCTACTGGCCTTCCTACAACATTCCATTCCACCCGGACATCTACAACCTGAGTGGCTACAGGGAGATGTGGAAGGAATATGGCGAGGACTTCTCCTATGACCTTTGTCCACGTGCCAAAATCTTCCGCCGGGACCAGGGGAGCGTCACAGACCTTGCGTCACTGAAACACATCATGAGATATAACAGTATGCGTCGTCTCTGCCCGCATCTCCCCTTTGCCCCACGTTGTCTCAACGTTGAATCTCTACTCTTTTATTTCAGACTACAAAAATGACTCCTATTCCAAGGAAGACCCATGTAAGGCCATTTGCTGTCGCGATGACCTCCAGTTGGAGCACCCCACTACAATGGGTTGCTATGATACTAAGGTAAGCACTTTGGTAGCTATTATTAATCTCAAATTTGGGGTGTAATTCCATATGGGGGGAGGGGATTGTTGGTGCTGAACAATGTAAACGATGTTGTATTCTCATAAACCCCATAGGTGACGGACTTCCACATGGCACAGATGTTCAAGGCGGAGGTAGTGAATGGGCCCACGACCGAGGGGGGGCTGCCACCCTTCACCTGGAACAAATTCAACAGCACCTTGCACGACGGGCTACCCCCCACCTATAACTTCCCCTTCGTTCCCATGCGACCCACACTTTTCCAGCCGTGAGCAGAGTTCTGAGGGATCATGGGACAGGGAGGTGGGGGGTCGGCAAAGATGGTGCTCTGTTCTGTCAGTGGATGATAGAAAGCTGATAGAATGATATGAAAATCTGATGCAATGCGGTGGTTAATTGAAAACAGGGAGGAGGTGTATATAGTATATTAGGTAATCACATTATATATTCTGAAGGCACTCCAATCATTCTGTAAATGCTGATATGACCTGTACTGCACTTATGTGTTCTTCAAACACACCAACGTATTGAGCGTCTTAAGATGTCTTATTTGATTTGCTTTTTGTATTCTCAGAATATGGATCTCTTAAGTGTTAAAATTTCATGTTTTACCTCAGAATTCCCCCCCCCCAGATTTGCCACTTATGTTTAAACGTACATTGGCTGTAAGTCTTTGTTAGAACCAAGGAATACAACGTGTATGGGATAATCCACGATGCGGTGTACGGGTATACAAAAATAATCAACTTGGTGGTAGCTTATTTCGGTATAACCGCACACATGCAAATGGTTTATCCCGTTTATACCACAGCTAACGAACAAAAGAATAATGAACTAATCACGATTAATTTTTCTGAAGAAAATTATTTCAATTAGAAATATGCTCTTAAAAAATATAGTTCCTACTGGTCAAGCTACTGACTGGAAGCGGCAAGTCCGTTAAGTTACCGTAGAAAATCGTCAGCATTGAGGGAATAATTAATAAAATAAAGGGAATGATTCTATAAGGCTGTAACTAATCAAAACAAGAACTGACTGGCGCGCCGGCAAGGCAAGGCTACCTATTCGGAACAGATAGGGGGGGCGACAGAGAATATCAGTGGCCCCTACTTATCTTTTAGCCTTCCAGAAGGACAACTACTGTACGAGCCGGCTGGAATCACACATGTGGTTGTCACGTACACGGAAGGTACCGAGAAAGGGGGGGGGGGGATGCCCAAAGGGCTTTAAAGGGGATACAGCTGATACATATGGCAGAGCCTCCTCCTGTACATGCTGAATGTATGTCAGATGGTCGCTCCCTGATTATAATCAGTCAAGAGAATGAACCGGTGATTTGCAACTTCTCCCCGTGCCAGCTGTGAATCTCTTCTCATCCACGGACCCGGTGGAGACGCCGTGCTCCAACAGCAGATAGGCGCTTGCGTTTTGAAAATTATGCTGATAACTGCTTTTTTACGAGTAAAAGGTCACACTGGTTTTTATATTAACATGTTTAAAACATTAACACGTATTAATACAGAATTTAGCTACTGGAGCTACCTGTGCGGTCACGCGAAGATAATTAGCACCCACGTGACATCTCTGGACCAATAAGAAAACAGAATTTACTAAACCGTAATGTAAATAATTCAGGGCTTCCTTTATAATAAAAATTCATGAATTATTACGCTGAGTTCATTTTTTATGGCGTTACTGTTGCTCTTCTGGTTCATACACTGCCGAATCTAGGGTGTTTACATATTCTTGTACATGTCGTATGTACCAGAAGAGGCTTTTATACTTGGGAGTTGAATTTTGCCCTGCTTTTAAGTGATTCCTGAAGGAACTTGCGCAAGTAGTGTGCACCACACAGCTGGCTGTATGGTTATTCAAGGTCTGTACTGCAGGAAGGAAATGAGTCACTCTCCAGTGCCTCGGTGAGCAGAAGATTTTTTAAATATGTAATAAGTCACGTGATCTTTAAGGACGTAAAGTGGAGCTCCGGGAGTCCGGTAACGTTATGGTTAGGGTTTAGGACCGGGTTAAGTTTAAGGTTAGGGTTTATTCACTGTGACACAGAGTTGAGGCCACGTGTTTCCTGTGGAGGTGACGTATTTCCGGTGGAGCTCCACTCTACAGGCGTCTGCAGTTGGACCCTTCTCAAGGCAACAGGTAAAGGAGCTGCACTGAAACTTTCCTTTTTTTGACATTCCTGCCTTGTCAGCAGAGGGTTGCTCCTCAAGCGTCCTCAGTAATGAACAGATGCACATGCATAATCCCCATGTTGCTTGTGGAGCAAATCACAAAACACCACGGTGGTATTTATGGTGAAGCAATAGAGGCTTTTGAACAGAACAGACCGGCAAGCTGCCTGCAATGTTCTTTGGACTAATTCTCATCAGTGTAGTTCATGCATAAAAATGAGGCAGTTAAACTGTAGGCTCTTTCATAATGTGTTGTGTTGGAAGAGTGGTCTAGTGGCAAGGGATGGTTGACAAATGTATTCTTTCATAAGCGAGTTGAAGAAGAAAGAAATTAATTGTGGGTAACGAGGTGTGCAATTTTCACCTTGACTGCTGTTGAAAACAGGAGTGGAGTATAAAAGAGCATTCATTTGATTCTACACACCTACCACTTTATCATGGGCATAGTGAATAGCCGTGAGCTAGCAGAGGAGAGTGTAAGCTGTATCAGTATCTGCAAGGAGTTCAAGGAGACTTAGTGAGCCATTTCAGTGAGGAGTAATTCCAGCAAGGATACAGCCTATCAAAGCAATAATTTACACCAGTGTTTACCAACCCAGTCCTTGGGGACCCACAGCGGTCCAGGTTTTTGCTCCTTCTCAGCTCTCAGGTCCCCTAGGACCGGGTTGGGAAACACTAATTCAGACAGTTTTTCTCCATGTTGAGTGTGTCTGAGTATCAGGGGAGGAGGAGTATGGCAGGAGGAGTATGGCAGTCTCAGTAGAATACTTCTTGCTTTTACCTTACTTTGCAGCAGCATTTGCTGGTCAGCCCACATGGTGGCCGGGGTCCTGGGTACATAAGCTATATATAATGCCAACCAAAAATCACTATTCAAGTACTGAGAATCATCTTTACTACCTCAAACTGTATTGTGCTATATATATATATATATATATATATATATATATATATATATATATATATATATAAATGTACCCATACTGCAAAAATACTACACTATACATTATATCAATGTAAATATTGCATATCAACTCTTGTCTTAGTTTTCCACTGACCTGTATGGCTTTGCACAATGTCTTGTGTTGTTTCATTTTTTCTATTTCATCACATAATAATTTGTTACACTGTAGACCCTGAGCTGCGCAACTTCGTATCTCTGTATATTTGTATATGGCCGAGATATAAAAGTTTACAAAGACTTTGAAATTTTAAATGTAGTTTATGGATGTCTGGCTTATGTAATTACACATACTGTATCTTGGGTTCAAGGTTCCATAAGTTTCACCTAGGTAGCACAATAGCCTAAAGAATGAAATAATTATTAAATAGGTTATAAGTAATACCTGATTTTAGCGGTGCTTTTACTATGGCCATCGTTCCCTTACCAACAGCTAAACTATGTGCAGAGATTCACCATAAACTGCAGAAAAGCGACCTCTAGTGGCGTTTAGGTGATATTTAAAGGGATACGGCGGCTGGGTTTAAACAGAGGCTGAGGAAACTGAAATGGCGTAACCATGTAACTTGTTGCAGTTTAAACTGTAAACTGTAACTAAGCTGAAGACAGTGCTGTTGCCTCCATTTGTTTAACAGTTAGTACTGTTACCATTTCACAATATCACCTGGATGTGGGCTAAATGAAAACTTCTGGAGCAATCTCATTCTGAACACCACCCCAATACACCAAAGCCTTCCAGAGACTTAAATACGCATGTTTATTGTATAGTATTATGTCAAACATCCAACAATATGAAGATCACCTTTTATTGCAGTTCCCAAAAAACATGCAAATATAAGACTAATGCAGTTGTTATCCATAAATACTTTTATTTTATACATTGATTTGAAATGTAACAATTCTTTAAATTTCCCCACCACTCTCATCACACTTCCGAAAAGCTTACAATATTAAAAAGTATGACAAATTTAAATTATGTAAACACAAATCACAAACAGTAAGTATTCAGCATGGTTTTTATTCTCACACGCTCAGCTGTGCACTGACGGAAATTTTATAGGAGCAATTCCACACAGAAACTGTCACGTGAAAGAGAAATTAGGAATTTAGTGCAGAATGAATTCTTTCCATCAAAACTTCAATATATAAAACCTTTCCAGTCTGTTAGTCTTGGGTAAACAATAGTGCCTTGCAGGGCACCCCAGACTCATCCTTAAGGATGCACAGTCCAGTAGTGCAACTGAAATGAAAAAAGTCAATCGACTGTACAGCTGTGACAATTAGCCATTTTAAAAGTCAGCAAGCTGTTGTGGGGCATAGGTGCCGATTAAACAGCAGGGGGCAGTGCTGCTCCACTTGACCTAATGGCACTGCACAGTAAATGCCAAAGGGTTAGCAAGAACTGGATCAATCTCCACAACAAACCCCTGTAAATCAGCCTCACCCTCATTTGAAATGCTCAGTTGTGATAGAACGTAAAATGCATATAATTTCATTCACAATCCTTGCAATTGCACTGTAATTAAATTGTATTTATTCCATGTTTACATGAATAATTGATACATATTATATAATTCATCAATACCTGAGGCCTGCCACGCATGCTACAGTTGTAGTGTAATAAGTTTCCAGTTTAGTTACCTGCTTTACAAATCATTAAAAAATAACCCTCCCTTTGTTTATTGATTAAAAAAAACTGAAATGTCAGCATCAGCAATCAAAGTCCCTCAGCCATTTTAGAGTCTAAAAGGCATGAACTGGCCCTGCTAGAGGTAACTAGGTGGTACCAGTGCAGATCAGTCCAGTTTCACAGACAGGCAAACCCGACACCCAGCAGGGATGAAAGTGCCAAAAGGACGGCAAAGGGCCACAGATGAAACCAGCAGTGATGGACAGAATGAGGCTTCGTGAACCATTTGCTGTATTTTCTGACTCTACTAGATGGTGTTCTCTTAAAAAAAAAAAAGAGCACAAAGCATGACCAAAAGCATAGCAACAGCACCATCTAGTGGGGTCAAAAAATACAGCAAATGCTTCACAAAGGCTCATTTTGTCCATCACTAAAAACCAGGATGGAGGAAAAACATGGAGAGCTGGTGGGCAACTTCACATCTCATTCATATAGTAGTGCTGTAAGGAAAAGGCACCTGACACCTGACTGATGAAAGTCCCAGCATCCCACAAACCTTATAGCAAACATCCCACTGTACAGAGCGTAAATGTGTAAAGATGCGCAAGACAAGGATAGGGGGGAAAAAAGAAAAACTTCAGCAAAAAAACAGCATTGATTGACTGAGCTGTTCTTTTACGCAGGTATGTCTGCGAGATCCACAGAGCAATGTGGTCAAGAGGTAGCTTAGACTCAGGAAATGTGGTGATAGCTGCATCTGTATTCTGACTGGACGGAAACGTTCAGTGATTTAATCAACGTACTGATGCATTTGATAAGGGGGAAAACAATATTTACAACAAGTGACATATATTCGGTGAATTTTGTAAGATGCACACTCACTAATCTTGGAGGCAGTAATTACTTCTAGTTACATGACTGGACCGCTAAACCGCAGATGGTCCCATTGCGTCTGATAACTTTGCAGAACTGCCCTAACATTCCTGGAATCTTCACTACAGCTCCCCAGCTCAAGATATTGCTGAATATGTACAAAAATACTTCATTTCAGGTGACTACTTCAAATTAGGGGCGCTAATACTTTACCTAGATAATAACTTCTATCATTCATCATCAATGAGCTTCTCCGCTCCATTCTCTGCCTGACAGGCAGATCCGCTCCCCTCCTCACCAGCCTTTCCTCCTCCCCCCCCTTCCTCCTCCTCCTCCTCATCCTCATCACCGTAGGAGGAGGCCTGGCTGCCGTAGTTGATTGTGGTGCGAGAGAGGTCCACCTCGATGGGGAACACGTCAGCCTCCTTCAGCACTGCGTAGCACTCGTCGTAGTAGCGGGACATGCCCGAGACAAACCGCTGCAGCTGGAACACGATGTCCTGGACTGTAAGGGGCAACGGATAATAAAGGAACATTACTTCAAAGTGACAGCAGAGGGCGACAAATAGTAAAGACATTTTAAGCCATTAAAAACCAGTTTGAGACAGACACAATAAAATGCTGACCGTGTTTCTGGTCCAGCAGCTCCAGCTTCTCCAGTACATCCTTCCTCATCTTGGCAAAGCGGGCCCGTGCCTCTTGGCGGCAGCGCAGGACGAGTCGGTACTCGTAGTTGCCTGTGCTGACGCGGTACAGCGGCTCACCCAATGCCTAGAGAATCCCAACAAACACAGAGAAACATCTAAGCACCCTTCAGCACTGTAAACCTTCATTTCAGCTTCTTTTTTTGCTCCAGCTCGCACCATAAAACCTCTACTTTCGGCAAGATACACCCATCTGCCTCGTAATGTCATCTCAACACAAGAGTTTTGTGGGAGATTTACCTACACTGAAAAGTTTCTGAGGGCAGAAAGAAAAACGATTGGTTCAGAGAGAGAACCAATCCTGATCCTGTCTCCTCTAGTTGCTTGGACCCACCTCCTCTACAATTTGATTGGTAATTTATCTGAACCAATCATTTTTCTTTCTGCCCTCAGAACATTTTTGTGTAAGTAAAACTCCCATGAACTTTAGAGGAACCTTTCTCGTTACTTCCGATTAAAAACCAGAACAAAAGTTACTCACGATGCAGCTGTACTCCTCATCATCCATCTCCTTCACCTTCAAGCAGTACGACTGAAACAAAGGCAGGCGAAACATTAACCACCACAAGGCAAAAGCACAGGACACCGACATGCCAGTACATTCTGTAAGGAGTAACAGGCAAATCCAAGCACAGATAGGAGAGACCGGCTCTCACCAAGTACTCAAACTTCACGTCGAGGTACTTCCGAATAGTCAACTTGGTATCTGGGATGGCCTTATGCAGGTACGTGTTCAGGTCATGAAGCATCTGGCACAAAGCAAAAAAGAATGGCGGCTCTAATAAATATTTACACGTATACATTACTAGTCAAAAGCTGGGATGCTTTTCCAGCTGTCCTGGAGGAGGTCCCATATAAGCTGAGCACTCATTGGCTGCTAGTCCTTCACTCTCTGGTCAAACTCCTCCAAAATCATTTCTACTGTGTTTAGGTCAGGTGACCTGGTTATGTGAGGCAACACTATCACTCTGCTTTGTAGGCGGCTTGGTGTGTCCAAACTTTTGATTAGTATAGTGTGAATCAGAGTGACAAATCCCGATGCCCTCACCGGTTTGACGGTCTTAAGCAGACGGATGCCAAACTTCTCGATGCTGCGGTGGGCCTCAGCGAACTTCACGAAGGCCTCGCTGGCCGCGGCCTGGGGTTCCCGCACTCCGATGACGGAGAAAACATCACCAAAAGCTGCCAGGCACAGGGCAGGGGAGGGGGGCACATGTGTGTGGGAATGTCAGACACATGAGGCAGACTGCACCAACACAAGCAGGTGGGAACGCCTTTTGCCATGGCCGCCATTACCTCTGTGAGTCTGCGACAGCTCGAAGAACGCCCTGAGCAGTCGTTTGGTGTGCTCCATGAGGCCTAACGCAAGACACACGACAGCGACTGTCACAGCCTCTGCTTCATTTTCACCACATAATAATCTTATTCACCTTAATTCTTCTTAATCTATTTTTGTTTCTGGTAATTGTATGCTCAGATGCTTTGGCAGGACAATAACTGTTTTGTTTGTAGCGCCAAAGCACTGAATTGACAAAGACAAGCATTTGAGCCCGGCGACAGCTCAGTGAGCATGAATGCAGCTCACAGGAAGCGGCTACCTTTGTAAAGCTCCGCCGTCTTCTCCAACTCCTCCAGCCTCTTCACCAGTCCGTCTGCAACCAGACCACAGGTGTGTCAGCACTGCACAGAGAAGCCCAGCACAGAGGCCTCCACACTTTCCATACGAAAAATCAGCGTTTCCCAATCCGGTCCTTGGAAACCCGCAGATGGTTCACATTTTTGCTGCCAGACAGCTGGGAGGGAGCAAAAACATGCACTGTCTGTGGGTCCCTGAGCACTGAGTTGGGAAACACTGCAATAGGGAAATGGTGCTCAGATCATCCAGCTCACCGTTGCAGAGAATGGCACGGCTCAGCCCCAGGGCATCGGCCGTGCCAGAGCTCATGTTCTCCACCAGCCGATGCTTCACCTTCTTCAGAACTGAAACACAAACCGCACTGATGTCAGACACAGGAGACACAACATGCCGACGACCTGGCCGCACTGCCGTGAACCTCAGCAGTCACATTCCCCCATGTCTCATTGCTGCCTTCGTCTGCTTAGCAATCTCCCTCCTTCTCCCTTACTCCACACAGTACCTCCTTCTCCCTTACTCCACACAGTACCTCCTTCTCCCTTACTCCACACAGTACCTCCTTCTCCCTTACTCCACACAGTACCTCCTTCTCCCTTACTCCACACAGTACCTCCGTCCCTTACTCCACACAGTAACTCTGTCCCTTACTCCACACAGTACCTCCGTCCCTTACTCCACACAGTAACTCTGTCCCTTACTCCACACAGTACCTCTGTCCCTTACTCCACACAGTAACTCCGTCCCTTAGTCCACACAGTACCTATGTCCAGTGATTTTCCCTGCTTGGGGTCAGCCTGCAGTTTGTTGTAATGAATGGTCGCTTCTCCCTGTTTAGAAAATAGAGAGAAGTTGGAATAAAGAATTAGCTTAACAAAAGATAAGAGCGTGGAAATGTGAAAAACTGAAGCTAATTATAAATCCAGCAGTATTTCATACTGCCAAGGCAAACCATGGACATTTAAGGACCAGCGGCACATCCAGGGCCAACCTGGGATCAGATCCAGGTCCCTCTGTGACCCTGTACTGATTTAGTGGTTAAAACATGCATGGAAGGAAATCCTTTAAAAATGTGCAAGGCAGGCAATATTAGCAGAGACCAACATCAGCCAAACACTAATCCTTAACTTCTGACAGCAACCAACAAACCCATTTACCCACTGGTGTCTGGAAAAACAAACACACCAGGCCAGCACTTTACAGGGACTCTGAACAAAGGGACGACAAGACAACACTTCTAATGGGCACGTGGGCATGTCACATGACACAAGGACAAAGCCTCCCGCTCGGCTGCAGGCCACTACAGCCGCACGAGGGAAACATCCTATTTCCAGCAACTGCATGACTAAAGCAGCACGTTGCATCCACCTGTGAGTACCTGTACTCCGCCTTTCATGATTATTATTGTAGTTTCCTTATTAATAGGTATACCTGCAAAAATGAGTGCTGACATTTTATAAAGTGCATCTGTTATAATTACAGTAAAATTATACTGAATTTTAGTGATTAGTGAATATTTGAACTGAATAGTTAATGTTCAAATAAACCCTCTTTACAATATTTAAATGTATTAAAAAACAAAAGAGAACCATGGGGATGTATTCAGAATGTCTCTAAGGTCACATATCCATTTAATCACTGATGCATTTAAAACCATACGAGTATCATATATAAGGCTATAAAAGAACAGCAGAATATCTGCCAGTGTCCATTCACTCCCCTGCAGCTCCAAGCCCACCTGCACAGCCTGGATCATCTTAGCCACCTCCACCTTGGTCTTGCCCTTGACGGGTTTTCCATTCACCCCGGTGATCTCATCTCCGGCTGCCAGGGTCCCTTCCAGCGCGGCCGGCGTGTTGTCAAACACCTGGAAGGGAACGAGGAACAGCTGAAGGCTGATGTGGTAGCAGGTGTCATTACGCAGAGGTGAGGGAGCAGCGACGGGGACTAAACCCGACAAAGACCTGCAAGTACGAGTTCGCTCATTCATACACACGCAGCAGAAAAACATCCCCTCCACAAGGTAAAGTCATCATAAGGTTCTCGTACCTGTACTATGTAGAGACAGGGACAGTACTGGGCCCCCCCTCCAATGCTGATGCCTATGAGGTTCTGCGCATCCTTCTTTAGGGTCACAGTGCCGGGGACAGTCGGGATCCCTCTACGGGGGACAAACCTTGACTTTACCTCGTCTCGATTTTTGAAAGGTAGAAGTATATTAAAATTGCTTGTTCTTTTACTCACAGAAAAAAAGGTAAAAATTTGTACCTTTGCTTGTCACTGAGGCTGTACCTTTGTAATTGTACCTTTTAAGGTACAGAATTAGACTCTGGGGAATATCCCAAAGGTACAAACAACATTAATGTACTATCAGTAGTACAGAAATGTTAATGAGTCCATATCTGTACCTTAAAAGGTACATTTATCTACAGCTAAGGGTACAATTGGCTGATCCTTGAGGGTACAGCACCAGGAACAAGCAAAGGTAGAAATTTTTATTCATTTTTCTGAGAGTGTATATACTGGCTGAGGCAGCTTCCAAATAGTATTTTATAGTACTACAATTGCCACATAAGAGTATAAGAAAACATTCTTATTGAATTTATGGTGTTTCAACAATTGGCAAAATGTTATAACATTACAGAAAACAGATTGATAACAAAATTGCCAATTCGGGAGGTGATCTGTCAGTATTAGTTAAAAACTTACAGCTTGTCTTCCTCCAGCTCATAGTCCATGTCTGTGAACATCGCGAAAGTTTATAAGCGTCTCCGGCGTTGGTATCCTGGCTGCCAGTGAAAAAAAGTGTAAGGTAATATAAAAGGCATATGGCGCAGCATTTGCAGAGAATGCAATAGCCATTCATCTATACATTCGCAGGCTAACTAAGTGCCGCGTATGCTAATAACTTAATAAGACGAACACCAGCAGCAATATCAGTTTCGACTGGGCACCGCTTATCGGGGGTGTTCATGCCACCACCGTCACAGCTGGTGTCACCCGTACTGCTGCTAGCTGCCTGGTTTTCACAGCGAGAACAAAATATTCCAACAGCTACGACAGGCAAGCACAGCACATTATTAAATTAACGCCAGACTTCATTAATAAATAGAGAATTAGGTGCACTGCTCACACAAACGAAACACTACCGGTTTGTAAGGCCGCTTTTGCTAGCCGCACATTTAAAAACATTCAGAGATGGACCCACCTTTGAGGCTAGTTAGCAGGGTAGCTATTTCAGACACCGCCGAAGCTGACAGTTTCATGGGGAAATAAAGGAACCATACGTGTTCATGTGAGATTTACAAGATAAACAAGCCAAAACTATTATTCATATTTTTATTCTCATGTAAGCGGATACCAGGGGCAGGTTACGGTTTGCTTAATGTCGTCATTTCCGGCAGTTAACCGGAAATGTGTCTTATTCGGTGTTGCGGTATAAATAATGCATGAGCCGTGGGCAAGTTAATCAGTCCCACCGCAAATGATGAGCAGTTTTTGAACAGTGTGTTATTAAGTGGGGGGAACTCAAAATCATAGTCTGCTATAAAGTAATCTTATCTTAAAATAGTGAGTGCTTAACATATATTAGTATTATGGTAGAGAGATTTTAGCTAACCAGTGTAGTTTGTTTACTCATATAGAATACCTAGGTGACGTTAGTCTTTTATTAATAGAAATGAATTGTTTACATTATGTTTGCATTAAGTCTAAATAGGAAAAATATACATTTAGTTATAAAAGGATATAGGCTTGCACTTCTTTTTAAGGCAAAATGTTTATTGCTCTTATATTTAAATTCTTACAATATAACAATTGGTAATCATTTACAAAGGGTTTAGTTGGTTGTATTTTGAATGCAGTCGTTTCAGTTTGTTTTCACCGTAGATTGTAAAAGCAGGGATTTGCTGTACCTTTCAGAGGGCTGCTGCTGTCTGTGAATTCAGTGTTAAACCCCAGACCTCCAGTCGGCTTGTCTGACACCATGACCGTAAGCTGTATTATACGCTCAGTGATCTTTACCTTCTGTTTCATACAACAAACAACTTTAATAGATATATTGACAAAATACACTTCTGTTATATGGACGACGGGCTCATTCTTTTTTAAGTTACACAAATGTAATAGCTTATTATACTATACTATTATACTACACTATATTACCAAAAGTATTGGGACACCCCTCCAACTCATTGAATTCAGGTGTTCCAATCATTTCCATAGCCACAGGGGTATAATGTCTAGCACCTAGGCGTGCAGACTGCTTCTACAAACATCTGTGCAAGAATGGGTCTCTCTCAGGAGCTCAGTGAATTCAAGCGTGGTACCGTGATAGGATGCCACCTGTGCAATAAGTCCATTCGTGAAATTTCCTCACTACTAAATATTCCACAGTCAACTGTTAGTGGTATTATAACAAAGTGGAAGCAATTGGGAACAACAGCAACTCAGCCACAAAGTGGTAGGCCATGTAAAATCACAGAGCGGGGACAACGCATGCTGAGGCGCACATTGTGCAGAAGTCACCAACTGTCTGCAGAGTCAATAGCTACAGACCTCCAAACTTTGTGGGGCCTTCAGATTATCTCAAGAACAGTGCATAGAGAACTTTGTAGAATGGAGTTTCCATGGCCAAGCAGCTGCATCCAAATCTTTCATCATCAAGAGCAATGCAGTGTTGGATGCAGTGATGTAAAGTACACCGCCACTGGACTCTAGAGCAGTGCAGACACATTCACTGGAGTGACAAATCATGCTTCTCTGTCTGGCAATCCAATTTATGAGTCTGGGTTTGATGGTTACCAGGGGAACGGTACTTGCCTGGCTGCATTGTGTTAAGTGTAAAGTATGGTGGAGGGGGGATTATGGTGTGGGGTTGTTTTTCAGGGGTTGGGCCATACTCACCCATTCTTGAGTGCTTTTAGCTGTATGTTTTTGGTCATTATCCTGTTGGGGGACCCATGACCTGCGACTGAGGCTGAGCTTTCTGACACTGGGCAGTATGTTCCGCTCCAGGATGCCTTGGTAGTATTGAGACTTCATTGTGCCTGGCACAGATTCAAGGATCCCCATGCCAGATTCAGCAAATCAGCCACAAGACAAAACCAAGCCCCTCCATGCTTCACAGTATGTATGGTGTTCTTTTCATTTAAAGCTTCATTTTTCCTTATGTAAACATAGGATTGATGTGACTGGCCAAAAAGCTCAAGTTTTGTCTCATCAGGCATTCTCTCAGAAACTTTGGGGCTTGTCAACATGCATTTTGGCGAATTCCACTCTGGCTTTTTTATGTTATTCTGTTATTAGAGGAGCCCTCCTGGGTCTTCTTCCATGGAACCCATTATTGTTCAAAATGTGACGTGCCTTGCCTTGACCTTGGAGCTCAGCTTGAATGGTTTTGGATGGTTTCCTTGGCTCTTTTTCTACCATCTGCACTATCCTTCTGATCAACCTGGGGTGGCTGTATAACCTTATGTTCAGGTCAAAGGTCACTTCAGACTGACCTCCTTCAAGAACTGTTAAACGGTCTGCTGTAGGATGAGATTAACTCTGCACAGAATACACAGTAACAGCAAACACTTGAATGAAGGTCTTTATTGTCAGAAGCAATTTATTGATTACATTTAATAAGCTAAACATTGTAAAATGTTGATTTTTCTTGAAAATGAAATTAAAACCAGCTGAAATACTGATTATCGATTAAAATACTAATAAAGACATGCTTTTTTTTGTTTGATAATATATTTCTGTGGTTATGAAAGGAAAACGTTAGGGAACAGTTTTGTATACTTAACCCAGAGCAAAGTCTATGGAGTTGAAACAGAGTTGGAAAAAGCACATATTGTACTTTCCTACTACTTTTAACATATATGAAGTTATAAGGTATAAAGTTATACCGCACAAGAAATGGATTTTAAAAACAAAAATTGCAATAAAAATGAAAAGAGACAGTTACCTGGATCTAAAACAAAACAATATAGATCAAACCTGAATGAAAAACCAAAAATGACACAACACTTGATATCCTAAAAAGGAAAGTATAACTTGAGTAAAATGTTGTTGTTTTTTTTTGCCAGAAACAAATGAATGATGATTATATGAAACTAACGACACCCCTTCAATCTGCTGTTACAGTGTATGAGATACAGCTTACAAAGGGTAGGCAGAGTGCAGAGGATACTTTTGGATTTGATTGAACTTTGAAATTTCCATTTAATTTCTACTGAATCTATTTTTTGTATTTCCACTGTATTTATACTGCATTTTATTGATTGTAGATCTGATGAAAGTCTCACTGCATTGACAGCCTAGCAGTTTTACTTACGTTGTGGTCACCATCAGCATTAAGTAAAATCTGCAGCTCCTCTTCCTCAACAAGACAACAGAATCTTCAGTCAAATGAGATTGTCTAAGCTCCTGAGTGCTTGTTCTTTTGTAAATGCTCTCCAGTCTTGGGGAATCTCACCATGTCCATGGAATTTTCTGTTGTAATACTTCTCCAGGTCACTTTGAAATCGGCACACAAACCACTTCCAGTATGGCAGCTCGGAATTATCGGGAGTAATACTCCAGCATGCGTATCTGGGACCAGCTTGTTTGTACTGTTTATACGGACATAAATCCTCATCTCTACAGGTGTGTGAGGGGTAGAATTGCTTATTGCTGGCTACTGCAGTTGTACAAAAATCAATACAAAGACTATCAGTCCCTATGTATGTCCATCCATTGATTCCATTGGTGCGGTGAAAAGGGACTTGATGATCCCCATCATGACCTTTCACTGTGTTGGTGCAGATGGCTTTGCAGAAGGGACACTGCACCCAGCAGCATTCACACAACTGCTTGATCAGAATCTTATCTGGCCCTTCTCTGAATTTCCTCAAACTGATGGAGAACTTTGAAGTAAAATTCTCTTCTACCTGCTCAATGACTGTGCCAAGAGACCTTTCCATCACTTCCTGAAGGAAACCAAAGTCAGTAATATCTCGATGGTTCATACCTTTGATGTCATTTTCTGCAAATCTCAGTTCATCAGTCAGCTGTCTGGAAAAAACCTTGAGCCACATGTTTACATCACCTTTACTCTGTTTGGTTTCTGCCGTTGCTGTGTTTGTTGCATGAAGTAAAGACTGATGTTTCTGTTTAATATTGATTTTGATTAAAGGAAGGATTTTGGAGGTGTTCTTGGTGCGGAGGTACATCTTCACATTATGTTTTATGAAATTTTTGAAGTGTTTCTCTGGGGTGTGTATGTACTCCATGAACTTGTCAAAGTTCTCTCCCTCTGCCAGCGATCTCAGGATGTGCACCTCCATACCTGATCTGTTCCCACTAAAGGCCGGGAAACTGGCCCTCATTTCACCAGCTATATCAATGGCTGTTTTGTCACACACTGCCTGATAAATGGATCCTTTCAGTTTGGTGCAAATGAACTCCGCAAACACTGCCGCTGATGTTGCCCCCTGACAGTAGCTTTTGAAGATGCTGTAGTACTGCGGTTTCATATTGGCTAGGTACATTTCCACATCGTTTTTTCCCTTGAACTCCATGTGAAACTCAGTAAACTTTCTCTCTGCCATTTCACACACATAGAGCAAAATGTTTATGATTAATTCTTTTTTCAACAGAAGTTTTTGGTGTTTTGATTCAAACTCCTTCACTTTCCTTTTGACAGCATGTTGTATTTCCTGAATGTAACTGTCATTGTAGCCCATTGTTGAAACTGGTGTGTTGTTAATGTACGCCTCCATTTCTTTAGCAACGTCATTCAATAGTCTTCGTATTCCATCCTGATCTTCTGGTGTTAGCCCATTGTTCGATGTAGGAGATTCCAGATTTGTATTGTTTTTCACTGATATTAAATCAGTAACTTTTTTAAAGGCGTTTTGAAACCACGCAGCAAAAACGTTTCTCTCTTGATCTTGCTTAACTGAGTGTTCGTCCCTGTCACAAAGATCGTCTGGCTTCTTTAATGATATGCAGGGTGAATAATTTCCTAAGCACAAAATATTTTTGTAGGATGCAGATTTTTTTTGACTGTGTACCAGGCTGCTCTCATTGTCTTCAGATAGGATGCGTAGAACGTCGTCTCCTACCGTAATGCTCTTAATGGGAGTCTTGCCTTGTGTCAGCTCTGAAACCCACTCTGCCCACATTGAGTCAAACTCTTTCTTTGATTCCTCTTCATTGCTCATGTCTTTCAGTTTTAATGCCAGCTCTTTGCTCTTGTTGAAAAGCTCATTCTCATACTGTCTTCTCTTTTCATCTACTTTCTTACAAGCTTCCCTCTGCTGAATAACTTCATCAAATTTTCTTTTTGTTCCTCTAACAAGGTCATCATGAAGCTCACGGATCTTGCATAGAAATCTTCCCTTCCATTGAACCAGGACCTCCTTATCCTGGCTTTCTTCAAAGTATTGATTCATCATTTTCTTAACCTGCTCATAGGACTCCATCAGTTCTTCAACAAGAAATGCTTCGAGCATCATGTCAAAAGTTTCATTTTCAATCCTGTTATGTAGTTTGTTTTCAGTTACCAGCATTGCCCTCCTGAGTGTCCATGTCCATTTCCCATACTCAGTCTCCAGCTGTCTGTACACAGCAATTTCCAAAGTATTCTTAAAACTGAAGACAAAGTTTTCATTCAGGAGAGCATTCCAAAGATCATGGATTCTGATTTTGAAATGTGACACCGTTTTTCCTTTTTTCTGTAACTTTGAAGTATGAGAGAATATTGTTTGCTTTAGGTCCTGGATGTTCTCACTGTAACACGGGTTTGGGGGGGCCATTGGTGGGCTGCCTTCCCAAAGCTGTGCAAAGTACTTGACATCTCTTGTTACATCAAAAGCGATGACATCACTGAAAGACTCCACATCACACTCTTCTTCTTTGGCAGCCAGTTGGGTCATCTTATCGAGCTTCTCCTGCAGACGCCTTTTCCCCTCCATGTTCTTCTCGCTAGCTGTGATGTCTCCCACATTCTGATGAACAAAAACACACCTGGGAGACAGCTTCACTTTTTTCATTCTTAAAAAAGCCTGAACTGCAATCTGAAGAATGTCTTGCATTTCTGCAGGATTTTCTCCAAATATGTTGATCAAGGTTGTATCTCCAAGACCTATGACAAAGGTCGCCAATTCATTGTCATGGTGGAGTGTTTCTTTACCAGCCAACTCCAAAGCTCTTAGGCCCTCTGTGTCAACAACAAGGACATAGTCATAACTTTGCTGCATTTTCATGTCTTCATTGAGTTCCACAAGCTGCATGAAAGCACCGCGTGTGCATCTTCCAGCGCTGACAGCAAACTGCAACCCAAACATTGCATTCAGCATTGTAGATTTTCCGGTGCTCTGAACACCCAAGACAGAAAGAACAAAGATGTGTTTGTCCCCAAGCTGCTTAATGACTTCATTCAAAACAGCATCTATCCAGTTCAGAGGAACATGTGCTGCATCACCGTCCATTAGCTCCAATGGGTACCCAGATATCATGAGTTTTGCAGCCAGTTCAGGTAGCAAAGAAATGTTCCTCATTTCTCCTTTTATTGTTATCTGATCTTTCTGACCTCTCCAGGCTTCATAAATCTGACCAATTTCTCTCAGAAAGTGTTCAATTCCAAAAGTAGCAGCATTTAACTCCTCCGATATGGTTTCCAGTTCCTGTTGATTCATTTCCAATTTCTTTGACGTAGCACGATCTTTTTTTAAAGCCAGAAGAGAGGACCACTTTTGGTCATACTTACGTTGAAGATTTAGCAGTGTGCCTGAGGAATGATTATCCATCAGAATCCCCAACCATTTTAAGAAATATGCTCTTTGATTTGAGTCCAGAGTTGCCAAATTATTGATAAATGATTCCATGAGGTTACTCAGTCCGCAGTCTCTTTGTTTTCTTCGTATTGTTCTCATGTCCTGTTCTACTTTGCTCTTGTGCTTCTCAATGTCTCCATGTAAGCGATACAGATCTTTGTTTTTCTGGCTCCAGTCTTGCCACAATTTTCCCTGACAAGGTAGAAACTCCTCTTTGATTTTGAACAGCTTGGTTTCTTTCAGTTGCTCCAGCAAGTCGAGTGCACATGCCTTCCCCTTTTTACAGTCTTCATTGTCCTCATCCACTTTGAAACCTGACGTCTGCAATGCATCTTCAAGTTTGAAGGCCTGATGTGGTTTAGACAAACTTTCTCTGATGCTCTTTATCAAGTCCTTGAATATATCAGACTGATTTCTATTTTTTAGCCCGATTTTATATTTTCCCTCAGACATGTCAGTTATAGCACTGTCATCATCGTCAAGTAAACATATTAGAGGTTTAGAAGACCTGAAAAGCTCCTCTACAATTACCAAAGCCTTATTATCTTGGGTTAGGTTTGGTAAAAAGACAACATTGACTGAGGCAGATTTGGTCAAAAACTTTTGCTGCAACTCATTTTCTTCCCCATCACCATGGAGATTGCAGAACGCCACACAGTCCCTGAAATTATCAGTATCTTTCCCAGAAGGACAGTACCAAGCAATTTCCACAACTCCATCCATCAACAATCGTTTTTGACTGTTTCCTGGACAGTGTCTGTGGAAGAATGTGTTGTGTCGTTGGTTGATTAAGCCGTTCAACAGCAAAGACTTGGAAGTAGACACTGAGCCTAGCCTGAACACTGAGATCATCGGCAATGCGGCTTTGGAGATTGGCATGGCTTTGCTTGTCACTTCACCGGAGTCTCCATGTGACTTCCAGCTTTTGGTTATTTGCCGAAATGTCCAGAGTGGACATTGTATCTCTTGAGTAGTGGGGTTAATCACAATGAGAGGCAGTGCGTACTGACACTGGGACAGCTTAGTAACCATGTACTGCTTAAGGAAATCATCTGCACAATGAAACACAGCCATCTGAACATCCATTGGGTGGATGCGGTTCTTTTTGTTGCTCTCGTCATCATACACCGTTTTTCTGAAGAGCGCATTAAAAGCAGATGTTGGGGCATCATTGATTCTAGCCTTATCAATAGACCTTTCACTGCATGCGTTACTGTTCTCCTCTTTGACAGTTACATATCTGGCCCTGTAGTCCATCATCAACAATCTCTGCAGAAAAGCATAGGGCAGGTCTTGCTCTGTTCGCGGCTGCTGCTGCAGCAGTGAGGAGCAGCTAATTTGAAGAAAATCATTCGTTGTTAATTTATCTTGTAGCTGAAGTCGCCTCAGGAGCTCCTTAATATCCGGGTCCTCGCATCGTGGACCTTCAGCCCTCTTACTCTCGGTTTGGCCTGCTCTCACTCGGGCGTCCTTTAAAATCAATTACATCATACTGTTAGCAGGAATTTCAAAAATAATGTCACTCTTGATTTCTTTCTTCTGGCCCCTCCAGAAAATAACCCAGAATGATATTTTTCTTCATTAAAACAGTGGAAATCAATGAAGCATCAATAGTTGAAGTGATTGTAACAATATTAATGATTAATTTAGTAAAAATTTACCTTGACTTCAACTGTGACATCTTCAGTGCTGGATGAATGACCTCCTTGCTCTAATGATTTAGAAATATATACTTTTTTAAAAAATGAGACATGACAGATTTGTGAACATTTTAAGTTTTAATTTTCAGTTCTTCTCTGCCCCTGGACCTCTATAACCATCTCATATCTCTATTATAAGCTCCAGAATATCTCCCAAATGTTACCAGCAGGAAAATACAAAACCAGTTTAAATACCTGATGCAGGAGTCTCCTCTTCTGGTGTCTCAGCATGTCCAGTGAAAGGTTCTCGCTGCTCTTCATCTGCTTTCTCCACATTGTACATGTCTATGGTATAGTAACGTTGTGTCTTCCCTGATATCATGATCTCTACCTTTTCAAGCAGCTCTGTGACCAAAGCTGAGTCATTTTTGCTTTGATGACAAGTGTGGTACCTTCCTCCACAATGATCTAGAATTTTCTCAAAAACAGTGTTTCCCTTCAGGTCGTCCACGACTGTGTCCTCCTGTGCATCATCATATGTAAAAACTATGATTGTGAACTCCAGAGATCTTGTTCCAAACGATTCCAGCAGCCAATCCAGTCCACAATTCTCTGTGATTTGACCCAGGGGTACGAGCAGGAGGAAAGCATGGATTTCGTGGTTACAGAGGGAGACCCACAGCTGCTGCCAGTCGACCTTCTGGACGAATTCAGTGTCCCAGAGGCCCAGCATGTTGATCACAGAAAAGCAACGTCCAGAAACATTGCATTTCTTCAGTGTTACCTGTGGGCGCCCACTGATTTCTGGCTGAAACTTCTGATTTCCTAAGGAAATGGTCCCTGATCCAGCCAGCAACATGGTGAGCTCTGCCGTTTTCAGCTCTTCATGTAAAACTGCTGCAATTTTAAAAGGGAAACTTCAAGTTAATAATAATTTAATGCAAACATTTGCTATGCTCTTAGCTTAATCAAAATAAAAAAGCAATAGATTTAGATAGTAATAAACATGGTGCTTTTGTTGCCGTCTGCCTAAATTATAATGTACTAGCAGATTCTGTTGAAAAGGTAGAGAACAACCAATGATGAACAAGTTTATATCAGAAAAAAATCCTTTAAAATTTTCATATTATAAATGTGTGTCAAGGTCAGCCTCTGTCAAGACCCATTCTGTACATCATTTCCTTGTTTGGCCAGCAGGTGTCACTATGTTCTTTTCCTAGTGTGTTCCACTGAGCATCTCCTTCATCAGGGATTGAATATTTTAGGTTCTATGCCCTAGATTATGTTGCGTAATCCCTATTAATTATGTTTCCTTGTGCTTCTGTATAGCTTCTTGTTTTATACCATTGATAGTTGTTCCTGTTTGTATCTAGCTTTGTAATTATGTCCTGTTTCACCTGTGTTCCCTGTGTCTCCAGTTTAGCCTTAGTGTATGGTGTTTGCACAAGGTATTCACAAGCAATCAATCTGTAACAAGCCCAAACCTGTCCATTGTTGAAACCTTGTCATGTATATTAGTGCCTGCCAATGCCTTGTCCCTCTGTAAGTCACTGTGAGCATTATTAGTGCTGTGCATTTGGTCTTGTGTGTTCCCTGTATGTGCAGTTAATAGTTTCTAGCCAGTGTTTCCCTCCACGTTTGCATGTGTTTTAGTTTCAGCCCTTGTGGGTTTTTGTTTCACCCGCCTGCCATTGTTTTGACCCCTCATGGACCCTTTGGTTTCTGTTACTTGTAAATTTGGTTTTCCAGTAAATGTCTTTTTGTCTGTAAGCCGCACAGGGATCACCATCCATGATACCTTAATCATTACGGTGTGTTTGTTGGCAAATGCTTCCTTGTTTAATCTTATTATGAGTCCTCCGTTCAGTCCTACTTGGGAGGGTGACGTAAAAAATCACTTAAATGTCCATATTCACTTGAACATTATGGAAATCATTATACATTAATAGATGTAAGATGCATGACGGGACTATTGTCTTGAGTCTTTGAAGTTTATTTGTATCATGCCATGTAATTATTGGTCTGTTAACTAGTCCACTGTGATGCATTCTCACCATTTTCATTTGATGGTTGTACATCAGGATACTTCCCATCAGCCATCTCTTCCACTTCAAGGTTTCTCTGCAAGACACAAGGAGATTCTCATTTTGTCAGATTAATTTGCTGATAAAATATTTGTATGATGGCTCACGTTTTACTACAAAATGAATATAAAAATACAGAAAGATGTTTTAATAATCTAGGATGACCTGAGGCATTACATCAAATACCAATCAGCCATTTTAGTAGTGGTTTTTTCCAAGTTTGCCAATGTCCATTTTTCTAATATTGTACATTTAAGAGCAGCTCACTGTGTTTTTGTTTTGTCCTTTTACTTCCTCTTAGTTTTTCATGAAGCATGTAATATCCTGGCTGAGTTGGAAGGGATGCTAGTTCATCTATCATCTATCATCTCATGGGGACATCCAGAGATTTTAAAATAGGAGAAACCCCTTCAGATTCATGCTCTGCAGGACTGCCTGACATCCTGGATCTCAATTGGATATTTTTATCTTGAATTTTTTTGGTCAATCATTTTTTCTGTGCACAAGCTTTGAGAGTCGAAACTGACTTTCCAGCATAATCACTGGGGGAAAAAACAATAAAATTCGTACTTGTTTAAGAACCTTTCTTTTTTAACAAACATTCTACATTACATTTTTAAATTTAACCTAAGTTAACAATTTTGAGATATCACTATGCTCATTTTAGCTAATGTATTTAACAACGGATAGTGATAACGCAGGTTAATGTGGAGCGGTCTGGTTGCTCATACCCCTGGCCTGCAGGGGGAGATCAAACGCCAATAGTATCCCTTAGTTAAGTTGAACTCTTTATTAACCCTTTCCAGCACAAAAAAACATGAACGTCAATTATACTGAAGTGTAATAGAACTTCAATTACATTGGCATGATTGAGTCACAATCCGTTAAATCAACATTTTTTTTCTTAAAAGAATCAAATTTTGCCATCATGATATTGTCGTGATTTTATTTAACTTCTTTGACCACTATTACTACCCGGCGCCATAAAGGGGTATAAGCGATAGAGACCCTAAAACAAATTGGCACAGAATTTAATTGGGGGTCTGTTAAATGTTGTCAATAGATGGCGCCCTTGCTTTTTATGTTATATAAGTTTCATGTATGGGTCTTCTTTTTTGAGTTGTACTATGAAAGTGAGAGACACGGTTGATGGCGGTGCGGTATGTTAAAACAATTATTAGATGATTATTAGAGAATAATAGACATACTGTTTGAGAGTCTGTTGAGTTGCTCTACATGAAACACACCCAGGAAGAGGGTCAAAGAAATTGTGGATTCATCCTTCGTAAGTTGGAAGAGCTGCGCGTCTAATTGCTCACCAGAACCTAATATCTCAGTGGCTGGGTCCCTGCTACCCAATGCACTTAAAAATGCTGCTACTGTACGTACCAGTGCAGTAGACTTGTTTTTCCCGCACGTCGAATGTTTATCAGAACACACATAAAGCCATAAAACTATAACAGACAAATACAGTCATGCAGTATAGTTCACGTAATAAGTTACTAATTTTTGTGTCTCAAGAATGACTGCATTGAGGATTCAAATAAGATTAAACAAGAATTCATGTAATTTTATTCGTCTTCCACACCACTAGTAATTGCTCAAGCTTTGATTAAAAACATCGTCCTCGGACACACTACGTAGAATGGAGAAATGGACAGAGGGCGCTGTCCACTGCAAGTAGCGTTAACGACATTCGGGAATACAAGACCAAAGTTTCGGTTTTATTTATTCAGAAACAAAAGTGAAACCACTTTGTGACATTCTAAAACCTATATTTTATATAACTTTCAGTAGCATATAGAAAATGCACTGCAGTATGTGAAAGAAACCGTTTATTGTGAATTTTGAGTTTTTTCTCGCAATTTTGTTTAATAATATAACGTAAAGTAGGCTACCTGTAATAAACTACCAGAAATAAACGGTAAATAAGGTTTTACGCAGAAAATAAACAAGGAAAGCTTTGATTAGTTCTTATAATGCCCATATTCCATTCACGCATCCGATTTATATAACTTTTAATTTCTAAACGTTTTAATGATACCTAGCGCGCAGCCGCATACACTCAAGCACATAACAGTACGTAAGTCTTCAGAGAACCGGTTTAACGACAGAGTGAAAAGACTATGTATGTAGAACCGTAATCCGAATAATAAAGATTGAAATTTTCATACGACAAAAATTAAAACGACAGATAGATAGATAGATAGATAGATAGATAGATAGATAGATGTAATTACGTAATTAACCTATAAACAATGACTGTATTCACCGACATCAGCAACTTCTCAGTAGAAGGAGATGTTACACTCTACCCCTCCAATCATACGTATCATGGAGGAGAGGGGAGGACTGACGGTAATAGTATCCGTTCAGTTATTTATTAACTATATCAGGCAGAGAAAACTTCAGTTATAACTTAAATTGTTTTGGCATGAATGGGTCAAAAGTCATTCCGTTCTTGCCTCCCCTGACGTCATCGCTCCATTTAAAGGCAAAGTCGCTTCTCCAGTGCAGCAGAAGCGAACGCTCGCTGTAAATTCATTTTCTTGCCTTAAACCGACTGAAAAAACTCATTAGTTGTTTATTATGCCTTTTTACATTAGAACCTTAAGTTATCATTCACAACCTCCTGTAATTTGTCACAAATGTGACGGTAACTTTTTCATTAAAACGCTACAGTAATGCTTTTCCTCTCGACAATGCTCGTCTGTGCAAATACAGTCGCTTTCAGTCGCAAAAAGGGACTGATTTAGTTGAAAGGTATTTTTGACACGTTGTTGAATCCATTCGGCTGAAAATGTTCTTCTATTCTGTCGTCGTATAATATAATACGGCGTTTAACTTAATACTCAGCACCGTCACTCCTGGAAATCAGGTAACATCGATCCACAGAACAAAAGTAATCAAAAGTCACCAAAATTTCACCACTCACTCTAAACCCCGTGTGTACATTACAGCTAACAAGTCGTATTGCAAATCGTCCATCCATAAGGAAAGGACTGGGGGGGGGGGGGGGGGGGGGGGCATTTTATAGCAGGCCACCTTGCCACAGAATACCCCCCCCGTCTAACTCTGGCTGGGAAACTGCTACATGCACCAAACTTGCACCAGTCACTCATATTTACCCCTTATTTATGCTGTATGAATTACTTTGGGCTGGGCCATAAGGCTGAGATTCTAGCTGGGGGGGCATTTTATAGCAGGCCACCTTGCCACAGAATGCCCCCCCCTGTCTAACTCTGGCTGGGAAACTGCCACATGCACCAAACTTGCAACAGTTACTCATATGTATCCCTTATACATGCTGTATGAATTACTTTGGGCTGGGCCATAAGGAAAAGATTCTAGCTGGGGGGGCATTTTATAGCAGGCAACCCTGCCACAGAATGCCCCCCCCCTGTCTAACTCTGGCTGGGAAAATGCTACATGCATCAAACTTGCAACAGTTACTCATATGTATCCCTTATATATGCTGTATGAATTACTTTGGGCTGGGCCATAAGGAAAAGACTCTGGGGGGGGGGGCATTTTATAGCAGGCCACCTTGCCACAGAATGCCCCCCCTGTCTAACTCTGGCAATTACTCATATTTATTCCTTATTTATACTGTACAAATTACTTTGGGCTGGGATGTAAAGAAAGTTTCAACTCTGATTGGGACTGTAAGATATGTAAAAATAGAAGAAAAAAAACAGAATTTCATAAACTTTCTCAATAACTCTGTTTTTAACCAATAAGAATACAATTAACAGTAATGACAAAGAAAGAAAGAAAGAAAGAAAGAAAAAGAAAATGAGACTGGATATAGCCACCACCCTCCTCCAGGAATCTGGTCTAAACATGTGGACATTGTTTACAGGAAGGGCTAGAGCCATCTCTATTTTCTGAGACGGCTAAGGGTGTACTCACACTAGGCACGGTTGCTGTGAACCGGGCCCGAGTACGATTGTCCCCCCTCCCCACTCCCCCTCTGGCCTGCACTCACATACGGTTTCAGCATTCGTGCCGGAGCACGCTTACGTCATTATGGTGCGACGGTTTCAGGGTAAACGGGAAGAGCGGCGCTCCCGCTGAACGCAATGTAATCCATCGTTCTGGTTACTTTGCAGGGTTCCAAATAAGATTTTCAACTTGATTAGAAGTTTTCAAAAGTTGCAATTTGATTAGCAGTTTTGAAATTTGATGAGCAAGTTTTAAAAATGACCATCGGAAAACTACTACATGAGCGTCGTAAAGTACTTACGTAAATTTTTTGTATTAAAATTAATTAATGATAACTTTGTTGTTCAGTTTCAGAACTTTTTTCCAAAATGTAATGCTCTGGATAGTCAATTTTATGAATAAAGAATAAAAAGTTCAAATTAAACATTTCTTTATGTTTCTTTACCCCGACTGAGAATAGCGAGTAGAGCGTAAGCCTGAAAAACAAATTCGGCAGCGCGGTTATTTGGACAAGATCGTCAATAGCGCTGCCAGCGAGTATCGGGGGATCGGGGCTGGATTTTTTCACTTTTATGATTAAAATTCTAATAAAATTAAAAACTGGATATTGATTAGCGAGGGCTGCGAATCATTTTAACGGGAATTAGGCAATTGTTTCGCAGGTGGGTGTTTTTACATCGCAAACTGCGATGCGATACCGGCTATTTCGAACCCTGCTTTGTTGATAGTAATTTTGAGTCGTTTGGTCTGCGATGGTCCACAGCCCTCTCACAGCCTGTTGCTAAACGGGTCTATCGCTTTTGTGGCACGAAAATTTTCACGTTATCGTGCTGCTCGTATGAGAAGGTTTACAAGGTACCAGCTGAAGTGCAGCAAGGACTTTGCAGCTTTGATTACCGACTACAGTTCCCGTACATCGACAAGGCAAAAAATAATATACTGAAATGTCATTGAATACAATTGAAAAGTGTATTATGAAATTTGTAATACAATGTTTATAATGTTTTTTGTAATGATGACAGTAGCGTTCTATAGCTAATAATCATGTAACTTACTATCACTTGCTGGTTAATATTAGCTACATTAGCTCTTGTATTAAGACACCTGTATTCAATGGGACACATCGCTATTATGTGTGCACTTGAAAACTACTTTGTTGACAGCCGTCACGCGTCCTGTTTCGCGCTCCAGCACGGTTAGCGCTCACACTACACGCGAACCGCGCCCGAGTCCAACTGAACCGCGCTCTGGCACACCTCTTCCAAGCGGGCCAGGGACGGCTAAACGAACCGCGCCCGGGCGCGATTCGGAGCACTCACACTAGTCAAACGAACCGCGCTTTGGTGGTCAAACGCACTCGGGCACGGTTCAAACTGCCTAGTGTGAGTACACCCTCGGGTCCTTCAACATCTGCTGGACGATGCTGCGGATGTTCTACGAGTCTGTGGTGGTCAGTGCCATCATGTATGCTGTTGTCTGCTGGGGCAGCAGCCTGAGGGTCATGGACATTAACAGACTCAACAAGATGGTAAATGGTAAATTAAGAAGGCCAGCCAAGTTGTGGTAGTGGAACTGGACTCTTTCAATACGGTGTTGGAGAGGAGAACATTGTTCAAAATAAGGACAATACTGGACTTTCCTTCACACCTGCTCCACTATATGCTTAGTAGCCACAGGAGCTCATTCAGCAACAGGCTAAAACTTCCATGCTGCACAACTGAGAGACACAGGAAATCATTCCTGCCAGTCGCAATAAAACTGTTTAACTCACATATCTGATCACTCAAACCACAAACCTAAACACAATCACCTTAAATAACCATGTACACTGTGTATATGTTTGCTGTAACAACCCAGGTACTATGCAAATCATGTTTAAAATATGCCAATGTTAATATACTTGCTGCTATAGGTTTTATTTTTATTGGTTATTTTATTATTTTAATTTAATTTTATTACTTTATTGTTCTATAGTTCTATCTAAATCTCTTCTATCGTCTGTACATAACTTTCCTAAATCTTTTATTTTCAGCAGGAGTTTGTTTTTGTAATGTAAGAGAAAGTAGCAAGCCAATTCTGTAATTCTGATTCTTTTTTGATGGTCATAGATAATCCCTTTATGTTTAAATCAGACATGAATTAAAAAGAACTAACATAATTAAATGTAGCATTTTAAGATCATATGTAGAAATAATATTTAAGAAACATTTGTTAGTATTCAATGTTTATAAAATACTTCTAGGTTAATATTCAACCTCTTTTTGTTTTTGCAGACAATCTCAGCAGTGTGTTACTATTGTGGTAGCGATTAAATTATAAATTCGAGGGACGCTTGTTGCATGTCATCTCACCCCTCTCTCTTCCTACCATTTGCAGTCACTCTCCACTATCCTTTGTGTAATAATGCAATTAAAACACACATAAATATGTATGTTTGTGTGTGTGTGTGTGTGTGTGTGTGTAAGAGAGAGAGAGAGAGAGAATGTATATAAAAATTGTTCTGATAAATCAGATTACACTCTGCAATGCAGGCTTGGTGTTAACATTAGTCTAGGTGTGTTCAGCATCCTTCAGTGGAGAAGGACTACTTGTGCCCAGTATGCACATGAATACTGGCCAGCCACTAGGCAGTAGGGTGCAATGCATGCATCCCCCATGGCGAATCTCGTGCCTCCCCACTCGTGAAGATCATGTAAAAAAAATCACGTAATTTAATAATTATTGCACATAATGTTGTGTTAATTTGATTTAATTTAATTTGATTACATTTTTTGTTAATTTGTGTTAATTTAATAATTGCTCCACATAATTTTATTTATTACGAATGTCATATTTCTTTCTTTCTTTCTTTCTTTGTCATTACTGTTAATTGTATTCTTATTGGTTAAAAACAGAGTTATTGAGAAAGTTTATGAAATTCTGTTTTTTTTCTTCTATTTTTACATATCTTACAGTCCCAATCAGAGTTGAAACTTTCTTTACATCCCAGCCCAAAGTAATTTGTATAGTATAAATAAGGAATAAATATGAGTAATTGCCAGAGTTAGACAGGGGGGGCATTCTGTGGCAAGGTGGCCTGCTATAAAATGCCCCCCCCCAGCTAGAATCTCAGTCTTATGGCCCAGCCCAAAGTAATTCATACAGCATAAATAAGGGGTAAATATGAGTGACTGGTGCAAGTTTGGTGCATGTAGCAGTTTCCCAGCCAGAGTTAGACGGGGGGGCATTCTGTGGCAAGGTGGCCTGCTATAAAATGCCCCCCCGAGTCCTTTCCTTATGGATGGACGATTTGCAATACGACTTGTTAGCTGTAATGTACACACGGGGTTTAGAGTGAGTGGTGAAATTTTGGTGACTTTTGATTACTTTTGTTCTGTGGATCGATGTTACCTGATTTCCAGGAGTGACGGTGCTGAGTATTAAGTTAAACGCCGTATTATATTATACGACGACAGAATAGAAGAACATTTTCAGCCGAATGGATTCAACAACGTGTCAAAAATACCTTTCAACTAAATCAGTCCCTTTTTGCGACTGAAAGCGACTGTATTTGCACAGACGAGCATTGTCGAGAGGAAAAGCATTACTGTAGTGTTTTAATGAAAAAGTTACCGTCACATTTGTGACAAATTACAGGAGGTTGTGAATGATAACTTAAGGTTCTAATGTAAAAAGGCATAATAAACAACTAATTTGAGTTTTTTCAGTCGGTTTAAGGCAAGAAAATGAATTTACAGCGAGCGTTCGCTTCTGCTGCACTGGAGAAGCGACTTTGCCTTTAAATGGAGCGATGACGTCAGGGGAGGCAATCCGTGGCAGGGGGGCAGATTAGGGCACAACAGAGGCCTCCACATCAAGGACAGCAGATCACATTAAACACATCATGTTACAACTTGTTTGCTGCTTGATGCAAAAGAACAACTCGCCCTGTTGTCATTTTCCATTGCTAATCTATAAGAAAAGTGTTTTACGTACTTTACTCCGATTTGGGGTTTCTGGATACACGCAGTTTGTTGCCAGTGAGTGCCATGCAGTCTTTGCATGCACAGTTATGGGGACTGTGATAACCAGCTGGGTTCAGATCAAGCTTTTTCATACCGTCATGCGGTCCGGACATTATACAGCAGTAATCCTAATATGAATTTTCAAAAGCAATGTTACTTTGCAATATAGCTTTGATTTTTTGAAATTCCAGTGATTGGATTCGCTGAGCATGGAAGAATTTCGTAAAAAAGTTTACCGCTTCTGCTTTTGCATGAGCTCTGCATGCGGATTCCAAGCCAATCGTAACCATTTTCATATTCGCTGTTTAAATAAGGCATAGATGGGCTTGTGAAAAATGTATTAACTCCTTTTTGCTTTATAAATATCGCAATATTTATCGCAGACAAATCACATAGGTATATCTGGTATATCATTCAGCCCTAGTCTGTTAAAGCTCATCTGATTAATCGTGCTTAAAATACTCTTGTGCTACATTGTTGTTGTTGTTTCTTGTGCTACATTTTCAGAGATTAAGATGAAAAAATAAGATCGTTTCTTGTTGCAGATTGAATAGGCCAACAATAGCATTTACTTTATTTGTTGAATCCAAAAATATATTTATTGAAAATACGGAGAATGGTTTTTACATGGCTACTGTAACGAAACATGATGAAATGAGCAAAGACATCGTTCATGTTTTTCATATTAGTGCATCTGGATGTTTGATGGAGCGGGTCATTTGCCGTACCACATCTAAGGACACCTGTGGAGTCACAGTGACTGGGCACTTAATTAGTATCAACGGGTAAAATGAAGAATATCGTGTCAGTTTTATTTCAGCCTTTGTTATAGCTTACATTCCTCTTGATTTAAGTTATTTGTAGTTTCCGATTGTTGATTGTTGTAGCGCAGGGGAGGCAATTCTTATCTGTGTCGCTAGATGGAGACATATCATAAGAAATCCCAGATTTGTCCCATTTTTTAAATTAATGTATTTTCAGAAGTGTTTTATACTAAGAAATGAATTAAACAGCTTTTTTCTATACCAGTTGGCTACTGCATTTGATTCTACTGAATCGACAGGAATTACGTAACATTGGGTTTTATGTTTTTCCATTTACAAATTATAAATTGTTCGCTTCTGTTTTCTCTGCATCGTATCTGATAACTACATTTTCAGGCCCTTTAATCTGTGTCTGCAGAAGCAGACGAGGCTTGGCCGCCATCCCGAAGTTGTATTGTTGTAGAGCGACCGGGCGCTCTTGTCTTACTGGACGTTTCAGCTGCTTTTAGGGCACCGTCGCTTGTTGCATTCCGTCACACAAGGCGGCACTTTTCTGGTCCGCGGAGGCGTGACCGGTTCATTCTGAAACCTGTTGCGGTTTGTGATCGGAATACGTTTCTATGGCAAACATCGTTTCCTCCTCTGAGGTCCTCGCGACGAGCCTTTTGTTAGACTTTTAATAAAGAAATGAAGAAGTGCTCAATTAAACAAAGTACCCGCCTGTCCTCCTCCCCTTAACTGCAACTGACACATCTTTCTGCCCTCAGGACGAAGCCTGACCCCATAATGGCGTATAGATTACGTCTGTTCCTAATGATTCTTCTTGTTTCCGTTTTTTAAATTGAAAAATACATTTTTAAGTTGACTTTTCATTGCCCCAACGTCAGAAAGTGGCTACACAGATCTGCTTAGATATGCTTGTTTTCACAAGACATGTGTTGTGTTACAAACTAAAATAAGTTTGATAACATCTGTGTAATCATTAAGAAAAGGGAAATGAGCTTGAAAGTAGATTCTGAAGCATATGAACCTCAAAGGTTTCATTTACTTGTTCGTTGTGCAAGAAAAAGATAAAGTTATATATTACAAATGTGCAGCAGTCACCACTGTAATATTCAAACATCTTCTGTGAACCTTTTTTCTCTGAATAAGTTCCTCCTCTTTTGGCGTTTGTGTGTGCGTGTGTGTGCGTGTGTGTACGCATGCGTGTGCTCACACCCTTGTGTGACTTCAAGCCACACAGCAGTTCTGAAACTAAAACTTCTGGCTGATGAAGTGCTGCAGGACTTGGAATGAACCAGAGAAAATTTGAAAGAAATATTACACAACGAGACATAAAACTCGGAACATCTGAGGTGGCGCCTTCAATGTAACCATGAGAAAGCAGTTTAATCTCCTAAAACAGCTTGGATCACTGGGAAAGTAAGTCACATTTATTTGGTAACATCAGAATTGGATTCAATTTCAATGAAAATCATACCTTTTTGAGGGGGTGAGGTTGAAATGAGGGACTTGTTTGAATACTGCATTTTGGGGGCTGAGTTGGCAGTTCAGATGTGCTTTGCAGTGTTGCCGCGGCGATCAGGATCTGTCCAGCCAAAGCTCGGATGTGTCCCTGTGTGCAAGGCGCAGCACTGGAATCCTCAAGCGCTGGTATTCTACCCACAGACAGCAGGGGTGCTCTTGTTTATGGGGTTGTGGGTGTTGCGGGGCCTCATCCGCGGCAGCTGTATCGGGGTCGAGGCCACATGTCAGCTGCAGAACAGCCCAACCGCAAGCGCCAGTGCGGCGGTCCGGAGCTTGGTCTGTACACAGCCGCCACTCGACAAGCTTGTCGATTCGAAGTAGCTAAAGAGCCGCGTTCAAACTATTTTTCTGTCCAAGCATGTGGGAGTCATTTGTGCAAAGAGATGGAAGGGACGATGAAACGTTATTCAGCGAATCAAATACACTGTTGGAAGCACAGCTCTTGTGTCTTTTTTTTTTCCTGAGGTCTATTATAGGCACTTGGAGGGACTTTTGTTTAGAGTCAGCAGCACAACAAAAGGCTTTTTTTTTAGCTTTTGCGTAGGTATCTGTGGCCCAGGGGTTGGCTGTTATTGAGAGCACCAACCCTCCCCCAGCAGCAGCACCTTTCACCTCTGCTCCAGAACTAGCGTGGTCTGTCGTGCACTTCAGCCCTTTTGCAGCAGAGTGCAAATCTATGTGCCCGAGGCCTTTCTGTGCCATGGCTGCAAACCAAACCCTTAAATGTATTTGCGACTCTGAGCTGGAGGCCCCCGGTGCATGAAACAGCAGCCGGGCTCCGGGCTCAAGCATCATTCGAAAGAGTTGCGACAACGTGGGGGCTTCTTCGGGAGGGGTGTATACAAAGGATGCGTTTCTACAAAAGGTCCCGATACACCATATACACATCAATACACGCGGTGGAGGGATTTGCCCCAAATGGACTCCTCCACTTTTATATGGCCTTTCATGCTCTTGAAGTTGCGTTGTCCGAACTTGCAGCCCTTAGGTCATAAGTGTTCAGTGTGTCTGCACAGGTCTATAAATACAGAGATGCATGGTGCATGCTGACTCTCACCTCGAGCTCATTTCCTCTAATGACCTCTAACCGCAGAGTAATGGTCACAACTCCAAACTTTTTGTAGATCTCAATAAACACTTAGTACACTGAGATCCCTCCGTGTCCTCTCCTGTTGCTACCTACTGTTACATGTTCTTTGTATTTGTAGCAGTATTAGAAGCATAATCTGTGTAACTGCGTAGCTAAAGGAGAAGAATGGAGGTATCTGCATAAAGATGTTTAACGTTTATAATGAAGGTAACCAAGCACCACGGGATAGTTACTCAGATCATTGTTTGTGTTACTGCATTTAAATTTGCTTATAAATGGTTTGGAGCGCACCGAACTCCGCTGAATGCCCTGAGGAAGATTAACGTAATTGATTTATGAAGAGTTGTTTGGCTATAGAACTTTTCTTTTTCTAGGACGCAAGATGCTACTGATCTACTCACAGAGGACCTGGTGCTGGTGAGTTAGTGTCTCCTGCAGGTCATGGGACCTTTGCTGCTCCCGTCACGTGATGGGCGCAGTTCTCCGAGGCGTCCGTCACTCTCAGGTGTCCTTGCAGGTGGAGCAGAGAGTTGAGCCAACCAAGAAGGCTGCCCAGATCATTCACAAGAAGCTGTCCGCTTGCCTGCAGAGCCAGTCGGGGTTAGACGCGGAGAAGCGCACGGTAACCGCGGAGATGTCCCTCTGTTTCATCAGTTGTGGTGCTGTGTGCAGTGCGTAGTTGGAAAGGCACTTGAGTCATAGCTTTTTGCTCACTCCTGTCAGAAAAAACTCCCGTTGATGATGCTGTCCATGAGCATGGCAGAGAGCCTGAAGGACTTCGATGGAGACTCACCAATAAGGTGAGAGTGAAGGGGAAGTGTGACCCCCCCCCCCCCCCCCCGACCTGTGTCAGTCGCACCTTATTGGTCAAAGGTTTTTGGGCTCCTCGCCTGATTGGCCTTGTGGTCCCGCTCATCCCTTTGTCCCCCGGGTCCTGCAGGAGGGTTCTGGAAATGTGCTGCTTCATGCAAACTCTCCTGGCGAAGACGCTGGCCGACTTCGAGGTGCAGCTGGAGAAGGAAGTCCTGGAACCGCTCAACAAACTCAGCGAGGTCACATCACCCGTAATCCCCCTCACAGCGGACTTGTATTTAGAGTTACCTCATTAAATGGTCTTAAGATTCTTTTTATTCATCTGGTTCGAAATAAACAGCTCAGCAAAGTACAGCTAACATGAATAATAGCAGAACAGCTCTATAGTTTGACTTGGATTGAGTAAATTTAAACATTAATTACTGGGTTAGCGTGTAGTCATTGCTTTTCAGAAAGTAGGAATATATCTAAGAATAAACTGAGACTGTAATGTCGAATTGCCCGTTTGAAATATATGTTTGAGATTCTATGTGTTTTCACATGTTGCTTATTTATATAGCTTGAAAAATATCCTGAAAGCTGCCAGTGTACATCTTCACAGGCGCCTCAGGCCTGATCCTTAGCATTTGTACCTACCCACAGTGCACTGCATGAAAATGAACACCAGGTCCTTTTTGCTCACAGGAGGACCTACCCGAAATTCTCAAGAACAAGAAACAGTTTGCCAAGCTGACCACGGACTGGCTCAACGCCCGCGGCAGGTAGGGGGAGGGGCCCACAAGCACAAGCCACAAATCCGCTGTCAGTTTGGCAGCTTTCCAGCATGCCACCGTCACATCGTGTCGCAGAGACTATCGCCTCCTGCCCCTTCATCCATATCCCTGTCTCCACCCACCCTCCAGATCCCAGGCCAGCTCGGGTCCGCAGGCCAAGCAGGACGGCCTCAAGGAGGAGGTTGAGGAGGCCTGGAGGAAGCTGGAGAGCGCCAAGGTGTCAGTCTCCGACTTCGCTGGCCGCTCACGTCGCCGGTCATGTGACTGGCGCTAGGCATTGGGTACCTTACAGTGGCACCATCTGTCGCCATGGCAACAGGTGGGGGGTGGGCGGGAGACAGAGATGGCCTTCCTGAGCTTGTGTACAGTGTGTATCCAACCTGAATTCTGTTTGATACTTTGAGATTAAACAACGTAGACAGGAGAATGACACAGGCAGTCGTGGTGGAGGTACGGTCCTCAGAGACGTCTGTGTCGTTACAGGACCAGTACTCTGCTGACTTGTACCACTTCAGCACCAAACAGGACGAATACAGCAGCTATTTCACCCGCGTGAGTCCACCCCCTCCCCCCCCCACCTCCTAACCCTGCCCCACCCTCCCCCTTCGTTTCCACGCGGTGATGTGTGGTCACTGAGTGCCATCTGCTTTGTTGGTCCTTGAAGCTGCTGGAGTTACAAGCCGATTATCATCAGAAGTCTCTTTCCTTTCTGGAGCGGAACCTTACAGAGCTGAAGGAGAACCACAGCCAATCAGGTTCAGCCGAGTGCGCGCGTGCGCGTGTGAGTGTGCATGTGCATGAATGCATATGTAGGCGTGTGTGGGTGCGTGTGTGAACCTGTCAGCGGATGTGTACATGTCACTGTCCGCACGTATCTGGCCCGTCTGCGCTAAATACGGTGGTGCCACGTGCCGCGTCCGTGGTCCGCATGCACAGCACCTGACTCCCCCCCACCCCCCGTCCTCGCACCCACAGGCCCCCTTCTGAGCGGCTCCTTCAAACCCGTGTACGGCCAGCCGCTGCTCTCCCACCTGCTGGACAGTGGCCGAGAGATCGCAGCCCCCATTCAGGAGTGTATCCACATGCTACTGAACACAGGCATGCAGGAGGAGGTGAGGCAAGGCCGGTGGGGGGGGCGGGGGGCGGATACCCACGGTCTCTGACCGTCTGCTTTCCACTTTCAGTTCCATCTGGTGCAGTTTCATTTCAGTGTGATTTATTGACATCAGATTGTGTATAAGGACAGAAGAAGAATCAAACATTATACAATATATATATATATAGGTTATGGTGTTAAGAGTCACAGTACTGAGGCGGCACTGGGCATGCTAACGCAACCGCTAATGCTGTTGCTGCTAATGCTATCGCTAATTCTGTCATTGACAATGACAACCATACTGTGGCTGTATTCGATATGTCCACTCACCCACTACGTAGTCCAGTACATAGTGAATCAGGCCATTTCGTAGTGCTGTTGGAATTCTCCACTGTAAACTTCATTTACTATATAGTGCTCTACAAAATTGGTGCGAGGCACACCAAAATAGTTCAGAAGTTGTAACCAGCATCAGTTGCCTTAGACCATGACGACCTGTCACGTGAGTATCGGAACCATGTTTGACAAACTTTGCTCAGACTGTAACCGTTAATTGTTGCTAAGTAAGTGGCTTCTAAACCATTTGCATGTGCGCTATATTGACAGTGCCAGGGCTACTGCTGCTTTAAAGGCAAACGGTTATTTTAATGTATTTGATTGCTTTACATGGGTAACGTTAATTCACATTTAATACAGTATATTGATGTTTATAGTATAAAACACCGTAGTTAAAGTTGCAGCCCTTGTCCTGCTTGGTAGGTAGATACAGTACAGTATGTGGTAAACGAAGTTTCATGTGACTTGTGTTGTAAAATTTTGTTTTATTTTTATTTCCACGTTGTGGAGAGAAATGTCAATTACCGCGACGTACTTATCCAAAAATAGCAACCTTGGTGTCCAGGGTCACCAACTGTGCTCAGCTGGCTGGAGTGAGATAATCAATTTCTAGACAAGGCTGCGCAAACATGCACACACATTTATATGTATGTAACAGTTTTATTAATTTGTAAATAGTCTGTAGTGTTTGCAAACCGCTCCAACAATTTCGATGTAGCTAATTTTAGGTTTACAATGGAATAATATAGATTTGCCATAAGATTTCTTGCTAGAGCGCGAGAGTCTGAAAGCATGATTGCCACACCAGATGCATGAGAATTGGCAACCGTGAGTGTCCGTGTTGTGGTGTGATGCCTTTTTATTACAATAAAGAACAACAGGCATAAACATTAACACAAAATTTACAATAAAGAAAAACAGTGCATTTTTTAACATAATAGTTTAACGCTAAAGGGGATGTCCTGGCGTTTGTTTATGCGACAGATAGCAACGAATAATTATTTAGCAGCATGATGTCCACCTAGTGTCTGAAATATATCAACCACTGTTTGATTTAATCCCCTAGTGAGAGTTATGTAGCGAGCACTATATAGTGAGCGAGTGAGCGAGCGGACAGTTCGGACACAGCCAATGTTTGTCTTTCTCTCACCCCTCTGCCATCATTTCAGGGCCTCTTCCGACTGGCGGCGGCGGCCTCTGTGGTAAAGAGGCTGAAACACAGCCTGGACGGCGGCAGTGTGGACCACAGTGAATTCAGCTCTGACCCCCACGCCGTGGCAGGTGGGAGCAGGGGGACGTGGGCTAAGTGGTGTTTAATTGTGCTCTTTTGGTCACAGTTATGTAAGGAAAGTATGATCAGGAAGAGATAGACTGCCATTATCAGGAAGCAAATTTAGGGCTTGTTACAACACATTATGTAATAACTCGACAAAATTTAACAAATTTTCATCACGCAAAGCGATATTATTACATACATACACTGTGTAACAATGCATTATGTAAAAACGTCACAAAATGTAACAAATTTATAGACTACATTACACTTTTATATTGCAACGTTACCCTATTATTATTATCATCATCATACAATTTGTTTCATTCTGTTGAGTTATTACACAGTGCAGCATTATTATATGTTGTTACAGAGCTCTAGTCACTTTTAGACCGTCTCCCTTCCTCATCCGATGTGTTGTAACATCTTTGTGTTTCACAGGGGCCTTGAAGTCATATCTCAGGGAGCTACCAGAGCCACTCATGACCTTTGATCTTTATGATGAGTGGTTCAAAGCAGTCAGGTAAGGTGCTGATTGGCTGGGACGCACACAGCCAGTGGATGGACCATCAGAATGAGAAATGTTTTTGTTTTTACTCCCCTTTCTCCCCCCCCCCCAGTGAAAGGGAGCTTTCGGACCGGGTGGGGAGGCTAAGGGAGGTACTGAGGAAGCTTCCTGCGGAGAACTACAACAACCTTCGGTCAGTGGGTGCCCATCCCGCCCTCCTCCGCGTGCGCTGACATTGGGGATGTCCATAGCCCTGAACCTCTACTCCTTTCCCCCATCTCCCTCCTCCTCCTGCTTCAGGTACCTGATTCAGTTTCTGGCCCGCCTGTCGGAGCAGCAGGCCGTGAACAAAATGACCCCCAGTAACGTCGCCATCGTGTTGGGGCCCAACCTGCTATGGCCCAAGATGGAGGGGTGGGTCCGGGGCAGGGGTTAACGTTTCTGTTTCTGTGCTGTGTTTTACACACCCAGAGCTCATTCTCTGGGCCAACAATATCACCCAGTTCTGTCATATGCTCTCATGTAGTAGATGCCTTGATCAAAAGCAACATAGAGTGGAGAGAGTTATGGTCAGAGAGTCCCTAGAGCAGCTGAGGTTAAGGGTTTACTCAACCGACTGTCTGCCGATCATGGGATTTGAGGGTTGCCAGCTCTCCCGCATCTGGCGTGACGCTCACGCTTTCAGACGCTCGCACTCATGCAAGAAATCTGTATCATTCCATTATAAACCTAAAATTAGCTGCATCAAATGCGTTGGGGTAGTTTGTAACCCCTACAGACTATTTGCAAGGTAATAAAACTGTTACATACATGTAAGTCAGAGTGCAGACCTGTCTCGAATTGAAAATTTCATGCCAGTCAGCTGACCAAAGTTGGCAACCCTGGAAGTAGTGACTTTCCGATCACAGGTAGTAACGCGCTTTGCCCCACGCTGGCCCAGCTAAGTAGAGCTGACTGTTTAAGGCTCTAAACACAGGATTTATTAGCTGATTTGAGCATTTCTGTTTGTCGAAGTATCATTGTAATTTCCATCAATAAAGCTTGTATTGACTGATTATGATAATAATGACTGAATCCTCCTGCTCCCCTTTTAGGGAGAATGTGACCTTTGACATGGCATCGGCCTCCTCTGTCCAGGTGGTTTCTGTGATAGAGCCGCTGATACAGCATGCCGGCAGCCTGTTCCCTGAAGGTATCGCATCCCTGCACGCTTTCTATCTGCAGCTCTCTGACCGCCAGCGTGCCTTACCTCCTCTCACTTCTCTTTCTTTCTCTCCCTTTCTAGAGGTGGACTTTAAGGTTCCTGAGCTTCCGGGGAATTCCGATCTGACTTCCTCACAGTCCCTGCCCTGTGTTGCAGATCCACACTCTTGCACAGACCCTAGTATAACACCTCTTGCTGACAGGTACTGAATATTTTTGGGCGTGCACCCCAAGGTGTTTGAGACATAACATGAGATTGGTTCATTTCGAACACAGCCATAGTATGGTTGTTGGCATAATCAGCGATAGAATGAATCATAGCATTAGTGACAACAGTATTAGCCATAGCAGTAGCATTGACATTATTAGCGATAACATTAGCATTGACAGTATTAGTGATAGCATTAGCATTGACAGTATTAGCGATAACATTAGCATTGACAGTATTAGCGATAACATTAGCATTGACAATATTAGCGATAGCATTAGCGATGACAATATTAGCGGCAGTATTAGCAAAGATAGTGACAGACCAGTGTGTCAGTATATGTCTTGCCTATTCTCTCTCTCTCTCTCTCTCTCTGTGTTTAGCCCATCATTGTCACAAAACATCTCTGAAGCACTCTCCCAATTGGGCTCCATGGGTAACAGCTCTTCCTCAGACTCCAAGAGCAGGCATCCTGTGCTGACCAGTCACCAATCCCCCGCCGCCAGCTCTGGCTCACACGGACCCCCCAACCATCAAGCAGCAGCGCCGCCCAAAGGTCGACCGCATACCGCCACTGCACGCGCCTTCCGCAGTTTTGCGACACGATTACTTAGGTTTCGGTGGGTTTGACACAACCAGTGTTTTTCAGCATACGAAAGGGCACTTTCCCGAGGTGTCACTCACGTCAGCGTGGGGGGGTGGGGGTGGGGGATGCTTTTATGTCTAGGGAAAGGACACATAACAAAGAGACTCATATTTGGACCAAAAATATTCAACAAGGACATTTGATTTAACAAATAAATCAGTCTGAAACACAGAAAGAGGAACTTTGTTTTAAGAGTAGTTTATGCCACATAATTTTTAACTGTTGTAATAATACCAGTCTTATTAGGTTTTATTAGGTTCTTGCTTCGTTAGACGTTTTTGTGTAGCTCCTGTTCCAATACTGCTCATACTTATACCTGGACATTCAATGGAAGCTCAGCCTAACTGCTATTTGCCTCAGTTTGCTTCAGACAAAAGATACACCAAATACAGCACCGCGCAAAGGTTTGCACACGCCAAGCCACCTAGAAAGGAGAGTGATGGTGTCGAATAACATGACCAGGTCCCCTGACCTAAACACACTAGAAATGGGGTGTTTCTCAAAAAGTGTACTTGTCTGTACTTGTGTTCTCGTGTACCCGTTTTACGTCATCGTCCATTGCCGAAGACCAGTTCCAGTACTCAAGTACAGAGGTACAGAAGACAGTAAAAATCTCTGGATGTCGATTTTGCTCTGCCCCAAATATCAAGGATACATCGGTTGCATCCTCGCCAAATAAGACCAGTCCCTTAATTCATTGCACCAAACCGGTCTTGCCAAGACCACAAGTACCATCTTTGCTTTCTTGATACTGAGAAACACACATGGCTTTGGAGGAGTTTGACCAGAGAGTGAACACAAAGCGGCCAATGAGAGCTCAGCATATGTGGGACCTCCTTCAGGACAGCTGGAAAAGCATCCCAGGAGGCCACCTCATGAAAACGGGTAATAGGAAAATATAGGGTCAGTCAGTCCCTGGAGCAACTGGGGTTACAGGCCTTGTTCAAGGGCCCAGTGGTGGGATCACTCTGCCGACCCAGGGATTTGAACCAGCAACCTTCTGAGTTCCAACCCACAGACCTGCCCCCCAGTATTTTTTTGCTTGTTTAAAACTTTTCTGGTCAGTGCACAATCCCATATATGTTATTTTATAGTTTTATGTCTTTTAATCATTGTAAAATGTAGAGAATAGTTCAAATAAACCTTCCAATAGGTGTGTCCAAACTTTTGACTACCATGTTGTGTTTGTCTTTCTCTATCTAACACAGCTTGGAGACCCAGTGTGCAACAGAAACCGTTTTTCCAACCCAGAGAGGCTCCAAAGGGGAACGATGACTTCTGCAAACCCTCGGGTCGGTCACTTCCGCCTGCCCAGGGGGAGGCGCCGTTGTTACCGACGATGTCCTGTGACCATCTGAGCAGGAAGCCGCCTGTCAAAAAGGGCACGGTGAAATGCCCCAGCTTCCCGCCTCCGAACCCTCCCCAGCTGATCAACAAGCACCTTAGCTTCCTCGGCTAGTGACCTGGGAACGTCACGGGCTTCGTAAGCCGAGGGTCCCTCCGCGCTCGTGCACATTACGCCCTTCGTGCTGTTTTCCGCTAAACGTGGGAAATGACCCCAGCAGAAAATACACATCTGTGTTTGTCAGAAGCGTTTTATTATCATACTGTATGATGAGGATATTATTTGTGAGTGTGCCAGTTACACTCTGGTTTTGTACATTTTCCCTTGTGTTCCTATGCCAGCTAGTTCCCTCATAATCCGTTACCATACTGTATGCATGGAGGAAACTCTGTGTCTGTGTGAAAAGCTTTGCAGTTATAATTGTGCCTAATCTTTCATATAACTTGCTTGCAGTTTGCTTCTTCTATGCATTACATTTCCGCGTGCAGTATATTTCTTGCGGTGAGCACAAAGATACTAGCGAAAACAATACAATGACTCATCTAAAGGCTAAATTCACCGCAGCTGAATTACTCTTTTCTTTTTAATGGTACTTCGTCTGCTATTTCTTCTGTAGTCTTGCAGGTGTAAGAGCAGCTAATCTCCCCAGTAATTTACAGAAAGAGCCACAAATCCATCTAAATATGCTCTTAAATTTGACGATCTGTTAATCTTTCAAGACTGGATGCTACACCGTTCGCATTTGGTTTCTGATGTTCTAAAAGCAGGTGGTTTCCTGTTTGCATTAATGCTGTGTGACGTATTGGATTAAAATAGCGGGAACTGAAAGTACCTGTTTTCTAAAAAATAAAGGCAGCTGTAAATGATCCAGAATGGTGAAATGAAACAGTCTGGGAAAGCTTGCTTATTCACAATGACTCGCATGTACAGAAGGCTGCTTTCACAAATACTGCTTGTCTGTTAATTTCAGTCCATTTCCTACAACCTTTACAAAGTTCCAGCTCTGAATATTTCTGGGTGAAATAAACAATCTGTGTTTTACGTGCCACTTGTTAACCTGAGCAATCTGAGAAAAGTCAGTACGGTTTCCATTGACATGGAGGTGAAGGCAACATGGCTCAAAGCGAATGTGACAGTTCAGGAAGGGTGCATGTGTGGTTGGCACAGTGGCTTAGTGACTATCACTGTGGCCTGACACCTTAAGGTGTACATACACCGAGATGAATTTCTATCTCTCGATGATGCATGTGCCCTGTAACAGGTTAGCAGCCTTTCTAGGTCGTCCCCTGCATCACATTCAGGAATAGACTCCTGATTCATCAAGATGGGTGGATAACTGCACACGTAGCAGGTGGCCTGAGGAATTGCAACGTTATAGCCCGAGCTCTTGTGCTTTCCCAGTATAGTTTTTCTAGAATGTCCTGGATTAGTTGAATAATCACCGTTTTCTAGCAGCTGAGCATGCATGTTTTTTATGTCAGCTGGGCGGTTCAGCCAGGGCATCTGAGCCACTGCCCGACAGTCTCTGGAGATATAGGCACTCTCAGAAGGATCGGAGAACAAATCCAGACAGTCTTCAGACTTTGATTTCGTCCTCCTCTTCTGGGTAGGCGTAGGGGGCTCTCTTCTGTGTGATGACTCTGGAGTCGCCACCAGGGTTGTCTTCAGTCTGTAGACATTTTAAGAGTCTGCGACCCCCATAATGATGATCCAGCACATCGGCAGCCTTTTGAAACTTCTCAGGCTCCATAGCTGGCTCCTGCCAAACAGAATGTCCCGCACCCACATCTGCCATTGCCATTTCGGGAGACCCTCCTTCCTCTAGGCACCCCTGGATGTCCGGACTCCTCCTACCATTCCAGTCCTTTAGCAGCCCCAGTTCCATTGTGGAAGCCGTCACCGCTGTGCCACTGGCAGTCGGCCTTGGAGAGACCTCAAGCTCCTCCCCCATCCAGCTGTGATTGGCCCCCAGGTCACAGGCAGGGTTGTCAATCAGCGCAAACACCTCGCTCATCAAGGAGGGTCCCAGATCCACTGTGAACGAGGTGAGTGAGTCAGAGCGCGCCAAAGGTAACCCAGCGCAGTCTGAGATGGATTCGTAGTGAAGCTCTGCGGTGTAGGTATTAGAGCTGGGAGGTGGCTCTCGGTCGGTGCGTGATGGGCGAGGCAATGTGAGAAAACCAGACTGCATACCTGCAGAAAAGCAAACATCCAGAAAGCATAAACAGATGTAAAACTGCAGTACGGCATGTGGCAACGTGCTATATGCTATGCATAACCTAATAAGCCAAATACAATGTTCTTAAGAACATAAGAAATTTACAAACGAGAGGAGGCCATTCGGTCCATCAAGCTCAAGTAGCAAGAACTCAATTAGTAGCTGAGTTGTTAAAATCTTATCCACCTCCGATTTAAAGCAACCCAGGGTTTTAGCTTGTTCTACACTAACAGGAAGACTATTCCATACTGTAACTATAAGCTGTGTCAAGAAGTGCTTCCTCAAATCCAGTTTAAAATGTTCTCCTGCTAAGTTCCACCTATGGCCACAGGTTCTTGTATTTGAACTAATACTGAAATAACTATTTGGTAGAATAGCATCCAGACCTGTTAGAATCTTATATACCTTGATCATGTCCCCCCTTGCCTCCTTTAACCATTTACTCACAAAAAGGTACAGAAAAATAGCAGGTAAATAACATAATAAGCCTGCAGTTTCACCAACAGACCAGAAGGTGGAAGCAAAAGCTAGTGGAGTATATCCCAGCTGTCGCTTGGCAGCGAAGTGCCCTGACTACCGCCCACAGACATTCCTGTGTGCCATGACTAACACTCATTTGCTCGCATGTATTTTTTTTTCTTTGCAAGGGCAGATGTTGTTAACTGGCGCACGATGAGCCGGAACAGATAATCATGATGAAAAAGAGCGTGACTAAAAAAAATAAATAAACTAAGTGAATATGAGCGGTGCAAAGGTTAGCAAATGTGTGACAGGGTGGGGGGGGGAATCAAAACAAACCACATAAAGAAGTTACAGGATTCTTCATGACTTGGGGGGGGGGGCAGTTATGAATATATCCAAAGGCCAAACCCCACATCCTGTAGTTTCCCATACTCGGGGGGGACAAATTCCTTCTGCGTTGGGTAAATACCTGGGGGCTGGGGGGAATTCCAGGCATCCTAGCGGTCGCCTGCCTGCCCACCCCCAGAAAGAAACTTGGTGGAGATGCCTGTCCTCCAACTGCGGCTGTGCAGCCCCCACTGCTTCCTCATGACCCCCCCCCCCCTCCCAGCCTTGGAGGTGTGTGCCTGTGACCACGTGCTTCTTTGTGGGTGGGTGTAGTAAATCAGTCCCACCAGAGCTTAGTTTGCCCTTTATGACTGGTGTACACTATCAGAAAAAAAGCACCAATTTGTACCTTTGCTTCTCACTGGGTCTGCACCCTCACGGGTCTGCCCATTGCACCCTATACCTGTAAGTAAATGTACCTTTTAAGGTACAGAATAGGCTCAAGGACATTTTTGTATCATTGGGGGTACATTAACGTCAGTTGTACCTTGGGAGTGTTCCTCAGAGTCCATATCTGTACCTAAAAGTGTACAAATTGGTACCTTTTTCTGACTGTAGGAGGGCTGGAGGGTGTGAATGTGCTAAATAAGTTTTGACTAAATATTTAGTTTTCATGACATTTTTGACACGTGTGTGTGGCATATAGAACCAATGGGACTGGTAATCAGGGCTGGACCTGAAGCAGAGTGTATGATCTAAACTTCTGTGGTAAGTTAAACAAATAAAGACAGCCATGTGACAGCTTGTTTAATTTCTCTGAGTACGATCAAAGCATGATAGCTTGACAAATCTCCATAAAGTGTCTCGATGACATATAAATACCAGTGCTGTTATAACAATCGATGTTATGTGTGAAAGGAACTGTGCTCTTTAGGTGCCCTGTCATGCAGCGCAGCCTCACCATAGGTAGAACCCGGAGAGTTGGGAAACAGCACCCTCTGCAGGCAGCCATTGGAACCGCCAAGGTTCAGCTGCGGCAGCGAGATGGCATTCTTGATGATGGGGGATATGGGCGGGGGTGGGGGAGAGAGCTCTCTGGAGCCGCACCGGGGACGGGATGGGGTCTTGCGCACGTGGCGGAGAGTGCGTGAGAAGAACCCACCAGAGCTTCCGTCGCCCGCAGCCACTCCGCCATAGTTGCTAAGAAAAGACGTGTCACCAAAGACGTCGCCACCGCGACCCACATGCATGGTGTGGCGGAAGTCGCCCAGCGGAGAGCTGATCATATCCACTGACAGATCACTCTTAAAGGGCCGCCTCCCCTGGGAACCAGACATCAAGCTTTTCATTCCAGGCAGTTTGCCCAAACTCATTGTTGTAACTTAGTGGGAATGCCCACACAGGAAGTGAATTTAATACCCCAGAACTATAATTCAGAGATCAATCAAATCTCGTTCAATGTAACATTTCCCAATGGGATGCCTTTAACTCCAGTAAAAGGGAAAGAAATATCCCTTTGATTCTAAGTGGAAATGAAAAAATGGTGGCAAAGTGACGGCTGTTTTCGTTGGCTGAGTGGGACACGCCTCACGCGTATTCACTAGCCTTGGTCTTGCATGGGGTGAGTGAAAAACGATGGCCGCTATCTAAGTCTTTGTGCTCTTCAGGTGGTCATCCAGCAGAATCATCCAAAGGAGCTTCGGGTCCCCACTCGATGCATTTCATCACAAGAAGTCCCGCTTCAAGGTCTGTGACTGCCAGATTTATGACAGAAGCATTTTGATCACCAAGAATCCAAATGTTGCTGGATGTGTGCAATCAGAGAGTCGAATCACCACTATTTCTCAGTTCAGTGCTTTTTTTGGAGATAAATCCAGTTACAATACTGATGGTGTCTGAATGAGTCTGTCTCAGTTTCTGCAGAATATAAAAACAAAATAGAAAAACAAAAGTGTTATTTCATTGTTGAACAGTAATCACACCATATTGACTGATTTATACAGAACTAAAAATGTGCTTGGAATAGATGCACATTTTCCTATAATATACAGTCTTCAAAAAAACAATCTATTAGAGTCCAATACTTGGACTTGATCTGGTTTTAAGCACCCATTGATGTGTTTGGACGCTCGCGGGAACATTCCAGGAAACATTTTTCTTAGAAATACCAGATAAATTTCAAGAACCCAGCAGAAGGTTTTAAAGCAACACATGCGGTAGACTGTGCATTAAAATAACTTCAGCGTCAAGAGGCTTCCTCCACTCCTGGAAATGCGTGTTTACGTTCTCATTCAGCAGTGCTTGTTTCAGCTAAGAAAACACACAACACAAAAGTTGTTTACTAATTCTAATGGATTATAAACTAATACTATGTTAAGGATTTGTTCCACACTGAAGGTTTGTGCATAATCATTATACACACACATATGAATCAGATGATTATAAATTAGGTACAAAATACTCCCAACCTGATCAGATATCGGATGACAGAGAGGCCGTGTCGTTTTCATTCCCGGTGGGGTCATTTTGTGGAAGACTCTTCAGAGACTGGTGAAGTGCTGATTCCGTCCCATGACTGGTCTGCAGAGCCTATTGTACATGCATCAGACAACCTGGTGTATTTCTCTCTGCTCTCTTTCTTCCACTCCTCTGCTCCACAGCTCAGCTTTGTCTGCACGCCAGATGTTTCGAGAAGCAGGTAAAAGGCAGTCAATGATCTGCAACGCGATTTGTCTGGGTCTCGAAAGAAAGGAGTCGCTCTGGGACAGGTCATTCACCAGGTTAGTCCATAATCCCTCATATCTCTCCCCCCGCGATGCCTCCTTTTGCTCTGAGCTCTTCAGTCCATTTAATCTTCTATTATCCTAAACTCCACCAATTCTGCTGCCTTCAATCACACTCATACCATGAGTCTGTCTCTGACAAGTGTCCCCTGTGGGTGGAAAAGAAAGAGAGATACTAACTGAAAAAACGAGGCAAGAGCGGAGGGTTAAATGCACCCGAGGAAACACTGACTTGTGTGGAATTGCTTCCTTGCTGTTTTGCCCATCTGTAGTCCTGAAGGGATCACCATGCCATTTAGCTATTCAATATCAAGCACTGAGGTTCAAAAGTAAACAGAATAAAATAAACTATAGCACCGTTTGTTCAAGTGTTGGATTATTACTTGTTGATTGCATAGTTTGAATTTCTTAAATAGCAACTCTGAGTTCAGAATGATATGTTTATAGATCACATTGTGTGCAAATACATTCCCTGAAAATTAACTGTTTGTTTTTGACATTGACCATGACTCTGAAGACCATCAGTTTCTATGATGGACATGTAACTTACTGATGACAGAGGAGTAAGTGGAGATGTTGACACAGCTCAGAATGCTAACATATTGTCTTGAAAGTTAAAAAAAAAAAAAAAAGGCTAGTATAAGGGTGTAGCGGTGGTGAAGTGGCTAGAGGCGGTTCCTCAAACTCTAGGGTTGGGGGTCAAATCCTGCTTCTTCTGTAGCTTTGCGTCCCCCATTATGTAAAGAATGGTATTTATTTCAGCGGGCGGATATATATTCTAGTTTACTTAACTAGTAACTTCTCGCTGAGAAAAGATTCGCTTTGCTGACAAAAGCCACGAGGATGTGCTGCTGCGTGATAGAATTAATGTGTTTTCAGAAACCACAATTCTAATCAGAAAAAGTGTGAGATAATGACCGGGAATTACCTTAAGCCATTATAACTGTCAAATGAGTAACGTCATTCTCAGTTTCTGTATATTTTGTCCGGCTGCCAGCGCCTAAGTTTGGGAGTTTGAACGGAACGGTTGCTTCCTGTTGCATCAAACGTATTTATGCGGGTTGCGGGCTGATGTCATAACTTAAGCTTTCAGTGGGAACATCAAGCCCCCACGCAAAACCCGACTGAACCGTATCTAAAGTAATAACGCGTCTATGGACCATACAGTATGTCACTAGCATCCGGTTCTCTTATCATGCAAAAATGTTATTTGGAATATCTTTTTCCCGCTATTCCCCTTCCCCTAAGCATTCGTCCTTTTGACCTCATTAACTATAAACAAAACAGAACAAAATGGACAAACACTAGATAAGGAATTACTTTTGCAATCACCCAAGTCGTCTACCCTGTAACGTTCTCTCCAGAAGTGTACTGTATCGCACTTCGAGAAAAACAGAGCAAGTCTGCGCCAAAAGAATTACATTTTTATCATTCTAAATCTCTTTGCCACTCAGATTCGGTAACCCTTCCGTCGCACCGACCACCAGCTATGAGCGAGCTGTCACTGTCTGCATCTCTAATAATTTATTCTTTATATTTATATTTATATTTAAATTTATGCATTTTCTCCCTCTTTTTGTACCTCTTCCCATTACCAATGTTTCTAAAATCCAGCAGATTCAGGTAAATAAAAATGCAGATGCGTCCCCCATCACAAAAGTCAAAAAGAACAAATACACAGAATTGGTACTCCAGAAAACTATATTAGCAATATTTTGCAGTTCATTGATTAATTTTGTTCCGTGGTCACCCGTCCTTTGCTCGGCAGGACATTTTCGGAAAAAAAAGAAAAAAAAACATTCTTTTAATCCTATTCCTGTACATTAAAGCCACTAAATCTGATAATGTTTTTAGATGATTTGGTTCCCGATTTTTTTGAGATCAGATTATTCTTCCAAACAATCCAAGTGCGCAAGCATCACCCACTATACCGACGTCACACACACACACACAAACAATGACTAACAGCCTCAAGTCATACACATACAACAAAACACGTCACATTTTTACCCATATTTTCATTTCGTAACCGCAAACCTTCTAGCCAAGTGTCATAAAGATATCCTCTATAGTATTCTACAGCTTACCAACTAGGATCAATCGGGTCTCTGCACAATTTTGTCTGCGTTAAAACAGATTTTTGCAAAAGTCCTTCCAAATTAAATTAATGTCTTATTTAAGTAGCCCAATACATTAATCTTACTTGCCTGTATCCCATTCTATTTGCAGCGTCTTTTAACCACATACCCGTATCAAAACAGCCGAAATGAACTCACATTTCCAACATTTACAGGTTTATTTGAACATTACAAACAGTGGTAGGCTATCTAACTAGTCTGACGTTGCAAATTATATTTACTTGCGTTACATTAGAAGGACTGACTATAGATTAACAGCTGCTTTCAGAATGAATGTAGCTAATATATACATCATTATACTTTTTACAAAAATAAAATGATGAACATGAAAAATACTTTACAGTAATGCCAAAGCTACTAATAATAATATATTTTTTAAAGAATCTTCATGGCGACATTAATAATAATAATACATGTTGACTTAATTACCTTTTAGGAAGTGTAGCCTATATAGTCCTACATATAGATGAAGATATATTCCTTGCAGCACAAAAAGCCGTACTATCCATTAACTAGAAGTTATTCCGAATGAAGGGAACCAACTGAGGAGAGCAGAGGGCGGGAGCAAAACACGTGAGCGACACTGCAGGAATCAAATGGAGAACTGAGAAAGTAAAGCTGGCGACATGCTGTTCACGTTTGATTTCAATCAGAAAGTAAAGGAAGTAACTGTACCTTGGTAACAGGGCGCGTTCTAGTAACCTTTACCGTTATGTAATTTGCGGTCCAGATTGTTTTATGGATGCATATCACTTACGTGTTTTCTTATTAAGAATATTTTATGTTTTTTTGCTCTTGGTAGTCTGGGAACCTTGAAATGAGTTAGAATTTAAACGTCCCAATAACTGCATGTTCCTACAACCTTCCAACAACACACGACGAACGGGCTGGTTGTAAAACCCCGTCCCTCGTGGGGGCAGAATCCTGCACCTGGATAAACAGCCCGTAGGAAACTCAGCGACGAGCGGAGTGTTATTCGTCGAGGTCCAGCATATGGTCAACGGCGAACTGGAAGTATGTAATGATTAGATACGTCTGGATTCTTCAGGTAATAACCGTACATGCCATAGGCCTACACACGAGTGGTCAAAAGTGTGGAAACACCCAGCGTTTTTGGCATTACGCTTGAAAATTTACTAGACGAATATTGGCGGTAATGTTTATAAACATTCAAAGAATGCTACAAATCTCATACATCGGAAGATTAAATTGGGGCAACAGTTGAACGAAGTTCTGCAATCTCTGAAAATTTGAAGTGTTTCCACAATTTTAGCCACTGGTGTATGTGTGCAGGCCCCCCAACCTAGACATTATAATTAAGTCTTCATTACTATTAAGGTCTCTTGAAAGGGCTGTATAGGTTATGCAACATCGTAGATAATCGTTGCAGTAGGCAGTCCGTTCTCCCAACAGGACATACCAACATCCCTATCCGTCCAAGTTTTAATGCGCCGGAAAAATCCACGGTAGTCTGAAAAATCTTGACTTTGAGCCCCAGTACACACACCCACACAGTTTTAATCCCCTTTTTCTACTTCTTCGTGATCCCAAGTCCACAGGAAAGTGAATTTACTGGAGAAGGTTTATGTCCCCACTAAGTGATAAGTACGCCCTTGGGCAGTGGGATAGAGCCCGATCCCTTTTTTCGGTGAGAATCCCCTCCTGTCAGCAAATCGTATAATCCGCACTGCTCCTGCCCTTCACCACAAAACAACATTTTTTCTCCTAAGTAAAAATACACTAAAACACAGAGAACTAATTCAGCTTTGACCGCGTTTTTTTTCTGGTGTACCAGCTGTGGCAGGAAGCACCCAAGTGGGCATTAACACTGCATCCAGGGAGGCTGTGCTGATCAGAAAGGGGCCGGTGACTTCTGGACAATGGGGGACGCTGTAAAGAAAATGAGCGACCGTAGTTACGAACAAGACTGGGCTTGGGAAGGGTTATTCCTGCTCCCCCTCCCCATCTGCCTGCACCCCCACCCCCCACACACACTCTCTAAATACCCCTTTTCTCCGGGTATCCTTCCTGCTCCACTCCTACCCAAGGAAAACAGCCTTTGGCTGCAGTATGGCAGTCGTCTGGCCATGAAGTCTGCAACTTTTGGACGCCACTCAAAAAATAGCTCCCCATGGACAACCTCCCCCCCCCTCTTTTTATGTCTAGCAGCTGCCATTCCAGTACCGCCACTGGAAACAGTGAAGCTATGCAGGTTTTCAGAGTTAGCCAGTGTGACCCCAGTGATTCACCACACCTCCCCCCTCCCCTGTTCTTTTTACGCTTCCATATTCCCCTTCCATGGGAAATTGATTCCTATGCTTGGGCAACCAGTCACCGATTCGGAAGCCAGTAGCAGAATCTGTCTTTTTCCTGTTGGTCCCCCACCTTCTGCCAGCTCTGCACGATGAATCGAGTCATGGACCGTGGAGTCATGGACCGTGGAGTCATTCTCCCGGAACGGCCTCATGGATTCAGCCTCACCTCTGCCATCGCATGAGATAAATTATGGCTCCAATTATGGCTTTTAATTGGTGTTCGCTGGAACTAAGTGACTTGGTGTTTCACCCAGCGGTGACACTGTTGTGGTAGCAGTTGAATTGTTTCGATGGGGGAAGAGAGGAATTAATTGAGGAGGAATCAGAGGTCCGTGTTGCTTGAAGAGTGGCGTGGACGACTGAAAAGCTGCCAAGGACTGGGAGTGTAGTGGGGCCTCCACGTATTTCGTCACCTTAAGGGCTGTGATTCCCACGCGCTTCTTTGCGTCTTGGCCTAGCGTATCTGCGGGCGAGTAGGTCAGGCTCTCCTTCCACGAAGCCAGGACCCCCCCCGCCTATCAGCTTCTCCCACAATTCTTCTGACCCCAGGTCACCACCGGGAGCTCAGCGCCTCTGCCTGGCGGCCGTAACCAAAGTATATGGACCGAGGCTGCTTTCATCTAGATAAGATTCAATCGCAGATCAGCACTTTGCTTCCTGTGTGCAATAAAGGCACAATGACAGCAATCACAAGTGTGGAAAGGCTGCGCCGTCACAGAGAGCCTCCTTGTGGTCTGTGCTTAATGGATTTTTTCTTAATCTGTTTCCGTTCTTTGCAGGTGTGCCTTCACGGGGCCACAGCATTAAGCGGCTTCACAGTCCACGAAGCCGGCATGTTTTCATGCCGTCGTTATTTATTTTTTGGTTACAGCATCTCAGCTGGGGGCTCGTGGCTCTGCCGGCTGTTACTTAACAGCTTTGGAGATTTAGGATATATGGGCACTGGAGGGGAGTGGGTGTTAAATCAGGCATGTGGGGGGGGGGGGTGTCAGGGGTCCGTGCTACCAGATCGGGACATCCTGGGGAACAATGGCGCAGGTCAGTCCGAGTCAGACAGGACGCATTCGAGGGAGACGCGCCGCAGGGCTGCTGTCGAGGGCTGGTCTCTCACTCCCATCTTCCCACAACCTGCCGCATTGCACTTCGCCTTGTTCTGCGCAATCGCTCAGTGGGATCTCCACACCTCCACTGCCACTCCCCCGTAGAATGTAGAATGGGGTCTCTGTCTTCGTGCTGTGCCCGGGGGGGCCAATCGGGAAGCTTGCAAGAAATTCCCGGAGGACCGCTTAGCTGTTGTGTCAGAAACAAAATGAATTGGCAGCTTTAAAACTCCACAACAATGCTTCAGCAAGTTTTCTCACACACACACACACATAAATACATGGCATGAGCATCAGTCTGATCGTCATTTCAAGCTGACTGAGCTCAGCATGCTCTTGCAGGGGTGCAACAATCGCTTGCCATCGCTAATCTCTGGAAGTTTCTCAAAAGATGGATGTTAGAAATAGACCAGGCAGGGCTGAAAAAGTCAGACTACTACAGTTTAATATGCTACTTATTACTTATTTTCTTCTTGAAATGCTAATAATAAAGTTATTGGGATAATAAGATGAATGAACTGTGGCATCATTTATCAAAGTTCCACCAAAACGGAGACAGAATGGGCTGGTTCTGCGCAAATAACTCCTGGGTTGAAAATGAGTCCCGCTCCTTGCCTTGTGCTATGAGAAGGGAACCCCAACACCGAACACGTCCCCAAACAAAGATCTAGAGGCGTTTGGGACAAATCCTGAGAAACTAATTTAAAGCAAATTTAGAGTTAATATTAAAACACATAAGTTAGTCGGTGTCAACTAATGATGAAAATTTCTTCTCTGTAGTTCAACAAGTAGAGCGTTATGCTGTCAGTGGAAGGGTTGTGGGTTCACGTCCCAGGGAGCTCATATAAAATGTAATCCTTCCCTCTGCTGTAAGTCGCTATAAATAAGTGTAAAAAAGCCCATATAAGCCGACAATTTTGGAATTTCATCTGTGGAAATGTTTTAGGAGAAATGTCAGCAACGTAACAGGAACAATTAAAAAAGACCTACATGGAACGTTTTCTTTGTGATTGTTAATATATTACGATGGGAATTAAACTGACTAGTTAATCAATATATTTACACAAAATAATTATTGCATTCATGTTCCAACTGCCTTTCCTGGACAGTCTATCCCAGGCAACATAAGGCGTAGAAATACCTTGGATGGGATTTGCCAGTCTGTAATCATTTTACATGTGAGGCGTGGTCCTTCAGATGCATGCTGGGAAACAATGTTGGGCCGAGTGACCCTTCCGCTTTCCCTGTCGGCCCTTGTGCTGGATGTGGGTCGTTGGAACCAGTCTTATGGGGCTGGAACGCTAAGGCGATCAGGAAAAAAAAGTCTTCTGCCAAATGAATAAAAGAAGAGAGGAAGGGTAAAGCAGGAAAAGGTGGGGAGAAGGAGAGAGAGGATGGCAGGTCGAAGAACAAGAGAAAGAATGAGTGTCCCAGACAGAAAAAGAGCTGCATTCCAGGAAATAACACCCCACCCCCCCACACAGACACACAGACTCTCCCAGAGAGCATTGCCCCTTTTCTTACACGTTTATGACCTTGATTGGTGTGAATCTGGGACTGGCGTAAAACAAAACCTTCATTTGGTGGTGATGAGAGATGCGTTCACCAAGGCCTATGTTTATATCTGAGAACCGCGGGTAGCCTCCCAGCTTATCCCAGGCTGACTCCGCTCACGCTTCACCTCACTTTCCAAAACCGCTGCAAGATCCCAGCGTTCTTCTGATAAATCTGATAATCTGGCTGAAGAAACCCCTTGGATGACCAGTGAGACGTTTCTGCCTTAGAAGAGAGAAGCCCAGCTGCCATGATTCAACCACCAGACAGTCTCACCTGGATGACTGAGAATCTTCACATACATACAGTACTGTGCAAAAGTCTCAGGCAGGCAAAGAAAATGATGTTTAAATTATCCTCGTGTTGGTGTAAAACTATGATATTATGCCTGTCAAAGTGTGTCAGCGTAGCCATTTCAGAACCTCTGCTAAAATCACCCCAGTATTTGCAGCGACTGTCCAGTGCAGCCATGTATTTTTTGACTTGGCCACTAGCTCACCTCATACAGCGAGTCAATCTGTCACTGACTTTTTAAACCAATTCATTTAATTGAGCTGTTGGTGAAATTTAACAAAATCATGGAACGGCTGAGGTGCCCCTGAGGAGAGGTTTGGGAACTGAAGCGGTGTTCATCTAGCCATCTAACTAGGTATCAGTAACTAGGTAACTTTTTAGAAAACAGAAGAAATTATTACTAGTTTTTATTGTGTTACTCTTAATGTGCACATGTTCTAATGTTAAATTGTGTTTTTTGTTCTAAGCCAAAGTACACTTGCTACCCAGATAAACAGCTTTAAACATTTCTTTGGACTGCCTAAGACTGTACTTCTGATAATTAGGCGTAGATTTGTGTGGATGATAGTGACATGTCCCTACCAAAGCTGTAGGACTTCCTTGTGTGTTTAGGGGGGTGGGGGGTTGAGGTTTGCCTATTTTGAAACCAAACCTACGCCCTTGTTCTGATACAATGGATCAGGATGGAACCGGGCTGCCACACCAGCTGCTGCACCCGATTCTGCAAAGTCCCTGCTTTTGTAATTCCGTGCAGCTCGACTCTGTTCATTCTCCATGCATGACAAACTACTGGCCTTCGTGAAGGAGACTCTAGCAAAACAGAGGGCTTGCACAACTGGCCTGAAGCTACATGCGCATGAGATCAGGCGGAACTGAAGTGGCACATCTGCCCGTGTCCCATATTCACTCGCACGAAATCAGTGCTGATGATGGCTTCACAGATGCACCTGACTTTCTCGCACGCTGTGCGTCTGCGGGGGTGTGGCAGCGGTTAACCTCCACACCTCTTCCCGATATCCTCTCAAAGAAAAAGCAAATATTTATCTAAGTAAGCAGGCGGAGTGATGGGTGAGTCTGTACTTGGGTGCAAGGGGCAGCAGAGCACCTGGGATTGTGTGAGAAGACTTTGGCTGGTTATGGGACACAGATGTCATGGGGGGGGGGGGGACAGAGAGAGAGCTTCTATAACCGGTACTGAGCCATTCATACAACTGGGGGGCTTTATTACAGCAAACCCTGTTAAGTACCTCAAGCTGACTCACCATTGAGTGGCACAGCTGGTCTCCTACTGGCAATTCTTAATATCCTAAAACCACCACTAACTGGTTAATCTCATTCACGAAACAAAGGACTGATTGTACTTTACGGGGTTACTTGCTTTAGTTAATATAAGAGTCACCGTTCAGTGTTTTATATATGTCCTTCTGGAGGTGTTTAGTTGTAGAATTGTTTGCTAAACGAATTATTCTACTATGATTTGTTTTATAGAACATTTTGTAGAAGAGTACAAGTGCAGGGATTCTTGATTTTTGGACCCAGAGGAATCAAAAATTCAATGGTAAAATTGTGCCAGTAGTAGGAAGGTGTATCAGGTGTTGATCCAGATTAGGTTGGTTCTGATCCAGAGTGACATCACATTCACGTCATCAGATTTGCAACATGCATTGTCTGCTCTCTATTTCTGTAAAACGATTCAGCCACTATAATGGGTCAAGTCAGGTCCCGGGTCCTGCTGGAGGAAGCTGTTTGTGATTGGTGGTGCTGGGCTGGCTTGTGGGAGGGGCTTGCAGATGCAGCGGGGAGGAGGGCTGCGGTGACCCCCATGTGTTCACTAGTTGTTTGAACTGCATCACTGTTTCCGTGAATTCTGAGCCACGGACAATGGCCCATTGTGCTGGCGGACCTGGGCTGCTGTTCAGCCGGAACAGGAAGCCCTCTGGTGACACACACAGCAGTATACAGATGTCCCCCCCCCCCCATAACTTACCTCTGGATTTTACGAGCCAGGCTAAATATAGACCCCCGCTCCAGCAATCTGGTGTTCCGCCCAGCAGGACTGGTGATCAGTTTTCTCATGCCTTCATACTTTCCGTCTCTTGACTCTTCTCTTTATTCCCTCCTGTCCTCTGGCCGCCAAGTCCCCCCCCCTCTTTCATGGGATTAGGTAACATTGTTGTAGATGTGCTCTCCCACTGCTCACTGAGTCGGACTGAAATCGTGAGCGCTCACACTCAAAGACGCAGACTTAGGGTGTTTTCACACCAGGACTTTTCAGTCCGGTTCACAGTGACTCTGGTTAGTTTGTTTGGGCACTAGGGTGCAGATGAAAACATCTGTACCAAGACCCTTGAGAGGAAGTGGTTTCGAACTGGTCCCAAATGAACTCTGGAACGGTTCATTTGTGGTGCGTGATCCGACCTCAATCAGACCCAACCTCCGGGTGTAATCCACAAGTTTGAGCTACATGGTTCCTGTAGCCAGGTGTGCTTTGTGTTCTGGGAGAGCACGCAAAACAGGATCAGCAGCTAGACAGAGAGGGAGAAATGACTCAAGGTCTCACATGGTCTAGCAGGGAGGTACGTTGCCTTCTTGAAATCTGGGCAGATGACTACTTCTGTCAGCTCCTGAAATAACTCATAAAAACTCAGACATTTTCTAAATGTTCAATCAACAGCTGAAGAAGAGAGGATTTGACTGGTCCACTGAACAGTGCCGTGTGAAAGTAAATAAAAACACATAAAACTGAGAGATGCTCAACTACATATCCCAGAACACTGGACCTTCCTCCGGTATTTACTGCATAGCCCAGGACACTGGACCTTCCTCCTGTATTTACTGCATAGCCCAAAACACTGGACCTTCCTCTTGTATTTACTGCATAGCCCAGGACACTGGACCTTCCTCCTGTATTTGCTGCATAGCCCAAAACACTGGACCTTCCTCCTGTATTTACTGCATAGCCCAAAACACTGGACCTTCCTTTTGTATTTACTGCATAGCCCAGGACACTGGACCTTCCTCCTGTATTTACTGCATAGCCCAGAACACTGGACCTTCCTCCTGTATTTACTTTCTTGCTCCTGCCACAGACACATCTGACCAATAAGCAGAATGAACATTCTCACGTGGTTTGTAGTGGCACACTGTAGCTTTGCTTGGATTTTTCTCTGTGTGAAAGCAAACCAAACTGAGGGGGAAATGCTACAGGTTTACAAACTCATCAACTGATTCGAACCAGAGAACCTGGACCGCAGGTATGAAAACACCCTCAAATGATCAACCGGACTTTATTGTCCCAAGAGGAAAGACACATCAACATTAATAATTTAAATGCAGAGGTCTATTTATCATGAGTAGAGAATGAGCCCTAATTAAATGCTGGGAGGGGTAATGCCCCCTCTCACCCACCCCCCCTTGGTTCCTTCACCCCCTGGTTAAGATACGCTTTTAATGAAAGGAGGAATATTCTTCTCAAATGACACACTCTCATACGAAAAGAGTTATAAAAACAATGCTGTTGTTATCATTTTCACGTCAAGAGGATGAGCTTAGTTTGAACTCACAAACACAACACAGTCACAATTGGTTAGAATCTACACCCGTACGTATCACGGGTGACAGAGAGGGTGGAGCACGCAGCTGAGAGTGTTTATTTAGTTTGATGAGAGATTCCTGTGTGTGGATTAGGTTTTTTTACATTATGGGGATCGAATGTCCCCCACAATGTAATAAACACCTGTTTTTTGACATTGTGGGGACCTGCGGCTTCTCACTGTCGATCTCTGACCTGGAAACATTGTGTTTATTCAGCGTCTGTTTTCCCTCAAATAAACTAACACACACACACACACACACACCAAGATAATAACTCTTTTCACACAAGCTCTCTCTATATACTTCAGTATCCTTAGAGAAAGGAACCACGTGTCTCATATAATTCTAATTTAGTTTCCCAATTGTTTTCTTGTCCTCTCTCATTTCCCGTCTCTGGAAGAAAAAAGACACGGCCAAGATTTTCCATGAAAGTCTTTGTGTTGTTTAAACAATCATCATTGTATCTATGTTACTTGAATCAGACCGTACCTACTACTATTGGCAATACTGCACAATATCCAGGGTTTGTTTGAGTTACCTTGAAATCAGAGATCTTGGTAATGACTTATGCAGCTTATTTTAAGTTGCTCTCGGTCAGCTAGTCCTAGAGGCACTGGGAAGTCCCCACAATGACATGCGGAAAATAAACAACAGTAAAAACACGGGTTTCCTGCGGAGTAACCATTTTTCAACCCTGACAATGTGGCAAGGCTCCACATTTTTAATGCGTGCGGTAAAGCATGTGTACGTTAGTGAGTGTTGCAGTCGGGTTATAGCAGAGTACTGTGGTGTATGTGTGTGTGCGATTTTCTGCGTAAGTCTGTGTTTCTTTTAATGCAGTGTGTATGTTAGCACTGCAATAGCCACGCTCACCCTATAATTCTGTTTTTATCGGTGCCACGCTGCTTCATGAGGGTGGTGAGGGATCGGGGGGGGGGGGGTAAGATTACAAGGGGAGTGCGAACAAAGAATCCACCGTCCGATGATCCCGGCGTGACAAGCGCCGCTGTGTTAAGAGGCCACGTTGGGTCTTTGTCTCGCTCTGCTGTTGTCTTGATGGCAGGACACAGAGCAGCCCCGTATTCCAGGCTGGATCTGGGAGAGCCTGATGAAGACTGTGCCTCACTGGGGAAAACGTAACCGGGGAGCGGCATGGGGTTATAGAAACCGGACTGCAGACTAAACAAGGAGCAGGTGGAATGAATCAACACAGCGGGTTCGACTCTCTGGCCAATCCTCCACCGCGGCAGCTGTCCCGCGTCGGGAGGGTCTGTTTCCTGCTGCCGCCGCAGCCTGTCATGGCGTGTAGGTGTGTGGGTTCACTCACCAAATCACACAAGACCAGAAAGAAACCAACTTGCGCACACATTTGGTGATATAGTGGAATTGGAGTGCTGATGTTTCAAGGAACCTCCATGCCTGTGTTCCCACCTGCCTCTCCCTCACGCTTATGCTGCCATAGCTTACATACTGCACTCACCTAACTGTTTGACTGCCTCCAGCCTCCCCTACCTTGGGCTAATCCACTTTTTATCTCCCCTACCTTGGGCTAATCCACTTTTTATCTCCCCTACCTTGGGCTAATCCACTTTTTATCTCCCCTACTCCTCCTGGGCTGTGGTGCCTGGAGACCCCAAATTACGGAGCTATTCTCCCTACCCCGCTGGCTGTGACGCCTTTCCGGCCAGCTCGCCCTGCTGCCGTACCACTGGTCGTCCTGCCATCTGAAGCAGCACCAGCTCCTGCCTGCCCCTCGCTTTGAGACTCAAATGTTAAAATTGGGACAGTGTGACCTGGGGCTCTGCCATCTAGCTCATTTGACTTCCTCTGCCGCCCCATGGAGGACGGGCTCCCCCTTTGGGTCTGGTTAGGGTTTGGGTTTCCTCTGCCGCAGAGGAAGCAGAGTCAGACCATCCCTGGAGTAGCTGAGGATAAGGACCTTGCTCAAGGGCCTAGCAGTGAAATCACTCAGTTGACTGTGACATTTGAGCCATAGACCTTTAGATCAGAAACACTGCAACCGAATCTGCTGAGTCACACACACAACCCACCAAACAGAAGAGCAGGAGGCACCAGACAATTCCTTGAAACAGTCTTTCATTTTCAGGCTTTATCAGATCCTTCTGTCTTTGCAGTTGCTCCCTTAGTGCGTGAGCCTATATACGTATCACATAACACTTTGAAGTGAACTTAGCTTGGTGCCAAACAATGATAATAGCAATCTCCCTGAAAGCGTGTCCCTGCTGTTCACCTCTGAAATCTTCACGTCAAGGGCCGTTTGAGTCATCCTTTGAATTCCAGCCTGATTCTACATGTGACTGAATTCTAACTCCTGCTCTTTCTAACTAATATGTCTCTCCTTTCAAACAATCAAGGTGTTCACCTCGGTATTCCGCACCTGCAAAACTACTAATTTGTAATCTGCCCCCCGTGCGTGTAAATTTAAAAGATGGTATTACGGAATGAGATTAAAAGACTCCCTGATCGTAACCCTCCTTTATGCGCCAGTATCATGTCTTCCCTCGATTACCAAAATTAAAAAGACAGAGGGACAAAGGGCCAATTCTGCCGGCAGCCCTGTGTTGGTGTGCCAGTCTTGGAGATGAAGCTTGCGGCTGTCCGGTGAAAAGCGGGTGTTGTTGAGAGGAATGGTGGGACACATTCCTGTCAGCCTGACGCACAGGGACTGGGAGACTGGACCTCAGTTTGAGCCTCTCAAAGGCATCTCTGTCCTCTTTCGGGTTTCCATACCGACAGAATAGCGTTCTCTCCATTGCTGTCAAGTCCTGTGGCTAAAGAACGGGAGACAGACAGAGTGAAAGGAAGGAAGAAATTAAATTATGCTGTCTGTTTACCCTTCATGAATATTCAGCAGTCGCAGAACATTCAATAAAACTGCCCCCCAACTGCTGCTATTCATGATGAGGATTTTTGATATGCGGTTATTGGACTTGTGATCTGTGATTTGTACATATTGTCCACTTATTGACACAGTCCTGATTTTTTTTCTAGATCATCTTCAATCAAGGTGTCAGGGAATCTGGTTTGCTCCTCATATTTTGTTTTTCCATAGTTTTAATTTCAGGTGGAAAATCTAGCATGAAACGTTCAGTGACAGCCTTCTTAAGTTAAGTGGTGTTCTGACATTACAAACAGACTGTTCATCACTTATGGAATATTTGATTTTAGGAACAGACTGTTCATCGCTTATGGAATATTTTGATTTTAGTGCTTAGCTGAAAAATTAGGTTGAAATATTAAGACACACACAGCAGAACACATCAAAACACGGGGCTCATTCTGAGAAGCAGTGAAGCCTGTGTCCTTCACCACTGGAGAGACATTCAGTAAGTGGCCCTACGCTTCCTGTCTGCTCCCCAAGAACGAAGCGATAGAGAACATTCTGGAAGCTCCCATTTCCTGCCTCTTTGTTCTGCCAGCAGATGCTCCTCATTCTGCTCTCTGTACTGGGCTCAGACATATAAGAGCATCTTGGTCAGAGACATGAGAAGGACCCAAACAACCATTTATAGATCAACTGAGATACATGGTCACCTAATCTTCATTTTCAATTACTCATTATTTTAAACATGTCATGACAAATAATTCAACAAGTAACTTTATTGTTTAAAAAAAAATACATAAAAATAAAGGTAAGACTTTACTTGTGGGGGCACAAGTAACCTAGCAATAGCTATTCAAGTGCAAATCATGAACAAACATAGTCATGAAATTCATGAACTGTGGTGATTGATTAATGTTGAACAAACATGGGATCAGCATTCTAATTAATTATTACATTAAGCAAGAGCGTATACTACGTTATTTGTGTCCCCTCAAGTGTTACCAAAATTAAAAATAATTTAAAAAAAATCACATTCTACCAAGACAAACTGGAAGCTACAAAGGGTCACTCACCTGTTGCTTTCTTAATAAAAATTAAAATCTCTGATCACAAAAATCAAACCATTTTATTTTCCTTGTGCCAACCAAGAAGTGTGCAACCAATTAAAATACTTTTCCTTTTATTTAGTCAAATCCTTACTAACCACTTTAGTCAAATAAGACTCTCTACATTAGTCAGAAAAATGGCCACAGCCCTGGCACAGTTTTGTACCTCAAGGTACAAACAACATTAATATACCCCAATGGTACAATAATCTTCCTCAGAGTTCATTCTGTACCTTAAAGGGTGCATTTTCCTACAGCTAAGGGTACAATTGGTCAACCCTTAAGGGTACATCACCAGTAACAAGTAATTATACCCTCAAAGGTACAAACTGATACTTTTTCTGACAGTGTAAATGAAAGACTGATAAACGGAAAGACATAAAGGTTATCAGTTAAAAATCTGCTGATGTCCAGTCAAGCCAGGCTAGTAGCAGGCCTGATTCTTAAGAATATTTGCATTTCGAAGAGGAAAAAAAATTGAAAGAATTACAATAGTGTCCTTTTTCCCACTAAAGTACAGGTTTAATCGCATGTCCCAAGTTTCAATTCATACCTAACGGGGCCATCACAACACTCTGGAGTCACCATCTCGACTTGCATTGCATAGTCTGGTATCTATTGAGCTTGAATCATCTCTTAGTTTGCATCACTTTTTGGACAGAAGACAAGCAGATTAATGGAAACATGACTTTTTCAAAAGGAGTGAATCATGAACGCAGGAGGGAAATGGAATCAGGTTTTACGGCTTTGAGTCACTGTAAGTAGTGCCTTGTAGGTGAAATACGGTTTCAAAACACAGAAGCAGTGCGGCTTTCTGCTGAAAACTACTCATATGTAGTTATTTATTTCTTAATTATATACCATTGCGTACACAGAGACTAAGACTACAAGAAACAGCGAAAGCAGATAAAGGTCGTAAGGTGGAGTCCCCACCCAGCGTACGACGATGTGATTACATCCAGTTCCTCGATGAATCAAGTATTGATTTCCAATGCTCTACTGTGAGAAGGATGCATATTTCATTATCTGGCAGCACTGTTTGAATTCAGGGTTGCCAGGTTTGGTCAGCTGGCTGGCGTGAGATTTTCAATTCGAGACAAGTCTGTACACTCATGTATATGAGTTTTATTACCTTCTAAATAGTCTGTAGGGTTTGCAAACTACCCCCAACGGTATAATATTTTTACGTTTATAATGGAATAATACAGATTTGCAATAAGATTCCTTGCGTGCGCGTGAGAGACTGAAAGCGTGAACGTCACGCCAGGTGCGCGAGGAACTTCAGAGTAAATCGTTATTCAGAATGATGGTATTTTGCAGGTCTGAAGTGGGCTGAGTGGAAAGGGGAGGGCCGATAAAACGGTGTCAGAAACTGGCAGGAGGGGACAGGTAAAGCGAAACTCGTAGTCCCTCGTCAAGCACAAGCGTCTTCCCTGTCTACCGTTTATTTCATTTTGACTTTCATTCAACTGATATTCATTTGTACTCGTAAGTGACTTAGATTAGTGATCTTACACGTTTGAGTTACGGAAGTGCTCACCTGCTGTTCTACACGAACATAGGCTTTGAGACTTGAGGTGTGATTCAAGTAGACGCCGAACATGAGCGGTAAGAATAATTTACTATTTCTATTCAATGGGCCTGTTGTTGTCAGTCTTTTTAAATATCATATTTACAGAATTAAGCAATTCTTTCACTATTAGGTTTTGCCTTGGTTCGTCCTTATTCTTGAATAAATTGTAGCTATTTAAGAAATTCATTAGTATTAATGATGTGTGTTTGGGCCAGTTTCTTTAAAGGTGTTTTTATAACTGAGCAGGATTTGTACGTTATTGTTTTCCCTAAAAAAACGACTTTCTCTTACCAGAGGTGTTCCGTGTAAGTTAACTGGTGACTGAACTGAATTTGATTGTATTAAACTGTCCTGGATTTCATTAGACGTCACTTATTCCTTATGTAGTGTACAGAGTTGCCAGCTCTTGCGCATCTGGCGTGAACTCACGCTTTTAGACTCTCTGGCGTACGCAAGGAATCTTACTGCAAATCTGTATTATTCCATTATAAACCTAAAATTAGCTACATAAAAACCTTTGGGACAGTTTGCAAACTCTACAAACTATTTACAAGGTAATAAAGCTGTTACATACGAAAAAGAGTGTGCAGACTTGTCTCGAATTGGAAACCTCACTCCAGCCAGCTGATCAAAGCTGGCAACCCGGAGTTTATTTTTGCGAATTAACCAACGCCTCCGCAAAACCTCCATCGCTCCGTTGCCAGGTGAAATAGGAGGCCATAGACCAGTGCAGACCTGGGGTTGGGAACCGCTAGTCTACAGTAGATCACTGCAAAAACGACAGCATAAGCAGTTGAAAAGAAATATATATTTCTGATTTTATCGGTGTCGGTGTCGACTGCCATGTATTATTTTGTGGGTAGCCTATCTATTAATCGTACCCATTAATCTGTTAAGTAGATGCAAGAAGATAAAGCGGCCTTTCAAATGAAGATAATATATGATGAATACCATTCGCGAAGTTATGCTCGAAGTCCAAAACTACGATAGCCGTGACGTGTAAACCACAAATATTTGGTCTCGATAAACGGTTAAAATATGGGCGGGTGGATTTGAGGAGAATCGATTACAAAAATAGAACAAAATGTCAAATAATACATTAATATTTATTAAAAACTAATTTCCAAGAGTATTTTAGCATAAACAGGAAACAATAACATAAAGCATAACAATAGGAATTTCAATAGTATATCATCGTTATATAGGCTACTTGGACGAGGCGTATGTAGGATATTAGATTGCGAGATCCCCGACTCTGTTCATATAATGTAAATAACTTTCAAAAGAGAAGAGAAGTCTGTTTTTTTTTTTACTTTTGAGATTCCCTGCGTATGGTGTAGAACCTGGTGAAACTAGCACAGCTCTGTTGCCCTGACATGAACATGCATTTACGGTGCTTTTGCTGATTCCTGTCACTTCCGCTGTTTTCCCCGAATCATCAAACTATTTGTTCATTCTGCATTCTCTGCCTTTTCCATACGGGAGCAAATTTGTGTGAAGTAACTTAGTAACTTTTTCTGAATGGATTCATGTATAAATCTTTAAAATACATCTTTGCCTCACACTTTGGGACCACCCTACAAAACGCATTGGAAGCGTTTGCTAAGTCTGCTCTCTGTCATCAAGTTCTCGTCGTCTTTTCATATATGTTTATCCCACAGAAGGAGAACGCAGTGGCTGGTAGTGACTTGTGGGAAGGAGGGACAGCGCGCCGGGGGAGGGGGCGGTTGCGGGCCAGGGAAGGGGGGATTCCTCGCACTCTTGAATCTGTCTCAGCACGCCTTTCGCAGGGTGTTTTCTTCACATTAGCAGAATGTTCTGGGTAAAGCCAGCAGAATTACCAGGAGCCTTCGACTTTGGGTCCCCTGCAGTTGAATAGATAATTAGTCACTTGCTGGAAGAGTCACTATTATATTATACATTCCATTGCATAAAAAAAACAGACTATTCTGACTAACAGAGGTGGCAGCCAAGGCAGGATATTGGGAGTCCACATAAGGCATTCTACATGAACACCACAGCCACTCCAAAGCCATTTTAAATTATGGGATGCAACTTTTAATTCAAGTGAAAAATCTGCATATAACTTCCCAATACATGCATTTGAGTTACACTGTCAGAAAAAAGTACCAATTTGCCAACCCCTTGTCACTGGGGCTGTACCCTGAAGAGCTTACCAGTTGTACCTTAGCTATAGGTAAATTAACTCAGACACATTTTTGTACCATTGGGGTATATTAATGTTGTTTGTACCTTGAGGTACAAAACTGTGCCAGGGCTGTACCCTTTTTTCTGACTGTAATGTAGAGAGTCTTATTTGACTAAAGTGGCCAGTAAGGATTGGACTAAATAAAAGGAAAAGTATTTTAATTGGTTGCACACTTCTTGGTTGGCACAAGGAAAATAAAATGTTTTGATTTTTGTGATCAGAGTTTTGAATTTTTATTAAGAAAGCAACAGGTATTTTGGTTCTGCATTTTCCTGTGTTGCCATCGCATTGTGATTTATTATATGTATAGTGGATTTCCAGTTAGCGCTGCAGATGAGTGAATGCTGAGGGGTGGGGGCCATGTCTTTCACCCCACAGACTGCATGTTGGGATCGGGCGAAGGAGCCCAGCCAGAAAGTTCCTCTGATCTAGACGAGGAGATGTGGGACCGGGTGGAGGGCGTCCGACACAAGCTGACCCGGATCCTGAACCCGGCCAAGCTCACGCCATTCCTGCGCCAGTGCAAGGCCATCGACGAGCAGGATGAAGACGAGGTGCTCAACTCCACGCAGTACCCTCTGCGCATCAGCAAGGCTGGTAAGGGGGGGCAGGGAAGGGGGGGGATGGAGGTCTTGAACTGGGGGCAGTGGCTGGGGGCAGGATTTTTAAAGGTGTTGAGCATAAGATGGGCCATAATTCATACAGAACAGACCAACCCCATCATTAGCCAATGATATATTAGGAATTGGTGAGTGACAGGGGAGGGGGCTCTCTGGGGACCAATCAGCTTTCAGCTGGGGCCACTGTCCCTGTGGCCCCGCCCCTGTATACATGTCTGGGGGTGCACTGGTGACTAATGCTGTGATTTGCAGCAACTGGATGACATAGTACTCCATTGCTTATTCATTTACGTTATTTATTCATTTACATTGCGATTGAAGTCCAGCTTTTTGTGCTGATAATCATGTTTACATATTTGAGCACTTTGAGCACGTGCTGGAGGGCTGAGCAGCTCCCAAACCTTTGCCTGACCCTGTCGCCCACCTTCCAGGCCGCCTTCTGGACATCCTGCGGGGGCGGGGTCAGCGGGGCTTGCAGGCCTTCTTGGAGTGCCTGGAGTTTTACCATCCGGAGGAATACACCCACCTGACCGGCCGCAGGGCGACGCAGCGCTGCTCCATGCTCGTGGGTAAAGAGCCAGGCGGCCTGGAGACCCCCGGGGGCACAGAGTTAGCGGGGAGCTCATCCCCAGAGCAGGATCTCTGTCCTTCTGTCGAGAGCTCATCCCCGGAGCAGGATCTCTGTCCTTCTGTCTTGGTTGAGCTCCTGTCCTATTTTGGGAAAATACTTATCTGTTGAAATGCAACCTGAGTCACCGTAGACATGAACATCCAAGAAAGTATGCTTTTAGAAGAGAGGGACGACTGATGCTTATCACACTGTCTGACTCAATGGGCCTGTCTCTGAATTTACGGTTGTTTTGTCTACATTAGATGGCTGATTGGACACCTTAGGAGGAGGTCATGTTTACACTGCCTGTGGGTCTGTGTCCCTGAGCCAGGGGGCTGCTGTCCAAGCTGTTACTCTTAGTAGACACTAAACATGGTCCTCCAAAGCTACTCCACTTCAGGGCACGTTATTCAGCCCTTTAGCCAAAAGCGTCCTTCCTCGTTCGAGGGCACCGACGTCCCCTATGCGACGGACCGCTAACCACTCCGCCCTGTCCTAGATGAAGAGGGCCCGGAGGGCTTGACGCAGTTCCTGCTCCTGGAGGTACGGAAGCTACGGGAGCAGCTGCGGAATAGCAGGCAGTGCGACCGGAGGCTGTCCCAGCGCTGCCGCATGGCCGAGGAGGAGCGGGGCCGCGCCGAGCGTCGTGTGCAGGAACTGCGCCACAATCAGCTGCAGCTGGAGAGGTGTGTGTGTGTGTGTGGGGGGGGGGGGTGCAGTCCATCACTCACACGCACAGAACATGCGACGAGGGCTCATTTTAATGCAACTAAACTTAAAGTCATGAAACACAACCTTGGTCTCGTGAACCTCTCTGTCTGTACAGCTGGGCTACAAGGTCGTCAACAACTTGCTAAAAGCAAGTCCCAACTCTCCGCATGATGAAAGAATTCCCCCCTGCAATCAATAAAGCGCATCTTATCAAATCGAATCTATAAGAGACAAGTGCAGGCATGCAATTATGCATGCAGAGAAACACAGGGGCACAAGTGCAGATCGTAGCCACTGCGCTGCTGGCTTAGTCACCGACGGGGCAGGGGCCAGTCACCCGGGGTACGTTTCCCAAAAACATAGTTGCTATCTGCGTTAGCAATTTACATAGTTGGAACTGTGCAACTAAATGGGTCCAACTATGTAAACCTTTGGGAAACAAACCCCTGCAGGATGCGCCAAGACTGGGAGGAGGGCAGCCGGGAACTGGCCAGACTGAAGGACCGGCACCTGGAGCAGGCCGTGAAGTACTCCTGGGCCTTGGAGGAGCAAGGGAAGGCCTCCTCGAGGGAACGGGAGCTGCTGGGGCAGGTAGACTGGGCCCACAGGGGGGGGGAGTTCATGCCTAAGAAAGCACTGGAGCTGATGATGTAGTGGTTCAGAGGCCATGTGTTTCATAAGCAGGCTACTAGGGGTAACCCGTCATTTTTCCTGGCCAGTATCTGGGATAATAGGGGTAACAAGTGTACTCCCCAGATGAAATGGACACAGAAACAAGGATCTGTTGGGAAAAGGAAGGGAAGATAAACAGTAGGATGTGTTATTTGGGAGTGTTGTATCCATGATTTAGCATAAGCCATAACTGTGACAGATCATGACAGGAGATAGAAGGAAGTGTGTGAAGATGGTTGTTGGTTGAAGTCCCAGTAAGATCTGGTGGTTGTTGCTCTTTATGGGGTACTTAATCTTTGGCCAGTAAACTGGCTAAATGAAGTCAGAAGGTATAAGAACCATTACATTATGGGTAACGCTACAGCTGGAGCAGCTGAAAAATAGACTGATGGAGGCAGAGAGGAAGGCGGAAGACAGTCAGGCCCCCCCGTCACCAGCTCCGAAGGACAGCAGCGCCCCATTCTGCCCAATCGACATCCCCTTGGTTCCAGAGCTGCCACCAATCAAAACACCCCGGGAGGCTAGCGTGGACACAAAGGTTCGTGCATGGGTTTAGGTCAATAACCTGAATTCTATGCTGGATCGATAGGTGTTATCTGGAGTGGTGGCATTGTTCGTTCCCCCAGGCTCTGCTGGACATCCTGCAGCAGGACCGACGGGAAGCGGCTGAGCACCGACATGAGCTGTGCAGTACCATCACCCGCCTGCAGGAGGAGTTAGAGAGCACAGAGGTGTACAGGGACAAGGTGAAGGGAGTGGCAAGGTTTACAAAGACTGCAGTGTTCTGATTTCCATCACGCTTCTTTTTTCCCCTCATCTTGAATTTCATGGCATTTTCACCCCATCCTGTGCCTGCTAGCTGGCAGCCCACTGCGAACAGCTGCAGGCGAAGGTGCGGACACTGCAGCTGGACTGGGAGACGGAGCAGAAGAGGAGCGTCTCCTATTTCAACCAGATCATGGAGCTGGAGAAGGAGAGAGACCAGGTTGGTGTTTGGCTGCCATGGCGATATGGTGCAGTAATCTCACACAATGGGGCACATCACTGTGCATTGCTTGGCAAGGGGTGATCTAGATAGATTTAATTTCTATATCTACATCTGTATTTATACAGCCACTGTTTACACATGAGGGACTGATAAAATGTAATATTTATATAAAAGTACAGTAGAACCTTGGAACTTGAACGCTTCATAACTCAACCAACTTGGACGTTGAACGGGACTGTTGAATTCTCTTGAAACTCGACCTTTCCTGCTAAAACTTGCATGGGTCGAGACGCGTTCAACTCTACCAATTAGGACCTCAACCAGGTCGGTCATGAAAAATGTAACCGCAACTCGCCCGGAAAACCCGGAACAAAACAGCCCTGCTAATGATGCGTCTAATTGGCCTCAGTGTGTGTGTACACGTGCCCTGTGGTGGAGTGGCATCCTATCCAGGGTTCCTCCAGCCTAATTTATACAAAGGAGACCATAATATACTTTGAATGAGTGACAGGGGAGGGGGCACTCTGGGGTCCAATCAGCTTTCAGCTAGCACCAGTGCCACTTTAGCTCCGCCCCTGCATACACCCTTGATTGGGAGTGCACTCACTGATCACTAATGCTCCAGGCAACTCTTCAACTCTTTATTGGATAAGTGGTTGGAAGTCATATTGATGAAGGAATAGCAGTTTATAATCACCCTGCCTATTACAGCTAATTAACAGCTTGGGACTTCTTGTCGTCCAATTTCTGTCTCTCCATCCTTGACTCTATAGGCTCTGCGCAGCCGGGACAGCCTGCAGCTGGAGTACACAGACTGCCTGCTAGACAAGGACCGCCTGCGCAAGCAGGTCATAGAGCTGCAGGCCTGCCTGGACAAGCTGCAGAGGGAGAGGGAGGTAGAGAGGGAGGTGGAGAGGGAGCGAGAGAGGAGCAGGGAGGAGAACTGCATGCACTGCGTAAGTGAACACGCGTGCAGATGCACGGAAATGCATGCACATCTGATTATCGTAAGAAAAGAGTAATGAGGTATTTTTAGCATGTATAGGACACGTAAACATATACACACACCACCTATGAAATTCGGCTGGGAGTGTGACCAAGGCTCTCTGCCTGTCCCGCAGTCACGCCTCTGCCTGATCAGCGAGGATCACTGCTACCAGCCATGCTGTTCCGTGACGCGGTCCGTTTCAGACACGCCGGCGTGCAGGAGCCCATTTTCGGACACCTCGTCTCGCTCCTGCCAGAAGGTCTGCCATCATGCAGTCCAGGAGTGCTTTGCATTAATATATCAATCACTCATCACTAATCCAACAAAAATTGTGTCAGCTTTCATCAGTAACTGGCTGAATTGTTTTATGTCTTACTCGCAGACTCCCTCTAGAGGTCAAACCAGTGAACTGTCAGAGGGTAAGTGGGGGCTGCATTGTAGACATTGCTGTCTGTAACAGTGAGGAAGGAGGGCTGAATCTGACGGTGGCTCACTTGTATTTCTGCCTTCCAGGTTCGTACTCGAACTCGGACGAGAATCTGCTGATGGCGGTGAGCAGTGTCACTCCTCCGTGGCTTTGGCCCGTCCTGCCACCGGCGGAGCATCCCTGACACTCTCTGTACTCACTCTTTCTGAAAGCTAGAGGACAGCGAAAGGGACATCAACAGGCTGTCGACCTTCGCCTTCCCGCCCTGTGTGGCCTCCATCCATCGCAGGGCCCAGACTGAGTGAGTACAGTTCTTCCTGTTTTAACTGCAGACCCTTTCAGTTTTCCTGAGAATGGGGTGGAATGGAAAGTGATAACTAGAAGAAGAATTTATTTTAAAATGTTCTCCCGCTAAATAAGAACATAAGAAATTTACAAACGAGAGGAGGCCGTTCGGCCCATCAAGCTCGTTTGGGGAGAACTTAACTAATAGCTCAGAGTTGTTAAAATCTTATCTAGCTCTGATTTAAAGGAACCCAGGGTTTTAGCTTGCACTACACTAGCAGGAAGACTATTCCATACTCTAACTACACGCTGTGTAACTAAGGAAGCAGAAAGCACTTTCTATTTTACCTGTTTGTTGAGGAGTCCTCTAATAGACTGAATTGCTTCCAGATTCGATCTGGACTCCTGGGGCAGTGACAATCTACTCACAGGTGTGTCTCCCCTGCTGTCAGACACTAAATCTAAGATAAGTCAACATTACTCATGCCAGAGTGAAGTGCAGACAGATTTATACATACTGCGAGATGAGACATGAAGTGTAAACATAGTGTAAACAAATATAAAAATATACATATTACACAAACAGAACATCTGAAAGGATTATTAGGAAGCAAATAAATGTACAGCATTGAGCAAAGGTCTTAGGCTGGCAAGGAATGTGGTTAAAGGTAATCATCTGTGTACCAAGTGTTCTATTCTCCAAAAAAGTTACTGATATCTTGTTAAAGAACACTTTCATTCCCAAATCCCTCCTGAAGAGCACCACAGCCATTCCATGTATTTGTCACCTTTCACCACCGGTCCACTTAATTATTTACTGAGATAAATAAATTGCCGAGTTAAATTCATTAGCCAAACATGGTGTGCTAGTGGTCAAGTCAAAAAATATGTGGGTGCACTGGATGGTCATTGCAAATACTGGGGTGACTGTAGGAGAGGTTTTGAAATGGCTAAGCTGACACGCTCGCTTTTATAGACATAATACCATAGTTTTATACCAACATGATCACCCAAACATGATCTTATTCAACTGCTTAAGACTTTTTCACAGTACTCTACTCATATATATGAATAAATTAAAAAACGTATAAGTGCAGTTAAAAGACAGATAGAATCAGGCCGGAATGCCCCCCGGCTTTTCATGGCAGGGTGTGTGCACTGCCATGTGTGTGTTCATCCTCTCCGCTGTACAGTATGTGTCTATTATAATTATATGAGTATATAAAATGCAAGCTTGCATTGTGCTTTTTGACTAGCAACGCGGGTCAGACGCACACACACACACACACACACGCATACAAACACACACACACACACACACGCATACGAACACACACATGCACATAGACGCATCCTCCTTGCCTGATTGTCGTTGCTTCGTGTCCTGCAGCAGGAGGGCAAAGTGAGCTCTGTTTGTCAGATTCCTTCAGCTCCCTGAACTCTCACCCCTTCCCCTGCGAGCTGATCAGCCCCCCCCCTTCGCCGCCGCCCGTGAGCAGCCCATCCAGGTGAGCTGTGCCGCTCCCCCCTGGGACACGCATCACACGCAGCCCTCAGCTGACCCTTTCCTACTGTCATCAGGCCTTGCAGCTCACAGCCTTTTTTTGATCTTCCTCTTTCCCTTCCACTACACCTCCTGCACTCATCCTTCTCTCTATCCCTCTCTCTCTTTCTCTCTCCTCTCAGGCCAGATCCTGCCCGTCCCTCCCTTTTCCCCGCCACGCCCAAACGGAACACCAGCTTGGCCGACGACATCACGATCATCGGGGGCAACCGCACGGGGATATTCGTGCGGAGTGTGAGGGCGGGGTCGCAGGCAGAGCAGTGTGGACTGCGAGAGGGCAGCGAGCTGCTGGAGGTAAGCGGGTGGGACGCACCGTTACCCGGGCAACCCCACAAGGCCAATCTCCCCCTGACCTCATGGTCTGTTTTGGCAGCTGGCGCCTGCCGTGCCAGGAGAAGAGAGCGTGCCGCTGGGGCGGTGCACCAGTGAGGTGGCGCACTACTTCCTGCAGGCTTGGACAGAGCCCTCCGCCCTCAAGCACCAGGTCAACAGCAAAGGTAAGATCACATGTTCCCGGAGCCCCCTGAGATAAAGGTCTCAGACTGATGAATGAATCGAAGCCAACCGGCATGTTGGAGAGGAACTGAATATAATGCTTTGCCCCCCCCCCCTCCCAGCATACTCCCGGCTGCTTACCCAGATGACCTCGCCCTCCTTCATGGGCGCTGACTCCTTCTACGTCAGGGTCAACCTGGACCTGGACGCCAGTGTCCGATCTGGCCCACACACCCGCTGTGATGACATCCTGCTGGTGACAGACACCTGGTATGAAGGCAGGTACCAGTGGCGCTGCAGGCGGGTGGACAGGGAGACGGGTGAGCCGCAGCAAGAGGCATCCCTGCCCAACTATAACAGGTACCAGAACCGAGGCTCCCACTGCTGACGGAGCGTACCACAGGAGGGGGCAGCGGGGGGCGGTGGCCATGACCCAAGATGGGTCTTCTTACAGTATAAGACCACGGCTTCAGTGAAAACCTTTGTGTTCTTATTAAATGCTTAACATACCATCAGGTTTTTATTTTTTAAATTATGTGGCTCGAGTCAAAAATGACATAAACTGCACTTTTATTTACTTTTTATTTTTCAATTAGAGGGGAAAAATTTTAATATACATGAAATTGAAACGCATGCACATTTCCATAACACGACCCTCAGATGAATGAGGACCCTGTGTACATGCATAAAAGGGTTAAATTCTTAGTCACTGTATTGCCACATGATGCATTTTATTTGCCTGGATGGTTGTATGTTACCCACAACCTCTTTCGTCAGAGTAAAAGCTCAGATTTCAATCTTATATACAACTTTATAAAACTGCTTATAATTCTAAGTGCATGTGCCAGTTAAGGTAATTATGCTCTTATTTTGGGCCTTTAATAAACTGAGTGTGAGGATGTAATGACTTGTGATCTGCAGCCTTCCCCGCTGTGTCTTACTGCCCTTCTCTCTTGCACTCCCCGCGCCTCCAGGGCCCAGCAGCAGTTACTGGTAAGATTCCGCACCCTGGGCCTGAAGCTGAGGGACTGCAAGATGAAGGTGAGAACTTATGCTGCCTTCCATATGAACTGGGAAGTCGGATTTTCTGATTTCCCAGTCAGAAATTTCCAATGGAACGTCCCCTGAGGTCAGAATCCTGAAGTCAGGAACGTCTGCGTCCCTGACCTCGGAATTCAAGATGCCGCACCCTTAATCATATTAGTCGTATTGTTTTTATTAGCACTTACGTTTTATTTGTGTGTCATTAAAACGCCCATACACACAGTACCACCAATCTATGAACATGTTGCTACTTTGTGTGTATGCGCAAAATACTGCGTAATGCATTATCAACTTGTATTGCTAACAATAGCTAACAATGAACCTGGCTAGGACTGGTATTGCTAAATGGCTTTCTCACATGATGTACTGGAACGCGGTTAAGTCAGGTGTGATGTCATTCCCAGCTCCAAATTCCAACCTCTGAGGTAAATGGAAGACAGCATTGCCCTTCCCTTGTCCCCCTCACACACACACACACACACACACACACCCATTTCACATCCCTACTCTGCCCCCCTAACCCCACAATGATCCCCCCCCCCCCCCCGGCAGCTGTGCAAGAAGGACTCCGAGCGCATGCGCCTGGTGAAGGTCACGGGCAGGTGTAGCCATGACAGAAGCGTGGGTCCCCAGCTGGTCTACACTCTCAACCAGCGTAAGAACCGATGCGTTGACCAACACTCAAATCCTAACACTTTATTTCTACACAGATTGAAGTATGTGGCTTCTATTCTAATAGTGGATAAAATAGCTACTGGAACATTTTAATTACGTAACAAGATTAAGGATACACATGTGCTCCATCTGACTTAAAACGTGCCTTACTACTCGTCAGTCTATGATGCACGTAGCAGCTTCTGATATCTCCTTTGATTGTAACCTGCTCCGTCTTCAATCATATCTAAAATCAGATTTATAAGGTTAAAAGACGCCCTTTTAACTGTGTCTCCACAGGTCAGGAAGAGAACCTGATTCCCTACAGCCTGGTGCAGCTGGAACACGTTTCGTCCCGCAGGCCTGTCATCTTCTCCCCGTCGATTCTGTCGCACAGACTCATCGAGAGGCTGCTGCAGCCTGCGGAATCCGGGCTGGACTTCAACACCTGCCCCCCAGGTATAAGCGCATGGCAGCCCTGCCCCTGAAGTCGGAGTGCCCTTTCACCTTTCCACTTCCTCCCAGGTTGACCTTTAACCTTGCACTTCCTGTTGTCACTCTGTGACCAGCAGAACCCATAGGCCCGGCGGAACGGAGGGATAAAAACGTCTTCCTGCTTGATGTGCCGAATGACCAATCGCAGGGCATCAGACTGGAATCCATACAGGATGTCATACATCAGGTATGATGCTCTCCATGTGTCTTCCATTCTGTGTTTTACCTTGGACCACTAAACATGTCCACCATCCCATTCTTCAGGACAAGCACTGTTTGTTGGAGCTGGGTGTGGGAAGCGTGGAAGCCCTTCTGAGACAGGGCATCTATCCCATCGTCATCCACATCAAGCCCAAGGACAAAAAGGGCAGGAGGTTCAAGTGCGTGTCCATCCTGTCAGTCACAGACATGTCCTATGCTCATCTATATGACTCAAATACTCATTTCTCTGTTTTTGACAGGAAATTTTTGTCCGGGCAAAGTGAGGAAAAACTGATGGAGGAGGTGTGTCAGAAAGAAGAGTTTCAGTTGGAAAGCCTGCCCATGTTACACTATACTCTCCAGCCCAGAACGTGGAACTGCACTGAGGATCTTCTGGTTGCCATACGCAATGCCATTTATAGCCAGCAGAGGGCAGTAGTTTGGGTTGAACAAAGCAGACTGTAGGGCATCGATATCCCTTCAGAGTGCCGCTGCTTTTAATATTACAAAACAGGGTTCCGATCCTGGAGGGGGCGGTGGGGGTGCAGAATCCAACGCAGCTTGCAAATTTAACTGCTCTGAAAAACTTCTTAATATTTAGCAAGTGTGTTCATGCACAGTTACCATTTTTGTGTGTAATACTGTGGTGAAACCACCCTTTTTATTTATTTCTCAGTTTAAAGTATCACACTTAGGCCTACGGAAAAAAGTTAATGGCTCAAGGTGTATTGACTAAACGGTAATGGGATTACAAAACAACTGTAAACTCTTACTTTGTCGACAAGAGTAATAACGAAATGAAAATCCCCTTAAATGTGCCTTGCTGAGGAATTTTAATAAATAAAATTCAAAATGAAACATTTTTGATTTTACTTATGTGTGTCACAGAATGCTAAAGAACATACACATTTACTTAATTCCCCACCAAAATTGTTGGTTTCTTAATACTGTGGCTGTATATATTCCTAAATATTCCTTAGACTAATTTGTTATATATAAACAAAGCTGTATGGTCTATTAGAGATCCATGTCTTGCGTACATTTTTAAGATCGTCCTTTAGGTTGTGTTTATTTCAAATATAAGGAAATTAAGATAATACATTTTACCATTAAATATTTCAAAATACAGTATTCTTTGGAGCACAGATGCAAGAGCATATGAGGATTGAATCACCAGTGTGGCTATTTCTATTTAAATATGAATCACCTATAAAGCAAATGTCAAAATTGTGTTATCTTTAGCAATCAGAAGATCATTTTACATGGCCACACTAATAGCAGTTTACTATCACAGCCGTAAATTTTAATTCCGTGTGCATGTTTCATAGTATATCTGGACTATCAAAACACTAGTTTAACCACACGTGTATCTTGAAAGCCACACTGAACATAATATGAACTTATAGCGTCAATTTCAATAGACTATGGCAGATAATTACATATTGTCGAATTATATGCTTTCGAGTAAACATCATTTGGAAAGCTAATACTGTATGCTGACATTCATAGTCATAGGGGAAATATTGCGTTTTATAGACCGTGCGCGTGCGTGCCTGCGTGTGCGCGCGCCAGCGAGCGAGCGAGAGAGAGAGAAAGAGAGAGAGAGAGAGAGAGAGAGAGGTAAAATGGCCGACCGTCAACTAACTGACTTTCGAGCGCCTTAGAAAAGCAGCAGATCGTGAGTGTTTACTCTGCAAGAGCCCGCCGAGACACTAAATGCCTTCGGAGGGTGTCTCCTGACTGTGGTTCAGCCGAAGGGCAACGTCGCAGCGCGTCCCATCCAGCTTCGGATGCCTCCGAAAGCAGGAATCCGCACAGAAGCACTTTATTTCACATGTAATTCCTGAGGTGAGCAGCCAGCCAGCGGGGCGGGCGGCAGTAGCAGCCCTGGTCCCCGGCCGTCATCGTTCTGCACACATTTTATGTTAAAATGTCGGAGTTGTTCGGGCGAAACGAAAGTGAAGCGGATAATCCGGCTAAAAGCTCATTCTCGGGGGAGAACCGAGCCCAGCCTTCCGTCAGGCTGCGGGCAGCGTCATTTTTTCACCGTTTTCCAGCGTTACGTTACGCACTGCCCTTCATTTCTGGCGTATTTATATGTTCGTGCAGAAAAGGTATAAGCTGAGATACTGGTTGCGATGCCGTGTTTATGTATACTTTGCTGTCGGCCGAGCGGCTACGTTAGCATAGCTAGCTGCTCCGATAGCAGCGAAGACCCAGCGCCCAGATCGTGTTTTCCGTCAAGAAAGCAGCGCTTTATACGGAGCCCGTCTTTACCCCGAGGGCATCAGAGGCGCTTTCGTGCCCAACATACAAAAGGTGTTTGCTTGGCCACGGATTCTGTCCCGCCGCTGGGGTGGGGGGTGGCGAAAGCCACGGGAGTCGATCTGCGCAGGCCCTCGTCCTCGGGCCACTACTCGAGACCGAGGCTGCTCCGAGGCCTAGTCGCACAGCGGGCCGAGACACCCCCCCGCCCCATGCTAGTTAAATAACGTTTAATTAGTAACATGTACGTATCGCTTTTAGAACTGCTAGCGATAAATGTGAAAGTTATGGGGAGGTGGAAGGCAGCACCTAAATCCGTGGTTGCATGTCAGTGAACGCTTGTTAGCGGACGTGTCCCGTCCGTCACCGAGGGTCGGGGCGGCTGGCTTTACTGCAGTTGACTAATCCGAGTTGGGACTAACTTGTCAACGGCGCGACCTGACTAGTTTACTTCATCCTAGTTGCGCCCCCCTCCCCCGCCCGGGCGGCGTTGTGGGTGCAGCAGCAATCCTTGTGGGCATGCTGGCTAACTTGACACCTGGAAGGTGACACTAGGTAGGGCTCGATAGCCGTATCTGTCGCAGCCGCCTGTCTGCACTGCTGTCCCTGCTGCCTCTTGTTCAGGATCATTCAAACCGGACAGTTGTTAATAACTTAATTACAATCAGATTAGCTCTGTTTGGTGCTTACTGAAGTCACGTTAGTGTCAGAGGCGATTTTCTTGTCCCCACGTTGAGATAGCTGGCCTGGATTGGTATTGTTGGTTGTTTTTAATCGTCCACGATCTAATTATTTAAATAAAGTGCTACACGTTTTTGTTGTTGTTGTTGTTGTTGTTGTTGTTGTGGTACTATAGTACCTGCAGAAACTTTCAAATGAAATCGAAAGTGAAATCCTTTATTTAAAAAAAAAAAAAAAAACTTGCGCTAGTGATTCACTCGCTACATTTTCTGTCTCTCCTGATTGTAGAGAGGAGCTTCAGGAAAGGGAACAGCAGTTCATGGAAGACAAGAAAAGGAAGAAGGAAGAAAAACGTAAAAGGGAAGCATCCCAGAAGGTATTCTTAGCTTCTCTGCAGCGGAGCGTGCCCGCCTAGGGGCTGTGGTGCTTGGTATCTTTTGCGTTTGTGGGTAGACAGCGGTCACATGTGGTTAGGAGGACGTGGGAATTGCACACGGTGTCCCCCTCACACCAGGCATCTATGTGTCGCTTTGCTTTTCGTCTCCAATTGGAGAAATGCGTTTTTAAAAAAACAGGCCTTTTGCTTGTGCAGTTTTTTCTTGGCTCCGTGTGATTGTCAAACCCACTCGAAGTCATGGAGCCATGTGCTGAACTGTGGTCAATTTAAGGCAGGAGTCTTTTATATTTTTATTTATAGCCCTTTTCTCTGCCCCATTTCAGGTTGCAGAACAAAAAAACAAAGGTGAGCCTTTTTTTTTTTTTGCCCATTTTGCTGTTTCATTCATCTGTCTGCTGTGCTCACATGACCCGCATTTGGCTTTGGCTGTCTAGCTTACCGAAGGCTGTGTGCGGCGTCCGTTCAATGCCATTGAGGAGAATTAGAGAGCTAATGCTAAGTTAAATGTCCACAGTGATCTTTTAGGGAAAGCGTTTATTTTTTTGCATGCACCTGCATTTGTGGCATCAGGTTGCCGTGGGTGCCCCATTTATTTGGACTTTGTTCCATGTTTCATTTGAAGCTGCAATGCCTTTCTGGTTGTATGTCAAACTTAGCAGTAAATTTGATTTGAGTGTGTGTTTTTTGAATGAGTTTATGTCTAATAGTGATGGTTTCGATCCTGCAGTGGGCGGGGTTTACTTTGGACTGCCAATCAGGGGCTGTATTAATCCAATAGGAATCTGTGAAATAACCAGTGTGAAGTGGATGAAACCAGTTAGACTGACCCCTTGACCGGGCCCCGATTTCTACAGTCACATGTTCAGTAGTATAATGCAGGACAGCTTGGTTAATGTTGCTGTTTTGTTCTCTGTGCTTTTTGTCACTCCTTGTTCTCTCGCCATGCAGTGCCAGAATTGACCAAGCCAACGTCCCCTCAGTGTCTGGCCACCCCCAGCTCTGTGTCCCCCAACCCTGGCCCCCCTCCCTCACCATCCCCCTCCCAGGCCACCGCTCCCGCCGGCGGCCTCGCCCAGGGTGGCAACAATGCCAAGCGGGCAGCGGTGGCCAACGGGCAGCCTCCTTCCGGCGCCCAGCCCCCCCAGCGCTACATGTCCCGAGAAGTGCCCCCCCGATTCCGCTGCCAGCAGGACCACAAAGTGCTACTGAAGCGGGGCCAGCCGCCGCTGTCCTGCATGCTGCTGGGGGGGGGCAACGGCAATGGAGCCAGCTCCCCCCCCTCACAGGGAGACGGCCCAAATGCAACGGCTGCTGGAGCCACAGGTAGGCAGGGGGTCGAGGTGTCGCTGCTGGTAAGACACATAAGCTACTGGGAACCTGGGGCCTCTATCATCAAGCTGGATTTTTGGGTTAGCAAGATTGCCTTAAATTCAACAAGTTGTCTGGGCTAAATGTACGTGAACAAAAACAATCTGATCTGGGGTGCCTTAACTTGCCAGCTTTTTCTAGCTAACCAACAAGTCTCACACCAGTGCTAATGTTTTTCCTTTTTTTCCTCTCTCCCTCTAGATCCCAGTCTTGGATCTCTGGGTCCAGCAGTTCCTTCACCCCCCCACTCTTCTTCCTCCTCCTCCTCCTCCTCCTCATCATCAGTCGCTGCTTCTTCTACTACGAATTATGCAAATTCCACTTGGGGGGTGAGCTCGGGAAGCCAGCCCCCGTCTCAGGGCTGGGAGAAGGTGATTGTTGACGGGTCTGACCTGGAGGAGTGGCCCAGCATTGTGGGTGGGGCCGGGGGGGACAGCATGGGTGCGGGTGGGGCGGAGACCGGTGGTGCCTCATGGAGTGACAGACACCCCCAGCAGCAGAAGGGAGCGGGTGTGACTGTGGGGGCCGGGAAGGCTGGTGCCACGGGTAGCTCCTCCCCTCCATCCTCCACTTCCTGTTCGCCCAACGAATGTACGCAGCCCGGGGGTGTCGCATGGGGGTCGGCACCCCCCAAATCCAAAGCCACTCCTTTCTCTGGGCCCTCGGAAGGTGCGCTCGGGGCCAGTGGTGGGATTCCCGGTGCCAACTTCAACCCCAGTGCCAACCCATCTGCCTGGCCTGCTTTGGTGCCCGAAGACACGGCCGGCACAGAGGGGGCGCCTGCGGCGGAGGGCAGTCAGGCCTCCCTCCAGCCTCCCCCTTCCCCGTCTGCCAGCCCCGCCCCCGCCAATCCGGCCAGCCACCCACATGATGTGCAAAACAGGGACAGAGATCCCCCCCGCGGGGAGTGGGGGGGTGCAGCTTCGGAGCCAAGAGTAGGACCAAAAACGGCAGGGGACGTGGACAGTGGAGTCGCGGTCGGGGAAGAGCCCTCTGCATCTTCATCGTCATCCTCTTCCTCCTCCTCCTCCTCCTCCTCATGGAGGGTCCAGTCTTTCCCTGCGAACTCTAAAACGGGTGCCTCACGGGTCGAGGCATGGGATGGTGGGGCGGAAGGTGCCGCCGGTCCCGGGGGGGAAGGGGGGGCCCCTTGGGGGCACGAGGAGAAGGGAGTCGCAGTAGCGTCGGGGGCCCAGGGCTGGCCATCGGGAAACGGGGGTGGCTGTAGGACCCTCGGGGAATCTCAGGGAGTATGGGAAGGAGCGAGAGGGGAGGAGCTTTCAGTCGGGGAGTGGGGTAATCCAGGTAGGGGGGTGTCTCCAGAGGACGCCAGCGGTTTGACTGGGGGCGGCAGCGAGGGTGGTGGAGGCAGCAGCAACAGCAGCAGCAGGGGCAGCGTCGGAAACACCTCCGCCTCCGTCACTCCCACAACCGCAACAAGAGCTTGGGACAATCAGACGGGTGCCAGTGAGGGCGGGGCCGGAGAGGGAGAGGAGTGGGGGGGCCAAGGAAAGGGAGCAGCCAGTGGGGCGTCAACCTCCAGCGGGGGGCGCTCCAGGGCCAGCGGTGGCCATGGGCACCACCGCTCCTCCCACCCGCCACCCAACCCTGAAGTGGCCTTGCAGAACCTACTGCGGCGGACGGACCTGGACCCACGGGTGCTTTCCAATGTGGGCTGGGGGCAGACCCAGATCCGGCAGAACGTGGCCTGGGACTTGGAGGAGGGGTGCGACAAGGGCAGTGGCACGGTGAACCCCGCCCCCTATTCCGCCACTGCCGTCTCAACGACTACTGATCCACTGGCAGTGAGCCAGAGCCCTGGCGAAGCCCCCTCAAGAGATGGATGGGATGGAGGGGGTGGAGCCCGCGGTGTCCCAGTGTCTGGGTCGGGAGTGCGAAACCCTGTGGCCCCCCAGGCCACTGGAAGCAGCGTTGGTGGTCCAGGGAAGGGTGTGAGTGGCTGGGGAGGAGTTAGTCCTGGAGAGGCCCAGGGGAAAGGCTGGGGTGATGATGGCCCGGAGTGGAGGGAGCACAGGGGTGGCGGATCTGGGGAGTGGGGCGCCTTCGGGCAACAGGGTACTGTGGCAGGTGTGGGGGGGAGCAGTTGGGGGGGTGGGGCGGAGGAGAAAGGCACAGGGGGGTGGAAGGATCCAGGGAGGGAGGGGGGCTGGGGACAAAGGGGTGGCAGCGATTGGACAAAACGGGAGCTGAAATCGGAACGGGGTGTCTGGGGGGAGGGTAAGGGTGGGGCAGGGAGTGATCCTGAAGTGGGCTCCTGGGGCAGCTGGGATGAGGGGGGGTCGAGGAGGGGGTGGGGGAGCGGAGACAAATCTCACCAAGGCTGGGGGGCCAAGCAGACACCAGGCGGCCAAGCCACAGCCGTGCCCAAGGGCTCTGTGCAGCACCAACAATCGCAGCCCCAGCAGGGGCCGCTTCTGGATGCAGGGGCCACGCATGGCAGCTGGGGCCGCCCGGGGGGGCCGTCCTCTCAAAGCCAGAACCAAAGCTCTGGCTGGACTTCGGGACCCATGCCGGCGCTGGCAGGTGGCCCAGCCGAGCGCCCCGAGCCCAGCGGCTGGGAGGAGCCGTCGCCACAGAGTGTCAGCCGGCGCATGGAAATCGATGATGGCACGGCGGCCTGGGGCGACCCCAGCCGCTACAGCGGCAAGAGCGTCAACCTGTGGGACCAGAACGGCGCTGCCACCACCGGCCCCCAGCCTCAGGGCCAGCCCACCCCCCCCCAGCAGCAGCAGCAGCAGCAGCAGCAGCAGCAGCAGCCACCACCTTCCGGGAGGCCTGGCGGCCGGGAGCAGGGGCACAGCCAGGGCAAGGCGGCAGCTATGGGTGAGCACCCGGCGCGTTGTGGGATCCGGTGCCCGCCGTGCTGTTTCAGAGCGTAGCTGAGCTGTGGATTCTGCCGTTTTAGTTTGATAAAATCCAGGATGCAGGCTCCGTATTTTAATCCTTTTGAGGGAAATTAGATGTTTAGCATGTAGATGTTTGATAGCTAGTTAATTGCTAAAAGTTTGTAACAGCGGTGTGTTCCACTCCGTGTGGGAGCAGGTAGTGTGTTGTGACTCTTCAGGTCAGCTGATCTCGTCTCGGCTCTGCTGCTGTTTTCTCTGCCGGATATGAATGTTCACGCCTGCCCTCCCTCCCCCCCCCATCTTGTTTTACTAGCTCCAGCATCGTGGGGAGGTGGGGGTAGCCACGGTGACCCGGCTGTGGACAACGGCACCACGGCCTGGGGCAAAGCCTCTGACGGGCCCGCAGGCTGGGGGGACCCGGAAGATTCCGGAAAGGGCTGGGGGAATCCGTCCTCTGGCGCGGGGAAGTCCGGTAAGGACGCAGCTCCCTCGGCTCTGCACCGCGTCGCGGCCTGTGCCCTCCCGAATTTATGCGGCTGCTGGTTTTCACCCATAGGCTCCAAGTCTATGCAAGAAGGCTGGGGAGAGGGGGAGGTCTCAGTTAGCGCCTCGCGTCACTCCAGCTGGGAGGAGGAGGAGGAGCCCACTGCCGTGTGGAGCAGCGCCGGCTCCCAGGGAAGCAGCTCGTCCTACAACTCTGGGGGCTGGGGGCAAGGCCACGGGGGCAAGAAGGGCAACAGCAAGGTGTGTGTCTGAGCCTAGTTCATACTTCACTTTTCTGCAGTTTGGGCTGTGGAAGCTTGTGTCCGTGCTGTATGCATATAGCAGTGATGTTCCTCCAGACCAGGAGAGGGCAGATGTACTGCGACAAATACAAACAGTGTAGTGAAATGGGTGAACTTTTTATAGACTATTCTAAGGATATTAGTAAAGGCTTGGGAGTGGAGCATGCTAATATTTCGAAATACTGATGACACAATTAGCTAGGACATTTAAAATAGCATTTACTTTGGTATAATGTCTGGGCAGTATAGAAAAAAAAAAAAAAAAGAGATCATACGGCTGCTGAGCATAACTACTGCCACAGCTATTCTTCTACTACTCCTCGGTTGACCTGGAAGTCAATGTGCAGCTGACACGCGAACATACATGATCTCTGCCAGACAAAACAAACATCTGGGCTGCACATGCACGATCCACAGCCGTCGGGCACAAACCCCTAATGACCTCACCCCCCGTGCGTGCGTGGAAAATTTAAAGTATAAATTTTCCTTAAGTGGCATGATTCAGCTCTGCAGGTTTGTTTCTCAAAACTCGGCAGGATCGATGCTCATTTGCGCGAAATGAGCATAATTAGAGGTTAATCCTGCTCTGCTTGCTGAAGGGGGCTTGTCTGTCTCTCAGGTTTCCTTAAAGTCTGGAGGAGATTCCTGGATGAATCCCATGAACAGACAGTTCTCCAACATGGGGATTCTGGTATGTCCCATTCCCTTTTACGCTGTACGTTAGAGGGGCTGAAGGCCAATGGGATTTCATGGTGTGATTGGTGCTCCCCCACCCCAGGGAGAGGAGCCTGGCGGCAGGCCCCTCGATCTGGCGTCCGCTCCTCCCCAGGACAAGAAGCTGGAAGGAGAAAAGCGAGGGATGAGTCTCGGCGACTACGGCGAGGAGATGCGCAAGGGAGGCCGTGGGGGCCCAGTCTTCCGTTCAGCCGGTTCCAAAGAGGCAGGGCCTGCTGATCCTGGGCCTTATTATGACAAGGTAACTGGCGCTGCTCCTCTGCCGCCCCCAGGGCACCCGAGCTAACATCCCTGCTCCGTTAACTCTGCCTGCCCCTCATACTTCGCCTTCAACTTTTATTAGGAGCTCAGATTGGCTATGGTCATCAACTGACCTTTCCTTTAACCAATCAGGATGGATTCCCTGTGTCCTTTGCTTTAAAGACCTGTCCCCTCTCCATGGCCGCTTCATTGCCCTATTGTAGCTACACCCGGTGATTAGCGCCCCCCTCAGTCTATACGCTCCCACCTTTCCTCAGGTGGGGGGTCACGGCATGTTCAGTGGTGGTGGCGGGATGGCCCAGTCGCGGGGCGTACACCCCATGAACCCGTCCCCAGGGATACGAGCACAAGTGCCTCATCCGTTCCTGACGCCTCAGGTGAGCTGGATGCGTGCCCCCCCCCCCCCCCACTCCACCCCATGTGCGTTTGTGGGGGATATTTGTTCACTCTCATGCGGCTCTCTGGTCTGCAGGTGCCGGGCTCCGTGCTGAAGCAGGTGCCCCCTCCCAGCAGTGGCGTGGGCGGCCTCGGCGTGGGCGGGGTCGGGGGTTTCCCGCCCCAACTGTCCCCCCAGCATCTGGCTGTGCTGAGCACCATCTACCCCCAGGTGCAGCAGTTCCACCTGGTCAGTGACCCTTTAGCACGTCTGTGTCTGTGTCTGTGTCTGTGTCTGTGTCTGTGTGTGTGTGTGTGTGTGTGTGTCACCATGGTCACGCTGACCCCCCCTCCACCCCGCTTCAGGCCTGTCAGCTGCTCTTGCAGCAACAGCAGCAGCAGCAGCAACAACAGCAGCTCCTGCAGAACCAGAGGAAGTTTCAGTCCCAGACGCTGAGGCCACAGTCAGATCCCCAGCAGGTTTGGGCTGCCCAACCCCCCCCCCCCCAATATCATGGGTGCCTGAGTGCCGTTAGTTAATTTGCCCCCCCCCCCCCCATTTTGCCCCCCACCCCAGCTGGCCCGGGTCATGGCTATCCTCCACCAACAGCGGCAGCAGCAGGGCCCGGGGTCTGGGGCCGGCTCCAAGCTATCCCCGTCCCACCTGGGGGGCGGCGCCCCCAAGCAGCCCCTGGGCGAGCCGCCGGGCCCCCCTGGGATGCCGACCTCGCTGGTCGACCTGCACTCCAAGGCACAGGCTGGATATTCGGGTGAGTCTCTTGCCGGCTGTGACGGGGGACGCCTTCCTGATGGCCCCCTGGCTTCGCACGGCCTGGGTGCCTTCTCACTGATTCCTTCACCGCAGCACGGTTTTCCCCCGGTCCGAACCTGCCGGGGCTGGATTTGGGCTCCATGGTGAGCAGCCCTGGGAGTGCGAAGGAGGCCGTAGGACAGCACTCTCGTTTTAAGTGGATGATGGAGGGACACTCGCCGGCCCCCCCATCCCCTGACCCGAATCTGCACAAGAACGGTGAGAAGCAACCCACCCCCCCTTAGTCAGCTATGTTAAAGGATTTAGCAGCAGTGCTAAGGTGATCCAAGCCTTCCATAGGTTTGCCAGGGGCTTGTGCAGCTCGTCCAATCGGATCCATTCTTGTAGCACCACATCTTAGAGTCAAGAGCTGTTATTGGCTCATGAGTGTGCATGAGTCCCTTTTCTAGAGCAGATGCTGAGGATGGCAAAGAATGACGTACAAGTTAAAGAACATAATCATTTAGATTGATATTTTTTAAATGGTTATGTAAGCCTTATTAAAACCATGTCTATTGATTTACTTGTTTAATATCTTCCTTTCTCTTTTTTCATACTTCTTAACCGACCCACCACAGGCCCTATTTCAGCTCCAGTTAAGCTGCGGGGAGGATCTCCTTACTACCAGTATGATATGCTGGGGGGTGACGGCTTTGGGGTGCCCCCTCAGGGCGGCTCTGACAACTGGCATCGCACTCCGGGAAACAAAATGAGCTCCAAGTCAGGCAGCTCGAGCTGGCCACCAGGTAAGCGGTGGCGCTGTGCCCAGTGGGCGGGGCCTGCCCAGGCATCTTGCCAGCCATGCGGATCAGTAGCTGTGTGCCGGGTGACTGACTCGCGGTTCTGCTGTGGTCAGAGTTCCAGCCTGGCGTGCCCTGGAAGGGGATCCAAAGCGCCGACCCTGAGTCGGACCCCTATGTGACTCCTGGCAGTGTGCTGGGCTCCTCGGGGACCTCCAACCTCAGCGACCCCGAGCACCAGCTACTGAGAGACCACACAGGTACTAGTCACTCACCAGGGTTCACTCGCACCATACTTGAGTCTTAAGCTGTAAAACGATCTATTCTCCTAAGCTTGTGAGGCTGCTGCTTTTACTGAGGATTGAGAGAGACCTTGCATCTTTTCCCCCTGTGTCTGTTTTAGGGACCAACCCCTCCCTTGGTACCTTGCTGCCTTCCGCGGGGGCCTGGCCCTACGGTGGCCCAGACAGCCCTGTCAGCAATGCACACAGCTCAGGTAGCACCTCTGCCACACACCGCCCTGCCCTGTCTGCGCCCCTCTGCTTGCCTCCATTTCAGTTCCTTCTCTGTCTCTCTCTCTCTCTCCCCCCCCCCCCAGCAAAGTACTCAGAATACAAGCCCAGCTGGCCCCCGGACCCCATCGGCCCCAATAAGCTGTGGAAGTCTGGCCCCAAGAGCTCCCAGCTGCCCCGCCCCCCTCCCGGCCTGACGGCCCAAAAGCCTCAGTCCCCGTGGACAGGTGCGGCTCCCAGGCCTCCTAGGGGCTGGGGTGCCCAGGAGATGAGATACAACCAAGGTAAGTCACACCTCGACCTTGCCGGAGGAGGGGGTCCGGGTAGCTCGTGGGAGTTTTACTTAAACAAAAATGTTCTAAGGGCAGATCAAAAAAATGATTGGCTCGCAGAGAGAGCCCATCAGATTGAAGAGTGCTGATTGGTTGGTCCCATCTCTTTTACTTGCTTGGATCCACCTCCCCTGCAGTCTTGATTGGCTGTCTCTTTGAACCAGTCATTTTCCATTTAGAACATTTTTGTGTCAGCAAAACTCACACCCTGGCAGACCCCTCTTGGCTTCTCGAAGCGTCTGATTTGCTGAGATATCCGCCGCTCCCCCCCCCCCCCCCCCACAGGCTCTGCATGGAGTGATGCTGGGGCCTCGAGAGGCAGCTGCTGGCTGGTGCTGAGCAACCTCACCCCCCAGGTAGGGAAGTTCATAGGGGTGGGCTTCAGCCCCATATTGATGAACATGGAGGTTTTGGTATTACAGCATTCAGGCTGGGCGACTAGCAGCAAGGAAATGAGACAAAGTGCAGCGTCGTCCTGGATCTGTAGTTCGGCATCAAACCGCAATCTGCCTGTATCACATTTGATGATATAGGGGAAAATTATCCAGTGGGAGGAGGGTACGAAGCATGCGTACGCTCTGAAGGGGGGGGGCTGACCATCTCGCCCTCCGTCTTCTCGCAGATCGACGGCTCCACTCTCCGTACAATCTGTATGCAGCATGGCCCCCTGCTGACCTTTCACCTCGGACTGACCCAGGGCAGCGCTCTGATTTGCTACAGCAGCAGACAGGAAGCAGCCAAGGCCCAGAGTGCACTGCACATGTAAGAACGGCTCTCTCTCGTCCCACCGGTCTGCCGCCGTGCCGATGGCGTATCGTTACGTTCCTTCCCGCAGCGTGCAGTTTGTCTGTCATGGGACGGCAAGCAAAGTTAGCATCATTTGATAGCAGTCTTTCACAATTGGTGCTTTCTTAAAAAGAAAAGTGCTTTCTAAGTCAAATTCTAGCATTTCAGAATGAAACAAATGCTCACCGTTTTCTGCCCTGACAATAGCCTGACAGGATGCTCTTTATCATTGTGTGAAACTGACTGCTTTCATAAAGAGGGCAGTGTTTGTCAGGAGATGCTTGATGGGGAACAATGGCTCTCTGCTGGCTTTAACACTATGTTATGATACGGGATAATAACTCGAGCTGCATGATATCACATCACCATGTACTTGCGATTATTTGTCGCATGCGCAATAATCACCAGGGATTTAGAGGACGGGCGAAACATTTGACTGGACGCCAGCTCTTCTGTACTTTGTGGACATTTTACTTATGCCCACAACTTGGTAAGTAGATTAGTAGTACGCCTAAAATATTGATATGTATATTGTGATGCCCACAAGTTAGTAATCTGTATAAATTCAGCATATCGTTGTGTTTATTCAGTTCGGTTAGTGGAGCACGCCACATACTACTGTTTTGGTGTCATGGGAGCGATATGCACTGAAGTGGAGGTGAAGAAAGGGACAGATCAGCAGGCACAGCATCGTTTAAAAGAGGAGATATTGTGGACAAATACAGATTTCTAATCTTATCAAATGTTTCATTCCTCGTCTAAAGCCCTGGTGATACATGGCATGCGCTGTTTAATCACGAGTACGTGGTGATGTGAAGTCGTGCCCTAGTCAACTTTTTACTTAAAGGATCTTATTGGTAACAGTAGTATGATGTTGCTGTATTCTGATTTGAATGAAAGTGATGCATTATGATATTTCTGTGTAAATGCTGAGTGTAGAATATGTCTCACTGTAAATATCAGGAGTTTTAAATGCACGTAACCAGTAGCTTATGATGGTTGGATACAAAAAACATTTGATACGGCTTGGCAGTAGAGTTTGCACATAACTGAAAAATCATCCCGGCCGCCAGTCGCAATGATGGAACAGGTGGTTAAATTACTTTATTCCCACCTGAATTACACTACATGGTTGCAGCTCTAATGTAAGAAATATGTAAAACATTTTCCCTGACCGATGTAACCCCCCCCCCCCCTTGTTCCTCAGGTGTGTCCTGGGCAACACCACAATCCTGGCAGAATTTGTTAGTGAGGAAGAAGTCAGTCGGTATTTTGCACATTCCCAGGGGGGAGGGAGCGGGAGCGGAAGCGGGGCTGGATCCGGTGTGGGCCAAGGCCCAATGGGCACTGGCACGTCGGGGGCCGGTGGCAGAGGGAGCCCCCCAGGAAGCGAGCGAGCGGCCGGGGGCAACGGCAATGGCGGCGGTGCTGGGCCTCCCACCTCCGGCTGGCAGGGTTTGGACGATACAGGCAGCTCGCCGGACGCCCCTTCTGCCCAAGGTCCCGGGATGGGCATCTTCACCCAGTGGAGCAGTAACGGGGGCGCTATTGGTGGGGCAGGGGTTGGGGTTGGTGTGGAGGCCATGGATCCAGGCAGGGCTGGACTCTGGGGAGGCATGACCCCAGGCTACCCTGGGGGCAGCAGCCTCTGGGGGGCACCGCAGATGGAGGACAGGCACCAGATGGACAGCCCGGCTGCACTGTTGCCCGGCGACCTTCTTGGGGGTGGGGCCGATTCCATCTGAGAGGCACGCGTGCATTTTTTTTTTTTTTTTCTTTTCTCATCCAAAACCATCATTGTGGCGTGCAATGTAAATTGCAGGAGGAGACACACAGGGCGGTACTTGTGCAGACATGCGTTCACACGCCTAGATGTATTCCACCAAAAAACCTAATCAAAAAAAAAAAAAAACCAAGATGTAGACTGTGAGGCACCTATGTGAGGCCTTTCTCTTAAATGAAGACTAAACTGCAAGACTTGACCAGAAGGAGAACTAGGTGATCTGAGATGCTGAATCTCAGCCTAAGATCTAAACTGAAGCTGTATTGAAACCATATATGCACACACACGCACACGCAGAACGAAGCTCAGACAGGTGGATGTGCTAGTCGCCACATGTGATTGGACGACCATATACAATCTGTAAATCCCTGCATATTCAGGCAGATTGTATCTCACACAGACATACATACACTGCTCTGATGTTTTACAGATTTATTATTTTTTTTTTCCTACTTTCGGATGGTGGAATCCAGAAACGATGTCATCCTTCCCTTCAAATGCTGACCTCGTTTTCTCGTTCAGTCATCGTTCGTTGTCTTTATTATGATGACTATTTTATTTTGCTATGCGAGGCACTCGTGACTTTGTGTGTGCGTGCGTGCGCGTGTGCATTAGTGTTAGTGAATCGTGTGGAAGCTGTCAGTGCATGAGTGGGTGACCAAATCCAGGGTGTTTTGTCTGGTGTTCATGAGACAGAACGTGGTGTGTGTGTGTGTGTGTGTGTGTGTGTGTGTTCGCGCTGCTCGTTCCTTGAGTGACTGGTGAGAGGGTGCACGAGGCAGCTTACATTTAAGTGTTATAAACATTTTGGAGTGGGCTTGGTAAATGTATGCAGAGTATATGTGGGTGTGTGTCTAGGTCACACATTCGACACCATTGGCACTAATTAATCTTTTTGCTTTGATTTTTAGCGGCAGTTTTGTCTGAATTTCAGTAATAATATTAATAAAGAATCGCAAACAACTGAAAGGCATAGATATTGAAAAATGCCAAATCTTTACCTAGTGGAGCTGGACGGGTGTTTACAAATGCCTAAAAAAGTATGTGTGTGTGTGTGTGTGTGTGTTTGTTTGTTTTTCCCCTTTCTTATAGTTTAAATACAAGACAGGCTTTAACACTCCTGTTTGTGTGTTTCTTACAAAAGAAGTAATTTAACAAAGCAAGTAGAATAAAGCAGTGTTTCCCAACCCAGTCTTCGGGGGCCACCAGGAAGTCCATGTTTTTGTTCCTTCTCAGCTCCCTACTGAGGGTTGCTGAGGACCGGGTTGGGAGACACTGGAATAAAAGAGTCTTCTGTCCTATGGTTTTGTATCCTCCTTCTGAGGGAGCAGGATTTATGTTTACAATTCAGTCCATTTAGCTGTTCATAATCAGAGGTGCACTTCTAGACAATTCGCTACACTCGCGATTCGCGGCGTTCTGATTGTCATTCTCGTTTTAGTTGCTACTGACCGTGTATCCCTATCGCTATCCTGGAAGCTTGCCCCCCACCCCACGTGCAGTCTGTTTGCCCTGTTCTTTGTTAAAAGAACCACTGATGTACCAGCTGTTACCTTTACTTTTGTTTTTTTTTTTTAAACTTCTGCAGGATCCCTTTTATGTACACTGACTTTGAGTTGTTTCCTTGCCATTACTTGACCACGCTTGTATTGAGAGCATAAGGTAATAAGGTACCAGCTTAAGCTGCCCATACCCAAGCACTACCAGGGCGCTGTGACAGAAGTTTGACTTGCTTGACTATCAGATCATTTTTGCATCGCTGCCTTTGCAGGTGGGGGCCTTATCACAATCCACCAGTTACTGTAATGGTGTCGTCCTTCATAACCCCCCCCCCCCCAGCTCATGAGTCTCCTGTGTAACGGACTGTCTCAGGTAGGTTAGCCTGCAGGGGAAAGCTCAACATTCAAGTGTCTGAGCCTCTCGCGCCTCACACCGGCCCGGGACGGTTACGGCGGAGTGCTCTCCAGGGTCTATGGGCACGCATTACCGGGTATTAAATTCAGGGCATGATAGCAGCCCCAACGTAGGTTAACGTTGAAGTATCCCTCAGCCTGTGACACTAGTTTTGGGCAGATACTCTGTGATATTGGCGTCAGCCTGTGATGTAGCCAGTAAAATTACTCTTCCATTTCAGTCAAACCAAACTAGGCCTTGACCCGACCGTCCTATTGGCTGCGAGAGTCAGAGCAGCTGGAGAGCATCTGTTTTAGTGCTTGTTCGTTAGAAAGGGTTACCTGACGTTGACACCTAAAATAAAGGCTGGATCTTTGCTTTCGTTGTGGAATTATTATTTTTTCCTTCGCTTGTCACAGTGGTTAGTTTACAATTGCATAAATAAAAACAATACTATGGTTACTACTGGAGTTTCTCAGTGTGTGAGGCTTTTTTTAAGAATTTTATTTAAACTTTTTTTTTGACTGAAGTGTGTGTGACTATATATATGCGTGCGCACACACATGTATGTGTGTATAATGCAATGTAAACAGTATGAACATTTTGGGGATCTCTGACCTCTAATCTCATATTTACAAATCCCAAATAAATATCTTGTTTCCATTTATGAGTCATGCCAGTACTTTCTCTCTCCTGAAAGTTTCATTGTCTTTCAAATACTACATTTTACCAGGTGTCCTTTGCCATATTTCGTAGTTCTAGGCTTTTCGAACCTCCCGTCAGTGAAGTAAGGCCTGGCTTTGTTGTCCGAAATGTCGAGATAGCCCCTGTGTTTCCACGCACAGCAATGACAAATTTTTATGGTTCTGTCCCTTTAAGACGATCCGGGTGTTTTTAGCATCCCGTGAATGACATCATCGCTGTTGTCAATGGTGCGTTGAGAGCAGCGAGAGGGGGAGGCAGACTCAGCTGCGGGCAGCCGATGCGCACCGAGGTTGATCCGCCGTCGGCGAGGAGGGTGACCGAAGAAGAAAGTTGGGCTATGAGCTGCCAGAATCCGCTCCCATCCTTCGCTGCCGACGGGCCAGTCTGACTGACAACCACCGGAGCAGCACCGCCGCCAGATAATCTCTCCGAATATCCTGCTATCGGGTGAGCGGCAAGCCGGCTTAGGGCAGAAACGGGGGGGGATCGCATCGCGTATGCAAGGCGTCGAAGTCGGGGGAGGGGGCTCCGGGTGATGGCTATCGCCTCTGATCTACGGAGAGCACCCCACTGCTAGGGTGCGGCTGCAAAACTGCACGCTTTCTGGTTAAAAAAATAGCGACCGTCGACTTCCAGAGCGTTGATCGGGGGAGCCAAAAAGGCACGAAACTGTCATTTAAAAAAAAAAAAAATGGTGTACGCGGTCCATATAGAGTAAGGTCTGCACGGCGGCTGCTACTACGAAGCCAGTGACTGCCAGATACTCCCGCTACAAGCCGAGAACTATGGCAGTGCGGCCGTAGCGGAGCAGCCTTTTGTCTGGCAGAGGTCAGGATGCGGGTCTGCTTGCTCTGAGAGCCGCTGAGGTTCCTGGAGCGTTCGGCTGCTTTGCACCGCACAGGGAAACCCATTACGGTCCAGGGCCGATCTTTAGGTAGGTGACATAATGGTTTTTTTTGTTTGTTTGTCAATAGCTTCCCCACTTTTACGGGCGCACGATCGGACAGCGAAGGCATCTCCCACCGTGTAAAAGGCGCAGATGCGCTTCCCTAGGTAGGTCGTCCGCTAGCTGCCAACCGGAGACTTTGCGTCGTGGAGTTCCTAGCAGGTGATGCGTTTCGGTCGTGGAGAGGTGCAGCTGACGTTTATGTGAAGCCTTTAACACTCACTGCAGTAACGTAGCGGCCGAAGAGTTGCTGTATAACTTAAATTGATAGAGTTGGTTCGGGAGTTACATACGGGAGTTTCAGAGCTGCATTATGAGCGATGGAAATCTTAGCTATCTTACCATCATGCATATTGTGAGGTCATCCCGGTGTCACACATGCGCTACATCCATCAGTAAACGGTGCTGCCACTTAAACCACAGGTTGATCTGAGCTTCTGCCCAGCTTGCACAGAGTATTTCATTTAGTTTAATTTTATTTTTGAATACTCGTATATACTTGAATATCTGTATCTGTCTTGCGTGTCGTCGTTTGTGCACTCACCGTGGAGTCTGAGAGACACGGAGGACTGAAATTACGTTAGTCTTCAAACATATGGCGGAATCGACAATAAAGATTGTTGACTTTCGTGTACTGCGTTTAATGCTGTATGTGGATTACGTCTGGTGCAGTAAATCTCAGTGGGTAGTCTGTCGTGTGTGTGGTGTTATACAACTTCAACTTGCATTTAAGTCGAGACAATTTGCAGATGGTTCAGATGAAGTTCGTTTTTACCGTAATGAGTAGTCTCAATACTTTGTACGACCCGCACTCAACATTACTATACATTGACTTTTTTAGTGAGCATTCTCAGGAGAAAAGAGTAGTTTTTCAGTTTTATCTCTATGATTTTCCTCAATTAAGTGAAGCGACTTTATGCACAGAACCATAAAACCCCTGTCCTTTTGGTACACTGCAGATTGTGTAGCCATGACCTTAATACCATTTTCAGCTTTATTACGCATATGAAATTACACATAACAATGCCCCAAACTGCCCATTCATCTGTGGTGCACTAGAGTGTCCTACGCAATTTTAAAAAAATGCAGCCTTTGGGCGCTTTCAAGAAACAGTATGATAAAATGCATCCGTGTCTCTACTCGGGTTGTGTATGAGGATATATGGGATGAACAAAATATGGCTGATAATGCCTTATTTAAAATTGATGCATCAGCATTAGTGTTGATGTTCCATGAAGATGCATTTGAGGCTGTCAGTCCTTTAGGGTCTGCATGGAAAAAACAAAAGCCGTGAGCAATGTCTTTGACTCTTGGTGGTATTTTGTTGTATAGTAGGTCAAACATTGATCATATGCAGTTTGTTCTTTGTAGGCATCAAGACTGTAAACATTTTGGCCGGAAAAAGTTCTTACCCCTCTGATAAAAGACCAGAAAGATTGGGAGCGTGTTAGTCTTGTTTTTAAGGATGCATAACGTATGAGAGGTGGACTGTATGATATAAATGGAGATTGTATTAGGTCTCATGTCATTGGTGGCTTTGTGGGACATTTCAGCAAGAGCACCTTTTTTTTTTAGATTATGTGACATTGACAGGCAAATATTTGATGGTAGTCTGTTGTCAACAAGTTGAATAAGAACAAAAGAGTCCTATCAGCAGTATATCCCACGCCTGGGAGCAGGTAACGCAGCTTCAGTGGGTGGGATAGAATTTCAAGCAGCTGTTACTTTCAGGTTTGCCAGCCTGGTCTCCCACCCTGTCTCGGACATTGATCTTTTTATGGGAATCACTTCTCCTTATTTAGTGCTCTGCATCAACGACTTGTTTAATATGGAGAAACGTTTCAGTTATGCAGACCTGAACAGAAGCTTAAGCAAGTTTATCTGTCTTGGCAGTGAAGCCAGTGACCCGTCCTGACTGTAAGCCAGGTAGTGAGATGTACTCATGGTGTCTAGAATTGGTGCCTGTTGAGAGTATTGCCTCTGTTGGTTGAGGACAGGATAAAGAATCCACTCCACCTGAAAGTTGTGTATGAGAGTTGACTTGTGAGATTGTGCAATAATTTCACAGAGGAACATGGAGGATCTGGTTGCCTATTTGGGCATCCTCATTGAAGAATGCATCCAGGCCAGAGTTGGATTATTTCTGGATAGCCACCTCCAACTGAAGCACCTCTGTCACTATCCTGAGCTTATGATTCAATTTTGATCTCTCATTCATCATCAAGATGGAGATTTCAAAGTTTGCTCACTTTAAAGTGTTCAAGAAAACTGGACAACTTAAGAACTCACGTTCTTCTCTTGCTGAGAAGACGCCTGCTCCATCAGGCTTTTTTCACCTGTCATTGAAGTAGAAGGAGGAACTGAATTTCATGGTAATGACTATAATAACAGTATCAGGGCAACAACTGCAGCATTATGGTCAAATGGACAATGTGCAAAAAAGGAATGCATTTTCTAAAATGAGATGAAGCAGGCCGATATGTGAGTGAAGTTAAGTTGATTTTGATCCATCGTAATGATTCTGTTTTTGTGGTGGTGAGGCAGCACACTGTAGAGCTGGCTGATTTGGGTCATACCCGAGCCATTCCCGCGCTGTTCTTACTAGCAGGGCCAAAAGCATGACCAAATCCAGCTGGATGTGTCAGCACCATCCGATTGGTCGAAATGCACAGAGATACTGGTGATTTGCGTAGATATGTATGGATTGCTTGAAGGAAAAATAGGCATATTCTATAAATTATTCATTATTAGTAGTATCACACAACGCAATGTACCGATGCATTACCGATGACTCAGAACTTGAAGATTTCCAACCTCCTACTTAAAAATGTACTATAGAACAGCTGAACGGAATGGATTCATAATGCAAATTTACACAAACGAATGCTAATTCCGCTAACATTTAATGCTAATGTAAGACGGCGATTCCCACAGACTTGTTAGCAGAAGTTAGCACACAGTAAATCATGATGTACACCATGTGTCTTCGATTTTACATCGCTGTCGCTTGACTCTTCTGCGGTGCTTTGCGTGGACAGGGCAGAGTCTCCATGCCTGCAGGAATATGCTCCTGGAGTTCTGACATGGCGGGAATCGGAGTTACAGAGTCCCAGATTTGGCTGCTCGTTTGCTCTGATTGGCACCGTTTCTTTGCCTTGTTTTCCGTAGCCTTATTTTGCAATAATGATGTGTCTGTTGTTGAAGGATGGGTTTCGTGTGATTGTCCAAGCAAACCTAAACCTCAATATTGACTTCAGCAGTGCTTCTGGATGTATTTTCACCACTCAAACAAATGATTTCCGTGTTATCAAAATGCAAAAGTACATCCTGTTTTTCTGTGATCGTGATCTCCTACCCCATATGAAATGTCACACATGGCGGGCAAATGCTTTGTGGCTGAATAATAATATAGCTGTTTAATGCCCTGAAACGGCATGTTTCTTAATACTAAACACGGAATGGTGGGACCTGTCGGTCATGTGGTTATGCTCCAAGCTCACGTGCTTCTCTGCCCCCCGGTGTGCTAGGTGATGTGCTCTCTTCTGACATTGGTGATCCAGGGTTCCCCGCCCAGGCGGCCATATTGTCCATCTTCGTGCGAGTTCTTTATCATTGCGGGTCGCTGTGATTTCAGCTTTGTTAGGTGTATCGCGACCTGCTGATTCACAGTATTACCCCAACAGGCTTGCCTCGGCATTGTGACACAATAATGATTATTTGTCTTTTCATCAAACAGCCGTTTCTCCTTTTCTCCTCGTCGCTGCTCCCTTTGTCATTCATCATCCAACACACATCGCCTTCGGTTTTCTACCAGCCGTCCTCCTTTCCTGTTTTCCCCTCCATCCCACCACGATTGCCCTGTTGTTTTTTCCCGTCTCCTGGCAACCGCCGGCACATGATCTCTGTAGGTTGGAGCCCTTCGGAGCGACGCCGATTTTGAATCGGGGCCTCTGTGTCCCAGTGGATCGCTGCCATCAGCATACGGGTTGGCCTGAGGTTTCCTGACTCTGTTATGTTTCCTCTTTCCAGGCAGCTGTCTGGCCTGCACCATGGAGTTGAGGGTGGGAAACAAATACCGCCTTGGACGAAAAATAGGGAGCGGCTCATTTGGGGATATTTACCTGGGTAAGTCGCTTTCTGTCCTATCCTTCCATGCTTCTTCATTCTTGGCTTCAGCCCGGTCACATGGCTGTGCGTGAGTCGTCTGCAAGGCGGCCATGACGGCCCGTGTGTCTGTGTGCCGCCCAGGTGCCAACATCGCCACGGGGGAGGAAGTGGCCATCAAGCTGGAGTGTGTGAAGACCAAACATCCACAGCTGCACATCGAGAGCAAGTTCTACAAGATGATGCAGGGAGGAGGTGAGCTCAGAAAGGGTGCACTCCTGCTATGGTCCCCATCTCCAGGTACAAGGGAGGGAAGGGAATGCTGTGATTGGGCAGCTCCTGTGTATTCTCCCAATCGTACGCAGATATTTGTAGTGGGGAGGGCCCCACCAATCATGGCATGCCATTGGACAGTGAGTGTGAATGGCTGTGTTTTTTTGTCATAGTGGGAATCCCCTCCATAAAATGGTGCGGTGCCGAGGGAGACTACAACGTGATGGTCATGGAGCTCCTCGGGCCCAGCCTGGAGGACCTGTTCAACTTCTGCTCCCGCAAGTTCAGCCTGAAGACCGTGCTGCTGCTGGCTGACCAGATGGTGCGGCCGCCGTCTCTCTGTAGCACGACCTGCTGGCTCTTGTTACTTTGTGAGGAATCCCTCCCAGACAGTCTATGTTGGGGAAGGCTATTTTGCTAAAATTAGGATTGTTTTCAAAGGATCCTTAAAAGTTTTAGGACACCCTACTGTTTTACTGGTTTTTATTTGTTTAGCAAAAGTGATTCTGGTGACATTTTTTTTTACATTAACTTGTTTTGTGTGTAGATCTTTTGTGCTTTTGAATATGCTAGTGTTTAGCGATGATGTCACATGTTTGGATCGCATGTCTACCCTCCTCAAACCTATTGCCCTTGGTCTACCGTCCCGTCCCCCAACACTTTGCCCTGCACAGATCAGCCGCATCGAGTACATCCACTCCAAGAACTTCATCCACCGGGACGTGAAGCCGGATAACTTCCTCATGGGCCTGGGGAAGAAGGGCAACCTGGTCTACATCATCGACTTCGGCCTGGCCAAGAAGTACCGCGACGCTCGCACCCACCAGCACATCCCCTACCGCGAGAACAAGAACCTGACGGGCACGGCGCGCTACGCCTCCATCAACACGCACCTGGGCATCGGTAAGAGGCTGCTTGTCGGCGGCCATGCAGATGGCACCATCCTGCCTGCCGATTACCGCTTTTGGGAGGTGTGAAGCTGCATCTGGCAGTGAGTTTGCAGGCAGCTCACCTCATCCTGAGGGAGAGTCTCTCCCTTCACCTTCTCATAAAGACCCAGAGTCACGTGCTCTTTGCTTCTGTGAAGGTGCAGCTGGTGGGCTATGAGTGAGCAGCCTAAAATTACAGGTCCTTGTCTTCTCCCCCTCCCAGAACAGTCCCGGCGTGACGACCTGGAGTCCCTGGGCTATGTGCTGATGTACTTTAACTTGGGCTCGCTGCCCTGGCAGGGCCTCAAGGCCGCCACCAAGAGGCAGAAGTACGAGCGCATCAGCGAGAAGAAGATGTCCACCCCCATCGAGGTGCTCTGCAAGGGCTACCCCTGTGAGTATGCTTGATCACTTGGCTTCTGTTCAGAGGTGAAAAGTTCAGGTCCAGAAAGTACAAATCCAGACCAAGATTTTGTTTCAACCGATCAGTTGAGTATAAAGAGTTACAGAGTATTCAACTGGTTGGTCATGATTTGTACTTTTGTGAATCTGAACTTTCCACCTCTGCTTTCGTTTTCTTCTGCAGTGTGGGCAGTGAATGTGTCACGTAACCCGATGCTTCATAAGTTATGCTCTGATACGTGGTTCTTTGGTCTTAAATTCTTCCCCATCTACTCTGTTCAGCGGAATTCTCCACCTACCTTAACTTCTGCCGCTCGTTGCGGTTTGACGACAAGCCCGATTACTCCTACCTACGGCAGCTCTTCAGGAACCTCTTCCACAGACAGGGCTTCTCCTATGACTATGTCTTTGACTGGAACATGCTCAAATTTGTAAGTCTTGTCTTTATGTGGGACTGTAAGTATGGTGCTGGTGTTTTCTTTTTGATTGTCCTGTGTCTGGTTTCTCTCCGCTCTCTTCTCTCAGGGTGCTAGCAGGACGGCCGAGGACGGCGAGAGGGAGCGGAGAGGAGCGGAGGAGAGGGACGAGCGGATCGCGGGGGGGGCCCGGGGCTCAGCTGCCAGGGCCCTACCTCCAGGTCCAAACCCCCCAGCGCCAAACCGGGTCAGGAATGGCCCAGAGCCAGCAGTCTCAACACCAGCCTCTCGTGTACAGCCATCCGGTGAGACAGCCAATCATAAGAGAGTCTATACCAGAACCTCTAGGGTCGTTATTCTTTAATCCCTACTGTATTGAGCTTAAAGAGGGTTTGTCCTCTTATATACCCTGGATAACTACTAAAATACGGCAGAAACTATAACACAACAGGTTCTTTAGCTCGTTTCTCAGCCTTTTCCAAATGTGTTTGCAGGTTATGAGAAGATCTTGACTTGCGTTGATGTTCGCCGGGGGCGGTCCATTATGATGTTTGCATATTTTCTCAGCTCAGCCTGGGCACATGCCAGCCCTATGCAAGCGGTTTCCTCACCCCGCTGTGCTGATGCCGGAGTGTAACTGACGTGTCCCACGCCCCTCCCCCAGGGAACACGTCTCCGCGGGCCATCTCCCGCGTGGAGAGGGAGAGGAAGGTGAGCATGAGGTTGCACAGGGGTGCCCCCGTCAACGTCTCATCCTCGGATCTCACCGCCCGCCACGATCAGTCTCGCATCTCCGCGTCGCAGGTACGCAGCTCTTACTTGATGTGACTCACGTTTGGTTTGGGAATTCCTGGTCAAATGGCTTCTGATGATGTGTGTTCAGGTCAGCATGCCGTTTGAGCACCTAGGAAAGTGACGTGCCGGAATCTTCCATCCCCTGGATACGGACAGGTAGGGGGTACCCGCCAGCGTACCGCCGCCAGCTGCATAAAACAAAGACTTTTTTTTCCCTCCCTTCCTCAAAAGATTTTTGATATCAGTTCATGTTGACTGTTTGATAGTTGTGAAGTTTTAAGCTTGAACCAGATGCATGAAAATTGGTTATTCCGAATACCACTATCTATGGAGTCTTCTGATGCTAGGGAAACTTTTAAAAATTGTTTCCCTTTGTTTTTCTGTCGTTTTCAGGACCTCCCCAGTTCCACTTTATTTTAATTTAAAAGACAGCGTAACAAAGAAAATGGATCAAGGATCAATGGAAGAATTAGGACGGAAAACCAAGGATGAAGGTCAACGCAGGGCAACCCTTTCAGTCTGATGGCGATTCCCTAAAGCCAAGCTTCGAGGCAGAGTAATCCAACATCTGTCACTCTATAGACCCGCCCCTTTGCTGCTCACTGGGACTCAATAGTCCCTCTTCTGGCAGTTGGTGGGAGTGCCACAAGGGGGTGGAGCCTCCTGGGAAGGACCGATCTCTCCTACACAGAATGTAACTGTTACTGCATGCCAATACAGTCTTTTGTAAAAATTGTAAGGTTTATTTTTTCTTAATTGGTTTTCCAGTTTTGGGTTCACTCATCTGTTAATGGAACCGTGGTGTTTCACAGTGTTTCAGTGACACATGGGCCCTTGAAGGGCCTTTTCACAAACACGTTCATGGATGTTTACACTTCACCTGTTCATTTTAGTTGATACAAAAAGGTTGATGTCACAACTTTGTTCTGTGTTTATAATCATACAGGTATGGATTTTATCAAGCTTAACACTGGTTTTATTTTTATTGTTCTGGGGATGTGTGAAGACTTCAGTTTCGTTTTTAAATTTTTGTAATTTTTTTATTTGCTAAAAAATAGAAAGTATTGAATACAGCATAAGGTGAAAGAGGATGTGTGGAAGTCCTGTGAAAACTAGCATTCCTGTCCCACAAAGGTGGGTGTGTTGGGACCCCCGCGAGATCTTTGCCTCCCAGACTGCACCTCTCTAATTTTCAGCTCCTCTGTTTGCTGGTTTTCTGCCTAAATCTACAACTGAATCAGATGTCACAGCTCCATTTGGATACAAAATAGAGACAAAGAATGGATGTGCTTCTTTGTAACCATGTAAGTTTATTTTAAAGGTATGGCTCTTTGCAAGAGCAATTTACACCTACACCTGAAATTTAAGTAAAGCTTCTGTATGGTCCTGTCCAGAGACCTGCCAGCTGGCTTTTGGTGGAATTTTTTATCATGATTGTTCTTTTATCATGATTTTATTTTCAGTCCAGGACTTGAGATTGAGCTTAAAGTTTGGGGTGGTTCCTTCATGTGGTTTTTACAGAAAAGGTGTGGTTTTATATCACCTCATTTTTTTTTTGTGTAAAACCAAATTGTAATTGTTTTAAGGTCTGATGTAGAACAGAACCAGTGTGTGAAATGGGTTATGGTGCTGAGTTCAGGGTACAGAATCATGAGACGGTTTTAGCTGCAGTTTTGTGGCCACTGGCCTGTAGCTCTGTGGTTTTACTCTTCCTCATCTGTGTTAAACACAGTACTACCTTCTGAGGTGGAAGGTTCCCTGCTTCGGGCTCGCTGATTGGTCAGCTGCTCCCTGCTTTCTGTGGCCCACTTTCATGTTCTTACCTAGTCATCTGTTGGGTTCTGTGTTCCGTTACTCAGTGACTCCATTTTTGTTATACGCTGTTCCCAGAGACCATGGGTGTTTAACACTTTCTCTACATGATGCTACTGTTCTACTCAGAGGTTGCCAGCAATTATAAATTATTTACCAGAAATTAAAACTGAATTACCTGAACTTTTTGTTTTTTTTTTTCCTCCTTCCCAAACAGGGGTGTTGATACAACTGTGATGTCATTTTTTGGGCCCTGAGGTAATGCTACATGGTTAGCGTTGGGTGATGTCACTGATTCTTGTAAGAGCTCAGTGATCCGGGCAAGCTTGTGTTCTAAAGATACCCAGTGGTAGCATAAGTCCGACATGGAAAGTGGTGTAGCCGCATAGGATTGTGGGAGTTAGGGGCTCACTTTGTGTATTGTGTACTGATATCTTGTACAGTTCTTTAACATTTTATTTACAACAGTATTTGTGTATATTTTATGAAGTAATAATAAACAGTGAAAGAAAAACTTGTCTGGATTTATTTTATGCTGAAGCTCAGCCTAGGCAAAAAAAATACATGAAATGCATGTGCTTAAAATGTTTTTAATTTTATAACAACCAGCAGAAATTGACAGTTTGAGCCAGATTTGTTAACGTGTATAGAATAGCTGCATGTTACAAAAGCGTAAATGCAATTTTAAAAAGTACATAGAACAGGATTTTATTAGGTTCATTGTTTCTGTTATCTTAAGAAAGCAGCTGTTGTTTGTAAGCAAATAAAGTGATATATGTTAAACGCATATTTTTAGTAAAACGCAGGCAGGATATATGGGTTGGTTAGTTTACAAAACAGAAATGTAGCGATTATGTGCGCGTTCTCGAGCAGGTTACGTCATCCCCCCGCTGGAGCGGGTGCGCGGAATGACGCGCATGCGTGGCAGACGCCTGGTTTGAGCCTTGACGCCGCTACACCGTAATCCCGATGGATTGAGTCAGGGACGGAGGTGAAGAGGCGAGCAAAGGATCAGCTCTGTCCCTGCACCGCTTACTGTTTTTATTTTTGTGCGATTTTTAAGCGTCTTTAAAATACATTTTTGGAAAGTAAAAAAATCAGAGGTTTTATTATGTATTGTTAGGTAGGTGGCTCTCAGTAAAGTGCTTTGGTTTGGTTGGCTGGCGTGTTGGCTTCTGCTGCGCGCAGCGTTGGTGGGTAAACATGGATGGCCGGAGAGCGATTTCTTTGTGAATTTAGGACAGATCGCATCGCCCTTCCCTCTCCTGTATGAAGCGAACATCTTTGATCTTAACGTTTTTAAAGCTGAGAGTGGTAGTTAGCCGTTTTCATTTTAACGTGACGGATTGAAATAACGAGCGCTACTACCGAAAAGACCCGCCGTTATTGCATCTTAATTTTTGTGATGCAATTTGGTGCTGCGAGTAACTGTCGCCGTGTTCTCTGTCTTTTAAGTCGCCGGGGGTGTTGAATGATCAGATCCAAGCAGACCCAGCCTTTGGAAGTTTTGGGGCCACTGCAGATGAGGTAAGACGGGGTGTCGGTGAGGATTATAGGAGGGGAGGGAGCCTGATGCCACATTATTAACCTGCGTGGCCGTGCCGCTCAAAGTGCATCGTGGAGTGATTTATTCATGCATAGAAATGTCCAGTGTTAACGTTTGAGCCACTGTAATTATTTTATTTAGGGAAAAAGGCTGAAAGCTCTCTGTGTATCGCGCAGGCGGAGCTTTGCATTGTCTGTTCCGTGCATCCGCAGAATAAACCCCAGTTTGTAATATGTGTGCATCTCCGATTAACCGCATAACCTAGGTAAAACGTTTTATGTTAGTCACATTGTATTTATTATCCAGCGATTGCTGTAGATATGTTGCTGCACATAAAGCGGCCATTATCCGGCAATTTTAATATGAAACATTTAAGATAGAAAGATACATAGTAATATTAAGTATAACTTGCGATGTTGTGGGTGCTGTAGTTTTACACACATATGTAACTTCTGTGTATCTCTGCTGATTAGCGTAGTATATTAATAATGTCCCATATACGATGAAATTTTGTATTTACGCATTAGGCTACCTGTACAGTGTCATGCACTACTTTTTTATTTTCCAGATAAAATGGTGTTGATTACTGGAAGTGCAGCAAATAGGTGTTGTCGAGCGTCTTGTGCTGGCGGAGAAATGGGATTAAGGTCGAAAGGCAGCAACTTTCAGGGAAAGTCGTTCAGGCCCTTTAGATTTCTCGGAAGGCGTTTGGCAACTTTTATAAGGACATGTTAATTATGTCGTGGTTTGATATATTTGATAGTTAAAATGGAGATAATTTATATACAGTATACATATATCTGTGTAGGAGTACACGTTGCGATGTTCACACGAATGCGTTTCTGGCTGTGTCCCAGCCCCTCCTGTCGGTCTCACACTTTCTTTTTCACGATACACGCTAATTTTCTAGCCCCATCGCCGCTCTCCTTCCCATGAGCCGATGCGGATCGTCTCTGCGGTTTACCGGACTAATCACTGACATCGCGGGATACCGGGCTCCAGGCTCCTGTGAAGATTGCTTGGGGGGCCTTTCTCTTAGATATTTTTAAGAGGTCTGTTGCCCAGGAACTGTTGTTTCTCAGTTCCCACTGGCTGGGGATTTTTATGGATTTGTGTCTCTTATTTAATCTAATCAGAATCTCTCCTGGAACAGGGAAAAATCGAAATCTGTAAAACAGGTTATTGTGTGTAATAGCCACCTTCTTTATGGTATGTTTTCCCCCTCAGGTCTTGGCTGATCTTACCTTTGCGTTCACCTATGTAGTAAATCAGCAACTGGACTGCTGTGGTACTGGCTACAGTCAAAGCAAGATCCCTGAGCGCAATTAAACTGATGGTCCCACAGTTACGGTCACAGAATGGTTTTCCAGAGCTGACCATCGTCTTTGTTTTGACACGTATAGATTTATTTGTTACAAGCGTTTGATTTGTATGTCAAAGATGATATTTATTCTTTGGGTTCTGGGGAAGCCATCTTGGGTCAGACACAGGTTACCGGTCAGCCGTGAGAGAACCGTCGTTGGCTGGACTCAAGTGTTGGAAACTTAGTCCGGTGCCTCCGAGCCTGTTTATAATTCACGATAAGAGCGGGTGGAGTGTCACCGGAAGTGTGTGCTGTCACATGGCCGATTATGACACCGAGGCCAGCACACTTCCACTGTCTGCCAGGCTTTATCAGAGACGGGGCTGGAGTATACGGATGTGACACCGGGACAGACGCTGTGGGATGCCGTGCTTTGCTGGATCGTCGAGAGGAGCGGAAGCGATCAGTGTCATGTGGCTTTGGGGTGGGGGTCAGATATTTTTCCTGCGTATAATGCTGGCCTCGGGGGAGATGGTCCAGAGTCTGTCAGTGGATCATTTTATTTAGCGTGGTGTTTTCTTACAGAGACAGTGTTTTAGAGGACTTCACTGTGTCTTTTATGTTGAAGAGCGCAACGCCATGGATCTGTCACGTTCTACATGATAACTGTAAAGGGATGAGATTAGTATGGTAGATACGGGTTCAGTTGGGTTATCTTCTCTTCCATCAGATGAACAGGTTGTGGAGACGTGATGTACCCCTCTCCGAGCGCCTTGGGGACGACTCGCCCGTTGGCATGGCGCCGGGACCCCCGGCCACCGCCGCCCCCGCCGGGCCTAATATCTCCTGGCTGCCAGAGGCACCACTATTAAGCCCAGAGCAGCCCATCTTCCTGATGACCACGGCGGCCCAGGCTGTGTCGGGCTTTTGCGTGTGGACCGCCCTGCTGCTCACCTGCCACCAGGTACGGCCGTGTGGGCGGGGCCGACAGGCTCTGGGCGTGGCTGTGATTGCTGCTACACTGCCTGTTAAATCTTACTGAGTACCTGAGTACTTGGCTGTGGATACTTGGTTGGAAAAGGCGTTTTTACTGTTGGTGTTTCTGCGAATGGCGAATCATTGTTTACAGAATTATGAATCAGCAGTAGCCTTTGGATTATCGTGTTGACTCTCCTCTCTCTCTGACTCTGTATCTCTCTCTCATTCTCTCTCTCTGGTGCTGGTGGTCTGTTCGCTTTTGTTAATAAGGTTTTTAGATTAACAGCAGGGGAAGGCAGGTCATCCCCCCACTCCCCACCTTATAGATTTTTTTTTTGTTTTTTTTTGTTTTTTTTTAAAGAAGATGCACCGTCGCTCTGACAACAGGTGCACCTGCTCTTGTGCTCAGTGACATCAGAGCCCAGGTGTTGCCTAGCAACAGTCCACAGGCTTCGCTACATATGAGTTTTGTGTTTTCACGGCAGGTAAACACGCGATTGAGAGAAGGTGGGCGGCCTTTTGTATGCTTTGGAAGGCTGGCGGTTAACGTAAGACCCCTTTGGCAAAAGGCACTTTGGTTTGAATAGTGCAGAGCCACCTTTAGGCTGTGGGGGGGGGGGCAGCTGTCAGGACACGGAAGCTCACTCTGCACAGATGCCAGCTAACGACACGCTTTTGTTAAAGATGCGTTATCCCTGCGGGGAGGGGGGTGTGGTCACATGCTTTCTGCGCAGTGACACTTCCACTCAGTCTGCCTCGCTGTGTTCGCCTGCTCCCGGCCTCTTATTAAAGCTTCTGTTTGCTGGTCGGAAGTGAGTCAGACTAAAGATAAAGACCTCCTGTTTGCAGCAGTGTCACTTACCGTCCCGATGGCTGGGGGATACTGTTTCTGGCCGTAATGGGCATGTACTTTGTCATAGCTTTAAGAGGAGGCTGATTATTAACACCTTATCATGATGTCATAGGTTTAAGAGGAGGCTGATTATTAACACCTTATCATGATGTCATAGGTTTAAGAGGAGGCTGATTATTGACACCTTATCATGATGTCATAGGTTTAAGAGGAGGCTGATTATTAACACCTTATCATGATGTCATAGATTTAAGAGGAGGCTGATTATTAACACCATATCATGATGTCATAGGTTTAAGAGGAGGCTGATTATTAACACCTTATCATGATGTCATAGGTTTAAGAGGAGGCTGATTATTGACACCTTATCATGATGTCATAGGTTTAAGAGGAGGCTGATTATTGACACCATATCATGATGTCATAGATTTAAGAGGAGGCTGATTATTAACACCATATCATGATGTCATAGGTTTAAGAGGAGGCTGATTATTAACACCATATCATGATGTCATAGGTTTAAGAGGAGGCTGATTATTAACACCTTATCATGATGTCATAGATTTAAGAGGAGGCTGATTTTTAACACCTTATCATGATGTCATAGATTTAAGAGGAGGCTGATTATTAACACCTTATCATGATGTCATAGGTTTAAGAGGAGGCTGATTATTAACACCATATCATGATGTCATAGGTTTAAGAGGAGGCTGATTATTAACACCTTATCATGATGTCATAGGTTTAAGAGGAGGCTGATTATTAACACCATATCATGATGTCATAGGTTTAAGAGGAGGCTGATTATTAAGCCATCATGATGTCATAGGTTTAAGAGGAGGCTGATTATTAACACATTATCATGATGTCATAGGTTTAAAAGGAGGCTGATTATTAAGCCATCATGATGTCATAGGTTTAAGAGGAGGCTGATTATTAACACATTATCATGATGTCATAAGTTTAAGAGGAGGCTGATTATCCCGTGTGTTGATTTTTATGTTTGGACTGGTACCAGAGGAGGGCTCTGTATTGACCCCCTCCCCCTCCCCCCACAGATCTACATGCACCTGCGTTACTACAGCGCCCCCAACGAGCAGAGGCACATCGTGCGCATCCTCTTCATCGTGCCCATCTACGCCTTCGACTCGTGGCTCAGCCTGCTCTTCTTCACCAACGAGGAGTACTATGTCTACTTCGACACCGTCAGGGACTGCTACGAAGGTGAGGTCGCGGCCAGCAGGCGGCGCTGTGTTTGTGGCCCTCCATCGGGGGGGCCAGGCATATGTTCTGTTGATCCCTCTCTTTTCCATAATGGCTGTATTCCCCTACAAAATTACCGACACTGCAAGTGAGAAAGTGGCTTCGAAATTCTTTGACCTCATTTTGACTTTTTTTTTTATTCTTTCTGTTGCTCCTTTGAAAGATTTTGACTGGACATTAGGCCCGTAAGAAGCATCAGAACAATGTCTGACGACCGGCCGGTAACGAGGTGACGGGGGTGACCTGTTGCTTTTACGCGGCCTGCTGAACATCAGCCCCCGGTGTTACACCCCTGCTCCTGTCCGGCAGGGCACAAGAGTCGCACTTAAAAGTCAAGCAGGCCAGCAGATGAATTAAAAGTGCTTAATGGGCGGGGCTGTGGAAAGATGGACGGCCTCGCTCCGTCAGGGCCTGTCAGATGAATGCGAGGCCCCCGGGGGCGGCGTGTCAGTCCCCGCTGCGAGCGGCCGAGCGCGAGTGTGGGAACCTGCTAAAAGGCCGCTGACAGATGGCTCTCCCTGAGCCGGCCTCTCTTTTGTGGCGGCCATCTTTGTTCCTGCTGGGTTGGCTGGGGAGGGAATCCTGTCACCTAGCAACCTCAGCTGATGGTTTAAAAAACACACACACATACATGTACACCTAGATGAGCTCAACGACTCTCAATGTCAGCTTGATCTTGTGGTCATGATGGCTTGGAGCGTTAAATTATTAACTCTTTAAACGACATCTGCATTTGCATTTATCTATCCAGTGGGAGCTGAATGAAAGCTGCAAAGTGCAATATCAGTACAGAGAAAAGTTACTGCAGTATTACATTTGTTTGACATTGATGCAGCATTTATTTAACGTTAAAGCTTATGTTTATCTCTTGGCCGTATTGTCCGTACTCAGATACTCCTCACGCAGGATTCGCTGCTGTCCCGCCGTTCCGTGCTCCCGTGCATAAAATAAGTTGCTGCGGCGCCCTCTGCTTTTGACAGTGGCAGGAAAAATGCGACACCATATCGGAGGGGGGGGGTGAGTGCTGAGGTGGGACAGGGAGGGTGGGACTGGGCGCAAGGTGCGGCCAGCCCCAACTAGCCAGGACGGGGGGGGCGAGTGTGACAGGCTGTGCTCCTTCAGCTGTTCAGCACTCGATGCAGCCGCCCCCCCCCCACCACATGCCACATGGGAGTTCAGATACGCAGCAGCTGAACCCCCAGGGCTCTGTGACTAAATATAGAGCACCCCCCCCACACACACACACACACAGGCAAAGGGCAGTCCAGGATATTGCTGTGCAGATGGGGGTTTGTATCCTCGGCCTCAGTGAGCTGGCAGGCAGGCAGAGTGACGAGGAACTTTTGGTTCCCAAGCAGGAGAGCTTGGGAACACTGTTGTGTTCCGTTTATCACGGAGGTCGGAAGTCAGAGCTGGGAATGACGACTCACCCGAGTTATCTGCTCTCCGAGAGTACACCAAGTCAGAAAGCCGTTTAGCAATACCAGGGACCTGTTTCAAAAAGCAGGATTTCTTGCTTAGCCGGATAACTGAACCAACTAAGCTAAATGGCTTTCCAACCAGGTGTATAGGAACGCGGTTCACTCAGGTGTGAGGTCATCCTGGCCAGGCTCATTGTTAGCCATTATTAGCAATACCAGTTGATAACAACACATCATGCACACAAGAACACCGTAGGAACATGTCCACAGATAACGATTGGACAGTACAGTGTGTACGGCCATTTACTGAGCCACAAATAAAATAAAAGTGCTAATAATCAGTGTTTAACTACAGCGTTCACTTCCATTGAAGAAGAGAGCAGCCATCTTGAATTCCGAGGTTGGGATTGCAGAGATTCCTTTGAGTTTCCAGTCGGAATTTCGACTTCATTGGGTGTTCCAGTTAAAAATTTTCCACCGAGGAACTGGGAAATTCCGACTTCTGAGTTCAAATGGAAGGCAGCATGCCCTAAGGGTGGGGCTGAGCTGTGCTGTGACACGTCCATCGTGTCCCGTCCCGAAGCGGCACACTAGGCCTTGGATGGGGTTTCTGAGATTCTCTGTCGCAGTCGGTCGCACACTTGTGGTCGTCGATGTAACTGTCTGAGAAGAATCGTACAGCAGATCACTGCTGAAATGTGCTTCTGTGACTCGGGACACAGACGGCTTCGCGTGGACATGACAGTAATGCCCGTGTCTCTCCGCCCACAGCGTTCGTCATCTACAACTTCCTCAGCTTGTGCTACGAGTACCTGGGAGGGGAGAGTGCCATCATGGCAGAGATCCGGGGGAAGCCCATTGAGTGAGTGTGCTCTGTTCACTGTTGTGTCTGCATGCCCATGCACACCTGCCATAGGTCAGCCCCTCCTCTAGGTGGCGCTGGTTTAACATCTCCTCTGGCTGTGTTCTTAAGGTCCAGCTGCATGTACGGCACATGCTGCCTCTGGGGGAAGACCTACTCCATCGGCTTCCTGAGGTTCTGTAAGCAGGTGGGTCCAGGGCATCCCCAGGGCTTCTCCGGGGTCACGTGCCCCAGTGTCTCCTCCTCCCCTGCCTTGCCTGCGTATGACATCACTCGGATCGACCTCCTGTCTTTCAGGCTACCCTGCAGTTCTGCGTGGTGAAGCCCCTGATGGCCATGGTGACGGTCATCCTGCAGGCCTTTGGGAAATATCGAGACGGAGACTTCAAGTATGCCCCCCCAACCCCCCCTTCCCCCCAACAGGAGTCAGATGGCTCTGTTCCGCCTTCCTGTCAGTCACACAATGATGAGGGCCTAGTAGCTAATCTTTTGTCTTACACCCACAGAGTAAGATATTAATAATAATAATTATAATAATAATGCAAGCCATTGTAAATCAAGAGTTTGGACCTGATTTTTTTTTATTTTGCCAATCCATCGCCTTTCTGTAGTTGCTGGGATTTTCTTAGAGCCTGGGGAGGGGCTGCTGTTGGAGCTCGGGTTCGAAAGTGCTGGGGTCTCTGTTGTGGATTTCGATTGATAGTGAAAATGTCAGGCTGGATGCGGGCACGACCTTGTGCCCGTCTGCCAAAGCGATCGGCGGTGCGGTTACAGGTTGGGTGTACAGCGCTGACCTTTCCCTGTGCTTGCCCCCCCCCCAGTGTGGCCAGTGGGTACCTGTATGTGACCATCGTGTACAACATCTCCGTCAGCCTCTCTCTCTACGCCCTCTTCCTCTTCTACTTCGCCACGCGTGAGCTGCTCAGCTCCTACAGCCCCATGCTGAAGTTCTTCATGGTCAAGTCCGTCATCTTCCTCTCCTTCTGGCAGGGTGAGTGTGACCTTCTCCGGGATTCCATCCTGGTGTTTGTAGGGTACAATCTCCCCTCTTATATAATCAGTAGCACAGTCCATTCTCACTCCATGATAACTTCTACACACCACTGAAACCTGCCTGCCTGCATTTGGTAAGAACGAGCTTAATGTCTAAAGCGGAGAGGCATTCACAGTACCCCCGCCCCCCCCCCCCCCCCCCCCAGGCCTGCTGCTGGCCATCCTCGAGAAGTGTGGCACCATCCCCCGGATCACCTCGTCGGAAATGTCCGTGGGCGAGGGCACGGTGGCGGCCGGCTACCAGAACTTCATCATCTGCGTGGAGATGTTCTTCGCTGCCCTGGCACTGCGACATGCCTTCACCTACAAGGTCTACATGGACAAGAGGCTGGACTCCCAAGGTGAGGGTGGGGGTGGGGGGGGTCACGCCGGGCGGAGCTTTGGCCCACTCCTAATCTGGGCTGTTTTTTCAAGTGTTTGTTTCTGCTGCTTCTGACATAGGAACCGACTGAACTCGCTAATCTTCTCTTCTCTTTTCTTCCTTCTCTTTCCATTTTCTGGATTCCTCTTTGTTTTTTGCCTCTTTTTACTGTATGCCACCCTCCACCCCCCCCCCCCCCCCCGTTTTTACACATCCTGTCCTCTTTTACTCTGCTTATCACATGTAATGAAATCCATTATTCTTTCTGTTAATCCTCCCTCCTTCCAAATTCCTGGATTCCTTTGTACAAACTGTCTTGTCTCTCACTCCCGCCCCCCCTCCCGCTCTCCCTCTTTACGCTGCGCACCTAAAGGGCCGATACCCACATACGGACAGTACGGTAGGTCCCCAGCAGTCTCTAGCTTTTCCATAGAGTCACCATCCCTTCATTATTTTTTCTTTACGTTCTGTTTGTCCTTCACTGGCAGTTTAAGTGCGGTCACTAGCCGGCTAAGTCAGTGATGGTAAATGCAACTGGCATTCGGTGGTTCGGGAAATGCCGGAACATTATAGGGTCGCATCCCGGAAGGCACTCTGCTGCAGTTCTTTTGAGTTCGGTTCAGTTAAGTTCAGTTTATTTTTATATAGCGCCTTTCACAACAGTCACCCCCAGGGCGCTTTATGATGTTATATCATAACATACCTATGTAAAGAGAGAACAATACAAAAACAGGAGAAGAGAAAGACAAAGAAATAAAAGAAAGCCAGATGACAACAGAGGAGAGGAACCAGAAAATCCCAAATAGGGAGGAAAAAAATTTCTGGGGGTTCAAGGTCAACTGGCCACCCGACCTTCTCTGGCTGGTGTGTGATTCATTTGCATTATGGGATCAGTGCCCATTTCCAGATTCGAATCCTCTGGAAGAGTGATCATATCATAGGTCTCTTCCTTGATTAAGGTCCTGGACGCTGGCTGACCCTAAGATTTTCTCATTTACGCGTATATGCAGAGGTGGATAATTCAGGTCCAGAAAGTAAAAATCTAGACCAGGATTCTGTACCAACCGACCAGCTGAGTACAACTGTGACTGTGACTCTTTATGCTCAACTGGTTGGTTGGAACAAAATATTGGTCTGGATTTTTACTTTCTGGATCTGAACTACCTACCGCTGCTTATGTCACATTGGACAAAAGTGTGTAATTTAATAAATGTAACGTTATTAGTGAATGAGTTATAAATCTCTCAGTCATCAAAACCAAGAAATTGAAGTAGCAGTTAGCGGGGCCGGATATGCCGTTGGAAGCCGAACGTGCCAGTGGATGGTTTAGGTGTCTGTTTTTATTACGTGTTACACGGCAGGACGCAGCTGCACAAATTCTGTAATCACTCATCTGAGACGTGGGGGAAACTTCAGCTTCGTTGCTCTCTTCATATTTTCAACTTTTTCCACCAGCTTCCGTATTTTTCTGATCTCTGTCTTGTACTTTTTCATAATAGTATCGTGTTGCCTCAAGTGACTTGATACCGTGTTTCGTTTTCCACTTTCATCATCTTACAACGCCTGGCTTGTGCTGGGGAGCCCCACCCCCTTTTGTCTTTGCCTGGTTTTGATTGGCTGTTTAATTGTCACATGGTCTCTGCCTTCTTCCAGGCCGCTGTGCCCCAATGAAGAGCATCTCCAGCAGCCTGAAGGAGACGATGAACCCGGGCGACATCGTCCAAGACGCCATCCATAACTTCTCTCCGGCCTATCAGCAGTACACGCAGCAGTCCACGCTGGAGCAGCGCTCGGGACCGGCCGTGTCCCGCAGCCACAGTGTCACCAGCACCCGCGACAATGAGAAGACACTGCTGCTCAGCTCTGATGATGAGTTCTGACCCCCACCCAGCCTGGATGGAGGGGGGTCCAGGGGGAGGGGAGGGGCTTTTATCAGGTGACCCTGCTCTCATCCGGTGGCTCCCCAAGGGGTGAAGTGCCATGGCCCCCTCCCCATACACACTGTGGCCAACTTTACACACACAGAGTTACAGGCATTTAATCTACCCTACAGAGACTTGACCATGATGAACGGGCACACGTTATTGTTTTTGGAGCAGAACATAAGACCAGCACACAGACACACACACATGCCTGCTTTAGATGTGGGAGGGGCTTCAGCTGGATTGCACTTTCCCACTCCCTCAGACACCTATACAGTCCAAAGCACTTAAACTCCCCGCTGAGTTCTGCATGACAGCAGAGTGCTGTTTGTGTAGTCAGTGGCCCACAGTGTGACACAAGACATCCGCATCGATTACCCAGACCGCTGCCAACGGTACAAGCTGTCCTATATGCTGCAACTGTACAGCCATGCTGAGTATGCAGTTCCGTAGGGGTGTGTTTGTACCCCAAACCGGTTTAAACATCCATCACTGAGCATCATTAAAGCATCGGTGGGCTACCCACCCAGGTCTGTAAATAAGATGGACAGATTGGTAAATATGATTCACATTCACAGAACATTGAGGTCCACACACCCGCAGACCGGAAACGTTGGCACATGGAGGTCTATATACACAAGCAGGCACACACACACACACCGAGCAGACAGACCAGTGCACACAGGCCATAGAGGTTACTGCCGATGGGAACGCACTGAAAGGTGCTAAACACCTTTAACGAGAGCTAATCCTCTGATTTCGGAATTATGTCGTCCGAGACCCGCAACGCTGCTTATGAAACTGTTGCCAAAAAGAGGAAGAATTTCTCATGACCCCCCCAACCCCCATTCCATAGAGGGACTGAGGCTGATGTGTGTGGCATGCAAATCGTCATACGCAGCTCTTACATGGAAGGGGAATAGGGCTGAATTGGCTGCCGGCAGTGCTATGGAGGAGTACAGGATGCGAAGGTCCAGCCCTGAGTGGTGGCTGGTAAAGGGCGGGATTACACTCCTGACATTTCCGGACATTCTTCACGGCCCAGGCTTTCGCTGATGCCATAAGGCGGTGTTTCTCAACCCGGTCCTCGGGGACCCCCGGCCGGTCCACGTTTTCGGAAAAACCATGGAGCTGGGCGCAAACAAAAATGTGGGCTGTCTGACAGGGAGCAAGGAGGGAGCAAAAACGTGGACCGGGTTTCGAAACCCGTCTGTAAGGTACATAGACATTGGTGATTCACAGGCTTTAGCTGTAATGGTACACAGAGACTTTCTAATCATTAGCCTTACGGGGACATATTTATGTCTAACTGTAGTTAGAGAGTGATAAACATTGTAATATGTTGCTGTGTAGGGCTGGGCGGTATCATATCGATATATCACGCTTGCGCGATAATCACCGAGCCTGATCAAATGACAGACGAAGCATTTGGCCGGATGCCAGCCTTTTGGTGCTATACGGACATTAATTTATGCCCATAATTTGGTAAGAGGATTAGTAGTGTGGCTTAAATGTTAATGAGATGCGTTTTGTGATACCCAAAAGTTAGTAATCTGTATAAACTTTGTTTCTTAAATTCGATTAGCGGAGCACCCCACATAATACTGTTTTGGTATACTACGGTTTGCGACAGTGTACTTAAGTCGCGGTGTAGAAGAGAAGCCACGATATCAACTATACTAATAATGACTTTTGGACGTCATACAAAGCCTCATTAATGTCTTAGCCGTACTACTAAACTGCTTAAATTGTAGGCGTAAATAAATGTCCGTATAGCACCGAAAAGCTGGCGCATGGCCAAATGTTGCGCCTGTCATCTGAAGCCCTGGTGATGATTGCGCATGCGCGATATTATATCGCCCCGCCCTATTGCTCTGAAGCAAATTAAATTTACTGCAGCAGGTCCTGGCTCCGGCGCACTGCAGGTGTACAGGGTGTCAGTCGTGAAGCAGTACACGCATGCTGTTGCATAATCGACAGACGGCGAGAGTTTGTGTCACCATAAGAAGAGTGATCATGCTCTTCCCATGGTGACTACATACACGCTGCCTCTATGGTGTAGTGCTGGGCTTGTAACACTAGGGGGCAACAGTAAAATCTAATTTACACATGAAGCGCTGTTCTGATCCCACAATAAGAAATGTACGTTGCCTTTTCTATAGTTATCCTCTTTATCGTTAGCTTTTAGAGTGCCAGTGCCACACCCTTATAGGGGCCAATATATTTAACAGCTTTCGGAGAATATTTGGGTAGTCCTTAACATAACTATAGCTCCGTATATGCAGGGCTAACGAGTGACACAAAAAGGCCATGAAACATTTTGCCTGGGTTAAAGACAAGGTCACATTTCTTTGGGAGTGGTTTTCATAGACCAGTAAAATGTACTGCAAGAATTGCTGTGGAAGAATGATTTTGAGAGTCTGAGGTCTTTTGCGCATATTTTTCCCTCAAGTGTCCTCAAAATAGAAATCCTAAATCTCATTTGTGTGACATCCCTCCTTTCTTTTAAAGCTAATTGCTTCTGCTGATATGCTTTACTATTAGGGATTTTTAAATGAACTTTCCTACTTTCTGCTATCTTCTCTGATCCTGCGATCTCTGCAGCCTGGTTTATTTTATGAATAAGGTATATAAATATTGTTATTGCTCAAAGAAAATAGGATATTGTAAATAAACTTTAAAAGTAAATGCTGGAAGAATTTTAATGGTTATCATAATGTAAAGGTCAAAGATGCTTAGTTTTGTACTGTCATTGTTCCATATTGCCGTTTATTTTTACCCGTTCTCCCCTTGCTCTTTGTATATTTACAAAAGGCTTGACAGATTATGCTTCTATTTTCGCCTTTGTGATGTTCAGATGAAAAATAAAATGGAAGAATAAAGTAATTTTGTCATGTTGTAACTGTGAGGAGAGGAGTGTCTGTGGAGCAGTGGTCTAAAGGATTGTGGAGTATTTTTGGAAACATCTGTCTAAACTGGGTGCGGGTTCCTGTTCCACTGAGGACCTAGTGAGCTTGTACATTCTACCTCATCTCCCACATTATTTAAACATAAGTGACGTGTAAATCAGATACTACTATAACAAAAAGTAAACGGAAACCCTCAGACATCCCTTCTGGTGGAATATCTTGTGTAAGTTTTCCAGCTGTCTGTTGTCTGGGGTTTTTTTTTAGCTCTTTGCCTTCTTTAGTGCCTCCTATTCATCTATACCAGGGGTCATCAACCTTTTTGAAACTGAGAGCTACTTCACAGGTACTGAGCCATACGAAGGGCTACCAGTTTGAAACACCCTCCTAAACTTATCTAAACTTCATGTAAAATAAACATGTTTTAAATGTTTTAGATATTGTCATTTTCAAATCTAATAATTAATTAATAATTGATACTTTATTGATCCCCGTGGGGAAATTGTTTTTTACGCCTCCCTCAACTTGCAGGGAGCTGGGGATTGAGGGTTTTGCTCAAGGACCTGCAGTCGTGCTGAGGCTGGGCTTGACCAGTGACCTTGTGATTACAGGCACACGGCTTAGCCCACTGAGCCACACGCTGCCGTCCGATCTATATAAATGTAAATGTGATTAAAGAAGAATAGCAACAGGTTAAAGTTAAATTTTAGATGCTGCTCACTGGTGAGTTGTGCTATTTTTAGAACAGGTCCGCGGGCGACTCATGTGGTCCTTGGGGGCATCCTGGTGCCCGCGGGCACCATGTTGGTGACCCCTCATCTATACATAACTTTTTAGTCGCAGTGAGAGTTCTCTTTTTTTAATTATTTGTGTGTTGTTGGTTGTTGTTCTGTCACTTTTGACTTTTAAAAGCAGGGAAGGAACCAAAGTTAGTTTTTAAAATTATTTAGTATTTTAAGTATTATTGCAAACGAGAATTCCTCTAAAGGAATATTTAATATTAAGTATTTATGCAATCCTAAATTGCGCCCCCTGCTGCGCATAAGTGAAAATGGTTCCATGTTTCTAGTTTTTTTGCTCAGGAAGAAAACGATAAAACTATAATTTCATGTCAGAAATAAGTATTCTGTAACCTTTTTATCGAACTTTATATTTAGTAGGCTAATACAAGTATTTTTTGTGTGTTACATAACGGTATTACTTTTTAACTCAGGATGTTTCTCAGAGGATATCACGAATCATGTGACTTTCAGATCAGTCAGAAAGCGTTATGAAAAAAACGTCCCGTTAGTCATCTGTATTGTTTTCCACCGTGCAGTAAACTTATTCGGTATCAGCCAGATTTTCGTAAGTAGCACAGTTTTCTCATTCATATTCATGTAAAAAAACGAAAATATCACTACTCTCCGGCTACTCTTGTAAGCAGTACTTACATGTCGATTTTTTTTCTTTCATTATGGTCTCGTTTTACTATGCTGAGAAGCGAAACGTTGTCAAAATTAGGGATAAAGAACCGAAGGTAATCGAATGTCACCTGAAATTAGTGTACGATAAAACTAATATATGTAATATATTACAAGTCACATAAAAAAACACATAGGCTACATGTGCGGCAAAAAATCAAAAGGCCCGCCGAAATAGACCAGGAAATGAAGGTTCATGCTCATTTCAGGTCACAGTGAAAAAGCTACTGGATCTTAAATTAGTTCAGCATAACAACGATGTTTTGTGGAATCGTGTATATAGATATATTTTATTCTTATTCTTTTAAAGGGATACTGTATGCAGCAGATATAAATGTTCTGAATTTCGCTCATATCCTCAGTCTAAACAGTACTCCGCAGGGTGTATGGGCCCTTTAGAGATAGAGGTGGTTTGGACACCTGGCGCGGATGCCTCCTGGGCGGCTACCCGGAGAGGTTTTCCCTGCATGTCCTACAGGGAGGAGACCCCGGGGAGGACCCAGGACTCGCTGGAGGGATTGTATCTCTCGGTTGGCCTGGGAACGCCTCGGCATCCCCCCCGAAGAGCTGGTAGAGGTAGCCTGGAGGTAGCCGGATAAGCGGAGGGTAATGGATGGGATGGATCCACTAAACAGAAACATCGTTTGAACTAATCAGATCATATACTTTAACACTATTATTTCCTGTCACAGCAAGAAAATTATTCAAATTTAGTAAATATATAATTTTAAAAACCGTGAGTAACGCTGTGAATGCTCAAGCTAGGTTCTGGCACGAATAGACTACTAGGCTTCCGATTTCAGGTTTTCAGAATAAAAATCCTGCTAATGCACTTTCTAAATGGGTTGCCCGTTAAAAATATAGAAGTTAGTTAGTTTCTGTAAATGTGCTCAAAACACATGTAAATGTGCCTCCACAAAGCGCATAACTGGTACTATAGTACGCATTCAACTTTAAAAACGATATGTGCGACAACCGATTGTGGTAACTGTAAATGCGTACTTATGTGCATTTGCGCTTATATGAAAACAAAACATAATGCAATTTAATCTTTATATGCTAACTCTACTTTATTTGCGGTATACAGGTTGAAATGCAAGGTATTTTCTTGTCGTAGAAGCGCAAATGCACATTAAATAAGCACGCATTTGCGCTTTTACAAACAATCGATTGTCGTACGTATCGTTTTTAAAGATAAATGCGTACTTGTGTACCAGTTATGTCCATCCCTGTACATAACTATCAGTTTGATGAGGATTATTTATTCATCGTTTACGGTTGTTTAAAAGTTCTCTATAAATAAACTCTCTTCAGGGGCCCTTCTGCCATCCCATGTGTTTATTAAGTTTCATTGCCAGCTCAATTAATTAATTAATTAAATTACTTAAGAAAGTCAATGAGATATTAATTAGCTATGCAAGGTGCACTAGTGGCCAAGCCAAGAAATACATGGGTGTATTGGATGGTTGCTGCAAATACTGGGGTGACATTAGCAGAGGTTTTGAAATGGCTAAGCTGACACACTTTGACAGCCAAAATACTTACTTTTACACCAACATGATGTCACGCCCCGCTCCGTCCGATCCTAATGTGTGCCACGCCCACCTCGTTACCTCGTGTTCAGCCCTGATTGTGATCACCTGTGTCCTGTTATGTCTGGCTAGTCTTTTGTATTTACTCCGTGTCTCAGTTAGTTTCCCCAGATCCGTCATTGTAGTGTCCGTGGATGTCTCTGCGTGTTCGTCTGTTGCCTATTAAAACCCTGATCACCTGTGAGTAGGGCTTGCTCTCCTGCTTCCCTGCTCACCTTCCTGCCGAAACGTGACACATGAACATTTAAGCATAGTTTTCTTTGGCTGAGTAAGTCTTTTTCACAGCACTGAAAATAACAATCAATCTATTATAAAATTAATAGTACGCAAAATATAGGATATAAGAATGTGTAACTGTGGTAACTGAATGAGAAGTATTTTCAGAAAATAAGTTCAGTACATATTGTCCTGCTGTGAAGTAACCATATAAACATTTAAACAGTAAACCTATGGTGTATATTAAAAAAAACTCAAGGTGCTGTAATAATAGTGCAAAATTGACTATAATTGAATGCATGCAAGACAACTGTAGTCTGTTAGACATTACCTCTGTACCCTAAAGAGACCAAACGTCTCACTCTCCTGTACACTGCAGAATCAAGGGAACAATGGAACTGAGCAGCAACAAGCTTCACCCGTTTGTTTCCGAGATGAGGATTGTGCTCTTGGGGATGGAGACAAACTCGGTGGGAAATGCCATCCTGGGCAGAGAGGCTTTCGAGACTGGGACCACTTGCTCCCCAGAACCACGGCACTGTGAGAGGGCCAGAGGCGCGGCTGCAGGCAGGCGTCTTGCTGTTATTAGCTGTCCGGACCTAATTACGCTCAGTCCCCCAGCACTGACTCAGGCGATACAAAGTTGCTTCTTCCTGTCCTCTCCTGGACCTCATGTACTTCTGGTGGTGCTGAAGCTTGACAGCTTTACGCGGAAGGATTTGACCAGAGTGAAGAGCATCCTTGAATATTGGGGTGACACCGCAGTGAATCATGCAATGGTGCTCATTGTCTCAAATTCTTCCCATAAGAACAGTGCTGTGGAGCAGTTAATCAAAGACTGTGGAGGGAGAGACCATGAATTCAATGCCAGATATATGACTGCGACCAGACAGGTGGCTCAGCTTGTGGAGAAAATGGAGCAGATGGTGACGGAGAAGGCGGGACAGCACCTCAGCCCTGAGGCGTGCCGGGAGTCCAGTATACAGGCGGATGTGGAGGGCGCGCGGGATGCCGTTCCACCTGAAAAACGAAGAAGACAGCAGGATGAAGAGAAAACTAGGGAGTCAAGCTCACATGAACGGCCTGAAAGTGTAGAATCTGGTAAGTATTCTCATAGCTGGTTGTTGGCAATGACAAGAATCAATAATAATAATAATAATAATAATCGATACTTTATTGATCCCAGTGAGTGTCTTTACGCAGAGTAAGCTGCCCGCGAAGGGCAGCCACCTGTAGCGGTGCCCAAGGAGCTGGGGGTTAAGGGCCTTGCTCAAGGACTCGCAGACGTGCTGAGGCTGGGTTTGAACCAGCGACCTTGTGATTACAGGCACACAGGCTTAAAGTTCATCTAAACCAGTGTTTCCCAAACCATTCCTCAGGGACCCCTATACCGCCCATGTTTTGCTCCCTCCCAGCTCCCTGCCAGTCAGTCCACATTCTTAAATTGTCTGGTGGTCCCCAAGGACTGGTTTGGGAAACACTGATGTAAACTAGCATAACGCATCACTGGCAAGAGCCTCCCTACCATTCAGGACACCCACCTCCAACGGTGCCTGCGGAAGACACACGGCATCATCAGAGATCGCAGCCACCCAGCACGCTAGACGTTCAGTTTGTTTCTGTCTGGAGGGCGATACAGTAGCTTGGCTGCTCGGACTACCAGACTCAAGAACAGTTTTTACCACCAGTCCATCAGGCTCTCCAACACTTAAAACTGTAAAAACCATTTATTGGTATTACGTGCAATTATTGATGCTACATCACTATTTCAGTGTACAGTACTGGTGCTCGCACTACCCCTTCCCAACCCCACTCCTCCGCATACACAGACATTCCCTTATTTATGACTTTTTAATTTGTAATTCTTAGTTTTACTTCATCTTCTTATCCTCCAGTGCTGGGAGGCTTGTTTTCCTGCTTATCTTCTTGTCCAACGTGTTTCATTGTAATGTTGACCCTGTGGTATCATACATAACAAATAAATTGAAATTGAAACTAACTTAATGACAGGAAACGGCTATAAAATTTGCTTGCTGTTATATTTAATGTTCTAATTAAAATATTGTTCATCGTTATATTCATAGATGATGCCATCATGTGGTTATGCTGGTGTTTTTGTGTCGTGAATCCGCAGGTTCCTCCTCTGGCGAGGATTTGGAGGGTGGCATCTGGAACTTGGACAAGACCTACCTTCCGGTGACCTGTGGGAACAAGACGGGGAATCTTTACCAAGACAAACTGGCTATAGGTGAGGGTCATGGGGGAGGAGGGGCAGGGTGGGTTACAGATGAGGAACAAATGGTTTGTCTTTGCTGCTCTACAAAAGAGGACAGAGTCCTGTTACCATCGTCAACAGGAGAGCTGTCAGGCTGCAATCTGCCCCACCCCCATGTGTGAACCTCACCCCCGTGTGTGCGAAAAAGAATCACATGCATTGCCTGCGAAAATAAGTAGCCCAAGATTGAATGGAAATACAGTGGTACCTCAGTTCTCAAACTCATTATAACTCGAATTTCTTAAAAGTCGAACCAACCAGTTCGAAAATAAATTACCTAGAGCTCGATCTGAGTCTCAGAAGTCAAACCGTGAACGCCGACCTCAGAACTTGTACGCGCGGGGAAATGAGTCACTCGGCACGTCTCTCAGCGGAAACAAAGGGTAAAGCTTCAGTCTCAGCCTCGCATTAGCTGTGATAGCATCGTGCATGTTTACATGTGGCACGCGGAAGGAGCAGACGATCGGGGCAGGACACATTGTTTGGATACATTTATTTTTTTACTTTACAAATTACTGTTTTGATAAATGTGCTTAGATGTGTTTAGTACAGTATATGCTCTTGTTTTATCCGGTTCATTTTGTGTTTAAATGCTAAAAAAAAAAACATATTTAGGTGTAATTTTTTGGGGCCGGGAACCAATTAATTGGTTTTCCATTATTTCTTATGGGGAAAATTCGATCACAATTTGAACTTTTTAGGATTCGATCCGGAGATCTGAACGGATTAAATTTGAGTTCTGAGGTACCACTGTATTGTATTATAACACACAAAATCTTTAGGATAGACAGTGACTTTGTGTCTGTGTGTGAGACAATCTGAATCGTATATCCAGTCTGAATATCTACAATATAACCACATTGATTCAAAACCCCCAGTCTGACAAAAATTTAGAAGGAAATCAACCAAAAAACGATAAATCTGCTGAAAATCGATAAACCCATCAAATCACTATTACTGGAATATTTTTCCAGGTTAAGATCATGTGGTTTTTCATAAATATAAGTTGTTTTAAAAGTAGGACACTTCCTTATGCAACTGATCTAATTAACGTCCAATTCAAAGATGAATTGAAGCATATTGAATTGTTACATGGTTAACTATGTTTTTTTGTACCATATCCTAGACCATTACCTACAGTAGATGCATGTCATACCATAGGAGTAGGAGATGCAAATGAACACAGTTCATTTATGAATAGAAAGGACAGTATCAAAAATCAGCAACACTGTATTTGCTTCCATTTGAGAGCTTAGCATGGTGAGACTCGTCATTTTCTTCGATTCTGCTGTTTATTTTATGTAATCGTATCAGTTAATAAGGAACTAACTAAAAGTATTAGTGTCTGTTTCTCATAGCTAGAAAAGAATTTTATATAAAAGCAGAAGTGCTGTTAGTGTCTGTTTTACCATGTAAAATCATCAGCCAGTAGTATTGGAAGATCTGCCTGCTTAAAACCAGTATTAGTTTCTATTGGTTGAGCCATCACACTGACGTGCTGCTTTGATGAGCTGCTAATTTTGCTTTATGACTGTGTGAGTCTCTGTCAATCCTGGGTGTCACCGTGTCTGTTCTAGGGGAGAAATGTATCCTGGTAGGAACAGATTGGTTCACTCCCCCTGAGTTTGAGGTGTTTGGTGGAAAGAAGAGTTACAAGAACTGGAAGAAAAGCATTCAGTGTAAAGGCACCAGTCTGCATAAACTGATCCAGGTTAGCGGGCTTGGAGTGACCTTCTCCAACACACAGCGATGTCTACACTCATGTCTGTTTGTGTCATATGCTGCTACTGGACTAATCAGTTCGGTCCAGATCATGCTAATACTCACTTTCCGTGTTTCACACCTTCTACGCAGGGTGGTCATTTGAAGACCTTCCCTCGAAGGCGTTTGCAGGTAGTGAATCCCTCCCACACAGTAAACCGTATGCCGCTTTCACCCCATTACCTCAAACAAAATATACGGTTCTGGGCCTACCTGGGGTTAATCTTTGCTATTCTGGAATGTTTGTCACATGACAAGGCCAAGAAGTTGCATAAGCAAGCTGGAGGACCAAGAATTGTAGTAGTGATGATCCTAGCTTCACCATTTCCCATGTAGGATGACCATCAGTGTTCATCTCTCAGTCCACAAGCCTGAATGAAGGTTCGGTGTTGCTAGCATGCAGCTGTTGCAGACTCCATGCTGCCGAGAGCTTGGTTTCGGAATATAGGGGAAGCTTTCAAGAATCCACACTAGATTGCTGGGGACAAAGTGAGTTTTAGGAGGTCTGTCACCACATTTGTGGGCAGAAGATTATAGGTTCTGGGGTGCTGTTTGAGGACTGGAGGAAATATGTAAGAGGAAAAAGAATGGCGATCCGCTCTAGAATGTACTTTGTTCTGCTGGAATAGGGGCTGCCTGTGCTCTCAGTCGCAGTTGCCCTGGTACCTGTCAGTCTGCTAACTGATGGTCCCTGACAGAGGTGGGTTGTTCTGGTCCAGAGAGTAAAATTCCTGACCATGATATTGTTTCAGCCAACCAGCTGAGTACACTCTGACTGTGACTCCTTGTACTTAACTGGTGGGTTAAAACAAAATCTTGGTCTGGAATTTTACTCTGGAGCTTAACTACCCACCATTAGTTCCTGGAAGTCTTTTTTTGACACATGCACTGGTATCATTACGCAATTTGTGTCCTCTGTTCTGTGCAGTACAGTTTACGCACATTGTCGCCTGTGTGAACCCTGCTGTCAGGCCCGGGGGTTTACGTCACATCTCTGTCTTTCCTCAGGGCAGAAAGAAGCCTCCTACCCATCGCTGTTCGCGAAGCTTGTCGCCAGGTTGGGTTTCATTCTGCTGTTGGACTTTTCATTACGTCGTAAGATGTTTGACCATCTGTGTGGCATCTTTGTTTATCAATTTCAGTGCAACATGTTTCCTACGAGGAAAAAGCCTTCACTTCTGAAAGAGAACCATTTTTCCCTGTGTTCATTAACAAATGTTTTAGACTTCAGAGAGGAATCCATGCAGGAGGAAGACAATGGAGATGATAATGAACATGCAGAACAGCACAAAGAAGTGGATCTGTCAGACTTTAAGGGGAACTCCCTTGAGGTCACTTGTGGGTCCTCTAAAGGGACTCTACATAAGTATCGCTTCGCCACTGGTAAGTGCATGTACGTGTATTTTTGTACGTCTGTGTGTGCACAGGATAATGTCATAACAACATATATATCATGGAACCTTGAAGTGTTTAAACTCCCTGCGTCCAGTTGTGTGAAATTGCAAAAATGTGCCAAAGGACCTGACAGACACCAAATCACAGCTCAACAATATTATTAATAAAAGCACAAATTCAGAGACTTAGACATGAACATTTTGAACACGATAGCAAGTCAAGGAAAATTTTGCCCAACCAACTCAAACAGAATAAAGAAAAATCAGTTATACCAGCAATAAGGAACTCGTCAGGGCTGACCATGTATTCACGCAAAGAAATAAACAGTGCATTTCTGGAATTTTACACAAAATTATACACCCCTAATAAACAGCCAAGCTAATCAGATATCACCACCTTCCTCGATACCTTGGATTTACCCCAACTAAATAAGGACCAACTAGTTCCATCCATCCATCATCTACCGCTTGTCCGGGGTTTGGGTCGCGGGGGCAGCAGCTTCAGGAGAGGCACCCAGACCTCTCTCTCCCCAGCTACCTCCACCAGCTCCTCGGGGGGGACACCGAGGCGTTCCCAGGCCAGCCGAGAGATATAATCCCTCCAGCGAGTCCTGGGCCTGCCCCGGGGCCTCCTCCCTGTAGGACAGGCACGGAAAACCTCTCCGGGTAGCCGCCCAGGAGGCATCCGCACCAGATGTCCAAACCACCTCAACTGGCTCCTTTCGACGTGAAGAAGCAGCGGTTCTACTCTGAGGCCCTCCCAGATATCCGAACTTCTCACCCTATCCCTAAGGGAGAGCCCAGACACCCTGCGGAGAAACCTCATTTCGGCCGCCTGTATTCGCGATCTCATTCTTTTGGTCATTACCCATAGCTCATGACCATAGGTGAGGGTAGGGACAAAGATGGACCAATAGATCGAGAGCTTTGCTTTTTGGCTCAGTTCTTTCTTAGCCACGACGGACCGGTTAAGCGCCTGCAAAATTGTAGACGCCGCTCCGATTCGTCTATCCAGCTCCCGATCTCGCCTACCCTCACTCGTGAACAAGACCCCGAGATACTTAAACTCCTCTACTTGAGGCAGTACGTCTTCCCCAACCCGAAGAGGGCAAACCACCCGTTTCCGGCTGAGAACCATGGTCTCGGACTTGGAGGTGCTAATCCTCATCCCTGCCGCTTCGCACTCGGCTGCGAACCGCCCCAGTGCATGCTGGAGATCCCCAGCAGATGAAGCCAACAGGACGACATCGTCTGCAAAAAGCAGCGAGGCAATCCTGAGGCCACCAAACTGGACACCCTCCACACCCTGGCTGTACCTAGAAATCCTGTCCATAAATATTATAAACAGGACCGATGACAAAGGGCAGCCCTGGCGGAGCCCAACACGCACCGGGAACACGTCCGACTTATTACCGGCAATGTGGACCAAGCTTCTGCTCCGTTCGTACAGGGACCGGATCGCCCACAACAGCGGACCCCGGACCCCATACTCTCGAAGCACCCCCCACATGGCACCTCGGGGAACCTGGTCGTAAGCCTTTTCCAAATCCACAAAACACATGTAGACTGGATAGGCAAACTCCCAGGCCCCCTCCAGTACCCTTGCAAGGGTATAAAGCTGGTCCAGTGTTCCACGACCAGGACAAAAACCGCATTGTTTCTCCTGAATCCGAGATTCGACTATCGATCTCACCCTCCTCTCCAGTACCCCGGAATAGACTTTCCCAGGAAGGCTGAGAAGTGTGATCCCCTTGTAGTTGGAACACACCCTCCGGTCCCCTTTCTTAAATAAGGGGACCACCACCCCGGTCTGCCAATCCAGCGGCACCGTCCCTGACCTCCACGCACTGTTGAGAAGGCGTGTCAGCCAAGACAGCCCCACAACATCCAGAGCCTTCAGGTACTCCAGGCGGATCTCGTCCACCCCCGGGGCCCGGCCACCACGGAGCTCTTTAACCACTCTGGCCACCTCAGCCCCAGTAACGTGCAAGCCCCCCCCAGCACCCTCGGGCTCTGTGCCCTCAGATGTCTCAAAGGCAGTGTGCGTAGATGTATCTGAGGCAGGGTTGAGGAGGTCCTCAAAGTACTCCTTCCAAGTCCGGGTGATGTCCCCAGGTGAGGTCAACAGCACCCCCCCCCCCACTATAAATAGTAGGAACCAGGAGCTGCTTCCCCCTCCTGATACTCCGGATGGTTTGCCAGAACCTTTTTGAGGCCGACCGAAAGTCACTTTCCATGGCCTCACTGAACTCCTCCCATGCCTGGGTTTTTGCATCTGCGACCGCCCGAGCCGCGTTCCGCCTGGCCCGCCGGTACCCGTCAGCTGCCTCCGGAGACCCCTGGGCTAATAATTCCCGGTAAGCCTCCTTCTTCAGCTTCACGGCCTCCCTCACCTCTGGTGTCCACCATCAGGTACGGGGGTTACCGCCACGACTGGCACCGACCACCCTGCAGCCACAGCTCCGTACGGCCGCTTCCACAATGGAGGTCCGGAACAGTGTCCATTCAGACTCAATGTCCCCAACCTCCCCCGGCATGCAGTTGGAATTCTGCCGGAGGCACGAGTTAAAGCTCCAGCGAACAGGAGCCTCTGCCAGACGTTCCCAGCATACCCTCACTATGCGCTTGGGTCTACCAGGTCTGACCGGCTTCCTCCCCCGCCACCTGAGCCAACTCATCACCAGGTGGTGATCAGTTGACAGCTCTGCCCCTCTCTTTACCCGAGTGTCCAAGACAGAAGGCCACAGATCAGATGATACGATTATAAAATCGATCATCGACCTGTAGCCCCGGGCATGTTCGTACCATGTCCACTTATGGGCACCCTTATGTTCGAACATGGTGTTCATTATGGACAAACCATGCATTGCACAGAAGTCCAATAACAGAACACCACTCGGGTTCAGATCAGGGAGGCCGTTCCAACTAGTTGAATTAGACAAATCACTAACAGCTAAGGAACTTCGTGTCGCACTCAATAAAATGCCAAATGATAAAGCTGCAGGACTCGATGCCCTACAGACACTTAGAGAATACAATCTCGCAACTGTTTCTCAGAATGGTATTTGACATCAAACACAATTCCAAAACATGAACATATAGCTGTCATCACAGTACAAATAAAACTCCACACAGACCCAACCCTTTGCTACAGTTACCGTCCTATATCACTCATCAGCAGTTCTCAAAATTATTAGTAAAGCTCTTGCCACCCTACTTGAAACAGTAAACCCATCATTAATACATCCAGATCAAACTGAATTCATCAAAGGTAGACATTCTTCAAATAATATGTGCAGATTCTATCTCAAAACAAACTGGAAACGATAAATTTATCCCTAGATGCAGAAAAGGCATTCATTTATATGTTGCAGTGCCTAGGATGGCGAATCATCCCACATTGTTTTGGATAACGAAGAGTGCCCGACTTTCTGCTTGTCTACTGGTCCCTTCCAGGCAATTCAGGAAAGTGCATACGAACAGAAGACAAGTGGCTGTCCCCTGTGGACTTTGTGAAGCAGGAGCTGATGTTAACTGACTCCAACTGGAAGAAGAGCATCTTGTGCTTGGGGACCCCACTCAAATTTCTCATTGAGGTGATGAAGACAGAACCACAAGAATGCAGATATAAGAGGAGGTGGGGTCAGGGAGGGGGATGAGGGGAGCAGTGAGCTTTAAGAACCCACAGGAAGTCATACATGACATCATTTGGACATCTTCTGCTGTATGAAGGGATATGACATTGAGGGGCCTGAAAACTTGATTTGTTTTCTTGTCTCCTCTCTGCAGAAGCGGGTCTTGGTGTTGCACTCCCTGCTCTGCGAATGCCATTCCTGTAGCACTAAGGAGGAAGATTTGGTGAGGTGTTTCACTGTCATGGTAACTCTGTGTCTGTACACCGGGTCAACTCTGTCTGACAGATTGGATTGTTGGATTGCTATTCAATAATTGGTACAATGCAGTCTGCAAACTTGCAGATTCCACATTAGAATGTTGCCATTGACTGACCTGAGGCATATAATTATGGCAACCATATTTAAGATTTCTCAGACTCTTAATGGCAGCTAAAACTGAGGCAACATGAGGCTGATTCTAACAAAGACTAGTTATTGTCAAAATAAAAGCAGGCAAAGAAGTGAGCATCTTCGTGCTTTAGCAAAGACCCGTGCCAATGCACTAAACTCTCACTCTTTTGGACATATGTTGGATGTCTTACTGTGTGTCCTCCACGAGGTGCAGAAGAACCAGGAGAATGATGACAATGATGACAATTGCTTCGTATGCAACGACGATGACGATTTGGTGTGCTGTGACAACTGCCCCCGTGTCTTCCATCATAAATGCCACGTTCCCACACTGGATGATGACACACTGGGGTGGGCATCACCTGCTGATGCATCAGAGAGATTAATTTGTTCAAGTTTACCCTCTGTGGTAAACCATAAGTTTATCATTTGCTGTGTTTCATTTCTTTGATTATGATAATGACAGTTTAACTGGTACTTAACCCTGCTTGTCTTTGCAATGGTTCTTTTCACTGTCACTCTGTGTCCCACCGCCTGAGCCGGCTAATGCAATGGAAAAAAAAGGGCTTGACTCAGCTCCGGTGTCCATGATTCTCTTTACCTACTGCCCACGCAGGGACAAATGGATGTGTACATTCTGCGTGATGAAGTCCAGTCAAAAGTGGCAGTATCCTGTACAGATACCCCATGAAACAGCCCTGCAAAAACCCATCGCAGACTATTTGCTGGTGAAGCCACCATGTTTCCATGTTCCAACATTTCATGGTCTCTGCAAGCTGTTATTCTGTTGTTTAGGGCTAGTTGGCTAATTATGCATTTTACTTGTGTCTCAATCACATTGTAGCACTGCCATTATCTCCTCCTGTTTCTGTACGAGGAACACCAGAAGCTCTGTAATATGGTGAGTATGTCTGTCTGTCCCCATTTCCGTGCCTTTGTGTCACCGACGGCCGCATGAATATGCTCGTTGCTCTATGGCAGTCTGTAAGCCCCCTCTGCCTTCATGCCAGGTGAAAGGCCGCGAGGATGTCCGTGAAAAGCCTGCGTGGTTGGACAAGGTTGTCAATGCACTGCAAAGCAACCACTACTCTGCAGTTGGCGATTTTGTGTCTGACATTCAGCTCATTTTCAGCAACTCCTCCTCATCCAGCAGGGTAAGACGGCTTGAAAGAGCAAGTAGATTTTTAAAAACAGCATTTTTTCACTGTGGCATAAAATTTCATTTTGGCTCATTTTTGGTTAATTGAAGATATATTAAGAATGGGCATATTTATTTTCTTCTGTTTTCCTCAGGATATCTTCGGGGAGACAGGTGCCAAGCTCAAGGATATATTTGAGGAAGAGTTTCGAAAAATCTTCAAAATTCAGCTGAATTGCTAATGGTGATTGATGGATTCCCCTAGTTAATTTGTAGCTGTTTAATTATGTTCATTTAGTTCACTCATTTATAGCTTTCATATTCCTTTTTTTTTTTTCTTTTTTTGTAATTAAAATTTTTATTATTTTCCAAACCAAAAAGTTACAGCAGTCTCATATAATACACTTCAGCCATTCACATTTATATATCACAAACAATATGAACAATCACTAGTTCAACCTCCTAGCCATTTATCCTTCAAACACATCACCCCAGAAACCTTCCCACATTTTCATCATATCTTGTTTCCCATTTAGTCTGTCCAACATTTTTTCATATGAAGCTGTCTTAATCGTCTCATCGGTCCATTCCTTTCCATCGGGAATTGTTGAGGATTTCCAATGCCTTAATATTACCCTCATGGCAGTTATGAGTCCCACCATCACAGCCTTAAACTGTTTATTATTCACCTTTGGCAATTCTACTCTACCTCCTAGCAGACAGTGTCTGGGTTTGAGGGGTAAAGTAAAGCTTATAGCCATTTACCCAGGAGACCAAGAACTCTACCCCAGAATGGACACAGCTGAGGACACTCCGCACTCCCACAGCATGTGTTATTTATCTTATTTACACAACAGCTTGTCATTTTTGTCTCAACACGGTCACACGTTTACAATTCTCCTCCGCTGTCTGTATCGCGCATGGCGGAGTTCCACCCCGATGCGTGTGCACAGACACGTGTGCACAGACACGCGTGCACACACAGGTGGATCCTTAAGTATCACTAAAATATCGTCAGCATATAACATTAACTTATGTTCCTTCCCTGCCATTTTTACTCCCTCAATGTCTGGGTTCATTCTAATATATAGAACCACTGGTTCCAGAAAAATTGTAAATAATAGTGAAGAAAGAGGACACCCCTGACGAGTTCCCCTTGTTACCTTAAAGTATGATGAGAATATACCATTTGTTTGCACTGCTGCTTTGGGATGTTTATACAGTAATTTAATCCATGAAATAAAGCCTGGGGCAAATTAAAAAGCCGAAAGGGACTATTATATCCATATATTTATTTTAATATTCCACCAGAAATCTATCCGCACCGAGAGATTTTCCTACTTCCATAGATCATATAACATCCCTAACCTCCTGAGATAATCGTGTGGGCTAAGAGAGTGACCTGTTCTCGTCCCAACTGTGGCAAGTTCAACTTCGTTAAAAACTGTTACGTCCTCCTGGTTTAGTATAGTTTGTGATGTATAAAGTTGTTCATAAAACTGTCTAAACACCCCGTTCATTTCTTTGTTGGTAGACATGTCTCCACTTCTTATAGCAGGGATTAAATTACAAGCATCCTACCGTTTGAGTTGTCAAGCTAATAACTTGCCTGCCTTCTCCCCTCCTTCATAATACTTCATCCTTAACCTGAAAAGCGCAAACCTCACCTTCACCTTTTTGTTGTACATTTCGTGCAATTGTATTTTACATTTACACAGATCTTGATACTTTTTTTTCAGAATATGATCTTGCTAACTCTTTTTCCAGCAAACAGATTTTTGTTTCAACCTCCTTTATTGATTCCAAATTTATCTTCTTTAATTTGGCTGCTTGGGCAATGCATTTACATCCCACACTGTTGCCAACTTCTCTGTTGATCCTATATTAAGCTCAAAAAATAACTTCAGGTCCTTAGCCAGAAAATCACTGAACATTTCATCTTGCAGCATTGTGGTATTCATCCGCCATGTTCTCCTTCCCTTTGCTTCAGTGTTAAGGTTAATATTCGTGTCAACTGACGCATGATTCGATAATGCTATAGAACCAATTTTGCAATCCATGACCTGTTCAACCATGAGCTTTGAAATAAAAAAATTATCTATCCTGGAGTGTGACTTGTGGTAATAGGAAAATAAATTATACTGACTTTCATTTGGGTACATCAATCTCCAAATATCAACTAGGGCCATGTCTTCAATTAGCATGTTTATAGCAGCCCTGTCTCTGGGTATTGAGGTCTGTTTATTCAAACTTCGATCGAGAGTACCCTCTATAACCTGGTTAAAATCCCTTCCTAAAATAAGGTGTCCCTCTTTATTCCTCAGCAGCTTGTTCACATCATTAGTGAGTCGTGGGTCTTCCTTATTGGGTGATACACATTGCACAGCACCACCCTCTCTCCGTTTATGAATGCTTCTATGCACACGGCCCTCTCCTTCTTTGAATTCACTGATCAATCTCAAATTAACTAGAATCATGACCCCCCCCCTCGATTGCTCGAAACTGACGAATGAATGACTGATGAATGATTGTAGTCGCATCAGTTGCCACACCGCTGGAAGAAGCTGTACTGTGGATCTTCCCTTCCATTGTACCCCAACACAGTCTTGTTCATAGACAGTGGTGTTGTGATATTTTTATTTTTTTGTCTTATATGTCATGGATTTGGTTTATTCTTGACTCTACCAGTCACCTGCACTTGAGTCCTTCTCTTGAACGTCTGGTTCTAGAACCATCCATCCATCCAGTTTCTTGCTTTATGCCTTTCAGCATAACACTGAGATGATACAAGTAAATGTAGGATTGCGATAGAATAGAGGCACACTTTTCAGATATGTTTAACGTGTATGGCCTGCTCTCAGCATTCAAGGGCCACATTGAAATGCTTAGATCAGGCCATAATTGTCTTAAATCTGTTAGTTAGAACAGAACATGCTTATATAGTAACTAAGGTGATCAGCTTTTCCGTTTCTTATTGCACTGCGCTTCAGAAGGGTTGCTGCTTTGAGTCTTGTGCACCTAAGAGAGGAGTAGGATGGGAAAAGTAAAGCTATGCACGTTTCTACTGCTTCCTTGTTATATCATTGTAATGCCTGTTTTAAATAAACACGTGTTTAAAAGCTAAACCTTTTCCCAGCCGTTCTATATTTTAACAAAAAAATAGATAACGTTATCAGGCCAGCTAACTGGCGTGAGATTTTCAATTCGAGACAAGTCCATCAGCACACACATTTGCATGTATGTAACAGTTTTATTAACTTGTAAATAGTATGGAGTGTTTGCAAACTGCCCCATCGCTTTTGGTGTGGCTAATTTTAGGCTTATAATGGAATAACGTAGATTTGCCGTAAGATTTCTTGCACGCCAGGTGCGTGAGAGCAGGCAGGAGTCTCGCGCTGAAGCGGGAGTCAGACGAAGACTTAGCAGTTTAGTTTGTCCGCCACATTTATATGTGTTTGTGTGAATAATTATAAGAAATATATCACTGAATCTTAGACGTCAAGAAATAATTGTGACGTCTGGCAAGGTTTCTTGTTGCGAACGAGTGATATAGTGTATTTCAGATATCCGTTTAAATACGATACACTCGGCGAAGTTGGAGTAGGCCTATTGTTATACTGAATATTCAGTATACTGTTTAGCGGACATTGTGTGATTATAAGCATATATATAAAAATACAAAGGTATTATGAAGTCGGCGGATGACCAAGTACTGGAAGATGAAGCGGGTTACCAAGATGATGAGGTAAAAGTTAAGATCGCTAAGCTTATTTTCAGAAATGGACCAGATAAAGGATAGATTAGCTTTCTTTAGATCCAAAAGAGAACATTTTTCAAATAAACTGGAATAACTAGTCCAGAGAATTAGTCTGGTTAACTGCGCTGAGCTGCCGTTAATTGTGCCTGTTAAGTATTAATAAAACGTCTCTTTCTTTATACAGGAGTCTTTCTTTCAACATATCGACCTCCTGCAGAAACATGGCATCGTAAGTAGCATGCCGACTTATGATTTTGAAAATCTTGTAAGTGGTCCGTCACTTTTACAGTAGTAGGAGTTTAAAAACGATCATATTCCTGTTGTATTTGCGGGTGATGGCTCGCCGTCATTCAGGTTAACATTGAAGGAGCGGCAAACTGAGTATGAAATGAAATACCGTGAGATGGAAATTGTATTTTGGTGGGCAAATAAACGTTATTGAACGACATATTTCAATATTATATATTAATTATATATTTATTATTAAGCGTGGATTTCCTTATATAAGGCAGGCGGGTTGCCAACTCTCGCGCGTCTCACGTGACACTCACGCTTACTGCATTATAAACCTAGAATTAGCTGCATCAGAAGCTTTCGGGTAGTTTGAGAACACTACAGACAATTTACAAGGTAATAAAACTGTTACATACATATAAATGCGTGTGCAGACTTGTCTCGAATTGAAAATCTCACTCCAGCCAGCTGACCAAAGTTGGCTGTCCTGATTTAAGGTTAGACACCCTGGTCAGGAATATTACAGCTCTGCTTCTCCGCAGACCCCAAACAAACCAGCCTTTTGGTCTCCAATCCATGCCCACTTTTTTAGATGTGGCCTTCAGTTAGAGTCATAATCACAGTTATATCTGTGCAGAACATGGCTGACATTAAGAAGCTGAAGTCCATTGGTATCTGCACAGTCAAAGGGATCCAGATGACTACACGCCGGGCTCTGTGCAACGTCAAGGGCCTGTCTGAAGCCAAAGTGGACAAGATTAAAGAGGCTGCAGGGAAGCTGGTGGTGAGATGACATGGAAGGATTTCAGCATAATGTTAAACTGCTACTAAGTTCATTTTTTTAAAATGCCAACCCTCAAATGATGCAGTAATGCCAAGAATGGCTGTGCCCCGTTTGAAGCGCTCATCTCGTTTATTCCAGACGACTGGGTTTCTGACAGCCTTTGAATATAGTGAGAAGAGAAAACAAGTGTTCCACATCACGACTGGTAGCCAGGAGTTCGAGTTACGGGCCAAACACCAGCAGGGACACGTGACAGACATACCCTAACCAAAATCTGCCACTGCTTTCTGAAGATCTATATTTTGGTGTACATGTGTAGCATAGCTAAGTTCTTTGGTTATATAGGTGAGTAATCCTATGTCAGCTAATACTTATCTTGACCCTCTGCAGTAAACTTATTGGCGGAGGCATAGAAAGCATGGCCATTACTGAAGCATTTGGTGGTATGTTATTTTATCATCTCTATGCCGTTAACATGATACGAACACTATAACCTATTAGATCTTACTTCCTTACTGCATATTTTGTTTTACACTATTATCATTCATAGTGAAATCTATAATGCAAATTGTGTAAAGAACAATGTTCTTTATGGTTGCATGTATAGTACAGGCCTGTCTCAAATATTTATGCACCTTTTTGGCTAGAATTTCGGACGGGAAAGACACAGCTGTCTCACACACTGTGTGGTAAGCAGCTGCTCAACATTTTTATGATTAGGGTAAAAATTACTTAACATTAATAATAGCTGTGACATTTGTTCTTTAATGTAACAATAACATGCACTGGAACAAGTTATAGTTTTCTTCAGTGGTGTGTTACAAAAATTGTGGGTACTTTGTTTCACAGTCCTTCTGGCTCACTCCTTACCATGTCTCTGCAGTGACAACGCAGCTGCCAGGAGAGAAAGGCTACACGGGAGGGAAGGTCATCTACATTGACACAGAGAACACTTTGTATCCCTGCCAGAGAACTGGCCTTTGAAACCTTGTTCTGCTGGATTGGTGCATAGTGCTGCCCTGATATAAAACCAAAACTATTGCGATAACAGCTGCTGCCTAGTCTTCCTTACCCTGTGTCCATATCAGTCGACCAGACAGGCTGAGGGATATAGCAGACAGGTTTGACGTGGACCCCGAAGCAGTGCTGGACAATGTCTTGTACGCCCGCGCGTATACCAGTAAGAACCAGTCACCACTTTCCGACTTCATAGTTGTCAACAAGTAACCTTTGCAACGTCTGTCCGCATGATCATTTGCTTTCAATTTAATCAAACACAAAAATGCCACCTATCTCACCTTTTCAGTCAAATGTTTGACCAACAGTGATGAGTCATAACCAGCTGTTTGATTTCACACCTCTATAATTTAACAACAGAATATCTGGGAGTTATGTCCAGATTACAATACCATTTGTATAGAAGAACTTTTCCAACTCAGGACCTCATAACCTATGGTGCTTTTGGTCACATAGTGCACATAGTTCATTTAAATAGTCAAAATTAAAGATCTTTGAAAATATTATTTCTGCATAACAAGAGTTTGGTTTGAAGTTGAAAAATTAAAATGATCATGTGGTTTAACATCAGTTCAGTCAGATTTAATTACACAAGAGCTTATCCGTGGTCTTCAAGAACCATGATTGGCAGTCGCTGATATAAGGATTATTAGTGATTGAACTCTATTCTAAAGGAATGGAATTCATTTATCTGCACGTTTTAAGTGTGTAATTATTCTATACTGAGATTGTCACTCATTGCTTTGATCTTAACAGCATAAATTAATTGGTTTGTGCTTTGATACTGGAGCAGATCTGGTACACACTTTCTGTTAGCAGGTGTTGATGATGATGTTTAATCACAGGCGAACACCAGATGGAGCTGCTGGACTATGTGGCAGCGAAATTTCACGAGGAATGCGGCGTCTTCAAACTTCTGGTGAGGAGTCTGAATACTTTCCAGCCCAGTGTCTCCTGAAGTAGAGGAATATACATAGGGCTTAGTTCTTCAAAATGTGTTTTCTGAATGTGTAAGCAGATCTATTTTCGTGATTTCAAATTGCAGAAATGAGTTGACTCAATGGATAACAGTTGTCCTCTTGTGTGGAATTGGCATGTTCGACTTTTGGATTTCAATTGAATACTTTTACATCCTTCCACAGTCCACAGTCTATGATTGTGTTTGATTGTGCCCTATGTTACCTGGGATAAGCCTCAGGTGTCTACCTCAGGTGTCTATTCTTGTACCAGATAAGCGGAAGGATGACAACTGTATTTTGATTCACACTCTTTTTAGGCGTTTTTAATACGGTCATGTTTGAAAATGCCAACTATATGTGTGCTGTGCTCAAGAATTGCTGTGCTGTGCACTGAATGCAAAAATGATTTACAAGGCAATGGCTTGGACAGAAAGGAATTTTCTAGGAGCAAAGTTTCAGGAACTAACTAGACTCTGCTTTCAGAGCATCTCCTTCCCATTTGAGTCATTAGATCCAATGTTCAGACCCTTTAAGACTAACATAGTGTACTCTCGGGGTCTCAGAGTTATATACCCCTGCCTGTCCCTCATTACTTAGATTATAGACTCCATCATGGCACTCTTCCGTGTGGACTTCTCCGGCCGGGGCGAGCTGGCAGAGAGGCAACAGAAGCTGGCCCAGATGCTCTCTCGGCTGCAGAAGATATCTGAAGGTGAGGCCACTCACTGCATAATTCTGATCTAGTAACATGCAATATGCTGACATCTCAGAAGAAGAAAATACTAAGAATGATGTGTCACGATTCTGTTTACGTACATAATTCGCCCTATCATTGCTCCTCATTTCAGTCTTTTAGAATATGGGCTATTACATGAAGAACAGAACTAATGTGCACCTATATCCGTGTTATATGCCTGCTGCTTAACACTGGCAGGTAGCTGCATTATTAATACAATGCACAGCTACTGAGCCTTTGAAGAAATGATGCCATAGGGATTGCAGATGTTTAATGCTACGTTTAAAGTCTGTTTGTGTGATACATAGAGTACAACGTGGCTGTATTTGTGACTAACCAGATGACTGCGGATCCTGGAGCTGGCATGACGTAAGTGACTGAAGTACAGCTTGTATAAACTCAGATTCATGTAGAATTAACCAGGATTCTAATGAGCTACTTGCTTTTGTTCTGCATGTAATCCATCATGATGTAACTGAACTGTCTGATAATTACGGAGAACACATGTTTACCTTTTGTTCTAAACATGAACTAGTCTCTGTGATATACAGACACAAATATTTTGCATACTGGACAATGAGTATAATATGAATATTTTTGCATTTACTTCTTCATATCTTATTATTAGTGAAGTCTAATTGACTTCATGATTATTACCTTGATATTCATCGCACAACACAGCACTATTCTGTGTTCCATAAACCGTAAAGTGTGAGTCACACAGAGTTTGAGGATGGGAATAAACGCAGAATCATTATGACCTCTCATGCTATCCTAGAGAGATGTTGGAAAGGCTCAAAAGCAGCGTTTGTCTCAGTTTCCAGGTAGATCCAAAGAAGCCCATTGGAGGGCACATACTGGCTCATGCATCGACCACCCGCATCAGCCTGAGGAAGGGACGAGGGGAAATGCGAATTGCCAAAATATTTGACAGGTGTTGCAAAAGTCAGATATTCCTTCTTTGGACATCAACCTGCTGATTATACAACTAGCGCCTCAACCTTGACTGAAAGGCCAGTACTGCCTTAAACTCTCCTGGAAGGGTTGGCTGCATTTTATACAGTCCTGTCTGGTGATGACTGTAGTATTTCCAATAGTTATAAAGTCTGAGGTTAAGTGCAGGCAGTAACGTTGAAAGTACCAATGACGGTTTCAGAAAAACCTGCAGAAACGTATCTTTGAAGGTAGATTCTAAGGCATTCTGCACCCACTCTTCCCAGCCCTGACATGCCGGAGAACGAGGCCACCTTTTCCATCACCGCGGGCGGAATTGCTGACGCCAAAGAGTGACAAAATGAGGAGGAATCCATACTTTCTTGCCTGGAGTATGACTTTGTGATAATGCTGCATAAGCACTGTGTACTTGGAAGGTGTATATGGAAGGGTATTTATTTATGTCTCCGATGGGTTTCATTTTTGGTGTTCAGTTCTAAAAGTTCTGTTTGTTGCGTTTGTCATGAATTTGTGATGCTGGTTTTATTGTGTATGTTTTTATGGGTTAGCAAAGTGAACTTGGACTCTTGAGTGTTTTTTTTTAATTATTATTCACTTCTGAATTTTAAATAGTAAAGTGAGGCCCAATGTCTAAAACCATTTAAATTAAAATTTCTTTGGATTCATTGACATGCCGTGCATTTTTTGTTGGTCATCATACTTAAAATGTATGTTCAGTCTCTGGGAGATCAGCCAATGTCAGGCAAATGAAATCGGGGATATATGAGGTAATTTGCATCGTTAATGCAGACGTCCCAAGTTAGACAGGTGACAACATATGAAATGACCAGACAAGGTGAAACTATTTCATAGGATAGGTGATTAATCATAAAACTTAATCATCGGATATACGTGTTTCTGTGATTATACGCGTGATTATTTGAATCTGTTGCAGATATGTGGTTAAAATGAATGTTTTTGTTTTAATGGTTTTGTTTGGAGTGGACGTTTGTATGGGGTGCGGATGCTCCGATCGGGTCACGCGGCGCGGTGACGATGCCCTTCGTCTTTTGTCTACGGGGCCGCCATCTTGTCATTGCTTACCGGCGACCGGCTCGCACCTAAATTTCACCAAAACGCAACTGCAAACCGTTTATCCCCGTCCCTGCCGTCTAATTGCGGTGGTTTCGTTGCTTTGCACATCCAGCATTTTTGAACCCCACTGTATTTTTACCCGCATCTCAAGCTGCTTCACAGAGACGCGCTACCCGTGAGAGAAAAACTACTTATAGAAACGGATTAAAAATAGGGATAACACCGGAGGTTTTGTGTAAGAGTGGAATACACGTGTGCTAGCTAGCTATTTTTTTTTTGGTAAAATTTTCAATAAAAATGAGAGGAGGTTCTTCGTATGGAGACAGAGATAGACACCGCGGACGCGATAGGAGGTAAGATTTCGTTCCCTCCGGTTTTATTGATTCATTTGGTCACCGGCCAACTGTGGTTAGTTAACCTAGGAAGTATGCAATCTGTACTTTATGCTGTCATCATCTAGCTGAATAATATACTTATATAAATATTAAAGAAAAGCGTCTCGCAATCTGTCATGTATCCGGCATACTGTAGGTTGCATGCACCTGGATACGTACATCCCATCGGGAATAATGAACACTTAGTTATTATGAATTAAAACGCATTCGAACAACACTTTTAAATAGCATTTTGTAGGTAAATGGAGATGAAAGTCTGTTCATCAGGCGGCGTGCGGTTCACGTGTAAGGCTGGAGGATGCTTGTGTACAGTGCGGTCTTTCTTACTGTTATCTAACCGGCTTTGCTGATCGCTGATTATTTAACCCACTGTGTACAGGTATTCCTGTCCTTTCGTCCGCCCTATTTTATTTTTACTTGCGCGCTTTGAAATTTGTGTTGTAGCATTGTATGCTAATGTAAGGTTAATATTTTCTGGGTATTGATGATGATAAGGTAAAAAGTAATGTAATTGTTCTGACCTGTCCGACTGGTATTTTTTGTTTTAGTGATGTGTATTTTCTGAATGCCCATAGGCCATAATTTTATACAATATGCTTTTATGATATTTAGTCCTCGCTTTGGGTCCAGTCGAAGTGGATCAAAGTTTGGTACCCCTGGCGAGCGTCTGCGCAAGAAGAAATGGGATCTTGATGAACTGCCCAAGTTTGAGAAGAACTTCTACACTGAGCACCCGGAGGTGCAGCATATGAGCCAGGTATTCTCAGTCCTGAGTCGTGTTCTCAGCGCCTTTCCCTTTATTTTGACCTGGAAAGGCTTGTCTATCCAGGGCTTGGAACCCTGTCCGCTGGCCATTCTGCTATGAAGAAACAGCCTAAAATCTATTGATGTTTCATTTTCTTTTCCCCTTGCATGTTGTCATGGTATCTCATTTTTCCACCAACATCTGGTGTGTTTAGTATGAAGTGGAGGAATTCCGCAGGAAGAAGGAGATCACCATCAAGGGATCTGGCTGTCCCAAACCGGTCACCAGTTTTAGTCAGGCACAGTTTCCTCGTAAGTAACACTTGCCCCCCCCCCCCCCCCCCGGGTAAATACGAGAGTAGGGGATCTCTAAAGGAAGGGTGTCACTTTGAACCTGAATTCCTTTTATCTGTGGTTTGCCAGAGTACGTGATGGATGTGCTGATGCAGCAGAACTTCAAGGAGCCCACAGCCATTCAGGCCCAAGGCTTCCCCCTGGCGTTGAGCGGGAGGGACATGGTGGGAATCGCTCAGACAGGCTCCGGAAAGACGTTGTCGGTAAGCTGAGAGAGCCAAGCTTGTCACGGGGCGGAGAGCACCGAACACCGCCACACAAACGGGTTTGATTTCGAATGCAAGTTAATCCTGACGGAACACTGCCAGGGAACACTCTGGGACATGCTGTGCTTTGGCAGGCCGCTGCTAAGTGTGAGAACGTCTCTCATTCTCTGCCATGTTTGTGTCTCAGTATCTCCTGCCTGCCATTGTGCACATCAACCACCAGCCCTATCTGGAGCGAGGAGATGGACCTATTGTGAGTAAAGCAAGTTCTAGAACCAGAAAAAGTACTGAGTGAACAAGTATCAGGACGTTTGACGTGCACAGAATATTATGCACTGGCTTACTGTGTTCCCTGTTCTGATCAACTGAGCTCTTTCCTCTGCCTTGTCTCGGCACAGTGCTTAGTTTTGGCTCCCACTCGAGAGTTGGCCCAACAGGTGCAGCAGGTGGCTTATGACTACGGCAAATCATCCCGCATCAAGAGCACCTGCGTGTATGGAGGCGCACCTAAGGGCCCTCAGATCCGGGACCTGGAGAGAGGTGGGGGCCCCCTTTGGCGTTCAGAGCCATTCCCTGTGTCTCCACTAGGTGTCTTCCATGGAAAACCATGTCAGACCTCAGTTCATTTAGCAGTGAGCTATATCTACCTTCCACAGGAGTGGAGATTTGCATTGCCACCCCTGGCCGTCTTATTGACTTTCTTGAAGCGGGCAAGACCAACTTGCGACGGTGCACCTACCTGGTGCTGGACGAGGCCGACCGCATGCTGGACATGGGCTTCGAGCCTCAGATCCGCAAGATTGTCGACCAGATCCGGGTGAGCGACTGGGTGCGATGCACTTTGGCGGATGTTGGAGTCATGCTTCTACGGGGGGCATCACCCGACCTCTCTGTCTCCCCCACAGCCTGACCGGCAGACCCTGATGTGGAGCGCCACCTGGCCAAAGGAGGTGCAGCGGCTTGCAGAGGACTTCCTGCGTGAATACGTGCAGATCAATGTAGGAGCCCTGGAGCTAAGCGCCAACCACAACATCCTGCAGATTGTGGACGTGTGCATGGAGAGCGAGAAGGACAACAAGTGAGGCTAGCAGAGGCTCCACGGATCTTGTGAAGAACTCGGGACTGTCGGGGGAAATAGAATCATTGGGAATGGTGAAGGTTTATCTGGTTCTGCCGCCTCCAGGCTGCTCCAGCTGATGGAGGAGATCATGGCAGAGAAGGAGAACAAGACCATCATATTTGTGGAGACGAAAAAGCGTTGCGATGACCTCACCCGCAGGATGAGGAGAGATGGGTAGGACTGTGGGGCTTTCTCACACACAGACCCACTCTGCGTAAGCTGGTCTGAAATTCGAGTTCCTCCTAATGATCTATCTGTTCTAATGCTGACCTTCTCCATCGTTGACTCTCATAACGTTTCCACACATCATCTACCTCCTTCCACAAAATAAAATGTTCCTTCTGTCTTTTTCATTCCTTTTTCTCATCTTTCTTTTTTCTGCCTTGCCAAGGTGGCCGGCAATGTGCATCCATGGCGATAAGAGCCAGCCAGAGCGAGACTGGGTTCTGTCAGGTAAGGAGTTAATGACTCGTACGAGGATAATAAAACTTACTTCACATTTCACTTTTCTGCATGTGTCGTCGTGCCCGTGGAAGCTTGTGTTCATAGTACATTTGACCACGGGCGCAGATGGTCACAGTCGGTACATGCATGCAGCAGTGATATACCATCAGACCAGGAGAGGCCAGATGTGTTGCAACAATCACAAATACAAGCAGTGTAGTGAAACAGGTAATCCTTTTATGAACCTTGGGTGCTATTAAGGTAATACGGCATACCGGTATTTTGAAATCCTAATGAAAAATTAGCCGTGATCCCCCCCCTCCCTGGTGGGTGAATTTTATCGCCAGTATTTCAAAAAGCTGGAATAGTGTTGCTTTTTAAAATACCATATACCTCAGTGTAAGGTCTGGACAGTACGAAAAATTAGACATGTGGGTACCTCCGACCCTCCTCATACAGCTGCTCATCATAACCAGTCACTGTGGGCAGTGGTGGCTTAATGGTTAGGGACGCGCACTTGTGATTGGAAGAGTGCAGGTTCGAATCCCCGACCCGCAAGCCACCACTGAGGTACCCTGAACAAGGTACCCCGGGCGCTGAATTAACTGCTCCCTGCTATGTCACATATGGGTTAAATGCAGGGGACACATTTTGTTGTTGTGCACTGTGTGCTGTGGTGTGTCAACAATGACAACTAATCACTGAATTCTATAAATTCAACAGCCACAAGTCTTCCTCTGCTCTGTCTTGGTTGCTGTCTGCACTGTGCAAGTCGGCTTTGCCACCTACTGGAAGCACCCTGGCAATTTCCTTGCACATGTGCAGTTGACGTGCATGGATGCACCAGATCTGGGCGACGAAATACACGTCACCTCACCCAGTGCGCGAACGAAAGTGCACGCTGGAGAGTGAAGCGTAAAATACTCAGAATTTCCTTTAACTCGTTTGCTTTGTCTTTTGTTCTTCTCAGAGTTCCGCAGCGGCAAAGCTCCTATTCTCATTGCTACTGATGTCGCCTCCCGTGGTCTGGGTATGTCTGCGGCCCCATGCTCCCCGAGTCCATACACCTAAATACAGACACACACACACACCCAAACATCAGCTTGAGTGTGGCCCTGCCCCACCCCCCAACCCCCCTCCCCGTGTAGCACCCCCCCACGCCACCAGCACCCCACCTGAACTGCATGAGTGAAAACAGAATGATTTGAGCACTCTCTGTACTTCAGAGCAGTTGACTTAGCGTAAAAAAAAAAGCAGTCACATGACACCTGACATATGACATCAGTACAGCTAGGACTGCTACAGTGACTTTTAGAAGTAAGTAATTACATATCCAGAGTATGAGATCTCTGATCACCCTGAAACTGGGCCTAAACCCAGCAGTCTGCAATGATGATGTTAGATGTTGTGGTGAGTAAATGAAAGTTTAGCTTTGTGCTGGTGTCAGGCGGCGATTTGATCTGGGGGAAGCCGAAAGCGTCTGACACAGCCCCTGCGTGATGATAAAAATTTTTAACCAATTTTTTTCTGTGTTCATTTATTTTTTATTTTGTTTTTTTGTTTTATTTTTTTGTTTCCAAGTCTCTCTTCTGGCACTAGAAGCGCACAGGCCCACGGGAGCCTGCAGCCGGACCTAGGCATGACTAATCGAAGCCTGAGTTGCGGAGAGAAACGGGGGAGAGACACAGCCTGATTTATCAATCCCAGACACAGCCGTCTCTCCGAAACCCAAAGCAAAGCCCTCAGACTCTTTCCCCCCTTCCAGGACACCGGCTGCCTGGGCAACGGGGGGGGGAGGAGGGGTACTGCTGGGATTCCAAATTTCAAACTGGGATGGGGCAGGGGGGTCAGCTGAGAGGGGCGAGAGAGGGTGCATGGGGGGGCCGCCTCCTTTAACGTACGCCAAGGGCCCGCTTTGGTAACAACGCAACACTCAGTCTAAGGTTGAGCTAATAGTGCTAAGGAATTCTGGGTAAATATGCTTTTCCTTCAGGCCCCTCCCTGATCAATGTGGTTCCTTTAATTAAACACAACCTACAGGGGACACTTTTCAAACTAGATTGAAATATATACTATCACAAATTTTCCAGTCATCTGGGCAGTTGTAGCCTGAAGGTCCCAGTGCCGCCTGCATTTAAGTGACATTCAAAGGTCTTTGGGCCCTTGCTTAACATGGCTACTAGTTAATTCTTATAACCAGGCCAGAGCAGTTCTGCAAGATGGTGGAGAATGTGCTGTGGCGAGGTATAGCGGAGCAGTACGTAGCGGCGTTGTGAGAGTGTTGCATTCTGGGAAGGCGGAGCGAGGAGGCTGAGCGGCAGGTCAACAGCTCTGGGAGGCCCCCCCCCTCTGAAGTGCCCCTGCGACGCCGACTCCAGCCTCGCTGACACCCCCGACCCCCCCACCCCCACGCGTGGCTGTGCCGGCCTCCCCCTCTGCGGGTGTCATGTCTGGTCCTGGCTGGCAGGAGTCCTGGCCTGAAGGAGCCGCTCTGTCTCTCAACTCCTCTCTATCCTCTGTTTCTCCCATCTCCCCATCTTTTCCTTTTCATTCACCTCCCCTTACCTCCTCCACCCTGCCCCCCCCCCGGCTCCGGAGTGTCTCTCGTACTTGTCAGTTACTGTCTTGCTCCTCTCTCTTGCCCCTCTTTCTTCCACGTATACCCCACTGCCCCCCCATCTTTCAGTAGTGCCGTCAGCTTCTTCGTACGCATCATGCTTAACCCAAGACAACCACACTTAGTCACATGACCCTCAGTCAGGAAACAAAACACAGGTCATTTATTCAGTCACAACCTCTTGACTTTGTCTACTAGACTGATGCACAGCCCCCCCCCCCCCTTTTTTATTTTTTATTTTTTAAAGGCTGGCTATTTGGTAACTCACTGTGACCCCCCTCTCCTGGAGAATGGGTCCAATCTCAAAAGCCCTTGTCTGTTTCTTGTTACTTAGTGACTCTGAACCAAAACATTTCTCAGGGCAGTGAGAATTGCTACCCCAAAATAGGCTTTTTGCTTTTTTCTCTAAGATCTCAAGTTTTTTGCTTTAGCTTTTGCCCGTGTTTTCGACTTAATCCTCGCCCTGAAATGTTTACTGCACTCAGATTCCCGGTAAAGACGCCTGTGCTCTAAGCCGGCTTCTGTTAGCTGGGTCTGCAGCAGCCACGGTTCGGGCTTCCAGGGCGCCGCGCCCCTGTAAATAGGCATCGATTCACTGGCCGTGGCACATGTAGCATTTTCAGGCATTTAAAAACCATTTTAAAAGGGGTAAGTACCTTCAGCACTGAATCTGCAAGTCAAGTGAACTTCTGCTCTTCCTGGAGCAGATGATTTAATTATTTGCACACTGATTCTAATTTATTTATTTTTTTCTTGCACTTTTCAAAGATAGTTTGCAAGAAAAAAAAAACACCCCCTGACCCCAATTTTAAGATGTCACAGGTTTCTGTAATGAGAAACAGACCAGAGGTCCTTAATTCTTCAAAACTAATTTTTAACTTCCGAATAAAGTGGATGCGACTGCATACCCTACTGGTTCCAGCAAACCGTTGAATGTGGCCCAGATCAGTGAGTGGGTGCTTCAGACCTCTACCAGACTCAGTCTTTCTGTGGCCACCATGTGTCTCTTGTAACTTAGAGACTCTCATTCAAGGAAAGTGAGCAGGAGGATGTTTTGGTGGAAGTAGGCGCAGTGTGAACATTAACAGATTTGTTGTGCTTTATAGCTAAGTGAGCGGTAAGTATGATGTTTCATTGTGGGTCTCGCTCATATCTGCTTAATCGAAGTGCTTGTAGTGGTCGAGTGGCAAGGTAAGTGGGGTGATTTCTGGCTAAACGTGAGAATTTTTTTGGCAAATCTGAATGACTTGCTGTACAGTAATTTGTACATTGGGTTCCTGCGCTAGGCTTCGATATTCACTAACCCATTTTTTTTTATTATTTTCCTTTTTAACAAAAAAAAAAAAAACTCCATTCGACTTCCCCTTTTTCCCTCACTCAAGATGTGGAGGATGTGAAGTTTGTGATCAATTATGACTACCCCAACTCTTCGGAGGACTACATCCACCGCATCGGCCGCACGGCGCGCAGCACCAACAAGGGCACCGCCTACACCTTCTTCACCCCGGGCAACCTGCGGCAGGCCCGTGAGCTTATCCGGGTTCTGGAGGAGGCCCGACAGGCTATCAACCCCAAGCTGCTGCAGCTGGTGGATTCTGGGCGTGGGGGCGGAGGTGAGGCATGTTCATGGGGAGGATGAGGGGCGATGGTCTGTAGCCCTTTATTGCTCGCAAGGTCACATTCATGATGGTTAATTGCCCACACTGACGGCCGCCTCTCCTCACCTGCAGGGGGGCGCTCTCGCTTCCGGGGCAGTGGTTCCAACTCCAACAACCCCAACCTGATGTACCAGGAAGAGTGTGACCGGCGTATGCGTACGGTCGGCGGGGGGGACAAGGGCAGCCGGGGGGGCACCACCAACAACAGCAGCAGCAGCTTCAGCCGGGATGGGAGAGGAGGGGGCGGGAGCCGGGATGGGGACAGGTCGTCCTCTTCCTCATCTTCATCTTACAGGGACCGGAGCAGCAGTAGTCGGAGCGGGGGGAACTACGGCACGGGTTCTAACTCCGCGGCCTCCTTTGGTGGCACGGGGGACCAGTACCAGAGTGCCCAGTACAACTCCAGGGCTGGCTCTCAGTCCGGGGGGGGCACCGCTTCCGGAGGGAGCAGTGCGGGGGGGCAGGATGCCTCGAGCCAGCAGCAGGGCCAGTTCGGCCGAGCCAGTCAGCCCCCACCGCCCCCTCCAAGTGGACCCCAGCCCCTGATGGCACAGCAGTTCTCACCACCTCAGCCAATGATGGGCTTCATGGGGCAGGGTCCGTACCCTTTTGCCCCTCCCCCTCCCCCCCCCCCTCCCCCACCCAGGAAGTAAAGATGTCGTAACTCCCTGTCGTACTCTGTGTCAGTTGGGGAAGCTGACGCAGGCCCGAATCCTTGTCACTGTATAAATTTTTAGGTATGATTAGGGATTGGGGGGAAATTATAGGGCTAATATCGAGGGGGGTATGAGTGATTTTTGGGGGGGAACAAAACCATCCCATAATATCCTTGTGCATGTACACCTGTTAGTTTGCACAGCAGGACACTCGTTCAGCTCTCAGATGCCCTCTGTCTCAGCGATGTTTGAATGTTATAGCTGCAGGTGAGCATGTTGCTGACTGACCGCTGGGAGATCGTTATTTTACGATACTCCTGTTGTTTAGTACTGTATCCTCTGAAGTAATATTACCTTAAGACTGTCTCTTTGATTCTGTAAAAACCAAGTGTGAGGATAAGGTGGTCTGGGAGGGCTTCGGTCTTCATGTCCGGCTGCATGCTCCTTTGCACATTTTGGCTGTGGATGCGAAGGCCCCCAACCCAAATAAGCAGCTGTTCATTTTCCTTACGTACCTTGTGCTCTCCTGTCACTTTCTCTGCTATCTGTACAGCAACTTATTACCGTGTCTGCAGATTGTCACCAAACGCCATGCAAGTTTTGTTTTGGTGAAAAAATTGGCGTTCACTTTGACTCATTTCTCGTACGAGAGGTAATTATTATTTTTTTTAATTCCCTGTAATACACACCTCCTGGTATTGAGTTGGGGGATGTATGGAAGTGCATTTTGCTTTTCTTTTTTTTTTGGAAAAGGTAGGTGCTTCAAAATCTACTTAGAGACTTGATAGAAGTGATTGAGCTGCTGGCAGATTTGCTTGTTGGCTTGTAGTGGTCAAATTGCACAATAGAATCATCCTTTTTATTTGTACTGTGGACTCAATTATTTCAAAACTTGTCCAGTTACATTGTGTTGCACTTAGGAATGGGATGTAAACTTGACAGCCAAATGTAACTCTCCAGTGTGGTGTAGTATTTATTTTATACTTTCTTGAATTGCTGTTCAAATAATTAATGGCTGCCAAAGGAATTTTATTCATCCCAGTCTTATGTAAGGTTAGGGTTAGGTTAGGGTTAGGGGAATGTGGCAGCCTCATTCCTCACCCCCCTCCCTCAAGCAGATTTTGCAAGATCTACTCTATATCCTTTTTATATTGGACTGTTCTGCTTTCCAGGTTCGAATAAAGATTTTGAACATTCAGAGTGACATGCAGTTGTTTGTGTTTGCTGGTGTCGTTCTTCTGCCTTATACCAAGACCGATGTGACACAAGGTCCCGCCAGGAATTCATTAGGTTTGTGTTGCATCTTCGTTTCTCAAAGTGCACAGCAGGGGGCGACACATACTTAAGAAGCGTGCATTTTATGACACTGCTTTAGACATTTCCCAAGATATTTTGCTAACCATTTATTGTAACAATAAAAGATCCAACTAATGGTTTTCTCAAATTTGAAATAGTTCAAAAATGGAAGGTACATATAACAATAAATATAATTTGTCAGATGCTTATATCCAAGGAGAAGGACAGTTGACAGCAGGGCAGATCCTGGATCATTTGGGGTTTAAAGGGCATGAAATCCCCAACCACAGAGTATGAACCGGCGATTTTTCGACCACAGCCACGGCCCATTGACCTACGCACCGCCCTCAAAGATGTGAAATGGATACATGTGAATTATCATCTCAGCTAGTAAAGATCTGATATGCTAGACTGCAATATGGTGCTTTGATAGCCAGTTCAGCAAATTAGTATTTTCAGCAAAAATACCTGCTACAAACTTTGGCGAAAAGATAGATAAATTCACAGTAAAGCAAAAGTCTCAAAACTCTTATACCTCAATACCTTAAAACTCTTCAACGGCACTTTGGATTTTGCAGTGCCTGTATTTTTGAGTGCTTGTTCTTTGAAGCATGATGATGAATAACTGTATATTTTAGTCGTCTTTGATCATATATTACATAGGCTATGCAGTATAGTTTGGACAATATACTTAAATATGCGAAGTGCATCCTGAAAATAGCACATGAAACTTTTAACATAATCCCAAGCACAGGGGCGTCAGAAGCATTTTGAATGTCGGGGAGACACACTGGCATAAAACTAATATTTTATGTTAAATGGTGGGGGGGGGTCCAAACTAATAATTAGGAAATGTGAGGGGGACATGTCCCCCTCAGTTTTAATGGCGGCGACGCCCATGCCCAAGCATCTCGGGATCTGGAACAGGTCCCTCACCAGATGCTTAGAGCGGCAGTGGCTCACCCCAAAAAATCGAAAATAACAAATAGATAATTTATCATTGTGAGGTCGTTAAAAGTTCTACTCAAACAGCATCTCCAAAAAACACGACAATCGCCTGGGCGTGTAATTAACAAAGTTCATTCAGGGACGGCTTGCCTTTTATAGCATACTCTAAAAGCAAAGCATGATTTTAATGCGTAGTCTATTTAAATTTGTAGCATAATGTTCTGCTATTCTCTACAGAGTTACAAATACACTTTGCAGCTAAATCCATCGTTCTGTGCGCCAGTTTTATCTCAAGGCAGTTTTTCTGGCAAAGTAGTCTATATTTTTGTCACCTGTCGAATATTTCTATATTTCTTGGATACAAACTGATAAACATACACAGACTGATGGCTTGGAGAATTACCTAATGGAATATAGCGCTGTACCGTGCCAAAGACATTCAGCAAGGTAGTTAGCGAGCCTTGTGACGGGCTACTGATGGAATGGGAACGAACCACAAAAGTCTTTTGTGTGGTATGTGGATTTGGTGTCTAGCCATCCACTGCACACATAAGTCAACTTATCTTGAAAATAAACAAGTGCTATGCTGTGTGAAAGTGAAATAGCCGGTCGGTTTGCCCGGGCAGAACGCTTCCACAGTAGGCTACATGGACAGTCACTAAGTTTTGTCTAGGAGTGTCAATGCTGGTGTAACAGAGCAGAAGTGCATCTGCCTTTATTTTGTATAATTACACAAATAGATCTACCAGAGACTTTTATTTTGATACCTGGTCACGAGGCTGATATTCCCCATTTTCCGTCCGTCTTCCCCCAGTATTATATCAGCCAGTGAAGAAATATTTCTGTTATTATCAGGAATAAAACTGGATGGTTCAAACCACGGGTCACTCCTTTATTTAACCGGCGGACCAAGCAACACCAAACACAACGCAGAAGCAACACCCCGTCCACCCCGGTTACACTGGATCAGCATTGATTGAGAGGTGGTAAGAAAAGAAATATCCACTGCACGTGCACTTGATAGATACCCAGATAGCAAAATTCTTTTGGGCCAGATCTGGCTCACACTATTCATTTTCCTTTGGCCCAGATACCGCAAAGAATGACGGCCCTGTGACGGCCCAGACCTGGATTTTCTGATTTGGGCCATAACAGGCCCAGTGACGGCCCAGACATGGTTCTTCCTGATTTGGGCCATAACAGGCCCAGTGACGGCCCAGACATGGTTCTTCCTGATTTGGGCCATAACAGGCCCAGTGACGGCCCAGACATGGATTTTCTGATTTGGGCCATAACAGGCCCAGTGATGGCCCAGACATGGTTCTACCTGATTTGGGCTACAACAGACCCAGTGACGGCCCAGACATGGATTTTCTGATTTGGGCCATAACAGGCCCAGTGATGGCCCAGACATGGTTCTACCTGATTTGGGCCATAACAGGCCCAGTGACATCATAAAGCACAATGGATACACAATTGATATCAATAAAGTTTATTTTTACTTTTACTATAAACAACATATAAATGCTTTTCAACAAACCACTGATTGATATTTAATTACACTTTACTTTGTAACATCAACAGACAGATGAGGCGTTTAAAGCACTTCACAACATACAAAATATCTAAGAACATGGCCCTGTAAAACTGGTTAATAAAATGTGAAATTTGGGTGGTCAAAAACACACACAAAAAAATCCAAATACAAAACAAGTAAATACATCACAAACAATGGAATTAAGTGTCATTTGCCCTTTTTGCATGTTCCTTCATTCCTCCATCCCTGTCAGGTGCCAACTGAAGCCATCTTTGAATGTTTTTCTCTGCCTCCTGGTCCGTTGCACTCCTAGTTAAGGAATTTTGCAGCCACAACACACAACACAAAACTATTAATGCCACCTGCTTCTAAGGCATAGAACATAAATCATACCATCAAGATCAAGACAGCACCCAACATTTATAGTATAAAACAATTCCAAAACACATACAGTAGTACACAAATAAGGAGATATGAATCATTATGTCCATGACAGAATATCATGAACAAGTAAACAATATTTAAACAGGGTTGTTAATTTCACCATTTAATTCACAACACGTCAAAGTTGTATGCATATATGTATGCAATCTGAAATGTAATATCTGTTCTGATCTGACATAAAAAACACTCATTGCTGAACTGTAACTGTCCAGAAGGCTGCTATATCCAATACTGCACAGAATATATGATTGTTCCATATGAATTTCATCCCTGTTTTTTTTTTACTGTGACTTTAATATGACACACAACTTTACCAACTTATGATCATGCATAACTGATAAATCTGTCGATTGATCAATTAGACGCATATATATATATATATATATATATATATATATATATATATATATATATATATATATATATATATATATATATAAGGATATATTTCCATCACTAGGAATTAAATGCACAAAGTCGTAAATTGGAACTTGCGGTGCTCATTTTTAACCAAACAAGTTTCAGATATCACCAGCAACAAAGGAGCAGTGGACTGAAGTGACATGTCCCCCATGAAAAGAAAAAAATAGAAGGTGCAGGTTTGGATTAGCTGTGGCGCGAGCTTTATCACTTCTCAGACAGAGAAATGTCGTTTGGCGTGGGAGATTGTTGTGTTAAATGCGTGTGTCCCACACACAATACGTGAGACTTGAGAGCTCTGCAGATGTAATCTAACGTTAAACATCTGATTTAAACTCGAGAGCCCTGTATTTAATATTATGTCAAGGCGTGTGACTTGTTTGAACCGACTTTTTAAAATGAACGATCATTCCCAACATACCGTTCCGACAGAATCTTAAGCTAAAATCTCTGACTAAAAAGGTTAAATGGAACTTTAAAAGTAACTGAAATATTTCACTTACCACAATTCGCTCGTTATTATTCAAACTGAATCAGCCATCTAAAGTCGATCGACGCCGTCAACAGCCTCAAAGTCCGGTGAAGTTGCAGTGACGTCTAAAGGACATTGATTGGTCTAAACTGAAACGTTAACGCCCACTTATTTCAGGATTGGTTGTTCAGCGTAGATGATCAAATACCGAACGGTCAATAGAAAAGCCCTATACACAAAGTATTCCAAACGGGTTTATATTTTTAAAAGACAAGATTTTAGAGAAGATAAATTAATGTTTTCATTTGTTTTTACTTTTCCTTTTTTAAGTAAACATGTCAGATGAAAATTAATGATTGACGATATACCGTAGTTAACAAAAAATATCCAATAAGTTTTAATGGTTTTCCAATGTTAAACAAAAAAATTATCATATCAGTGGGACTGTACTATGTCAACAGCTGGTGCTTGGAGTCTTTTTGTATGTCAGCCATTGGCCCTTTATTGTGTTTCTCATGATCTTTAGTATAGGCTTTATCCCAAACAGACAGTGGTTATGATATAATAGAGAGCAGAGCCTTCAGCCACAATTTTATGCCAGATGAGGGTCAGGTATGGGACAAAGCATTACCAATGCTCGAACAGACCCAGGTGACATCTTGCAGATTTACATATACAACATAATGAAATGAGAACCTCATATATATTGCCTTAGAAAAGGTGCAACGAGAATGATTCCTGGTCTTAGAGGAATGTCTTATGAGGAGAGGTTAGCGGAAGTGAATCTGTTTAGCCTTGAGCAAAGGAGACTAAGGGGGGATATGATTCAGGTCTATAAGATTCTAACGGGTCTGGATGCTGTTCAGCCAAATGACTATTTCAGTATTAGTCTAAATATTAGAACTCGTGGCCATAAGTGGAAATTAGCGGGAGAACATGTTAAAACAAATTTGAGGAAGCCCTTCTTTACACAGCGTGTAGTTAGAGTATGGAATATTCTTCCTGCTAGTGTAACGGAAGCTAAAACCATGGGTTCCTTTAAATCCGAGCTAGATAAGATTTTAACAACTCTGAGCTATTAGTTAAGTTCTCCCCAAACGAGCTTGATGGGCCGAATGGCCTCCTCTCGTTTGTAAATTTCTTATGTTCTTATAGACTAAGACCAGGGGTCACCTTTTTGAAACTGGGAGCTACTTCACGGGTACTGAGCCTTACGAAGGGCTACCATGCAGTTTGATACATTTTTCTTAAATCATGTATAATAAACGCGTTTTAAATGCTTTCTTTTAGATATTGCCATTTTCAAATCTATATAAATGCAAATGTGATTAAAGAAGAATATCAACAGGATAAAATTAAATTTTAGACGCCATGCTCAATGGTGAGTTGTGCTATTTTTAGAACAGTCACCGTGGGCAACTCATGTGGTCCTTGGGGGCGCCCTGGTGCCCACGGGCACCATGTTGGTGACCCCTCCTATAGACTGTAGTCAGAATGATCTTCCATGTTAAGACTAGTTCTGGTTCGAATTTTTTTGAGAATATTTATCTGACATCAGGCCAGAATTTTACGCCAGGTGAGGGCTAGGTACGACACAAATCATGTTACCAATGCTGAAATGGATGACTGTCAGCCAAAGTCGTCCGACACGCAAAATGCCGACTGTCAGCCAGAATCATTCGCCGCGCTCAGAACGGTTCTGGCCCAGATTAAAAATGCCGACAGTCAGCCAGAAACGCTCGCCACGCTCATAACGGTTCTGGCCCAGATTAAAAATGCCGACAGTCAGCCAGAAACGCTCGCCGTGCTCAGAATGGTTCTGGCCCAGATTAAAAATGCCGACAGTCAGCCAGAATCGCTCGCCGTGCTCAGAATGGTTCTGGCCCAGATTAAAAATGCCGACAGTCAGCCAGAATCGCTCGCCGTGCTCAGAATGGTTCTGGCCCAGATTAAAAATGCCGACAGTCAGCCAGAATCGTCGCCGTGCTAGGCCCACAATCGGCCCGCAATTTTTTACCGTTGCTGACAGTGAACCGAATGTGCCACAACTCAGCGAGAATCGGCCCACATGTGCTTGCTAACTGGGCAGCAGTGCCGGCTTGACGCCAGATCTGGGCCAGACCTGTCTTCTATGTGCCTGGGCCACATAGACCAAACCACAATCGGGCCACATCTGGCATGCCATAATGTAAACAGTGCCATCATTGCCAGACCTGGCCCATATCTGGTTGACATACCACTTGCCATGCCAGAACTCAGCCAGCAATGCCGGCTTGACGCCAGATCTGGGCCAGACCTGTCTGCTATGTGGGTAGTTACTGCACTTTAGCAGGCACTGATTACATATCATACAGTTTTATACAGTCTTGTATTGTTTTGACTTTTACACACTCCTACAATAATTATGTTACTAGGAGAAGTCACCTGACGTGCCTTTGGGGTAAATTTGACCCCAGGGTAGTTGCGAGAGTTAAGTTGTCTGCATTGTTAGGCACCACCCTTATTTTTAGCGCTGCCTTATTTAGTCTTTTGTAACCCAGTGGATGAATGATTGAGCAAAACACTGAAACACCAATCAAATTAATTCATTTTCTAGCCAATCATAAAACCACTGGTGTCCTGCATAATACCATAACCATACTACTGGATAATTACTGTGTCATGAATTACTTGTTTTATGTGTTCATGTAACTTAGAACTTAGAATAAAATACTACAGCACTTCTTTTAACAACAAATCTATTCATTATTATTAGATTAGCTATACGTACGTTGTAAGACATATTAAAAAACAAAACATTCACGGTCTTAGTAGACTTGGTATGAAACACTGATTTAACAAGTAACCTATGGTTAACATTCAAAAAAGTTTATTGCTAATTTTAAAAACATGTCAGCTGAAACACCCAGCTAAAAATAGAATTAGCATCGGTAAACAAATTAATTGCATCATAGTTTGATAAGGCGTTATCATATCATTACAGCTAGCGTGGCTAATTTATTCTGTACGTCAGTACAATTTTTATCAAATCGTTGGATTTATTCAAAATTCTGACTATCTTCCCGTATAAAGTCCTGCTCTAGCGCCTTCATCTTCTTCAGCATGTTTTTTACTGGAAGGCCAGGATTGGTTGTTACCTTACCTGCAGCTTTATGATTGGCTAGAAAATTAATGAATTTGATTGGTGGCTAAGCGAGCAAATATTTATCTGCAAAGTGCTAGGCAAGTTAGGCCAAAAATTATTTATGTGCGCAAGTGTGAATTTGCACTCGCAGGTTGGTATTTGCAAGAAGACTTGGATTTGCAATACAGGTTTTGTACTTGAAAACCATTCTATCTTTGTAAAAAATATTTTTATGAAGATGTTTGGTTTCGCATTTACAAACAATATTGACGTGTATTTGCAAAATGTTTTTCACGTTCATTCACAAATCTTCATATACAAGTACAGATCACGTGACGCGTATTTCTGTTCATTATTTTGCGAATGAAACTTGTGTTCAGTGCGAGCAAATTTCATTTTACGGGTACAAATTGAAAAGTACATATACAAGTATATATGGCACTATTCTGACTCCATATATCCGCAAATGGCCTGTGTGTGCAGGTTAGGTCAGCTGTTCAAACCCAGGTGTGAGGATTCTTCAGCCAATCAGTCCTCTAATTGTAATCTAATCAGGGAGTCGCAAAGAAAACCCACATACAAAACAAATCTTTCTGGATAAGACTGGCAACCCATACAATGGACTGTTGGGTACCAATCTGCATTGTAGTTTTGTCCTCAGCACATCTACAACACGCTTTGCTGCATGCAAATCCTATTTAGCGATGTTTAGTCAATTATTTGGACAAGGCGACAGTCCAAATTTCATTTAGTGGTTTAATGTTTGTCAGTGTCTTATTTTTTCCTTCTTTCTCCCTGTTTATCATTTCTTCATTTGTTCCTATTTTTCATTCCTATCTTGTTCATTTCCTTTATTTGGTTCATGTAGTCCCATTGTATTCATTTTTATTTGTTTTGTGCTGTTTTGTATGTACTGATGTTGTACCAACCCACTGGTATTGTACTCTTATTCAAAACATCTGACAATCTGTTTCAGAAAGTCTCTTTTGGTTTCATGAGTTAAACATTGTTCTATACAGTGGTACCTCAGAACTCGAACTTAATCCGTTCAGAACTCAGGGTCGAATCCTAAAAAGTTCGAGTTCTGATCGAATTTCCCCCATAAGAAATAATGGAAGACCGATTAATTGGTTCCCTGCCCTAAAAAAAATACACCGAAATATGTTTTTTTTTTTTTAGCATTTAAGCACAAAATAGGTATGATAAAACAAGAAGAGCATATACTGTACTAAACACATCTAAGCACATTTACAAAACAGTCATTTGTAAAGTAAGAAAATAAATGTATCCAAACAATATGTAAAGTTAAAAAAAACAAGTGTCCTGCCCCGATCATCCGCTCCTTCCGTGTGCCATGCCCCCTCCTTAACCTCGCGTGGGATCCCCGTGTGATCAGCTGTTTGTGGTTGTTGTCATTACTCCTCTGTATTTAGTCCGCGTTTCAGTTTGTTTCCCCAGTCCGGTCATTGTATTATCCGTCTGCGTTTTGCCTGCCTTACCTGTAATTAAACCCCGTATTCCCCGATACCCTGACGTCTGCGCCTTTGTCTCCGTTCCGCCCCGGCTTGGCACGACAATAGTATTATAATTAAACGTATTAATGGTTTATTATTAATGATATTAAAATAATAAGAAATTTTTAAATGTATTTTATTATATAATAATAATTACTGTTACTGTCTATCATTGTCTAAATGTATTTTTACTGTCTAAATATATGTATTCAGCTAGTGTAAACATGCAGGATGCTATCACAGCCAATGCGAGGCTGAGACTTAAGCATTACCCTTTGTTTCCGCTGAGAGAAGTGCCGCGTGACTCATTTCCCCGCGCCTACAAGTTATCTTTAGGTCCGCGTTCACGGTTGGATTTCTGAGATTCAGATCGAGTGCTACATCATTTTTTTTTTTCGAACTGGTTGGTTCGACTTTTAAGAAATTTGAGTTCTAATGAGTTCGAGAATTGAGGTACCACTGTACTATACTTTATTTAGTGGAGCAGAATAGCAGAGCATAAAGATAATGAAATGTTTTTGAGTCAATGTAAAGGTACGGAGCCCAACTTCTCAAGGGCTGTAGGATGCAGAGAAACACTAAGTAAGGTGATTTACTAGTCAAATGGGCACAAATACTTAGTAGTAGCAAAGTTACTAGTGAAGTACAAGTCATGAACAAATATAGTAGCTACTTGAAATAAAAAGATGTGTCTTGATTCATTAATGATGAACAAACATGACAGTATTTTACGTGTCTCTCCATCCATTTTCTGTAATTGCTTGTCCTATTTAAGGTTGTGGGGGGTCTGCTGCCTATTCCGGAGGCTACTGGCACAAGGCAGAGAACAACCTAGGATGGGGCACCAACCCATCGCAGGGCACACTCACACATCATTCACTCCACACACAAGGAGCCATGGTGGAGACTCAAACGCTGGTCCCAGAGGTGTGAGGAAACAGTGCTAACCACTGTGCCATCATGCCACCCATGTAGGAGAGAATCTTCTAGAATATTCTGTAGAGTTTTGGGGTGTATATCAGCCTGTGTGTGCATAAGAGCGATAGCATGCCGCGTTGCAGCCCCTGCAGGTGCAGTCGCTCAACTATATTACAGAAGAGGAGATGTGCAGCAGACTGGAGAAGCTGGACAGCTAGTTGGACAGGTCATAGATTCAGGGCCTGGAACTGGGAAAGATGCTGAGGAGTGTCATAGCCATGAGCAACAGACAGGGGGCAGCCTGGTGCTCTTATTGTAGGACATGCATAAGCAAGGACACTTGTGATTGGGGAAAATTCTATTAAATTACCGGCTTTAAAATTAATATTTTAAAGCTCAATCTGTTTAGCCTTGAGCAAAGGAGACTAAGGGAGACATGACCCAGGTATATAAGATTCTAACGGGTCTGGATGCTGTTCCGCCAAATGGCTACTTCAATATTAGTTTAAATACTAGAACTCGTGGCCATAAGTGGAAATTAGCGGGAGAACATTTTAAAATGAACTTGAGGAAGCACTTCTTTACACAGCGTGTAGTTAGAGTATGGAATAGTCTTCCTGCTAGTGTAGTGGAAGCTAAAACCATGGGTTCCTTTAAATCAGAGCTAGATATGATTTTAACAACTCTGAGCTATTAGTTAAGTTCACCCTAAACAAACTTGATGGGCTGAATGGCCTCCTCTAATTTGTAAATTTCTTATATTCTTCTTCTTATGTTCTTATGTATTTGTAAATTTGACTGATGAGAGGATGTTGGTGTCTTATCTCTACATGAGCACCCTGGCAAGGGGAACATTTAAGTCCATAAGAATGTTGCAGATGCACACAATTCTAAGCTGGAGAACCACAAGAATATGTGCAGTGAGCCCGCGGGCGCCCAGGAAGACCAGCTCTGAAGAATGAGGAACTGGAGTGAACTGGACAGAGAGATGGCATTTCACCTGATGGCTCCGCCCCCTTATATATTTCCGAAGCCACCTGGGGGACAGAACAAGCCGATGGCATCCCTCAGTGGTTATGGCATGTGGCTGCCTCCGGCAATGCAGCAGTACTTCCCTGGTCAGAGAGACGTCTCGTGGGACACGCTGGCACTGAGAGCAAACGAGTAGGTAGGGGTGCGGTTAACCAGCACCCACATCACGTCCAACCAAAATACCAGAAGGCATGTAGTGGGGTGACAGGCCCCTCAGAGCGCCCTCTCTCCCTGTAAAATAAACACGTGACTCATTATTCTGATGGATGTACGTATTATCCGTCTGATCTGTTCACAGAACTTCTGCCTCAGATCCCATGAGTGTGTCACATGGTCAAGTTTGGGTTCCCGTGTTTTCATCAAGCTGATAGACGAAGCAAAGGGTTGGTGCCAAAGATGAAGCATCTGTTCTTCCTGCGAACATTTTAGAGGGCCATTGTCTGTATCCAGACCACTATATTCCTGCTCGAGCCTGGACTGGAGGTTTAGCGGCCTGCAGCAGTGAGGGATGCGCTGGCTTTGACGCAGAACCTTCTGTTAGCAAGGTGTCAGGATGGAGACACAAGGGTATTTGGTGGGAATGATCACCTGTGCCCTCAACACCCCTGTTCAGGTCTTAGTTACCATGATTTTAACCTATTTACTTCTTTCTCTTTCTGGGCCTGTTGTCCTGGATTTGATTATCTCACCCTCTATTTTTAACAACCCCCACCCCCCCCCCCGTCACACACACACACACATATATATATACATTTCAGTCCCTGTTTGGGTGTATGTGTGTACAGTATGAGGGTGGGGGAGATTTGGGTGGTGCGGGGGGGGGGGGGGGGGGCATTATGAAAGTCTCTTTGTGTTTCTGCAAAGCTATAGTTATGGCTATGGGCCCCTCAATCCCCCCCCCACCATTCACAAGCTCAATGGCTCTCTTTGTCTTAAGAAGTATCACACTGCTGATTAAATGGAGGAATTAAGAGTCAGGCTTAAACCACGCAGCATGAGCCCCCCCCCCCCCCCGCACACACGCGCACACACACGCATACACATGCACCCCAAGTAACGTGCCTAACTGTGTCAATGTGGACCTTGAGAACTGAGAGCTCCTCTGCGGTGCCTTGGATGTCACAGGTGAGGTGGGGGAGGGCTTGAAGACCACAGGTCTCATACGGCGGGGGCCAAACATGGCCATGTCACAGTGTAGCCGATTCCCGTATCTCCCCCCTCACCTGCAGACTGTGAGGCAGCCACTACACAGGCCTTATAAGACAAGCCAGTCAACAGTCCTGCTGTCTCCCACCACTGTACACGATAAGCATGAAGATCACATAGTTTAGCCCACTTCCCATTGGTGTCTATGTCCGCCACTCAGTTCTGGCAGGAAGTGATTGGTTGCTGGTGCACCGTAGTCCCACCCACAGAGGGTTTTCAGGCTTCATTCCCCAATCGGTAATTATAACAGGATTGGCTGCGGCCCCATCTAAGCATTCCTGTAAGGCAAGATCGTGGTCACATGTCACTCCATTTCGTTACATATTATATCTCTGAGTGTGCACCTTATCTATGTTTGTAAAGACATATATATATATATATATATATACACCATCAATGATACCTTTGCAAAAACGAAGGTTTTACAAAACAGAAAAAATACATTTTATTTAGTGTGAAAGAAGTTAGTCAATATATTTCTACTAAGGGTTGAGTAACGCTAATATTTACAAATGGCGCTCATTGAACAACACCAACCATAAAACGTACAAAATAATAAACAAAGTGTTCGCAACATGTCAGGAACGGTTAACATAGCATAAAAACACTATCAGTAAATATAAATAATTATTTCTAATATATAACAACAACAATAATATTTCACAATAGTAGCTGATCTAACATTTTGCAAGGAATGAACCTAAAACACGTCAGGAAAGCAAACTAAGAAGCGCTGTCTAAAGCAATACTAAACTTTAAGAAATGTTTTGAAGGCATAAAAACGAATTGAATTACTATTACAAAAGTGGGACGCATTTTTATAAAATAGAGTGTCGTAAGAACCACTTGTATTAAATCGAAAATAACTGGGGAAAAATGTATCTTTCACATTGTTAAGGGGATGAAATCAGAGCTGGATGATTTGGCGAAATATTCTCCCCAAGGTATTTTTCCCGTCCCGCCGCGTCCTCCGCGATTACAGACGCTTTACGTTCAGTTTCACGTCTTAAACCTACTTCATTACCTAACGAGCGATTCCGAAAAACTCGAAAGCTTTGTAGGTGCTTCGTTAAAAAAGAAAACGAGATTATCTATTTAACCGACTAAAGTTTGAAATAAAACAGTGTCAAATCCAGGCAAGTGTTTTTCAGACAACCTACAAGGATTTGAGCAAAACATTCCCTGATTTTAATTTCCTTCCTAGATTAACCTTAGTTAGTCTTCGAGAGAGAATTTGGCATTAATCACAAGTCTTGTGAGCCTATTATGGATACCCATGATGACTTATGAGACCAGTTTTCTACTGGCCATGCATTTTCAGAGTTTTATTGGCCATTTAATCGACATTTCACCTCTCAGGGTCATTTGGTAATTGCACATTGAGGAAGCCGGATGCAACTGGAATCGATGGATAGACTCTGCTAGTGTAATTTTTCCCACATATGCTGAAAGTATGTAAGCAATACATATATTATTGGGGGAAAACAGTAAAACACAATTAAGAGGGACGACCTGAGATGTTAAGGTGGACGAAGCGTTGGTTTAGACGGCCAAGCTTGGAAGTTCAGCTGTTTGCGCAGAAGAAGCGGGACAGCATTGAAACTGATGGATTCTAATAGAACGAGCATCAGTAGTAATAATACAAATAATAATACTACATTTGATCATCGTCGGTCTTTTTTGCTGTCCAATCCCAGTAATTCTCTGGCAGCCGTGAGCGCATTCACCGCAGAAGATCCTATTCAGACTGCAGCATAAAACTAAGTACAGAACAAATACTTTACGTAAAATATGTACATTTTACAATTGTAAAACAAATAAAAGGGCAGTGGTGCAGACTTAACAGTGTAATAATGACAACAACGAAATTAGAAACAGACAACAACAATGGTAACTTGGCATTAACATTTTCGTGACAATACAGGTAGTGTAGCTTTCGTTTTGGTTAATAAAAATAGTATAAAATAGTATCTCTTTGTTGTTAATGTGGTACAGGCACTAAATTTGTAATATTTGCATTTCATTTCTCAAGTTTGTGTATTTCTATAAACCGGTGCTAAACCGAGTCGTATAGTAATGAAACACGTAGGCTACTATTAAAAAGAGAGCTGGCATTTTGATAACCTTTGAAATCGTTTCCAACATCGTTCTTCAGGCTCACAGTACAAGGAAAAAAAAAACGTGCCATAATTATTATCGTGACTCGTATTTACAAGCTTTTGTCTGTGAATTTGAAGTACTTTGATTTCCCAATGGAACTAAAGATAATTTGAAAGCGCAAACATGGCGGTTTGGCCCTAAGTTAATACGCCGCTCTCCCCTAGCTTATGGTTTGTGACTTAAAAAGTATTAGATCAACTAAAGTACTCAAAATAAGATTATATTTTGGTTTTGGGGTATTTGTATTTAAGACTTTGGTGGTTTTCATAATGCAATAGCAAACTTGTTTCAGCAACAGACATGCTGAATTTTTATTTGGTAGGGGTGATGGATAATAGAGTACATGTGTCAATACGTTTTTCAGTACTGTTTGTTTGCTTTGCGAGTCAACGTTATATCCGTCTTTGTTATTTTGAGAGGATATTTTAAATATTCTTTAGGGGTCATAAACGGCACAATATCGCTTTAAAAAAATTAGCCAAGCTTTTCATTTCCCACCTACGCACATCCTGCCTGTCAGGTGTAGGACCAAAACAACACTAAGCATCACCCCCCCCCCTCCTCTCAGACTGACTCTATCCCCGCACCCCAGCCAGGCTCCTCTGCTGGTTCATGGCCGTGTGAGGGTGGTGTAGACGGGCTGCTCCCAGTGAGTGGGGCTGTGCGACTGCGGCACGCTGGTGGGCTCGGTGATGGCCGTGTACAGGGGTCTCTGCGATGGGCCCATGTAGGAGAAGGCAGAGTACAGGCCTGACGGCTGCCCCGAGTGGGAGTAGTAGGAGTTAGAGGCCTGGTGGTCGGAGTAATCAAACTGGGCCCTGGAGGCCAGAGCCGGGAAGGCGGAGCCGTAGTGGGGGAGGCTGAGGGGGGTGTAGGTGACATGTGAGCCGCTGGAGGCGGACTCCGTGAAGTGGGCGCCGGCGCCGGATTCGCTCTTGATGGCTGCCTTGGAGGGGTCCGAGCTCAGCGAGCTCTGGTGATGCTGCTGCTGTTGCTGCTGCTGCTTCGACAGCCAGGCGGCCGAGTGTCCGCTGGCGGCGGCCAGAGCGGAGGAGATGCCGTAGGCGTAGGGCGAGCCCGAGGAGCCCGACGCCCCGCCCGGGTGCCCGTTCGGGGGCAGGTACTGGTCGAACTCGTTCACGTCGAAGGGCTCCATGTTGGCCATCACCTCGTGGCTGATCTCGCCGATGTCCATGTTGCCAAAGTCGATGTGGGACTTCCCCCCGGCAGATCCGGAGCCGGATCCCCCCTCCCCACCTACCCCCAAGTTTCCGCGGGACCCTCCAGCACCGCCGCCACCCTCCCGCTTCCCCTCAGCCGACTTCCCGGACTGAAGCTCCGTCTTGGGCGTGGTGGGGGGTGTGGGCGGGCTGTGGCTCTGGCCTGCAGGGGGGAGATGTCGTAGAGTCAGGTACAAAACAAGATGGCGGCTTCGCTTTGAGACAGCTGCATTATAATCGGTGGATACAGTGTTATGGAAGTGAAAGAGGCAGGAAGTGAATGTTGATTATTCACTCGTCCAATAAGACACTTCTTGAAGGTGGCCCCACCAATCAGCAGACGGAGGCACCCCACGGCTCACCTGCCGGGTGCGGGTGGTGCCCGTCGCTCAGCGGCGACCCCGCCCCTCCGGCGTGGGCCACGTCCAGGTGCAGACTCTTGTAGTGCGATTGGCTGTGGCTGACCTCGCCCTCGGAGTGGCCGTCGGCCTCGGAGCTGGAGCCCGGCTTGCCGTTCTTGCGCCGTCGGGGCTGGTACTTGTACTCTGGATAGTCCTTCTTGTGCTGCTTGCGCAGTCTCTCGGCCTCCTCGATGAAGGGCCTCTTGTCATTTTCATTCAGCAGCCTGGGTTGGGCGGCAGAGGGGTGGGGGTGTGAGGGGGGCACACTGAGGAAGCAGTCCTGTAGTCAGGTCACGCTAAAGCAACACAACACCACACTTTGCCTGCTTCCTGGTGAAATTCTAACGATTTTCCCCATTAGGAAGGTCCAATGCAGACGTGCTTTCCGCTTTTGTGAAGGCTGTCAATGTTGGCTATTATGCCCTCTGGAGCAGAAAAGTGCTATAAATCACATATTTTTTAATGACTTTATCAGTCAAACAAGCACCTGAAACCACTGACTCAGCAGCGGCAACTTAAGGAGCAACTTTTTTGTTTAAAAAAAAATCTTTTTTTTTTTAACTGGCACATAAAAAGCAGGCAATTTCCATCTTATAGACTTCGAGTCACACTGTTCCAGAAAGCTGTCATTTGCTGCAGGCTAATGACATAATAACCAGAACTTTACCGTATCTTTTCAGTCCAAAACGCAGACTTAATGCGCACAGGCTGACATGGGAAAACACCGACCTTCAAACTTTTAATCTCCCTGAAATCCATGACATTACCTAACTAGTTACACAACAATGCAAAAAAAAAAGATCCTTCCTCATGCATTTAATGAATTGCCTGTTATGAAATTAAATTTACAAGCTACTGTTTTGCATTTATTTAATTAATTGGATGCAGGTGGCTGGCTGAGTTGAGCGCCTGGATTTTATTATGAAGTGACAGTGGACAGGAGGCACTGAGATCATCAGCCATCGCTGATATGCAATCAGGGAAAAAAAAGTGGGAAGAAGCTCAATACAGTTTCAACAGATAGGGTTCAGCAAATTGCCAGAAAGGTGCAGCCTCCTATAAGATAAAGTCATATTCAGATGTGTGCGGGGTAAGTTCAGTGCTGGATACGCCTTCCTGTGAGTTCCAGGACTGACAAGTGGCAAGGGCGTAGATTTGGGTATGGAGGAGGGGAATGTGTCCCTACCGGTATTGTGGGAGTACCGTGCAGGGGGTTGTGGGGCTGGTTTGGTCCCTAGCGATGCTGAAACCAAAACTACACCCTTGACAGGTGGCATAACATGTTGGCGTGACATTTTGCTGCGGAAATAGGTGTCGTCCTCTTTCATTGGAAGAGAAGTTATCGCTGTGACTCATGAGCTTTACACGCTAACTCTATGGTCACCGAAAGTGGAACAAATGACATGGCTGAGATTTACCGTTTCAGCTGCAGAGTCTCACTTTTGTCACTGAGCATCTGATAAAGTGGCACTAGCCGACCAATTAGCTGCATCCGCCAAAAGTGGGTCACTGTTGTTTCACACTGGCGGGTAACCCTGGCTTAGCGTGAATCCTGACCTCCTGCAATCCGCGCATTAATGTCCCAGTGAGGAATCAGAGCCCAGACCGTGTGGCTCAGGCCTGTCATTCCTGTTACTGGTTCCGCTGGTTTCCCCCTTACCTCCACAGTTTTCCCAGTGTCTTGCTGAGTTCCGCGTTGTGCAGGTGAGGGTACTGGTCCGCCAGCTTCCTGCGCGCCGCCTGCGCCCAAACCATGAAGGCGTTCATCGGTCTCTTCACATGCGGCTTGCTCTTGTTCCCGGAGTTCACTCGCACGGGCATGGGCACCAGGGTCCAGTCGTAGCCGTTGAGCACCTGGCTGACCGCCTCGCGGATGCCAATGGGGAAGCGGTCGTCGTCGTCTTCCGGTTTGCCCCCCATCCTGCCCACCGACCCATGGGCCTCATCGCTGCCGCCCACCATCGACTGCGCCCCGGCCAAGGGGGAATCCGCACCTCCCGTCGCCCCGGAGGGATGCCCAGGCGACAATGAGTGGCCGTCATCCGACACAACAGGGCTCATCTCCACCTCAGATAAACTCTGTTCTTCTCCTGACATCTCCCCTCCTTTTCTGGTGCTTTTTTACAGAAAATGAGGTTCTGGGTTTGACCTATTCAGATCACCTGTATTTACCCTCCCGCTGAAACAGGGAGACAGTTTTCCTCCCTTGATGCTTTCTAACTGTCAGTAATAATGGATTGGCTCTCCAGTAAAAATCAGCCTGTCATGAGTTCTCTATATAAGCTGCCAATGTGTCTCTATGGTAACCTGTAGCCTCTGTTTCGAAACCCTGCAAACGTTCCACGCCAAAGTTCTTTCCATTCGTAAATGTACGTTCCCTCACTACGCGCTTCTTTTTGGTGTACCGTGCACCCGTCCTGCCACGCTCATTCTCCCTCACGAATTGCGCCGGATAATTTCACTCTTGTCCGCCGTTGACGAGCTTGAACCTGAAAAAGACAGAACAAAATAGAGGTCACGTGTGTCTTTTTCTCGGTGAGCTAGGTTTCATGACGAAGAAGGACATCTTTGTGGTAGGAGCTGCGGTATGTGGACCTCATGCTTTTGGTTAGAGAGAACATATTGAGACTGACAGAGAAACTGAGGGAAGCCTAACTGCAGATCTAAATCCAAACTCCATTGTCGAAAGGACAGTGAATGAGACAGGGCTTATTAGCGTGACCTAAGACTGTAACTCCAGGTTTCACTCTAGCGAATTCGATGCGGAAAGTAGCCCATGTGTTTTGAAAAATGAAAATGACGGCGTCTCTGTAACCTACTTGTTACGTGCTGACAATTACAGTAGGATGCAATACATTTACGACAGCGGCCGTGTCACAGTCTGTAAAAATATAATGATTCAAAGAGGAACTTCGAGCTCCGCACCAATTTGCTGCAGCCGAGCTGGCCCCTTCTGTCTGTGTTATTTTAGCCCGGTCCGCGTGTGCGCTAACAAGCTACTGTTTAAGGCTTGGCAGTTAGTTCAAGCTCCCCAGGGACCAAGTGTTAGAATAATATGAACCCACAGCAACACAGAACTTCAATTTATACCATCGAGCTCTTAAGTAAACAGGGGCTGGGTGCTGGAAATATAAACCGCGTGTAGGTATGTGTGCAAGCGATTGTACGAACCTGACTGTGCGCTTGTGAGGAGACATATATATATATATATATATATATATATATATATATATATATATATATACATACATACATACATACACACACACACGGGTAGATTTACGTTCTTGTCTGTAGTGGCGCTGCTCATAACTGAATTTTTTAATTAGCTGAGTCGATTGATTCACACATTTATATAGCATTACTTTAGATGGTTTTAGTTAAATAGAAATAATTAAATTTGGCTGGGCAACGCGGGATCTTGCTAGACATACAATTTTTCGTTTGTGAACTGTTGTTGGAGGCGTCATTCCAGTTCAGTCTTACAGGCTGCAGCCATGATTGATTAACTGCAACGACACACTTCAACTGTAATGGTAATCTGGTTTTTACTCATTGGACCGCTCAGACTGCCTCGATAGTGCATGAGTTTGTTGCCCATTCATTTATTTTCATCGAACAATGAATATGGTAACGATGTTTTGGACGTAGGGGGCAATCCATGTTCTCCCTCTTTTTTTAAATGAAGGACTTTTGGACAAACAGTTTAAATCTTAAACAGAAGGGTTTGTTTTATGGAGAATTTTTTATATAAGGCCAGTGTGTGCCTTTCTCGCTTGGAAATAAATTTCACAAGCATTTATCATACGGTGATATTCACAGTTCCTGTAGCTGTGAGCGTAAGAAATTTGATTATTTGCTTTGGATATAGTGTGATGTTACGCCCTTCTTTACATAATTGGATATCTCTCAATCAAGTACCAGTATTATACCCGACGTTGTACTCATGAAGTGGTCAATTTTGTAAATCACATTTCAGTCACCTTTCCCTGATTTTTTATAATCGGGGAAAAAATGTACAAGTGAAAATATAATTCTGTGCGTTTTGTTTGTTGGCCCTCCGCGCCACGCGAACAGAGCGCTTCTGTTGTCCTCCCCAAACACCGGCACGTTCCGTTTTGTCAATGGGCGCCTCGCGCCACAAAGCGCGTATTCTGCTCAGCCTTCGCCTCATTTTCGTAAAGGCGACACTCTGTGTCGACCTGTTAATCCGAAACTGTAGGTATTGGCGAGTATTTAGAATAATTTTCACAATTCATTCAAGCCAATTCAAATATCTACCTAGTCGATAGTATACCTAAGCATAACAGATTATAACCGACCATGATTGGGTTCGGGAATGAAATGCATTTCGTATCCAATGAAATGTTATTTTGTGCGATAATGTTTCATTAATAAAGGATCAATATTCCCAAAATGATTAAGCATTTTTATTAGAAAATAGCCAAATCTTTTTTATTGTGATTCCCGATTTAAGTTCCGAAGTAAGTTTAAGCGCCTATTTGCAATGCACTTAGGCTATAAGTGCGCTTAATTATTATTCTATTTAAAAATATACTGTTTGAGTAAATGGCATCGGCATTTTAAAACTAGGCCTAATCAAGAACAATGAATGCGTCTTCTGAATGGAGTAAGTTTAATCATAAACCCGTAATTAATGATTTTGTTCTGTGTAATATTTTCTGTTTAGCCAATGTGCTGAAGGGATACTTCTGCAGCCTTTATTGTGAAATTTCATATTCGGTCACTTAACACAATCGACCAAATGCGAGTTCCTATATTTTCCAAAAACACCTTAAATACAGTGTTTGGATGTAGGCCTAATACTGTAAGTTTTCATTAGGCTAAACAGTAAACCATTTTGTGATTTGAACATAGACCCATAAACCAACACTGTACTTGAGTTAATCTATACTCAGCTTCTCAGGCTCTCACGTTAGTGTGCAAGTTATCCGCGAGACACGTCTCATCAGCGCGAGGAAAATGATTTAAAAACCTTTTAAATCCATTTCGCCGAAAACGTTTATAATTTGAGGTATCTTCTTAATTTCGAGTCGTATTGTTATCATTATTATTATTATTATTAATAATAATAATAATAATAATAATAATAATGATAATGATAATACTGATACTACCATCATCAATGTTCATAATAATAATTCTGAAATATATTAAATCGCTCATTACCAAAGTATTGAATATTTACTGGAATAAGATGCTGACGTTCATCGAAGTAAGATTTGAATTAAGATTTCAATGAAACACATGAAATAGTGAGAACTTAGCATCAACGCGAGGTAAAATTGCAAGAAATAGTACTCATCAGCGAAAATATGACTTTTCGTAATTTCCCGACACGATTTCTCATCAATAATTGAATGAAAGAAAACTTTTCACTAAGTTTTTCAAAGTTTGTAAAAGGCTATTTTTTACTACATTTCATATGAAGTCGTTGATTGACTCATCATGTTGATATAACTGAACACTGCACCATCTGAAGAGGGACATGGCACGTAAATAATGTAACATCGGTGTCATTTTGATGAAGAAAAACTTTTTATACTAAATATTACAAAACGGAGTCATAACCAAACAATGACCCACTTACAAATGATCTCGGTAGTTTGGTTTAAATCTATATAAATTATTGTTGAAATAGCAATACATACAATAATAAAAAAAATACGTATTAAAATCAAGTAGTCGAGTTCGATTTTTAATTTAAAGAGCCGTCTATTTTGTCAAACGCCTTAGAAACAGACAACAAGAGACAAGAGCAAAGAGGAAATATATGGAGTGATAAGCTTCTTACTTATGCCGTGAAAAAGGAGATAGCCGGCTTAGCACGAGAGTCCGTGTGTCCCCGAGTTTTCCAAAGTGACGCTCGCGCTTACTCCCCAGCCCCCTCGCTCGCGCTGCCCCTCTATGAATGCCTGCTCTGTGTCGCGCACCGAGACTTAAAGAGCCTCGTTGTGTGAGGAAAGGACCAAAAAAAGGGAACCAAGAGGGGAAAAAAACCTTAAAGGAACAGTAGACGTTCACGGAGGCCACACTAGCTTGGTGATTGGTCCGTGATTATTTTCTTGTTTCCCACCAAGAGGGCGGGATTTTTTCTGTTTATATATTACAATAAATGTTACAAATAAAAGAAGTGCAATGCGAATTTGTTTTTAAACGGTATTTCGTAGTGATTAGTAAAGAGGTCGTTTCGCATACATTTTTTCTTATATTCATCGTGTACTTAATATTTTGACTTCTCTTTACAGTTATTATTTTTTTGTTTTCATAAGTGTTTTAAATTGAAAAGGTTCGAGAACCCTTTTGATTATGATAGGCGTTGATTTATATTACATTTAATAAGCATCTAATCATAGTGTTTTTTTTATTCTGGGGATATCGTGAAAACGAGAATCCTGCTGTGGTACCAGTGGCGAAGCATTCATTAGCAGAAGTGTTTTCTTACACGCGCTTGTTAGCTTTGCCGGTCATGATACTACACCGGCGTCTATTCGTTTTGGTTCCCATGTGCGGTACTTTTCACCGTTTTCTGTTATATAATCCAGTACACGCCATTTTCCTAAATGAAACAATCTCCTCGTTTGGATTGAAGGCTAGAGTTACATGCGGTTTTCCTTCAGATTGCACAGGAGCTAAGAGTCTTGTTGTTTACTCATCTTATTAATGTGTAATTTATGCACATATTAATAGTTGCACTACTATAGAAAAACTCGTGAATTTTATTGCGGAGAAAGGTGTGTAACAATATATGCTGATCTAGTTTCTGCAAGTCTGTTTTTTGTTATAATAAAATCTTAGATACGGGAATCTTTTGATGTGTCCTATTTCTCAGACAATAAGAAAATACCATCGTTTGTAATTCACTTCTGCAATACCTCATAACTGAGTTTGAAACAGTGTGTTTTGTCAGTATTGTGTCTGGATTCCAGATTAATTGGGTATTCTACAACCATAAAAAAAAAGGTGCAGTCGAAATTAAATGGCCAGACTGTGACGAAATGTATGAATGTGACTAAAATAATAACAGGACAAAAGTCCAATATGCCTAGCGTAAGATAAGAATCAATAAAAATATAATAATAATTTAATAAAAATAAAATTTCAGTTATTCGTTCTCGAAGTTCTTACATTTTATCTGTTATCGATGTAGGATGTTTCAATGAAATATATTGTCTGATTTAAAAAACATATCCGTCTTTTGAACCAGTGAAATGGCATATAGGTCAAGAATTTTTAAAATCGAAAAATTCTGTTTCAGTTATGAGCAAAGCACTTTTTAACAGCTGGAATGGTCGGTATTCGCTTAATAGCGGGATAGATCTTTTCAAGGTACGCAATTTAACTGCATCACCAAACTTATTTTCTTTCATAAAGAGAAATATTACATGCACACAATTATATTTGTTGATAACTGAGGTGTAGCGATATGGTGATGCAATGTGCATAGTCATGGTTAGATAGTCCTCCGTCAGCAATACTCTTTTGAAGTGATGTTTTTTTCATTTTGATGTTATGTCTCAGGGTGCCCGTTAAAATAGCGTTAGTGCCACGCGGAACAGATTGTGACTTTATCCCTGAAAGACACCGCTGACCCTGATGATATGTGTGTTAAAAGTGATTTACTTAAGGCCTGGGGCAGTTTTTACCCAACCCGAGAACAACCTATCCACGTCATTTTAACTTTGCTTGCTTGTGACTAAGTCCGTGTATTAGCCCAGTTACTTGGAAAATTCCCCCTGAATCTACTATGTAATGTAGGTGATGAAAATGCATATTAAATTGATGTGTTTACGAAATCCAGGTTATTTAGCCATCCTGTTTGAACGTTTGCCATTTACTGTTCACCACTGCCCTATGTGTGTGTGTGTGTGTGTGTGTGTGTTTGTGTGTGTATATATATATATATATATATATCATCCAGAAATTCTTCATGAACATGAATTAACAGCGCATGGAGGTGAGACGGTTGCCCAGTCGTCGGTGTTGTCACACATTTAAGGGTAACTACTGCTTCAGGGCCTGTGCAGGCCTGTGTTTTCAAAGCCACAATGTACCTGTTGCTATATGGGAGTGATTCTTAAGTTGTTTACTCTAGTGAGTATAGATTTGAAATCAAACGGTGTTTGGGGAAAGCAGTGTTAGGAGATGGGAGAGTATTATAGTTTTGAATGTGGACAAACACGCGGTCTGTCCACAGTGACAATAACCCCTTGTGTTTCCAACTCACTTTCTCCCCCCCCCCCCAAAAAAAAATCACTTCTTTTTTCATTATCCATGAATGTTGACTGTGATAAGGGAATCCTAGCATGAGAGAATCTCTCTGTCTGTCTCCCTTTCCCCCTCTCTCACTCTTCCCCTCTTTCTTTGCTCCCTTTGTTTTTTCTCAGGTGAATCGTAATCATGTGATCAAACGAACACCCCCCCCTCCCTTCATTACCCCCTTAAATGAAAAAATGAAGAACAAAAAGCAGTTTTGTGTATTTAAAAAAAAAAGAAAGAAAGAAACGGGGAAAAAGATGTGTGCGTCTTTTCACTGTGTCTCTCTCGTCGTCGCTCCGCAAACACACACATATGCAAAAAATCTCTGAGCCTCTTCTGGACACTTATGGACAGTCTGTCTTTATTTTCCTACTTCTCCTGCATGCTTGTTTTTTTTTTGGGTTGGGGGAAGCAAAATTTTACAACGCACTTGACTGCCTTGGTACTTCAAGATTATTGGTCTGGTCTCATCTTTTGAAGTGAGTTTCCACATCTGTGTGTGTGTGTGTGTGTGTGGGAGCGTGTGTGGGGGCTGGTGGGGGGGGGAATATGACATGAATTCAGACAGCACTCTGAAATAATTTGGCCTTTTGCTTTTATTGTGAATGTTAAATGAGCTAAAGACCAACAAAGAGCAGGCAAGGTCACTCCATCATTTTGGGGAGATGCTTCCTTCCTACCTTTGCCTGGCTGACAGTGACTTACTGGGTGGGGAAGACAGTGACTGCAGTGCAACTTGGTGCCAGTAACACAATGACAGTGTTTGCCTCCTGCGGTTATGGTGTGAAATGTGCCTTAAAATTCAGCAATGATAAAAACTAAATGGCTCTTGAGGATTTCAAAACCAAGCCTGAGCATGTGAGCGTGAACCTGCCATGACTAACGGCCTGTCAGAGCCGCTGCTGCCTGGTCTGATGCTGTTCATTTTTACAACTAAGTCATAGAAATATGAAAGTGTTAAAATACTGGATGTTGCTGCTTCCAAAGTTTCCCAAGATTAGTGTGCAGTGTAGGTGTAATGACTTCTATTTGACTTTTTATGCATCTTCTGAAATTTCCCCTGTATTTACCTACTTTATCAATGACAAAAACTGAATTCTAATGGTCATTTTTAGCTGGTAATTTACATGTTAAAAATTCATAAATGCTACTGTATTTAGTGTCAATATTTGCATCTTTTCAAACACATAATAAAAACATCAAATTGTAATTTGATTTTCCGTCACAAATAATAATTGTAATGGCAACAATATCGATTATTTCATTTTGATGTCTGCAGTATATTGTCTTAATTGTAGCTTTAATATAGTGTTACTAAAATATTAATCAGCTGTGTACCACAAATTTAGGATTAGAGTTTTAGTTTAGTTTGTTTTCAAATGAAAAGTTACGGTAGTAAAAAAAAGCTTTTCCGAGAAACCAAATCGTGCTGTCACGCGCCTAAACATGGAATGTTACGTAGCTTTTCCTAAATATTTATTATAAACGACTACTTTCAATTTTATGTTTGGCAGTATTATAATTAAACATATAAAATGTAGATCTAATGTTTAAAAATACAAACTAATTATGGACGCTTACTCAAACGGAAGTTAGTATACCTTATTACAAATATATTTCTCTTAACATTACTATATATCGTCTTTTATATTAACACAGCGCTAAAATGTAGGTAATACATTTTTCTTTTTACGAAAGAAAAAATAATCGAACGAAATCGAAACGAAAATCACGTTATAATGCAAGGAATTCGCGTCTTTCGTCTCCCAGCCCAGTCAGCGTTAATTAACTTACTCATTTCGTTAGAGAAATAATTAATTAGGCAGACTAAACTGGGGGTCACGTGCATATTAACTTCCCTGTTTCCAGGGCTGCTGGTTAAACCGTTATCCTAGTTCAGTGAGCACATATTAATTACGGAAATATGTTGAAAATGAGCGTTAACGACTGATATAATTTTTATGAATATTAATGCCAATTATACAATTATAACTATAATTGTACATGTTACTGGGATTCTCAGAAGCTGTCGAAGTTAGGGAAATTGGTGCCATTTGATTATGAATATTGTAATGATGACTAAGTGTCTATTTAGGGCTGGAGGAATGGTTTGTGTATTTCATGCCTTTGGTAAAACTGTAATTCAGGTGTTTAATTTTAAACTAAAAATCATAATAATGAAAACAGCAGTACGGCCGCCTTAGGTCCAGGAGCGATTTTTAACGAAATAACTTCAACAGACAATTAGGATGGAATATTATAGTACTTCCTTTTTGGTAAATAAAATATATATGCTACAGATGTATTGTTTCGAAACTAAATTCTAAGATAAAGTAATAAAAAATACGAATGTTCAATTTATATATATGGTTCTGTTTATAATAATTACCGTATCATTACCACCTTTTAATCATCGTTAAACTCTAGTCATTTATTTGTTCATTTGTATGCTACTTTAAAGTGGAATCATTAATTACTATAAATATTATCCAGCTTTGTCTGTTTTCGTGATCATGTGCTTCTTTAAAAATCAGATTATATTGTTGAAAGTTATAGGCCTCTCTCTCTCTCTCTCTGTATATATATATATATATATATATATATATATATATATATATATATATATATATATATAACATAAATATGAATAAGTATTGTAACCTAAATTATTTTTGATAGATGGGTTTGCTCCTAGGTAATTTTAAGGTAATTTTATTTATCTTTTATTTTTTTCTCCATAGATTATATATATATATCGAAGTGCGCAATAGTATACGGTGATTAATGTTTTACAAAGACTTTCGTCTATCATGTTTCAATAAAGGTACGTGGAATTTACCCTAGAGCTATAGTGTGTAATAGACGGGAAATAGTTAATTTTATACGCAAATAGTGCAAATTCTTGCCAACAATATCGTCAATTTTTATAATATAAAGTCAATTTTTATTTGTGGGAAAAACTACTAATACCGCGCTGTAAATCGATGGGCGTGAAATTCCCCCGGCTGTTCTTTACTTGTGTGGAAATGCACTTGCCCCATCGGTGATCTGCCATGTGATGCGGCGGTTTAGTCCGCTGCGTGTCTGGGAGCTTCGGCATGGTTATAATGATTTAAGATCGAGCCTTGTGACCAGTGGGTAGCGGATGCGCGCTCCAGGTGCAGATGGGGACGGCGGCCTGAACTCTGTTGGCTGCGTCGCGCTCACTTTCTGAGTACTCACAATGAGAGCAACTGGAATCCTACATTTCGTCTGTTTATGCTATGTGAAGTGACTTCATTAGAACGAAATAAAATGACTGAAAGTGAGGAATGTTCGAGAAGACCGGGATGAGGTGCAAACATGCGGGGATGGGGATTTGGGGGGGCGTGGGTGGCATTAAGCAATTTTGAGTGAGAGAAAGGTTGCCCTTTTGTTCTGGCTCTAACTGGTAGGGAAAAATTCCGATGGAAATTCTTAATTCCTGACGAGGGAGAGAAAATTGCGGAGAATGAAAGCCAGCAGGCCAGCGGTCAGCGATAAACGAAAGGGGGGGAGGGTCACATGATGCATAAAATGATCTCAGAATGAGGAGCGTGAAGTCGTTCGTCATTATATTACGCCTTACTCGTGAGCGCAATGAATGAGCGGCCGGTTAAAGTTGTTTGCGTTCTTTAAGATATGAAGTCTAGCAGAACGTATATATGGGCCGGGGTAACGTGTGGTTCAGTCACAAATATGAAACTGGGCTCCTGAGTCAGGAATCCAACTCACAGGATATTCTACAAGATTATTGGCTTTTTGCTTCTGTAAATATTTGGTGAGAGTTTTTTGCATTGAGCAGCCATGTAAAATTTTATGACATTTTAGTGCAGTTTAGCTTGTGGGGTGACTCAGAGCTCTGTGTTTTACAGTTCGGCTGCTGGAAACGGGACGAAAACCCACATTTTTTGCTTGAAAATATGGATTATGAAATGTAATTAAATACTATAATTAAAGATTAATGATTAAATAATGTAATACATTTATTTTAGGTGATTTTCCCAGAGGGAAGCATATGATGTAGTGTTGCTGATGTCAGGTACTGTTTCTTTTATATTACGTTTTTGTATAGAAGATAATGCTAATTTAGTCATAAAATCTATAATGTCAATCCAATATCAGCATAATTAGCCACAACTGAATAATTCCCTATAATTTAGCACTAGAATTAAAACCTATTATAATGTCCAAGAAACCTCAGAGGGTTAATAAAAATAATTTAACATTCCATAACCCTTCCTGACCTATTCCTTCTTACCCCCATTTTTTTTTTTAATAAATCGGTGCAGCTGCGCGACGTTTAAAAAGGTCCCCCCCCCTCTCTGAGTATCTTCAGCCAGCTATGAATCCTCTCTTTGTGTTCCTACCACTGAATTTCCTATTCTTTTGTGTTCTTGGGGGAGTGTGGTGGGGTTGGTTGGTTGTATGGGGGGGGGGGGGTAGTAATGATGGGGGGGCCAGAAGCTGGACTCCGTTCCAGTGCAGCTGGGGGTGGGTGGGGGCGATGGGGTTCTTCTTGGACGGGTAGAAAGAAATGGTGGAGAGCAGAGTCATTGCACCGCGAGCATCATGAATGCCCTATTGTACGAATAGCTTCATATCTTCACTGCCAGGCCAGAGGGAAGAATCCAGTTACTTCAATTGTGTGACAGGAACATCTAAAGGAAATTGATAGGGGAGGGGGGGGTACACAATAAGTAGTGTGTAGACGTGGAGAGGGGCTAGGGTAAGAGCTGTATGTGTGTGTGTGTGGGGTGGGGGGGGGGGACTGAAACGGTTAGGTCCCTGATTGACTTGTGGAATCTGACGTTGTTCCCCTGTCGGGGTCTCTGAGATATTTTCAGGTGCTTATAACAGGTGTTTGCTGCCATATTTGGAATGCCAGAAACTACCCCCCCCCCCAACCCCCTCAAGTATGCGTCGCCTCCAAGGTGGCCAACATTGCTGAGTGGCTTCGGCGTAAATGCCGCCTGCGTCCTGCTGAATGTGGCAGTGGATGGGGTTCGCCTAGACAGTGCTCTGCAGGACGCTCACCTGACACCGCGAACACAGCCGCTCCCATTTACCGTCTCCTGCACAGCCCTTTCGGAAGACCTGTGAGGCTGGGTCTCCCTCAGTTTACCCAGAGACCATTTTATTTAGCTGAATATTTCATCATACCTTCATACAGGGTACAAAACCAGCTTGGAGTTCGTGGCCTTAAACGCTGTCACTGGCCGTCATACAAAAGGCTAGAACTTTTCTAATGTGCCCTTCTAGTAATCAAACTAGAAATATGTCCATGTAATATTCTGTTGCCCACGTTGTTTGTTCTGCTACTTGTAAAGAAATCAGAGCTCTGTACCTATAGTTTCCCTGCATCGGCTTATTGGTCCACTTCGTTCGACCCAAGGGGTCAGCGGCACTACAGAAGCTGATATGACAGAGGCGTTTCAGTTTTGACCATCAAGACTGAGTAACAGGGTTGTAGCTGATCTCCGAGGATTGCGTTTCTAGCTTCCCCTGGAATCCTCCCAGCCTCTGGTTTTTTAAACCTAGAAATTTAGCTTTAAATAGTTTTTGTTAGTCTGATGGAAAAAACACCTGATATGTATACCCTATTTGTCCCAAGTAAAACAACAAATGATTAATTACTTATTAATTATTATATAATTACATTAGCTTTAGATTCAACTTTGTTATTGTACAGGAACAATAAAATGCAGTTCAGCATCTAACCAGAAAGTGCAAATAGTAGATCAAGATGCAATACTTGCAATATAATAATTAAGGTGCAATAATAATGATTGTTAGTGTTTTGTGAATATTATTATATTCATTACTAATTAACAATAACATCTTTTTATCATTGTTACGAATTTATTACATTCATCATTATTGCTGTTGTTGTTGCTATTGATGATGATGATGATGATGGTGATCATCTGCTTGAATGAAGCGCCGTCTTTAACCATGGGCTGCCTGTCGGCTCCTCGCACTGGTCCCCGGCCGCAGCTGTGTGTCGCGGGGATCGGGGGGTGCCGGGCTGCTGTAGCAGAGAGAGTGTATCAATAGAGCCTTGTCTCCTGGCACCCCAGGGCCCCATCTTGCCGTTTGACTCTGGAAGAAAAAAAAATGATAACCCCCCCTCCTGTCTTTCATCTCTTTTTGTCACCTTTCCTTCCTCCCCAGCAAATCACCTCAGATTGAAGGGACAGAGAGAGAGATGGAGGGAGAGAGGTCAGCAAATGACAAACGGAATAAAATATGAGAACAACGGGGAAACTGAGTCACTAGCAATAAAATGCAGAAATGATTTGTTAAAAGTATGAAAAGAGGACAGAAGTTGCCTTTATCTTTTCTGGTTGTGACTGGCTGCGACCAGCTGGGACTTGGACATTGAATAATTGGCACCAAAAAGTCATTCAGGCAAATATAGCCTCGAAGACACTTAAATTAGCATTTGCGGGGATGGAAAACCTGAACAGAGGCTAGGGCCATTTAAATCTTCAGATGCAGGGTAATTTTGTGTGACTCTGCATGACTGAATGTCAGACTGTATGCCGAACGAGTAGATGCTGACATGTCCTCTGGTGATTATCCTCCCGCTATGATCTTGGCGACCCCTGGTAATTAACACGCCCCCAGTGCTAAAGGCCACTTTGATGGCGCTGCTTGTGTCCTGTTGCCTGCGGCCATAGCCGATTGTACTATCACTCCGTCGCCAGGGACGCAGCGGAGGTATCTGGGATCGCAAGACTGCGCTCGTCGCGGTAGTTATAGCAAATTAAGTGACAATCGTTGCGATAAAAGGGAATTATGTAGCTAATTAGTATGAGGTCATGCATCGGAAGGCGTCTCTGACACTCATTTTTGCCACATCTTTACTTGTGTCGTTTTTTGTTTGCATAAAAGTTGTGCGTTGCAAAGTTTAATTTTATACATTTTCCTATTGTGTCCTTCTTGTCCTGCATGGTCGCGGAGTCCTTTTATCACTAATTTTTGTAATTCGTTTGCCAAATATCATTTTCCAGATTGATTTTTATAATTAATTCGTTTGGGTGACTGGTGCATTATTTAATTATCGACTTAAACCGATTACCCAGTTGCCAAGTGCAATTAAGTTAAGCAAGCCGTAGATTACCAAATGTGTGCAGTATACATGAATTCACCTAATCCAATTTTGTTTTTCTTTTTGAGGTGTAGAATAAGGTACAGGACTGTTCCCTGTAGCGTATGTGTATTTCAAAGTTGTTAGAATGTTTGTTAAATTGTAGTCTATTTCTGTAGCACGCATTAAACACGTCATAAGTAGTCTCAACTGCAGCCGCAGATCAAAATGAAGGATGGTTAATGTTCCTGAGCTTTGCGAACTTTTTAAAGTACTAAAACTGAAGGGTACATAGAGCTGCTTTTCATAAGCAGAAGTTGAAAACGCAATTTAAGGTTTCGACAGATGGAAACGGGCTGTAACAGGAAAGCGTGGCCAAGATCATTCAACACACAAAGTAGTGTGAGAATCGCAAGAGGTTTGTCCATCGCTGAGATATACGATTCGTTAAGATCATGGGCTAAACGTTGCAGGAATGCGTTGTTTTTAAGGTTATTTTAATGTTTTATTATTGTTTTTAAAAATATGCAGTTATCTTTTTTCCCCTGAAACTGTGCTACTAGTTCTGGTATTCCGTCATTCCTTTTATTACTGTAATCTCGTTATCTTGAATAGATGGGCCTGTGCCCAGCGCATTAGCTTGGCAGTAAGGCTATTCAGTTATTAAGTCGTTAGCATTGGGAGCCTTGCCGCAATCCCAGCAAAGAGAGCACTATTTCCCTGTTTATGCTGTGCCTCTGGTAGTGTGCATGTGTATTTATAGTGCATGATGTATGTAAAGGATTTCAACACCTGCCGCTAACCGCAGCTCAAGTCATAAATGTCCATTTCTGAACAGCTGCGTTTTGTATATAACATGCACTGTAATTTTAAAGGGTGTGAATATTAAGTAAATCCAGCAGCAGTAGTTCATTACGGTTTGTATCAACACCTCCTGTCTTAGCTGGGTTTCAGCTGTCATCGTTTAGGTCCTAGTTCAGCGTTTTTAGGGGAGAGTGGGGGGGGGGGGGGTAATTTTCAGGCAGTGTTTTGGGCTGCAGATCGCAGTCACTGTTTAATTAAAATATATTGGATGGTGTTATTAAAAATAATTCCATCCAGGGTGTAGCCCAGGGTTGTGCCCTGTGCTGCCTGGAATTGGCTCCAACCCTCCTGTCACGTGATCAGGATAAGCGATTGGGTGGATGGATGGATTGATGAAACGGAATATTAGATATTATGCTTTTTTGTGTGATTTAAAATGTGTTTACAGAATTATTTGTTTCCAGTATATTCTCAGAGGTCCTGAACGTGTAGCAAGATCAATAATTCGGTCTGCTGAGTTATTTGAGACTTACGGCCCCCACGCCCCAGATCTAATAGCAGAAGTACACCCATCCAGCCTCTTGTATTTCTCCTGTGTCTGTTACCGTTTTGGTGATTTGTGTCATATCCCTTTAATTTTTACGTTCCTCACACGACCGACTACAGTGGCCGATAAGGTAGCAGCCAGGTTCTGTTGCGCCTACCCTTTAAGGCAAATGACTTGGACGAAACCCGACTTTATACACATGCAGGGCTCTCTGACATGTTGGCAGCTCTCTTAATATGAGTTGGAACAGGCCCTGGGTGTACATGTGAATGCAAGCATGGAAAAGCCCATTGCATTGTGGGAGTGCGGTAGGACCTTAATATCCTTAACATCCACAGTGAACCTGATTGGTAGAAACGGCCTGACTCGGCTGTGACATGTGATCTAATTAAATAAAGTAATTACAAAGCTGTCTCTTGTCAGAATCGGAGCCTACCGGCGGCCCGTGCTTGCTAGGGCCAGCGCCAACGTGCGCAGCTATTCTGTTATCTAGCAGCTTGCCGTTTGCTCCTCCGTTTTGGTCTGAATTTTGCTAGATGTTGTTTTGATGGTAATGGGGGAAAACAAGAGTGAGATGGGAGAATGCAAAGGGGGAGGTGGAAATGAGAAAAAATAGTCACTTTCCAATCATGAGTTTTTCTCGGAACATTGAATTAAACAGCGCGAAGTGGGGGGGGGGGGGTTGACGGCAGCCACAGAGATGCCCGAATGAAAGACTTCCTTGTTGATGGCGGGGAGAAGGAGATGAAAGGATACGAGATGAGGGCATTCGTCAGCAAACCGCCCCAGCCCCCCCCCCAACCCTTTCTCACTCTGCTCATGTGAGCTTGGGTTCAGGCGTGGGCTCTGCCACTGCCCACAAATTTGACGCAAATGTGCACAAAGACACGCATGCAGACACACACACACAAAGGCAGACCGAGAGAGGAGCAACACGTATGCAAGCGACAGGGTCCCTCTAACTCCACACGCTCGCCGACAAACATGCAAATGCAGACCTGCGCTGAAGTGCGTGATGCGACTGCGCATGCATGCCCTGGGCGCCTCAGAGAGACTGCATGCATACCTCCAGCGCAGCCCTGCATTCTAAAACTCCATATGCATGCATGCACACAAATACACACACACAGGCATTTGTATTCCTGGAAGAGGAATTTCCCCTTTAGCCTTATTTTAATTTCTCCCCAGAATCCAACAACATGCAAAAATTAACATCCAATAACAAATTCTGCTACTGGTCTTTTATTTTTATTTTTTAATAAAGCAGATATAGTTCTATGAATGACTTTATGCTTATACTCATATATTCAGTTGGACATTTATGTCAAAATTTGTCCCCAGAAAGGTCATAAAACAGAATTATACATACACAGTATAAAGAGGCACTTACTGGGAGCACACAGTAAATAAATTCATAAAATTCAGAAGATGTAAATAAACTCATAAAAAAATGTGTGGCCTGAAAATTGGACCTTGATTGGAAATGGGCATCGTGCAGAGAGCCAAGTCAGAGACAGAGGGCTGGTTTCTTTTAAAAATGTGGAACTATTTAATTGACCTGCACTCATGTAAAGTGTTTCTTAGGGCTGAGAGCAGATGGATACATGATGTTCTGATGGATTTTTTTTTGTAGGCAAATAATTACTTTGCCCGTCACACCTTTAAGGTTGTGGGCATGGTGTGTTGCGTTTTATTTACCGAAGTATGTCCAAGTCTCACAGTCCTAGACGACTTTACAGTCCTGCACCTTGGAGACCTTGTGTTGCATCACGATGCAAGATTTGTTGGCTAGCTAGATAGTTTGTGGGATTTAAGGTACCCTAGTTTAAATGAACTTTTTGTTCACTAACATTTAGCCCAGACTACCTTAAATCTGACAAGTTACCCAAGTAACCCCAAAACTCCAGCTTTGTGTTACAGGCCCCTTGTCTTCATCATGTGTTACCTTCTGCCACCGAGATCTGTGTGGTGCTAAGCTGGCTGCATCGCGATTTAACTTGGGGTCGCGACCTCTTCTAACATGTCACAGTGCATATTTTCATCATGTGCTTGTTTGTCTTGCCTGAAAATCTAATTTGGGCCCATGACATCTTCACACATGAGCACATTAAAACCATGCAGTGTATGTGATAAACACCCGACACCATCATAAATGTCATGTCACATGACCGCAATGTCGGATAGCTGAGAGTGGCAGTTGAGTAGTTCTCTAAGACTTGGGACTTTGGTACATTCATCCATCAAGGCTGCTTTGTTAGTCATCCTGCTGAAGCTGAAGGCCTTTGGGAAGAGCAACATGATGCAGTGAGGTCAGGCAGATGCTGTAGAGCCCATGCTGACACCCAGAGGGCAGAGGTGGGTAATCGAGGTCCAGAGAGTAAAACTCCAGACCAAGATTTTGTTCCAACCAAAGAGTCACAGTCACAGAGTACTCAACTGGTAGGTTGAAACAAAATTTTGGTCTGAACTTTTACTGGGTCTCATTTATATCAGGAGGACAAAACTGTTTTGGTCATTAATTTGCTCCAATGTGCGTGTGGGTATGAGAGTCACATGACTCAGGCTCTGCCATATTGTAAGCTCCTGTAGGTGCCTCTCCTCTTAATCTCTCTTCATATTGGTGTTTTATAATCTTAATGGTCAATGTTTTATTAACGTGTGATGAAGATCAAGTAAAGAACAGGAGCTTGAAATATGGGAATATAACTATATGCTGTATCAACCAATTTTCTGTTCTAACTGCAGTGCATACCTAGATGTACAGGTGTCTGGGATGTGGCGATTATGCACTGCGTACCTAGATGTACAGGTATCTGGGATGTGGCGATTATGCACTGTGTACCTAGATGTACAGGTATCTGGGATGTGGCGATTATGCACTGCGTACCTAGATGTACAGGCATCTGGGATGTGGCGATTATGCACTGCGTACCTAGATGTACAGGAATCTGGGATGTGGCGATTATGCACTGCGTACCAAGATGTACAGGCATCTGGGTTGTGGCGATTATGCACTGCGTACCAAGATGTACAGGTATCTGGGATGTGGCGATTATGCACTGCGTACCAAGATGTACAGGCATCTGGGATGTGGCGATTATGCACTGCGTACCAAGATGTACAGGTATCTGGGATGTGGCGATTATGCACTTCGTACCTAAATGTACAGGCATCTGGGATGTGGCGATTATGCACTGCGTACCTAGATGTCCAGGCATCTGGGATGTGGCGATTATGCACTGCGTACCAAGATGTACAGGCATCTGAGATGTGGCGATTTTGCACTGCGTACCTAGATGTACAGGCATCTGGGATGTGGCGATTATGTACAGATGCATGAACCACAAGAGCTACTCCTCAGCAGAAGATGATCAGGAGATGGGAAACGCCCAGGGAGAAAGGCAGACATTGCTTTTTTTTATTTTATTTTTTTGGTCCAATCCTCTTTCTGAAGTACGCTGAAAACCTGCTCCCATCCCATGAAGGTATTTCGGGAATCTGTAACTCTATCTTTCCATTCCGGTGCCCCTTTGCATGAAAGCGAAGAATGGGAGAGAAAGGGACTGAAAGAGATGGCGAGAAAGGGAGTGAAAGAGAGAGAGTAAAAGCTGGTAAAACAGGGGGGGTTAGAATTTCAGTTATAATTAAGAAGGAACAAATATGGGGAAAAAACAGAAGAATGTATGGGAAGGGGATGAATCTAAAGAAACAGAAAATGTAAAAATTATACAAACCAAGAGATGGAATTTTCAGTGCGGAGACAGAGATGTGGCTGTCTGCTTAAAGGTCAGCTGGAGAAGGAGGAAGTGCAGTTTGAATAAACAGGAAGTTGAGATGGATCGGGCAAAGTTGGATGCTTCTCAGTCATATTGGAGAGGTGATGAGAAGGCAACAAAAAAAAAGAACGGGCAAAATGATGGTGTGGGGGGGCAAAGATGAACGGCAAAGGTGTGGGGAGCGAAATGGGCAAACGAGGGCGAGAGCAGATCAGCCGCTGGCCAGGACTCCGAAGCTGGAGAGGGATCCAGCCCCTAATTAGCACGGCAGTGGGCCGTGAGGCGGCACAATGGCTTACTGTTGGGCTGTGCTCATATCACAGCTGGACAATGCACAATGGGGCCTTATTAGGCCCACGCTGGAGCCCCCCCCCCCCCCAGAACAGGGACAGCGGCCCATAAAGCCAATGGCCTCGGGGGCCTAGAGCTGCAGAACCCTCCCCAGTAAGGTCAAAGGTCAAGCCGTCTAACCACTTCCCATTTTGTGGGTGCTGTCAGAATGTGGCCGCGTGAGAAGATAGAGGTCTGGGGTGGGGGGGGGGTCTGCAGTGGAGTCTGCGATGATGATGCCATTGATGGTGACGATAGGGATGGGGCAGGGAAGTACATTATTAGGGTAGGAGAAGGAAGATTGTAATCCGCACCGATTTAATTACCGACACGGGGGCGTGGATCGAAAGTGCAATTTATAAAGCCCAAGATGACTTACTGTACCGAGGCATCCTCTCTGGTGGGAGGGGGGGCGCCCCACATTCACTGAGAGCCCCCCCTAATCTGATGGGATCTGGGAAGGAAAAATTATCTGGGGGAACTGGGAGGAATGGGCCGAGATGTCAGTTTGCAGTCGAGGGGAGGAGGAGCGACTCTCCGTCCTGGTCTCCGAGAAGGTGATGGGGTTCAGGAAAGAGTGTGATCTGCAAGGGGGTGGATTTGGCAGAAAGGCCTTTATAGCGGTCTATATAAAGGTCTATATAACCGTAGTTGTTTTCAAGTGGAATTTTGTTGTTTTTTTTATGTGATTTATTTTCAAGACCCAGAGTCAGTCATGCTGCCTTCGGGTTAATAATTAATGGTTTATTACCGCTAAGTGGTTTGTTGTCTATTGCCCAGTATCTCCGCCTGGGAGTATTAATTAAGTTAGCTAGGTGTAAACTTTGGTCTGGGTGTTGCGTTTTGTCTTCATTCTTCATCGCCCATCCCTCTTTTAAACCAGTCGGGTGTTCTGAGCACCTTACTGGTGTCATTTTCCAGTCCCTGTTTGTTGGACGTGGCTTTCTTTTGGCGGCAGCACAAGAAAAGCCTCTGACCCGCTGACTCAGCTTTGGGAAGCCCCCTCCCCACTCCACAGAGACGCGGGAACAAAGCTTTGGGAGAGTCACGTTGCCGGTGACATTTGGGAGGCCGACACCCTCCCACTGGCCGCATTCTTCCCTGTGGTTCCATTAGAAACGGCTCCGCCGTCAGGTGTACGTGGGCCGATCGGCAGCCTGGGTCACAGATGTCCACACTTGGCCGATCTGCTGGCTGCTCGACCTTGATTGAGTGACTGTGAGGAGAAGTCAGATCTTCTGCTTGTCTCTCTGACCTTCTTAGGGATTCGTATGGAGCTGGGCTTTAACCTGTCCTGGTGCTTGATCCGTTTTCTGTAGGGCAACCCCAGAATTTATGGTTCTCTGGGTCTGTGTGTAGCACTATCGCATGCCGCCTCCAGGGTTGTGGGTTCTCTTCCTGCTGTCAGTTCTACATACATGGAGTTTGCGTGTTCACCCAGTGATTGCAGTGGCTGTCATTGGTACTCCAAAGTTCCCTTCTTTTTGGTGAACTTGTGTTAGTGGTTTCTATACAGTGTGATTGTGTGTTAGTACATCCCTGCAATGGGCTTGCATGCCATACAAGGTGTTCTCCTGCCTCATGCACTGTGCTCTGTGGGATGGACTCCAAGTTCCGCTAATCCTGTACAGGGTCTAGCTGTTATCATTGATGGACGGGTGGATCTTTTCTTCTGGAATTCCGGAACTTAATCCAGTTACTTGGTGGAGAAGCATGGATATCAGAAAATGAGTTGACTGATGGAATCTGCAAAATTCCAGCCATATTTCATTCTCCTGAACAGGGTTACAGGGGACTGGAGCCGACGCCAGGCCGGGGGCACCTGGGACGGGATGCCAGTCCATGGCAGGGCTCATACACACACATGAAGGGCAATTTAGAGACACCAGTTAGCCTAACTGCATGTCTTTGGACTGCAGGAGGAACCCGGAGTATCAGGAGAACCCTAGTGACACAGAAAGTCCATGCAAACTCCACACACACACACACAGAAAAATCGGGATCCAAAACCCCAATCCTGAAAGTGAGAGGCAACACTGTCACCCGTTGCGCTGTGGAAAACGTTTACATGTACAGCATCCAATCTGAGATATGAGTGTAATAATTGATTCACCACTAGAGGGCGGATATGATCTAAAGTTTCCGAAGGAAAACACAGAATAAGAATAAGATCGTATAAATGCATGAAGGAAAAACAAGCAAAATGCAAGAAGCAGAAATATGAATATGACGTTTTTTGGAGTTATATGTAATAATCATACTATGTTCAATATACAATAAATATTAATTTATTTACAATCATATATAGACAAGGAGTAAAGTGCTTTTTAAAATTCAAGTCTACACTATTTGAGGTTTGAGTGTGTAAGACAAGAAGGTCTGGATTTGAAATATTAATATACAAACGTCAATGCCTTTAAAAGCTGAGAGTGAAACGCACAGTTACAAAATGGGTTTGCAGAAATAAAAGCATGAATAGTGCTCTTAGCCATCTGCTTTGTAGTTCGCTTTGTTATTCACTTTAGGACTGCAGGCGATAATTAAAACTACATATAAATCTATGTCAAATACCAGTGTGTGGGTTTCAAACCGCATATAGCCGAAGTAGTGGACTTGCCATTCAGTTATATTTTAATGAGAATGCAGAAGGAATGAGACACAGGACGATTCATAAGGATGAAATCCTAATTAAGTGACAGTGGAAAAGTGCAAGGTTCCCAATACATCCAGCGAGTTTCTGCGGAAATGCTAAATGAGATGGTGAAACCTCAGACCGCAGTCTGACACGCACTCGGGGCATCGATTCACTGCTGTCACAATACACGTTACAATATTATACTTTTCTCAACAGGTTTAGCCTAGCAGACCGATTTGAGGCCCAAAATTGTCACAATAATAGTCACATGTTAATCAGTGTTTCGTAACCCAGTCCTCAGGAAGCCCCAGTCAGTCCATCTCTCAGTAGGAGCAAATATGTGGACCATCGACCATGGAGCTGGGAGGGTGCAAAGACATGGACTGTTTGGGGGTCCCCAAAAACCAGGTTGGGAAACACTGTGTTAAAGTATTGATTTCCAGGTTTTACTTCACAACCACTATAATTCACAGCTCCAATACTGTCACGTTAATAAAACACCAACTGTAGTCTTTAAGCACCGTCCCACAACATCTAGGCATGTACTTCATCAGGGGGTCAGACTGCAGTGATTTCTGAAGGGATTCACTGGCTATGGACAGAGCCTTTAAAAATATATATTGCAGTTGCTTCTCTAGGATTCCTACTGGAAAACTGCAGGAGAATTGATTTCTCTATAGCCTGAGGTAGGAAGGCGGTTTGCAGGTATTCGCATGAGTACGTTAAAGCATCTTAATCTTCTATATTTTCCATTCCAACTATGGGGCAGATACTGGTTTCCAGTCACTGGAAAGAGAGTATATCACAATTCATAGCCAAGCCGACAATGGAATCCAGGAACTTACAAACATGTTTGTTTTTTTTACTGCAAAAGAAATAACCTTATTTTCTGAAGTCTGTGATTGTTAAGACAATCAGCCACTTGTAGGTCTTTTTCATATGATCTGTCTTATATTGCAGGGATATATTATATTTTACATTTTAATTTAAACTGATCACCTACCTACTGTCTGTCTGAGTTTTTAAAAGCAAAAACCTATTTTGGCAGATTGTCAGACAAATATACATTACATAGATCTGCCACATATGTTTTCTTTGATATGCCACGTGTTCCCTATAAACGGAGTGTGTAGCCGTACACAGAATGCTAACAGTCAGCATCTCATTGAAACGTGGGTGTGTCTCCACTTTCACTGTTGACGTGCTATCATTAATCCAACAGGCTTTCAGGTGAATCACCTGCAAGTGTCAAATTTTTCCTCTCACTAATACACCTGGAAAAATGTCTGCTTAAAATGGATTATCAAGCAGTCATCGTGGTGTAGTCTGTGATCATCTCTGCTTGGCCACTAGCTGCCTCGGTAGACCAGGAGAGGCACAAATCTCTTGCAGCTTGCGATGAGAATCATTTCTTGTCTTTTAGTGCCGGCAAATGATGCCAATCTCACATCTTCCCGGGTCCCAGGTGGAATCAAATCAGCCATCCTGTCGGTTCCCAGGAGCAACATTGCCCAACACAAAAAAGGGCCAGAAAGGGGGCTGAGCAGGAGAGATATACAGTGAGCAGTAACTCACACCACTGCCCTGCTAAGAAAGCGTATGGAAGACTTTGGGCTGTGGTTTCACCCATTAAGAAACAGAATGCAAGAAAAACACCAATCCCAGTGAAAGACCTTGAATAGGTATCTCTGGGTGAACTGGAGTAAGGATGGTAATTGTCCTTTGACAATCAGATATTGGACTCCTTCCTGTAGGTGAGTGGATCGAGGGGAATGGCTGTCAGTCGCTCAAATTCTACTTTATCATCCATGTCTAAAACGCACAGCACCTCACTGGCCTGCTCACGGAGCCTCTCCTGGAAAAGAGGCTTTCGGATGAGATGGTCTGAGGCACCTCCACTCCTTCCGTTCTCAGGTTCCCCTTCGTCCTCGCACAAGGCGACCTCATTCTCGTAGCAGAAGTCACTCGGGGAGTGAGGAGGCATGAAGTGGTGCCCAGCGTTGGGGCCAGTGGGAGATGAAGAGCGTGATGAGCGGGTTGATGACTGGATCGGTGTTTCGCTCAGCTCCTTCGCACTGCAGTGGGGCGTGGAGCTCACCTCGTAGGTCTTGTGAAACCGGGAGTAGTCTACCTGGTACGTGTCCCGGTCCTCGAAAATCAACGGCTCAAACCTCTGTCCCCAGAGGATCTCGTTAGGCAGGTAGGAGCTTCTAGCTTGGGTGGTCATAGCTGTGGCCTCTACCATTCCCTCAAGGATAACCACAATCTCGAAGTCCTCTATCTCTAGGTTGGCTTTGCTCATGCCATACAGCGGGCTCTCCTTGTCAATTTCATGGATGATGATGAGAGGGGACACAAGGAAAAGCCTGTCTATGCCCTCATCGTAGCCCACATTGAGGTCCGTCTGTTCCATAGGAATGAACTCTCCTTCTGCTGTGATGTGGGGCCTGATGAACTGGGCCCTGACATGGGCTTCTACGATGTGGCTCTTCCTCAGGTTGCCCACCCGCCACATCAGGCAGAGTTTGCCGTCTCTAAGGGCGATGACGGCGTTGTGGGAGAAGAGCAGCGTTTGGGCCCTCTTCTTAGGGCGTGCCATCTTGGCCATGACTGTCCCAATCATGAAGGCGTCAATGAGGCAGCCCATGATGGACTGAATGACCACGGTCATCATAGCCATGGGGCATTCCTCGGTCACACACCGGAAACCGTAACCGATAGTGGTCTGGGTCTCCATGGAGAACAGGAAGGCACCGGTGAGGCTCTGGACGTGAAGGAGACACGGCATCCGCTCTTTGTGGTTCTCCTCCCTGTGTGCAAGGCTGTGGCCCAGTCCCCCTCCCAGGTCTAGGTTCCCCCCGAAATGGGACGTGCCGTCCGTGTGCACCTCGAAGTCGCCATGCACCCAGGAGACCACCCAGAAGACCACCCCGAAGAAGAGCCAGGATGACAGGAAGGCGCAGCTGAAGATAAGCAGCAGGTACCTCCAGCGAATATCGACGCAGGTGGTGAAGATGTCAGCCAGGTAGCGCTGCTGCTTGTCCTCCATGTTGGAGAAGACGACGTTGCACTGGCCGTTCTTCTTGACGAAGCGGCTCCTCGGTGCTCTGCTCCTGCCGGTTACGATCTTGCCGTTGTTGTTGCTCTCCATCCTCTGCACCTCCACCATGACCCCCGTACCTCCACTCACGTCTCCCATTGACCTTTCACCTCCAAGCCCTGGGCCCAAGGAGGACAGATGGTGCCGCCCCGGATCGTGCCCATTGTACAGCCCGAAAGCCGAGACTTTCAGTCCCTCTTCAGCTGTTGAAACGATGCTGTAACTTTTTTTTTTGTGGATGGGATTGGAGAATGAGACAGAGATAATGAAAAATAGACAAAGGATTCATTTCAATTCTTATTTTGACATTTGAATTTAACTTACAATTTTCTGGGTGTGTATAAGGTTCCCAAATATTAGTCGCATTTTATCTTGTTTCTTGCTTTTACTTTTCTTTCACCTCTAGAAAGGATTACCTGGGGAGGGGCTTGCCTGTGTGAGGGACTGCGGCCACAAAGGTTTTAAGGATTATATCTGAGCCAGGATGTGTGCTCATCCGCATCGCTTTTCCACTGCCTTTGTCAGAAAGTCTTTCAAAAGAGGCATTTTTAAATTTCAGGTCTCCCTCTTGTGGTACTTTCTGGTCATTGCACTCAATTTCCAATCTTTTTGTGTGGTGTTGAAAATGGATACTGTACCGATAGAAATCTTTATTTATTTATTTAGCAGACACCTGTGTCCAAAGTACAATGTGCAAGTGAGGTAAACAATACAGCAGACAGAAGTGCCAATATGATATGAGTGTCATAGGTATTACATATTGTGTTTTAAGGTAAAGTATTATTTTATTACAGATTATCTGCAATCCAAATTCCTGGTTACATCATGATGTGTGTATATATAAGGCCCTGATATAAATGTTACATATAAAGAGTAATTTCCACATCCTCACCTATTGCCTCTCGCCGTTCCCATGGAATCGGAGATCGTCTGCACGGGAGACTGTTGCTGAGATCTGAGAGATTCAGGCTCTACTTATGAAGATTAAGGACTGGCATGGTGACCAGCATCAGCATCTGCAGAGAACATCCTGACAGAGAGAGGGGGGGGGGGAGGGAAGGGGAGAGTACAGGTTAGTTAGTTAGTCCACTTTTCCTGTTACTTTTGTTGTGTGAATAAGTAAATGTGAAAAATACAGCAGAAGTTCCTCGGGGAGGGTACAATGGAGAACAGATAGCCTGAATTACAGAGCTGAAGTGTTGTGAGAACAGGTGCACAGGACAGTAAGGTTTTGCATAGATATACAGAATGAATGAATGTTACTTTCACACAGCGCTTTTCTCGACACCCAAAGCACTTTACAGAACCAATGGGATGCTTTGCTTAGTTATGTTAGAGATGCACTAAGCTATAGTCTTGCACAATATGACAGGAGACTGTCTACATGCCCGGGGGAATCTTTACACATCAATAGCACATTCATCCGTCCATCCATCCGATGGATTCATTTACCCAGAGTGTATGCAGGAATTACATCTGTCCTAAAGTGCTTCCTGACAGCCCATTGTACCTCAGAGTTTGTCCATGTAAACAAAGCAATGTGATTACCCTGACTACTCAGTATGTACTGATCACCCACAAAGTACTGGGTACTCACTAAAAGCGGATATCGTTAAAACTGTTAAAAGCTAACCCTAATAGGCTGCATTCAGGCAGATCTGTTAGGCCTATATATTGGTATATTAAAAATACATCTTATAAAATGGGTTGTCTTCATACAAGCAACTGTGCAGAATCATGACCTTTTAAGCAACTGCATACAATAGCTTGGCTCAGAGATGCTTTCTGCCTTCATAATCAAAAAATAATCCCCCATGTAATCCTTCTAGCATAATACCCGTTAATTCTGCCATGCAATTTTGAGACGGTTCTGTTCAGCGCCACAGAGACTAAGACATAGATGCTCTTGGTGTCTGCTACAATTTAAATCCATGAGCTGGTCAGGCTTAAGCGTTTGCCTGCGGAAACAGCTGGCGCTGACCTGAAACCGGATTGAGAAAGTCGATCAGAATAATACCACGCCATCGCTGACTGTAGGAATTACTCTGTCACGTACATTCTGAATATTACTCATCACTCATTCAACCTATCTTACATTAAAATAGACACATTTTGAATCAATGTGTTTGACACGAGTTTATCAGGGTTGTTCGACATTTACGGTAACGATGTATGTATCACTGTGAGCCAGCCAAAGGTATTGTTTGGGCATGTCTCCATGACAACACATTGCCCAAAAAAATCAAGCCAGTTCATTCTGCTGTCAGGCATCTTGGTTTTCTTCCTGAATATCGTGGGGGGGCAGGATACAGTGGCTAATATCCATGATGCAAACTGGGCGATTAAATGTCAGGGGCGGCTGCCAGCTCGCTCTGGCTGGGGTGAATGTTCCAGACTGGCATATTTCCGTTTTTTCTCGTTTCCGCTTTCCTTTCCAGTCCAGTTCTTCAGTTTACTGGCCTCAGCATTTAAACCGAGGAAGCTTTTATTCGTTTTTACGTGTACTTATTGAATGCTTGGCTTCAATGTAACGTAATTGTGTCCCTGGGAAATTTACTAGAGCCACCGTAAAGTCGTATCCTTTTTGTTTTTTGTAAAGTCGTATCCTTAAATGACACGGTAGTCCTGTTTTCTTAATTATTTTTTATTTATTATAATTATTTTTTTGTATAAATAGTGGTACCAGAATGATTTTTTTAAGCACAGAATATGAATACGATGTATTGACAGATTTATTTAAAATGACTATGAGTCTTTTCTATGGGGCTTTCATTTCCCCTCCTAACTGCGGGACACTGGTTTATTTTGCAAACCCAAAGCTAGTTTGCAGTTCTGCACATGTTCCTCCATTGTTTTTATGCATAAACATGTTTTGCAGGCCTCTTGGCGACTTTATATCGCAAAATTGATTACGGCTTGGAAAATTACCATGTTGGTGGTGTAATTAGACCCGACGGGCTGAAGCCCGACTCTAAAGAAATGGACACTGGCTCTAGAACCAGTAGGGAGCAAGAACAGAGATGCTATGCATCAAAATACCGAAGAAACGTATCAAAAGTACACTAATCCTACGTAAGGGTATAATACTATAATTCTTAGCGGTTTCTTAGCAACAGCCTTCAATAGCTGAAGCTTTGATGAGAATCAATATCCTGCATTGATCACCCAGTTCATTTGATCACATTCTGGATCCACACTCTGAGATTTTCTGGATGTAACTGCATGATTTTATATAACAGCTTTCTGTCTTGCTAACGCTTTTTTCCCCTTTCTCCTGCAGGGACCTTCCATTTTGCCTCGACCTTGAGAAAATGGCAGGAGACGACATGACTGGCTGGGAAGAGGACACTCTATGCATCAGAGGAAGGTGAGTGTATCACAACACTGCCGCCTGTAGAGGCGAAGGAAAACCAAGGAGCAGGAAAACGATGTAAACTCCTTGCAGAGACGTTACAGCAGCCCTTCCTGGCTGTAGACTCTGCTGTGCCATGGAAACGGCGGAGTGTTGGATGGCTGAGGCTGATAATTAACGGTCTCCATGGCAGGATTCTTCCAGTCATGTCTCATATTATTGGGTTGTTGTTTTGAGTCATTAGGTTCAAATCAGGGTGAAACACTCAGTGAGTCACAGCCACAAATATAGGAACAACATGAAGAGGTCTTAACTGGGGGTTGGGCATTATATAAAGCATGTATTACATTAAGTACTCAGTAAGTTGCTACACGCCAAACATTTGTTTGTATGTGTGCACTGGTACAGACAATTACAGGTGAACCTTGTAGCTTGTATTAATCTCTGTTCAGTAACGGAAATTTAATAGGTAAAAATCAAGTGACCTTGTTAGGTCCCACGCAGTAATCTGGGGGAAAAAAGGACGGCGGAAGGGAGACGGCAATCAGGAGTGCAGGGATAGTGGAATTAGCCTCTGAACTGACCCGACCACCCTTATCCTATTAGAGCTATGCTGTGTCATCCACCGTCGTAACAGATCCTCAGGGTACTTATAGAAGCGGCCTTTCCGTCGCTGCCATCTAGTGGCAAGCAAGCAGAAATGCGCATAATTACGGAGAGGACAAACAGGTGTTGTGCCAAAAAGTGACTGTCTGCCAGAAACTGATTACGATCCGCGGGAGCGCGCACAGCCTGTTCAGGATGCATCGCAGTTTCTGTGCGACTAAGGCGGGTAATTTCGATATCAAATCGTCTTAAAATGCAAAAAGTATATAGTACATGTATCCCCGAGATAAAAGCGAAGGTATGTCAGATTTAAGGGTTTGGTGGATTTTTAAATAAATAATTGCAATAAGAGTCAAAGGAAGCCATTGTCATGTAAAACGCTTTAAATTAAAACAGTCCTCGGTCGTAACTGCGTTGTAAAACTGTAACCTTACGTCATGAAACCATGGAAGTTCAAATGCGACACATTAATGTAGATATATGTTCAGAAATGTTCCTACGTCTAAATGAGTTTCGCTACACAACCGATGTGGATTAATTAAATAAAGGCAATTCTTCATCTTGCAGTCATATTAAAGAGTGGATTTTTCCTGCTCTGTGCTGCAATATCAACTATCCAGTCCTTTTTACCACTTTAAACACCTGTATAGGACCAGTATAACCAGTACAATGTAGTTTACCCATTGCCAAAAAGTGATTACACTCAATATCTCTTTACTGAATGGTTCTTTCTGCCTGACTTTAATTGTTTTACACTCTTCTGGGTTGTATGTACATGATTAGTAAACATCTAACCCATTTTTATTACTTAAAACACCTTTATAGGACCAGTTTAATGTAGTTCACCCATTGCCAAAAAGTGATTACACTCAATATCTCTTTACTGAATGGCTCTTTCTGTCTGATTTTAATTTCTTTACACTCTTCTGGATTGTATGTACATGATTAGTAAACAACTAACCCATTTTTACCACTTTAAACATCTCAATATGACCAGTGTACAATGTAGTTCACCCATTGCCAAAAAGTGATTACACTCAATATCTCTTTACTGAGTGGCTCTTTCTGTCTGAATTTAATTTCTTTATACTCTACTAATCATGTACATACAACCCAGAAAACAACTAACCCATTTTTACCACTTTAAACATCTCAATATGACCAATGTACAATGCAGTTCACCCATTGCCAAAAAGTGATTACAGTCAATATCTCATTACTGAGTGGCTCTGTCTGCCTGATTTTAATTTCTTTACACTCTTCTGGGTTGTATTTACAGGTTACTAAACAACTAACCCATTTTTACCACTTTAAACATCTCCATATGACCAGTGTACAATGCAGTTCACCCATTGCCAAAAAGTGATTACAGTCAATATCTCATTACTGAATGGCTCTTTCTGCCTAATTTTAATTTCTTTACACTCTTCTGGGTTGTATTTACATGATTAGTAAACATCTAACCCATTTTTATGACTTAAAACACCTTTATAGGACCAGTTTAATGTAGTTCACCCATTGCCAAAAAGTGATTACACTCAATATCTCTTTACTGAATGGCTCTTTCTGTCTGATTTTAATTTCTTTACACTCTTCTGGATTGTATGTACATGATTAGTAAACAACTAACCCATTTTTACCACTTTAAACATCTCAATATGACCAGTGTACAATGTAGTTCACCCATTGCCAAAAAGTGATTACACTCAATATCTCTTTACTGAGTGGCTCTTTCTGTCTGAATTTAATTTCTTTATACTCTACTAATCATGTACATACAACCCAGAAAACAACTAACCCATTTTTACCACTTTAAACATCTCAATATGACCAATGTACAATGCAGTTCACCCATTGCCAAAAAGTGATTACAGTCAATATCTCATTACTGAGTGGCTCTGTCTGCCTGATTTTAATTTCTTTACACTCTTCTGGGTTGTATTTACAGGTTACTAAACAACTAACCCATTTTTACCACTTTAAACATCTCCATATGACCAGTGTACAATGCAGTTCACCCATTGCCAAAAAGTGATTACAGTCAATATCTCATTACTGAATGGCTCTTTCTGCCTAATTTTAATTTCTTTACACTCTTCTGGGTTGTATTTACATGATTAGTAAACATCTAACCCATTTTTATGACTTAAAACACCTTTATAGGACCAGTTTAATGTAGTTCACCCATTGCCAAAAAGTGATTACACTCAATATCTCTTTACTGAATGGCTCTTTCTGTCTGATTTTAATTTCTTTACACTCTTCTGGATTGTATGTACATGATTAGTAAACAACTAACCCATTTTTACCACTTTAAACATCTCAATATGACCAGTGTACAATGTAGTTCACCCATTGCCAAAAAGTGATTACAGTCAATATCTCATTACTGAGTGGCTCTGTCTGCCTGATTTTAATTTCTTTACACTCTTCTGGGTTGTATTTACAGGTTACTAAACAACTAACCCATTTTTACCACTTTAAACATCTCCATATGACCAGTGTACAATGCAGTTCACCCATTGCCAAAAAGTGATTACAGTCAATATCTCATTACTGAATGGCTCTTTCTGCCTAATTTTAATTTCTTTACACTCTTCTGGGTTGTATTTACATGATTAGTAAACATCTAACCCATTTTTATGACTTAAAACACCTTTATAGGACCAGTTTAATGTAGTTCACCCATTGCCAAAAAGTGATTACACTCAATATCTCTTTACTGAATGGCTCTTTCTGTCTGATTTTAATTTCTTTACACTCTTCTGGATTGTATGTACATGATTAGTAAACAACTAACCCATTTTTACCACTTTAAACATCTCAATATGACCAGTGTACAATGTAGTTCACCCATTGCCAAAAAGTGATTACAGTCAATATCTCATTACTGAGTGGCTCTGTCTGCCTGATTTTAATTTCTTTACACTCTTCTGGGTTATATTTACAGGTTACTAAACAACTAACCCATTTTTACCACTTTAAACATCTCCATATGACCAGTGTACAATGCAGTTCACCCATTGCCAAAAAGTGATTACAGTCAATATCTCATTACTGAGTGGCTCTGTCTGCCTGATTTTAATTTCTTTACACTCGTCTGGGTTGTATTTACAGGTTACTAAACAACTAACCCATTTTTACCACTTTAAACATCTCCATATGACCAGTGTACAATGCAGTTCACCCATTGCCAAAAAGTGATTGCAGTCAATATCTCATTACTGAGTGGCTCTGTCTGCCTGATTTTAATTTCTTTACACTCTTATGGGTTGTATTTACAGGTTAGTAAACATCTAACCCATTTTTATGACTTTAAACATCTCAATATGACCAGTATAATGCAGTTCACCCATTGCCAAAAAGTGATTACACTCAATATCTCTTTACTGAATGGCTCTTTCTGTCTGATTTTAATTTCTTTACACTCTTCTGGATTGTATGTACATGATTAGTAAACAACTAACCCATTTTTACCACTTTAAACATCTCAATATGACCAGTGTACAATGTAGTTCACCCATTGCCAAAAAGTGATTACAGTCAATATCTCATTACTGAGTGGCTCTGTCTGCCTGATTTTAATTTCTTTACACTCTTCTGGGTTATATTTACAGGTTACTAAACAACTAACCCATTTTTACCACTTTAAACATCTCCATATGACCAGTGTACAATGCAGTTCACCCATTGCCAAAAAGTGATTACAGTCAATATCTCATTACTGAGTGGCTCTGTCTGCCTGATTTTAATTTCTTTACACTCGTCTGGGTTGTATTTACAGGTTACTAAACAACTAACCCATTTTTACCACTTTAAACATCTCCATATGACCAGTGTACAATGCAGTTCACCCATTGCCAAAAAGTGATTGCAGTCAATATCTCATTACTGAGTGGCTCTGTCTGCCTGATTTTAATTTCTTTACACTCTTATGGGTTGTATTTACAGGTTAGTAAACATCTAACCCATTTTTATGACTTTAAACATCTCAATATGACCAGTATAATGCAGTTCACCCATTGCCAAAAAGTGATTACACTCAATATCTCTTTACTGAATGGCTCTTTCTGCCTAATTTTAATTTCTTTACACTCTTCTGGGTTGTATTTACATGATTAGTAAACATCTAACCCATTTTTATGACTTAAAACACCTTTATAGGACCAATTTAATGTGGTTCACCCATTGCCAAAAAGTGATTACACTCAATATCTCATTACTGAGTGGCTCTGTCTGCCTGATTTTAATTTCTTTACACTCTTCTGGGTTGTATTTACAGGATTAGTAAACATCTCACCCATTTTTATGACTTTAAACATCTCCATATGACCAGTATAATGCAGTTCACCCATTGCCAAAAAGTGATTACACTCAATATCTCATTACTGAGTGGCTCTGTCTGTCTGATTTTAATTTCTTTACACTCTTCTGGGTTGTATTTACAGGATTAGTAAACATCTCACCCATTTTTATGACTTTAAACATCTCCATATGACCAGTATAATGCAGTTCACCCATTGCCAAAAAGTGATTACACTCAATATCTCATTACTGAGTGGCTCTGTCTGTCTGATTTTAATTTATTTACACTCTTCTGGGTTGTATTTACAGGATTAGTAAACATCTCACCCATTTTTATGACTTTAAACATCTCCATATGACCAGTATAATGCAGTTCACCCATTGCCAAAAAGTGATTACACTCAATATCTCATTACTGAGTGGCTCTGTCTGTCTGATTTTAATTTCTTTACACTCTTCTGGGTTGTATTTACAGGTTAGTAAACATCTAACCCATTTTTATGACTTTAAACATCTCCATATGACCAGTATAATGCAGTTCACCCATTGCCAAAAAGTGATTACAGTCAATACCTTTTTACTGACATACATTTTCTGCTTCAGTTTAACTTTATAGGCCTCTTGTTAGATTTATTTACATGATTAGTAAACCACTAACCCATTTTTATGACTTTAAACACCTCTATAGGACCCGTATAACTAGTACAACGCAGTTTTCCTATTGCCAAAAAGTGATTACAGTCAAAATCTTATTACTGAATGGCTCTTTCTGCCTGACTTTAATTGTTTTACACTCTTCTGGGTTATATTTACAGGATTAGTAAACATCTAATTCAATTGAACTTTTTATCTTTTTCTATTTATTTATTTATTTTATATAAACAGTAGTGTTGCTTTTCAGACTGTCCAAATTAATCTGAAAAGGAAAGTTTGACTACATTAGACTGTATGTACAATTATTCACATGTCATAATTATGGTATATGATATTTTGAAATGGCATTTTTAGTCCAGGGTTTACAGTATTGGTCAAAAATTGTATTAATGCATTTATGTGGCACACAAACAGGTCCTACATAATGATGTAATTAATTGCAACTCTAACATGTGTAGGTGATTATACCAGGAGAGAGGAGAAGCCTTTTTTTAGACCCATTGGGGGAAACTAAGGCAAAAATAAAACACTGTGAGGACATCACACGGTAAATATTATTTTATCTCCAATTTTTGTATAGAAGAAGGATAACACATCTACCAGAACATCATCTTTGTGTGTAACATCTTTGTTTTACAGAAAAAGATAAATAAATATTTATTTTGACTTCAATTCAGTGATCAGTATAGAACTCTACCTGTGTACCATCTGTATTTTAGTTCATTTATGAGGCAAAGAGGGCTTAATCCATCGAGATGGGCATGTGATACACTGCTTCACCCACTTCAACAGGATACCTCTTCCTGTGGGGACTTTGTATTGAAGGTATGTATGACAGCAAAATGAAGAAGAAGAATTGGATTTTAATGCAAGAAACAATTGATTCACCTGGGTGCATGTTGAGAATGAGGAGCATGACAAAGGACACATTCTATGCCCCAAAATGGCACAGTATAAGTTAAAGGTCATTTCAGGCCTCACATCTCAGGGACAGTTTCTTCTAGTAGCCTCCATAGCAAGGACTGAGGTCCCACAATGACACATACACCACACATACTACTACTACTGCAACATATGAATTCATCTGCTCTTTTTTACATTGCAAATCTCAGGGCATGCCTCTGTACTGTCCATGTACTGTTTATGACTCTTCTCTATATGACTTATTGTGTGTTTTGTAATCTCCATTTGTTTATCACTACTATTACTAATAACTGACCAACACACATTTCTTGTATTCCAAACATGCTTTGCAAACAAACAATTTCTGAGGAAGATTCTGATGTAAAATCACTTTTAAAAGATTTTGACCATTTGTGTAATTATTAAAGGCACAGTTAAAATGCTCTAATAAGGGCAACCCTTATGGGTTACTTGGCACTCATTAAAGCTTTATTACGATAAGGTAACAAAAAAGACAATTACTTTTTCTGCAACAGGTAAAAGATGTTTCAACCACTATTGTTACCAGCTAGTGGGCCACATACAATAATTCTAACTTGTTTAAAAATCTATCATTTATTCACAGTTTGCTGAGTGCATCTTGCTTGGTTGTTCAGTGTCATTTGACAATTCATCCTTAAGCATGAATGCCACAAGAGAGCAGATTGCTGAATGTCTTCTTCAGAATACAGGTTAGACTTCTTATTAGGATTTTTTACAATAATTATTTGTGAAGTGGCTGGAGGCAAATGCATGTTACTGTGTTCACTCTACTCTGCAATTCAAAAATGTATTTGTCATGTAAAAATTGCTGATCATTGTGAACTTGATGATGTTATACACTTTTTTTTTTGTAGAAGACCTGATTGACCTTTGTCAATTCTGTGGGGAGCAGGCTGGTGACACTAATTGGGTAAGTGGTTATGTTTAACATGGTCCTTCTCCAAAAATATGTGGCTTTAAGACACTTAAAATTTGAGTTTTCACTTAAAAGTATAGCTTTTCAAGAAACAATAAAATCTTGTGAAATTACACAGTAAATGTAAATTAGTTTGAAAACATCCAGGTGTTAAGTTGAGTGATTATGAACAATTTTGAATACTGCTGCGTGACTATGTCAATATTTTTTTCTTTTTTCTTTTGTCTATACAGATTGGCTGTAACATTTGTCCAAGATGGTGCCACAGGGGCTGTGTCAACAAACCTAGAAAAAAGCAGTATTTGTGAGGCCTGCCAGTAAAGTCTATTCTTCACCCTGGTGTCTTGTACATATATTAGTTCTTCTTGCATGTATATAGTTTTTAATGTTTTGGTCTTACAAGCATCTGTTTTTATTTTAGCACTAAGTATTGAAAAATAAACACGTTGAAAGTAATACAAAGTTCTGTTTTGATTTGTATTTTTTTGCATCTATGTTTTTTGGGGAAATATTAAGAAAACCCTATGTCCAACCACATTTATTTTATCGAAGATGAGAACACTCCTAAACTTAAGAAATCTAATCCTGTAAATATAACCCAGAAGAGTGTAAAACAATTAAAGTCAGGCAGAAAGAGCCATTCAGTAATAAGATTTTGACTGTAATCACTTTTTGGCAATAGGAAAACTGCGTTGTACTAGTTATACGGGTCCTATAGAGGTGTTTAAAGTCATAAAAATGGGTTAGTTGTTTACTAATCATGTAAATAAATCTAACAAGAGGCCTATAAAGTTAAACTGAAGCAGAAAATGTATGTCAGTAAAAAGGTATTGACTGTAATCACTTTTTGGCAATGGGTGAACTGCATTATACTGGTCATATGGAGATGTTTAAAGTCATAAAAATGGGTGAGATGTTTACTAATCCTGTAAATACAACCCAGAAGAGTGTAAATAAATTAAAATCAGACAGACAGAGCCACTCAGTAATGAGATATTGAGTGTAATCACTTTTTGGCAATGGGTGAACTGCATTATACTGGTCATATGGAGATGTTTAAAGTCATAAAAATGGGTGAGATGTTTACTAATCCTGTAAATACAACCCAGAAGAGTGTAAAGAAATTAAAATCAGACAGACAGAGCCACTCAGTAATGAGATATTGAGTGTAATCACTTTTTGGCAATGGGTGAACTGCATTATACTGGTCATATGGAGATGTTTAAAGTCATAAAAATGGGTGAGATGTTTACTAATCCTGTAAATACAACCCAGAAGAGTGTAAAGAAATTAAAATCAGGCAGACAGAGCCACTCAGTAATGAGATATTGAGTGTAATCACTTTTTGGCAATGGGTGAACCACATTAAATTGGTCCTATAAAGGTGTTTTAAGTCATAAAAATGGGTTAGATGTTTACTAATCATGTAAATACAACCCAGAAGAGTGTAAAGAAATTAAAATTAGGCAGAAAGAGCCATTCAGTAAAGAGATATTGACTGTAATCACTTTTTGGCAATGGGTGAACTGCATTGTACACTGGTCATATGGAGATGTTTAAAGTGGTAAAAATGGGTTAGTTGTTTAGTAACCTGTAAATACAACCCAGAAGAGTGTAAAGAAATTAAAATCAGGCAGACAGAGCCACTCAGTAATGAGATATTGAGTGTAATCACTTTTTGGCAATGGGTGAACCACATTAAATTGGTCCTATAAAGGTGTTTTAAGTCATAAAAATGGGTTAGATGTTTACTAATCATGTAAATACAACCCAGAAGAGTGTAAAGAAATTAAAATTAGGCAGAAAGAGCCATTCAGTAAAGAGATATTGACTGTAATCACTTTTTGGCAATGGGTGAACTGCATTGTACACTGGTCATATGGAGATGTTTAAAGTGGTAAAAATGGGTTAGTTGTTTAGTAACCTGTAAATACAACCCAGAAGAGTGTAAAGAAATTAAAATCAGGCAGACAGAGCCACTCAGTAATGAGATATTGAGTGTAATCACTTTTTGGCAATGGGTGAACCACATTAAATTGGTCCTATAAAGGTGTTTTAAGTCATAAAAATGGGTTAGATGTTTACTAATCATGTAAATACAACCCAGAAGAGTGTAAAGAAATTAAAATTAGGCAGAAAGAGCCATTCAGTAAAGAGATATTGACTGTAATCACTTTTTGGCAATGGGTGAACTGCATTGTACACTGGTCATATGGAGATGTTTAAAGTGGTAAAAATGGGTTAGTTGTTTAGTAACCTGTAAATACAACCCAGAATAGTGTAAAGAAATTAAAATCAGGCAGACAGAGCCACTCAGAAATGAGATATTGACTGTAATCACTTTTTGGCAATGGGTGAACTGCATTGTACACTGGTCATATGGAGATGTTTAAAGTGGTAAAAATGGGTTTGTTGTTTAGTAACCTGTAAATACAACCCAGAAGAGTGTAAAGAAATTAAAATCAGGCAGAAAGAGCCACTCAGTAAAGAGATATTGAGTGTAATCACTTTTTGGCAATGGGTGAACTGCATTATACTGGTCCTATAGAGGTGTTTAAAGTGGTAAAAATGGGTTAAATGTTTACTAATCATGTACATACAACCCAGAAGAGTGTAAAGAAATTAAAATTAGGCAGAAAGAACCATTCAGTAAAGAGATATTGAGTGTAATCACTTTTTGGCAATGGGTAAACTACATTGTACTGGTTATACTGGTCCTATACAGGTGTTTAAAGTGGTAAAAAGGACTGGATAGTTGATATTGCAGCACAGAGCAGGAAAAATCCACTCTTTAATATGACTGCAAGATGAAGAATTGCCTTTATTTAATTAATCCACATCGGTTGTGTAGCGAAACTCATTTAGACGTAGGAACATTTCTGAACATATATCTACATTAATGTGTCGCATTTGAACTTCCATGGTTTCATGACGTAAGGTTACAGTTTTACAACGCAGTTACGACCGAGGACTGTTTTAATTTAAAGCGTTTTACATGACAATGGCTTCCTTTGACTCTTATTGCAATTATTTATTTAAAAATCCACCAAACCCTTAAATCTGACAAAGACATACCTTCGCTTTTATCTCGGGGATACATGTACTATATACTTTTTGCATTTTAAGACGATTTGATATCGAAATTACCCACATTAGTCGCACAGAAACTGCGATGAATCCTGAACAGGCTGTGCGCGCTCCCGCGGATCGTAATCAGTTTCTGGCAGACAGTCACTTTTTGGCACAACACCTGTTCAACTCCACCACTGCCGACGAAAACTGCGTGACGGCTAACGATAGTCATTTACAGCGAAAGGATGCGTTTTTAGTGAAACAGGAGCACAGAGTTTGCAGCGCATAGTGGATCATTAAATAGAGAAAAATGGAAAGATTCCATCGGAAAAATAAATTAACATTCAAGTGTCAGAGCAGATGCTGATTTACCATGAAACTTTGTGGAGTTTGCCCTTAGTTGACGCTAATATCGTCTTACAGTATCCCATCCACGACTAATGTATTTGGATTTGAAGTACGTTTGTGACATCATACGCAGATCTGTAGTATGATGAGGCATACGCACTTTTTAGACTACATTATGCATAGAGGATTAAGCTGTGTATACTGGTCAGTGAGGATAACGATTTTCGTTTCATACTTATCGCTGATCATTGCAGTGTGACATGCGGCACAACTTAGAGTACAACTTTGCCACAGAATAAAATTTAAATGATGGAATATCGTATTTAATATTGTATCAGATGTTGCTGCAAAGTGCATCAGGGTGCCTGAATGAGTAGAACTCCAAGTTTTGGGTGCAGATTGCTGCCGCCATGCTGCCTCCGAGGAGTCTGTAGGCTATACGCTCCTAGCGTTGCACTAGGGCCACTCTGGTTTCCTCCAGAAACATGCATTTGGGCAAATGGGTTTGGCTTCTAATTTTTCATAGGATGCAATTGCATTTGGCTGTATGCCTTGTGATGGACTGACATCCTGTCCAGGGTCCTTCCATGCCCTGTACACTGTGTCTCCTGGGATAGGCTGTCCGTCATCCTGTACAGTGCAGAAGGTGGATGAATGAATGGGTGGTACAGTTTAAATGAAGACGAATATAATGGCTACATTACACATTCACTCTGGTATCAGTTTTGTAACAGCCAGTCATAATATGAAGGGCATATAGCGATCCAGTGAACGTGACAGAAGTATATGGCATAAATATGAACATAATGACACAATGACAGCCTGCAAAAATCAGTATGGGTTTTATGTTTTTTGTAGTTATTTATTTGTTCAAAACGGCTAAAATGACCTTCCCCTGCTGAGTGTTAGTTGTATTCGATCATTAGTTTTTTTTTCTTTTATACCCTGATGAACTTAATTACCCGAGTAATCGTTTTATAAGCTTGTAATAATTTGCAATGTTTCATTCTATTTCTCTAAAATCGTCTGTATTTGCACAATTTAAAAATTAACTCGGGTTTGTTGCTTTATCGTCACAGCAGACTTATCTGACGGGAACAGGCGGATAGTCGTATATATTCGGGATTATCCGCCTGCTACGTTACAACTTTTTTTCACCTACCTTGTGCGGTTTTATTGAATGATAGTCTGGTGTTTTGTAAACCTTTGGTATACTCATTTACATTTTACACATTGCATTTTCAGATTACCCCCCTGATTTTTAGAAACTTGCTGTTCTTTTTCTTCCATCCTTCCAGAAACTGTTAAACCTCTATCATCGTTATGCGTACATTTTAAGTAATATGATTGTAGTCCATGCACGTTGTTCTGTAATCTTTTTTTAATAACCGGAAGTGTAATTGAGTTGTATTGCCGAATCAAAAGAATCGCTTAAGATGACATTTGCGGGGATAAATTAAAATCAGATTTTTGCCTAATGCGAAATAAAAAAAACTGACATTAGCACATCATTTGGATGCGGGACAGATGCGCACTGGGCGAAAAAATAAATGTAATTTTATAGGCCTAATTAATATTTTGGGGACAATGGATACAACAACTAATTTAGCCCGCTCTTTAAAATATCTCACCCAGATGTTTATTAACACACCTAAGTGGATTTAAAGAGATTAATCAAGATCGTCCTAGACCAAAAACGATAAACGTGCTCACCTGTTTCCTGCCAAGAACGATCCACAACTTTGCTTTTCAAGCTTCTAATTGTATCTTCTCTGCAACAAATTCCCAAACTATTACTAAGAAGCAAATCCGTATCGCGTTGTTGCTTCTGTGTATATCAAAATCCTTTTTTTGAAATTCCTTTCCTACTGGATAATTTACTCTGCATTTTCATGTTAGATCATTTGTTTGCCCCTCGACACCTCCTACCTCTCAGCTCCCCCTGCAAACAGTAATCCTCTCTTTGCGCGCTCTCGCTGCCTACACGCGGGCGGGCACCTGAGCGCGAGTACACGCTCTGGAAGTGTGTGGGTGAGTGAAGGCGGGAGAGCTTGTCAACTTGATTGTGTCTCCCTTTGTGCACATTTGTGCGTCTTCCACCAGTGCGTACTCTCCTTCCATTTTTGCCTATTCCTTTTATCAGTGCATTTAGCTGGTTGCATTTATAAAATAATACTTCGGTGTCTACTGCTGTTGACCAAATGCGTTCACTATTAACCCTCCTGTGTCTTCTGTTCCTATATCTGTTCCCTTCATTTTTTTTGCCCCTTCCGTCCTTTAAATCTTTGGTTTTTCTCTGACACACCACTTTCTGGTGTTTTAGTGAACACCTGGAAACGTTCCTAGATACTTAGGATATTCGACTACTTTCAAACCTCTTAATGGCTCCTCTGGTTTTCATTTGCGGTGGGAACGGCCAAAATCTCAATCCTGCGTCATAATGATAAATCACTGTGTTTTTAATATCTTTGTTTTTTGCCTAAGCCTACTCATTTAGCTTCTGGACAGTTTCACGCCCACTTCTATTCAGAAATCAATGCGTTTAAAAATAACTTCCATTAACCGTGTCATTTAGGCAGATAGCAGGAGGGAACGTTAGTTTCCATGGTCACTATAAAAACACCACGAGTGTTATTATACAGAGGAAAGTTCCCTCAATACTTAACAACAGTCTTAACATGAAATAAGTCGTTTATATAATGCGTGGATTGCCTAAGATGATTTTCCATAATTGACAATATTCTTTAATGCTTTAAGAGGATGGAGATGGTTCTGGTAACTGATGTATTGTAGAACGATACTTGGGCAAGACTTCGGCAATCAAAACTCATCTTAAGGAGGATATAAAATTTCACAGCTCAGACTCCATGTCAGAGTGCACACTTTGAGCTACTTCAGATTTTACAAACTGCGTTAAAACTGAAAGGCTCTTGCGCTTGGCTGAATGTATAGTTCAGTTCTTCTTGACTGGTTTGTTTCCTGGATTGAATCAGCACACAGCAAGGACTCAGTACGTGAGTGAAATTCAGGTCCTTTTGATTCAAATGGTAGCTTACAAATCCTGTCCTATAGCTCAACGCGTCCTCCCTGACATGGAATAGGCGAAAACCCTAGTCTACACACTCAGAACAGAGTGTAATGACGGGAAATTCGGCGTAAATATGTAAAGAATAATGGAAAGTAGATGACATAGTTCACAGGAAGGTGAATGGATAAATGTAACCATGTAGCCAAAGCACAGATTTTAAAAGGAGTACCGCGCCAGAGTACAGTGCGTGATGGACAAAGCGCAAGTGTGACTGAGGGGCAGAAGGGGGTGGGATATATAACGGCGCTGGTGCAGGTAGCGGAACACCGGCAGGGGATGCTGGAACAGAGCGAACGTATCAGAGGAGGGATTCGAGGGCTGGTGGTAGTTAGTGCCAGAGCGCCGGGCATTTCGGGTGAAAGATGTCCTAGGACTAAATTGGCGTCTATTCATAGCCCGTAAGCCGCCAGAGCGGCAGATTAGTTGTCGTGACCTTTCGACTGGCGCACCTTGCTGAGGGCGGGTGGTCTGCTGTCCCCGCCACGTTACTGGCTCCGTAGCCCTCCTTCCGTGACCGTCGCCCTGCCTGCGGTGCGCATCACTTCCCTCTGCACTTCACCTTACCGCCACGAACGATTAGAAAAAGCCCGAAGCAAAACGGACACCGTCTCGGTTTCCCTACCAGAACAAAACATGCATTTTTCACAGGATGACATTCATGCCCTGCATCACTGTGTGTTTGCAATTTTAGTATTAAGGCACGTGACTTTCGCCAAGCAAGTTTTGGTACTTCCAAACCCGCTTTGGATAAAGTGTACACGACGACGACAACGATTTGGCTTCTGCAGCAGCATAGTTTATTATGTGAAGGTAACTGAAGTAGTGGCCCGCTTTGTTGACGCTTCAGATGCAGGGGGAGAGCTTTGTTACTTTTTGAGGAAAAAGTATGCTTCACTTTAACTACTGCAGATTTCTAAAACCGTATAGTTTGAGCTTTTGGTACGAGGAAGAATAATATTGTACCGATATTAGATTAAAAAGCACGTTTTAAATAAGACCGAGTTACTTCATTTAAGTGCCATGTGAGACTGACGGCGATAAAAAGAGACAAATGATGGATGAGACGAAACGGCACGTTTTATGAATTCTGACATAGACGATTAATAGTGGGAGAAGTCAAATTTAATTATGCATCTACGCTTACCCCATAACATTCATATTCTTGTAGATGTATTTTTAAAAAACAACAATTATTGGATAATGACGCGCAGACTTGCGTGAATAGCTGTTCTGGCGCGCAGGTTCATTTTCAACTCTGTAACTGAGGCAGGATTTAGCGCTGAGGCTGCAGGATTTCAGTCCGCTAAAGGGAGCGAGGACGGTGATTTACGGCACAGAGACAGAGGCTAAGGATTATGACACTGGCCGCCAAAAAAAATGGGAGTTTGGAAGCAGGGCGGAGGCGAGGGGATAATTAATTTGGGCAGTGTGTCAGGCATTTAATGGGATTACAGGAAAGTCACAGTTGAGAGGAAAGGGTATAATATTAGAGATATCAAAATAGTACCTAAGAAAGGGAGGAGCAGATTTTGTGGATGTGTATGTGGTATATAATGGCGTTGTTCCGTGATGGATACGTCAGCTTTGCTATGTTGAACGGGAAACGTATAACACAAACTGTATATTTGTGATAACATTTCAAAATACAGTCAGTTTACATGATTGAAGCATTACTGAAAGGCTAATGTATACTTTTGGATATTTTCATACTACTTAAGGTGTGGCCTACATGCAGTTCGCACGTGAATGTTCATATTTGCCACGTCATTGGAAAGTCGCGCTCATTACTCATTATATAGTCGGATTCATTATTAGTTCTACTTGTTTAAAAGTAGTTTTGAATCTTAAATATAATCTGAAAGATATAGTATTAAAATGAATGACTTGGACAGTAGAATACTCAGCTTTGGCATTTTGCTTGAAAATTGAGCAATTCACAATTGAAAATAATTCTATTTTTTAAAATTGTACCCAAAAATGTACCCAACATCATCAATAATATCTGAAATGCTTTCACGTAGCAAAAATAGGCCTCATGCTGATAGATAGATCCTTCCATCTAAACAACTGTTTTTACTCTCATTAGCTATATTTAGTTACCTGGATGAGATTATTGCAGAGTGCTAATGTTGCCTAACTGCTGGTACGTGGATGTAGTTAATGACTGCCCTCACAGCACGGTAGGTGGCGCTGTGCACCTTTTCACCGCACGAAAGTGTGCTGCTAAATCCGTAGAAGAAGACAAAATGCAGAGCTCGCCGTGGCTGTAAGGTATGCTTGTGGAACTGGGCATCTAAAGAACTCGTAGACGCAAGATCAACATCTCATAGCAAGAAGTAACAACTGCCTTTAAAAAGGACTCCTGAATTTGAAGGCAACCATTGTCCACTAACTGCTCACAGAATCAGAAAGTGGAGTTAGTTCAGTTTTACGAAGCAGGCCTTTTGATTCGGTACAGAACTTAGGGACAATGCAAATTATTATTTCAGTTATTTAAACTTCGTAACGATTTAGAAATCACTGTGTCAGCCTGCGGTTTGTTTTTTTGCTGCCGATAGCAATACGATTATTGTTTTTCGCGCTCATTTTGTTGAACAAAGTTAGTCGAAATGAACATTTTTCGCATTTTGGGTGATATGTCACATCTTGTGGCCATGTTAATTTTGTTTGTCAAGATCTGGAGGTCAAAATCCTGCGCTGGTATGTACAATACTGATTATAGTTGCATTCTACTAAGATAAAAGTCTGTTCAGAAGTAAAACATAATGAATGCTATCCATATATAGTATGCAGTGAACATTGACATTTGATACGGAGTTTTGGTATGAATTACAAATCTTATGAATTATTGTGATTTTGCCTAGTATATAATAAATAATAAATGCATTTCAGTTGGCCTGTATATTTCTTTGGGTGATTGGGTTTGTACAGGAATAAAATAGTAGAATTCGATTTGTAACATAGTCACGTGTTATTGCATAATAAAATAAGCTTTCTCTCCGTCTCCTGGGAACTGAGGTGTGACGTGGCGGCTGCAGCGTGGCATAACATCCTTCTGTTTCTTTTCGCTGCCTGTATGTTATTGTACTTTTGGGGTTTTTTTCCTTAACGGGTTTGCTGGTCCCTGCTGTTTAAATTAAGGAAGAAATCAGTCGGGAGTTTCTCTTATGACCGGATGCGCAATAACTTCAGCACTGCCTTAAGGAACCGCAGATTTGCAAACGTCAGTTTATTCTATACATGCACATTAATAAAAAACGAATAACAATCTTCTCTCGACAGGTATCTCTGGGAAGAGCCAAGTCCTGTTTGCCCTAGTTTTCACCACCAGATACCTGGACCTGTTCACTTCTTTTATCTCAATCTACAACACTGTCATGAAGGTGCTTTCTTTGAAAGTTTTGGAGTCAGCTCTTTGAAATCTCCTCCTGTTTCATTTGATATGGACGTTGAACTAATTTTTAAAAAGCCAGGGAACTGTTTGAGAATCCTGTTTATTTTTAGTTTGTCATATTGACAAAGCCCTTTATAAGGAAGCCTGAGTTTGTTCACACAGCCAAACCAGTTTTTCCTTAGCAGACACATTTATTTCAAGCTGCATTCCTTAGTATAAATGTATAAAGCTCAATATTTACTATAGTAATTCAGATTAAGTTAAAGAAACTAAAGCAGCAAAACATTCTGATAGTCAGAATGACAGTCTTGTTGCTGTTGTGACTTTTTCAATGATCATTACACCTCATCAGAGGCAATTCTAACAACTCTGGGCCCCTAGGCAAAAAAAACAACTAAATGGGCTCCCCCAACATGGTACAATGTATTACCATTATTCTAACATGACATCTAAATTAATATCAACAAATACAATTTAATAAACACAGTCCAGATAGTAAAAATCCAGACCAATATTTTGTTTCAGCCGGCCAGTTGAGTATAAAGAGTCACAGTCACAGAGGACTCAACTGTTTGGTTAAAACAAAATCTTGGTCTGTATTTTTACTTTCTGGACTTGAACTATCCACCTCTGCAGTTTTGTGAAAAACATAATACACAAATAAAGCAAATCTGTCGTTGCAATGTGCTGTGCAATCGACCGCCCTCGGGAGCCCCCTGCCAGCTCAGGACCCCCAGGCATTTCTTGTCTGTCCTATCACTACAGCTCTGAGCCTCAGGTAACGTTGTTGCACTATGTGAATCGTATGTCTCCCTTCCACTAATTCAGGTTGTGTTCCTGGTTCTGGCCTATGCCACAATCGAGCTGATCTACCATCGCTTTCGAAACACTTACAGCTCTGAGAGCGACACCTTCCGGGTGGAGTTTGTCCTTGTTCCCGTCACTGGGTTAGCCTTCATCGAGAACTATTCCTTCACCCCGCTGGAGGTGAGTGGCTGAGACCCGCTGGATTTTAATTCGGGGGAAGAGTTCGGATCTGGGCTACGACAGTGTGGCTTCTGTTCAGACACCATGTTCAGAATACGGATGGTTGGGTGTATCTGTGTGAATGTAGTGCTTGGCTTCCTCTGGTCTTCCATACCCATTTGCGTGTTTCTTGGTCAGGTCCTCTGGACATTCTCCATCTACCTGGAGTCTGTGGCTATTTTGCCGCAGCTCTTCATGATTATCAAGACGGGCGAGGCGGAGTCCATCACCACACACTATCTGTTCTTCCTGGGCCTTTATCGAGCCCTCTATCTGGCCAACTGGGTGTGGCGTTACCACACGGAGAGCTTTTTCGACCAGATCTCCGTCGTCTCCGGTGTGGTGCAGACCATATTCTACTGTGACTTCTTCTACCTTTACATCACTAGAGGTTAGTTGCAGCAGAAGTGTCTATTTTGTGAAATATCGATTAGCTGAATGTCGCTAAAATGCTAACGGAATGCATGTGAGCGTATGTATCTAATGGATTAGTTCATTTCTGTCTTGCTACAGTACTGATGGGCAGTGGAAAGATGGCCTTGCCGATACATGTATGAGCAACCACTACATCCTGCTTCAAACAGGACTCTCCTATTCATATCCTTCCCATACCCCTGACTCTCTACATGGATTCCAATCACAGCTCATCCACTCTTTCGTTTGTTTGTGTTCGTTTGTAAACAAGAATTCTGTTTCAATATATACTGGATAAAAAAGGTTTCCGTATTCCGCATATACATTTCAGCACAGTTGAGTTAAATATTCAGTTGCTTTAACCACTGCTTTAAACATTTCACACAGATAACAGTAAAATAATGAAAACCGATGTAATCTCCCCTATTATTCTTGAAATGGTTTGATCCACTGGAGAATAGTTTATATATTTGGGTGTTCATATATCTGTTGTGTATGCATGTGTGTTTTGATACTGGTGTAATTCTGTGTACAATATGTATAAACATAAGTATCAGAAAATTTTAACATATAAAACTGTATTCTGATCTTTTTTTATCAGAGCGTTTGTTGTATTATAACTAACATTTTCGGAAAATTTTGGTTCTTTTCCAAGACACTGAGCTTTGATAATTTTGGATATATGGCTGACTGGTAGGGATTGACTGTGTATCAACCATGTTACCATTTAGCACTCTGAATGAGTAAGTTGTTTATGCAAATTAATAAATTACAGACTGAAAATAACTGTTTTACATGGTAATTTCTTATTGTAAGATGTGTTGGTTTTTGTTTGCTTGTCCATTGAGAGCTAGTGAAAATGTATCTGGGCTAGTGCATTTTATTACAGAAGCAGCCCACTTGGCTGGTAGCAAAAATGTTCATGTTCCACCCCGATACCCACATAAACATTTCACGCAATGTTTGGCTCATCGAACACGAGTTACTTGCACATTTTGTGTGTGTTGCCAACATCGACTGATGTCAATTTTTGTTTCTTGTGCTGGAAATAGTTCTGGGGCGTTAGCATCTTCATGTTGACGTGGAATTTGCACATTTTTGTTCGGTGTCGCTGAAACTGATACCACATGCGTGCTCATTCGAAGCCATCATACCGAATATATCGTTTGCAATAGATGTACAAAGCAGTGTCAGTCAGCCCATTGTGGGAAATACGTGGCAGCCTACAGCGCCATCTTATCAGGGGGTACTGACTTGGCATCCACCTTTGGTGAAGTTTTTTTGTTTGGGGTGGGGGGGAGCTGGGGCCACTGTCTTTCAAAATTGAAGTATGATTTCATGTACTAACATTACATGTTCAGACTACATACTAAACACAAAGAAACACTTGTCTAAATGTAGCCTTTTGATTTCAGAAAAAAATGAATCCTGAAACAACGTATTTTTATGTTCTTTTTTTTGCCTGTTAGTAAAAACATTTGCATGTTAGACTGTCAAAGTTAACACACTAGCATTCATTTTAAAGTCATTACGCATGATAATTTCTTTGTGTTACCACATGTTTTAATTTCGATACCCCAATGGGAGAAAAGTATGACCAAAGACCTGTGGTATCAGCAAGACGGATCGTGTTTTGGTAGGTCCCCATTAGGATGAAATGTCTTCAGAAGGTGGTTTTCAACTGGTTTGTGTTTTGTTTTGGCTGTAATCTTTTCCTACATTTAAAAATGAAATATCAATTATGCACTGATTTTGCTAGGACTTTTATTATGAAACATAGGGAATATTCTTTTGACCATGTCTTCCTGTACAGAAGCCCAGCAATGGTGCGTGAAAATTACCTCCTCAGACCTTGTTATCCTGCATATTTCTATCGGCCAAAAACCATCCCTGCACCTCTTACCTATAGTGTCACTCAATTAGCAAAATGCAGACCACATGGACCCGCTATCGATGTCCCGGTCAATCAGTGCAGGAAAGTCTTGCGGTGCTTGTACAGCACCTTGCTGCCCTCCCTCACGGCGCCCCCTAGTGCCTTGGCTGCTGATGTCAGGGACAGTGGGCTGGAGGCCAGTTGCACTGCCTTTTTCACCACCTTCCCTTTCTTTGGACTCTCCCCTTTGCTGAGGATTCCCACCCCCTCGGCTGCCCCCTTGCCAAAGGCAGTGATCATTTCGCACCAGAAGAGCCTCTCCGCTTGCTTCCTGGCTTTCTCCTCTTTCCACTCGTCCAGCTCCCCCTTACTCTCTGGTCCTTCCCCATCCACCTCTGACCTTCTATCCACCATTAATTGCTCCTGCACCTCCCTTATTGCCCTCTCTGCCTCCTGAAACATCTCATTGGTGTAAAAGCTGCCCCCATTTGCTTCCACCATCTTGTCTATCTTCTCCAGCAGCGTGGAGACTTGGTCCTGGTTTCCTAGTGCAGTGTTGTTGAAGACATGACACCCTCCCCGGCAACGGCGGACGAACTCCTGAAGCTCCTCGCTCTCCGCCATGTACTCCTCAATGGGCTTCTCCCTCAGCTGGTCCCCCCAGGTGAAGAGGACCATGGTGAACTCTAAAGCCCTCTCCCCGTAGGTCACCTCAATCCACTGCAGGGCATCTTTCTCCTCCTGCGTGAGCCTCCCCACCTGGAGCACTACCAGAAAGGCATGGGGGCCTGGCAAAGACAGGAGGACGCACCGGGCCATCTCCCCCGCCACCTGCTGATTGGATCGCCGGGTGTCAAAAAAGCCTGGCGTGTCAATGACCGTGACGCACCTCCCGGACACACAGCTGCTCCTCCGTTCACACTGGCTTGTTACGGACCTGGGAGACACCTCAGCCTTGAACGATTCACTACCCAGGATGGTATTTCCAGAAGAACTTTTCCCAGCGCCGGTCTTTCCCAGCAGCACTATCCTAAGCTCCGGGTCGTTTGGTGCTGCTTGCGCATCAGATTCTGTGAAAGGAGAGTCCGGTTTGTTATTACTGTTAATTATCACCTAACACGTGCACATACAAACAGCAATCCTATTTTGAGCATTGTTAATTGTGTAAACGTTCTTCTCTTACGACAATCTTAGAGCTGAAGACGATGATAAATATTGCATTTAAGAGTCAAATCGCTTACCCGGACTCGTTGCCGCGCCTCCAGATGACGCCATATATTTCTTTTCAGCCACGCGACTGCAGCTTTGTGTCGATGTCGTTCATTTAAACCACTGTGTATTTACAGTAGCTTCTGTCTCCCAGACATCTCATTTCAGTGGTCGCCGTGAAATCGAACGCGATCCGCGATCTCGGAAGCGACACGCAGACCGCATGGGGCTCGGATTGAGCATGCCCACTGCGGGGCCACTGCGCCACTGCGCTGCAGCTGCTCTGCCGGACCTCGCTTCCAGCACATTCCGTGTACCCAAGCACCGCAAGTCAGTCAAAAGAAGATAATTGATTTAAAGAATTCATCATAATGCATTATAGATACCTTCATATAATGCATTCATAAAGTATTATAAGCACGCCTATAACTTTTTATAAAAAGCATAACATTATAGCAATGCTTATTATGCATTATGAATGCTCTAAGAAGCTCTCATCTATAGTGCATTATAGAAAGATTACTACCAAAGATTATTATTTGGAGCTTTTTGGCATATAGCCTGTCTCCTTATATCTAATTTTCATGAGGACGGCAGACTTAAATTAGAAGTTGTGGCAAACTCTGCCAATCAATAATTTTTATTCCCAAAAAGTTGTTTAAATTTAATTTTAAGGAACAAAGCAAGGAAGCAATTAGTCTGAGGGAAATTGTCCGACAGATTTGTCTCGAAATGCATTAATTTCACTTTTATTATTTGGAATGTTTTCTTATCTCGGTCTTTGTAAATGGAATATTTTTTGCCACGCGTGTGATTCTTGTGAAACAGCAGAATATTAACCACCCAGTCATGGAAATTTAATATGAATTATACATTTATTATGGGATACATGGATGTAGCCAAACCTACGATATAACATTTTATATCGTTAAACCGAGAAAAGGAGAATACAATACAATCAAGTTTAAAAACATTCTGTTTTCATATCCTTCTCACCTAGTCACGTGATGCCTTATAGTGGTTAAACTACCAAAATTAGAATTTTTTATTTTAATAAACTAAATGGATTATATTTATATACACAAAAACCTTTTCTTTTACAAGGCACCCAGCATTTCTGTGAATTCGGGAAAAAAATGTACAGCAGGAAATAACTTGTCTTCCAAGCATGATATATGATACAGATATGTCATTAAAATTAGATTTAAATAGATGTGCTTAGTATGTTGTTCTCTTTGCATTGTATAAATTTCCTCATGTAACAGGGAGACACGGACGGACAGAATAAGGGACCGTTGTAATGCATTTGCATTCACTTTGGCGCGCTCCTCTGTCGGGAACTTGCCGTCAGGATTGCGGTGTGCACGTGCTGACCCACTCTACCAGACTCCGTGCCGGGAGCTTCTTCCTGGGTGTCACCTCATCCAACAGAAAATCCCCAGGATCGCTGCGTGAGGCCAGGTCACCGAAGCAGTCCCATATCCCACCATCCTCACCGAACTCCGGAATCTCTCTAGGGTTCGGCTCATCACCCGGAGCCTGGTGCTCGGACATTTTGATCACGGACTGATGGTAATAATCAATGTACCTGCTCGCATCTTTACTATGTCCTGATTTTGGCTGACAACGGTGTTCCTGAAGTCCAGATTCTCCAAGACGGTATGAAACGTCACCCATGTTATTTCCCAGACCGAGTCCATCGTACGTGTCGGTCATCCCGCCGTTTTTATTTGCCTCTAGCTGCAAGGCGGCATCAGACTGTGCTGCGAACGGACTCCTGCAACCGTCAGTGGAAAGCGGGCTTTGACATGCACCATTGTGGACTGCAGACTGAGTCCTGCCCTGGGTTTGGAGCGCACGGTAAGGCTGTCGGCCGCTGTCTGCCAGGTACACCTCTTCAGGCTTCTCCGTAATGCCATCTTCTCCGGAGGCGGTTTCCTGTACTGCTCCAGCGCCCTCTACTGGCACAGGTCCAGAGCTTTGATGTTCCCTCCTCGATTCTGAAGGGTCGATAGTGGAAAAGGGTCAATCGATGGTCACTAATACACACAAGCGCGGATAGAAGGGCCAGAATGTCTGTTTGAGAAGCCGGATCTGCCATGCAGACCTTGGGTCCCCTGAACAGTGAAAAAGCAGCGGAATAGAGAGAAATGTAGAGGGAGTCGCTTCAGAGTTCAGAGATTTTAATTCACATTTACATCCATTTAGCAGATGCTTTCCCCCCCCCCAAAGTGAGGATCCATGCTGGTTAGTATGAAGATATAAATACCAGCAAAGAGAAGCAGTGAGGTAGCAGACTGATTAATGCTTTGCTCAGTCTCCGTGCCAACCTGATGTCGCTAGCCTCGGGTGGCATGTGCCCTCCATATTACAGGCCTCGTGCTGAACGGCTGGCTGGACGCGCAGCTCGCCCCTCATGACCGAGGCCAGGGGCACCATGCCCAGGCTATGCTTGGAGCGGACGCACTGCATGGCGTCCGTGATCCAGCGCATCTCACGCCACGTCGCGTCCAGGCTCTGAAGGAGAAGTGGGAGGTAGGAAATTTAGCGGGGTGATCCAGCCGCGTGCGTCATGGCCCTGAATAGTGGCGCATTCCTGTGTTCTGTGATCCTGTCTGAGATGCGTCTTTCTCTGTATTTTCATGCGGTCGCACAGAGATGCCAGCCGACTCTGACTCACACACATACAGTGGTGGGTAGTTCAGGCCTAGAGAGTAAAAGTCCAGACCAAGATTTTTTTCCAACCATCCAGCTGAGTATAAAGAGTCTCAATCACACCGTACTCAGCTGGTTGGTTAAAACAAAATCATGGACTGGACATTTCCTCTCCGTACCCGAAATACCCACATCTGCATACATTATAACCTCAATGGAGGAATGCATCATAGATCGTTCCTGGGCGGTGGCGTCTCACCTGTGAGAGGCGAGTGATGTGGCTGAGGCGATCCTTAGCCTCCTCTATCTCCTTGCTGTCCAACGCCTCTCGCAAGGCCTGCTGGGAAAGATGGCCGTCCAGTTCCAGTCTCACCCAAGCTTGGCAGTACTCGGACAAGAATTCCTTTTCATAAGTCCAGAAATGCACTGAAATGAACACGAGTGTGTGTGGGGGGTGTGAAAGAGAGAGGGAGAAATAAATAGACATTAATGTTTTTGCTGCCTTTATAATACAAATAATGAGAGGCTTATTCAGAACACCAGTGCTTGTAAAACACAGTCCTGCATAGTAATGGCCATAAATAAGATAAATCCACTTGGGCAAAGTCCTCCATCATTACTCAGCTATTAGAGCACTGGTACTATGCTATTACTATAGCATTACTCAAATTAATACTCAGCTGATGTTTTTGTTACTAGCCAGCACAGTTCTTACCCAGCTCAAAGATCTGCAGGGGCAGAGTGAGGCCTGGTTTCTGCGAGTCCTCTGGCAGCCTGGGGGTGGCACTGAACTCCTCACTGGGAGGTAGCAATAGCAGCATGGAAATACCCTCCCCGAACTGCAGCAGCTCCTGTGTGTATATGCGGTACTCGTGTGCCTGAGGAGCACGGAGGGGAGGGAGAGGACAGGAAGGTGAGAGGAGGGGTCAGGGTGGGAACACCACGGGCCCAGATGGAAGCTGCGGAGATGCCAGCATTACTACGGTTTTCTGTTATTTGTAGATGTACAATACTGTGCAAAAGTCTTAGGCAGTCAAATTCTTGTTTAATTTCATTGTGTTACTGTTAATTTGTATGTTCTAATGTTTAATTTCCTTTTTTCTGAACAAATATATACTTATTACATGGACTAATAAACTAAAACACTTTCTTTGACTGCCTAAGACTTTTACACAGTACCGTGGCTGAAATCTGAAATCCTGCGCCTTTTTACAGAATGCCAGTGGCGCCCCCCGCAGGCCAGGCCGGCGATCGTACCCTGTGGAGCGGGATGCACAGCTTGTTTAGCAGTTGGGTGATGGCGACCCTCAGCGATTTCACAAAGTCCCCGGGCACAGTGACCTCCAGTCTGGCCGGCTCCTGATTTGCTGAGATGGACTGACCTCTTCCGTCATCACCAATCACCGACAGGCTCTGTAGCCACGCCCACTCTTCCCTTTCCAAGTACAAAACCAAAAAATTACCATTATTATTATTACACACAAATCAATTAAAATAAGGGTAGCTTTATCCCACTGTGGCGATGAATCCCACACAGCACAAATCAGCTCACACTCCATCAACTGTGTTAAAATCCCCCCTCCCCCCGCAGCAGTAGCCCCTCCAAGCCTGATATGTTATTAGAGGAAACCCATTTGGGCAATGTGTGCCTGACAGACCCGTGATGCTATTCTAGGACTGTGGGCTGTGACGAGAACAAGCTATTCAGCCTGAAACCCTCCAGCTGAAAAAAGCGGGGGGGGGGGGGGAGAATAGGATGCAAGACAGAATATGCTCATAGATCACAATGCTCTGAGCCACTGCACAGCCCATAATAATATCCAACCATCAACCATCCATCCATCCTTCCAGCCGCTCATGTGCATGTGGACACTTTCCACAGGCAGTGTAGAACACAACGTGAGCCCCCCCCCCCTGGTGGGGTGCCAGCCCATCATGGGGCACACAGTCACACACCCACAATCACACACTGTGGGCAGTTTCGAGGTGATTCGCCCATCTGCGTGACTGTGGGCGGAAACCATAGGGAAACCTTACACAGGGAGAAGATACCTCCACATACTGCCGAGGCAAGATTCGAACCCACAAGCCTGACGACTGTGGCTCCCACTGAGCCACGCGATAGTATTTCATTACTGTATCACACGTAACAGCATGTGACAGTCCAACAAAAGGCGCCTCTCTGGGGATGTGGGATTTAAGTCCGTGTCGCTGCGATACCGTGAGACGTGGGCGTTGTGCCGGACCCTGGCGTGGCACAGGAGGTTGGGCAGCTTCTGAGAAACCAGGACTCGGATCTGCTCCACCAGGCTGCGCAGCTTGAGGACGCCCACGTAGAGGCCTGGGTTAGCCCTCTGAATGCTCTGCCTGTGGTGGAGGAGTTTCTCCTGGGGCGGGGGCGTAAAGACGGGGTGGGGGTGTCAGTAAGGTCTCCCCCCCCCCGGATTTCAGAGGACGTACCGGCACACTGAGGCAAGAAAATACGAGAAACCTGTTTGGAGCTAAAACTCACATCAGAAGGAGAAGGCAAGACCGAGGATAAGGCGCCGGGAGGTTACTGTTTCTAACCAACAGCCGGGAGCTGTTGTTGCACTCCAGAACCAGCAGGTTTGGGTGCTATAGTAGTTGGTAAAAGCCATTCAGTTGCCTGCAGCTAAAAATAATGGGGTCCAACACGCCGCGCTAACACCGACCGTGAGGTCATGTGATCACCTTCAGGTGCTCGGTCAGCACTTCCATGGCCGTGGGGGTGGGCGTCAGCATGGGCCTGCTCCTGTCCAAGCAGGAGAGGGAGGCCCAGTGGAGCAGGTGCTCAGGACACTGGGCCTCCGGCAAGCATTCCTTGAAGGTCACCAGCAAGACGTTGCCATGGTTATCCTTCAGGGGCTCGTAGTATACCTGACCCAGATCCTCGGTGCCGAGGGAGGACTAAGAGGGAGAGAGGGATCAGGGACTGGGGTGGCAATGGGCAGAGGGACCTACCCTTTGTCCTTTCTTTGTTTTTTTTACCTGCAGCTGTGTGACAGCTTGTAGGATGTTGCGCCTGCTCTGAAGGAGGGATGAGGAGGAAGACAACGATGAAGAGAGGGCTTGTTGCAGGCAAGGAACCTGCTGCCAAGCGCAAGAAAGCTGAGGCAAAGAGAGAGAGTTAAATTAGGTAGAGTAAATAGAGCTCTTGTAGCAATTAAGGCAGTTCACTCATGTTTGAAAGTCACATTACAGGTGGGGAATTGCATGCCACCGTGAAGCTGCACGTTGGGCATAAAGCGATCAGGTATGTTGAGAGAATGAGCACCTTGGCAAACCACAGGAAGTCCTGAGTGACGGAGGTGGGACAGCTTTGGATCTCCAGCAATGGGAGCTGGTTGTTTGAGGTCAGCAGGATCTTCTCCTTGTGGTAGAAGACAGCAGCCAGATACACACCCCTAGGGAGGAGGAAAGGTGAAATGAAAAATCGAAAGAAATAAACAGTAATGAGTCTGATTCTGCTCAATATTGCAGTTGCAAGTGTAAGTCTGACCTGCCAGGGTGTTGGTATTGACAATTCCTCTGTTTCCTCTGCATTCCCACCTGCCTCTCCCTCCTACTTATGCTGCCATAGCCATATCTGCTGGAGCTTGCACATTGCACTTCATATTGCACTCACCTAACTGTTAGCACTGCCTATAGTCTCCCCTACTTTGACTAATTGCATATTTTATTTCCCCTACTCCTCCTGGGGGGTGCTGCCTGGAGCCCTCACTCTATCAAGATGTCCAGCACACCCTGCTACATGTGACGTCGCCACTACCAATGTCATCTGTGCATCCAGCTCGCCGTTCTGCCCGTGTCATCTTCCATGTATGACCCACTGCCTGCCTTCAGGCTGCCTGGCGATTGGAGGGAGCATCGGCACCGGCTTGTCATCTCCCCCCTGCTCCCCGTTTGTGTATCAAATTTTATTGTTTGGTCAGTATGACTTGGCACTTAGCCATCTCTCCGATTTGACTCTCCATGCCGGCCCCTGGAGGATGGGCTCCCCCTTTGAGTCTGATTAGGGTTAGGGTTCCCTCTGCCGGCCCCTGGAGGATGGGCTCCCCCTTTGAGTCTGATTAGGGTTAGGGTTCCCTCTGCCGGCCCCTGGAGGATGGGCTCCCCTTTTGAGTCTGATTAGGGTTAGGGTTCCCTCTGCCGGCCCCTGGAGGATGGGCTCCCCCTTTGAGTCTGGTCCCTCCCAAGGTTTCTTCCTTCTCGGGAGTTTTTCCTTGCCACTGTCGCCTATGGCTTACTCACTGGGGGCTTTGGGTGGGGATGCTGTAAAGCGCTTTGAGACTAAGATGTAATGTTGTGATAATGCGCTATACAAAAATAAATTTGTTGTTGTTTCTGCAAAAACACAACCTTAATCTCTGGTGCTGAAACAGTAGAGAAGGAGAGCCAAGGCTCGTACCTCTGCAGGAGGCTAACAAACTTCGTGGCAGAGTGGAAGAGCTGCTTGAGGCTGCGGGAAAGGGACTGACGCATACTGGTCCTCGGTCGCCTGGAGGCCTCTGTGGAGAACAGGGCGAAGGTGAGCAAAACGGGCAAGGGGAAGATGGCTGGGCATACAGTGGAGATGGAAGAAGGAACGAGTGGGAACCAAAAGTAGACAATCAGATTTAAATAGGGTCCGGAAGCTTTTTCCTTAAATATTGGTATATCTTATTCTGAAACATTATATCAAGCAGTGCATACAAAATGCACAGTTCCTGAAACCTACTATACTTTATTCTATACTACAGTATGCTGTCATTCACTATACCATACTACGGTATTCTATGCTATGCTCTGCTATACTACACTATACTATACCATACTATACTATGTTGTGCTATGCTATGCAATACTACGCTGTCAGGAGTCCTTATACTATATGAATGTGCCTCATTCTGAACACTATGCTCTCTGTGTGTACCTGTGCAGTACCCTCCATACTGCGGTTCTCTGATCTGCTCTAGTAGCCTCTTCACCTCGACAGCCTGGCTCCTGGCCCGCTGCCTGACACCACTGCACTCCCGCCAGCCTGCAGGGGGAGACGTGGCTCAAGAAAAGAGACGTTGCAGAATCCATGAAGCGTTCAGAGGATAAAAGGCTGCGGAGATGAGCCGCAGTCACACGCACTCACTGGAGGGGGCGGCACTGGCCGGCTTGGAACCCTGGGCTGGCCCCCATCCCTTCATGTTGCAGGCGCTTACTCTCACGAAGTAGCTCGTTCCCTGCGGAGAAATGCACGCGACGCAGGACTCTTAGCACTGGTGCGTGTAGCCGTGCGGAGTGTGTGGTTATGACTCTTGAGGTGTCTTACAGGCTCCAGTCCGGTGATGATGTAAGCCAGGCTGCTGGTGGCCATGACCAGGTCGGATCCGCAGATGGACTGGAAAGCGGCAGAGGTACTCCACTCCACTGTGGCAGGGATGACATTGGATTCCCATCCCTCACTGTTATACTTCAATTGTTGCTGACTGGATTTCTATTCACACGCACTCGCCAAAATTACATATCAATCTTTTAATTCAATCTATTGACCTTGCAAATACCCCATGGGGCACAGATTAGATCAGCAGAGGCTGACTGAGCAGCTGTAATATCTCGGTTTAGTCTCTTCAGCTTGTCACCCAAGCTTCCTCCAAATTATCACACTTTTCTGAAGTTCAGCATTTTACAGAATTAATGCAAGTTAGGTAGCCTGCACAATCGCACAGCATTTAAGGATGGCCGACTTACGCTTTTTGCTTCCACAAACTCTTGATTACTGGTTTAGCTGTAACTGGAACTCTGTTTTGAACAGGCAATGGTCAGTGTCACTTTAAGACACAAAGCTCCTCCCACTGCCCCACCCACCTTTAAAGCAGGAGACCAATCCCGTAGCATTTCCGATTGCCTCCTTGAAGGACACGGCCAATGAACCAGCCCCAGTCACCTGCAGTGAGACCGAGCTGGGCGGGCCTGGGAGAACTGGGAGCAGGGGATAGAAAACCCACACACACACACACACACACAGACTGTAAAACAGGGTCACCAAGATTCCTTGCTTGTGTGCTTTTCATGGAACGTAAGCTGAGAATCCAGCTCAGATTGCTACTTTCAATAAACCTGATTACTGTTCAATCCAAGCCACCAAACTTGTATGTCAGTATTGGTGGAAGTGGCATTGCTACTTTAGCCCTGCACCCTACATGATATAGAATAGAATAGAATGATCTTATTGACCCCCATTGGGATACTGTCATTTTGTCTATCCCATCTAGCTGCCTTGAGATACATTCACAAGTGACAGCAAGCTTGGGGGCCACAGCACAGGGTCAGCCAGCATGCAGCACCCCTGGGGGCCTCAGTCTGTTGGCCCTGGAATTTGAACCGAAGCCCTGCTGTTCATGGGCAGTGAGTCCTAACTCATCTATGAATACTGAAGAGGACACACTTTCCCCCTACAGCTCTCTGTGGTCAATGAATCGGACAGATGCACTGCCAAATGCCTGAAATAAAAACTAATTATTACTTAGCAGAACGATTAAATGGGCCGTAATTAATATAAAGACGAAAATGCAGACACGACAGAGGTACAGCTGTTTGTTCCAGATGGCCTCCTGAAGGAGCAAGCCAACACAGCCAGTACCGGTACACAGCCGTACCTGTGCGGTGGAAGCTGTCCCGCATCCTGCAGTAGAGCTGCCGTCGGAGCGTCCAGATCCGCAGCTGCTGCTGTGCACTGGCCTGTTCCTGGGCACCAGGCCTCTCCAGCATCAGCCCCTTCCACTCCCCCTGCTTGGCTCCCGCCAGCTCCACAAGGGTGTTCAGCTTGGCTGCCCACTCAGGGGGGGAATACACTGTGAAAGACAGCATTTAAATATGAATCACACCACAATCTATTTAACAAGCCATGATTTTGTCAGAGGACCTTATTTTAGAAACCACCTGGGGCACTTAATGCATGGGCTTATCCAGGCCTCTGCTCAAAGGGGCCTCAACTAACCTTATTTAATTAAATTTAAAATCCCTTTTAAACTTTTACCGTTGCCAGCAACTACAACATTATATAAAATAGTTGAGGGGTTTCTAATAACTCCAATAGCCCAGGGGCCTCTGACCATAGTAATGTGCTTCTGGAAACATCCTACATGGATGAGAGCTTTTATTCACAAGTGTAGCCTCCTTGTCTCAGAGTAACCTCACATGAGCTTTTACTGGAGCTTGGATTCTTATTGTGCCATTCAGCACTCTGCCCTACCTCACCCCTCGGGTATGTTGCAGTAGATGTGCCTTTAAGTTCACAACATTACATCATCAGATTCACAACATTACATCATCAGAAGCTGAAGTGACATCATAATTAAGTCTCAGCCAAGTCTGAAGTATATCAGAGTGAAACTGTGGACCAGACTCACAGTGGGGGTTGTGCCTGGCACCAGCCTTGATGAGCATGCGCAGCAGCAGGGAATTCTGGGTGAGTATGGCCACGTCGAGGGGGACCAGCCCTTCTTCGTTTACATCGTTCACCCCCCACTCCTCCGACTCGCCCTCCCTCTTCTGTTCCTTTCCCTCCTTTTTCCTTTCTCTGCCCTCCTCTTTGACCTTTGATAACATGCTCTTCACAGCTAAGGTGTCCTCATTTTCCACTGCCTCCCATAGACTGTAGTACTGAAAAAGAGAAGTACATTTTCATAAGAGTGTATTAAGGAAATGCTTGTTAACAATATTATTACAGCTGGAATGTTAGTCATTTGGACTGCCTACCACCGTTCGATTATTATATTCATTATTATGTTTATTATTGTATTGGCAGACATGTAGAATGCGTGCACCAAACACAGAAATAAGAGAAGTTTCAATGAGGGGATTTGAAAACATACTCTAACTGAAAGTGAGGACCAGAGTAATGATTTGACCATTTAAAAGTAGGTGCAGAGAATATTCACAGATTACAATTCACTTTCACGAAACATGTAGTCCCCCACAGAGAGTCAAAGGTCAGAGAGGCCGGTGGGCTCTTACAGAGTGCAGGGGCTTGTGGTGGTGTTTGGAGCGCTCATGCTCAGCGGGGGTCTCACTGCCGCGCAGCTTGACTGACAGGTTCCTGTACAGACGCTTGGGGGAGACGGACCCCAAGGAACGCCTCCTCAGTGGAGGCTTTCTCATTGACATTGGACAAGGGGAGAGGGAGGTGTGGCTACGCTACAGGGAATGTGGTTGTCAGGGAGCAGGGGATTGTGGGATATCGAGGCCTCAGAAGATGAATCCCCACAGCTGTGATCCGTGTCGCCCTACAGAAGAATGAAAGGGACGGACGTGAGGAATGGCGTGAGCTGGCTGAAGACGACAGGAGAGCAAATGAAGAGGGTACAGATTAGACGATAACATTTATTACAGCACTGGAATTATTTCAGGTATGTTTTTTTGCTGCAAATACACAGTAAGATTCATGTCTATAGGGTTTAACTTTGAAATTTCAATTGAATATTCTTTCTGCAAGGGACATTAAATACTGCTCTGATTCATGGGATGAAACAGTTAACTAGTGCATTTAAAGTTAAAGGACAGCCTAGAATTTGACTCTGCCATCACCACACGACCAATTAATAGGATGTCAGACATGCACTGTTACATACTCTTTCCATGTTATAAAGGAAACATTTTATTTGATTTATATTTTCATTTGTAGTTGTTCGCTCAACTTTCCAATGCTTAGCAAGAATAAAAAACCTGCAGTTTATAAAATAAATGTGAAAACACTTTTGAAGATGATCTGTGTGCATCTACAGATTAGGAACTAGAATTTAGTGACTGTAAGTGGTGTGAGAGAGAACATTCCTATTTATCATGGGTGCTCGTCAAATCCAAAAATAAATCAATGAATGGAGGTGTATGGAAAATGTTTGCTAGCTATCCCTCTACCTCTGTTGTTAATTTGCTGGTCTTTTCAAATACATTGTTTGGCTTAGTCGCTCCATACCAAAGAACTGCGAACACTCTATTATTCCATGGATGAATTATGTATTATTTCAGCTAATGTCAAAACACCCTCTGAAAATATTTTATACATTATTTATGTGCTTTGAGTATTTCTTTGTTCTGTATATAACTGATCTCATTTCCATTTCCTGTACACCCCCCAATACCTCTCCCACCTGTCTTTTTTCTGTCTTCTTCCTCTGCTTTTTTTTTCTATAAATGTGAACGTGTCATAATACACACTGAATGCTCTCCGTTATGAAGAGTTCAGAGAATTACATTTGTCCTGCATTTCTTCATTAAAAATGCTGTACTTCAAGGAACAAAAATAAACATGATGTTGTTCTTCAGAGTTGAAACGCAAGACGCATCCCCCGTCTGCGTGTCGTCTACATGTTTTTGCTGTACGTCCCACACAATTTGATTAGACTAATTATGGACCTTCCTGTGAACTGCTTTTAAGGTTCCCCTGTAAAGTGGAAAACCCTGTACCAATATGAATGGACACCACACACCAAATTATCCTATTCTAAAGCATTCACTTCATTGCCGGGAGCAGAAGACAAGCACAAATCTTTCCTGTTCTACTATGAACCCTTTCGTAGATGACGATTACGGAGCTATTCTCATGGATAAACTTTTCACCTGTTTTTTTGTTACATGGATTTTTCTCAGGATGTATAGGCATTCCTTTCAACAACAAAGGGGACTTGCCGAGAAGGAAAATGTCAAAGAACATATAAGCTCTCGATATCATTGCTCTTCAGTTTTCAAATAGTAATGTATACATAAGGGCAAAACCCACAGCCAAACATTTGCTCAGAAAGTGCTCCCCTTTCTTAAATGTGCACTGACACCCTCAGAAAAACCACAAAATCCACAGAATAGTACCGAACATTAGCTATTAAAAGTACAGTCAAAGACATGCCGACAAAAAAACAGACTAACCTTAAAGGAGATTAATTTCAGCTAAGGCTTTACCAGTCATCTTGTGTCTCTTCATCAGGAATGGTACCCAACTTGATTACACGCTCCATGAGCACAATGGATTCTTGCCACGATATGATGGTCCCGTAGTTTGGGTCTTGCTGTGTGTTTCACATTCTGAGTGTTATGAATGGCTATCAGAGTCAAATGGGGACAGCTGTCAAGTTCTATACTGCTTTGGCAACACGTCACATCTTCTGTTTTCTATATCCTCCTCCCACCTGACCCCCCCCCCCGACATGCACTTACAAAACACCTCTTCCACATGCAAATGCAATCTCTTGCTTTCTTCTGTCCATTATATATATATTTAAATAAAAAAAAAAAAAACCTGACCACTATTTTTAGAAGTCAAAATGACAGAGGTTTGCAGTGAGGGAGCCCTGTCAGCGGTGGCCGTCCAAAATGCTGTCAGAGAGAGATTGAAGATTTCAAGCAAAAACATGAAAGATCGGGTTGAACTGCACATACCTTTATCTGTCTTCTCACATGAAAAAGAAAGAAAAATGATCCCCTGATCCGAGTGAGCTGGTCATGTAGTGCCGCACGGCTGTGCCGTGTTTAATGTGCCCCAAACACTGTTACTTCCTACCGACGTCTTTCAGAGCTCAGTTGTGAAAATGACTCACTCCTTGGTTAACAATTTTGAAACCATTTGACGTGACACAGGATATCTTGAGTGAACCGTGTCAATTTTTTGATGTTATGTGGCTAGTGCATCCTACTTTAGATTAAAAACCCGGTGCTACCCTTGGTGAGCAGTCAAAGAACCCATCCCAACATCCTTTCCCCAGATTCTGGCTAAGGAAAATGGTTGTCTTGGCCTTTACAACAATGTTTTAAGAATAGAATTGTTATTATAGGTACTGGGAGCCTCACAAACCACCCTCTAAATTGCCCTTAGTGAAATTAGTGTTCTCTTTATGTCCTTGATTGCCCAGTATGTAGTTTGACCCTTATAGTTATTTATGATTATTTACCATAACAGAGGCATTTTTCATATGAGAACTAGTGAGTGTAACTTTTTTGATTATCTGATTTGCACAACAGTAGACATCATCAACTCTGGAAATAGCATCCTACAGTCTGGCTCTCAGTTTCATATGAAGTGACAGCAATGTTATGGAAAACCCCCCCAAAAGAATTAAATATAGAACCTCACCTGCAAATGTGAGACGGCTGAAATAAACGATTGAACATGAAACCGGATGTGGCTTATATTGTTAAACAGAATCAATACAGTGGAAGTACATGTATTGTTGTGTGACAGTATATAACATACATAGGAGTTCATCAAATCAGACATCATATATTGTTTTAAGTATGTATTAAAACATGATTATCATATCTCATGCAACTTCAGTAAGACCTGTTTCTTTGTGTGCATTTTTAATTAAAAATACTACTTTAAAGCCTTTTAGATGATTCCAGCATTTCTGCGTAGTAGGTGTTTGTGAGATGATGACATACTGTACAAATATCACCATCGACAAGTCCACTCCGCCAAACCAGAAAATTAGGGCAAACTGTCTGGTTGTGCACACTCGTGTTCGTGACTGAAGCCTGCACGTAAATGCATAGCCATGCTGGTCTGCTTGCGGCAAAAATCCGCCCCCTCCTCTCTCTCCCTTCAGAGATACGCAACAGTTGTACAAAACTGTCGTCGCCATGGATACAAACAGGTTCTGAGGGTGCGCTGTCAGCACTTCTGGCAGCTCCAGGCGGGCTGAGGACTGGCTGCTACGCTCATTGGTTCACGTAGCATGCGTCGCCTTGACAAGTTTAATTTTGACAAATGGTTTGACCAGAAATAATAAAACAACTTAGCAAACAAAACAGAAATGTCTTAATCCCAGACAACTATTTAATCAAAACTCCATAAGATACTCAATCACGCAAGAAATCTTTCGGCAAAACTATATTATTCCATGATAAACCAAAATTATCTACATCAAAAACACTGTGATAGTTTGTAAACCATACAGACATTTACAAGGTAATAAAACTCTCACATACATGTAAATGAGTGTGCACGTGTGTGCAGACTTGTCTCGAATTGAAAATCTCACGTCAGCCAGCTGACCAAAGTTAGCAACCCATGGGAAACCCCTTCACTATCAGGTCAGATTTAGGACCAAATGAGACACATACAATCGCGTAATTGTTGTTTGTTTGCGGCAGGATATTTAAATATCACGGAGTGAAATTAATCACATTGAATTATAAACACAAGATACGAATCCAGACGAATCGCTGAAAAGCCCCGCGGATGGAGCGTCTCCCAGTGCCGCTCTGAGCTCTGATTGGTCGGTGTTAATCCCGCCAAAACGTCGTTCAGCGCTAACCCTTAAACCGGCGGTGAATATTTTCGGTGGCTTTATTTGTCATTGTGCATAAACACGTAAGTTTGTGTAAACACATTCCGTTATAGATTTTTATTTATTTAAAGTGTAAATAAATTAATTAACTATATATGAATGAAAGTGCGTTAATTTACAGGCGTGGGATAACAATATGTTACTAGCCCGTGTTCATTGTCTAGCGTTAAGTTAGCGTTAAGGTACCTCAGTTTAAATGGACTTTATCTTAGTTAACTTGCATTTAGGTCAGACTACCATAAATCCGACAAGATATCCGGCTAAGCAGGAAAATACTGCTTCGTGATACAGGCCCCTGGTCAATATTTCTTTTGGTGTGCAGGAACATTTTTTTTCCCCAAACAGGAATAACGCTAAAAATGTCGTGCATGGACATTTTTTATGAGAAGGTTCACCAGGGCCATGACCCGCGGTGGTCGGTGCGCGCAGCCTTACCTGGGGGCAGGGTGACCACGTTCTGCGTCGCGTGTGTCATGGAAGTGATGGAGAACGAGGACGCGTCGGTAAGAATGACGTCAGAGCCTAGTGTCGGGACAGCTTCCTATTCGATATAATTATATGTAATATATAATGTGTGTGTGCGTATAAATATATATATATATATATATATATATATATACACACTCACCTAAAGGATTATTAGGAACACCTGTTCAATTTTTCATTAATGCAATTATCTAATCAACCAATCACATGGCAGTTGCTTCAATGCATTTAGGGGTGTGGTCCTGGTCAAGACAATCTTCTGAACTCCAAACTGAATGTCAGAATGGGAAAGAAAGGTGATTTAAGCCATTTTGATCGTGGCATGGTTGTTGGTGCCAGACGGGCCGGTCTGAGTATTTCACAATCTGCTCAGTTACTGAGATTTTCACGCACAACCCTTTCTAGGGTTTACAAAGAATGGTGTGCAAAGGGAAAAACATCCAGTATGCGGCAGTCCTGTGGGCGAAAATGCCTTGTTGATGCTAGAGGTCAGAGGAGAATGGGCCGACTGATTCAAGCTGAAAGAAGAGCAACTTTGACTGAAATAACCACTCGTTACAACCGAGGTATGCAGCAAAGCATTTGTGAAGCCACAACACGCACAACCTTGAGGCGGATGGGCTACAACAGCAGAAGACCCCACCGGGTACCACTCATCTCCACTACAAATAGGAAAAAGAGGCTACAATTTGCACGAGCTCACCAAAATTGGACAGTTGAAGACTGGAAAAATGTTGCCTGGTCTGATGAGTCTCGATTTCTGTTGAGACATTCAAAAGTCAGAATTTGGCGTAAACAGAATGAGAACATGGATCCATCATGCCTTGTTACCACTGTGCAGGCTGGTGGTGGTGGTGTAATGGTGTGGGGGATGTTTTCTTGGCACACTTTAGGCCCCTTAGTGCCAATTGGGCATCGTTTAAATGCCACGGCCTACCTGAGCATTGTTTCTGACCATGTCCATCCCTTTATGACCACCATGTACCCATCCTCTGATGGCTACTTCCAGCAGGATAATGCACCATGTCACAAAGCTCGAATCATTTCAAATTGGTTTCTTGAACATGACAATGAGTTCACTGTACTACAATGGCCCCCACAGTCACCAGATCTCAACCCAATAGAGCATCTTTGGGATGTGGTGGAACGGGAGTTTCGTGCCCTGGATGTGCATCCCACAAATCTCCATCAACTGCAAGATACTATCCTATCAATTTGGGCCAGCATTTCTAAAGAATGCTTTCAGCACCTTGTTGAATGAATGCCACGTAGAATTAAGGCAGTTCTGAAGGCGAAAGGGGGTCAAACACCGTATTAATATGGTGTTCCTAATAATCCTTTAGGTGAGTGTGTGTGTGTATGTGTGTGTGTGTGTGTGTGTGTGTGTGTGTATATATATATATATATATATATATACCCCATATCTTTGTCACGCATACTCTCAGTCAGTGCGCAAGTCTGTGGCTCTGGTTGGTGTCAGCGAGGTATTAAGAGGATGTCCTGAGGCCCTAAAGCAGGTGCTTCTCCAGGATCACAGGGTCAGCCTGCACTTTGTCAACAGTCTTCTGGGTAAGTGAGTTGAAGAGCTGCTCTGTGGGTGAGGAGACGGAGAAACATGATGTTTGAAAGTAACAGGTTCTGACCTTGGTTGGAATTTATCCCTGCCTTACAAGAAGGACAATTAGGAGAGAGAAAGAAATCTGTTAATACCTGTCTTGTACTTAGGTATGCTTCAAAGCACGAAGGAGCCGTTCGCCCTGGAGCAGGTGATCCAGGGTGAGCTTGCTAGACCATACTCACCCCTAGATGATTGCATTCTCTGTGAACATCCCTACTGTGCTTCTCTTTGATTGTGTGATGTAGTTCAGGCCGATGTCCAACCCGTTATTGGAGATGGCTCGAGTCTGCTTGTTTGTTCTCTTGCTTAAACGAGTGAGCTCATGTTTACGTTTCAGTGCTTGTTCATCTGCTCCTGGAGCTACAGAGTGAGCAGTGCGTACAGTATGTCCTGGAGGAGGTACAGACCCAGGTGAGTGAGAGAGGAGGGACCTGAATGACTGTAGGGACACTCTGATGTACTTACGTTGCTGTGACCTCCGTTCCGCTCAGTGTTTCCTTTTTCTTTTAATTTACATTAATTGCTCACTTTCAAATCTCATTCTTTACCCCCTGACCTCAGCAGTCACACATTCTGGGCCACACAAGTGCAGAGAAGAGCCACCCCCAGGTTTTAGTAGGTTTTGTGTCTAGACTTATGGGGGAGATAAGCATGCCTGGAAAGTTTAGGGGGACGAGAAACCGGAAGTAGGCAGCAGTGTGGTTAGAGGGTGGTTTGTCTGCTAAACCCTAGATGCAGTGAACTTCAATCCCCTCTTCTGTCATCAGCTTTGAATGCCACAGGCTATATAGGTCACCAGGGTAATAGGCAGTGCACAGTATTAGGAAAGCTACAGCTAGAATATCACAACAGTTCAATGTACACCGAGCCGCTTGAAAAAAAAAAAGCATGGCGTTGTGCTGCTTCTTGACTGGCAGACACTGATTGGTCGTTTCTCTCTGTTTCGCTTGCTTCGTTCAATGCAATCGGCCTGACTTGCGATCGAACCAGCTGTGCGATCGGGCCAGCTTGCGAGAATCACTGCCCACCTTCAACTTCTTGGGAAAATTGCTGGACGCCATGCCCGCTCTGCCCCAAACCCTTGTCGCACATCATGGTAAGGCCTTGATACTTCAATGTGCACATTTTCCTTATTGCTTGAGTAACTTTTATACATTTAGGGACCTTTAAATTTTTACTTGGTACTGTAGTCTTGTCACAGAAAATCCAGCATGCAACAAAGAGTTAGGGTGAGGGTTGAACATAACTGACTGTCCACTCAAATAACAGAAGTTATGGGTGTTTTGTGCCAGTGTATGTCTGCACACTGCTACAGTCATCAGAGTTGTTTGTTTCCCACTGTGGTTTGTGAACAGAAGCAAAGGTCTATGTCACAGCCAAGATGGACAGGAAATTACACATTCAATACCCCACCGCTGCTGTCATATTTACTAGTTTGTATTTCAGTCTGGGCTATTAAATGGTTTGTATGTGTTACTTCCCCTTTTTCTGTCATACACACACACAGATGCACACTTGTCTCCTTTTTACAGGGTTGAGTCTTTTTTGTTTAATTTGTCTAACACACAGGTGGTTTGTGACCCACCCATACAGTCCCATCTTACCGTCATCTGTCGCGAAAGTGTACTTCTCACCTGCTGTGTTACACTGTACTTCTCACCTGCTATGTTACACTGTACTTCTCACCTGCTGTGTTACACTGTACTTCTCACCTGCTGTGTTACAGTACACTCCTGCTGCAGACGTCTGGGCCTCGTGCATCCCTGTGTTTTTCAGGTCATCGCGGTGCTGATCTGTGTCCCTCCCCCTACAGTGTCCCTGGTGGAGCAGCTGAGCATGGCATTGCTGCCCCAAGATGAAGCACTCAAGGCGTCTGTGTGCTACGTGTTCCACAGGGTGTGGGTGTGCGTTGGGGCTGCCCAAGCCCTGCCCCCGGCCCTCAGGGACAGGGTCTGCATACAGGTCTTGCACACACTGCACCATGCCTGCTCTCCACAGCTCACCATCAACTGCCTGGGTAAGGAGGCGGGGGAGCCATAAGCTGGGTCCCAATTCATTGGCTGCTTCCTTCAAAGGACGCGGTCAACATGGCCTTTGTACACCACGTCCTTCTAAAAATCCGCAAAAAAGGAACCGTGGGATAGGTTGGGTTGCGAATGATCCATCAGCTGGATCCTTCATGGCCCAGGAAAACAAGAATACGCATGTAGGCTGCATTTGAAGAAGCCTTCGAAATGGGACAGCCATGTCGTGCCCCTGTGTTGCATTAGGCCTTCGAATGCAGCCTTAGAAGGGTGTGGCCCCTGAATTGGGACACAGTCGTAGTCTAATTGTGGCAGGGGTGGGGACTAGTGAGAGGGTAGGGCCCAATGTAAGGGGTGGGGCAAATAAAGGGGTGTGTCCAGATAATGGGTGGGGGCAGCGAAAGTGGTGGTGCCAAGGAGAGGTTGGTAGTGAACCACTTTACAAACCACTTTCTATATTTTCTGAGCCCACTAGATGGTGCTCTTGGTTTGCTTTGGGGCATGCTTTGAGCCCTTTTTTGGCCAGAGAGCACCATCTAGTGGTGTTAGAAAATACAGCAAATGGTTCATGAAGCTACATTTGGCCATCACTAGAGAGAGTGGGACTGAGCATGAAAGGTGAGGGAACCACTGTCCCATGTTGTGTGATTGAATGTGTTCCCTGTGATGACCTTTGCTTCATGTATGTGCAGAGACAGGCCCAAGCCGGATACTCTTCATTGAATAAGCGGTTGGACGGTGTATAGATGCACTGTAGCTATTATCAGAGCTGAGTACATATCGCACTCAGTCTGCTTGGTGATTCACATGTAATCCTCTGCTGGTGTGTGGGTGTCAGGCTTCCTGAAGGAGGTGATAAAGATGGGTGATATCGTGTCCCTGCTGATGAACCTTCCCACGGAGCGGGAGCCCCAGCTGATCCTGGAGACCTGCTGCCTTCCGCTGGTCCTCAAGAAGGTCAGAATGGGCCTGACGTCACGAGCTGTGCAGACGCGATCGTGACCGCTACCGCTGGCCGGGTGCCCGGGCCGTCCGTGTCTCGTACATGTACACAGTGGCTGTCTGCTCATGTGCTACAGCTGTTGCTGAGTGGAGATGAAAGTCTGCAGGTGGCCAGTGCCCAGTGCATAGCTGCTGTGCTGGTGCACTCCCCCAGCCAGTACTGCCCCGCCTTCATCCAGGCCGACATTCCCGGTGGGTCCCTCTCTGTCATTTTCTCGCACCTTCTCCCTTTCCTCCTGCATCTGCGCTAACATCTGTATTAACATCTGCACTAGCTGCGCTAGTATTCGCACCTAGTCTTCACGCTCCCATCTGTGATCGGTGTGCGCTCGGGCAGCCGGGACGCGTCTTGGGTCGGCTGCGTAATCTGCCTCGCGTGTCTGCCTGCATGCACACGCGCGTGTTTTTCGCAGAGTTCCTGTGCGAGCGCCTTTGCAGCCGTAGTGAGGTTCTGCTGTGGTCAGTGTATAGCTGCCTGCTGCTGATGACAGAGGACCCGCTGTTTTTCTCCCAGTGTCACTCTGTTTACGGTAAGCGTGGGGGGTGGGGGGTGGGGGTTGTGGTTGCCTTTCACGCTCAAGCTGCAGTAAAATACTCCAGTGCACTGTAATGCAAAGCCCAGCCTGGGATGGCTGTTTGTGTGGTCATCCACCTTCACTACAGCGGGGTGATTATGTCAAGTGCGTAACCTGGGGCTCCTGCAGGTATCGAGCCCCTCGTGCGCAGCCTGAAGGAGGCGCTGACCCTGACCAGCGTGGAGGTGCAGAAACAGGGCCTGATGCTGCTCACCGAGATCTTGGACCGGTAGGTCCATCGATGGAGGAATGGCAGCAGGGTTCTCCATGTCCGACACTGGAGGGCCAGCCAGTCTGCAGCACAGTCTGGCCCCCCATAACCGGAATCGGGGAACCCTGAATTAGAGCAACTTTCTGCTAGACGAGATGAAAGACCCAACTCATAAAATGTGGAATGAACTGAAGTGAAATAAAGGACCTATTTTGTATTTATGCAAGTTATCACTTTATTTTTCTGATGCACCTATTTATGTTTTATACAAGAAGCACTTCTGCTGTTTCTCTTGCTTCTTCTGCTTCTCTGTATCTTTCTTTTTTTTCCTTCTCTCCATCCTTGCGTACAGGCAGCCGGTCAGACTGGGTCTGTTCCCCAGTGCTCTGGTGTTTGCCAGTGCCGTAGAGGTGGTGCTCGAGGCCATCGCCTCACCCTGCCTGCAGGTGGCGATGCGGGCTGCCTCAGCTGCCACGGCCCTGCTCAGGTGCCAGACACAGGGGGGCGCTCTGTTTCTCAAAAAGGGGCACTGCTTCCCATCGCCATACATACGTACCAGAGCACAAGTGTAACCACCTTGACTGAAAAGGACACAGACAATAATACGGAAGAATGACTTCAGAATTCACCTCATATAGAGGAAGAGGAGCCTCAGACTTGCTATCTGCATGTGTGAGTCTTTCTATGGCCTGTGCCCAACTCCAGGCTAAACCACCAGTCCAGCCCTGTGCAGTACAGAGAGCTGAAGAAGGTGGTGGAGGCTGTGATGGACAGATGTAAGGAGCTGCCGTTGCCCACAGCTGCGAATCGCAGGGCCTCAGTGAGTTTCAGCGTGTTAATGACCAACAAAGCCAATCCGTCACGTTAGGCTCTAGGTCTAGCTGCCTGTCAGCAGGGCGCATTGCAGTGCACGTGTTTCCTGAACCCGCTCTCCTCCCCTCCGTCTCACTGGAAGCAGACGGGGGCAGGAGCCAGGGGTCAGTCCTCTGCTGCGGGGGCCTTTCTGCTGCAGGCCCTGACCTGCTTCCAGGTAGCCTGCAGGTCAGCCACCCCATGTCGCAGCACCGTTTCAGAGACCGAAGGCTGAGGTGAAGGAGAGGGAGGATCTCAGCGCATCTCGTCTGCCTTCCCAGATTGGCAGAGCAGTGTGCTGGGGTACCGGGCATGGAGGAAAACGCATTCACCGCCCCAGACCGGCCTACTGAGGACAACACTCTGGGCTCCTTCTGCCAACACCTGCTGCGCTACTGTGACACAGCCTGTATCCCTGTTGTCACTGTGAGTCTTCATTAGCTCCCGCTAGCTGCCATTAGCACAGTCGTTATACTCACCATTGCTGGGATTTTTTATTAGCTCCCGCTAGTTACCATTAACAATGTCTATACTGGGAGTCTTTATTAGCTACCATTAGCACTGCCTCTGGATGCTCACTCTTGCTGGGAGTCTTTGTTAGCTACCATTAGCACTGCCTATGGATGCTCACTCTTGCTGGGAGTCTTTGTTAGCTACCATTAGCACTGCCTATGGATGCTCACTCTTGCTGGGAGTCTTTGTTAGCTACCATTAGCACTGTCTCTTTACTCACCGTCGTTGGGAGTCTTTGTTAGCTACCATTAGCGCTGTCTCTACTCACCGTCATTGGGAGTCTAAGCTACCATTAGCGCTGTCTCTATACTCACCGTCGTTGGGAGTCTTTGTTAGCTACCATTAGCGCTGTCTCTATACTCACCGTCGTTGGGAGTCTTTGTTAGCTACCATTAAGGCTGTCTCTATACTCACCGTCGTTGGGAGTCTTTGTTAGCTACCATTAGCGCTGTCTCTATACTCACCGTCGTTGGGAGTCTTTGTTAGCTACCATTAGCGCTGTCTCTATACTCACCGTCGTTGGGAGTCTTTGTTAGCTACCATTAGCACTGTCTGTATACTCACCGTTGTTGGGAGTCTTTATTAGCTCCCGCTAGCTACCATTAGTGCTGTGTCTGTTTATGCATTGTCATTCTTGAGTCTTTCTTGGACACTGCCCTTTTTAGGCAGGGGCGCCGTCCCTGAAAAATTTGGAACGTGACTGGATTGGTCTAGATTGGGGGGCAATATCTCTAGCAACGTCCCTGTTTGTAGGTAGCAGTGATTAGCAGAAGGTTCGTCTCCTTAAGGGCCACCCTCTAGTCCTGCCAGTTAACCCCCCCCCCCCCCCAGCCAGTATCCTACCCCCTCAACCAGCAGTAGGCTTGGGCAGTATCTAATTTTTAATGCTGTTGTACCATCCAGATTATATACTGCGGTATAGGGTATTTTCAAAAGCAATGCAATTCTGGTACTTTGAAATCTTGGTGATATAATTTGCCGGAAGGGAAGGGGGGGGGGGTTATTACCATAATGCCACCCAAGCCTAGCCTGCACCCTCAAAACCCCCCCCCCCTCATCCACTTCCCTGAAGTCAATGTGCAGGGTGTCTGACTACCGCAACAATGCAGCCAGTTTAAGCACCACTTCACTTTTTTTCATGTCGTGGTTGTGCCCCCCTCCCTCAGCGGCACTGTGAGAGGGCCCCCAGCCCCTCACTGCTGCAGCCTCTCTTCATCATCCTCTGCTGCCAGTTCTCCGTCCTACCTACCATGATGCCCCGTTTCTGTGCAAAGCTGGGTAAGTGCATAATGAAGGCAGGATTTGGGGGTGTGGGGCTGTCAGAGAAAAAGCTCTGCGCTTTCTGGAGTTCTTATAGGAAATGAAAAACAAGAAATAGCTTGCCTTTTATCACACGTTTTTTTTCCCCCCATTGTAGCTGGAGGGATTTCAGTTTATTTGTGCTGATATTTTTCTCATCTTTCAAAGCATCCTCTGGTTTCTTTGGATTCACTCTGAAGCACAAAGCTGCCTTCTGTGCAGGAAACAGGTAACGTCTGATAAGCCATCAGGCTGCCTTGGAGCCAGTGGGAAGAGCCATTTAAATTGCACCCCTAGTGGTGATCTGGGCATACTGCAAATAAGTCAAAATGTCATACACTCCAGTGTAGTGAAGAATATGTAAGAAGTACAGGATGAACTTTACTTTGGATTGTTCTGTACCTTACGTGACTTCTTGCACATACTGTGCTCACATACAGTCTTTGTATGCTTGTTTAATTCTGTAAAAATGTTGCGAATTTATTGGTTTCATAACAAAAGTCCATCGACAAGCAGTGTTTGTCATATCCGCACATTTCTTTTTATTGTTCTAATTTTTTGACTGACTCATTCAGTCCTGTTCTTGCCATTTTGCTATTAATTGCAATTGTAGTCACTGGCTCCCAAAGGGATACTAAACACAAATGTTTGGTGTTCTATCTCGGGCTGCTCCGCACTTCCTCCCCGCTCTCCGTGTGTCCTTCAGGAACCCAGCACTGAATGCCGCCTGTGCCGAATTCCTGCAGAGGCTCAGCGTGTGCCTGCTGGCCCAGCTGGAGGGAGCCGACGGCGTCCCCCCGCCAGGTAGAGCCTTGCAGCAATGCGAGATCCGCAACGTGTGTACAGTCATTAACGTTTCTCTCCCTGCGTCCCTTCCAGTCAGCAGTATGACTTTCCATGTCTTCCTCGTGTCTTTCTGTCCTCTAACCCTCCTCCCCCCCCCATCCTCCCTCCCTTGCTCTCCCCAGACGGTGAGGATGTCTTACGGCGTTGTCTCCCATCCCTGTGCTCACGGCCGTCCGATTGGTCCTCGCTGTTGCGGGAGGCGTCCGCAGGGCTGAGGGCGACACAGTACGGCCTGCTGATGCTGTTCTACCTGGCCCTGCGACACGGAGACAGGTGTGAGAGCAGTTAGCCTCATCGGAAGCAAATAGCCGCATACGAGCATAAGCAATCATCTTTAGATTGAGCTAAGCAAGTCTGCAGCTGCCTTGTATGGAATGGAACATGTAGTTAAACAAGGTAAAGCCAGCTTATGCCGTTTATTTGTTGTGTGCGCCCAGGCTGCTGCCAGACCCTGCAGTCTTCTCCGGCACCCTGTCAGTGCTCTGCTTGGTACAGGAGCAGGGGGATGAACCCACTCCCTTGTGTATCCTGCGAGCTGCCCTCTATCTGCTGTCTGTCACGCAGGATGGGAGCCCCGAGCTTGCCTCGGTGAGACGCGCTGGTAATGAGCACGGACCAGTGCGGCATCCGGACCGGCTGGGGGGGGGGAGGGCGGCTGTATCCCGAGGAATGTGTCACATTGAGACGTGTGGTTTAAGAAGAAGCTGTTGAGCAAGCGCGTGAGTGATGGATCAGTCAGACTGGTGTTGGCCCGTCATCCTGACCGCCTCTCTCTGCACCCCGGCGCCTCAGGCTCCCCTTCTCTGCCTCCGGAAGGCGCTGTCCCGCGCCCCAGGCCTCCAGCCCCTGTACACCCACAGCCCCGCCCTGCTGCGCTTCATCTTCCGCTACCCCGAGCTGGCGGAGTCCTTCGGCGCCGGCGTCCTGGAGCTGTGGTTCACGCACGGTGGCCGTGACCCCGCGGCGGAGGGGGCAGAGCTCACGGGGCCGGACCGGGACTGTGATGATGTCACCGTGCTGCTGCCCCTGATGGGGGAAAAGCCGACGACTGTTCTGACCCTGCTGGTGAAAGATAGGGGCACTTCCAGATAGACAGAGGGCACCATATAATACCATAGTACACCATAGTATATTGTGTTACTATTTTTATTCCACATCATACTGCACTATACTACACCATACTACACTGTACTAAACTCTATACTAAAGTACTACTTCATACTGCTTTATACTATACAGTATTCAGTATAGTGGTCAGTACTGTATTGTAAATGCAGCATTTTGCGCAGCTCCAGTTCTCTGTCATACTCTGATCTGACTGTATGCATGCAGCTCCAGTTCTCTGTCATACTCTGTGCGTGTCCCATGGTGACCAGGGCCTGGTCTGCAGGGGGGAGTCCCCACTGGCCCACCGAGCTCTGCAAGTCCTGAGCAGGTTCTTACAAGGCCAGCCCCAGTGCGACACTGCCATCCTGGACCTGCGTCCCCGACTGCTGCAGGTCCTCCAGAGACTGGCAGTGGAGCATAGCCAAGCCGAGCTGGGAGGTGGGGGGCGGTGAAGAGGCCATTTATGCAGCTAACTGCTTAGCCTCAGTCGAGGTGTGGGGGGGTCGGTGCTCATACACTCTGCGTGTCTTATGATTTTTACATGTGCTGCTTTCCCGTCACCCTCAACGCGACCTGCAGCCCAGGACTCGCTGACACTGGTCCTGCAGCTGCTGTGTCTGGCGCTGACCTCTGACCGTGCGGCCGCAGACATGGACGGCACAGACTTTAAGCTTCTCTTCCATGGTGAAGCCCGGGGCATCGTGGGGAATCTGCCTGACAAAACTGAGGCTGGGCACTTGGCCATCCGTAGACTGATGCTGCTTCTCTGACTGTCCTGTCGCCCAGTGAGTAACCTGGCGGCCAAACTGAAGCCCTCCGACACACAGCCTCTGCTACTGGCCATCAACTACCTGTACTGCTGCCTGTCGCTGTCACCTGCACACTGCGCAGACAGAGGTAACGGCCAATCAGATGGGTCACTCGGGGTGGGCGGCACATAGCCGCATTCGTCTGGCGCAGGCCAGCTTGTCCCTTTCATGTACGCATGCGCAGCATGTGTAGCCTGTGTACATGCATGCGCAGTCAGAGGCCCACGTTGTTCTCTGCTCCTCCGTCTGCTTCCTCTCTCTCTCTGTCTCCTGCAGTGTTGTCCATACTGCTGTGTAACGGCGCACTGCTGGAGCAGCTGCAGACGGCACTTTCCTCCTCCTCTGTCTCCCTGCTCTGCGGGGCCCGTCTGCTCCTGTCCTCACTCCTCACTCAGCGCGACGCTAACTCCGCACAGGTTTGCCGTCCCATGCCTTTGCCAAGTGCCCTATATGTCTACAAAACGTTTCCTTCACACTGTCACCGGGTTAACCCCTTAATGACCCAGCTGGTGACGAGGGCCACAGCTGGAAGAAGGAGCAGAGGAGTGGTCAATAGTCATCATGAGGATCTACATATTTTTTCCAGGTCCAAAAACGGATTTCTTTGAACCTGGACGAAATCGTGCAGCTGCTCACCTTAAGGAAGAGCCAGACTGACAGCCTTTTACTCGGTACTGTGCTGAACCCTGAATGGCTTTCAGCCTGTACACCTTCACACAGTGACCTTCTGGTTTGAGTAGTCGACTTTGTAGTGAACGGTCCACTGCCGTAGACACTGTTCTTGTAAGCACACTAACTCAAAAAGTATTTGACAGATCTTTTTCCAGATTTTCAAATGCACGGCATCGGTACTGATCTGGGGCCCTGTTTCATTTTGGGACAGATTGTGACAAAATTGAAGCAGTGTCACTTAGCAGTGTCACAGGGAGAGCCACTGGTGCCTATCTGGTGAACCTGATTACATTGAGACAAGTCATACACAGTTGGAAGATTTTTGTGGGGAGGTGGACAAAGTGTGTAGGGGGGACAGAGATGGTAGATGTTGGGGGGGGTTTGGAGGAGTTAAGATTCTCTGTCTACCTCATTCCGCCCACCTTTACCCCCCCCCCCCCCCCCCACAGCCTGTTCCGTCCGACTGCTTCAGACACTCTTGGACCTGGACCTTCAGTCTCCTCTGCTCCTCCTGACGGCTGAGACTTTCGACTGCCGCCCCCTGCTGGAGACGGAGGCCATCCTGCAGCCGCTGGGCTCCCACCGGGCACGCTGCCTGCTTACCGCACTGCAAGGGCTGCTGCTGCAGGCAAGCTTGGTGGAGGGGCTGGATTGTGGGGGACAGGAGCTGAGATATACAAATGGCAGCTCCACGCACCCCCCGTCCTCCGCGTGGCGCCGGCTTGCCCTGTGGCCTCTCTCTCTCCCATTCCTGTCCATGATGTAACCATCCCCCTTGCAGGATTACATTCCTAGTAGTCATTCTCTCTTCCATCTGACCTACTTAAAAAATGTTTAACTGTGGTTCTGAAAGCCAGTCGGTCTGTGTTTTTGCTCCCTGGCAGACAGTCCACAGTTTTGCTCCCTACCGGGAGCTGGGAGGATGCAAAAACCTGGACTGACTGTGGGACCAGATTGGGAAGCTCTACTGTAAGCAGTATGTTATTTAGCCCCGCCCCCCCCTCCCAAAACTGATGCACACATGCTCCTCCTCCCTGTCTTCTCTCCTCCCCCTATCAGAAGCAGGAGTTCCTGTTGAGCGTCTCAGCGAGCTGCTTGGCGTCTCTGCTGGGGTTCCTACACAGGAGGAGCCCCACCGTGGGTAGGAGGCAGCATCCGTCAGGTGACGGCCTTTGCAGCAACTGCAAATCCCTGCTACCACCCTGACCCCCCTCCCTGTGTCCATAGCCCTGCACACAGTATATCAGCCATGGAGCCGCTTCCTGCTCTTTTCTGTGCTCGCCTCCGGGGGGAGCCAACTCTTTCACCCAGCCATCTTGGCCCTGCTGTCCCTGGTGAGACATCCCCTTCTTGCCCTTACTTCCTTTAAACTGTTTTGCCAGATAGGGGAGCGTGATGCATTATTGATATATCGATTCACCCCTTGGCGGGGAGGGGCTGTGGTTCACCCTGCTCCTTGTGTATGGATACGGAGGCTGACGCCGACCGGGCACAGTCACCGAAGGCCAAACCACCTCCCTGGAGAGGATGGTAAAGCGGTCCAGGGCGCCGCCCTGACACTGAGGCTGCTGCTCACAGATGGTGCACCTGGGCGGGGAGAGGGCATTAGGAGAGATGGGACTGGCCCAACTGGTCGGCTTGGCAGAAAGGAGGGGAGTGAAGAGGCTGGAAGGCAGGGCAGCAGAGGCCCTGAAACGGCTTCTCACACAGGTACACCCCCGAAAAATACAAGTATGATCCCTGACAAACATGTAGACAGGTAGACCTGCCTCCACCCTTAGGTTGCCCAGGGGCTCTGAGAGCAAAGCTTCCCCCTTGACCACATCCAGGCAGAGCTGCAGCTGCTTGGTCGCATGGCTGTTCTTCAGTGCCCCTGTCCTGGCAGAAACAACAAATCACCTCCTAGCTGAGCACTTTGATCATCGATCCCTTGATCAGCGGGCAAGAATTAGCAACCGCGCGCGCCCCGGCAAGACGGAGAACACAGCACATTTATTTTTAATTAGGCACAGCTGTGCTGCGTCAGGGTCGACATGCACCCAATTTAGAAAACTGCAGGAACAGAGCTGGCGGAGAAAGCGGGCGATTTGTGGGGAGAATGCCAAACCCGCAGGAGCTCACTTTCCGGTGAGGTGACATTTCACGGCCCTCGTGGTGGGAATAGTTATTGCGGGGTGGTGATTGGCAGGTGAGTGACAGGTGACTTTTCCTTGTCTACGATGAAAGGAAAATCGAATCCTTTTTCACATCTCAGTCAAGAAGATGTATCTTGGAAGCACTTTCAGAGACAGCCGCACTGGCATAGAGTCACTGAGGGGCTGCACACGGACATCATAAATGCTTCTAACAAAATTGCTTTAATAATAGTAAGTGGGGAGATAAATGGTGGGTGTGTGTAATATGTCTGAGCTCCTAACTGGAGCTGGCTGCCCCTTCAGCAGTGGCTGGTCTGCTAGAAGAATAACTTGTTTTTGTCAGTTAGAGGTTGCACATCCAAATGTCTGAGTTCCCTCTATCCTAGATCATTGTTTCCCAATCCGGTTCTCAGGGACCCACAGACAGTCCACATTTTTGCTCCTCCCCAGGAGCAAAAATGTGGATTGTCTGGTAGGAAGCTGGGAGGGAGCAAAAACATGGACCGACTCTGTGTCCTCGAAGACTGGACTGAGAAACACTGCCCTAGATGCCTGACCTGAAATATTATGGTCAGAAATCTTGCTCTACAGATAAACTCAATAGCTGTAATCCAAGCAAATACGCAACCTCATCTGCCAGGCTGTCTCCACCTGTCTCCATATTTAGCTGCAGGTGGGCGCCTCCTGCTGTCTGTCCGGGGAGTATGCGCAGAGAGTGCAGACCCTGCTGGACTCGCTGAGCTCAGCCCCTCCACCTGAGGTCCAGCGGGGCCGCATCCTGTATCCCTTCACTGCTCAGTTGCACCCTGTATGCAATGCGACATTCTGTAATATACCATGGTTTGGCTTATCCCTTTAGCCACCTTGAATGAAAGCTGTTACAATACAACAACAATTACAATTACCTTTATTGACAGACTCAATTAAAATAGCTTGCAGCTTTTTCTGTTCTGTGTATGTAGTATTTCATTAATTTCTGTATCCCTGCTGGGATTTGAACTAGTACTCCTATACGTGCCACATTACCTAAAAGCTTGTTGCCTTTCTGTGCTGTAGTAAAGCATAATGCCAGCTTACATTATGTACCTAGATGGTCACTTAAGCCTTTGCTTTGTAAGGATACCACATTTCAGCTTGTTTCTCTATACTTCATGTCTATCCCTTCACCCCAAGTACATACATCTCATTGGTAGGCTGAGGCAGCCTCACGGTGCCGCTTATATATCCGCCTTCTCCTTGACCTTCTGCCTGGTAGACGTGCCGGACCGCTTACTCTCTGCTGGTGCGACTTCGCCGTGGGAACATATGCACACTAATTCATGTGGCTAATGCATGGTCACGTACTGTTTCTGACACGACTGATGCGCTGTATTATTCTTGGCAGTTAAAGGTTTTGATTGCCCTCACTCGATGCCTGAAAATGTTCTCCTGTTACAGTAATCTATACGAGATTTCAAAATACCGCCTGTCGATTAAATTACTTTAAAATGCATTTCTGGTAGTTCGAGACTTTATCCATTTAATTGTGAATGAGTTGATTCAATAAAATCATTTTGTAATGCGAAGATAAATTTCTGATATTACGAAAGTACCAGTTTGACTGACAAAGGCAGCAGACCAGCGGAACGGGGAACCTATTACGCTGGGAGGGCTCAGTGCGCACCAATACTTTGCTTATTGTGTGTCGCTCAAAATCTTCCGTCTGGAAACCACATCATTTTTAAAAATCGGTATCTGTCATTCGCCGAAGGCAGCCGGTGCGATCGTGGCGTTGGCTGAGTGGAGGAAGCAATCCCTGTACGTAAATGATCGTTTAAAGTATGGATAAAAATTGACCTACGGATGCGTGTTTATTTTTCACAAAGGTGTTGGAGTTAACTGGCTTTTACAGATTTAATTATTCCGGTCGTTTGTATTTTTAAAGGTGAGTGAACTGTACAGCTGGCCGGTTTGTCTTGGCTACAAATTCTCTGTTGAGATGTTGCTTGACTTCGTCGATTCAACTTGAAGCTGACTAGTTAGCCAGATTATATATAGTTCAATACTGTGCCTACGCTTGAATGATATGCGGCGGGTTTTAAGGTGTCTATTTCCAGTTCTTTCCGATACCAGAAGCCGAGTGATTGTAAAGTAATAATCCTGGCAAGTGTGAAATTGAATGGCATGATTTCGAAATGGAGATGTTTTGGAGAAGATTAAAAAAGGGTTACAGATGCACTGAATTTACGAAGAGAAGGACGGCTGGTTGCCCTGACCTGTCTATGCAAATCTATGCAATGAGATCATGAAGCCATTGCTTTTGAGCAAAAGTAGAATTGCATGTCCTGTCGGTTGAACAACACAGACTGAACTTTAACAGTAAATATATCATTTAAATGAAGCCCACGTCCTCCAGCATTGGAGCGCTGGTTTTCAGGGTTGCACAGCTAGCTACTTTCCTTAGGAGTACAGATGTTTTCTCTCCCACATCACGAAGGAGAGGAACCACATGCGGCTCCTCAACAGTGTGCTCCACGTTGGCGTCCTACGGAGTGTTAAAATGCACAGTATCGTGCGGATTTGGGGTTTAACGAGCCAGTAAATCAAACATACGTAGTGTTTAGAGGGTCTGCGGTAGCTAACGCTGATAAATTATATACTACACTTACTGATTTCGACGAGATGAACACAGTGAAAGCATGCCGGGCTGGTCGTAATCTCGCTGCTTCGGCCGTATCGGCACTGATGGACAGCCTGTTACTGCCCTAATAACTCAACAATTGCTAACGTTTGTGAACTGGAAATATTTCTTATGTGTGGATTGTACATCCACTCACTGAATTACAGTCTTACGCTTTTCATAAACTAGGTTAGCAATTAAGGATTCAGTTAAGTTAGTTCAATCCCGTGTTATTGGTGTCTTTTATTTTAAGCTTAAGCTTCCTTGATTTTTTTTTCCAGCCATGATTCACTAATAGCCATTCATTCATTCTCATTCATGCATTCATTTTCTGTAGCTAAGTATGCAGTGTCTTTCGTACAGAGCCACGGGCTGTCAAAGAGTATGGGGAATGTCTAAGGTGGAAGTGTCAGTCCTTCCCAAAGAACTTGCAAGCAAACGTGCACATAAGCTTAGCTGGACTGCATGTTCTTAGAATGTAGGTGGACACCGCCACATGCATAGAGAGGAACAGAGAGGCGGCAGGGTTGCTGTGCCAACCCCATTTTCACCAACATGAATATGGTGGCCTACACGTTTTATGATAAGGATGGTAATTGTTCTTGTGAGGCGACACAACATCCAGATCAGAGACCCTCCTGTCAATCGTGGATCCCGTCAGAATCTCGACACAAAGTGCATCTGGTGATGCAGTCGCTCGTGAAAATGACGCTAGTAGAACTGGTTTAGCTCTTTGTTTTATCGGTGCTCCGCGTTATAAGATGAATCTTCTTTGGCACCTGTTAAACTATGACCCAGATCTCTGTCTCTTTCTTTTGTGTATTGACATCGAACTGGCGTCTCTCATCTACAGGAGATTAAATATTAAGCAGGAAGTCTGTCAATCCTTCCCAGGGCCTCTCCCTGTCTGCCCCCCCCCCACCCCCCCCATGCTCCCTGTCTTGTCCCTGTCCCTCGAGTGTCTCCTAAATAATACACCCACTGAGGGTTTTGGCAGTGGCTTTTATGCTCTTTGGCACACCTTTTTATAATAGGTACTAAAAAAATAGTCCATTACATCTTTCTTAATGGTAAAATCGTTTATGCTGTTGCCGTGGCTTTTGTCATTATGCAGTCAGTTCTCTGTGATGAGAGACGTTAAATGCAACCAGAGGCTGTAGGAATGGCTGGGCAGACGGCCTGGCACCCAGCTCAAGCAAGGAGGCGTGTGTGACTGGGAGACTTTAGGGGCTGGGGCTGGGGGGAGTGGAAGCACTCTGCTAGAAGGGCTAAGCCTTCAGGGGAAAAGGTTAATGTTTCACTGTGTTCTAGTGACAGAGTAATAGGCAGGGAGGGGCGGAGTGGTTTAATTCATCAATATGTTATTCCAGGATGTAAGGGTTAAACTTTCGGAAATGTGCATTCAAATAACTCACTCAGTTAAGCACTTCAGGTAAATTACTTTGCCGATGTAGTAAGTTATTTTTAACCTGTCCTGTAGGTGCATAACTGCTACCAGTCTCTTCTTTTTATGCCTTGTAAGGCAGTGTATCTAAATCCGATCCTCGGCGACCGGCAGACCATGTTTTTGCTCCCTCCAAGTTCCCTACCGGACAGTGCAGAGGACTGTCTGTGGGTCCCTGAGAACCGGATTGGGACACACTGTTGTAAGGGGTTTAAAGGTGATTGATGAGAATGTCGATGCTCCCCAATAAATAACACAGGGGAGCCTGTCCTTTGACCTCTCCACCATGTATCCCAGCAGACCATGCTGTTCCTGTGTGTTGCCTTATTGGTCCTGGCTGGGCCGGCCCTCCCCTCTTCTGCAGCGGACCCTGAAGCACCAAGGCACAGACACGATGCCAACCTGGAGATCTGTATCCGACAGCTGCCTTATTCCCGAGATGAGTGTGTGTGTGTGTGTGTATGTGTGTGTGTGTGTGTGTGTGTGTGTGCGTGTGTGCACGCGCGCGCATGCGTGTTGGTGTCTGTCGGGTTTTTGCCGATCTGCGTCTTGCTGGTCTGTGGGCTCACGGCAACATGTGTGACCTGTATTGCTCGGTCCTTAGCTGCTTCTCTAGACAAACGTTTGTTTGAGACGAAGAGGAAGGACCAGCTGAACGCTCTGAAGAACCTCGTGGAGCTCAACGACATCAACCAGCAGTACAAGATCATCGACATCATGCTGAAGGGGCTGTTTAAGGTGCGGTGTTGGACGCTGCAGTGTCTGGGTGTGTGGACAGCATTTCTGGGATGTCTGAGACATTAATTAGGCTTAATTGGTCCGCTGACAGTCTTCCTGAGATTTCTGACCTTTTCAAGCTTTTGAGGAGGGCATGGTTGCAAAGACGAGACTCTAAGAAATGTTTTTGTTAAAAAAAAAAAAAAAGAGAAAGGAATTATATATGCATGCATGTGTTTTTTTTATTGTTTGTTTTTGTTTATTTGATAAAATGACATCATGAGCCTCACTGGGCTATTTTCAAGTTATGTATGGAATCGGTAATAAAAATTAGTTATAAACTCACTCAAGAACCCAAATGGCACTCAAATCAGTATTAATTGTTAGTTATTTGTATTCCTTGTGGAGGACAAATGAATTTCATCAAGTTAAAGTGCCAAATTTTGTTTCTTTGCCTTCCTGTAACACGCTGGAGCTTGTAAGCGGTTCAACACCCAAAATCATTATGTCATAGCAATGCTCAATAAGCACAGCATACAGCCTATAATGACAATGCAGCATTCATGTGGTGGAGCCGAGTTTTTCCCTGAGCTTGGAGTTTTTTTTTTCTCTTGTCCAAAAAAAAAAATGATTATGCCCTCCAGGTGAGTGAAGGGCAGCAGGTGATGGGAAGGGTATCGGAGTGTCTGACATATGGCTGCGTGTCTTTCTCAAGGTGCTGGAAGATTCCAGGGCGATACTCACTGCTGCTAACATGCAGCCTGATGACCCCTTTCCACTGGATGACAAGATCAAGGAAGGTCAGCCTCCTGGTGCTCTGCATCACAGTCCCCTCCCCACTTTGTTTCTTCTCCTCCCTCAATCTGTTTCTCTCTCCTCGCCCCCCCATCCCTCTCTCTCTCCTCAGTTTCATATCAAAGTGTCTTTCATTGTCTGTGACTCACTTGCTTTATTTACTTTACATTTTAGCTGCTCAGTTGATGTTTTTACTTGAAGTTACTTACAGGTTTTGCCTGTTTATACTTGATATCTTACTGCAGCAACTGATCTTAATTATTCCTAGGGTACAACAGCAATGCCCCCCTCCCCTGGGCTTTAGTCTTTAAGTCTGCTTGCTATATAAAGACTCTCTCTCTGTGATTTTTGACTGACACTGATGTTTGGCATGAACATCTGTGTGTGTGTCCCTGTGTGTGTGTCCCTGTGTGTGTGTATACACACACACACCCTCAGCATACTCCCACGTCCTGGAGAACACGGCCTTCTTCGGCGATGTGGCTCTGCGCTTTCCCCGCATCGTTCATCACTATTACGACCGCAATGCCGACTGGGAGGGCCTGGTGCGCTGGGGCCTGCATTTCTGCAACCTCACGGGCGTCTTCGCTGGGGGAGCACACCAGCACGTCCTCACACTGGTACGACTGAGAGAGCCGGATGCTTGAGAAGACAAGAAAACTGTGCCTTCTCCGTTAGTCAATCTATTTAAAATGTGGAAGAAAATAAGAATAATGAAATAATACTCGGCTCTTTGTAGAGGTCAAGTCTTACAGGTTCTTCTTTGTGATTCAGTACTTTAGTTTTTTTCCGACGTTCATCTTTTTTTTAAATGTTTTTCCACATCCTCCACCTTAGATGTCACAGGAGCTGGGAATCACAGAGAAGTCACCGGACTTCATCAACCCCTACCGTACCGAGAGAGATGATGTGAGTTATGGCACGTGGAAAATCCTAGCATGCCCTTAATCAAACCACCCCCCACCCCACCATGTCCGTCACGTAAACCTTCTGTTCTTCGCCGGCATTCTGCTGCTAAGATGCTGCACACCGCTGAAGCCTTCCAGAAGATCCTACGAGAGGAGGAGAAGCGGCGGCGCAAAGAGGAGAAGAGGAAAGAGATCAGGAAGGGGCCCCGCATCTCCCGCTCTCGTACTGAGTTATAGCGCCCCCTGGCCCTGGGGAAGAACATGTGACCGGAGGGCATCTTTAGAGTGACTGGGGCCATAGGGGTACAGGTGTGTAGGTGTGTGTGTGGGTGTGTGTGTGTGAGGAACAGAATAAACAGTAATTTTATGAAAATAAATGGAAATTAGGCTATTTTCAATTTTTGGTAGCAAAAATGGAGGGGTTACATACATTTAGGGAGAGTATTTAAAACTTATTTGTTTTTGGTAACAAAGAAATTTTGTAGTGTAATTAATTTCCTTAAAACAATTCACAGCAAAGGAAACTGTGAGATTGAGATTCAATAGCATCCCCTCAGGAGTTATATTTAAATTTTTAGTCTTAAGTAACAGTTATTGTGACTAAGTTGTTTTTCCCTTTGGGTTAGTTGTTTGAATATAAAGCTGAACAATTGCTGGATATATTTCTGGTATTTTTTTATTCTGTCCCCAACAATGGCTGCTTCAAAATAGCATAATGAGTATTAAAGTTATATCTCTTTAATCATCTGCAATTATATGTATGAACAAACATCACCAACGGTTCAGCCTGTGCCTGGGGAGAAACAATCATCGTGCTGAACACCGATAAAAAATTAGCGTTTGAACCGAGTAGGGCTGCCACGAAGAATCGGCTTGTGGTTAAACTATACAACACTGCCCCCTACTGCTCATCTGCGCCAAGAGACCGGCAGGTGATTTATGCTCCCTTTCAGCCTCGGTCGTTTCATTTAGTACTTAACCTGTAGCCTTTTGCTTCCTCCTTTCGCAGGTGATCACTTGCTTAAAGAGTCCGTGACTGAGCTTAACTCCTTCCCATTTCGTTATAATTTAGCTACAGTGGTTTCATGCCGTTTTTGTCAAATTTTCAGACTTACAAACATACAGCTGTTACGTTGAGCTCATGTCTCTTTGTGGATTTTTATTTTAGATTTTTTTTTTTTTTTTACTCCATTTCAAAATTCAATAAAGATATTTGGAATTGTATTTATAGAATAATAAACTGCGGTCGTACAATTTACTCTAGTCTGTGTACTTATTTTCGACTTACGATAGTATTTTTTCAGCCATTGAAATTATTGAATAAGTTTGCTATTTACTGAAATGCCCTCTGAACCGTGATGGTGGTCATGTTCGTGCTGTCGGCTGAGCGGAGCTTAAGGACGCTGATTATGAATCTGCTTGTCATCCCATCTTAAACTGCAGTCTGTGATGGTTGCTGAATTCAAAGCATTTATCCCAAAAGGCCAAACTGTAAAAATCAGGACAAATTTATGGTGAGCTGCATTACCATCTCATGTCCCATCTTTGTTTTGATTCCTGTATTGGATTTATTCTGTACAGTCATTTAATAACCAGGATTCTTGCCATGCTTAGGATTCATTCCATTTTAGTTCAACAAATTACCGAAAAGGTTTCTGATGAAATTTGGTATAAGAATTACACCTACCTTCCAGAGCTCATAAATGTTTTTGTGAATTAAAAAATTCTTTTGCAACATCACTTTTCATAGTAGGCAGCAAAAATGATAACGGGTCAATGTATTTCATTATTTTAAAAATAAATGACTTGTTACTTAAAGCCCTTCACTAGTTTTTTAATATTCAAAAGTAATAAATACAATTTGCGATTTTCTTTGCAACCCTTGGTTGGTGATAAAAAATATTTCTGAGCTCTGCCAAGTTGGTGTAATTCACATGCCAGATATAATCAACATCACAAATGGTAACGCACAGGCCATTTGTTGAATTAAAGTGGAATGATTCCTGGTTATGTAAAATAAATTTGAAATAACAGACGTGTAAATGTTTTAAAATGGCAAAATTAGCCACTAGGTGGTGCCGAAGATTATGTACGAATTTAAGTTTCGGTTTCGTTGGGTGCTTTCTGGTATAACCCTTTGTACAAGGACAGACAGATCGCCATTATCATTTCGCCGGAAGGAAAATGGATATGCAGGCTTTGCTTTCAGGGGAAGGTGACACGTTAGAAGTAATGTGTGACAGAGACGGTGAGTCAGGGCTGCGAGTATAATTTTGACTCTTAGGATCACTGCTTAGCTGGTTAGCTAGTGCGGTTTGATAAGCGACATCGAAACGTAAACAAAAGCGAATGCTGCTAAATAATAGACTAATTATTAATATAGCCAGTTATCCAGCCCGCATTCTGATTGCTGTTTATGCATATTCGCACCTGCCTTTCGCAATAGTTTGGAGTCAACCAGTACCGCAGTAAAAACTTTGTTTTGCCGTAGTCAAACAGAAGTACCCATATGTTTGCAGAAATTTCTGGTGAACAATTGTTCTCGATGTTTGACCTTAATCGGTATGTTTAGAGGACTAGAAAGATACCAGCGAACTTCGACTGTAACAAGTATCTTCTGAAGCGGCACAATGCCAACTTTGAGTCATCGACAGCAAGAGTAACTAAAGCAGTAATATCGATGTGTTCTTTGATCTTTTTACAATTATTCATAGTGGCTTATAACAAAAAATTATATAACACAAAGAACTGTATTCCCTGGAAGGGGAATGCATATAGTTTAGGTCAGGGGTCTCCAACTCCGGTCCTGGAGAGCTACCGTCCAGTAGGTTTTCTATCATACCGGCTTCTGATGAGAAGCCAAGTGGGACAGAAAACCTACTGGATAGTATCTCTCCAGGACCGGAGTTGGAGACCGCTGGTTTAGGGACTGGTCTGCCTCAGCCACTGCTAGCGTGTTAACTCAAAAAGTTACAACCTTTGCAGACATATTGTATAAGTGGCGATTTGCAACATATAAAGTTTTGAGACAAATCACATCAAAATTGAAGCAAAATCCCATAGTGACAGCAAAATAAAGGGTGATCACTGAAGACATTTGACCTTGTGAATGTGATAAGTATTGCATGTATCTTATTACCACTAAACAAATACATTATATGGATGAGGCTCTAAACCTGATTTTATTTCAAGACAAATTGCAGCAGAATTGAAGCAGCCGCGCTAGGTGGCAGCAAAGGAAGGGAAGGGCAGTTTGATCTTGTGGAGACAGATTCTTCACATACTTTTAGGGTTACTGTTTCAAACTTGCCAGGGACATTGTATAGGTGATGATCTGGGACTTATTTAATTTGAGACAAATTACACCAAATTTGAAGCAGTATCATTTAGTGGCGGCACATGACAGAACAGTCACAAACGCAGATTAGTCGAACCTGATCACATTGAGACTAAAGATTGTAGAGGTTGGGGGCAAAAGGATCAAATTGGGGGGGGGGCTGTTATTTATTACATCTAATTTTTTATGGCCCTCATTTATTTGCTTTTCCTACAGGTGAACGGAGAAAAGAAAGAGAACCAAGTCAGGAAGATAACAAAACAGGAACTGACACAGAGGATAATGATGAGCCCATAATGACAGAGCTCAGACTAGTTTTGATTGGCAAAACTGGGTCAGGGAAGAGTTCTTCTGGCAACACCATCCTCGGTCAAAAGCACTTCCTGTCAAAACTCAGTGCCAGCTCCGTGACCCAGACTTGTGAACAAGGCATCCTGGAATATGGTGGAGAAGAAAAGGAACGTGGAGGCGGGAGGCAGCGGAGGAAGAGGGTGGTAGTGGTGGACATGCCAGGGTTTGGAGACACCCGTTTTGATGCGGAGCATATCCGGACTGAAATTGCCAAGTGTGTGGCGCAGATGGCTCCAGGACCCCATGCGTTCCTCGTGGTGATCCAGCTGGGCCGATACACAGAGGATGAGGCAAGGGCAGTGAAAGAGGTGGAGCAGATTTTCGGGGAGCAGGCAGTCCTCAATCACAGCGTGATTGTGTTCACAAGGGGGGATGACCTGGAGGAGATGGACATTGAGGAATACCTGAGAGATACTGCCCCAGAGGATCTCAAGTCACTTCTAGAGAGATGTGGGAGCAGATACCATGTCCTCAACAACAGGAAACCTGAAGACAGAGAGCAAGTGTGGGGCTTGCTGGAGAAGGTGAAGAGGATGGTGGAGGTGAACGGAGGCGGGTGCTACACTGATAACGTCTTTCAGGAAGCCGAGGCAGTTATCAGGGAGGAGCAGGAAAGGCTAATGAATGAGCGAGAGGCAGCAAAGGCCATGGAGGGGCTGTTCATGGATGGGGCCAAAAGGAGGAAATACGACCTTAAAGCCGTGACTCCAGATAGTGGAGAGGAAAGGCAGGAGCAGTGGAAGAGGAGGAAAGGAGCTAAAAGCCAGATGGTATCTTTAGACTCTGCTGTATGGGGGTTCAGGAAGGAGGCCATCCACTCAGCTAAGGTCTTGGAAAAAATCAAGATCTTGGTGGCTGCTGCTGCCACAGGAGTGGTTGTGGGCGCTGTGTGCGGGGCCGCAGTTCCCCTAGCCGTGGCTGCGGGTGCCGCTTTGGTTGGGCAGGCGGTGGGCATGGGGGGTGCAATTGGGACAGTGGTAGCTGCTACGTCAGGCACTGCTGTCATGACTGTGGGGTCAGCGATGGGGGTGGTTTTAGGAGGGTCGGTGGGTGCTCTGGTGGGAGCTGATGCTGAAACTCCACTGGATGCCTCCGTAGAGGCACTGAGGCAGGTCGGAGTGATGGGAGCTACGGCAGTGGGAGTGGCTGCTGGTGTGGGTGTGGTTCTAGGAGCAGGGGCAGCCCTGGGAGCATGTGGCACAGCTGTAAGCTCCACAGCACCTGTGGCGGCAGAGGGCGTGTGTGCTGTGGGGGTGGCTAACTCCACTGTAGCGCAGGCTGTTGGCTCGGTAGAAATGACAGGACCACTAATGGTGGCAGAAGGGGCTCAGGCAGTAGGAGTGGTGGGGCCGATGGGAGCCGACATGGCGGCGGCTGGTGGGAGGGTGGCGACGGGCTTCGATCGAATCATATCTGCGGCTACAGAGATCGGAAAGGTGGCTACAGGGATCGCTGTGGCTGGGGGGCTGGTGGTGAAGGTTGTTAAGGAGAAGGTCAGGCAGAGGGCTGGTCCCTCAGAATCTAGCACAGTTGAGAAGATGTCTTGGGAGTTCTCCTGGAACAAAAAATAAAGATTCTGGATCAGAAAATCAAATATCATGTGCTATCAGTTATTAGTTTGGGTGTCATCATTAGTTATATGCTTCAGAATTTTTCTTTATAAAGACTTATGAGTGCTGCATTCTATGAGATATAACATGTAAAATGGTGCAGTTCAAGCATTATAGCCATGTCATTAATGTATAATTATGATAAGAATCATATGATTTGTGTGATTTCAAATTTTTCCACTTTGCTTGATTGAACCACAGGAATACGGTTCTAAATTAAATACATGAAGGATTTTTTTACTATGTAATATTGGAGTAATTTTGGGAAATGTATTTTATGGAATAAACAATTTGTGCTCTTCTGATTATATCTTCAGTAAAACAAATCTTCGAGTACAGCAACAATTTTTCTGACAATAAAACAATATATTCTGATAATATTCTTCATACTATTTTATGAAGCTATGGTGCTGGAAATATGGTTTTATGTATGTATACATTAATGTGTGGTGATTTGTGTATTATGAACAAAGAAATAAACATTTTTGCAAGGTTCCGTCTTAAAATTCACTGTCAGTGTTAGAGTGATTATGATACTAAAATTATAACAATAAAAAACGTCAAATGTCAATTATCACACATATCCGCACATTTTCACAAATTGTGGATAAAGTTTGACCGCGAACATGAAGCGTTTCTTCTGTAATTGGGCGGGGATCTCCTTGGTTGGGCGTGGCAAAGTAAAATTAAACGGAAGCTTCTGATCAGTGACGTACTATCAGACCATGGCATAAAACGCGCTCTGATTGGTTGGTGGTCCCTGGTCTTAGGACAACAACAGTCACCAGTTCACCAATCAGAAATTCGGCTGAATTTGGTGTGTTTGTAAATGACGTAGCAGCTGGAAAGCAAAATGGCTTCCTTTAATTTGTAAATGGATCTGCTAAGAGAGATTCTCGCCTTCTCCAGGCACGGGATCTTTTATTTTTTTATACATTTCGACAAATCGTAGAAAAGAGTTAATTTCTTGTCGTCAGACTTCCACATTTTTCCTTTTAAAAATTCTCCGGTGGCGACCGGGAAAGTGAAAGAAAACGAGGATGGACGGTGGGGAGTATATTTCGGCAATGGAAAATATGGACCCCACGTTATCAGAACTCGGGGACGAATTTACCCTGGGTGACATTGATGGTGGGTAATGACTATTATTAAAGAAATCGTAATATTAATTTTGAAAATGGAAATGATCAGTGTAGCCCGTATCCGGGGTCCGATAGCTGGAATGTCCTCTGACTCGATCGTCACCTGCCAGTTTAGTCGAGAGCGTATATTGTCAACTGTAATATTATAGCTTCCTTATGTTACAGTTGATCCTATAACGCCGTACATTTGACCTGGATGCAGTAGTATTGATTGTTACCTTCCGCGATTATTCCGTGAATATGTCCTATTTTCAGACACTCAGACATTCAGTTGGTAAACTTTATTATATTTATATAGGTGTTATTTTGATACGAGGTATTTATAGTGCACGATATGTTATTGCACGGTTTTAATTTGTTAACAAACTGCAGCGGAGAACATGGACGAAATAGATGTACTGCACACATCAAGCGTCCTGTCAGATAGTGTCTGTCAAACCGGTTGGTTAAGTAGCAGATATTTATGTTAAACTGGCACAACCAACATGGAAACTATAAAATCCGTAATACAGATTCAGGCATTATTTCGACATTTGACATCATCTAGTATATTTTACCCCTTATATTTTTTATATTGTCGCGACTCAGATGGTGGTTAAATTTGAAAATATGACATTTCTTTATATTCTATTTCTTTGGCGTGTTCTTTGCTAATTACTTTCCATATTAGTAATTCGTTTCGTACAGTAATTTGTAACTCTGGACAGCCCCCGTATGTATATAAGTCTGTGCAAGTTTGTTTCACCATGGTTTTATTGAATACATGGTGAATAATAGGTTCCAGCACTGACACACCTCTCAGTAACTCCCCCCTGTTATTAAACCAAAGGGTCCTGCTGTGTTATGGGGGTCGAGTTTACGATGCCCTGTTTTATGTGTGTTTGCTGTGAGTTATGTAATTTTCTTTTGTTGCCAAAGTCAATATGTGATTTTCTTTAAGTGAAAATTAGGTTACGCATTTATAATGTACTGCACATAGCTTTAGATTTGTATTATTATTATTTTTTTTACTTTGAATTTCGCATCTGTTTTTCGAACCATGATCTGGAAGGTGACCTTCCCCTCTGGAAATATGAGGTAGCCGATTAATAACAGAGTGGTAATTCGGTCACTCTCCATTCAAGGTTATGACCTGGAGTTCAAGGATACCCGTTCTTGTGAAAGCTGTCATCTCATCACGCCGGCGGTGATTCTGGTTATCTTGAATTAATAATTCCCAGCTTGCTCCTGTTTGAGACAGAACATGACCCAGAGTCAGATGTGATTAAGCAGCTCCACTAATTACTATGGCTGTAACTGCGTGATTATTTCTTATGTATTGTGCCTTTTTATCCTTAGATTGGGGGGGAAAACAATAACAAAAACAGTTTTGTCTTGCACAGCTGGTGCAAGCAGTGTGACCCCTTATTTTTCATATTTTTCATCACCACTTGTTAGGTATCCTGAAAATTCTTGGTCAGTGCCAATACTGCTGTGGCGGGTACGTCACATGACGGCATCAGTGTTAATGTGAAGGGGTAATTTGATGGTTTCATTATGTAGGGCGTATTGCAGTGTTCCAGCGCTGTGTCGCCTTAGAGACCATATTGTTACACTTTAGAGTGTTATTGAGAGGCTATTGAATTTTTTGAGTGTCACTGTTACCTTCCCTGTTGCTATGATGAGGTTCTTTCTAAATCAGAATGCCCTGACCCTGTTGGCCGTAAATAACGTCATCTCTTTGCTACCTGTGTAGTGCATGTTTTTTTTTTTTTTTTATTGTAATATAGGTTTTGAAGTAGGTCAAGAATTTTTTCCCCCGTACTTAATGCTTATTTGGTGACAGATGTTAGTTAACTTACAAAAACAAAGTTTCAGTTTGTATTGTTTGAGTTTTAATCTTAGTGAATAGGTAGAATTGTATTGGTATTATATCGATCGTATCAAAAGTTTCTAAAAAAGCATTATTGAGAATTCCATGTGTAAGGCACATTTCATGTTTTGAACCAAGCGCATTTTCAGTGACACTTTCAGGGGTTAAGTACGTACGGGTGGCACAGTCAGATTACAGCCAGTGTTCCTGTGTTTCCCCCCACAGAGATGCTACAGTTTGTTAGCAACCAGGTGGGCGATTTTCCCGACCTCTTCGAGGATCAGATACCACCTGGCTCCCTCCAACATGGCCCTGCCTCTCAGCCTCCGCTGGAAGCCCCCCCGACATCACAAACACCAGGGAATATGGGGTTTCAGACTCCTGCTCCACTCACACCTATGGCCGCCCCCCCTTCTGTGACTCCCCAGACTCCTGTGCAGCTCCAGGTTCAGGTCCGTGCTCCACCCCCGCTTCAGCCGCGACCCCAGCCTGTCCAGCAGGTGGTGCCACAGCCTCAGCAGCAGGCACAGCCCATCCAGGTGCAGAGCACGGCCGTCCCTGCAGTACAGACTTTGGGAGTGCAGGCCACAGGCTTTCCAGTGCAGGCCCAAAGCCAGGCGCTGCCGATGCAGACCCAGGCCCCGACCGTGATGTTTGCCCCGGCCCTGACCAGCGCCTCACCCTCACGCTTTATTCAGAACTCTGTCATCTGCCACCAGAGCCCCACACCTGCTTTCCAAGGTGAATCCCTACTTATTCTGATTTAGAAATCTTTTATCATCCCGAATGATATTCTAATTCAAATACATTTTTTTGTGTTCATATTTTATTCTAATTTTTTGCATGTACAGCACTCGTAGAAAGTCTCGGGATGCCTGCTTAATTCAGTAGAAATGTTGCAAATTCATTGGATCAATAACAAAAAGTATTAGTTTATTCATTTGTTTATAAAATGTATGTGTTACTTTAGAAACAACCAGTAGCTTTAAGCAAAACATTCATGTAAAGTAGTAAGAATTTGAAAACCAAATTATAGAATCAAGCAAGCATTCCAAAACTTTATGAAATGCTTAACTTTGTCCCTCCCTTTGCTCACAGTCCTCCAACCACAGATGCAGAGCATCATGACGTCACCACAGATTCAGCCAATGGCCATCCAGCACCAGCGTGTCCTGACGACAGCCGGCCAGACCATACAGACGCTCTCGACGGCGCCTGCTACTGTACATGCAGTGTCGCAGCAAGTGCCAGTGAGTACAGCCGTACCCCGTGTGCTCATTTGTAAATGTCTGATATTTGGATAAAAATACTCAATTTGTGATTCCCTGGGTCAGATTGTAAAAAAAAAAGCCATTTCTTGATTTGACGCCGCAGTTATTGAGATACTTTATTGCCATTTGTTCAGGTACGTAGGAATTCTTCAGTTTTCAGATATTTTTCTCTCCTATGAGACTGGTGTATGGAGGTGAGTGTAGGTCAGTACAGTGTCAGTCATTTGTCCCACACCCGTGGAGCTCTTTTTGGGATTAAAGGCCTTGCTCAAGGGCCCCACAGTGAAATGATCACCCTGCCAACCAAAGGATTCAGGCCTGCGGCCTCATGATCCCTGGAATAAATCCCTAACCTCAGAGCCAAACACCACTTCCTGTTAAGATTTCCTTTTTATCATTCTCTGCTGCAGTTTTATATTCCCTCTGTCTTTCCTTAAGGTTCTGGTCCACCAGCCCCAGATTTTAAAGACGGACTCCCTGGTTCTGACCACCCTGAAGCCCGATGGCACCCAGGTCCTGTCCACAGTGCAGAACTCGGCTGGTATCGCAGCCCTGACCACCCCCATCCAGACCACGGCCCTGCAGGTCCCGGTATGTCGTTCTACTTGTCCATCCTTCACCCTGTACTCATGCTCAGTTCGTCCACCCGTCTTAATTTTCTACCAGTGTGTCGTATCTGATTAATCTACCTTTTGATGAAGTGTTTACTAGTATTTCTCTACCTAGACTCTGATGGGTGGCAACATTCTGACCACACTTCCCGTTGTGATGGGGGGTGGAGACAAGCTGCCAATCAAGCAGCTGTCGTCCGGGGCATCCATTGGCGGAACCAATGGCAGGGCCGGCACAGACCAAGGGGCGGTGACAGGGATGGGGCTGGGAGTAGGGATGAAGGAGGGCGAGAAGAGGACCACCCACAACATTATTGAGAAGAGATACCGTTCCTCCATCAATGACAAGATCCTGGAGCTCAGAGACCTAGTGATGGGCAACGATGCCAAGGTGGGTCACTGGGGAAGGTATTTATGATACAGAACTTTGTTCTAAAACACGTCAGAAGTTCTGTAATAGGGGTTTTGTATGTGTGTAAGGCGACGTCTATGGAACTGGAAATTTAAGTAGCGTGAATGCTAAAGAAATAAGCTTCAAATTTGTCTTGTGTATTTCTCTGACTGAAGTGTTTTCAGAAAGCCTAATGTCTGATTAGATTGGTTGTTGTATTTCTCAATTTAACCTGCTATTTAACGTGCACCTTTTCTTTGTAGATGCACAAATCAGGAGTGCTGAAGAAGGCCATTGATTACATAAAGTACCTTCAGCAGACCAATCATAAGCTCCGGCAAGAGAACCTGGCCCTCAAGATGACCAACCAGAAAAACAGTAAGTTCTGGTGTTTGACTGTGTCCTGTGATGTGCTTGGCCCACTCCTGGGTCCCATATAACCGTGTTTTTAAAGTGAAATGAGATTTCGAGTGTCGAGTGATGAGCTGCTCTCCCCTCTCCTGCTCCAGAGTCCGTGTGTCTGACGGACGACACCGAGATGAAACCGGAGATGGTGATGATGTCGCCCCCTGCCTCGGATTCGGGCTCAGGGTCTCCCCACCAGTTTTCCCCTTACTGCGTGGACTCGGAGCCTGGAAGCCCTCTGCTGGACCATGAACAGGTACATGCTGGTGGAGCTGAGAGGGCCATGGATGGTCAGCCATGGGATGTTCTTCTCGTGGTGCTATGAGGAGGCCGCCGGTGGGTGTGTCTGGGTGCTGGAGTGAGCGGCAGAGCGTTGTCATTTTTGCCTGCAGATGAAGTGCGAGCCCGACTCGCCTGCCTCGGTGGGCGTCATGGACCGCTCCCGCATCCTCCTCTGCGCTCTCACCTTCCTCTGCCTGTCGCTCAACCCACTGCCTTCCCTGCTGGGCCCCGGGGCCCGGAGCGGACCCGAGTGGCCCCCTGCTGCTGTGGGACACGTGCCCTCCAGAACCATGCTGGGCCTCTCTGGTCAGACCCAAAGCTTTGGTGAGCGCTGCGATGATGCCATAGAAACTAGCGACGGTACAAATTAGGGTCAGTTCTTGCTGCTGGGCTGTTGAAGTCCCTGGAGCCGACAGGGCGGGACGATGGGTTTTGTGACGCCTTTCCGTCCCTAAACCTGCAGCGGTGTGGCTCTGGTGGCTGCTGCCCTGGGTCAGCGTGTGGCTGCTGAGCGGGGTGGGCGCCGTCTGGGGCTGCGTGAGAGTGCTGTACCTGTGGGAGCCGGTGACGCCGCTGCACTCGCCCAAGTCCGTCTGCTTCTGGAGGCACCGCAAGCAGGCCGACCTCCAGCTGCTGAGGGTGAGCGCCGGGGGGGTCTCTACGCAGAATCTCTCTACCTGCTGTTATTTTGATCTTCTGAAGCTCCGTTTCAGCAGTATAACAGTGATTGTGTCTCCTCCCCACCCCCCCCAACCGCTTAGGGTGACTACACAGCCGCAGCCACCAGCCTGCAGACCTGCCTCTCCGTACTGTCCAGGGCCCCTCCGGCAACCAGCCTCGACTTGGCCTGCTCCCTCTCCTGGAATCTGATTCGCTACTGCCTGCACCGGCCCACCCCCCTGGGCTGGCTGGTGCGTCAGATTGGTGGGAAGCACAAAGGGGAGGAGTCACAGACCAGCTCACGGGATGCTGCCCTGGTGTACCAGAGACTCAGCCAGCTGCAGCTCACAGGTGAGCCCTGTCCTGTTACTCCGCCTACACTCTGCGTACTGCAGACGGATCACCCTGAGAGACCCGCTTCTGGACCGCAGCGGTAATTTGCCAGGGTGAGAGCTGGGAACTCTACCTTCAATGGAGTAATTGATGCTTCCATGTCTCATTCTCGCCAGTGCGGGAAAGCAATAAAAAAGGCCAATAGGATGTTGGGGTATATCTCCAGGTGTGTAGAGTTTAAGTCAAGGGAGGTAATGCTAAGATTATACAATTCCTTGGTGAGACCTCACCTAGAATATTGTGTGCAGGTTTGGTCACCATATCTTAAAAAGGACATTGCGGCCTTAGAAAAGGTGCAGCGTAGGGCCACAAGAATGATTCCTGGTCATACGAGGAAAGGTTAGTTGAGCTAAATCTGTTCAGCCTCTAGCAAAGGAGACTGAGGGGGGACATGATCCTGGTCTATAAGATTCTAACAGGTTTGGATGCTGTTCAACCGAATAGTTACTTCAGCATTAGTTCAAATACAAGAACTCGTGGCCATAGGTGGAAATTAGCAGGAGAACATTTCAAACAGGATTTAAGGAAGCACTTCTTTACACAGCGTGTAGTCAGAGTATGGAATAGTCTTCCTGATAATGTAGTGCAAGCTGAATCCTTGGGTTCCTTTAAATCAGAGCTAGATAAGATTTTAACAACTCTGAGCTATTAGTTAAGTTCTCCCCAAGCGAGCTTGATGGGCCGAATGGCCTCCTCTCGTTTGTATAGCTCTTATGTTCTTATGTTCTAAACAACAAATAAAGGTCGGCTCACGGTAGGCGTCCCCCCTCTCCCACCCAGGGAAGCTGCCGCAGCGCAGTGGCCTTTGGGGCTTGTCCCTGTCCCTCAGCGCGGTGAACCTGAGCGAGAGCGCCCGAGGAAAGGTGCCCCCCCCCCAGCAGGCCGAGATCTACGTCACGGCGGCCATCGCGCTCCGCAGTGTGCTGGGCCACCACCTCTCCTGCCTGCCTGTAAGCGTGTGCTTCCCGCCGTCCTTTTCCTCTCTCTCCTTCTCGTTTTCTTTCCGTTCTTATCTTCTTCGTCTCTCTCTCTCCTCTTCTCCCATCCCCTTTTCAGGGTTACCTGTTGAGCTGTGCTGACAGCCTGGCCTGTCAGTCAGACTCCAGGCAGGCCCCTGATTGGCTGCGCTGGCTCTTCACCCCATTGGGCAGGCAGTTCTTCCTGAGCTGCGATTGGTCCGTGAAGTCTGCCAACCGAGAGGGTGTCTATACTTCCCAGCGAGACCCAGGTGCATTATGGTTAATTATCCTTATTATGTCTCTGTAACGTTTCCCAGTAAATTGCATCCTTTGCTGAATATGCTGCACTTACAGCTGTTACACTATAATCTGACCTTGTGGGCTCTGGATCTTCTGAGCTATTTGTCTTGTACCACACACGCCATGCTGACGCCCCCGCCCCGATCCCTATGTCCCACGCAGCCGACCCCATCGCCCAACTGCACCGCTGCTTCTGCGAGAAGTTGCTGGAGAGAGCTGTACACTCACTGATCCAGCCACACGCCGACGCCAAGATGCAGAAGCCTCAGGAGGGCACAGGGTAACGCCTTCCTCAGCTCGGGGAGGCGTGGCAGCTTGTTTGGGAGGCGTGGCAGCTTGTTTGGGAGGCGTGGCAGCTTGTTTGGGAGGCGGGGCAGCTTGGTTGGGAGGCGTGGCAGCTGGGTTGGGAGGCGGGGCCTATGGGTGTATCTCTGAGACAGTGTGATGCCCGTGTGTGATGCTTTTAATGACTTTAATTATTAAAATGGCATTTAATTTAAATGCTGAACCTCCTCTCCTCCCATAGTGAGTTCTCCAGCGCCTTGGAGTTTCTTCATCTACTGAACAGCTGCACAGAGGAGTCTCCCTCGCCCTCCCCTCCCTTCCCTCCCCCTGCAAGCCACGGCAGGGCATCAGGTCCGCACCCACAGGCACACTTATCCCATCCCAGGATCATGTTGCATTGAAGTGCTATTATATAGTAACTCTTTATTTTGGTAAATGTGATTCCGGATGTATCTCTCCATGACCGGTGTGCTCACCCCCGCCCCTGTCACAAGCAGTGGGAGACCCCGTGTGTCTTTGGTGGGCGATGGTCCTAGAGGCTGTGGCGTGCTGGCTGCAGGGTGACGACGAGGCCGTCAGGTCCCTGCTGGCCGAGGCGGAGCGTTTGCCGAGAGCCCTGCACACACTGGAGTGAGTAGCACACTTGCATGTATATACACACACATGCATGCGGTGTCAGAAATACTGACCCGTAACCATGGCGACATGCCGCCCCCCCCCCCCCCCTCGCAGCCACCCGCTCCCCAAAGCTGTGCAGCACCTGTGTCGGGCCGTGCAGATGAGCCTGAACGCCCAGAAGGGAGAGGCGTGGCTGGGCTGCCTAGCGGCCTGCGAGCGCTCCAGCGGCCACCTGCAGGCCAGCATCTCCCTGCCCCTGGGCCAGAGTGCCGGCTGGCTCAACAAGGTGCGAACGGGCCGGGGGGGGGGGCATATGTGTAGGGGTGGGAAAGTAAGCCTGGGAATGTGCCACTTGGACCTACAGTGGGTACAATTGTGGAAACACTTCCAAATTTCAGAGACTGTAGAACTTTATTCAAGTTACTTATTTAATCATCCATTCTTTGATTGTTTATAAACATTACCGCCAATATTCCTGTAATTTTTAAAGCGTAATGCCAAAAATGCTGGGTTTCCACAGTTTTGCCCACTAGTATGAGTGTGAGTGGCAAAGTGACTACTGTACAGTACTGATCCACTGCCCTGCTTGTTTGATTCGGTGCCTTAATTTTCTGTGAATTATCTACCTTGTAAGTGGCTGACCTGCACACAAAGGGGCGCACTGACCAGCTGACAGGGGAAATAAGGTTGGCGCAAGCTGGGGGGGGTGGCTGTGGTGCATTGTAGTTGCATTGCATGCTCCTCAGGCCGGTGCAATGTGTCTGCAGTGCAGTACAGAGGCCTCCTGAGATGCTGCGCTCCCCCCACACGCTGTGCCCCCCCCCCCACCCCATCACACCGTAGCCCCTAATCACCATGTTCGGCTCATCTCTGCACTTTCACTTAAATGTCCCTCTCGTGTCTCTTTGTCCATGCAAGGGGGTGGAGCTCCTGGTATGTGACCTCTTGCTGACCCTGAGGACCAACCTATGGCAGAGAGGAGGCGGAGCTAATGGGGAGCCAGGCCCCGCCCCCAGCTCCCAGCTGGCTGGATTTCAGCATGACCTGAGCTCTCTGCGTAAACTGGGCCAGTGCTACAGACAGGCTCAGCACAAGGTATGGTGGGATAACTGACTCCCCTTCAACTGTGAACTGGGGAGGCTCTCTTGTTAGCAGGAGCACAGCTGCGAGAGAATTTGAGAAATTAGGGTGATACTTCACTTCAGAAATCTTGGAACTGTGGTTATTGTGTGGAAGGCTGTAAGAATAACATGATGATGAAGACGTTGAATTCATGTCATCCTGCAGCTCTTCCTCCATGAGACGACCATGCGGCTGATGGCGGGGGCCAGCCCCACCCGCACACACCAGCTGCTGGAGCTCAGCCTGCGCAGACGCAGCCAGAACCGCGGCAGTGGGGCAGGTGAGTGCAACACCCCCGGAGACACTGAGCTGCTTGCCAATCTGCTTTTGAATAATTCATCTTTTCCACCACCAGAGGGCGACTGCATGCTCGGAGAGCGGGAGCGAGCCCACGCCATCCTGCTAGCCTGCCGCCACCTGCCCCTGCCGCTGCTCACGCCGCCCGGCCACCGGGCGCGGCTGCTGGCCGAGGCCCGACGCACACTGGAGCGTGTGGGAGACCGGCGCTCGCTTCAGGACTGCCAGCAGATCCTGCTGCGGCTTGGCGGCGGCACGACCATCGCTGCCTCCTAATGGAGGAGACGTGTATATACCCACATAAACAACAGACACACCCGCCCAGACCCACGCGCCGACAACTACACACTGACGCTTACGGACATTCACAACGGAAAGCAGCACTGTTACATCACCGTAAGCCAACGTTAAACACGTACGACATGCTCTGTCTGTGATTACGCTCTCTGTATACATCTGCCTACGGGTTTTCAGCATTTTCGAGCACTGGGGGCCTAGATTTCAGACCCGAGACTCAAAGGGCAAACACTTACCCTGTTAAGTTTTGGGCTTGTTCAGCCAGAATAAACCTGACTGACTTGCCACAAAGAGATATTTGGTGGCCAGTAAAGGGTTCTGCCTTAAATAAGCTGTCAGTTCGTCTACGGATCGGGACAGTGCCGTATAAAATGGATGTTTAATCAGTACTTGTGTATACCTACCTCATATAGTGATACAGGCAAACACAGGACCATGAGAACTGACATAGACTGATTATAAATAAATCAAATAATTTATGGTGTCAATTTACTGTAGTTCCATGAGCTTAGGCCTATTGTACCATTATAAAAATGAAAGTTTAAAAACAGCATAGGGAAATTCCAGCTTCATCGATATGTCAGGCATAGTTACACAAGCAACCCCCTGCATGGGCAACCCCCCCCCGATCTGTAAATAGCTGTATATAGTTAGCTACGGCTGGCGGTGTGAGAGAACTAGCCTACGGTGATCCAGACGTCCGCGAAAGCCCTGAAGCAGTGGGGGCTGGTGTCCTCTTCTGGAAGGAGGAAACCAAGCTTTAAAATCTTCAGACGTTTCGCTTTTTTTTTTTTTTTTAATTCCCCCTCCCTCCACTAGGGTGTGGCTATTGCTTCAAGAACTTCCTTGAAACTTTTATTACATCAACTATTTGTTATTTAATGCTATTATTATTATTATTTTCCATGTTGTCATAAATTTTCCTGTTTTCTGAAAGTCGTGTTTAATTGTGATTTGTTTTTCAATGCAAAGTTGATGTTTTTTCGTGATACAGTAGCAGTGCTGGACGTCTAGGGGTTGGTAGGTTTATTATGCATATAAGTGTCACAGTCTTGAAGGACGTTAGGAAGGAAGTTTAATTTTTTTAAATACAGTATAATTGTATTATAGCACTCAAATGTGGACCTAGCACAAACGATCCTTTCCCCTTTCCATTTTTCCCCCAAGGTGAAATCTTGAATAAACATTTACTTGGGCCTCAGTCTTAACTAAATCTTGACTTTTGAAGTTATTGGCAATCCAGCAGTCAGTATGTTCAGCTAAAAATATTGCACTGTAAAATTGTACACTGTACCACAGCTGCTTAGTTTTATATTCTAATTAGTTCTTTGCCGGTTTTCTTCTTTTCATTTCAATGTTTTTTTTTTCCTGCTGTCTTCTTTTTTTTTTGAGAGTTCATATTCCAGTGGATTTTTTTTTTTTGTTAAATAAAAGCTGGTGAGAGTGGACAGTGTCTCAGAGCCTTTTACTTTATCGTCCCGTTTGATGTCTCCTCAGAAAAAGATGCATGGTTGGGATGGTACCTTCTCACCAGACATGCTGTTGGATTAAGTTTATCTAAATCTGCCCCTACACGGCCATGGTGCACACTGTCTTATGCATCATCCTGAAGTGTATGAAGAAGTCAAGCTCCTCCCCCATTACCAGTGAATCAGCGCACGGCCTCATGGGAACTGTAGTAAAATAAAGTATATGCGCACATAACAGCACAATCCCTACAATCTGTTTCCATAGCTAAGAGTATGTTCAATATTACCACATATACAAATACTTAATTGAGGAAAAAAAACACGAAATTAGTAAATATGAAATGTATTAATTATCGGCTACCCACAATAGGTTAAATTATGTTTTAAAGTTTCCACTGTGGCTCTAGTTAGGGTTGTGATTTTGAAAAGCAATTTTTAATTATATATATATGTGTGTGTATATGTATGTTGTATAGCTTCTTAAAATCGTTATAATTCCGCGTCTCCTCTATAACTTCATATCCTATGTAATGTTTCCAACCCGGATACGTATCTTCGTGGCCCCGGAAGCACATAGTCACCAAGCTCCGAGCACTACACGTGCGCGAAGAACAAACCTGTTTGGTATTTCTTTCTCTGAGTGAAATGGCCAAAAAGAAAAAATCAAAGCCGGGAGGAAAGAATAGGGAGAACAAATGTATTGTCACGTTCAACGAGACGGATCGACAGTAAGTTTACCTAACGCAGTGTTTATAAATCTGAGACATATAACAGAAAGCCCATACAGATGTTATTTACATTATAGTCGTTTTTAACAGTTTAGGAAACGACTGATGAAGTACGGGGTTCCATGTAAAGCTAGTTGCAATACATATTGTTTAGCAAGTGAATATGCATGCCTGACACTCGTTATTTGTATTATTTCTCTATTATCTTTGGCAGATATTACGCTGTTACTCGTTTACTGTAAATATTGAAGTTATTACATTTTTGTTGTGATGTACTTCATTTCAAAACATCTACCTGTCTCCTCAGAGAATACCTGACAGGATTTCACAAGAGGAAAGTGGAGAGACGGAAAGCTGCCGTGGAGGAAATTAAGAACAAACTTAAGGAAGAACGGAAGAGGGTTAGAGAAGAGGTACCATGGGAAATGTAGTGTTGTCCAGTGGGATTTGGTGTGAGAGTAAATCGTTTTAGCTCATTTTGTTCATTGCTTGGGTTGTGAGCATCTGTAACTTCTGTGGGCAGTGGTGGCTTGATGATTAGGGACGCGCACTTGTAATTGAAAGATTGCAGGTTTGAATCCCCGACCAGCAAGGCACCACTGAAGTACCCTGAGCAAGGTACCCCCCCCCCCCCCCTAAGCATTGCTCCCCAGGCACTGAATTAACTGCCCCCTGCTATGTCACATATCTGTTAAATGCAGAGAACACATTTTGTTGTTGTACAATGTGTGCTGTGGTGTATCAACAATGACAATCACTAAATTCAATTCAAATGAAGTTTTTAGGATTAGGACAAGAAAGGCATTGTTATCTGTACCTTTTCAGTGTAGTGTTCCCAGAAACATAATGGTATAATTTTATTTAGAAGTAATACAATCTTTATCCTTTCTTATAGAGACATAAGGAGTATTTGAAGATGCTGAAGGAGCGAAATGAGGCCCTCAGTAAGGGACCGGGAATGAAATGTGTCTGATATATTGTCGTTTTTGATGAACATGTACATCCACTTTTTGACGATTGTGCCCATTGTATGATGATATCCTGGCAATTCATACACGATCACATCCCTGGCCTATGTTCTTGTGTGATATTTCTACCTAGAAGAAGCAGATGAACTGGAGAACGTGATTACTAACACGACAGAGTCGCAACAGTATGATTTCCCTAACCACACTGTCACCGTGACAACCATCAGTGACCTGGACCTCACCGCGGCCAGTCGTCTGGAGCCAGTGGATGCTCAGGTATCTGCATTTTCTTTGGTGTTTGCAGATTCCACCCTCCGTTGAATGTTATTGCCCAGCCTGACAGGTATTTAATGTTTCAACTGCATGCAGAACTGACTCTCATTGTTCTCTTTTGTGCATTTTTGCTTAACCAGGCAGATGACGTTAATGAAAGTGAGAAGGAAGATACAATAAGCACAGTGCCAAAGACAGCCAGAGCACCGATACTTTCCAAAAAGTAGGACCGCCCTCCTGTAACACCTGTATAATGTGTCTGAGTGACTCTGTGCAGCCTCCTTAGTCAGGTTTCCCTTCAAGTTTTGCATCCCAAGGGGTTCATGGGGGGGGGGGGGCTGGAACCTGTCCAAGGTGGCATATGGCTCAGGGCAGGGGAACATACTGGAAGGACACACATGCACAATAGTCGGTTTAGAGGTGCCAGTTAGCCAAATTGCTAATCTGTGGACTGTTTGGTGGAAACCAAAGAACCAGAAGAAGCCTGCAACCTCAAAGCCAGAACAGTGAGCATTAAAAACTGCTTTATTCCCTGTGGCCCCTCCCACCCTAAGACTGGCTCTGTTAAAAGGGCTAATAACTCTGAATCTAAATTTATTTATTTTCTGCGCATTCTGCTTCCATGACAAACAAAACAAATTCACCACCAATTACTTGGTTAAGTGCATCTCTTTGTGTTCTCTCTGATTTAAAATGTCATGTTTATGTTTTTACATATAAATTATAGCGCACACATATTTATGTGTGTGTGTATGTGCGTGCGTGCATATAAAGCAGTATTTATATTTTGTTTGTTCTCAATGGCATTATGATCAACAGCGACGGTATTTCACCACAGCGTATGACTCCATGCATTATTTGTCCGAAGTTGACACCAAATTATACGTTTTATACTTTTTTAATATATATATTTTTTTGATACAAGGAGAATATGCAGATTCCTGTAAGGAGTTGTAGCGATCCCTCTAAGAAACCTTACACGTGACGTTTCTCTTGCTTACTAATTTCTCCACTCTTGTGCACCCTGCCCAACCCCCCCTCCAGGCTGTCCTCTCTCACTGCCTCCCTCCATGCTCGCACTAAAAAGTGGAAGAAGAAAGGGACGGTGAGGGACCGGGGGCAGGAGAGATCAGGAAGAGGCAGGGGGCCAGACAGGAAGTTGGGGCCCACAGACAGGAAGTCCAGACTGGGGCGGACCAGCAAGAAGCAGCGGCGCAGACGGACGGGGAGGAAGACCAACCACGAAGACTGAGAGGGACGGGGAGGTGGTGGTGTCGGGGTCACCTGGGCTTTTCGGGGACCAAGCAGTTGTGATGAGCTCCACGGTGGAAGATATGCCAAGCTAATGACCAGGGTACATTAAAGGGGCTCGGGAAGAAATGGCAAGTAAGAGCATCATAAGACCTCTTCATCGACTGTGACCTGCGAACCCTGCGCTGTATTGTAGTGATGATGAGCAGTGACATCTGTCTTTTGATAATTTCTTTACTTGTGGTGCTTTTGTACTATACTCGTGTATAAACCTGAATAATTAATGTATTCACATTGTTAATAAAATCCTACCTGTGTTGTCTTTTTGACTACTGCTCAGTTGACAGGATTATTGTGTCTTCCAGCAACTGAAGAAATAAATCGAGTGATATGATATAACCCGAGATCATCTTAATACAGTTGATAACGCATGAGAGAAATGTTAATTTACAAATTTCACAGACACTTGAACCGTCCAGTTGCCCAGTTTATTAAAACCCCACCATTTTACTTATTTATGTAGACTTTTGTAAATGTGTGCTTGCCATCTGTGCATCCCAAAGGTCCCTCCTCTACTTTTCTACAGCAGATGATATTCAATACAGCCATTGGGCAAGAAACCGTCAGGCCATGCGTGCCATGTTGGCTCTTCTGGGTTATTGGGGGGTGTTATGTAGCAGTCCCCGTCTGAGCCAAAATGGCTGGCCATGTGGGTAGCAGTTTTCCCTTTGTTTGAGCAGCCAATGAGCTTGTGAACCCCAGGGGGGATTTAAGTACCCCAAGAACAGGCCTGCCTCGAGTTCTGCTGGACAGATTATTTTCTGTGTTTAAATGGATTGGATCTGACCGAGGGTGACTGGCATGGGAGGTATTGTTAGAAACTCTTACTTATTGGCTTTTCTTGCTGTAAATGGACTTGGAACATGCTATCATTTATTATTCCAGAACTGCACATTTTTTATTGCAATGAATGTATAATGCAAGTCTTGATGCAGTGTTTTTCCATAGTGGTGAAATTGTGGATTAAGTTAATTGAAACGCTATAAAGTGTATAGGCGCTCCTTGTTGTGTTTTCGTTCCGGTAACGTGGGTAATGACCTCGCTGTTCCGCCCGAATGAGTCTCTGGCTCTGCTGAGCTGTGAAATACAGTCCACCGGGCTGGGCGCAGCTGCAGTTACAGCCCTGCTGCATACGGCAGGGCTGCATCTGTCCAACTGCGATGACAGGGACCTGTAGTGAACAGAAAGCAGAGTTTTGTCTAAGTGTTTTTTGCAGGCAGCTTTTTTAAAATAAATTTCTTCCAGTGCCACTGTCTCGCCATGGCGGGATCAATAAGGCCTCTTTTTCCAGTTGTGTATTTCTGTGTTATGTTGATTCCTGTCTCGTACAACACCGAGCTGTGCTTATAAATCCCTTGTTTTGATAGTAGGGTTTGGGAAGGGCAATGAGTGATACCGTGTGCCCCTTCCGGACACGACATGCCACTTGCCGGCGAAGACCTCTACTGCCGCAAGTTCCAGCCCAATATCTTCGACCCGTCCCGTTGCCAGACCTGCTTGCGGCTCAGGCACCTGCATGCCAACGTGCCTCCGCGGGTGAGTCAGAGACAGCGGTGTTCCATATTTGGGGGATTTCTACATGGGCTGGAACGGAGCTAAGGAGGAAATGGGCAGAACCAGGCAGAGTGAGAACAGTAGGGAGTAGCAACATGAGAACAAGGAGTCAAGACTCCGTTGATTTGAAGGTCGAAGCACATGTGGAACATCCATCTATTTCCCAAAATCCTAATTTGGGCCCGGAACACAGAAGTCCTCGAGTCCTGACCGTATTTCTGAATATATTAAACCCACGGCAGGTGAGGTTATACCCAGTTAGACGCTACGCCAGTGCTGCTGGAGGATTGTTAAAAACCACAGGCGGGGAATGGACAGGAGCACACAATCTGATTATAAATTAACGAGAACAGGTAGCTTACACTGTCATTGGGAATAGCAGCGTAATATGAAGACAGAGTCTGCATGAGACGGGGTAATGACTGCGAGCCGTTTGCTCATAAATTCAAAGTCATCATTAGGAACGCTAGGATCCCTCCTTATGAACTGGGGCAGTCACCTGTAGGAGGCCCATGGCTTTAGCAGGCCCTCTAGCTCCATTTTGTTAGTCATCTGGCTGCTTGGTTCTCTCACCCTTGTCTGTCTTTTAGTTTGTCCTTTTAATTTTTTTTGTTTTTTTGTTTTAGTGTTTATATAGTCATTCGGGTGAGTGGATAAAATGTTCAAAAGATTACGTACTTGGTATGAGGAAAACAGGTGAAAAGAGATGAAAAAGGAAAGAAAGTGAAAAAAATTCTTTAAAGGTGTTAAGAACATTTTTTGACTTGAACAATTAAGGGGTAAAATGAGTAGCACTTCTGTGAAGTGTGTGTCCTGAAAGACGGCCGTGATACCCGACAGACAAACATCAGAAAGTCAGTCGAGAATTAGCACCTCAAACCATTGCATTTAGCAGACGGGGAGATCAAGAAGATCAAGAAGACTGAGCCTATAAGAAACATAAAACAAAAAAGCATTGCAATTAAATAATCATAAGATAGCTTGAGTTACAGCAGTGTAACCCTGTAATCTAGAGAAGGAAAGAGAGCAGAGACCGCTAAGGACACAGAAGACGTTGTGTGCCTTGTCTGAAGTCTCTGGCTTCGCAATGGATTCATAAATAGGAGCTTCAGACCAACATTATACTAAGTAAGTTCATATGTCTATTAGTGTTTGCGTTTCCATATCAGTATACATTTGATTTTCATAGATTATTTATGTTAAAGTGCAGCATTCTGGAACTAAAGGGTATCTAATCTCGGGAAGTTATTTAGTCAAAAGATACCAAACCCGGAGAATTGACTGGTCGTATTACTTGCAACAAAATTGTTGGTCAACTTTCTAATCATGAATTTTACCTTTAATCAAGATGAATTTCTGGTACTTTAAATGTCTTTTCATGTACTGGACTACCACAACATCTCAAATTTACCTATATTATTCCAATATTCCAAAGCAATGTGCAAAATAATCATTCACTATTTTTCTTTCATTGGATGTTTATTTTTATCCTCCACCAATCAGGACGATTCAGATGACCTGTCAGTGGTGAGCAGCTACTGTGACATCAGCAGGGATCACCTGGGCTGCGAGGGGGGTTCCCTGTGCATACTGAGTCCTGACTGTGAACTTTACATCTGTGACGAGGACGACAGCACAGACAGGTTGAATTATTAGACCGAAATTCCGTGCTTGAGTTTATTGTGAGGGAAGAGCTTATCTGAGCTCTGTATTTGTACTGTGTCTCTTTTGTGATTGTGTTTGCTAGTGTTGATCTTTATGTTGACCTCATGTCCTCAGTCCTCTAAGTACCTGATACGTTTCCTTGCCTCCACTTTGTTTTAGCTACCAATCTGCCCTCTTTGTCTGTTTTTTCTCTTGTCACTTTCTCCTTCCCAACTTCCCTATTTTTATCCCAACTGACCAGCACTGAAGATCCATCTGACTTTCCTGAACTCAGTGATTCGCTCAGCCAAGACGACGACGAATTGACCCACCAGGACGGAGCATCTTACCCCAACATGACTCGTCTGCACCCAGCTCCCCACAGACCCAACCCCCAAGCTTGGATGGAAGAGGCACGGAGCAGAGATGGCTTTTCTAGACAAACAGGTTTGTCAGTCATGGAGTCCTTGCTGCTCCTAGACTCCTCACAATGTATTATTGTGACACCAATCAAGAACCATAAGAACTGAACCATGTGACTTAATTGGATATATTCCTGACTATTGAAAAAATGGTGCGATTTTTGCCTATACCATAGACTGTTGTACAAATCCAGCTCCAAACTTCATGTTCCTCTCATGACTGGTCTTTACTTTCCATCAGGAGCAAAAGGACAAAAAGACCATGACAGTGGCTACCTTTCTCTGGGAAGGGCTGGAGGTATCCATTCCCTTAAGGAGAAGAAGCCACCAGCACCATATCGGCACTTAGAAACAGGCCACCCCCTACCCAGCCACCGGAGTCCAGAACCCAAAGCTGCTATCCCCTTTCGGAACCCAGACCTCGGTGTACCCTCTCAGAGGCGGAGCTCGGAGACACAGGGATATGATCCATCTCTGGAAAATTCCCCACCTTCGGGGTTCTCAGAATCCAGCTACGGATGGAATTTTGACTCAGGACAGAGAAGCCTAAGCCCCACCCCTTTTAAACAGGCAGAATCTCTGGAGTCATCCCAGCATAGACGCTGTGACAGCTCTTACTCTAGAGGACAGCAGTCGTCTTACTCTCCAACCCATCAGCAACCCGGAAATTTGCAAAGGCAGGGCTGTACGTTTTCTCGATCATCTTCTCCATCCCGGAGTGCCTCTCCATTCAGACAAGCTGACCAGTCAGGCATGTCCAGCAGAAGGAATTTTGACTTTCCTCAAGGGTCCAGTCAAGGGCCTCGAACACCATCCCAAAATTCTTATGGACGAGGTTTGGATATTGCTAATGTATCAAAAAACTTTAAATCAGTTGCCAACTCTATTGGCTCATATTCACAAACTGACTCCTTTGCAAACCTAAGAAATTCTCTCAGGAAAAAGGATGTGAATGTCTCCAGTGGAATTAGGTCAAACAGTCGCGACTCTTCGCCATCAAAACGAGGGTACGATACTCCAAGCCAAACTCTCCTCCGAAAAACCGACACAAAAACCACTCCTAACAGTTATAACCGTGATAGCCGTAGCTCCTCCCCATCTAGGAAAATAAATGAGACTCCAAGCCAAACCCTCCTGCGAAAAACAGACTCAAAATTAGCCACTAATAGCTACAGTAATAACAGCCGCAGCTCTTCTCCTTCTAGGAAAGGGTATGACACCCCAACCCAGTCTATCCTGCGAAAAACCGATACAGGAATCTCTACCAATACCTCAAGCCGTGACAGCCATGGTTCGGCCCCTTCAAGAAGAGCCTGTAATACCCCAAGTCAAACTATCCTGCGGAAATCGGAGGCAAGAGGCACTTCTGGCATTCAAGGCCATAATAGCCAAATTTCTACCCCTTCCAGAAGAGTTGGGGAGCGACTGAAAAAAGACTCAAACATGCCCTGCAACAGTCGAAGTCTCGACAGCCGGGGCTCATCTCCCTCCAGGCTAGGTCATAACACATCAAACAATTCCATCCTACGTAAAACCGAGACGAAAAGTGTAGCAGGGATTCATGGTCGTGGCAGCAGGAGTCCCTCCCCTTCAAGACAAAGTCATGATTTGCCTCGTCCATCATTTCCACCTAAAACCAGGGCAAACAGCTTATCTAATACAACAGCCTACGACAGTCGTAGTTCGTCTCCTTCACGTAAAGTCTCCGATACCAACCAGCCACCCCCGAGGAAAGCTACCGATATCATTTGCAGACCGGGGTCAGTATCCTCTGAAATAAAGAAAACTTCTTCTCAATCAAGTCCCTCTCCAGGCTCCTGGCGCAGCTCGTCAAACTCGCTCCACAGTCCCCCCATCTCACGTAGCTCTTCCCCATCCAGGAGGCAAGGTCAGGGACAACATATCTCCAAACCAACCTTCATCACCTCTGAAGCCAACAGCAGGGGCGGCAGTAGGAACAATAGCAGACAAAGGAGTCTGGAGCCCCATACCCCCAGCCCAGAACATCGACAGGCATTTCATCATAACCCAGCTCTCTCCCCCCAGTCACAGCGGTACACTTCTTCCCAGAGTTCCCTGGAGTCTGAGTCCAGCCACCTCTCTGGGGGATCAATGTATGTGGGGCTGAACAAGGAGGAGTATGCTCTCATGGCTGACCTTCCTAAGGTCAAAACAATATATGAAAGGGAAGGTCCAGGGCAGTTTGGAAGATCTCAGAACCATGTCTTGGGAAAGGAGGAACTGTATAAGCCTGCAAGGTAAGCAATCATCTGTATACAATCGGTCTAGGTGATTGACATAAATGACAAGCAGTAGGGATTAAGGAGTGGTCTGGCAACACAAAAGTGAATAATGAAAACGGAGTGTGATATTCAAGAAGAAGAAGACAAAGGTCCTAATGGGAGAGATATAGCAGAACTGTTTTTTTTCCATCATTTTCAGCAATGTTAGCATTCCACAGTGTAGTGTGGGGACTACAGCCAATCCTGTAGGCCTGGCTGCTGGGCTACAGCCAATCCTGTAGGCCTGGCTGCTGGGCTACAGCCAATCCTGTAGGCCTTCTTTTCCAAAAACTGATGGTATCAGATGCTCATCAGCCGGTTTCATTGCAGAAACAACTTCTGCTGAGCAATAAGCAGTGCTGGTCCTTGCCAATGTAACTTCCTAAGTGACTACCACCACAGCGCCCCCCCCCCGTCTGAGGCAAAAAGGCACCCTAGGCAACTGCTTATGTCACCTATAGGATTGACTAGACCTGGCAATAATCTAATAAGGACCTCCTTAGAGATATAGAGGCAGAGGTGTTATACGCAAGCTAACTGAATGGTTGCGGTTTTATTTACCTACATTTAGAGCAAAACAGGCATCTATTCTACAGTCAGTCACTCAGTCCTCAAGGAGGGCTGGTGCAAAAATTTGCTGACATCAACAATTATATGGCAGGAGAAGCTACTGACTCACAAGTTGATGGCTTGATGGTACTATAGCATGGACGCTGCTGGAATTTGAACCGATCGCTTCCAGGTTAAAAGTCAAGGTTGTTGTCTACTTCACTACCTCCTGCTTAAACACTACAGCCCTGGGCTAGTGTCTCTGTCTGTCTTCATGTACAGTATTAAAGCTTGTGGTCTGTTACAGTCACACCCAGACAAAGGAAGTCTACAGGGACCAGGCTGGGCTGGGTGAACGGGGGAAGGCGAATGGAAGGGAATGTGACCAGGGGCAGCGGCACAGGCAGGACAGAGAGGCTGGCCAGTTAACAAGAACCCAGTCCAGCAACTCTCTCCATACACAGGTGTGGATTAAAAAAAGGACACAATGATACATGCTGAAGAATAGTGTTAATGCTCCTCACACAGCAGTAGACACGAAGCATTCAGTGAGCAGAATGTTCTGTGGTGGATTACAATAATATAATAATGCAATATAATAACCACATTCAATACAAAAGAAGCCCACAATGGGACTGTTCCTTTTGAGTCTATGGTATGTTAATTGACCTTAAGTGCTCTGTATAAGAATACTAACACATTTAAGTATGATACACTGAAAAAAAACAATATAGAACGACGATATAGTAGTATGGCTTGTTGTATGTTATCACACAATATAACAAGAACCTCAAAATTTCATGTAACAACTAGAGATCAAGCAGTCCCTTACAAGAAGAAGGTAACCACTGGAAGTTACAGCTGAAACGTTCAACTGGACACTCTCAGGTCAGTCAATGGTCGGTTATTTAAATAAATCTGCATTTAAATATTTATCGCTATTTTCTCATATTTTTTTTCAACGTATTTCACGTGTAATGTGACGTATAGTATTCGCTACTTAAATACGTAGCATGTCTGTTTAATAGCATGAATTCTAACTCTGTGAACATACAGGGGCTGCTTCCAGACAGAAATGCCGGGAATTGCCGCTCCAAATTCCCGTCAGACGAAGCGCGTGAACAGGCAAGCATCCCTGACCACACCGTCATTGTTTTGCTGAGGAAGCGCAAGCTCCAGTAAAGGATTCATCATGGGAAAGACCCACCGATTAGTCTGTTAGTCCCCCTCCTTAGGGAACAGCTGTCGTATGGTTATGATACGCATCACTACACTCAGCTCATACTGGCATATCGACGGGATATAGATACGATCGAGACACTTTTGATACTAAAAAGAACATTTCAAAGTAAAATATGTATGCTTTGAGATAGGGGTAATGTACTTTCAGATGTCCCTAGTTAGTGTTCAAAAGTCTAAATGCTAAATCACAGTTGATATATTAAGAATACATTTACGATAAATTATTTACTGAAAGATATGAAGTGTGTACCTGAGAGGTAAATAGCCTTGCTATTTCCAATTTTTAGGAAGATTAAGTGCTTGTTTTTTCAGTTTTAATGGAGTGATTGTAGTTATTGAATTATTTATTTTAGTATATTAGTTATATTGGCACTTGTCCCGCACTGAGGCTGTGTGAATAGCCGTAACGGCTGATGTCCCAGCGGCTATCCCTGGCCCTCCGTCTCTTACGCAATTAGTCATCCTTCCCTTAGTTGGCAGGCCCTGATACACGCGTACATTTGTCCGATAAATTTGCCGCCATTGTGCGTGTGAGCGTCCTGCCGAGATACTCTGATGCATTAATAAGAGATGCCTTTATAAATGAATAGTTTGACTCCTAAGAACAAAGTGATTAGTGCTGATACGTTAAAACGAAGACAGCACGGTCCAATTAGCCTACTGTAAGTGAGGTTAGGGCATGTACGTTCTTGCCTTTTCTTTATTTACAAACACACGGTGCAAAATTCACCTCCATCAAACACTGACCCCTAGCTCGTCAAGTCGCGCTCGCCGGCGGCGTAGCTGATAGGTTTGCGGATCCGCCCAGGAAGTAACCAGTCTTTCTAGGGTGGTGGTGCTGCAAACTTCTCAGAAGTTGTGAAAGCTGCGGATTAACGAAACCTGAACGATCGGCGTCTCAGTTCAAAACCATAGATCTGCTTTTTTTTCGGATATATAATCGGATTGTGAATTAGGCGTTTTTGCAAAGGGCTGAAACGGCCGAGAAAACATGCTGGTTTTCACCGCTGGCATCAGGATCGCTAGCACATGAATTATATGAATGTAGATAGATAAATGCAACGCGTTTATGATGACAACCGTGCCAGCGACACAAAACTTGGTTAGTTAACATCTGATTATTTTTGTGTGTTTTTAATATCTTTTTCTGCCTCTGTTTTACAATCTGTCCTCCGGACCTGGCTGACATGACGGTAAGTCTTGTCTGTTCTTGAAATGTGAATGATCAGTAGGCTGGCCCAGCTTGTTGGCAAAAAAAGGTCATAGTTAACTTTATGGGAATGACTTGTGGACAGCGTTATTTTTAGTTGACTATATTGCGTATGTCTCCGTATTGTTTTGGGCGTTAAAGTTTCGTTTGAGTTTTGCATATATGAAAGTAACGCTTTTGAGAAGTTGATGAAATTAAATGCTGGGGCGGAGGAGTGGGTGTGTCTTTATGCGGTTAGAGTACGATTATATAGGTAATATACTGTGTAGTTTCGTTATTTGTATTTTAACCTCGATCGGTTTGTGTGGGACCCCTTCACATACCTACCAGTATCCGCCGATATCCTTTGCGCAAAATACGGATGGGGCTGTTTGGTGCGTCTCTGCACGCGTGTTTATTGGGCTGTGCTGTGAAATTAGTATCCAGGAAACGACTTTTTAATCACGCATCTGTAACAAGTTCAATCCAGAAACACAAATCACTATTCATTTTCTTTAAAAGTAGCTGTTAATTGTTGATGGGTGTTATTAAGCCATAGGATATTTTGGGTGACAGGTTTCCCGGCCGGAGATGTGACTTGGGGATCAGCAAGCTTCTTTGGGTTCTTGTTTGTTTTGTGTCTCGGCGGTATTGTTGTCCATTCGGCTGCACTTAAATGCACGGGACCTTTCGTCCAGAGACTGCCATATATTTTGTCTGTTCATATCAGGCCCCTTGTGTGTCGCTTACGTCTACATTTCCTCCTCTTCCTCTTCGTTTTGTCCGTAGGTGTTTCCTGAATACGTACTTCGTCGTGTAGTGCCATGTTTTATGTTAGCTGTCATGTTTTAAATTACTCCGATCCGTTGCACGCACTTTAACCTCTGTCTCAATATTAGGTTTCTCATGAAACTCTGCGTTTCTGTTGGTCGATCAGTGGTCGGCTTTTACACAGAAGTAGACATTACTCTACCCTGACTTCATGACTTGATACAGTGAAACCCTTTTAAATGATGAGGTGTTCTTTAACACTGATTCAGTGTAATTTTTTATATGTACATAATATACGTATATATGTATATGTAATTTATATAGAATAAGAAAAGATTCTTTTGAGAAATCACTTGATGTTGACTTTAGCTTAGAGTAATGCAGAGTATTGTCTGAGGGTCAGGAAACTTTGCATAAGGCAGCAAGAGATAAAAACAGAAGTTGAGGAATGTAAATATAAAAAGCTTTCTTAATCTGAAACCACAATCTGGAGTGCTGAATTTTTTTTTGTTGATGTCTTGCTCTGTATTTGAATTTCTCTGCTGTTTCGTGTTTTTTTTTTTCTTTCTTTCTTTTAGGTATTTCCTGCAGCTATTCACACATTTTGTCATGTATCGCCTCTTCGCTTTCTTCCTGCATTCAAACATGTGCACACAGACGCACACAGCTGCGTGCTCTCGTTCATTTGCGCAGACTTTCAGCCCCCCCCGACCTTATTCACACCTGCGTTCACGGCCCTCTGGGCCATTATATCCACCAGCTCCTCCAAAAATATTATGTGTTACATGAGATGCACTCGAAGGTGTGTGTTGTGAGGTGTACAGAAACGCCACGTAAAATGTGTACAGCGGTTTGACAGTGTCACAGGAAAGATGGTTTTTAATTTAAAAAGTTGTTCATTTTTGAATGTGGATGATTTTGCAGTTAAGCACTTCACTGGAACAGTATTGTCTGTTTATAACAAAGATGTTTCCTCACACCCAGAAATGAACTTGACAGCTAATTACCTCTGTTCTGTCTCTCTCTGCAGCCCGATCTCCTTAATTTTAAGAAGGGGTGGATGTCGGTGCTTGACGAAAATGGAGAGGTACAGGAGCGAATTCTCACCGTCCCTCTTTGTAGCCTGGAGTTTCTGTTTAACAATCCTTACTTTTTAAAAACCAGCTGAAGTGACTGTGTCATCCTACTTTAGCTGAGCTAACCTTTTATGAATATCGGCATCTTTAGGGTTCCTCTAACTAATAGTGTCAGAGTATTATTGTACCAACATCTATATATGTTCAAAGTTTGAATACTTTGGTAAACTAACCTCATGTTTTGCTGTTCTGTTCAGTTTTGTATAAACAGGTTTGTTTGGTGATGCTGTAATAAGACCGTGTGATTATCCTCTTCTTACATCATTCATTCACATGGGCCTTGTACCCTGATACGTATACATCATTCATGTGGTCATATAGACTCGTTTATATGTTAGGTGCACAAGGTCAGTCAGTCATTGGCTGGTTTTTAGTCAGTATAAGAGTAGATCAGGCCCTGTGTTTGGTAATAACTCAATATGGATCCCTTGTGTCTTATAGTGGAAGAAACATTGGTTTGTGCTGACTGACTCCAGCCTGAAATACTACAGGGATTCAGGAGCAGAAGAGGTGAGCTGGCTGTTATACTGGCACTTAATACATTTATTACATGGTATTTAATCCTTGATGGATGTTTTTTTTTCCTACTTTAAAATTTCCTCTGGTTTGTTCTACCAGATCTGTTCATATTTGGTAACTATAGCAACATCTTTATCCCATTACAGGAATATGAATTTACTTTTCACAACTCCTTGTTCTTTCATGTAAATTTAGTTTATGTGTCTTCGCTTGGTGTCTGGTATTTTATCTTTTGTCCCTCCCCCACACCCACAATAGAAGGATGATCTTGATGGGGAGATCGACCTGAGGTCCTGTGTAAATGTGACCGAGTTTGACGTCGAAAAGAACTATGGCTTCCAGATACAGGTGCACATTCCTGATTGGTCCTTGGCATTGCTGTCCTTCGTGGTGCGTCAACTGAAACCCTTCATTTTCCTGCACCCCCCTCCCTTAACTATAGTCTGGCTCTTGTTCCCCCCCGTCAGACCCTGAATGCCGTCTTCATCCTCTCTGCCATGACTGCTGGAATCCGCAAGAACTGGATTGAGGTTTTGAGGAAAAGCGTCCGGACTGGCAATACCCCTGACATCACACAGTAAGTGCACGGTGCTGCACTGTGTGGGCCTTGTCCATTAGCAGTGCAGTGATTACATGCTGAGTCACTGGCAGCAGGTGTATGCAGTGAATCGCTGCACACACCTAGGGCCATGTAAATCAGTGGTCTGATTCATCGCCTTCTCATTCCCACGCAGACTGCCGGATAGCAGTAGTGACAAGGAGAACTCCCATAGTCTTGGTCGCACCCCCTCCTCCCGTCAGCACCCCTCCTGGCAGTCGAGCGGGGCAGCCACCCCTCCCGCCACGGCTGCTATGCGGCGGTTCGACTATGTGGAGCTAGCACCGGTGACTGTGGCCCTTGGGGTTATGCCCACCTCTCTCCGGGGGACAGGGGAGGGGCAGGCTCGGGATAAAGGGCCGGGCACGACGATGGAGCAGCGGCAGCGAATGGAGGAAGAGATTGAGAAGAAGTGGGCGGAGTTTGAGAAGCTTCCCCTGAAGAGGATGTGCTCCCTGCCCCCGATGAGCTCACTGGGCGGACAGCCGGCCAATGAGGCGCTGCAGAGGGAGGTAGTGAGTGAAGCAGATTTTTAATTTGCAGATGCAAATTAACAAAATGCTACCTGGTGTGTGGCCACCCGCCGCTTTGGGTTTGCGTCTCGCTGCCGCTTCGGGGTAGTTTTGCTTGCCTCCTGTTCCCTTGCAACCAGAGAGTAGATAAGCATCGGGGGAGGGCGTTTAACTGTCCCACGTCATTCCACATTTTCTCTCAAAATAGCATGACACATTATGATGACTTTAACATGGATTTTGGAGTTCATTTTAAAATAGTCACCTGAAAAACGGAATTTTTTGTGGCTCTGCTTTACCATTGCTAATGATGAGGGAAAGTCTGGATAAACGGGGTGTGTGTTTGTGTGTGTTCAGGTTCTGTGGTGTTCAGGCCTTTTCCTTGGTGATCATGTGACCGCGCCGGCCTGCTTTACCCCTCTCTCCGCCTCTCTGTTGTTCAGGTGGCGTCTCTGAGGCAGCAGCTGGAGCGAAAACAGAGTGGAGGAGGAGGAGGAGGAGGAGGAGGGGGGGGGGTGGGTCACTGTGGGCCCGAGGCTCCATGTGGCCGCAGCTTGGAGGCCATGGAGACGGCGCACCAGCATGCCCTGGCCGAGCTGCAGAGGAGACACGACAGGGAGACACGGGGGCTGGAGACGGAGAGGGATAGACTGCTGAAGGAGGAAGCACAGGCCACGGCGCAGGGTGAGGCGGGACCAGGCAGACCAAGGGACTCCTGTCGTACTGCTGCCGTGTGTGACTGTGCTTATCAGATTGTGCATCCCCATGTGAGAACAGTCTACGGCGGGGGGGCCGGCAACCTGCGGCTCGTGAGCCATGTGGCTGCGGCTCTTCTCATAACGATAGACGAATTCACATTTTCACGTCTCAACATAATGCTAATACTAACGTAAAGAGAAATCACGTATTTATGGATTAATATTATTATTTTTTGTTTAGATATTTCTTTAGCTATATGTGAATGAGGCAGTCCGTCACGCTTCTGCTATGCCTTAACTTCATAATTTACATCTTCCTCAAAGTCATTCGGTAAAACGAGGTTACCTCTCTGGTTAAATGGTATGCTTTCTTTAAGCACCTGAGATTGGATGTACACTTCAAAGTTTATTGGGATTCCTAATTCTTTCATATAGTTTTTTTTGTAGTAAATCATCACCATGCTTTCCCACGTCTTCGTCAAAAGGATTATATATTCTCAGATTTACATATAATAGCCAGCTGAGTTCGGAGTGGTGAGGACATTTTGCACTGCTGGGTCAGCAGTGTTACAGTACTGAAGTGGAGAGTGAAGGGCGGACAACTACAGAGCCAAATGAAAGGAGGGAAAAGAGTGAAGACTATCGCTACAGAACTAATCAGTGTTGTACTGTTAGTCACCTTTGCGTTGTTACGTGTTTGAGTGATTTAAACCGGAGATGCCCCCCCCCCCCCCCATATACACATATCACATTATAAAATCGTATCTCAATCCCCCTTCTGTACCTATTGTGGCTCTTTGTAAATCTTGGGTCAGACATTTAGGGGAAAATGGCTCTTTGCTTTAAAAGGTTGCTGACCCCTGGCCTAGGGTGTATCCCATGGTTATTATCTTTAGCTAAAACTTGAAGGAAACATTCTGAAAGTAATATAAACTACTACAGCAAAATGAAAACTTCAATTGCTTCCAAAACTAACTGAAATTAAATAGTAACACATGAAATACTTCCTGTCACTGTTTTAATACTATTCAGCTAAAGTAATGATTGTTTCTCTTTCTCCCCTGACGGAAATCATTCAAGGAAATATAATCCAGTATATTATCTTTAGATAACCATCGATACTACCTGGAACATGTTTTGCCCACTTGGAGAACATTTAGTACATTATGTACTAAAGACATGAAAAACCACTGCTACTTTAGGACTATATCCCTAAATATAAAATTGCTAAAACTTAACCTGAAAGTAATATATATCTAAAACTAAATTGAAATATATCTGTAAAATCAAAACTAATGAAACCACATATCAAATAAAAATTGAAAAGAACATGAAAGTAAAGAACATGAAAAGCAAACTAAAAAAAATATAATAGCATCACTGGTGTAATGCAGCCCTGTGCCCTGTGCCCTGTGCCCCCCCCCCAACCCTGAACAGGGTTGGATGATGGATGTTATCATTTTTCCCTCCCCTCCCCAGCAATGGAAGCTCTGAAGAAGGCCCACCGCGAGGAGATGGAGCGAGAGCTGGAGGCAGTCCGGCGGCTGGCGGGGGCCAGTGCGGATGTGGAGGCTCTGAAGAGGCAGCAGGAGTGAGTACCTGGGAGGGCCCCTGGCAGATGGGGGTGGGGCCCCTGGCAGATGGGGGTGGGGCTCTGGCAGATGCCAGGCTCCAGTGTTGCGTAACTCGCTAACGGCACATATTGGGGCCCCACGCATATCCTGCGCAGCTGGGTGGGGGGGTGGGAAAATGCAGAAGCCCCAAGAGCTTGGTTGCATTCCGCAAGACCGGTTCCGTTGCATTTTGCGCTAAAACGCAGCAGTCCGGTGGGTGGCGAGATACGGGCTGGGGGGGGGGATTACAGTAGGAGCCGCGGAACTGTGGGTTTTACTTCAGTTTTATTTTGGTTTCGGGCTGCCAGTCACACATCATGCATGCTGCAGCGTTCTGTGTGCCTTTCGGGTTGCCAGTCACACATCATGCATGCTGCAGCGTTCTCTCTGCCTTTCGGGTTGCCAGTCACACATCATGCATGCTGCAGCGTTCTGTGTGCCTTTCGGGTTGCCAGTCACACATCATGCATGCTGCAGCGTTCTCTCTGCCTTTCGGGTTGCCAGTCACACATCATGCATGCTGCAGCGTTCTCTCTGCCTTTCGGGTTGCCAGTCACACATCATGCATGCTGCAGCGTTCTCTCTGCCTTTCGGGCTGCCAGTCACACATCATGCATGCTGCAGCGTTCTCTCTGCCTTTCGGGTTGCCAGTCACACATCATGCATGCTGCAGCGTTCTCTCTGCCTTTCGGGCTGCCAGTCACACATCATGCATGCTGCAGCGTTCTCTCTGCCTTTCGGGTTGCCAGTCACACATCATGCATGCTGCAGCGTTCTCTCTGCCTTTCGGGCTGCCAGTCACACATCATGCATGCTGCAGCGTTCTGTGTGCCTTTCGGGTTGCCAGTCACACATCATGCATGCTGCAGCGTTCTGTGTGCCTTTCGGGCTGCCAGTCACACATCATGCATGCTGCAGCGTTCTCTCTGCCTTTCGGGCTGCCAGTCACACATCATGCATGCTGCAGCGTTCTGTGTGCCTTTCGGGTTGCCAGTCACACATCATGCATGCTGCAGCCTTCTGTGTGCCTTTCGGGTTGCCAGTCACACATCATGCATGCTGCAGCGTTCTGTGTGCCTTTCGGGTTGCCAGTCACACATCATGCATGCTGCAGCCTTCTGTGTGCCTTTCGGGTTGCCAGTCACACATCATGCATGCTGCAGCGTTCTGTGTGCCTTTCGGGTTGCCAGTCACACATCATGCATGCTGCAGCGTTCTGTGTGCCTTTCGGGTTGCCAGTCACACATCATGCATGCTGCAGCCTTCTGTGTGCCTTTCGGGTTGCCAGTCACACATCATGCATGCTGCAGCGTTCTGTGTGCTTTTCGGGCTGCCAGTCACACATCATGCATGCTGCAGCGTTCTGTATGCCTTTCATGAGGAGGTGTTGGAGGTTTGGTCCAGAGAGTGTGTGTGTGTGTTATGTATATATTACATTTTGGTGTTGGTCCTCACAATGTTATAAAAATCTGTTCTTTTGACACCATAGGGACCATTTTGTTGGTCCCCACAAGGGAAAACTGAATTTTTTAAAAATTTGTGACTGCCCACAAAAAAATAAAAATGTCAAAAGTCTTGTACATTGGTACCTTGGTTTACGAGCATAATTAGTTCCGGAAACATGCTTGTAATCCAAAGCACTTGTACATCAAAGCGAATTTTCCCATTATAAATAATGAAAACTCATATGATCCGTTCCACAACTCAAAAATATTCATATAAAAATTATTAATACAAAATATAAAGTAAAAATACATAAAACAAATTAACCTGCGCTTTATCTTTGAAAAGAATCGTGGATGGTGTGAGGGAGACGAGAGAGGAGAAGAGGAGGGTTATTTTGTAGGACGACTTTCACTATAATTAACGGAATCACTGCTATCTGTTGGCTCACTGGAATCTTTTTCTGTTTGTGCGACTTTAACAAGGAACCCATCCAATGACAGCCTATTTTGCTTCCTTTTCTATTTCGGAAAAATGTGGACATTGCATTGTCGTTAAACAGATTCATCGCTCGCACTGCTACGCCCTTATTCAGGTGGTGCTTTTCTACTAAATTTTGACTATACGAGTGAGGCATGCCGACTGAGACCAAGCATGGGAGACGATTACCCACAATTCCGCAGCATGAGAAAGTGAATAACCATTGGTTCAGTTGTGATGACGTGCGCTCGGCGTCAAAACAAGAAGCGCACGCATGCGCTTCCTGTTTTGAAGCCGGGTGCACGTAAAAACAAGAAAAACAAGGAGCGCATGTGTGCCATATGATTTTTGATGATACTTGGCGCTCGTAAACCAGGACTTCCTTGGTTTCCGAGTCAAAATTTATTAAAAATCTTTGCTCGTCTTGCGGAACACTCGTTAACCGCGTTACTCGTAATCCGAGGTTCCACTGTATTTTGTTTGCTTACTTGTGGTTGAGGTTAGGGCTGGGTGGGGGTTATGGTTGTCATTGTTTGGATTAGGGTTTTACCCATAAAAATGCAAGGATGGTCCCCAAAAAAATATCAATACAGATGTGTGTGTCTAAAATCATGTCTTGTCTTAAAATGAGAATATTCTTGTGCCAATTTTGAGGTCTAATAACTGATTTTGAGAGCTGATGTCAAGTTGATGACCAGCTTGTTTGTGATGGCGCCCCCTGCTGCCTTAAGGTCAGATCGGCAGGGCCTGCAGAGGGAGCTGGACGGCCTGTCCGATAGGTACTCTCAGAAGTGCCTGGAGCTGAACCGGGCCATGCAGAGTGGTGGGGAGCGGGAGAGAGAGCTCAGCCGCAGGGACGCAGAGATGGAGCAGCTGAAGAAAGACAATCAGGTGAGAGAGGTGGGGGGGTGGGGGGGGGGCGCTGATTAGTGCCATTCAGCCATGTGCCAGGATAGTGGGGGCTGTAAATGGTGATACTTAATCCTGCTCAGTTTACAGAAGTACCTATGCCAGGAAATACAGGACACGCAGTCACACGTTAATCGCGATTACCTGCACTGATTCACCCAGAACCCTAACATACCTGTAAAATTGGGAGGAGACCCACTTAAGCATGCAAACTAGGCACACCCAAAGGTGGAACTTAATTTGTGAATGCAATCAAAAAAACTAAAAATGCCAAAAGTCTTGTATTTTGTGTGGTTACTTATGGTTAGGTTTAGGGCTGGGTAGGGGTTAGGGTTTCATTGTTGGGATTAGAGATGAATGGAGAGTCCCCACAAAGATACGTATACAACAGTGTGTGCATGGTAAGCCCTGATCCTTCAGTTCCTCTCCTCTCAGGTGCTCCAGGCCCGTGTGATGGAGGAGATCAACCGGATGCACTCCTTGGCCAAAAGCCCAGGGTCAGATGGCGTCCCTCATGATGGCCATCAGCCCGACTCCTGTCACCTGGAGGTGAGTTTCAGGACGGGAGCAGTCGCGAGTGCAGTTGGTGGGGGTGGGGAGGATTCAGTCAAGGGGAGCGGAAATCAGGTCCCGCCTAAAGCAGCGAGAGGGTCTCGTCAAACTGGTACTGGACTGCGAATAAGAACTGGCAACTCAGTGAAAGTTGAGGGAACACTGGAGTTAGATGGAAGGCCGTGGTTAAAGATCAGAGCATGAGTGCTGCAGACATGGACCACCTAGAGCAGAAAGGCCACCAGTGCAGACCGTGATCCACACTGGCCCTGAGAACGGAGGAGGATGACTTTGTAAGTCATTTGTCAAGGGCTTCAAGAAGAGCTGCAGCCAACCTGGCAACCCTGGTGACTTTTACATTCATTGCTTTGGCAGCAGGATTCTGCTGTTAGTCTGTTATGTAAATAATATCGTTTCTACAGCTACAGATACCATTTTTTTTTCCTCCGTTGAATGTTCCCGTGAATGGGTGGAGCGGGTGGAACAGATAAACAAAGCAACTCCTTTAAAATTAAAGCAAAATAAATCTTTAACTGATGGATGACAAGGCTGCATATTTGTATTTTATTATGCAAAGTGTTTTTTTTTTTTAAAGAAGACTATCGTTATGAAGCTGGCTGTAATTCCAGAATCTTCTCTAATGTCAGTGACTTGTGCAGTAGCATCTGTTGCAAACTCGATTCCAAGCCAAATATTTTCCCCATGAAAAGCAGTTTGAAAAGGTTTCCTCTCATGTGGTTGCTGGGATTTCAATGGTAGCATGCAGTTCTGGCCTTGTCTGGTCTGCACCAAATGAGTACCTTCTTCTGCAGAATTACGGGCTTGGGATTGTGGGAGACGGCTTTCACCTCCCCCGCTCTCTGCCTGGGTCACTCACTATCCACATTTCCCTCTGCCCTGGTCTCCCTTTATAAGCATTTAAGTGTCTGTGCTTCACTTGAGACCACAGCAGTTTTGCTCATTTCTCAATTTATGGGTATGCTTCTGTGTAAAATACACATTTTTTTTTGCAAACTCCAGCCTGGCTCTTCCCTGCTTCTCGTTAATGAAGGGCTTCTTCCTGGCTTTTTGGCTCTTCGGTCCTGCACTTAATGCTTCCCATTCCTTTTGAAGGTCACTTGATGTCATCTCCCGATTCATGAGCCACTGCTGGATACGTTGACAGTCATCTCTGGCATTAGAAAGTCACTTCCACACGTTGGACCTGGCTGGATTCTGGTCGTTCCCAGTGTCTCCTGCTTCACCTTGTTCTTATGTACTTCTGTCTTGGAGACTTTGAGCCTGGAAGTGGCCTGCCCATGCAGTGCAGCCTTCTCCCCGGCACAACCAAGATCAAACCAGGTTTTAAAAATGCAGATTTTTATAAAAATAATATAGAATGGTCTCTTATTTTTTCCCGAGCTTTTTCAGTTCAGTTATTTTTATAAATTGCCTTTTGCAACATTTTTCCTCGGAGCACCTTACATTTACCTATATAAATACCCACGGCACACCGTGCAAGTAGAACAAAGGGTAATTCAGAGATGGAAAATCCCCTCTAAACGGACAGTCTCTTCATTTTTATTTATACCACATGCCAGTTAATAGCAGCATTCCAGTTAACAAACCAGCTGCTGCTCATGTAGTATCTCTTCTCTTTCCTTAGCATGAGCGTCGCACTGCAGCATTCCCAGAACATGCAGAGCACCAGTGTGCCACTGCAGCATTCCCTGAACATGCAGAGCACCAGTGTGCCACTGCAGCGTTCCAAGAACATGCAGAGCACCAGTGTGCCACTGCAGCGTTCCCAGAACATGCAGAGCACCAGTGTGCCACTGCAGTGTTCCCTGAACATGCAGGGCACCAGTGTGCCAACAAAGCGCCTCTCCTGAAATCACCCTGCATGTTGTGGTACCTCAGGGCCCAGCCTCTCGAGATGAATCACTGCACTGTGTTTCCGGACAGAGGTGCTGTTCTCTGTTTTGTTGGGATAGAGGCTATGACCTCGGAAGCCAGTTTAAAAAAAATTTTTTAAAAATGACAGAGGAAGTAGCAGCGTATTCATCCTATCGCTTCAAGAGTGGATTTTTTTTATTTTTTTTTATTAACACAGCTCTAATGAGGAGGAATCCTGATGCCTGGTAGCTAGCAGTTAATGTGTTTTTGTATATTATACGATTCCACTTACAAATATTCAGAACATGAAAAAGGCAACAAGTTGAATGGACTGCAAACTGAAAATCGTCGTCATTTGTCAAATGAAATGCTACGTCCTGTCCTTAACCCATTTAGGATGTGATTTGTCCCGTATTTCTTCTGATTGAAAGTGGAAACCCTAATTGCTGGTGCTTGTGACTGTAAGAATGCAAATTCTACTGGATGATAATGCTACAGGTTTAGTTTCTGGCAGTTTACGATGCACAGCACCGGTCTTGCGTCGGACTTTAAACTGCAAAAAGTTCTGTCACACCACCCACATCTTTGTTTTTTTCTTTTTACTCTTTCATTCTTAAAGGGTACCGTATGATTGGTTGGAATTGGGCTTGTTTCTGTGATGTGATAGGCTGTTGTGTGCTATCAAGCAATGCACCTCATCCACAGTTCATCTAAATTTCTCATTACTGTATTATTTTCATATGTTAAGTCGATACATTGTTTATATCGCCAGGCCCTCTTTTGAGTAGCTTCAGATATGTGCAGTGTCCCATCATGGACCGAACCACATTGTTCTGCCACTTTGCAGTGGACCAGTGGTCGAAAAACACTGTAATAGAGTACCAGTGCTGGTAACTGCATAAATAAGATTTCATTTGGACTGATAGCATTATGACCACAGTGACACTATTATGTTTTTAGGTGCTGCTGCGGATGAAGGAGAATGAGGTGCAATATCTGCTTAAGGAGATCGGCTGCCTGAGAGAGGAACTGCAAGCCCTCAACATGGTATTGGCTGTGTGTTTGTATGTGGGGGTTATGTATATATTGCATTGTGGGGGCCAAATGTCCCAACATTGTGATAAAAACCAGTTATTTTTCCCCACAAGGGGAAACTTTATTGTGATAAAAATCTATAACTGGGGTTAAAAAACTAAAAATACCAAAAGTCTTATATTTTGTTTGGTTACTTAAGGCTAAGATTAGGGCTGGATGGGGGTTAAAGTTGGGTTGCAAAGGGGGAGAAAATTTCTAGAAACTTTCCATGGCAACTTAAGCTGGGGAATTTTGGAAATATTGAATTTGGTGGAACTCCACATGAGCTGACATATAAGTCAAAGAAAGCAGACTGTATGAATAATGCAACATGGAATATGACTTATAAGCAGTGAGTTTTAATGCGTATGCTTATTTTGGGGTGTTTTTACTCACATAATTTTTCACAATCACTTAGTTACATACTGTAATGATATCACTATTAGTGCCATAAAGATGTTTTTTTCTCAAGCACATTTAAGTTCCCCGTTATATGCTAACCTGTAATTTTCAGGTTCCAATTGTCAGCTTTTCACTTTTCAGGTTTCCAGTTTATCCCCAAAATATATAATATAAATATATATTCATTCCCATTAATTGGTTAATTGGCATACATATTCCTGTTACTTCCCATGGAAAGTTTCCAACTTTGGAAATTCCCAGAATTTTGCAGCCCTGGTTGGGATTAGGGTTATGCACAATGGAAATGGAGGGATGGTTCCCACAAAAATAAAAATTTTGACGTGTGTGTGCGGGAATGGGACCGGGGAGTACATGTGGCGGGTCATTAGTCACACTTATGAACACTCACTGAAGGAGTCCCATTGTTACATCTTCAGGTTTCTGTGTAACATGAACAGTGACCAGTCAGCTGATTTGTTGGGCTCTATTAAAATGCCCTGTATGTGAGATGCAGAGAACCTATCAGATTACGTTATGATGTTCCTCTAAAGGAGAAGGTCATCCTGCTTCACCTTGCTCCAGTGGTGCCGCTTCTCGTTTGACTTATGGTTTAGAATCGGCCGAGATGGTCACATGGTGTTCCTGTACCCCCCCCCCCCAGGAAAAGCGGGAGGCATGCAAGCGCTACAAGGAGGTGCACGCGGAGCTGAGCGGGATGAAGAGCCGCAGCGAGCGGGAGGTGGTGGCCCTGAAGGAGCACCTGAAGCTGGCCATGGCGGCTCTTCAGGAGGGCCAGCGGCTGGGGAACAGCCTGGACCACTGAGACTGAACCGGGGGGGATCCAGAGGGCTGAGTGCACAAGGAGAATGGGGTTAATGCGGAGGAGCCACCTCCTCATCTTGAGTCATGAGTGGACCCAAATCATTATGTCGCGCTCTGTTGAACTACCCCCCCCCCCCCCCCCAAAAATAAGCTCTCCTCCTTCTTAGATGAGCTCCTCCTACACTGGTGTGACTGCTCTATATTTTTTTGGATTAATGGAGCCAGGATAATGAAACTTCCTGGATCTGACTGACCTTCACTGAAAGGTCTTTAAAACTGGCTGTTAAAATTAACAAAAAAAGGTTTTTCAAGGGTGTTCCAGGTCTCAAGGATGCAGCCCTTTGCAGAGGACCTTGGTGCAGCCTTGTGTTCACAAGATGCTGTCTTGGGGGACTGACCACTTAGTCCCGATCTGTCAGGAAAGTGCGATGAAATGCTTTAGCTGGTCGATTTTCTACACTGGGTCAACCTAATGTCAGGCTGCACTTTTTAGCTGTGAGCAAGTATTGGAGTTCAAGCAAAGAATGAAATGTGGATTTTAGGCAGTGGGTGTTTTAGGAATTCTTAAGTGAAATTTCTTCTGAGCTGTGAGTGTATAGTAAAGCATGAGTAAATTCCTATTTGGGCCACTTTGTATGGCAGCCTTGGATAATCAGATGGACCCCGTGTGTGCTGTGTCATATCAAATACAAGAATTAGTGTTTTGGATGGTTGAGTGAGTATTTTGTAGGATTCTAAATGAGCTCTGTATATAGATATATTTTTAAGATTTATTTCCTTTTTTGGGAGAGGGATGCTGTGTTTGCTCTGTTTTTTTAAACTTTACTGTTTAAATGTGTGATCTAGGACACATGGCTGTAATTGCAACATATTGGGACAAATTAAACTGGAATGGCTACAGGGAGCTGGTACACGTACCTACCCGTTTCAGACAGTAGGGGGCACTACAGCCAATTGTGTCTTGTCAATAAAGGTTTATTTTCACTGTGATGCTTCTCTTGATTTTTAAGCAATGGTTGACTAGTCTAGATCTTAAAAGAGGGAAACACAGGGAACACAATTGATGACTGGAAGAGGATGTGAATATGCGCGTGCCACTGAAGAGTGCTGATTTAATGAGCCAATACTAAGTTTAATTTTTTAGTGATTTATATTTGGAATCTGTGATGTCATACATCTCTTATAATTAGTGAAATGGGAAAGGTCATCGGTGTAATTATTTGCAATAAAATTGTTTACAAACACTCGGTGCATATTTCAAGTGCTCTAATGAACTTAACAGAATATGTTAACATATTCGTAATAATTATAGAATGAAATCCGTGGTTCGTTCATCATTAATCAATCATAACGGTTCATGTTTCATGCAATTACTCTGCCTGATTTGTACCCGAGTGATATCTGAGTTACTAAGGTACTTGTGCCCCCTTGTGTTACCGCAGTGTTGTAAGTTCTACATTTAAATGTTTTGATTTACTTAAAACACACCGAACATATTACTTATGTTTGTATTTCTTAATTGCAGTGTTGGACTGTTTCTACTGTTTATATTATTTTCGATTTCATTTAGAAAAGCTGAGATAATGGAAGGTTTTAAGATATTAATTATGTGGTAGTTTACACTCCAGAACTCAAGATGGCGCTGGTGAGTAAGGAAGAGATAAATTCGGAGACTGGAGCAAAAGAAGAAGAAAAGACACGGGACAACAAAGATGGCGTCTGCGGCGGCTACCCGAGGAGCCAGCGGTGCAGTTAAAGTGGTTAAGCCAATTTTCAGTCGCGATTTGGATGAGGCTAAACGTAGAGTCAGGGAATTGTACCGAGCGTGGTACCGAGAGGTGCCAAATGCAGGTAGGAAGAAAATCTTTATGAAATGTTTTTGTGTTTTAAGGAAGCCGCAAGTAAACGTCAAGGTCGCGTACATACCACTATGTGGCCAATCTGCTTTTTAAATCGAAGTTACTTATTCCTTACTCGTTATTAGTATTGCCCGGTATAAAACACCTTACATACATCACTATGACTAACGTAATTACCATGCTGTTATTATGTTGTGACCGTATTTATTGTTGCAGCTAGCCTGTACACCACAGAAATTCATATTGGCATTATTTGGACTGGTAACGTCGTAGGCATATAAGATTGTCATTTATTACATTCTTTATAGTTGATGGGGATTTTCATGCTGTAGAAAGCTTATGTCATTGTTCGGATGAGTTTAAATATACATCTTCTTTTGGTGCATCCAACAGTGGCGATATATCAACTGGACGTGACGGCACGCCAGGGCCGAGAGAAACTGAGAGAGATGTTTCTCATGAACAAGCACGTCAAAGACCCCCGAGTCATCGATATGTTAGTCATTAAGGTATACCATCTTTCTCTGTCTTTGATCCAGTATTTATAGGTGTTCTGGTTGAAATAAACACCTGAAATGTTATTCCTCATTTTGGAGCTTCTTTGTAACTTGGTAAGAAACTGCACCCAGAAACGGTTAGACTATTTCATTTTCAATCCTTTTCATTAACTTTGATCTTAATCTGTCATTCAGGGTAAGATGGAGCTTCAGGAGACTATACAGGTCTGGAAGCAGAAGACTCACGTGATGCGGTACTTCCATGAGACAGAGACACCACGACCTACAGACTTCCTGTCTAAATTTTATGCTGGACATGATCTTTGAACTCGATATTCTAAGCATATCTGTACAGAAAGTACTTAAGTCATGAATGAACTTACTGACTGTAAATATACACTTAACACCGATTCATTGTGTCAGAATTATTAATGAGAATTCCGATTATGTATTCTTTAGTTTCTAGTCCTGGATTTTTAAAGGGGCTATTTTTCAGACTTGGGTGTAACTTATCAAGAAACAAGGAACTTAAAATCTCAGCGTAATCTTTATTTGTAATCGGACAGTATAAACAGCATGTGAAATAGCCATTTGGGGTCATGTCTGCCAGGAATGATATTATAAGCTTTGAATAGGCGAGTATGAACAGAAACCATCTTGTGATATCAGCTACTAAACAATTGCTCCTCCCTCAGAACATTCACCTGACTGGTTCACAATTACAGTAGTGGCCAAAGCCACTTTGATTAAGCTCTTTAATTGTGTTCATGCAAATAGTAGAAGTCAGAAATAATGGCACCACATTTCTTGTCCATCTCTTTGGTGAGTCATAATTAAATAGCGGAAGCAGGCTGTGGAAGTTGAGGAAGGACAGGTGCTGATCATCCAGATACAGGTGAAACATCAGTCTTTACTCTCACTTTCCAGTGGTTTCTCTCTTTGCAAGCTTTAGTGCTGCAAACTGCAGGAAAAAAAGACATTGGGTAAGCATTCACGTGTGGTCATATAGCAGGTTACTGCATCTGTGCTTTCAGAACACGGAACAAACATTCACTTACGTGCGTGTTTAACCTCCCTATAAACGCGTTACGCGCTGATGCAAATCGTAATTTAGCTTTAAGAATTAGAGGTTAACTTGTCAATTGAAAACGACATGGCGTGGATAAGGAAATACGTATGAAGACCTGTATATATAGTATTATGACAACGTGTGTTTCGGCGAACAATCGTTCTTACCGGTGTCAAATTAGTCGTCGTCATCATCGTCCTCGGGGACGAAAATGTCATGCTCCTCTAGTAAAGCGGCAAAGTTCTTGCTAATGAGAGTACCCACATACAAGAAGGGCACCACGACCACAGCTAGCCGAATCAGGCCAAATGAGATCTGTATGGAAGAACATGTGTGGTATTGATGCTGCAGTTTTTTATGTGAATTAACGTCATTAACTTCAATATTGTGAAATACGGATTAGCCACCAACCAAGTCTTTAAACGTTTTAGGTGTCAACCATGCATACATATATAGCTTATACAATTCTCACAATATAGCTCTATGCATTATTTATACATACGCTTCGTCTGTTACGTAAGTGTACTTACAAATAACACTGAAATTGTGTGTAGGAAATTCGATGCGATTCTTATTTAAATCTAATGTTAGTATAGGGAGACGAAATGTGCTGACATAGCAAATGTCTATATATAAAGAGACATCGTTGCCTTCCTTAGTAAAGCTACTGTTTGGTACGTAGATAAACGGTTTCTTTACTTCCATATAGCAGAATGGACGCACAAACGCCCCGGTTCTTTCACTTATATAAGCAGGAATCTTTGTTGCAATCGTAACGGTCCTTTTACAAATGCTTTATGAGTCCGTTCAGGGCTCTTTCCTTCCAATAACAACATCCAATTCACTTTAACAGATTAGACGCTCACCTTGACAGGCTTGGGGAGAATGGCCCCAGTTGAGGTAGCCACAGCGTTTCGGCACTGCGGTGCATCAGGCCGCTTCGGTCCGGCACTGCGCGTCAGGACCGCGGCGTTGCGGAGCGCCGAGAGCCGGGAAAAACGACACACCACAGACGCCATGTTTTTCCACTGCGAGGTGAGCTGAGCCGGAGCCTGAGCTGGGCGGGACCAGCGTCCCGGTGCCGGCGGACGCTGATGTGAACCGCCTCCTTGGCTCATCTTTCTGCTTTCTACAAACGCAGCTCCGTACTGATCGTCAATATGGCAACATTAAATTATTGATATGCATAACTTTACATTTTGTATCTGACATATAGCGCCATTGAATAGAAGGGAAATCATTCAGCGAAGTAAGAGAATAAGTGCGTGTTAATAAATGGTCGTGTTGAACTATAAACTTTAAAACGTACACACGAAATGTAGTGGTTTTTAAACACGGTTTTATTTAGTGACATTATTGTGTAATCAGCACTATTCACAAATGGTATTTACATTATAAAAAACCCCGTACAATCAATAGCAATAAGTCCGTAAGTAGGATACTGCGCTTTCTTAATACCTGGATTCAAGTCTAACTACATTCAAGGTACATTCTTGTGAACAATCAGTGCGCAACATATTGTATTACGATATTGTAGCGCCGGTGAGATGGGTCCGCATAGCGGAGCCTATAAGCATTTATATAGCCCCTGTGTAAGTCTTGTAAATTGTTGTTCTGTGACCCCAACTGTCGTGTGTGCCCTTGCTTGTGTCTTGCGTGAACCCTGTCCGATCCTTTAGCCGTTGTTGTTTGTGCCATTCTATCCAGCGTCAGACTTCATTGTGTTTCCCCGTTATGTGTGTTCTGTGGTTCTTTAATGTCCGTGTTAGTTTAAGGGTTTAATAACAGATAATTCCTTCCCCGAAAACCGAGCCGCCTCCTTTCTTGTTGGAGTGCGATACCTCTGTGCTACATTGGTGTCAGGGGTGAGATGCTTCCGGCGCTGCTGCAGTGGGCTCTTCACACCGTCATTTGGTAAATTTGCTCCAGCTCACCGACCTGCAGGCTGCTGTGGGGTGGCGAATGGGGGAGAGGAGGCGGGGAGGCCAGCCCAGAATCACAAGCTTTAGGAGGAGTTAATCTGCTGGGGCTACACCAAGAGGGGGCACCAGGTACGCTCTGGCCTGGAAGCCCATCCCAAAGCCGCCAGCAGCCAAGCTCGGAGTGGCGCAGTGAGGGAGGCGTCACTCAGCCCCCAGTACCCCAGACCTGTGCAGTGCACCCTCAATGCCACTGCTGCCAGTCTGCCAGACCTCCGTTGAAGATGACGATTTCAGCAAATGAGGAAGGCAGGTGACACTGCGGACTCCGACCGCTCACCGGCCATCGAGGGCCCTCCACTCACACTTGCACAGCTGCAAGGAGCCACTGGACCAACAGACAGCTGGCTGTGGCTGCTCTGCTTGGCCATGAGGAGGCTTGCCTCAGCTGGGAGGTCCAGCTGGCCGAGGAGGTGCCCCGAGCTGTAGGAGCAGCGTGGCCAATACCATCAGAACCTCGAGTGGCCACATAAGGCCACCTGATCCGGGGAGCAGGTTCCTGTCGTGTTATTGAAAGTATCACGTGCAAGTCCATTTGTTGAGAAGATGCAAACTATTTATTGAAGTTCTTCTCCAGGCGAAAAACACGTGCCTCTTTTTTAAAGAATCCCCTGTGCCCGATCCCTGGTGCTGCCGTATGACATCATCTTACAGTTGCCTGCAGTGCTTTTATAGCTACTGCTTAAAATATTAATAACATCACATCTCCCCTTTCTAGAACCAATGGGTGGACTATGGGTCAACTACCCTCCAACCTGCCTGCCCTTGGCTCAACACGATGCCTCGTCATCCTTCCCTGCGGCTGTGCCTCTATTAATCCTGCCATCGTGCATCAAGCACCACGTGCCTGCACCGGTCGGCCGCTGCATTGAGACATATATTTCAACCCCTGTATTAGCTTAGTCATTTCATCTTGTCTGTATTAGCTTAGTCATTTCATCTTGTTTGTTTGACTCATCTGCCGGCCCCTGGAGGATGGGCTCCCCCTTTGGGTCTGGTTCCTCCCAAGGTTTCTTCCTCTTAGGGAGTTTTTCCTTGCCACCGTTGCCTTTGGCTTACTCAATGGGGGGTCCTTACGAGGCAGAAATGAAAAGCGCATTGAGACAATGTAATGTTGTGATAATGCGCTATATAAATTGAATTGAATTGAACTATCCAACTGACTATCCAACTGACCTTAGTTGATTATTCTACCTTTCTGCTGGGAGGTCTGCGCCTGTCTGAGCCTGAACATACTAATCTTTAACTCAGCCATATAACAGTAAACATTTACCTTCACGCTACATCTCTCTGGCTATTAATTACAAAGTTACTTGTTATTTTAAACATGTTTTAAACACATTCCCATTTTGTACCATTATATACACATATATATATAGTCCAACTTGGTTTCACCACAGTACACTCAGACCTGGTTCTAAGAGTTCTGGTTCCGCCTCGACGGTTCTTGTACAACAGAACCCTAAAGTGGCACACTATCTGGGGATGGCACATGAGTACCATCACTGCTCTGCTCAGGCAATGCTGGCACAGGAATGAGATGATGGCGATTTTGTCTCACCGTCCCATGACAACGGAGCACGAGGTATGAACGTGGAGTTTTGTGTTCACCAAGCACTGTTCCAGGTATTCTCTGGCTCTCTTGTGCTGTGATGCCTGTTGTACTGTTATGTATCCCTCATTCTACTCCCGCTTTCCTTCTGGGCAACAGAAGCACCATTGGAAAGAGCAGGATTGAGCAAAGCTGGAAGCATTGGGAACGGCGTGTAAAGCCGCCCCCCTATGAGGAGCTGAGCAGAACTGTATCCAGTGTGCAGTGGGGTAACTATGCCAACAAAGCGAGGTGCAGGTCAGCTGCCTTTTTGAGGAGATCCTTCACGGCCTTTACTGCATGTTCAGCTTCGCCATTATTTTGGGGAAATTTCGGAGTGCTATCAGAAGCCGTATGACTGGGCAAATGCTGTGAAGGACGTTCCAGTGACCTGCAGCCCATTATCTGTCATCAGTGTCTCAAAATGCCATGCTGTGCAAAAATTGATTTCAGATGGACTTTAACATCTGTAGATCCTGAGAGAGTTAATAGAGCAATCTGCACCTATCAAAGTGAACTTTATTGTCATCTCTGCTGTATACAGTATCTCAATGTGAAGTCCTCCACCAGCAGATGGGTCTTTCTCTCCAGTATAAACAAGTTAACCCCCAGCTTCTGCCATGGGTGCTCTGGGTATTCTGTGGGTATCAGTGATTCTTTGTGGTTCTGTCTTTTTTTGCAGCATATTCGGAAATTTAGGGCCAATTCGTTTAGCTGCTGACTCGGGCCTGGCCACCATACTGACAGTCGTGCACGCTCCTTGCATTTCACTACACCCTGGTGACCCTCATGCAGTTTGGCAAGTACATCATTTCTCATGGTTGAGGGGATGACTAGTCGAGTTCCCCTCAGCAAAAGCCGATCTTTAACCTTGAGGTAGGTCTATTTTGCCCAGTACAGCCTAAGCACTGGCTCACAGATGCAGTGCGCTGGCCAGCCTTGTTTGCATAACTGCATCACGTGTGCATACACACTGTCTCTCCAGCTCCAGTTAAAGCTCATTCAGGTATGTGGCTTTCACTAGCAAGTTTCCCTTGACCATGTCCACATATATGTTTGTCTCTTCAAAGAATTTGTTTTCATCAGGAGCCACGCTCCTCTTCACCGGTGCATGTGACAGTGTGTCTGCTGTCCACAAATATTTCCCTGGCACTTGAGCAATGGAGTAGGAGTAATGCATTAACCGATGTGAAAATGCTGAATATGTGGAGGGAGGGCATCCAATGCTTGTGACCCCAGGAGACTTACTAGTGGATCGTGATCAGTTTCCAACAGGAAAAGTTTGCCGATGAGGAAGTTCCTGAACCTATCACAGGCCCAGGTCAAGCCCAATGCCTCTTTCTCCATCTGTGCATATTTCTGCTCTGTCTGTGTGCGAGATCGCGACACATAGGCTACAGGCTTCCACGCTGCCTCCCATTTTTGCAGCGGCAGCACACCACCTAAGCCGTATGACGATGCATCTGCCGACACCTTGCAGTCTCTGTTCGGGTCAGACATACAGTAAGTAACACCAGGGGGAAACCAGTGCCTCTTTCAGCCCATTAAAAGTTTCTACACGTTCGCAGTCCCACAGCCAGCAGTTCTTCGGCAGGAGATCTCGCAAAGGCTTGTCTTTCTCAGCAAGTTGTGGGATAAACTTCCCAAGCTGACTGACCGTGCCAAGGCAGCTCCTCAGCCCGCTCAGATTTGTAGGCTCTTTCATTTTCCTGATGGGTCTCTGTTTTCCCCACATCAGGGCTAATGCCTCTGGAGGGAATCACATGACCCCAAAATGTCACCTCTTGTTTTTACAGGTGGCACTTGTCAATGTTCAGGGTGATGCCCGCCTTCTGGATCTTTCCCAGTGCTGCATGTAGTCGATCATTAACATGGCAGACAACCCCCTTGAGACCCCCTGTGACCTAAGTCACCACCCTCTCTTGAAAATGCTCAGGCGCAGAAGCAATTCCAAACGGCAGATGTCCTTAGCAGTATTAGCCGAATGGTGTTTTAAAGGTTGTAACTCAATCTTCGGTCAGGTGTATTTTTCAGAACCCTTCTGTTGAAGTTGTCTTTTCGGGCAGCCCTTTGCCTTATCAGTTCCTCCTGAGAGGACTTTTGACACCATGTCGTGTTATTGAAAGTAACACACGTGAGTTCATCTGTTGAGAAGACGTGAACTATTTATTGCAGTTCTTCTCCAGCCAAAAAACACACACATCTGTTTTTTAAAGAGTCCCCAATCCCCAGTGCTGCCTTATGACATTTTACAGTTGCCTGTAGTCATTTTCAAGCTGCCACTTTAAATAATAGTAACCCCACAGTTCCCTCTAAGCCACGTAAGGGGAAGGGTCTGCACCTGGGGGTACCTGCAATGCCAGTGCCTGCCAGCAGCCCAGCATCAGCCAGCCTCCCGGTCTCCTCAGCCTCACCAATGCTTCCAAGTGGATCAGAAACACACCAGCGGCTGCCACCGGACCACTGGGACTTGTTTCAAAGTTGAGGTGCGGACTGGGTGTGGTTGCCGGGACGGTCGAACTTTAAGGGGGGGGCAGTATAGCGCCGGTGAGATGGCTCTGCATAGCGGCGCCTATTAGCATTTCCCAGTATAATCGTGAGCCTTCTATATAGCCCCTGTTCTGTGCACCCGATTGTCGTGTGTACCCTTGCCTGTCGTGAATGAATGCTGTCTGATCCTCGCGAATCTTTACCCATTGCAGAACTTACCCACTGTGTGTGTACCTTACAGTCCAGCATCAGACCTCCCTGTGTTTCCTCGTTATGGGTTGCCAGTGGTTGTTTGGTGTCTGTGTTTATCCTTTTAAGGGCTTAATAACAGGGCATTCCTTCCCCTTAAATCAAACCTCCTAGTTTCTCGCCTCCACCGCAATGCTTCGGTCTGCCAAACGCTACAGTATCATTAGCAGTGCTTCGGACACGCATTGTTCATATCATATAGCACTGTAAATATGATCGAAGTGGTTAATCTGAGTAGCCCAAATCAGGGACTACGTTATGCCCTTGTTCCTTGGCTGTCTGAGTGTACTTTGAGATTATCGAATTTTCCAGTCACGTGACATTCTGTTATTACTCTAAGATGCTGTAAAATAATATGACAAAATAACGTCCTTAGAATAAATTAGATGACCAGTAAATATATAGCCATTCACATATCTATGTACTTGATCAGTAGCACACTTGTCTTGTACCACACAAGCCAGACCTACACAGAGCAGCAAAGAGAAATAAAAGCAAAGACATGCTTCTCAAGGAGAACATCACTGTTAATGTACTATATGAATTAATTCAACCAAGTCTGTTACTAAAGTGTTGTTTAAAAAGCTTTTGACCAGTGTTGGAATGTGTCCCAAATGCGTTCAAACAGACATGCATTTTTTGTGCTTTCTAGTGAAATTGTAGTGGTGAAGCCTAACATATCAGTGCTGTCTTTGTAAATGATGAAACATTTCATATGCTATGCAGAGACAGAGCATAAATAAATAAAACAAATTCCTTACAAATAAAACCTTAACATTTCTAAGAACAATTATCCCATGTCCAGTAGTCTGTACAAATAGCTAGGAAACAAAAAAAAAATCACATTTTGTGGGTGAGATTTGTGGTTGCTTAATCCAGTGAAAACGATACTCCACCCCTTCTGCGGTTCTCACGCGCTGCTCCATGGTGACGCAGAGTGGGCCCAGGAACATGTCACTGGTCACTGCATGTGGGTAGAAACGACACTGTCACCCCCACACTAAAACAATACTCCCTCAGTACAGCACCACTCTTCCTGGCTCTGGTGACGTACAGCTATGTAACATAAAACCCTACATGACCCTCCCATATTTCAACCTTTCAAGACCACAGATTTCCTTTGTCTTTACCTGATGTGGACGAAAAGAAAGCTGCCTGAAGAATTTGTTTATCTCGAAATCCCCAGGCCTGAGGGACTGGCCGGTGTGCCGGGGCTCGCCCAGCCGCAGGGTGCGGCCGTCCGTGATCAAGGCCTTTACCCTCATGCGTTTGACCACCTGAGCGTCAGGCTTGGGGTCTGCTGGCGGGTGCCGTGAGGAGACCGTGACATAGGACGCGTCTTTCTGTTGCTCCTGGTAACTCACTGAGGGACACAGAGAGAAATAAAGAGAGATCGATGTTCGTAGTGTCAGTATACTGACACAGGGAGTAAAATAATATAGCTGTTAGAGAAAAGGAATTCAACAAGAGATCCTGTGGGAGATGGCACTGTGAAATGAACACTTCCTATGCTGGGAACACTGGCACCTTCAGTTTATGTTGTAACATAAGAAAATACACTATATCAGGCAATATAATGTGTGAGGATTTGGCCACAGTGGTGACATCGCCATGCCAGCAATAAAGGGCAGTGCCTGGCATTGCCCCGTGGAAACTCCAATTGACCACAGCTGGCGGCTAATAATTCAGGCCCTCGGGCTGTACTTCAACTGAGGCCATGAAGAGAGGAAAAGAAAGGAAGTATCTGGCTGTGTTGGCTTCCTGACAGCAAAAGACCAGTTTACCAGTGTAGCTGTCTTTAATTAGTCTGTTTATATAGCATAGGCGTACAGTGATTTCTGTGACCAGGTGCTTTAAATGCTGCATGGTTGAGGTGAATTTGTCACCTGCGGCAGTGAGAATGGTGTCTGTTGTACTCGTAAGCTCCGCGAGGATTGTGGGGTAGGCGGGGTGCAGCAGGTACAGTTTTCGGAGGACTGGATCAGCCGGGGACGCCGCTGGAGAGGGCTGCAGAACAGGAATCAAGATAGATATATGAATTCTCAGTTCCCATCTGGGGTGGTGCAGTGGTCAGCACTGTTGCTTCACACCTCTGGGACCAGGGTTGAAGACCCTGCCTCGGATCCATGTGTGTGGAGTTTGCATGTTCTCCCCATGTTGCTGTGGGGTTTCCTCTGGGTTCTCCAGTTTCCCCCCACAGTCCATAAACATGCTGTGGTTAACTGGAGTTACCAAATTGCCCCTAGGTGTGCTTGTCAAGTCAAGTAGGTTTACTGTCATTTCAGCCATGCACACAGTGAAATGCAACATTGTTCTTCCAGGACCATGGTGCAACACAAAGAACAAAAATAGAAAAAACACAAGACTGCACAAGTGCAGGCAGGACAGAACTATATAGAGTGCAAGGAGAGCAAATTGAGAGAGCGTGCAAGATGAACACAAGAGCAACAATACAATATTACAGGGCAATACAACATACAGTGCAGTTGACAAAAACAGTACTAGTTTGAAAGAATACAGTATTATGACAGACACTGTGTTCTAGCAGAAGAATTGTGTAAAAAATGCAAGATTGTGGTACATAGCAATAACTAAATAACTGCTAACAATAGCAACAGTGTGATGTGTCTGTGAGAGAGGGGAGAGAGACCCCGATGATGTGACAGAGGGAAGAGAGACCCCGATGATGTGAAAGAGGGGAGAGAGACCCCGATGATGTGACAGAGGGGAGAGAGACCCCGATGATGTGACAGAGGGGAGAGAGACCCCGATGATGTGACAGAGGGGAGAGAGACCCCGATGATGTGAAAGAGGGGAGAGAGACCCCGATGATGTGACAGAGGGGAGAGAGACCCTGATGATCTTTTCTGCTGTCCTCACTATCCTCTGTAGGGTCTTGAAGTCCAAAGCGGAGCAATTCCTGTACCAAGCCGTGATGCAGCTACACAGGGTGCTCTCGATTGTCCCTCTGTGGAACATGGAACTGGAGGGGGGAGGTGGGGTCTCCTCAGTTTCCGCAGGAAATAGAGATGCTGCTTGGGTTTCTTGGCAATGGAGCTGGTGTTGAGGGTCCATGTGAAGTTCTCAATGATGTGAACACCAAGGAACTTGGTGCTCTGGAAGATTTCCACTGAGGATCCATTGATGTTCAGCGGAGAGTGGTCACAGTTGCCCTCTGAAGTCAGCAACCATCAATTTTGTGTTGTCAACATTCAGAGGCAGGTTGCTGGTTCCAGACCAGTCCATTAGCCGTTGTTCCCACTGATCGGACCCACCACAGTTGTGTCATCAGCGAACTTAATGGTGTGGTTTGAGTTGTGCCTTGCTGCATAGTCATGGGTCAACAGCATGAACAGCGGAAGGCTGAGCACAAAGCCCTAGGGCAGGGGTCTCCAACTCCGGTCCTGGAGAGCTACCGTCCAGTAGGTTTTCTATCCTACCCGGCTTCTGATGAGCCACACCTGTTCTCAGGTGAATACCAGGAGCAGGTGTGGCTCATCAGAAGCCAAGTGGGACAGAAAACCTACTGGATAGTAGCTCTCCAGGACCGGAGTTGGAGACCCCTGCCCTAGGGGGTCTCTGTACTCATGGTGGTGGTACTGGAGATGTTTCTCCCAATCCTGACTGACTGAAGTCTCCCAGTCAGGAAGTCCAGGATCCAGCTGCAGAGAGAAGCCCAGTAGTCTCAATTTTCCTATCAGATGCTGAACAATGATTGTGTTGAACGGTGATCTGAAGTCTATGAGCAGCATTCTCACATAGGTATGTTTTTTGTCCAGGTGGGTGAGGGCCAGGTGAAGGGTGGTGGTGATGGCATCATCCGCTGAGTGGTTGGGACGATACGCAAACTGCAGGGGGTCCAGTGAAGGGGGCAGCTGTGATATTATGTACCTCATGACGAGCCTCTTGAAGCACTTCTGATGTGGGTGTGCGATGGGATGGTAGTCATTGAGGCAGGATACTGAACACTTTTTTGGCACAGAGATGATTGTACTGACTGACGCGTTGGAACGACAGTGGTACTCGGAGAGATATTGAAGATGTCCATGAGTTCTCCTCACATCGTGCATAGAAGTGATTCAGCGCATCTGTAAGGGAGGCCTCATCATCACAGGCAGGTGTAGATGTCCTGTAGTTGGCCCAGATTCCCTGCCACATGCATCATACGTCCCCAATGTCTTGGAAATGACTGGATTCTCTGAGCATGTGCACACCTTGCCGCTCTGATGGCCCAGGACAGGTTGGCCCTTGTTCTTCTCACCTGACCTGGAGGCAGTGTCTCTGGTTCTCAGCACCGCGCGCAACTCTGCAGTCATCTATGGTTTCTGGTTGGAGTGCATGATGATGGACTGATGATATTTGGGTAGAACTGACTTGAGATTTGCATGGTTGAAACAACAATAAACAGTCTGTCTGGGTGGGTGTTTTGTAGCTCACTGATGGCTCCTTAAAGTTCAGCCAGTGCGTTGCTGGCGTTAGCACTGGATGGGATATATCCTGCAACTACGAGCATGGTGGTGAATTTGCGTGGTAAATAAACTGGTCTACATCTAGCAGTCAGAAACACTGCAGCGCTGAGCAGTAGCTAGAGACCTGCACAGCATTCCTACACCATTCTGCGTTAATGTAGACACACAAGCCCCCCTCCTAGTGTCTTACCGGTCAGAGTGCGTTTCTGTCTAAACAAAACATTAGCAAGCCAGTTATCTGTAGTCCGTCATCGCTGAGCCATGTCTCCATAAAAACAAAAACACAGTAATCTCTGAACTCAAGCTAGGTATTCCAGTTTATTGCCCAGCGAAAGAACATTGGCGAGTACGATGGAAAGGATAGCTGGACCCCTGTCCGCTTGCTGCGATTCCGCTTCCTTGTGCGATTTCCACTCCCCCAGCCAGTGGCATCAGACGACCCTGCGGTCTGAGGGCCTGGCCCTTCTAGCAAACCGAGATTGCATAGCTTGTCCAGCACTCCATCCTCAAGGTTATTTTCCTGTTGCTGTCTTAGTTTTAGCAGGGTCTGGCGGTGACAGACATGTGCACCAGTTGTTCTGATACACATGTGAGCAAATATGTGGTGTGAAAGTCGACTGTAACCACACTTTTGCACCAAAGCGTTGGACCCAGAGAGGGGGCTGTGACTTAGGGCGCCGCCATCTTGTTTGACAAGAAGTTGTGTGTGTGTGTGTGAATGGAGTGTGTGTGTACCCTGCGATGGGTTGGCACCCAGTTATTCCCTACCTGTTATTGACCCACCATGACCTTGAATTAGACAAGCAGGTGCTACATGGATGGAGTCACATCATACACAGACTCAAAATAGAATGAGCTATAGACTTAAATACCATGGGGATAGCTACTGCACATATGAGATCTATTCATATCCTGACTTACATACTAATGGTCCTTCCTTAAATAGGCATACATACTGGTCATGCATCCGACCATTTATCCAGTGCTAGTTCTTGGGGGGGGGGCAACATGCAATGTGCATCAACCATGGAGATGGGAGTTGACCATTATACCCACTAAATGTTCATTCTGATACCTTCTGAATAAGTGTTATAGGACTGTGATGCTCATCTGCCTACTCACCGTTGCTCTGGAGAGGTTCTGAGGCTGCTGGATGTCACCGGCCCAGAACAGGAAAGCCGACTGGCCAGAGCTGGTCAAGAGCGAGGATCCCTCCAGGTGTAAACGCGGACACGCAAACTCTGCCTCCCAAAGGTTCTGCCCACTCGCGCCATCGATGACCTGCACCTGGAAGCCAAAAGCAGACAGCTGACTGTCACACGGCGGAGGCACCTGGGAAGGATACCAGTTCTGGCATGCAGAGGGACATGTGATACCTTTCTGACTCCTGGACCAGCAGACTGCTGGATCAGAAGGTCTGGTATTCGATCTCCATTGAAGTAGCCTGGCGTTGGACGGCTAGAAGAGACAAAAATCGCCCTTTAGGGAAATCAGACTCCCCTGATTGACCTTCATACTCCCCAAGACCTTCTGCAGCCTCTCGTCCACCCTTCACTATGCTGTCCATCTGTTACCTGCCATCTTACCCACCTCTGTATGGCTGCGGTGCTGACCATCCACTCTGTTTGGGCATCCTGCTCTTTCAGCACTGACAGCCTGCTGGAGCCGTAAACCACGACCCAGTTGCTGCTACTGGCATTCATGTCAAACTGAAAGTACAGGTTGTTGTGGTTGCTACACAACCCAGCTGCCATGGGGAGGAAGAAGTCAACCTGATCGGGGCCACTGAAAATACAGAACAGGTGGGAAATATAGAAACTTAGAAAACAACCACTGTGTCAAATATAAGGTGTTTCTCAATACCAAGAACGCAAAGATCGCACTTGTGGTCTTGGCAAGAGCGGCCTGCTGTCTTGCCTCCCAAGAACGAACTTGGGACACAATGAATCATGGGATTGTTCTAGTTTGGTGAGGATGCAAACTATACATCCTTGACATTTGGGGCGAGAATGACATCCGAGGATTTTTACCGTCCTCTGTACTTCTGTTTCTGAGTATTGGAACTGGTCTTCGGCAATGGAAGAGGAGTGAAATGGGTACATGAGAATACAAGTACAGCCAGGTACGCATATTGAGAGACACCCATAATCTATTATGCTCTCTGGTAAAGCTCAAGAAAAACTGATCTGAGAACAGCAGGACAGTGAGGAAATGGACCTGTGGTTTAGCCTGAATGACGGACCGGACCGGGGGGAAGGAAAGCATTACCTGGAGATGTGTATAAGGGAGGAGTTGGGCTTGTGCATCTTCTCCCAGCTGGGCTCCTTGACTCTCAGGGCAGGAGAGACTTTGGTCCTGCTAGGTGCATTGCTGGTGGCCTGGGTGTAAATGTCTGTGAGCCACACTGCTTCCACGGTGCCTGGGGGTTGGCCAGACAGATCCTTCAAAACACACCCTGCTTGCTGCGAAAATGCCAAATTAACTGTCCGATGCCGGGAAAGTACTGTGTTGTTAAGAAGTCTGAACTAATTTAAGGGAACAAAAGGAAGTAGGAAATAATATACTCAGGAATGCACACAAGTGCACCGTATAAAATGAGGCACACGGCACTTTTTGTCGTAACAGAGCAAATGCATAATTACGTGCATTTGTGCTTTTTTTGACAATAACTGAATTTTAACCTTCATCCAACTAACACATACTGCATTTGCAGTACGAAGGTTAAAATGGACAGTAATTTCTTGATGGAACATGGCTGCTGCATAGATTAGTGGTCTGAGCATGTGGCTTGGAGGTGGGTGTCTCTTCAGGGGCAGTGTGTGGCTCAGTGGGCTAACCCTCTGTGCTTGTGATCAGAAGGTCACCAGTTCAAGCCCAGCATTGGCATGTCTGCACATCCTTCAGCAATGTCCTGACCCAAGAATCAAGAAAGTCCACTACTCAGCCAAAAAAAAAAGTTGCCATTTGAATTTTTCGTTGGACCGCCTTTAGCTTTGATTATGGCGCACGTTTGTCATGGCATTGTTTCCACAAGCTTATGCAACATCTCACGCTTTATTTTCATCCAGATTTGCATGCATTTCTCACCGAGATCCTGTTTTGACAAAGTGAGTTGAACCACTCCATAAAGCCTCCTTCAGCACATCCCAGAGACCTTCAACTCTGTGGTGACCAAGTCACGCGTGAAAATGATTCCTCAAGCTTCCTGAACCACTCTTTGACAATTCGAACCCAGTGAATCCTAGCCTTCTTGTCCTGGAATATGCCCATGCCAACAGGGAAGAAAAAATCCATTGATGATGGATGGAGGTGTAACCTGGCCATTCAGTAGATTCAGGTTCTCAGCTGCATGTTGCTGGGCTGTAATAGTGATCCAGTCATTGACTCTAAAGTATTTGCTGATACGAATTCAAATGGCGACCTTTTTTTTGGCCAGGCAGTGTATTTATCATTATTTACAAGTGTCGTGACAAAAAACTTCCATGTCTACTGCTGTATGTGGCAAACATGTGCTTGACATCATTTATGTGCATCCCTGAGTATAACCCTTTGTTTTGGCGATTCAACAAAAAAATATTGTCCCATTTTTGTACCAGAAGTTCATGACGTAATATTTTTAGCGTCAGAAAGGACGTGTTAAGTGGCACGTTGGGTGTGGGATGATGGGACATGGGAAGGACATCCACCACACGCCTCCTGCCTGAAGACAAGCTGAGGAGCAGAGCCATGGGCTTCCTCACCCAGTCCAAAGAGAATGTAGTACGCTCGCTGCTTGGTCACATGCAGTTCAGGCCCAATGAGTTTGCCTTGAGTAGTGACGTTAAAGGTTACCGGGTGTCCAATAGGCCCGCCGGACACCCCCGACAGTAGCAGTAGCGAAAGATCAGACGCCTAAGACAAAAAAGGGTGTTAATTTTTAGCCGAACGGTGGAGTACATGTCTGGACGAGCCAAGCATGCAAGTGCAAATGGTAGCAAAAGAGAGAATTAATCTCAAAGAAATTATATAGACAGAACATCATGCAAAGCATGAAAATAAAAAGGTTTACAGTGACTCCTGTGCAGTATACGACAACGACTTGACGTAATGCACCTGAAATAATACATGCTTCAGCCACCAGTGTTAAGACAGAACAAATGAAGCTCTTGTGAGCATTTTGAAACAACTTGTCTATACTGATCCGTGCAGTGATTAGTGGAAGTGTCATGGACGCCGGGGTCTGGGCCCACCTGGTCAGCGGGTAGGGCAGCAATGAGAAGATCTGGAACGGCGTCTCCAGTGAGATCTGGCACAGACACCACCTGGGACACTATCTGTCCCGGGGATACAGTCCACAGCATCTTACCTGGGGGGTGAGTAAGACATTAAGCTGGGTGATGGTCATTGCTGGGAAGCTACTACAGCTGATCTGAGATCAAGGCTGTCAGGTTTTAAGTGAGGCAGCTCAGTCAGTCATTTGTCCTTTTTCCTGGTGTCACCAAGCATCACAAGGGTTTCATTTTTTTACACAATCCTCAATTAGGGTGACGATGCTACCTTATCAAATACTGCACTCTGAATTGCCTTGCATCTGCTATATGAACAAACCTGCTTTGCCTTCAACATAACATTCTCTCATAGTTCCGTAACACCAACCCAGTGTGAACGTAAACATGCAAGCAGAGGTCAAAAGTGATGGAAAAGGCAGGTATGTAAACCAGTATAGCCATGATCTAACCAGTGGCGGCATCAAGGGCGCTGAGATGGGCCGAGCCAGTCACTAGGCAGATGGGACCCCGGCCCTGGCCCGCTGGCCCCGAGACAGACTGCCGCTGTGGGAATGTCCTGCGTGGTGGGGCCACAGGGCGAGCCTGTGGACGCATCCCGCACTGGATGGACAAAGCCGGTTCCTTCAGGCCCGTTTTCCACAGCACGTTCCCCCGGACAGCAGATACCGCGGCCACGCTATGCTCTGACGGAGAGAAAAATCGGTGAGCAACAAGGATTTCTAACTGTATAATCGACCTTCCTTTTTGTTTTAATCACAAGTCGGCGTGCAAACGCTCAGAAATACCTTTGCTGTTGCCCTGAGGGCCTCCCAGCCGGCTGTCATTGGTCAGCTGAGTGACTGACACTAACACATCTTCAATGGTGTCATTGTCCACGTCCCACAATGCTAGAGGGGGTGAGTTAACACCTGGATGTGGGAAAAACGTACCTTTAGTTTAAAAAAAAAAAAAAATTCTTGCACTGAGTTGCCATACTTAATAACACTGGTCGTCAGAGCAGTCCAACAGTGACTAGTGTAAAAGTCAGGACTTCCCCGCCGCTGTGCTTTGCTGCAGTCACTCTTAACATACTTATTATTGGATCAGTACTAAAACAGACTATTATTTACTCACCTACTTCCCCTAATCCGGTTTCCCACTGTGGTATCCCATTCAACTCCCCCTGCTGGCAGGGCAATAGAAAAGCACAGAGCAGCACCAGTAATACAGCACAGCAAAGTGGAACCAGGAAAACTGTGGTGCGGATCGCCCCTCTCATCCGAATCCTCTTTGCCTCTGGGTCAGATCCTGAGTCCAAACCAAGCCCGCCAGCACGAGTGGACCCTGCCCCCCCACCATCCTGGAACCCAAGATCACGGCCCTCCCTCTGACTCCAGTACTGCCTGCTCTTCAGGTCGTCTCTTTCCTGACGGTTCTTCTTGAGATGTTGTTCCCTCCACTCCTCCTCATCTTCGTCCCCTTCATCCACATCATCTTCATCTTCCATAAGCCTTCCTACCCTACCGCCACGCATGTCTGTCGTGCCTGAGCCCATACAGTTGCCCCTGCCCAGCCCATTGCGAGGGTAATTGAGGACCAGGTCATCTTCCTCACTCTCATCCTCACTGTCAGCCTGGGTGAGGGGATCGTATTCTCCAAGCTCTGAGCCCTTTTTCCCTAAATGGAAAAGACATGTTAAACAGTATTTCTCGCAAGAGGAGAGGAAAAACTGGCTATTGAAAAACAAGAAAAACGAGAACTTTTGCGAGATCTCGCAAAAGACCACCCCAACTTTGCGAGATCTCGCAAAAATTCACGTTTTTCTTGTTTTTCAATAGCCAGTTTTTCCTCTCCGTGTCCCTTCTGGGATACACATACATTTTTGTTTTGTTTTTGTAAAAACATTAATTCGATTATTGTACCTTTTGATATTCGTGAGGCAATCACACCATATTGCTAACATCAGTGAAAGTGTCTTTTTGACAACACATTCAAATTAATATAATGGATTTATAATAACAAGTATGTCGTGGCACGAAGATAAAAATACAATAAAATTACAGAAAATAAAAACATGATAGACAATATAACTCCGCGGTTATTTAGGCTAATATATCTTAAAAAGAATACTGTGAAAACAACAAATAAAATAATACAATCTGATATAATACTATAATAAATAATTAGGCCTATGTATAATGTGAAAATATTATACAGCAGAGTGTGACATCGCTAATCCCGTGGTGCGTCACGGACAGCTAGCGAGTACTGCATCGTACTGTATATACAAAAAATTGAAAATATTTTCCAGCTATATTTCCGCCATTTCCCAGAACAAAATAACATACTTGAGTAAAACATATCGATTGCATTATCATGAAATCATAGTTACTGAGCCTTCTTGTTGATTGCTATATTAATGACTATTGTGGCAAGCAGATAGAAAGCTAACAGCATCACATCGTGGAAATACAAAACTAGCTGAATAATTGTAATGTTGGGTGGAGTAGCAAAGCTAACAAAACGGCTAATTTATTCATTTTCCAGAACGCACAATTTAGTCTTACCAGGCAATTTAAGAGCTCGCGAAAGAGCTGCTGCCATCGTAGAGAGAGAAGGATAGAAATGTCACGATATGCGGGCTGTCATTTGAGTCCAGAAAGCGGTTTTTAATTCGCTATGAAGGACGCCTCCTTTTGTGGAATTCTGGGACTCGTAGTTTTACATTTTCTGACCGCATAACTATTCCATTTTTTTTTTAAATTACTAATTACTAAGCCAGGCTGTGATCTCAGATAATACCTTTAATGTTTTTCTAGCTCTGGTCAAACACGAAAGTGTCGCACAAATGTTTTGCGCATCAAAAGAAGTGGCATACCGGATTTTATCACTCATAATGGCAATATCTCTGTTTATTTTCAGTAGTAAATCCGTATTTTAAATAACCTTAATACACAACACATCTGTATACAAACCCGTGTTGCATACTACATAATTTATTCGTCAGTCATTATTTTATGGTACATAGTTTAATAGTAATGAGAGGTGGGTGTGACGTAAGGGTACTTTGGGTGCGCGGACGCGCGCAGAGCTTCCTGAAGCGAACGAAATAGAGCAGAGCGCGCTCACGAGTGCGGAAAGTCAGGAGGCACGGGGCTAAAGGAGGGCAGATTACAGTGCAGTATCTCATATATAGCTAGTGTACGAATTAAAATGAATAATAAATGAAATACAAAAGTACCATCAAAACAAGACGTGCGTTTTACTTTAAAAAATATATTTAAAGTTTTGGTATATTGCTAGCAAGTTAGCTGTTCTCACTGTCGGTGTCATACTAAGAGCACGCCGAATTTGTATAATCCGAGGCGTCAAAATTAAAGATAGATTATGTGGGGCATATCTAAAGCGGCGTTAGTTTGTTAACTAACTTTATTCGTGGAGCTGTGAAGCTGCGAGCGTCCAGAAAAAAAGTTGTATTTTTTGAAGCCGGAAAGTTAGCTTCAGGCTAGCCGTAGGCCCGTCGCGTTCTGTGTACAACAATCGGCGCGTGGCTTGGCTTGTCAGAAAGGGCGAAGATGTCGGCACAGGCGCAAATGCGGGCCATGCTGGACCAGCTCATGGGCACGGGAAGAGACGGTCAGTCCCATCACGTTTTACACCGTATTACATTAACTATTTCGATGGAGGTGCGTTGCGGGTGCTGCAAAAAATGTGATCAGTGACATCAAGCTTGCAGGCATTCTTTATGAGTAACGAGCCTATCTGCTAGCTTAATATAAGCGAGGTATGCCTTCCCACCAGGACAGGTAATCAAAAATGTTTGTATTATCGGTCTCTGAGGCCGGCCAATATAAGAGTTTTTCTAAAAGCTTGTTAGTACGACCACCGATCACTTATTCTGCTAGTGATAGGTGAACATGGAGAGTTCACCCAAATTTCTGTGGATAACTGTATTTGCAAATTTGAGTGACACGTGGAAAGTACAACATGAAATATTCTGTGAAGAAAAGTATGTTTTTCGAAGGAATGTATTGTAATATAACTATTCATCTTAAGTGTCAGTTCTACAAACTATGTGAAAAATTAGTTTCTGCGGTTTATTTCCAGTGTAATTCTGTGTTTTAGATGTAAAAACACCGCTGAACACCACTGAGCCATAAATAAACGTTTGATGTTGAAATAAGTATGTGGTTTTCTTCCAGGGGACAGCATGAGGCAGAGAATCAAATTCACAGATGAGAGAGTGTGCAAGAGTCACCTTCTGGAATCCTGTCCCCATGACATCCTGTCTGGCACGGTCAGTAAGCTATGGGACATGACTTACATGCATTCACACAAACACACATATATCACTATATAGTGTGCATTTGTATAAGAATATTACCTATTATATATGTAGATATGCACCCTGCTATGGTCTGGCATATCCTCCAGGGTGTATCTGTCTGTGCTTTGTATTTTCAGGGATAGTATCCAGGCTCTCCATTATTATGGTGCCTTGGATAAGTGCTTGTAGAGGATGGATGTTTTGGGTCCTAAAAGATATGACCCTCTTTATTAAGTTAGGTGCTGTAGGCAGTGATGCATACTGCAGTAAGAGTGACATTCATTCTCTAATTCTGAATTTTGTTTTGTTCTTTGAATGGTGCAGCGAATGGATCTGGGGGAGTGTATGAAGGTTCATGACCTGGCCCTCCGGGCTGACTATGAGATCGCCTCCAAACAGCAAGAGTACTTTTTTGAGCTTGACGTGAGTTTTAGTCCCCTTACGGTATTTAATTCTCGGTTTACTCCTGTGTCTCATACCGTTGTATTCTGTCACCGCGTCTCTGTGTCCTCTTCCTTCATTCGTGTGACTTGCCTCGTTTATCATGTGACTTTTCCTTAGGCTGCGGAGCACCTGCAGTCCTTCATCGCCGACTGTGACCGGAGAACAGAGCTAGCCAAGAAGCGTCTGGCAGAAACTCAGGAAGAGATCAGTGCGGAAGTCGCGGCTAAGGTGTCGCTCTCGGGTTGTCGTCGTACCTTAGAGCCCCCAGCTCTGTTCCTGCTACACATGCTCCTTAGCTGCTCCATCCATGTTCCCCTGCTGCTGCCATCTGGTTGCGAGCGACGTGCAGGGCGGGCAGTGGCCAATCTTACGTTCCCATTCCACTTGCAGGCGGAGCGAGTGCACGAGTTGAACGAGGAGATCGGCAAACTGCTGGCCCGCGCTGAGCAGCTGGGCGGGGAGGGAAACGTGGAGGAGGCGCAGCAGGTGCTGGAGAAGGTGGAGAAGACCCGGGCCCTGAAGAGGGAGGCCGAGGTGAGGGCTTCGGCCAGGTGCTGATCGACTCTGAGAGCAGCCAGGGCTCCGGCCAGGTGCTGATCGACTCTGAGAGCAGCCAGGGCTCCGGCCAGGTGCTGATCGACTCTGAGAGCAGCCAGGGCTCCGGCCAGGTGCTGATCGACTCTGAGAGCAGCCAGGGCTCCGGCCAGGTGCTGATCGACTCTGAGAGCAGCCAGGGCTCCGGCCAGGTGCTGATCGACTCTGAGAGCAGCCAGGGCTTCGGCCAGGTGCTGATCGACTCTGAGAGCAGCCAGGAACAGATGTGCGCATCTGCTAGCATTGATCTCAGTCTTAGATCTTATATAAAGTGAACCATTGTTTAACTGAAAACAGGGGAGTCCAGTGGGTTTATTATAATTTTGATAGATTTTATAATAAATGGAAAGTGTTCACATTTAATTTCAGTTTTTCTTCGTTTTAGGATATATACAGGAACTCGATGCCTGCTTCAAGCTTCCAGCAGCAGAAGCTTCGGGTCTGTGAGGTGTGCTCTGCCTACCTGGGTCTCCATGACAATGACCGTCGCCTTGCCGACCATTTCGGTGGAAAGCTTCACTTGGGCTTCATTGAGATCCGTGAGAAGCTCGAGAAACTGAGGGTGAGGGGAAGGATGGTATCTTACTGAAAAAGCTGTGTGTGATTTGAGCACGTTGTCAGTGTTTCACAGGTGGAGTTAAATTTAAAGGTAAATTCAGTGTCTGAACCTAAACATCCAGTGATCCATAGATTAACTCATGGATTGACGCAATGCTAACATTAGTAACAATTAATTGTACTTGACTGAGTCTGTCTCCTATTTTTGTAAAAGTAGAGAGGCAAAGCTCTTGGTCTCAGAAAGTTCTTGTTTTCTTCTGCATCAACAGAAAACCGTGTCTGAGAAGCAGATGCAGATGAGACTCCGGAGACGGGAAGAGCGTGATCGAGAGGAAGAGAGAGAGCGTGAGTGGGAGCGGGAGAAAGAGAGGGATCGGGACCGGGAACGTGAGAAGGAGAAAGATAGAGAAAAGAGGAGGTAAGCCAGTGGAGCCGTGGGGGTTTTAGAAGAATTTTCAAGAACATCACAGTGTCATAAAGATGATGAAAGTTTATATCGTGACGCGAAATGCATCTTAAGTTGTGTCCCTCTTCCTCTGTAGGGATGGCAGGAGCTCCTCTTCCCACCACAGCCGACGCCATCACTCCTCTTGCTCAAAGGAAGAAGGAGCTGAGAGGGAGCGGGAGAGGGAGCGGAGGCACAGGCACAAGGACAAGGACAAGGACAAGGACAGACATCGCTCCCGGTCACACTCGCACTCCCACCGAAGCAAGAAGAAGAGGTATGTCACATGCTTTTCGTTTTGTTTATGTTCGTGAGTATTTGCAAATATCTGTGTCGTAGCAGGTTGAGGTTACTGTGACTGTTATAATCTCTGCAGTAAGCCAAAGTAATGGCAGTAGGTTGTGTGCTGATTAAGTGAATTTAAGATGTGGTTTCTTAATCTGCAACAACCTTAGAGGATTTTGACATCCACATGTGGGGTTTGCTGGGTCAGCAAGCACATCTTGTACTTGGAAATGGTTATTCAAAGCTATCTGCATTATTCATGTTTACTCTTTATAAAGCATTGCCTTTAATACCAGTGATCCTTTTTATTACAGATTTTTATGACTCTTATTTAGGAAATGATGTCTACTGGGACGTGCAGGAGCTGGCCTAATTTCCATCTTGTCTTTCAGATCTTCCAGAGAGAGATCCCCACACTTGAAGGAGAGTGATCAGTCACCATCACTGGAGAGAAGGAAGGAGAGGAGAGGAGAAAGGGAAGCAGAGTGGCTCAGCGAAGGCCAGGCACTGGGCACGGAGGACTCCCCATCCACAGAAATGCCCAAGGGGAGGGATTTCGGTCGAGGACGGGAGAGGTCACTGTCATTTGAAAGAGAGAGACGATCAAGCTCTGAAGAAAGAGAATCAGGAGAGCTGTGAAATCAGCAGAGGCGTACGATAGGGGCCATGGGGGGAGGGGGGGGGACGTGTTGCACACAGCAGGGGTGTAGATTACCTAAGTGGGTGAAAGAATATTGTGAGTTTCACTGAGAGGCAAGGAGGCCGAAAGATTGGAAAGGGGAGAGATGAATTATTAGAGAAGAATTTAATCTGGAAGGATGGTTTTAGTAGCTCAAAGGGGGAACAGACTACAGAGTGCTGGTAGTATATTTAGAGAATAATGAAAGCAAGGGTAGGCAGGCGGACTTCTGTGATAAAATGTACATAAAGAAATTCTACCTAACCAGTTTTTTTTAAAGTCGTGATTGTTTTTTTTATTATGATCATTATGATTGCTACAATTAAACAATTAAAGTTCTGATCCCCTACAGACTGTTTGAAAACGAGATCTTTACGCTGAATGAAAATTCACCGGTATTTATGTTGGATGTCATTGGTACAATTCCTTTTTAAGGACATGATTTACAAATGACAAAAGGAAAAAATGTAACCTTTGTATAAAGACTACATCCATCCATCTTTAAACTTGGAATTTTGTTCAGGTTGTGAGGAACCAAGAGCATATTCCAGGGCACAAGACTGCGGTACACTTTGGACGGGGTGCCAGTATGTAGCATATGGGGTGTAACTTCTATCAGAACCAAACTGTGGGCTCACAAACATTTGATATCAACAATAAGCAGATGGGGGGGCGTCTTTTATATTGCTATTGATCCTGCAAAAATGAGTAAACATTCCTTTCCATCCATATAACACGTGTGCTGGGGAAAAATGCAAATTCCACTGCTAGGGATGGATTTTGGATACTCCAGTGCAAACCACTGAGCCACTTTACCACCAAGAATTTTAGTTCTTCTTTGGGGGGGTATGATTCATAGGTATTCCCGTGCCTAAGAATATGTTACACAGAAATTTTTAGCTACATTTTATATTTACAAAGATGCAATGGTGATTAGGTGATGTTTTTAACAGATGAGATGATTAGAGTACTATTGTTAGGACATCAGTATATGACATACTGACCCAAAAGCAATAGATGTGTGCCATATATTGTAATGGTAGATATGGGTAAATGTGAGAAGTACAAAAAAGGTAGAGCTCACGAAAATCGGCATTTTATTTCTTCGCTTAAACAATAAAATGTAAAATCACCATTTATATATCTAACTTTAACCATCTTTCGGGAGAGTTAGTAGGTGAATCACCTTAACTAAGCAGATCGGTACCCATTCAATCTCGCTTTTAACCGAGTTTAAAGAACGGAGATGTGTACAATTTCATTCATTGCTAATTAGAATCGACCGCAGAGCATTATGGGACGCTGGAAGTTATAGGGCGAGATTTATCTTGGTCGGCTGGAAACAAATTAAATACTAAAAGGAGTGGCAGTCATTGAAGATAAATTAATTATAAATCTGTACAATAACAGTTCAATGGACATATATTTCCGACGATTAGGCCAGAATATGCATATATATATACATTTATCTATATATAGTTTTATCCTTGTGTTATATTGTTCACCGAAATTACATTAAATTTGAGATTTATAAGTTCTAACTTTTCCGCAGCTTTCTTTTTTTCCGTTCGCTTCATCTATTTTGACCCAATTTGGACACCATCCCATATAGCGTGACGTAACACATCGGATTGAATGAACCGGAACTACTAAATATTCACTTGTGTTTCCATGGCCCCCAACCAAGAGAAAACCAAAAGAAAAAAAACAAAAGCGGTAACGTTTTTATCATTTGTTTATATGTGAAATGTAGGTATACTAAAATTGAAACAATGGTTTAGTAGCATGGTATTTAGTAAATAGAGCAATCCATAAAAAACAACTGGAGCAATCCATGAGATGACAATAAAAATTTGATGACGGATACACTATATATTCCTTCGTTACAGCCACCAATCATATCTATTTACACATATTATTCCAAGGCTGAAATGAGTGTAGTACATTCGCACTTGTAAAGCGAGGCTCCTCCTCCTTACTCTAATTGCACCCCAGCGAGACCGATGGTTAACGCCGCTACATCCTCCGGAATTTCATTTCTGTTCATCCAAAAACAAGATGGCAGACCTTCCCTTGGATGAGATGATGCGCCGGCGATTTTTTAGAAATAACATTCGTGGGACAAACAACAGGTAACTGATATGTTTTGTATTACATATTATGAGTCTACTGCGATTATAACAGTACTGTTTGTTAGTAGTCGAAGTGCATTACTTAATAATCTCATTTTATCGTACGTTGTCGGTATTGCTATGGATTGTTGGCAGTATTTTATAAGAATTTTTATATAAATTGAGTTTGTGGTTTAATCTTACGTGGTGCTGCACGCATCCTGTACTGGGCTTTAAAGTGTCCGTTTTCTGTACAATAAAATTGTTCTTATGTCATATTAAACAGCAGTAACTGGAACTGCACGATTTTTTTATCATTTGTTTTGTTAGGTGAATATTACTGTAACAGGAAAGTCATACGTTTGTCTTCTTTCAGCCTTACTGAAGGGCCTAATAATGGCTTTGTGTCCAAGCATGTCTATTATCGAATGGGAAATGCTGTTCTGGAGCTAAAGCCATAACAGCCTCAAAACTTGCATGATTTTGATGCACATAAATCAATATGATACAGTTTATGATGGCGAGCTAATGTTTTTTCCTTCTCAGACCTCTCGTAGGTCGGGGTGCAGGAGTTTTTGGGGGAACTTTTGACGCCCGACTAAAGATCGGAAATACCGATGTCAGGCAGAGACTTGGATCAGGAACAGGTAATTAAGTAATTAAACCAATATCCATGACTACAGAAGTACGCGTCAAGTAATGATGAATTGAAATTCTTAACATCTTTATTCGTTCTACTTTTATATTGAAAACTTTCATTGCTGGATGCCTGCTTGGAAAAGCACAAACATGTTTCTCATTGCAGTATATTACCTTTTTTTGTGATTATTGCAGTATTCCAGGTGAAAGATGCTAGAGAAAAACTTAGTCAAAAAGACCCCCGCTTTCAAGTTAAGGGCAGTAGTGCGGGAAAGACCATGCCAGACGCCAGACAGACAATAAACTCTCGCAAAAAACAGCACGGATTGAAACGGCTGCACAGCACAAGGACAGATGACCCACCAGAAGTAAACCAACAGGTTCACAATAACAGGAGTAATGTGAACAAAGCCTTTCTTAATGTGAGCCCCTCCCCTCAAGGATTAAATGTTAAAGTGGGCGTGGCATTGCAACAGGGGGGTGGGCCTAAGAAGGAGGTGGACGCTCGTGATAGGCTCCGGCTCAAGAGAAGCCCCGCATCACTGTCATCTTTCAAGATCACGAAGACCATCCAGGTAAGATCAAGCATTTTTGCGGGATTCCTGTTTTGGCAGCTCGTTCTCTGCTGTCTGTGCCTGCTCAAGGCTTCATGTCGTTATGTAGCAGAAGCCTGCTGTGGGACTGACCAGTGGGATCCGTGTTGGTGTAGCCAGTAGAAATACTCGAGTGGATGAAATGGAGCCAGGAAGTGATGTGGAGGAGGTACACTTTGTGTTTCCCGTGTTTCTAAGTTGAGTCTGTTGGCACAACGTTTGTGTATGTTGCCCTCGTCCATCGCCGACTGGTGACAGACATTGTGACGTTGAGCCAGCATTGATTCAGGTCTATTTTTTTTTGTCTTACTGTTAATTTTCACATGTTCCAATGTTTTTTTTCTGAGCAAATATACACTTACTACCCAGATATATCGCCTTAAACATTTTCTTTGACTGCCTAAGACTTCTGCACAGTACTATATTTTTTGTTGTGATTCTCCTTAGTCTGTCTTGGGTGAGGAAGATGTCACCCCAGGCAAACGGATGAAGATCGTGACGTCCAGCAACGCACTGCACGAGCAAGTGAGTGGTATTGTGTGAAAACGACTCAGTGACATAGGGATGGGCCAAACTTTAGCCTGTGAGATGCTGCAGATTCAGTGTGACATGCTGCCGTATGGTATGGAGTTCAGTACCCAGATGATGAATAGGGGGCATTGGGTGTCCCTCAGTCTGTCACCCTGCCTATGGCACATTCATGCCTCATGTTTCCCCCACCAGATGCTCTCCCTGCAGGCCGATTCCATCAGCCGCCCCTTTTCTCTCTCAACCCCAATTACCAAAGTCGTCCAGAATGACAGCTACACGGCCAGTCCCCCTGTGCAAATCCCACCCAGCGCCAGCCCACCGGCTCCTGTCCTGCAGCCTGTGTCCCGGACCCTGATCACTGGGCAGGTCCAGCAGGGCACCAGTGAGGATGCTGGAACTCTTACTGGAACGCAGGTACGGGAGTTTAAACCCTCCAGCGTGTTTGTCCATTTAAAAACAGTTTCACGTACTTTAGCTTGAAAAGAAATAAGTGTCTTGGAGAAATTCAACAAACAAGAATGGACATTTTAATCCATAGCATATAATAAATCCTTTATTTGCAATTAGGACAAGTAAAGTACATTGGACAGCATCTCTTCACCTGCCCCATCTTGCTTTCCATAGGTTGGGGGTTACAGTGCAGGGTCAGCGCCCCTAGAACTAGGGGTTAAGGGTCTTGCTGAAGGGCGCATGGACATGTGACTGTCCAGCTGAGGCCGGGGCTCTAACCGGCGACCTTCTGATCACTGCCCCATATTTTTGTCGTTCTCCTGTATAGCCAGCTTTCAGTCCTCTGGAAGGGACGAAGATGACGGTGAACAATCTTCATCCACGTGTCACAGAGGAAGACATTGTTGTAAGCGACGGCTTGGAGGTTTTCTTTTAATTTAAAACCTTTACTGCGTCTCTGTAATGTGGTCTGTATAACTTACTGTCAATATGGCTGCGTCTTGCACACCCACCCAGGAGCTGTTCTGCGTGTGCGGAGCCTTGAAACGCACACGACTTCTGCAGGCGGGAGTAGTGGAGGTGGTGTTTGTCAGGAAGGAGGATGCCATCGCGGCCTACAGGAAGTACAATAACCGTTGCCTGGATGGTATGTCGGGGAGTGTGGAGTGGGCTGGGCTTAGTAGATTGCTTTATGTGATTGGATGGGACTCTCCATAGTAACCAATGGGAAGAGTGTAATTTCGGGGCGAGCTCTCTGTTCTTTGTGGGGTAAAATACAAAGAAAATCCTATAAACTTTGGCTGAATTTGCAGCTTTGGTCACCCCTCTGCATCCATCTCCTTTGTCTCCAGGCCAACCCATGAAGTGCAACCTTCACATCCAGGGAAACGTCATCACGTCAGATCAGCCCATTCTTCTGTAAGTGCCTGGGTGCCCTTTTTTAGAGCCTAGCATTTAAAAGCCAGGAGGCCCAAAAGAGAGACCTGCCATATTTCGGTGGTTGGGTTTAGCTTAATGAGTTAGGCCTCTGTGTCTTTGATCGGAAGGTCGCCAGTTTGAGTCCCATTCTTGGCAAAATAGTCACGTCTCCATTGGGCCTTTGAGCAAGGCCCTTAAGCCCCCAAGATGGTCCCGGGATGCTGCGTAAAGGGTTGAATGTGTGCTTGGACCCCAAGTTTCACTGTGTGTGTGTGTCTGTGTCTGTGTCTGTGTGTCTCAAAAGAGAACTAGATGGGATATGCAAAAATAAGCATTCAAATGCACAGACACACTCGTACTCGCAAAGATTTCATTTATTTAAAATGCATAAGCTTATGGCCACAGATGATATAGACGAGCCTCTGAGCACAGTGATATAGACGAGCCTCTGAGCACAGAGATATAGACGAGCCTCTGAGCACAGTGTTATAGATGAGCCTCTGAACACAGTGATATAGACGAGCCTCTGAACACAGTGATATAGACGAGCCTCTGAGCACAGTGTTATAGACGAGCCTCTGAGCACAGTGATATAGACGAACCTCTGAGCACAGTGATATAGACGAGCCTCTGAGCACAGTGTTATAGACGAGCCTCTGAGCACAGTGTTAGACGAGCCTCTGAGCACAGTGATATAGACAAGCCTCTGAGCACAGCGATATAGACGAGCCTCTGAGCACAGCGATATAGACGAGCCTCTGAGCACAGCGATATAGACGAGCCTCTGAGCACAGAGATATAGACGAGCCTCTGAGCACAGCGATATAGACGAGCCTCTGAGCACAGCGATATAGACGAGCCTCTGAGCACAGAGATATAGACGAGCCTCTGAGCACAGTGATATAGACGAGCCTCTGAGCACAGTGATATAGACGAGCCTCTGAGCACAGTGCCCCCACCTGTTGACCATAACGTAGTCATAAATCTCTTAGAACCTTCTTGTGTTCCTAACTATGTGTATTCCATGGCTGTGGGTGGGTTACTATGTTTGTTTATAGATGGCTAGATTTCTTCATTGAGGTGGATCTTCTTCCTCGGTTCTTTCAGGAGGCTTGGTGACACCCCGGGTGTCAGTGACGCAAAGACAGAGGGGCTGCCCACCTCCCTGTCCCGCCCGGGGGGGCGGTCGGCTTCGTCTCAGCCCCCGGTGGAAGTGAATCCCCAGACCATCCTGAAAGCCTTGTTCAAGTCGTCTCTTCCGCCCTCCGCGTCCTCAGACTCTGCCAGCTCGCAGGCGACAGCCTTTTGCATTAAGATCTAGCAACACGCATGCACTGCTGTTTGTCAGTTCTGTCAGTATCCTAAGGAGTTAGATATACATGCCATGACGTTTTCTCGATTTAATTTGGGCCAGAAACTGTTCATGCTACAATATTCAGCCACTACATAGAAGACAAAGCCACAAACCTTCTCCTACCCTGTCCACATGCATCTGCCCACAGGAATTTTTGGATGATGACCTCCATAGTGTCTTAACTGACCATACATTTACCAGGAAGAAATGTCTGATATGGACAGACAGGATTTTTAATAGTTGACTGATATTAATGTTGATATTAAGTGATAATTTGACCTTTAAAATATTTTTGATTCCGATAGTAAGGCTAAGAACCTCATTTGTTGTTTGCATTCCAAGGGAGACAATGGCTTATGTTATGTATTTGCAGGTTGTTCACATTGAACACTACTTTTCTGTTGTTTCCCCTCAAAATCTAATAAAACTGTACATTGTCTCTTCCACATTTTCTTAAATAACATTCAAACGAAACTCCGTATGTGTTTGTGTCCTTTTTCTTCTTTTTTTGGCCTGTATCTTTGTTATTTTGGTCATCTGTGTCCCTGCAACCTGGGAACAGTGTCTATGGGAAGACTTAAGTACGGTTGATGTTCATAATCTACACCAATGCAGTTAGTTATTTTTGTGGCATTTCTTGAATACATTTGTTGCTTACAAAATTTCTGCTACGTGAAAAATGAAATATTTTGTTGAGCAGTATATGCCTATGGAAACCAATAAACTGATACACCCCAGCATGTATATTGTTTCTCGCCTTTGAGCATAGATACGTTTATTAGGAAGCGTCATACGCAAATTTAATGGGTGTCGAAGAGAGTAGCCAACATCCTCAACTGAACATGCCGACACTTAACATCCGATGCAATAGGTGGCAGCAAAGTGCTCGTGAAAAGGAATTAGTGCCGCATTTCCCGAAGAAGACGAGGAGAAACGCTGCGAAGATGGCGACGTCCACGAAGAAACATGCGAAAAAGCCGTGTGTTATTCCGGGCGGTTTTACGGGTGTGTATATGATTTGCTATGAGAACTAAAGGGCGTATATATATATACTCAATGAAGGTGCACTAAACGTGCGCAAACAGGTTTAAATTATGTCATGATTTTTTATAATTTGCTAAGATACCGACGTGGCTGCACGTCGGATATGAACGTGAAACACGAAGCCTGTTTTGTTTACGATTTCGAAACCCAACTGCTTAAAAGCATTTTATTTTATTTTTAAAAGCTGCTTGGTCAAATAATGTGTTAATTTAGTTACCTTCCCCATAGTCGTTCAGTATTATAATTAGATATTGTCCAATGTCCGACGATTGGTATTTTCAATAAAATTTAACTTAAAAAAATCTGATTTTTGTCGCATAGCATTTCAAATAGATTTGAAATTAGCTTCAGTATTTTATATTTCATCCAGGTATTCTTTTTTTGTTGGTGTTTACTGCGGTTGAAGTTAAAGAGCCTGTTCTGCTGTTCAGTCATTACTGTGCTGTTTATTGAATACCTGCTGATCTCTTTGTTTATTAGTCCTGCCTCTTCAGTTCAGCGCAGACAGTGTCAGTCAACACAGCATTTACATTAAGGAACACAGAGTTCGGGCAGAGAAGACCTCCCACAGACCACTTGACAGGACGTTGTTTGTGATCAACATACCGCCTTACTGCACAGAGGTATGCACACATGTTGCAAATTGTAATGCAGAGATTCAGGTTTATGTGAATGTCATTAATACAGTAGTTTTACTCCCTTTTAATACGCTTCGTTTACCACCTTTTAATACACTGTTCAGTCTATAAAAAAGATTCATTGGGTAAACAAAACAAATAGCTGATAATTAGGAATTTCTCTCCCAGGTTTCCAAGGTGAAATGAGTATCTTTTCCCAAGATTGTGTCTGATAAATAGTTATTTTGCTCTCTCAGTTTGGCTGTCACTTAACACCTGATTTGCATGTTTCAGGAAGTCGTTCATAATCTGTTTACATTGTTCGGCGAAATCCAGTCAGTGGAGTTGATGGAGAGGCCTGGTGCCACTGATCACTCAGAACTGCAGCTGTCTAAATATTTCAGACCAGCAAAGAAAGAGGTGGGGGGCCTTTACAGGAGTGCATCACTGTGCGTTTACAGCCCAGTCATGCCGCTTTGTTTGACTGAATCAGCCAATTATGAAAGGTCCATTTTTTTTCTTGTTGTTCCTTTCCAGGGATTCAGTGTCGCATATATTGTGTTTAAAAAAGCATCAAGTGTGAAGGCAGCAAAGTCACACCCCCATAACATCCCATTGGTTGTTAGCACGGAACAACAACCAATTAAAGTTGGTCTGAAGAGTGAGTGACACAGTTGAATTTTTATTTTATTTTATTTACATGGTCAGTGGATGCATGGAAACAGTGTATCTGTTGTCTTTTCCCAGAATGGATAGATCAGTACAGGCAGTCGGTAGCTTACCCGGACAAACTTCAAGAAGCAGTGGACACCTACATGCAGGAGTATGACAGGAGAAAAGAGGAGGTCAGTCTTAGTGTTTAGTCCTCGTGTCGTCTTTGTCTGTGTGTTGGATTGTTTGTTAGAATGGTTCTGAAGGGAAGTGAGGCTTCAGGTTATATTTCAAACCTTGCAGTTTCTGAAGATTTTCTTGATTCTTCTGGTCTTGTCTCTCAGGAATCCCAACAGTTGAAGAAAGAAGGGGATGGGGATGAGGAAGAGGATGATGAAGGCTGGGTGAAAGTCACGAGGGGCACCAAGGGAAGCAAGGCCCGGCCTCACACTGAGACGGCCAACCGGAGGACTCTCCAAAAGGAGGACAAGAAGCGGAAGAGGAAGGAGCTAATAAATTTCTACGCATGGCAGCACCGACAGACGCAAAGAGAGCGTAAGTCGCAATGTGCCTTTTGATGAAAGACTAGGCTGCTTATCTTTTTTATCACAGCCATTTGTTAAATCAGTTTCACTTGTATGAAACTTCCTTCTAAAGGTTACGGTTGTATTTACAACCTAATTAATACTCGGCGTGTCCACGTGCCGTTATGGTCTGCGCACAGTGCAAATGATGTGAATTTTCATTGTCAGGAGTGTCTGCCCAGGTCGCATGTGTGCAGGCCAGGTGTTGGGTCTAGTGTATCTGTTGTGCGCCAGTGTGTATGAACTGTACATGTCCAAGGAATTGATAGTGTATTTCTAGGTATTTTCAGTAGGTGGAATCTGCTGAACTCGTGGAATATCCGTGCTGTATGCTTGCACTGACTACAACCACTTGCGTAAACACGCAGTGCCCCAAAATGTAGGATGTGCACAAAAGTTTGTGTGCTCAACCATGTGTGGCCTGTAGCAGCACACAGACATGTGGAGTATGTTCTAGGCTTATTTCAAACACCATATTAACTAAAGATGTCTCATGATGTAGAAGATAATTAAGTTTGTACAGTGTATACAACATGATTTGGAGTCTAAATCCAGTATTTCCTAACTTTCAGATATTGCGGAGCTGCGGAAGAAGTTTGAGGAGGACAAACAGAGGATTGCGCTAATGAGAGCACAGAGGAAATTCAGACCATACTGAGTCGTCACCCTTTATACATCTTCATTGTTTGTTGTTTCATTCTTATCTTCCCATCTACCCATTTCCCCTCCGTTCCATTAAATAAATCTCATGTTTATTGTTCCTCATTTGGATTGTTATTATATATCAGAAACAGCATTCCAAACAAAAGCAAAATGAGATGATAGAAATGCATATGGAAAATGTGAGGTGACCACATGCTGAGTATTACTTGTTAATATATTAACAGACAGAGCTTTAACTCCTAGCTATCTGTTTTTCAATAATCTGACATTTTTTTCTAACACCTGAAAACACCAACAAAGAAACCAGAGAAATGTCATTTCTATGAAACAATGGAATCGAGGTGCTGTGTAAAATGGAACAGTACATTTCACATTGCAATGTAATGTTCCTTTAAAAACACTGCTAATCAATTTAAAAAATGTCTTATGGACTCGTACGTATTAGGTGTTGTCACGTCATAAAATCCACGTTTTTATAACTAACAAAGCAAGCGTTCATGGAATTTATACTATAATATTTAAGTTAAAACATGGTGCTGTTAGAAAAACTTGATTGTATTAAATGTCTTGGGGAAAGAACACAAAAGCGATATGTTGAAATAATGTGTCCAAAGCTGGATAAAATAATAAAATGCAATGTGATGGGGGAACAAGCTGAAGTTGTCCAACTAGTGACGTACGGACCTCACGACACGGCGACCAATAAAAGACATTAGGTAGGGCGGTGACGTCACGACGAGTGAGGAAGCCAGAAGAGGGGAGGAGAAGAGCTAAGCTGATTTGGTTGAAGAGGATCTTTATGCCCCTGGAAAGAGGATCGGCACAAGCGGTGTTGGATCCTTAGGCTTGACAGACATGGCCCTGAATCGGAATCATTCGCACAACGGCGGCGTTTTGATCAACAACGGCGAGAGGTGAGGCGTCGCGCTGCGAGCCCCGCTCGGGTCCGCGCGCTGCCAATGGCTGTTAACCTGGGTAAACAGAGGATAAACTTTCTTTGGGCCTCGCTAACTAACCGGCGAGCGATGGTTTGGTGGTATCTTACAGACCGGAAAGCTGTCAGGAGCTGCACCGCCGGATTATTTCAGTTTATATACAAAGTTACACATGGAAAGGCAACTACGCAGTTGGCTAGCTAACGAAACCATTGGCTGTTATGTGAGTAGTGTTTCATAAGTCAATAACAGTAACTAAGATTGAGTGACTATACCGCGCAGGTAGAATTAGACCTACTGGAATTTCGACGACGCTTATTTAAAGCTAAAAATGTCTACTCTTTAGCTGTCCTAGAAAGGTACCTAAATAACTTATTTAACATGGCCCGTCACAGCTGGATTACGCGTTTGACCCTTCGGATTGATATTGTGATCGAGCCAGTCGCTTTAAAAAACAACTGAAAGTAAAATTCTTGGTCACGTCTGGCTGTCAGGAAAAATAAGTTATTTAGATGATTGCGTAACTTAATGTTAAGTGACATATGTTTTAGGCCGATACCTGCTGGAACATATGATACTTGTAGTGTCATACGTCAGGAGATGTCAGTTCCGGGAAGTAAATATTAATGTATACAGTAAACATTCTGACAGCACTTAGGGGGTTTGTTTTCATTTTAAAATCATCTGTAGTTTCACAGGTGTTCACCTAGCTTGGCTAATGTATTCTAAATCGGGCATTTATGCCATGAATATTTCTCATTAATAGTTATATTAGTATGATAGCAAAATGCTAGATGATTTCTAAATAACGGAAAAGTATTTCAAATTGCCATGTGATGGACCGACATCCTGCTAGGTTGTACCCTAACCTTGTGCCATGATCTGCCTGGGATCGGTTCCTGGGCCCACTGTCTCCTCGACCAGAATGAGTGGTTAGAAGGCTAATCGTTCTTTAATTCAGAGAGCCTGTGTTGTGTGGGATTACACTGGCCATTCCAGTTTCCTCCTGATGTGTAAAGACATGAACTTAATTTAAATTGGTGATGGGCTAGTATTCCATCCAAAGTGCACCCAGCCTTGTTTTTTGTGCTGCCTTTTGTTTGTTTGTGCCGTCCCTCAGGACACTGTCCTGAATAATTAGTTTGAATGTGGATGGATGGAATTCAGAAAGCAAAAACAGGCAGTTTCAGTTTATAAAGGAAGTGTTGAAGTGAAGGAGGAACTTGTGAAACTGGAGAGGATCTTCATTAGTACATTTGTGAGATCCCACAGTGTGGTTAGAGTTTCTTGCCATGGCAGCTAGCTTGTAGTAATAAAAAAAAAATCCCATGTACTGTGTATTCTTGTGATTGTATGAATTATAGCTGTCTGTTTTCTCTGTAGTTACACATGCTTAAATGTGTGGGGCTGAGCTGATCTTCCCTCCTTCTAGCGTGCTACGGCAGTGCAGAAATGTGGAGCTCACCTTCAGTGACGTCACTAGCAAGATGGAGTTGCTCCGGGGTACGAAGAAAGGCACTGTTTACCTAACACCATACAGGGTAGGCCTGTGACACTCCTCGTTCCTTCGAAGTGCATTCTGCTCTTGTCGTTCAGGCTGCATGCTCTTACACCTGCTTAATCTCTCCCTCACTGTCTAGATGCTGTTTGTGTCCAGCAATAGCAAAGACTGTCTGGGCTCCTTCATGTTTCCATATTACTTGATGAAGGGCTGCAGCATTGAGCAGCCAGTGTTTGCCGCCAACTACATCAAGGGCACCATCATGGCCGAAGCGGGTGGTAGGTGTTCTTTCATGCTTCTTAACTCTCTTGCCACTTATTGCATTTTTTTCCCTTTGGAGCCCATTGTGTTTGCTCCTCTTGATATAAGCTTGTACGGTTGTGTCTGTTTTAGACAGCCTTCTCATGCATTTAGCACCAGCTTATACTATGTCTGTCTGGTAGGGGGTTGGGAAGGAAAAGCGAATTTCAAGATGTCATTCACCTCCGGTGGTGCGATAGAGCTGGGGCAGCATCTCTTTAAACTGGCAACCAATGGTAAGTGTGTTCAGCCAACCTCTGCTTTGTGGATTGTGTGCCTTCTGTGTTTGTTTCTGTACATATTACAATGAGATATTTGAGTAAAAACCTCAAGGATTCATGGAAGCAAAGGCTTTGACATTTGCAGAAGTACAAGTTCGTATGAGTGTAATAAGCTTTACCTAAAGTTTTCTGGCATCATTGCCAGAAGAAATCTCCCTATAATGAACTGGCATTATCGCAAGGTGCAGTGTTTGTACATGTTTTAATCTAGTTTAATGAGATAGAAAGCAAGACCATCTTCTGTAATTGGAGTTGAGGAAATGCATTGAATATTAACTGGGTGAAAAGCAGACAAGCTCTGGGCCGCAGACATGTGCTTGTTTGTGAATGGCACCATGGGGCAAATGTTGTCAAGGAGTCGCCTAGCAAACATGAAGCTAATGTTTCCTGGTTTTATCTTCTTTATATGTAACTGGTAATGTGGACATTTTGAAGTGTAGTGGTACTGCTACATAGGACGAGCTGGAAAACAGGAAAGACAAAAACTTAGCAAGCAACCAAGTAAACCCTGAACTGAAAACCCCGTCCAGGCCCAAACACTGCTGGCATTTAATACGATGCTTTCACGTTTATCTACAGTCTACCCAGATTGCTTCAGTTAAGGTTAATGGGCAACATAGATCAATGAAGGCAGTTGGTATGGGGCTTAGGATCTTATGGAAACATGCTTCATAACGTTTTTCTGCTTCCGGTTGCTTTAATTGTTTCAATATTTATTTTCATTGTGTCAACAGCTTCTCGTGCCCCTCCTGCTCAAAACGGAGGGCCTTCATTCGGGTACCCCTCCCCAGGAGCTATGAATGGTTATGGAGTGCCCCCAGCTCCCTACGGGTACCCATATGCCCCCCCGGCAAATGGCTATCCTCCAGTACCTCCTGCCAACATGGGCTATATATACCCACCACCACCCCCTGCAGGTACACTAATGTCATTAACATATCAATAACATATGTAGCTTTTTTATGTGTTAACATTTTCATACAGCAATGAGTTTGTCAGGAGTGTTTTCTTTTTCTACTTTATACTTCTGCGTTATTGTCATTAATGTAACTGTGTTTGCTTCAGGAATGTACCCATCAGCCCCTGTCTTCATGCCAGAGCCCCCACCTTATCCTGGCCCCCCCCAGAATTGGACAGCTCCCCCTACAGGTCAGTATGCATCACTGCTCCTGTCTGATGACAGCACTCTCTTTTCCATGAGCCTTGTGGGTCATGTGGTTTTATAGTCAGAAAGGATTCGTCTCTGACACTGTGTAAATTGGCGTGTGCTGATTTGCAATTTAGCATATGTGGGATGTGGACCAATCATCAGAGCTGCATACTTTCTTCAATGACAATGACACAAAAAGTGACCAAATGGTTAGTTTCATAATCCCAGTGTTTTTTCCTGTATTGCTTGATAGCTTTGTTCCTTTTTTCCTCTGATGCTCTGGATAGAGGATGTGTTACTGTCATCTTATCATTTGTTTTTCTCATTGTTCCTGCCTTTCCAGGAAATCCTAAGGCAATGGAAGCTGCAGGCAGTGCCTACTACGACCCCAACAAACCACACAGTGTCTACATGCCCATGGTGAGATCACCAGCCTCCCCCAGTTCCTGGCTTATTCTGTATTTATGTTTAAATATGTAGTGTAACATCTAATACTCACCTATTTTTTTGTTATTCCTAAAGGACCAACCTCCACCCTATTCCCCATACCCACCCCAGTCTGACAAGAAGAACAACTGAGGCAGACAGGCAGTAGGTGGAAAGTGCTCCATGTTACTGTATAATTATGAACATCTTCTAATTTTGGGGAATGTGAAACCATTTAAATATTTTGCAATAATTATGCTATACTCAAAGCTGTCATTCAGTCTTTTTCGTCTAGACACAATGAACCTTCTGACCCAGATTGTGCTAATCAGCTTTCAGTGTGATCATGTGACTTGTGTTGGTTTGACAGGGATACAGGCTTCGGTCTGTAAGAATGACAAAATGGCTGGGCTCTGCGTTTGAGTAACGGGGAACCTGGGCCAACATGGCTTCTCTGTTTACCCCAGTTGTTTTTTTTTTTAACCTGCAATGACTCTGCTGCAATGTGCAGGTCTTGAAGCAAATATATTTATACAAAACACAATTGATAATTTTTATGAAGTAGAAAACTCGGCTGCATTGTTTTGAAATTGGCTTCCTAAAGTCTAAATACAGCAGTAGAATTCCTGTTTGATGTCAAAATGCAATGAATATATTCAAGTAATAAATAGCTTTTTCCTCATGTAATTCAGGCTTCATAGTTAATGACTGGAAAAATATTCTGTGTGACTTTTTCTTCTCAATTGTTTCAGCTACTTGTCAATTTATTATAAAGTGTATGAACTGGTTTAGTTTATGCATTTAGAATAAATGTTAAATTCTGTATAGATCTGTTAAGGTTTAAAAATCGTAAATTTCTACGACCTTTTCTCACTTAAAATTGTCTTTTTTACGATTTATTGGTAAATAAGCAAATACTTGTAGTAATTAATAAATGTTTTACCCATGATGTGTTGTGGGCTGAAGTATAAATGAAACTCCGTATTTGTACCTGAATATTTTATATATATATATATATATATATAGTGTGTGTGTGTATTATATCTCCTACAACTATAACAATGCACATCAAAATCCCAAACACAAACAGTCATAACGAGTCAGTGAGTGAGTTATCGACAGTGTAATTGATGTTTTGATAAATGCAAGGTGGACAAGCCAATGATGGGATATATACATAGTGATGCATAGGGCCAGATGACTAGGCAAAGACTATACATACATAGATGGCTGATCCTCTATGTTAATACTACTGTTGTTGGGAGCAATAGGTGTCTACCGGTAATGAGTAGGAAGGAGAAGACCGACGACCCCTGCAATGTTTATGTGATTTTTATAACCTACCAGCAGGAATCTGCAAACCTCATGCAGTGAGCGGGGGGCAGTGAAGTCTTATACAGTGGGGAGGGGTGCAGTGAAGGTCATGCTTTATCCCGCTGTGTACTGTACTGTCTGTCAAGCCCACGCTGCAGCAGCTGAACACTTAGGAGAGGCAGGGTGATCACTGCAGCTTGTGACTTATTCCTAGCTGTCGGCAGGGTTTTGCTGGGGCGTGAGGGTGGTCTGGATTACCTAATTTCTGTGCTTGTAATGACCTGGGTAGTGGTATACTGCATATGGTATCAGTGGTAGTCTGTAAAACCCCATAGAACACTGCACTTTCCAAACTGCCTTTTCATTCGGACGTACTTGCTTGTTTACACAGTCATAACATCTTTGTTAGATTCCAAGTACATTTGACGTGCAGTAATGTCTGCTGTCTGAGCTGGCTGGTCGGTTCATAATTACAGTGCATCAGAACAGTTTTGTTGATGCTGCCCATGTCACAGCATACTGGCCTAATGTGTTTTGTGATGCAAATTTCGCTGTGAGCTTCATTACCCTTGGGTGCCTGATGTTGACAACGGCAATTGTAAACAGTGCTACCTGTGTTGCGTTAGAAGTTATAATCATTATGTGCATCTGGCTGAGTGTGATTTTCTAGTGACTTCAGATAATCACTCAGTTTCTTTGCCCGTTAGACGTAACGTAATTATTGTGGTGGTTCTAATAATAGCAATTCATTTAATATTTGACTATTCGCTCTTTTTTCCATCCCTTTGTCCATTAGTCATTGTCAGACAGGCTTGATGAGTTAACATAAATGCTAGTATTAAATGACTAAAGATGAACGTTTCTCTGTCAGAATCCCACCTTGCACCTACATACATACAGTCACAATGACGGTGAGAGCAGAAACACATAAGCAGCTTGTGAATTCTCACTCGTCTGTATTGCATTCCTCTTTGGGGTGGGATGGCAGGATGTCAGTGTTAAGGTGACGGCTTTTTGGGATTAGCGGTCTGGCATTGTATTTTGCTTTCGTGTGTGTGTATGTACGTGTGTGTGTATTTAAGTACAGGTCTGTATGTGTGCACGAGGATGTATGCATGCTCACAGGTGCACATTTCGCCTGTCTCTGCCAGTGTGCAGGTTAACTCCAAGGCCAGTTCCTAGGTTCATACTCAAGGCAACAGCTTACTCCAAGGCCAGTTCCTAGGTTCATACTCAAGGCAACATTAGTCACCAAGGTGTATCTAGAATATAAGGGTCACTAGACATTCTGTTGGGTTTTAGTGGGTCAGTGCAAGACAGGAAGACTGCAAACGAACTGGGTACTCCGTCTTAAGAAGCTTGGAAAAACGAGGAGGAACAGTGATGGTTGGAGATAGATTAATGTTGATGGATCCCGGGAAGATTTTGTTGGATTTACTGAGACATGCTATTAATAAAAGGCCCCTGGCTGCATGAAATGGTGCAAAATCAATTTAAACAACAATAGGGATCCAGCAGATTTGCAGCTTGAACCCCTAATAAAGAAAACTCAGGATCAAAATGGAAATCTTGGGACTCTGGCCAACAGCATGTCTGTCCAAACATCCGTCTTCTAGCTGCTTATCTTGGACCGGGTTGGGGTGGGCGGTGCCTGGAGCCTATCCCAGGCAGCACAGCAGACAAAGCTGGGGACCGGGTACACCCTGAATGGAATACTAATACACCACAGGCCACATACATGTATACAAACAGCCAGGACTGTTGTTAATAAGTAGACACATTTGTCTCAATGATACAGCCTTGAATAATTTTGGTAAATGGATTTTTAATTGTCCTAATGATATCAGCCAATGGCCATGAAGAGAGATGAATGCGAATGTTACACTGCAATGACATCATTCTGAGGAACATCACACGCTGCCAAAACTCACAATTTTTTGCAGTTTGTAGGGTCCTTCCTAAAGGTTGTGTTAGAATAATCTTCCAAAAATCCCACGATGGGCTTTGCGTGTCTGATTATATGTACGTGTCAAAAAATAAAAATCAATAGATGCCAGCTCTGGACAAAGCTTTGTTTTATGTGCAAGTTGATTAATCCAGGAATGAAAACACTAATAATTATTGTGGTTCAATATATTCTAGTCAAACACAATGGAATATTGAATGTAGAAGGGGGGTATTAAAGGAATTGTGCACAGCTTGCATGGAAAAGGTACGATTTATTCAAAACACCAATTCTTTAACTGCTATGATTCCAGATATGTCACATTGTTTACATTTACACACACTGTACGGAAAAATATTCATTCACAAGTACAGTGATGCTGTCAAAATTAAACCCAAAAAAGGTCAAGGACCTTCACATTGACCAAAAGCAAAGACGTTCATAAACTTTGTACATCTTTTTCGAGATGGAGAAGGCGATGACCTCTGTTGGCTGTGTGCCCTTAATACACACCATTTGCCTATCAGTCTTTATTTCCCTTGTATGTTACATTATCTCATCTGCATGATGAAAATTTGTTTTTATTTTGTACAGCAGTCTTTATTTCACTTTTAGGTATTTTAATTATACTAGTTGAACAGCTTTTTAAAATAGTGAAAGAAAGCCAGGCTCCACAGCCACCATCAGTCGTTGTGCCTCCACCTTCATTTTTCCCATCCTTTCCCTCCTGGCTGTGTGGGCAGTTGGAGGCCCACTAATCTGGCCACCTGCTCTGGTTCTCGCTCCCCTTTGCCATGGAAGAGCTTGTGCAGGGTGAGGTGGTGTCGGGTCGATGCCAGAAGACACAGGTAGGAGTGGGAGGCATGAAGAGCTTCCCTCCGTGCGCGGCAGTGCCGTTCATTAGTGACCTGAATGTGAAATACAAGATGAAGTGTAAGTGTTTCTGAACCAGTAAAGTTACTTTGTAAGTTTAAACTTTTCTGGTTTAGTAACATGTAACATTAAAACTTACTAAATATCTTTACTGGTTTAGTAACATTTACTTTGTAAGTTGTAATGTTAAATGTTTTACATTCATAAACAGTTGCAGTGGTGCTAATTAAATATTTAAGATTTATGGAACGCGGTATGACAATATAACCCACCCACTTTATTGTGAAAACTAGATTCCAGCTGAACAACGCAAGCCGGGTTTTCACAATTACAATCTTAATAAAGCATAAAATCTGAAACTTCATCTAATTAAAGCATGAAAATAAATCTAACAGCGTCTCCTTTTGACCAAGATTAAGAATCACTGTACAAAACAATTGGCACATATACAATGTTTCTGGTTGTAAAAAATTGAAGAAATGTTAAGTTAAAAGTATAATGTTGTTGAATTCCCGTTCAGCCAGGTGACACCTAACCAGATTTTCGTTACGAAGCACAAGAAACAAGTATATTTCGTGTAATTTGTTGTAATTGCATTTACCGACATTATCTGGTTACCCCTGTTTTTAGTGTCTGCAGTAAGGTCCATTCCCGTCCTTGCAGTTATACGTGTAACTAGTTAACACATGACATCGTGGGTCACCTTGAATCAATTCTAAAACATCGGCCCCTACACTGATAACCCACATGGCACACCGTGTCTTTCACGGTGTGCCATGCCATAGAAACTGTCTTTTCACGATTTCACTGAAAAACATCGTTTCTTCAACAAAACATCCGCAGGCTCCTTAGCTAATACACCCAGTAAGGTAGCACATTGTCTCATGGCGCTGTCCCTCGAGTTACCTGGTTTTTACGAAATTGATCCAAAACAAAGTAATACGCTAGCGTTTGTTTATATCCCGGTCCCTTAGACGACCGCAACTCCTTCAGGATACCGCGACACACGCGTAGCGGTGAAGACAACGCTGCCATCTTTAGGTCAGCTCAATCTGCTACCAAGGCAGTGCTGTAGATTATCGAGCAAGCGATCGGCGCAGACCCTACTGGCCGATCCAGAACCCTTGGGTTGTACTCATAGGCTCTGCGTATCTCGGTTAAAAAACGACGAATGCAGATGTTCATAACCATGCATAACCATTATGGAGCTTAATAGCGACGGAAATCCGCTGCTTGTAATATGAATTAAGTTGAACAATGTAGCATACTTCTTTGGTAGATTTAATAAATCCGGTTAGACTTTGATTAAAAAATACATATCAGTTAATTCTTGATTTTCATACCTAGTGACGATTATTTGTTTAGAATATATTATACTGTGTTGTTGGAGTTTGAGGGGCTACAGATATGGAAATAGCAATCGAAAACAGGTGAGCCTCCAACTACTAACTGCGATTTTAATGTATTTTATTACAAAAAGTGATGCATGAAGCATATTCATTTAAGGTTATTTAAGTTGCATGTTGTACAACCCCGTTTCCAGATAAAATAAAATTGTCTCCAGAAATATGAAAAACGTAAATAAAAACAGAATGCAGTGATTTACTTACATATACACCCATATTTAATTGAAAATAGAACAAAAACAACATATCAGATGTTGAAACTGAGAAATGTTATTGTTTTGTCAAATAAGCTCAATTTGAATTTGATGCCAGCAACACGTTTCAAAAAGGTTGAGTTGGGCTGGCTGACCACTGTATTGCATCACCTCTTGTATCAACACTCTGTAGACGTTTGGGAACTGAGGAGACCAGTTGCTGCAGTTTTGAAAGTTAAAAGTCCCATTCTTGCTGGATAGCCGATTTCAGCTGCTCAACAGTTTGGGATCTCCTTTGTCGTATTTTTCCGTTCAGGATGCACCTATAATGTTTTCAGTGGGTGATTGGTCTGGACTGGCCAGCTGTTGTAACACGCGCAGAATGCGGTTTGGCATTGTCTTGTTGACATATACAGGACTGTCACAGAAAATTAGAATATTGTGATAAAGTTCTTTATTGTCTGTAATGCAATTAAAAAAACAAAAATGTCATACATTCTGGATTCATTACACATCAACTGAAATATTGCAAGCCTTTTATTGTTTTAATAGTGCTGATTATGCCATACAGCTTAGGAAAACTCAAAAATCCCATCTCAGAAAATTAGAATATTTCCTCAGTCCAAGTAAAAAAAATAAGATTTGTAACAGCAAAACAAAATCAAACATTTGAAAATGTCAATTAATGCACTCAGTACTTGGTTGGGAATCCTTTTGCACGGATTACTGCATCAATTCGGCGTGGCATGGAGGCAATCAACCTGTGGCATTGCTGATGTGTTATGGATGCCCAGGATGCTTCAATAGCGGCCTTTAGCTCAACTGCATTATTGGGTCTGGTGTGTTTCAGCTTCCTCTTCACAATACCCCACAAATTCTCTATAGGGTTCAGGTCAGGGGAGTTGGCAGGCCAATCGAGGACAGTGATGCCATGGTCAATACACCAGTTACTGGTGGTTTTGGCACTGTGGGCAGGTGCCAGATCATGCTGGAAAATGAAATCATTATCTCCATAGAGCTGTTCAACAGATGGAAGCATGTAGTGCTCCAAAATCTCTTGGTACACAGCTGCATTGACTCTGGACTTGATGAAACACAACGGACCAACACCAGCAGCTGACACAGCTCCCCAAACCATTGCTGACTGTGGGAACTTCACACTGGATTTCAAGCAACTTGGATTTTGCTCCTCTCCAGCCTTCCTCCAGACTCTAGCGCCTTGACTTCCAAATGAAATACAAAACTTGCTTTCATCTGAAAACAGGACTCTGGACCACTCTGCAACTGTCCAGTGCTTCTTTTCCATAGCCCAGGTCAGACGCTTCTTCCGTTGTCTTGAGTTCAGGAGTGGCTTGACCATGGGAATACGGCTATTGTAGCCTATTTCCCGGACACGTCTGTGAACAGTGGCTTTTGATACCTGAACTCCGGCTTCAGTCCACTGTCTTTGAAGCTCACCCAAATTCTGGAAGCGGCTCTTCTTCACAATGCTGTTAAGTCTGCGGTCCTCTCTCTTGGTTGTGCAGCGTTTCCTGCCACATTTCTTCCTTCCAACAGACTTTTTGTGAATGTGCTTTGAAACTGCACTCTGTGAACAGCCTGCTCTTTTGGAGATTTCTTTTTGTGTCTTACCCTCCTGATGGAGAGTGTCAATGATGGTCCTCTGGACAGCAGTCAGGTCAGCAGTCTTCCCCATACTTGTGATTTAGTTTACTGAACCAAGCTGACTGTTTTTAAAGGCTCAGGGAAACCCTTGCAGGTGTTTCGAGTTAATTAGACGATTCAAGTGATTAGTTAAATAGCCTGCTAGTATAGTTTTTCATGATATTCTAATTTTTTGACATAGGATTTTTGAGTTTTCCTAAGCTGTATGGCATAATCAGCACTATTAAAACAATAAAAGGCTTGCAATATTTCAGTTGATGTGTAATGAATCCAGAATGTATGACATTTTTGTTTTTTTAATTGCATTACGGACAATAAAGAACTTTATCACAATATTCTAATTTTCTGTGACAGTCCTGTACAAGGCCTTCTCTGAAAAAGACGCTGCCTGGATGGTAACCGTATGTTGCCCCAAAACATGTAGGCTACATATCTTATATATCAGCATTAATGAGGCCTTCGGACATGTGCAGGCTACCTAAGCCATGGGCACTAATGTACCACCACACCATCACGGATGCTGGCTTTTCAACTGCCCGCTGATTAGCTGGTTGGTCTCTCACCTCCGCTCGGAAGACGCGGCGCCCATGATTTCCAAAAAGAATTTAAAAAATTTGATTCGTCATACCAGAGAAGTCAGCGACGTTTTTTGATCATGTTTAGATATGGTTTCTTCTTTGCATGGTAGAGTTTCATTCTGCATTTGTGGATGCAGCGACGAACTGTGTTTACAGACAATGGTTTTCGGAAGTGTTCCTGAGCCCATGCAGTGATTTCCACTATAGAATCGTGTCTGTTTTTAATGTAGTGCCGCCTGAGGAGCCGAAGATAACGTCTGTCCAATATTGGTTTTCGGCCTTGTCCCTTGCGTGCAGAGTTCTCCGGATTCTCTGAATCTTTTAACGATATTATGTACCTATAGATGATGAAATTCCCAAATTCGTTGCAATGTTACGTTGAGGAACATTATTCTTAAATTGTTGCGCTATTTGCCCACGCAATGTTTCAGAGAGTGGTGAGCCTCTTCCCATCTTCATTGTACAGAAACGCTGCCTCTTTGGAAGGCTCTTTGTATATCCGATCAACTAATTAGTTGTGAGATATATTCAACCAACTGTTTTGTTTTAGCATTACACAACTTTTCCAGTCTTTTCTTGCCCCCGTCCCAACATTTTTTGAAACGTGTTCGTGGCATCAAATTCAAATTGAGCATATGTTTGTAATGAGGCAATAAAATTACTCAGTTTCAACATTTAATATGTTGTCTTTGTTCTATTTTCAATTTTAATGTCGGTTTATATGATTTGTAAATCATTGCATTCTGCTTTTATCTACATTTTACGCTGCGTCCCAACTTTTTTGAAAACGGGGTTGTGACAAAGAAAAAAGTGCAGTAAACAATTTCATGTCATAAAAGAGATTAATACTTTATGAAAATTATGACGCTTTAATTAAAGATATACATGTTTATTACGTAGGTCATATTCAATTGATCACATGCAGTGCCTTGTAACGACATAACTATATAATTACATAAACTAAACAACAGTAAATGTATGTATACATGTTTTATATACTAATAATTTTCTTGATCACGCGGTGGCGCTATTGCGCCATTGTTAAGTCAAAGTGGTTCAGGAGAGAATGAGACCTAAAAGAACAAAACGTCGTGACAGTGAGACAAATTACATTTAACTGTTTGTTATACACATCCACTTTTATTTATTTTTTTATCATTGTCAGTCACAATCTGGCAGTACAAGGTACAATGCTGGGATGCACCTGGGATGGGATGCCAGTATATTGTAAGACACACACACGCACACAGATCATCGATCTATATTTTTGTGGGTACTCTTCATTCATCCCTATCCGCACAACTCCAATCCTAGCTACGACAATCCTAACCACTACCCAGCCCTAACCAGTGCCACTAACTGCACCAGATTGTCACCGTCATATGCATACAAAATGAAATTTGATACCAAACATACTAAATTCAATAAAGAAAAATGTCAACACACCTTATTAAATGTTACTATGAAAGCTTTGACCATTGAGATATTTTATCCGAGTAAATCTGCAATATTTAAGTTCAGAGTTTTATTTGTGTCGTACACTTAGGATATACATTGAAATGCCGTATATTCGGGTTGTGTGCATAGTTAACCGCAACAAGGCTTCATGTAAGCCTTCAACGTGCAATTATTTCAGGAACAAACCCTCGTGCCCGACCACTACCTGACCTGCTGTCTCATACAGCAGTAGCCAGAAACACTATATCACCACCTAATTACAGCTACATTAGGACTGGTGTATAACAGTGCCGCCTTGCGTCGGTTCAGTCTGGTTTATACCGGTTTGAACTGGCTGCTCGGAGTTTTTTTTTTTATATTGTGCTTTCCTCCTTTCTTCTCAGAAAAGAATTTGGTAGAATGGCATTGTATTTTCACTAAATGGCCAATAATTGGGAAAAAGCAGTTGCACACATGAGGTTAATATAAACAGATTAAATAACTAACAATCATGATAGAAATAAGATTTGTAGTTTTATTCTTTACTTATGTATCTTTCTAATCTGTGTAGTCAGATAACTTTTAAAGCACATTTGGTTTAAAACCAAGTTCACATGTATTAGCATAATATGCGAATTAAAGTTAGATACCAGCATTAATCGACATTCAACACATCTTACTCGTTTATGTGAAATATAAACATGACGCTAAAACAGTTGAATTGCATTTGCATGTTCAGGCAGATGACAGAGACACAGGAACATTCCTGTTCTGTCTAGGTCACATGGCCTCTCAAACTTTTTGATCAAAGGTTCGCACCAGATTTTTGTTCGAAGTCAGATGTCCGAAACAAATTTCAGTAAGAAAGCATTTCACGAACTTCAATGGATTAACAATAACTTTCGATATAGACAAAAATATATAGAACAAAATGGGAACCTTTAAACCCTTGCTAAACATTGGGGTGGGGTATGACGAGTTATGTGTGTGTGCGGAGTTTGCATTTTGTACTGTGCTTCAAATCACGTTAAGCTTTTTCACGTTAACCATTTTCATTCATAAGGTCCATTATCAGCTGGGTCCAGATTAACTTCTGGTTTGGTCCGGACTTTGAGATCCGCTGATCTAGGACATTATCTCTTTCCATCGATTTTACGGTGGTCATTCCAGCATCTGATAATATGGTGGTCGGCAGCAGGTTGAAATTAATCGTATCATTAGAAAGATAAAAAAAATCACACAGGCCTAGCTAGCTGTAAGAGTGTCTTCACAGTTGGCATTGACACGGAAATACAACTGACAACCATGATCTTCAAGTGGGAACCGGTTGGTTTCAAAAGCACTAGCTGCTATTATAGAGCTTCTATCTATTTTACTGATATTTTATAGACATCACTTTTCCTTTGTATTCTCGCGCATTAAAACATCTCAATCAGTGGTAAGCAACTTCTAGTCATACCAGCAACCGGAATCATTGCCTATTAATTACTTCTCCTAAAAAATTACATTTGTCTCCAAATAGATCATAGACCAGTGACTCATATGCAGCTACTGAATGAGACAACGACCCTCGAAACTGGAGGTAACCTGCGATAATTCTTTTATTAGACGATCAGAAATGTAAGAAACATAGCCAGCAGTCAGGGTGTCGATCCTATAGCAGAATAATGGGTCGATGTAATCAGGGCTGAGTTCGAAATTAAAAAATAATTGTTGGAAAGTTTTTCCACAGTACGTGTAATATTTCTCATTACCCAAGTAAATGTACAGTAGCTGAATAAAAAATATTGATTATGTCTTCGAATTGAATGACGTACGTTGCAATGCATTACAATACACCCATGTAAAGCGCCTTTGGGTGACTCTGTAGTGAAAGGCGCTGTATAAAAATGAATTGAATTGCATGTAAACGGCGGGATTCGCACCTCGCATGCGCACAGGAGTAGATAAGTTGCATTATGTATTCGAATCCTGCTGCCAGGTCACGTCATTAAAAAAGGTAGGTGGTAGGCTTCAATAAAGATATTAAAGATCAGGAATTGATTCAAATTCAAGTAACGGAAGTAACATATATTGTATATAGCCTACTTAATAATACTAATACTATACTCATTTGTGCTACTCCGTGCTACTACTTGTTTAATTGTGAATTGCTTCCTAATTCAACTTCAAATTTTAATTAATGTTAAGTACCTTTTTGAACTTGGATTCTCTTGTATGGTTAGTTCTGGATAATATATTGGTCGACCCACTCCTGCTGACCGGCGCTCTACTGGAGAAAGGTTTCAGATTAGGTATAGGCTATGTCTGGTTAATTCTCGCTGAAATTAGCCGTTTATGCAATAGATAAAAGTAGTTAGCTTTAAAAGTTCACTGCAGTGTTGAACGTTTCCTTCCTCAAGATAGCTACATGAACGTTATCTCACTACCAGACTGAAGATGCTATTTTCCATAAAAAGTTCCCGTCACAAATTGCATAGTTGGAACCGTTTGGTTGCAGGGTTCCAACTATCTAAGTTGCTAACGTTTTAGCATGTACGCTTTTGGGAAACGTACCCCATGTATTGCGGGGAGTGTTCTAACGTGTTTGAATGTACCGGGCAATTCTAGTAAGTGGGTTTAGGGAGCAGTCCCGAGTTAAAAGCGTGAACCTGGGCAGTGATTTCTTGTTTAGCCGGATAGCTTGTTGGATTTAAGGTAGTCTGGGTTAAATTGACTTAATCTTAGTTCAGTTATATTTAGCTCAGACTGCTTAGATCCGATCCGGCTAAGCAAGAAATCCTGCTTCGTGGAACACCACCCAGATAACTTTCCGTTCCAGAAACCGAGAGTAATTTGAGCGTCAGTCAATCAACCGTGACAAGTAATGCTCGGAATTAAACCTACTCAATAGGGGTTTAGCTGACAACTGTGTTGGCGTGTCAGTTTTTTCAAGAAAAGAAGCGGAAATTCTTTCATTTCTTGGTGAATGTCTTCGCGAACGGTACCGTTTCTCACCCCCGTCCATGATTTATTCAATAATATCCTTTGCACTCAAAAAGTTACTGCATGTTTTTGTCGTTATCTGGCTAAGCAAGAAATCGTCCTTTGAAAAACAGGCCCTAGTTCTAGTCAGGTTCATTGTTAGTTACTGTTAGCAACACCAGCTGATAACAACACATTATGCACATAAAAACAGTGAAACAACATGTCTACGGTATATAACTACAGCTGTCAGTCCTATTGATGATGGGTGCAACCACCATCAATAGTCTAGTTGAAATTTCCAACTAGGAACTCAGAAATTCTGACTTGCGAGTTCAAACGGAGTTGTGTATTATTATTATTATGTAAAAGAAAAATGGCCAAGCTTTGTCCATGACTCAAGGATTTATAGTGAATGCACATTGTACAACAAATTTACACAGGATACATAACTTCCATAGTCATAGTATATGTTGAGAGTCCCATTCTGCTGTACCACACAGCCAGAGGAAGAACAACTCCTCCACCTTGCAGTCGTCAGAGATGACATAGTTCTCATGGACATAATTGCAAATAACCATTTTTCTTAGTAATCACTCACAGCGAACACAGTAAATGAAATAAAGGCTATTTCATTAGCTTCATTTATGTGCTATTTATTACCTGCATATAAAATGACACAAACACATTTTCTTGGCCATTTTACAGCAATGAATCATTTACAGCAATGAATCATTCTTCTTTTGACAACCACAAAATTTACTTTAACTATTAAAGCAGTTAAGTTTATGAACTAGTTTTTCTTTTTAAAATACTAATATGTTCCCTCTGGAGATAACATTTACTGTAGTGTTGCCTTTTCTGTACAATAAATCCATAATCGGCATATGTAGAGGATAATTGTTCCATTTCCAACTGATTAAAGCACCGAGCAGTACACTTTTTGGCATCTACTTCCATGATGAATCCTTTTGTCATTCATCTGCTAATGATGGCTTTTTGTTGTTCTGCGAAACTGCACTTCAGCTAGCAATAACATACACTTGAGAAAATTCAACCCCTGACGTTGTAATCAACGTTGCCAGAACCCAAAAATTGTATTTACGTCGTTCAAGTCTGATTCAAGTCAGTAAGGATTAAATCCTAACTCGTTTTCTGGAATACCCCTTAGGCAACTAAAAGCTCGACAACCTGTCTAATTAAATTGACTATACAGGGCTTGCACAGCGTTGTACATATATGTATGTATGTAGCCATATGTTACCATGCATTCGGCACGTGCAATTTGATGATATTTGGGGTTAGGGTTATGGTACAGTGAAACGAGTTTTACATACCCAGAGTTAACTCTCTAGATTCTACATTGGTAGAGACCAAGGGTTTGTATCACTAAGCTGGTTTAACAAAGTCAGGGTTAGAAGATAACTTTCAGCTAAACAAAACAAATGCAATCTGGGATAAATGATATCACTATGCTAACTATCAACAATCTATGTTGAACCAAGTTCAACTGAAACTGAGGCCCAATCCCAATGTGCCTCCTAAGGCCTAAGACCAGAACCTAAGCCCTAATTCCCAAGTCTGTGCAATGATCAGCCAATCATTTAAGCATGAATTGCAACACGGCTACATATTGCAATGCGGTGGAAGAGAGAATTTTTATAGAAAAATATGAAGAATTCAAAAGCATAATAATGGCATAGACAACACCTTGACACCCACCAAAGCTAGAAAGCTATGCTGGCAGCAGATCACTAACAGTGTAAATGCATACATACAGTTTAATTCTAAGGAATTTCCCCATTGTGGGATTAATAAAGTCAATCTAATCTAATCTAATCTAATCTAATTACATCACACACACAAATATCAGTATCGGGATAAAAACATTTCACTTATGTCAGTTTGGAAAGAAAATCAGTGACTGAGCCCATCCAAACAATTTTATCAAAGGGCGGCTTTTATATAGCTAGTTTTTTTGGTGAGAGGGTAGTACATGTATATGTTTTTGGTGAAAGGGTTATAACGGACCACAGTTATAACGGACTGTCGCTGTGTGAGAGTAACTGACCTTCAAGTATCGTCTTTGTCGGATATGGGCTTAGACTGCACACAAAGACATAACAGAAAAAAAATATCATGTGGTTTGCAGTTCTGTTCTACACAGTAAAAAAACAGGGCTATTATTTTTTTAACTAGCCTACTAGATAAAGTAGACTAATATCAGTGTATGTAAAGTTGGCCATAATAGTGGTAGGCCGTTAAAAATTTTGCCAAGTGTAGCAACATGATAGCCTGGAATCTGATACTCAAATTCAGATCACGTATTTCTTTGACAATCCACATCATGTGTTCTGCTTTTTGAATGGTGGGAATGAATCCATATGAAAGAGTTATTTCCCCAGGGTTTTGGTTTCTTATTCTCTCTCCAAGTTTGAGCAACAAAGAAGGCAGCTCTCTGCCAACAACTGGCAACTATGACATCGTATCTCTTTAGTGTCAGTATTTGCTTGTGGGCGACCTGTAATTACGGCTGTGGAAATGAGCTCCATGATCCAAATTAGCTTAGCCCCCAGGGTCTTCAGGCTGTTTTGCAGAGTCTAGTTTGTGCTGAATGATGAAGAATGTAAAAGACAGACAGCAGTCTGTGAAAATGCACAAGAATGTCAAGGGGTTCTCAGTCCACATGTTAGCCAGTGTTTGGGTGTTGAATCAATTCAGTCAGTGAAGGCCAAATGTCTGAAGGTGTAATTCAATGAAGTTGGCGTAATGATGTTCAAGACATTAAAGTCCTCCTTCAAGCCTGGCTGCTTAACCTCTGTTTTGGATTTTGCCAGTTTCTCAGGTGGGATATTGTAGAAAATTGTCTCAATCTTTTTAATAGACTGCATATTATGTTTGAAAGAGCTCATGTGTATGGGGTGTAGGTAAAATCGTGCCTTTTTATTGTGTTTTGGTCTGGCGTAAATCATTTGCATTTCTGGAGTTTTTTTTTACTGGTAATCAGGGGAACCCTAAAGGGGGGAATATTAGGATAATTCCAAGGGCTCCTGAATGACAGATAATAATTGGATTGATCTGAGTTGGCAGCCCAATATGATATACTTCCATGGGGCCTCACATCTCTAGTGGTATCCCTGCTAGTAGTGGTTGTGATGTGATGAAGCGTTTCAGAGTTATTGCAAGAATCGTGATACAGCATTACTCAACACAATTATTATAATGACAGAACAAACCAGTCTGTCACACGATGCCTGTATGTTCGGAGGCTGCAACAGTACTACAACAAAGACAGTCTGATTTGAAACAAAGCATTGTTCGTATCTCACTTCTCTGTCTCAGTGCAAGTAACGCAGCAATAGGGTAATAATAGTGCAAAGCCATATTTGCGCTGTTATGACAAGAAATGACAGCACATTTGAACCTTTATCTGGTGAATATGTACCTTATTCAGTGTATAAAGGTTTAAGTGGGGAGTAATGTCATGTCATGGCAGTGCATAATTACGCATTTGCCCCATTACAATAAAAAACTGCCACACGTATCATTTTATGTCGAATGTGTACTTGTGTACGAGTTATGTCAATCCCTGATTATAATGCTTTAAGCAATGTTTCTTGTAAGGATAGAATTGCTATTTAAGTGGTTAGATGGTTAATTAACATTACTACATACATTCCAATTTGGTTAGTTTGTAAACAAACAAAAAAAATACAATATATACACTCACCTAAAGGATTATTAGGAACACCTGTTCAATTTGTCATTAATGCAATTATCTAATCAATCAATCACATGGCAGTTGCTTCAATGCATTTAGGGGTGTGGTCCTGGTCAAGACAATCTCCTGAACTCCAAACTGAATGTCAGAATGGGAAAGAAAGGTGATTTAAGCAATTTTGAGCGTGGCATGGTTGTTGGTGCCAGACGGGCCGGTCTGAGTATTTCACAATCTGCTCAGTTACTGGGATTTTCACACACAACCATTTCTAGGGTTTACAAAGAATGGTGTGCAAAGGGAAAAACATCCAGTACGCGGCAGTCCTGTGGGCGAAAAATGCCTTGTTGATGCTAGAAGTCAGAGGAGAATGGGCCGACTGATTCAAGCTGATAGAAGAGCAACTTTGACTGAAATAACCACTCGTTACAACCGAGGTATGCAGCAAAGCATTTGTGAAGCCACAACACGCACAACCTTGAGGCGGATGGGCTACAACAGCAGAAGACCCCACCGGGTACCACTCATCTCCACTACAAATAGGAAAAAGAGGCTACAATTTGCACGAGCTCACCAAAATTGGACAGTTGAAGACTGGAAAAATGTTGCCTGGTCTGATGAGTCTTGATTTCTGTTGAGACATTCAAATGGTAGAGTCAGAATTTGGCGTAAACAGAATGAGAACATGGATCCATCATGCCTTGTTACCACTGTGCAGGCTGGTGGTGGTGGTGTAATGGTGTGGGGGATGTTTTCTTGGCACACTTTAGGCCCCTTAGTGCCAATTGGGCATCGTTTAAATGCCACGGCCTACCTTAGCATTGTTTCTGACCATGTCCATCCCTTTATGACCACCATGTACCCATCCTCTGATGGCTACTTCCAGCAGGATAATGCACCATGTCACAAAGCTCGAATAATTTCAAATTGGTTTCTTGAACATGACAATGAGTTCACTGTACTACAATGGCCCCCACAGTCACCAGATCTCAACCCAATAGAGCATCTTTGGGATGTGGTGGAACGGGAGCTTCGTGCCCTGGATGTGCATCCCACAAATCTCCATCAACTGCAAGATGCTATCCTATCAATATGGGCCAACATTTCTAAAGAATGCTTTCAGCACCTTGTTGAATCAATGCCACGTAGAATTAAGGCAGTTCTGAAGGCGAAAGGGGGTCAAACAGCGTATTAGTATGGTGTTCCTAATAATCCTTTAGGTGAGTGTATCTTGGGTTGTGATTTTAACCAAAAATATTGTGATGACATTTTGCCTATATCCCCCACCCCTAGATGACTGTACAGGCCTTGGCTGTGTATGTTACATAATTCCACTTGGGCAAGACATGTTACTCAAACCAAGTCACATGTTCTAGTTGTTTGTGTAATATTACTAGCTGTAATGGTTAAGGTGGTTCATAGCAACAACATTTGGTATCATTAGTTTGGGGGCAGGGTGTGACTCTACCAGTTCAAGTATTTAGCAGGAATGGTCAAGTTCCAAGATTTCAGTCGAGGTACAAGTCGAAAAAAATTTAACAGACCCGTTCGATGTTCGAGTTGGTCATGTTAAAAGGCTTTTGAGTTCCAAGGTTCTACTGTACAAGTAATTTCCTAATAAAAGAGCAGTTTCAAGTATATAATAATTTTTCAAAATCTTCTAAACACAAGGGGAAATGGCATATCATCACTTTTGAGTTAAATAGGATCTATTGTTAATTCCACGTAGGGCTGCAATGATATGAAAAATTCACGGTATGATAATTGTATCCCCATATCACTGTTTTCGAAATATATCACAGTTTCAGCACCATCTGCAATTCAATAAATATATAACACAAACATATGTGGGCTGTCACAGTTAACACGTTAACAATTATTTTTAAATCATTATGCATCACTATTTTTTTTATTTGTTTAACAAATGCAGTATTTTGATACCCAAAGGGGAAAGTAGTATGAGCGAAGATTTTTATTAGAGACCTTTTAGTTTTTCATTTTGGTTTTAAACAAGAGCTTCAATTATGATGGTCCACAGAATCCCAGAATTAACAGCTAAAATAAAAACATTCGGTTAGCATGTCACATGGAAGCTGATGGAGGGGAAAAGCGAAGAAACATTGTTACTTAGTTCATTTCATTTTATGAAATTGCCAGATGACTCAGAGGATACATTGTAATTTGCAACATTAGTCTTATTTTATGGTTTATCCCAACAGTCCAAAACCATGCTGTGGTTAATTGGAGTTACTAAATTACCCATAGGTGTGCATTTGTGAGTGAATGGTGTGTGAGTGAATGGTGTGTGAGTGTATCCTGTGTCCCATCCTGGGTTGTTCCCTGCCTTGTGCCCGTAGCCTCTGGGATAGGCTCCAGAACCCCCGCGACCCTCAATCGGACAAGCAGTTTCAGAAAATGGATGGATGGGTTTTATTTTATTGAAGGCTAATACCTTAAAATGAGGTTCTTTTCAGTTATTAAATGCACTTTCAGTGGTTGTCAGGCTTCTGTTTTTAGGGTCATTTTGTTACGGCATGAAAATGAAAGACTCAAGGGCAGGCATATAGAGTACTATGAGGGGCCTTATTCAGTCAAAACAAACAGCGAAAATAGCGAGAGCCAACCTCAACCATGCTATAAGAACAGCAAAACGTGCCCATGCGGGGAAGATCCAAAATCTCTTCCGTGACCCTAGTATCACCAGGCGGATGTGGCAGGGGATTCAGGCAATTACAGATTACAAGGCTGCTCTTCCACTGTGTGACAACAACCCACATCTGCTGAATAAACTCAACAGTTTTTTCGGTAGATTTGCATGAAATGACAACACCCCTGCAATAAAAGCTAGTCCTCACCCGGATGAAAAAGCACTGAGCCTCAACGTGGCTGATGTCCGGAAAACCCTGAGGAAGGTGAACACACGGAAGGCAGCAGGCCCAGACGACATTCCAGGATGAGTACTCAGGGAGTGTGCTGACCAGCTGGCACGCGTCCTTACGGGCATCTTCAATACCTCACTGGTGCAGGCTGTCGTTCCATCATGTTTCAAGTCTGCTACTATCATTCCAATGCCCAAAAAATCCACCATCACATGTCTTAACGATTATCGCCCTTTTGCACTTACTCCCATAATGATGAAGTGCTTCGAGAGGCAGGTAAAAGACTACATCATCTCTACACTGCCCCCATTATTTGACCCATTTCAGTTTGCTTACCGGCCAAACCGCTCCAGAGAAGAGATTTCCTCTGCTCTTCACCTGAGCCTTGCACATTTGGAGGACAAGAACACTCATGTATGAATGCTGTTTGTTGATTTTAGTTCAGCGTTCAATACGACCATCCCCCAGCAGCTGGTGAGCAAACTGGGCCCCCTGGGTATCAGCACACCCATGTGCAACTGGCTGCTGGATTTCCTCACTGCCAGACCACAGTCAGTGAGACTGGATAACAACATCTCCAGCTCCATCTCTCTCTCCATCGGTTCCCCTCAGGGCTGTATCCTCAGTCCTTTGCTGTTCACGTTGCATGGTGCAGGGATAACAATCTGATCCTAAATGTCAAGAAGACCAAGGAGATGATCATCAACTTCAGGAGAAAACAGCCCAGTCATTCACCACTTGTCATCGACAACAATGAGGTGGTCAGCAGCATCAGATTCAGGGTGTGCAGATAACTGGAAACCTGGACTGGTCACCAAACACAACTTCACTGGTAAAACGGGTTCAGCAGCGGTTGCATTTCATGCGCAGGTTGAAGAGAGCACACCTTTCCTCTCCAATCCTCACCACTTTCTACCGAGGCACCATAGAGAGTGTGCTGACCAGCTGTATCTCCATCTGGTTTGGCAGCTCAAAAGCCTCAGACAGAAAATTGCTGCAGAGAGTGGTGAGGATTGCAAAGAGGATCATCGGGACATTGCACTCAAACGCTGTCTGAGCAGAGCCCGTAGCATCATCAGGGACTGCCCTGCCTCAGCGAGGCGCAATACCTCGAGCTACTGGACGAGGTAAATTACTGGCTCAGTCAGCCCGAGGTAAAGGAGGACCCTGCGGCGCGAGCCATCGCTCACCTTCTGAGGATCCGCACCTCGCGGAGAAGTGCAGATACATTTGACCCGGATAAGAAGCTGAGTCACCGAGGATATGTTCCAGCAGGCGACTATCGACTGTGGCTTCTTTCCTCCCTTGCCGTGCAAGCTGCCGGACCTCGCAGTGCCAGCTTGCAGGAGAAGGAAGTGGAGAGAGAGACAGGAGGATGCGCTGGGAGTTTGTCTGGGGGCTGCCTCGATCTCTGCTACCTCACTTACGGCGTGTCAGGAGAAGCTTGTCCCTGCTGCTTCGCCTGCGCACAACGCCTGTCTGCCTGCTCCTGCTTTGCCTGTGCATGACGCCCGTCTGCCTGTTGCTGCTTCGCCTGCCCCCGAAGCACGCCTGCCTGTTGCTACTTCATCTGCGCCCGAAGCCCACCTGCCTGTTGCTGTTTCGCCTGCACCTGAAGCCTGCCGGCCTGTTGCTGTTTCGCCTGTGCCCGAAGCCTGCCTGCCTGTTGCGTCTGCTCTGCCCCCAATGGTTCCTGATCCCCTAGACCCTGCCCCTGTTCCCGAGGAGGTCCCGGACCTTTGGGCCGACACTCCATCTCCAGGGGGGGAGGAGCTTGAGTGGGACCCCTCGGGGATATCCCTGGTGACTGCCCCGGTGAGCCCCTCTAGTGGGTTGCCCCGACCATTGCCCCAGCGTGGCAGATCCCGGCCTGGACCTCGACTCTACGTGTCCAGAAGGGGGAGAGGATACTTGCGTAGGGGTCGGGTCCCGCCCGCCCTGCCCTCTGGCTTGCCTTCGGTCTCCCTGGCTTTGGCTCGGTGGTCGCCTGCAGGTCCTCCGGCACCTGCTTGGCGGTCACCTGCGGTCCCCCTGGCTCCAGCTCGGTGGTCGCTTGCAGTGCCTCCTGCAGCGTCTCAACGGACGCCTTCGGTCCTGCCTCTTGCGCCTTGGCGGTCGCCTGCGGTGCCTCCTGCTCCGACTGCTGCGCCTTCACCTGCTGCGGCTTTTGCTCCCTTCTCGTCTCCTCTGGTGTCCCCTTTGCCTCCCTTCTTGTCCCCTCCATCTTCCTCCGCACCCCCTTCGTCGTCCCCTCCAGCTCCTGCCTCGCAGTCACCTAGGGTCCCTCCTGCTCCAGCCTCATGGTCGCCTCTTCCCCTGCGGCTACTGCCTTCTGCCAGCATGGGTTCCCTCTGGCTCCCTGCTTCCTGCCACCCTTTGTGTCCCTGCCCCCTGTGTTTGCTCCGCCCTTGTTCCCTCCTGGTGTCTTTGCTCCTCATGTTGTCGCTCCGTTGTCCCCCTCCTTGGATTCTCTGTTTCTGTTTTTGGTGTCCCTGTGTCTCTCTGCGTTCCCCTTGGTCTGTCTGTCCTGGTTGTTGTCTTGGTCCCTGTTTTGTGTCTCGATCCTGTTTCCAATGGTTTGTGGATGTTTTTGCTTTTGTTTCCCCAGGTCCTGTCCTGTGCCGTCCCCGGTTCCTTTCCCTCCGGTACCTTTAGCGTGCCCAGTGTGCATGCCTTTGGGGGGGGTTCTGTAATGACCTGCTAGTCCACAGGTGTCAGACTACAAATAACAATTAACTGAAAATGAGTTTTACACCCAACTTTATTTGACATATTTTACTTTACCAAACAAGAGCAAGTGCAACAGATTTAACTAAGGAACCAGACAGCTTGCCTAGATTAGGGATGCCAGGGCCCCACCATGGAGGCAAACTTTGTGGGGTGGAACTTGTCTGCGAATGCCTGCCAGAGGGGGCCACCTACACCGAGCCTCCAGAGCCTGGAATTGAAGGGGCTGCCCCAACCGAGTCTTTAGAACCCAGCCCACAGGAGGCTGCCCTGCTCAAGTCTTTAGTGCCTGGCCAAGAGAGGACCACCTAGCCCAAGCATCCAGAGCCTGACCCAGAGGAAGGTGGACTGCCTGAGCCTCCAGATCCCGGTCCAGAGGGGGCTGTCAAGCCTGAGTCTTCAACAACCCAGCCCAGAGGGGGCCATCCAACCCCAGCCTCCAGAGCCCAGCCTAGAAGGGGCCGCCCCCACCCGAGTTTTCACCACCCGGCCCAGAGGGAGCCACCCAGTCCAAGTCTCTGGACCCTGGCCCAGATGGGGTCACCCAGCCCAATTCTTCAGTGCCCAGCCTAGAGGGGGCCACCTAAGCCTCCAGAGCTCGGCCCCAGAGGGGGCCACCCTGCCTGAATCTTCAGCATTCAGCCCAGAGGGGGCCACCCAGCCCGAGTCTCCAGAGCCCTGACCAGAGGGGGCCACTCAGCCTGAGTCTTCAGCGCCTGGCCCAGAGGGGGCCATGCAACCTGAGCCTCCAGAGCATGGCCTAGATGGCGCCGCCCCACCCAAGTCTTTAGCACCAAGCCCAGAGGATGCTGCCCTGCCCAAGTCTTCAGCACCTGGCCCAGTGGGGGCCACCAAGCCCCAGCCCCCAAGAGCCTAGCCCAGAAGATGGTGCTCAGCCTAAGTCTCTAAAGCCAGGCCCAGAGAGAGGTACTCAGCCTGAATCTTCAGCGCCCAGTCCAGAGGAGGCTGCCCAACCTGAGCCTTCAAAGCCCAGCCTAGAGGGGGCTGCCCAACCCGAGCCTCCAGAGCCTGGCCCAGAGGAGGCCGTCTGTGTCACACCCCCAGTCTGTCAGATCGCCAGTGTCCTGTCAATGATCTTGCCCAAATTCATTCCCCTCATTTGCTCCTTTGTCTCCTGGTCCAGTTCCTTCTGGTCCTCCATTTGTGAACCCCCATGCTCAGGCAAGTCCCTGTATCATTTTGCAGGTCCTGCTCCTCCTTGTGTGTTATGTCCTATCCCTAGTTTGTGTGTGTCATATTTCCTGTTCTTGTCCCTTGTGATGTTCCTCATTCTGTATTACCCATTCTCTTGACCCTGACCCAGCTCCTTCTGTTCCACATGTCTGTCTATTTTGTTTTTTTTTAGGTTAATGAAGTCGCTTTTTTGTGAGCCATGGTGTGGACCGTCTGTCCTTCTACAATGCCTGTCCGTACCAAAGTGAGGAAGTTTGGTGAGGCTATGGAAAATGACTTTCAGTCAGCCTTGCAGAGATTCTGGCAAACCATCAGAGGGAAACAGGCTTTGTCCATATTCTTTATGGTAGGGATGGAGTGCTCTTGATTTCAACTGGGCATATAGTCAGGCGGTGGAGGGAGTACTTTGAGGACCTCCTGAATCCCACTGACACACCTTCCTTGGGTGAAGTACAATCAGAGGACTCGGAAAAGGACTTGGGTATCACTAGGGCTGAAGTCACTGAGGTAGTCAAAAAACTCAGTAGTAAGGCTCTTGGGGTGGATGATTCACCCTCAGTTCCTGAAGTCTTGATGTTGCTAGGATGTCTTAGCTGACACGTCTCTTCAACATTATGTTGAAGTCAGAGACAATGCCTCTGGATTGGCAGACTGAAGTGGTAGTCCGAGTCTTTAAGAAAGGGGACCAGAGGGTGTTCTTCAGGGGAATCATACTCCTCAGCCTTCCTGGGAAGGTCTATGTCAGGGTACTGGAGAGGAGGGTCCATCCTTTGGTCAAACCTTGGATCCAGGAGGATCAATGCAGATTCTAGTCTGGCCTTGGAACACAGGGTCAACTCTTTACCTTCACAAGAGTCCATACTGGAGGGTTGTTGTGAGTTTGCCCAACCAGTCTATATATGTTTTGTGAACTTGAAAAAGGCATGTGATCTTGTCCCTGTTGCTGGTACCTCAGGAATATGGGGTGTTCTCCCACGGCTACAGGCTATTAGGTCCCTGTACAACTAGAGCACAAGCTTGTTTCACATTGCCAGTATTAAGTCAGATTTGTCCCTGGTGGGTATTTGACTCTGCCAGGGCTGTCCTTTGTTGCCGATTTTGTTCATAATTTTTATGGACAGAATTTCTAGGGGCAGCCAAGTGGTGGAAGGTGTCCATTGACCTCAGGAACATATCTTTGCAGATGATGTAATCCTGTTGACTTCATCAAGCTGTGACCTCTGGCGTGCACTGGGGGGGGAAGAGGGTTTGCAGCCAAGTGTACAGCAGCTGGGATGAAGAGCAACACCTCCAGTCTGAGGCCATGGTTCTCAATCAGAAAAGGGTGGATTGCCCCCTCCAAGTTGGGGATGAGTTACTGCCTCAAGCAGGAGAAGTTCAAGTATATTGGGGTCTTATTCACAAGTGAGTGAAAGAATAGAACAGGAGATTGACTGGTGGATCAGTGCAGTGTCTGCTGTTATGTGAACATTGTACTGCTTGATGAAGAGAGAGCTGAGCTGTAGGTGAAGCCAGTTGATTTACCAGGCAATATATGTTCCTACCTTCAACTATAATGGCTCTGGGTAGTGACTGAAAAAATTAGATCACAGATACAAGTGGCAAAAATGAGCTTCCTTGGCAGGGTGTCTGGGCTCAATCTTAGAGATAAGGCGAGGAGCTTGGACACCTGGGAAGGTTGAGCCATTGCTCTTCAGCATTTTAAGGAGATGGCTGCAGTGGTTCAGGCATCTAGGATAACTCCAGGATGTCTTGGAAAGTGCTCTGGGCATGTCCAACCAGAAGGAGACCCGGAGCAGACCCAGGAGAGATTGTATTTTTCGGCTGACCTGGGAACACCTTAGTATTACCCCAGAATAACTGGAAGAGGTGGCTGGGAAGAGGGAGGTCTGGGAATCTCTGCTCAGATTGCTCTGTGAACTGGGCCCAGAAAAGCAGTACACAATGGATGGATGGTTCTTAACAATAAATCTTTTTTTCTAAATCAAAAATTGTATGTGTAGCTGAATGATTTTTTGGGGTAATTTTGTTAACATTACTTGCACCCTCTATTTCCTCAGAAAATGTCAATACCTTTTGACTATACTAGCTACCTAACCAGCTAAGCGAAGGATTATTGTTTTTCTTTACGGGAATTTGTTGTGCCTGCATATTGGTTATGGAAAATCACAGTAGATTGTCACAGCCTTAGGAATTAAAACTGAATGAATGTGAATCGGGACTGTTAAACATAATGGATATTTCATGTGATTGTAACACATTATTAGCATATTTGTGTATGGCATGGATATTAAAGTGTTGTGACATCATCACTTAAACCAGATATAGAACAGCACCAGAGGTATAACTACGCATATTTCAGATTCTTTTACATGTACCGTTGCACCACTAATTCCATGTTTCTGTTCTGTGTGTTTGCATGCATATACTGTAAGTACATTAAAGCCCTGAGCCAGAAGGTAGAGTCCTTGAGAAGGTACAGCAAACAGTGGTGTCTCACTATCCGTTGTCTCATGTGTCCAGGTGGACATAACATCACCTTGTGTTTTCAGATGCAAAATGTGTTTCTGCACCCTCTCAAACTGTGTCTCTGGGGGAAGGGTGCTATTTTGAGTTAGTTAAGACGTACTGTACAGGCTGCAAGAAATTTTTCAAAAGAAGAGTTTTTTTTGTTTTTAGTACCTTTATGTGCAGTTTTTACTTCTGTATAACAAACTCTTTTTTTTTTTTTTTTTTGATCAAATATTTTTATTGTGTATATTCAGAGATATGAACAACACAGAATAGCCATGAAATACACAGTATAACAAACTCTTGATAGTTCTGAATTGCTTGGCATCCTGTGCAGGGTGTTCCTGTGCTCGCAGAGATAGGCTCCAGGTTCACTTTGACCTAACACCGGATAAGCGGGTGGATGATTTAGTGCCTTTTAAAATCAGAACTTTATCATATCTGTAGACTAAGGTCACTCAAGTTTATCGTATCGGTAGATTGTCTTTTTTTTTGCAAAAATAATTTGAAGTGCTTCTTTCTACCCATTTGTTGGCTTAATTGGGGAAACGGCACTTTCGCAGCTGACATTTAGCAGCAAAGCACTTTTTTCTTTTTATATGCACTGTGAAATAGCACTTCTTTGTCTAATTTGACTAAATTATGCTCTGTTTTACATAATTCATTTCAGAACATGACTGCAGTAGCTGAAGCCGAATGCACCATATTGTTGATCTGGCTTTCTTGAATGCCTTGAGTCGTATTTTCCGCAGTAACCATGAGACTTGCTGGTGCTTCGGATCTGTTAAGTGTGTTTCTTCATTACAGTTTGCAGGAATGACTCTTTGTTCTCGTTTTTTTTTTATAATGCAGTAAAGCCTTGTCAAATAGGGGAGGGCTTAATATCTAATATTGCTAGCACCCGCCAGCTAGTCAGCAATTTACGCTTCAGCCCCGTCCCCTGCTGCTGCTTGTACGGCTGGGGGGCGTTGGTTCTTTGCTAATACTGGAGCTGCATTTGCTGTATGTTTTTCTGCAGAGAGTGAGCTGTGTGTAGCCTTCTGTGTATCTTATCATGGGGCACTCTTCACTTCCGAATTCTGTTTCGTCTGCATGCCAGCAATAAAAGCAGTCATTGAATCTGCAGTGATGGCGCAATAGTCCCCTGAGTGGGGTGACAGTTTATTGCTTCCCACATTAAAGGGAAATACTGTACCATGTGATCAACTAATGAGCAGCTTGAAGCTCTTTGCTTCAGGATGTGGGGTTTATCTATTTCTAGGAACATGCAGGTGTACCATCATGATTATTTTGCTGCTTTCTTTATAAGGGCACCTCTGTAGTTCAAGGGAGGAACTGCAGAGGAACAAGAGACGTTTTCGGTGTGGAGAGAATGCTTTGAGGTAGCTGGCATTGACTCCAAATGCAAATGGCTTCCCAGTGTCCCACAATACCACTCACTGTCTTTTACACTGTTCTGTGATAGCAGTTTATAAACACCGATATCTGTCTGCTGCCTTTCCTCAAGAAACCCCAGTGTATTACATACACAAAATAGAGTAAAAATTCAAATTTTCCTGAAATGTGAATGTATAAAGTGATAGTAAGTATATTTTAATTTTATTGTAACAGATTATTGTATACAAAACTGTACATATGGCACACAAGAACATTGTGGCATACGCTGCAATTCCCTCCCGTCTGTGGTGTAAGACAGGCTTGTTGGCTGAAGGAAGCGTTTGAGAGAACTGGGTTGCTTGTGCAGTGCACAGGCTCCGCCCCTTCGTCTGTGCCTCACGGCCAACCCTCCCCCATCTCTTGCACAGCTCTGTTGACTTGCTCTGTGTGCTCCTCCTCCCCCACTCCCCTTCCCACTCTGTCTCACGCTGCCCAGTCCTCACACCTTCCTGTCTCACTCCTGCTCACTCCCTCAGTCACAGCATGCAGTTAGATTAACATACGGATTGAGGAGTCTATTATCTCTGAAGTGGGAGATAATGCAAAGCTCTTCACTGCTGTGTGTCTGCAGTGTATAATCCCTCTTGATTCTTGTGGCAGGGAAAACAACCATTTCCATTTTACATGTGTTTTATAGTCCACCAAACAGGATACAGAATGTATAGGCAGGAAAAAGGAAGAGCTGTGTGAAAATACACATTGTGTTGCTTGTGTATTTATTATGCTTGCTAGAGCAAATCAAAATTGAGGTTCATTTGGCATAGTGCCTTTCACTGGAGTTTTGAAAGCTGTGCTGGGTTTGATGGCATGCTTGATGATGTAAACAACTGGCCTTCTGGATGCACAGGAACATGTTCAAATGATATTTATATATAATATACATTATATGTATCTTTTGTTTTTTGTGTGTGTCTGTTCGAAGGACCTCTATGGGTGAGTGCTGGTACTGCAGAATCACTAGCAGACATTTTAGGTGCAGTATAGCTTGCTTCTGACTAACAACAGCAAGACAGGAGCACAAAATGGCTGACTGGGGCGGGTCTTGAATAATGACCTGGTGTGAGGTTTTCCTTTTCTGTGTTTTAAGATTCAATTTTTGGCAAATTTGTGTGAATGTGATTTTTGCCTCTTTTTGACAAAACTTTGACAGAATTATTAGAATTCTCAGCCGGGAGAGTGGATCACAGAGGCGTCATAACGCACGTCGACCAGTCCAGAAGTTAGCCTTGTCACTGATTGGTCATTCAGATTCAAATATTATAGCTGGCATGAAAATCTGCTGCATGGAAGAATCATCAGGATTAATTTATGCACAAACAGTGAAATGAAGTTTCACTGTTGCAATCCCAAAACATGGGCTACTGCTGTATCCTAGAGAAACACATAATGCCTCGATTACTTAAGGTTAACAAGCAGGTTACGGAGTAAAACTTAAAGCTTTCTGTGTTGTTTTTAATACAAATCTGGTGTGACATAATATTGATGGTGTCACCAACTGGATACTTTAGGAGAAGCGAGTGTGCTACAGGAATTTATTGATCAAGAATGCAGGGGAAAGAGACTGAATGGTGCAGCTCACGTGGCATATTTTAAGGTGTAAGGGCTGCTACTCAGAGTCGTGAGGAACAATAGCGCATAGCACTGTTCATGTCTCGTGGGGGTTTCAGTAGTCTGGCATGTGCCATAGCGCTGCATTGGCTCCTCCCACTGTTTTTTTTCTCTACCCCTCCCCCCTGCCTTCCTGTACCCTAGAGCTTTGGTGCACTCACTCACCATATCCTAACGCACCCCCCCCCCCCCCTCCTTCCCGTTTCCCTTTGTGCAGTGTTGTATTCTTTCACCTTTCGGTTCGTTTTCTCCAAGAGCATTTTCACCAGTCTTCACAAAAACGTGACGGGGGGGGGGTGGAGACTCGCTGCCGTGGCGTGATCTGGAGTATCTGAAGTAAGAGTGAAAATCATTTGTGAAATTAATATTACACAATATTTGTTTGATTTTCTGAACAGTGAGACAAGAATTACCATGGTGGATAAGGTCTGGACACATTTATGTAACAGTGTGTGGAGACATGGCAAATCTGCGCAATACTTCATCTCAGAAAGTCGCTTTTTAAAATGCGATTATAATGTATAATTGAAAAAGGGTTGGAAGGCTTAGAGATATAATGCATATATACAGCTCTATAGACGTAGACACGCACTCACAGACTGTGCTCACAGGCGTGCTGTTAACACTGAAGGCTGTGTGCTTGGTTACATTGGGAGGAGTCTGTTAAGAGACTTGAAAACAGGAAGCGTTATGTAGCTGAATAGAAGATTCGAAGAGTCACACTGCCGAATCTGTTGAAGATCAAGTAAGATGTAATATTTATCTGTAACTCTTAATACAATTTAATAGTTGAGTTTAAATAATAATTATCACATTTTTTGACTGGGGCTTGCCGTTTCTTCGAGAATTTTCATATGAATGCGTTTTATAATTCGACTGAACTGATCTTTAAAATGGTACATATTTGCGCTCTATTTATATTTTAAACAGATGTGTAAGCGATATGTATTGTGTAAAGTTTCGCGTTTTTCAGAACGTCGATCTGCAACGGGTATTTTGCTCCTCCCTTGGCCCCGCCCCCTTCCGCTTTACTGCTTGGTGCGGGAGCGAGAGAGAGTGTGAGTGTGACTGTTGGCTGTCTGAAACAGGAGTGCGCTCACAGACGGGCCTGCTCGCGCTGTACTCCCGGTGCGTGTGATTGTGCGGAGCTCCTCGTGTCACCCTCGGGTCATTGTCTACGCAGTCAACTGACTTGAGTAACAGACTGATTAACTGATCAAGTTACCGACCGAATAACCGACATAGCAGGCGCCTTAATGGCTGACTGAAAGCACAAATGCACAAACTCTAAACATCTAATTTTGGCAAAACATTTCTACAGTGTTTTACGATTTTACAACTGGATTATTCACACTTTTCGGCTTTGGAAATCTGAAAAGAAAGGTATGTTTTTCCGTTTGCTTCATTTATTTTGTATGATCGATTACAATAACATTTTTGGCAGGTTATGTGTACATGTTAATGATGTTATTGACAATTTGATTTTCGGGTTAGTTTAATGTGTTTATCACTATGCTTTAGTGTGCTTTTGACGGCTTCTGTTGATTATTGTGTTTCGCTGTTTTTATCAGTATGCGAAGGGTTTATTGAAGGAAATAATTGAATCACTTTATAATATATATGGTTATAAGTTAAATCGGGGTTTAAATGCTTTAGGCCTAGTGTTAGAAAGTTTTTTGTGGTTGATTTTCATTGTTCTTTTGTCACAATAAGAATTTATTTTAAGCTGTGCATTAATATTTGTGTTTCATCACTTGTATTTTTTATTTTGCCTCGTATAAAGATTATTGTAGCATTTGCAGAAGTTGCGGGAAAACAACCTGTTCAAACGTTATTGAAGTAAATGAATGAAAGTAGTTAGGAAAGTACATTGCAACTAGACATTAATGTCATTCTTGATAGTTTTATCTCATTTTCAGTCATTTCTGTCTGATATAATGTGTGACTTCATCCAGCTTTTTAGAAAGCAATGACCATCTGGCCGGCCTGAATTTTACTTAGACATGTCAAAAATTGCCAAGCAGAGATTTACTGTATAAGAAAAAAAGTTAACATCTGTGCAGACATCAGAATGTACACCTGTAATTGTACTGTAGGGGAGAATCACACTCAACATCAGTTTGTCCCCAGTCACTTAATTTCAAAATCAGGTACAGCTGCTGGTAATGCATCTGTTTGGGGGAGCCAAGTCAGATTTATTGCCATTACAACCATTTGTCTGTTGCCAACAAATAACTTTCTGTGCAGTTTTACATATCACACACATGTAATTGTGCAGGTTCAACATAAATCTTATGTGAAGCAGGAATGGTGAAGAAGTGTTTGATGAATTTGATGAGGTTGCAGAGTGTCCCAATGCTGTTTTGGGCAGTTTGCTCCACTGTTGTTTTGTGGCACATCACAGGACAGCAGCCTTTCATTTACATTTACTTTACATTTGGTTTGTTTATCAGATGCTTTTACAAGTGAGGCAAATGGCACATTACAGACACATGACTGTCAAGCAGCTCTATTGCGCTTCCAATTACTGCCCAATTATACATGTGGTGGGAATCTTTGAATGATGCAGAATCCCAGACAACCCACCAGATAAATCCCTCCTTTTGAAGCCTCAGAACTATTTGGTCAGTGTTCGGTTTTTCGGTTTTGCTCTGGAGGCAGTTGAGTTCTGTAATTATTAACTTTAATGTATGATGTATGAAACTGTAGAGGTATGAAACAAAAGGTTATGAAAGGTATGCACACTTGGATCTGTGAGAGATATACATGTTTATGTTTGTGAAGCCTGGTATTTTGGTGACGACTGTGGAAATGTAGCGGGGAGGTTGAGGTGTTGCATAGCTGGCGATGATTTGACCCCTATGGCTGATTAATTCTTCTGCATAGCATCTATGACCTCGGTACTACGCAGCTGCATACTCTGAAGCATAGCCTGATGCGCACCTCCCCAGAAATGAAACTGCAGGGGTCAAGCTACAATGTAGGGTACATCGTTACCGACAGTGTAGACTCTAAGGGCCTCTAGACAGCCCTAGCGTCGTCTGTGTGCATGGCAGGGGTGGTGGTGCCATGGTGTGGATTTGTCAGACTGAAGTAAACTGCTTATCTTGCTGGAACCTTCTAGGTCAGGGGTGGCGAACCTGATCCACGGAGAGCCGCTGTGGGTGCAGGTCTTTGGGATGACCTCTCAATCAGCCAATAATAAAGCAGTGGTTCTCAACTCCAGTCCTGGGGGCCCACTGTTATTGGATGATTGAGAGGTCATACCCAAAACCTGCACCCATGGCGGCTCTCCATGGATCGAGTTTGCCACCCCTGTTCTAGGTTAACATGGTGAACAAGAAGCTGGTATTTATTCAGTGTAAGTGGTAAGGGGACCTTGTTTCTCCTTGACCATTCTATCCCTTTAGTGGTACTTGACAACGGCTCTTGACAGCACCTGTACGTCAGATCTTAGGTGGATGGAAAACATGAAGTAAAGCTGAGATGTTTGGCAAAATTTATTGTTGCCCATAACAGACTAGACCTGCAGCTTCAGCAGTGGCAGGAAGCCCTGGTTCCTGGGGACCATCAGTACTCTCCACTTTATGAAATGGACAGCAAGTGATCAGATGCTATATAAGGATAGAATGAATCTTCTGTGGGTGGGAAATGACAACATTGTCATTTTTACAGGTTATTTATTTATTTATTTTTTATCAGGCAAACAAGGACACTTAATTAGTTCATTGCGTAAGCTTGACGACGTTCTGTCATTTTGTGTGGACATCGTTTAAATATCGGGACGAGCTAGGATGGTCCGATTTCAAAAAGTTACATGTCTCGCGGGAGACAAAGGCAGTTTTTTTTTTTTTTTGTTGTAACACCTAAGGATGTCATCTTTGGGGGGGGGGCCTCAGGTTTTGCTTCTACTATTTTATCTGTTATGCAATAAGGGTAATCGCTATGGAACTCAAGCATCTCCAGAGTTAGTAATTTCCAGTGAAAGCGAACATGTATGTGGTCTTTTGCATTGGTGTGATATTTAGGACACTGAATACGTTTCCAGAATGTGGAGTCTTCACATTCTTATGTAGGAGCATTGAGGCACCCTTGACATGGTACTCCAGTTAATCGTGTCTATGAGGTGTTACCTTTGCAGGGAGCCTTTGGGATGCAGAGATGCCTCCTCTAACAAACCCCATTGTTGCTGTTGACTGGCGATGGCACGAGATTCCTTGGGAGGTACTCGGTGGCATGCTGACTAGTTTATCACACGCATCTTGACACCCTTCTCTGGCAGATATCCGTCAGGCAGATGTTGGAACTGTCGCACTTTTAGCAGTAATGTAAATGAATCCTAGGGTGGGCGGTGCCTAACATCTGCAGTGAAAGTCGTTTCAGTAAACAACACTGTAGTGCAGCCAAGGTTGTCGTCGATGAGGGTCATGGTTATGCAGCACAGTGCGCTGTACCACTGCCTGAAAGAATTCCAAACATTTTTAGGAAGTGGTAGATAAAGATGGAGGGGCAACTGGCTGCTTTATTTGTGTAGTGCTGCAGCGGCAGATATTTGTGGAGTAATGTGTATTTGTAAACACAGATGGCATTTCCATGATAGTTTAGATATAATTAGCTAATCAATCAAAATATTTGTGTCCTTATCTATTTTTTAGACATTTAAAGTTACATGCACATTATAAGCCATCAACTGAGGATACTAATACCCTTTTTTGGCAGTGCGTTAACTGTTGAGTATGAGAAACAGATGGATTATTAAGCCTTTATTTAGCATCTTTTTAATATTGATTTTGATTGGATGGCTATTTAAAGAGTATAATAGTAACGCCACTGCTCATAATTTGGCTGCAAGTCTGTATTCAGTTTCAGAGTAATTAGACTTGTTTTAAATTGGTAGCTGATCTGTTGTGTCAGTTCTTGACTTCACAGAAATCTAGGTCGCTACTGGAATTCCAGAACGTTCTGAAGGTCAGTGCACTTGCCCAAGTATGGCAGTTGGGTATAATTCTAAGTTGCACTTAGAGTTAGTAAAGAAAATCAAACTTGAATAGAATCAATGAGCTTCATGTTTTCATTGGTTGACTTCAATGAGCCTCATGTTTTCATTGGTTGACTGCACAAAAGGACTGGATGTTGCAAATGCTGGGAATTGTGAACGGGGATTTGCAAAATCGGTAATGGCAAGTGGGTCTCCTCTAAGAGTAAAGAATGAAATGATGTTTCAACATCCATCCATCCAAAATTGTTACTGTACACTAAAAGCTAATCCGTGGGAAGTTTATCCTGTTATTAATGAGTATATCTTGTGCTATAATCTCTGATATGAATTGAATGTTTTACCTGAGCTTATATTTGTACAAAGTGGTTGCCTTAACTTAATCTAAAAGATGAGCAAGGTCGAGAAATTCAACATCTTCACATGTGTGGAATGTCGGGATGGTGTGTAATTAGCCAGTGGAAACTAAGCAAAACGACCAAGGAGCATTTTGGAGAAGGGCACCTCCTGGCGAATGCAGAATGCAGGAGTCTTTTGTGGTAAATGCATATAAGACAGGGAGTGCCCTTCTGTTCTCTGAAGACGCTCCATGACTGTCTTATACTGCTCCCTTTTGCTACAGAATCTAAAGAAGCAGAACCTCTCACCCGTGTAACACTCGTGTCTTTAACTTTGACACCTTTTTTTGACACTCCTGCTTATTGCACGTTTACCAGTAGAAAAACAGGTTTTTTAAGTTTTATTTGATAACTGTTTCTTTTTTTGCGCCAAAAACACCCTACGATTCTTTGCTCAGTAGAAACGTTTGGTAATGCTCGGTTGATCCTAATTAGTTACTTAATTGATTGCGAGGTTCCCTCCCTCTGGTTTCAGTGTCTCTCCCCCCCCAGTCTGCTGAGCTCTCACAGTGGTACAGTCCATACTCTGTAATTTTCCACTCTGTCTCCCTGACTGTTTGTCTGACTGTTGAGGTGGGGGAGGGGTGTGCAGCACTTTCTACTCGCATTACAGGAATCAATTTGGACTCGGATGTTGAATGCTTACTGGAGATGGAAGAATTCTTGTTGACTGTAAACATTATTTGCGTAGAAGTGTACATCATTGTGATATACAGAGGAAACTGTTTCTTAATGCAAGAGAATCAGCCTGTTCCTTTATGTGTGGATTATATTTCTAAGGCTGTGTTGCTTCATGTTTAGATTGTCTGATTCGCCTTTGAAAATCAGGTGGATCACTCAAGAGCATCGCTATGCCGCCTCACATTGCATCTTGCAGCTGGATTGCACAACTCGGGGCAACGATGCAGGGGTTTTGAACAAAGGCGAGCATTAACATGTTAACAGTGCCTTTATCTCAAGTTGTTGGGGAGGGGGAACTGATCTGCAGCCAGACTTTTTGCACAACAGCACCATTGCTGCAGCCCACTCACCTTGCAATACCCCCAGTAGCTGCAGCAGCACCAATGCAGCTGTCTGCAGGAATTTTTGCAGCACAGTTAGTTTCCAGGCATAATTCTTTGCATGGCTTTGAGGTGTGGTGTTTATGGTTAGATTTACTGGATGCAGAAATATCAATAAACTAGATGTTTGCCGTTTCATTAAGATATTTAAGGCTTATTTGTAATTCACAAAAGCATGAATGTATGTGCATATGTGTAGTTTCTAGTGAAGTACTGTATTTTCTAGTTAGGTTCCAGATCTTTCTGGAAAATATGGGTCATACTGAAGTTCTACAATATTCACGACTCAGTATTAGGTCATGGAAAAGACCAGTGCCCAGAATATTCATCCCGTGCCATAACGTGTCAGTAGCTTAACAAGCCTAAACTGGTTCAGACTGGTTTCCGTTAACTTCCTGAGGCCGATCGGCCCAGACAAAGGTGCAGAATTTAAAGTGGAAGTCTTGGAAGTTTCCCTATCACATTGTGTTTATAAAACAAGACCCCAAGTAAGTGTCTCTAAGTGAACAAAGGACAAAATAGAACAAAAGATGCTTTGGTGAGAACCTCCAGGGAAATGTTTCCACGGTTACAGCAACATGCTTTCCAAACTGTTGTAGTTGTTTTCTCATGTCTTCATGTTTACAAATAAATTCAGACTCTGCTCACGTGCGTGCAGTGCCCTTTAAATTATTACAGTGTTCTAAAACAGTCAAATCAATGTACAGCAAGCTCACTAAACATGAATCACTGATAAGGGGTGCCATTACAACTTTACAAATCAGAACATTTCTTTTTGCTTATAATACTGATTTGTGTATATGGCGAGATTGATTTTGGTGTCAGTAAGTGTGAATTGCAGCTTGCCTGCTTCGTATTGTCAGTAGATTTAAAATTCTCCACCCCCATGATTCGTTCAGGCCTCACAGTGGTACATTCCGCGGTCAGCTGTAATTTTCCACTCTGTCTCCCTGTTCTTGTCTGATTGTAAGTGTGGGGGAGGGGTAAATGCATTGCACGTTTGCATAAGTGTGTCGGCAGATTGTGTGTCTCTTGGGAGGTGTTGTAGTGGTGTTTTGTTTGTAATTGAGGCTGTAAAGGTGCCACTTTCAGTTTGCTGATGCATTTCTTTTGTGGCCAATTAAATGCATTATTGGAGTCTGCTAAAGTGTTTCTGTATTTGTCTAAGTTTTTTTTTGTTCCAAGTTTGGGTGTGTGCCTGTGGACCATTCTTTTTGCACTTTTGTGCACCTCTCCCCTCCTTGAAGCTGTCTTTGGTACAGCCTGCATTCCACTCTGCTTTCCTCATGTTCTTTTCTTGATCTTCAGCTGTTGTTCACTCTCACGCAGACAACAACAGTATTTGCTGTTGCTCTTTTAATGCTGTTGTGCATGAAAAATATTAATAATGACCAAATGGAGATATTCTGAGGTTGATCACAGAAGCAGATACAAATTCTTGACTGTCATTCTATGAGTAAAAAGGACATACATCTGATCCTTATAGAGAGTCTGCAGGTTCACAACAACAAATTAAATGGGCAGAATATGTGTGTTTTTTTTCTTCTGTAATTTTTTCAGAATCCAGTTTTCCAGTTCAAGGTGACTTCATACATGTACAAAGAGAGATGAAACGGCGTTTCTTCATGGCCCCAGTGCAACATATAGTAACATATAGTACACTTAACATCACAGTAACAGGGCGTGCAAGGTGCAAACAGGCAGTAAACAAATAGTGCAGAGATAATAAATTTGTGCAGATGTAAACTTTGTATGATTTGTGCAGTTGCACAAGGCAGTTGGCAGGATTTACCCCAACATAAGACACTGCAAAGTGCAGTAACAGAATCAGAAACAAATACAATACAAACAATAATAGACAGGACGATAAATAGACAGCACACAATTTCACAGTTGTAGGTTTTTGCATGCCAGTGGTTAAATTGCTCTAAACGACAAGGTCTGGGGTAATCGTTTGAGAAGGTTGTGTAAAGCTGGGGGCAAATAATGTATTAGTAGTGTATTACGTACAAGTCGGCTAGCTGAATTCAAATTCAAGCAGCCTGAACATTCCTGTATGCTGTAGTAAATTGATATTGGTGATGGACCACCCGTTGCACACTGATTATGCAGGTTGTTTCTGTGGACTTTGACCCACAATGCTCTTCTGTCCTTGGAAGAGGTGACTCGTGAGGCATCGTCTTCCTTGTTTTCCCCCTGAGGAGGTGTTTGCTTATGACTCCACACTTTGGTGCCACTAGGACGTATTGCAGCTTGGTTTTGGGGCATTTTCCTTGCTGGAATCACTCTCTGCTGAGCTGCACTGGGACCGTCGTTTGGGCCACAGGGCCCCACAAGAACCGTAACCATTACTCAAAATCAGCTGACCCATTTTTCAGCATAGAAATGGCTTCAACTGGGCTGCTGTCTATCTAATGCAGATTTACGCGTTCTTCTTTAGGTCCACCACATCTTCCCTCCTTGAACCCATGAGCAGAGTCATCCTACATTCACACAGGTAGGGAGACTGGTAAAATAAACATGTTGATCAGTCGTGTCCATCTTATACCATTTGAGTAGCACGGTTAGTGATGGTATAATGTAATATGTAAATGTAATAACTCACACTTCGTAAAAAGCATTATGTTGTCTTAGTATCTCTTCATGTTGTTAAACACCATTTTTAACATGGTGAGTGTCATATCCACTGTGGATCTGGAGTTCTGGAGTCCAGAAAGGAGTATTAAAAGGTGTTGCTTATTGTCGCAAAACAGTATGCACATATTAGAATAACTAAACATCCCTATCAATGGAAAATTTGGTTAATCGTTATCATTATCTTTGTTACTGGGCAGACTTGGTAGGTATGTTCAGTGATTGGCTCTACAGAGAGAACCAATAAGAGCGTAGGGGGAGGAGTCAGACTATTACTGCGCCCCAGCAGTTTTGTGCAATGGAACATTTTCGTTTGTTCGTATCAGTTAAATATGATTATCTATCCTCCTTCATTAAAAATCCAAGAGATGCTTTTCAGCTTTATCTAATTTACTGTTCACAATTCTCATTGAATCAACTGGATCCTGTTATTAAATACACTGTCATTAACTGGGCTGAATGGAACAATCAATGGATAGTATCTATTTTAAGAACGATATATATAACTATGGTTTTTATGTGAAATATACACTGGAAATGGAATGAATTTGAGTAGACTTGTTTTACTTTAAAACAAAGTTGTAGAATGGAAGACATTATCAGTAAGAGATCGCCCCCTGGTGCATGTACATATCAACTACACCTCACCTCTCTTGCTGATTCATCATCCCCTCTGGAGTGTGTGCTAAATCGGTGGTGGTGAACCTTTTCTTCTCCCCTCAAGGTGAAGCATGAATGTGGCCATAGCAGAAGAGCCCCAGAAGAAAGTCTTCAGGGCCAGAAAAACGATGAAGCTAAGCGACCGGCAGCAGCTGGAGTCCCTCCACAACATTCGGTCGTCTCCTTCCAACACACCCCCACCAGTGAACGGCAAGCACCCCGAGGGGGCTCAGGCAGAGGCCGAGAATGACAAGGAGAACCGGGAGGGCGTGGCCTCCGGCTCGGACTCCTCTGTCTCTGTGGCCGTGACTACGGCACCGTCCCCGGTGGCCGGCGCTGGAAGAGAAATGGAGGATGCTGAAGGAGACACCATGGGGGTTGGTGGGCAGGAGAACAACGCGTCGAAGGAAAAGAGCGACGCTGAAAATGAGGTGTGTTGGGAGGGAAGAGATGTCAGAATAACACTGTCGGAGAGTTGAGATGAGTTCAGGCGCTTATAGGAAGTTCTGAATGTGGACTGCAAACATTTGTTCACTGCCTAAATGTTGGAATTTCTTTCCAGAATGATGGTTCCAAAACAGAAACCAGTCCCCTGCTGGCTGACAAGCTCGAACAAGCTGGCAGTGATGCACCCCTCAAGATCTCTGAGGATGCCTGCGGGGGAGCAGGGGGAGCAGCAGGGGGCGACACCAGGCTTAAGCCGACAGGCAGCATGGAGACGGATTTGGATAGTGGCGCCTCCATGCTGGCCACCTCGCAGCCGCAGTCCCCGCTCGCCCCTGGAAACATCACCTCCTCCTCCCCTTCTCTGTCCCCATCCCATGCCCCTGAGTCTGACCAGGAGGTAAAGGAAGGGTTTCTTGTCCTGAGCGAAGAGGAGGAGAGCCAGGGAGAGAAGGAAGATGGAGATAAAGGGGAGCAGGATGAAGAAAAGATGGAGATGGACAGTAAGGGAGTTGAAGGGGAAAATCCAGAAGTTTCTGCCAAGCCTTCTCTGCCCCCCAGTACAGCATCCCCACTTGGAGAGAGAGGTAATTGTCATGAGGGATCTGTCTAGCCAGTGAGCTGCTTTGGTGCACTGGGAGTCAGCTTACTTTGATTTTTTATGGTGAACTATAAAAGTGAGAATAAAAGGCACATGAAGTAAACTGTGAGCACAGAATGGGTCCTCATTTATTCCAGTTATTAATGATAATCATAAATAAGATGTAGCCATTTTGGTATGGTTTCCTGCCATCCAACTGATAAAAGATGTGACAATGAGCTTGTTTGTTTAAAAGGAGCGGGCAGAGTAACTGTTAAGGGACTGTGAGCTAAATATACCTGTGATCTGTGAGTAAAGCAGCAATTGTGTTGTAAAGGCTGCCGTCAGCTAATTGTTAATAGTAGAGCTGGATGTGATGTCATGTGACTCATCAGACGTAGAGGAGAGCGCAGGCTCTGGGCGGAAGCGAGCGCGGCCCACGGAGAGTGGAGGAGAGCGGGATGGAGGGGGTGTGGCAGAGGAGAGTGAGGAGAAGAAATCCCGGGTGGAGGGGGAGGAGCTGGAGGCCCAGCTAGAGCTGAAGATCAGCGGGAAGCCAGGAAGCCGACAGCGCCTGGAGAAGGTGAGCACGAGCGCAGTGCCTGGAAGGGGTCACTAGGGGGCGAGGCAGTGAAGAGGTTTTCCAGGTTCAGTCTTCCATATGGTGACCTCCCTCTTCTACGTCCTTTTTGATCTGTTTATCACTTATGCCAATCGGGCCTTGAGAGCACCCCCTTACTCTGCCTGTATGCTGCCCCCCCCTGTCCACAGGTGGTACAGCACTTGGTGACGGAGCAGCTCCGGGTTCTGCAGCTCACCGTCTTCGACCGGAGCCTGCAGGAGCTACGAGAGCGGGTGGAGCGCATCGACTGTGCCACCAAGCATCAGCACACTCTCAACACTCTGCAGGTATACTCCCACGCAACACCTGAGCCCCGCCCCACTGCGGCGAGCCTTGTAAAGTAAGCCTGTGTCTGCATTCCTCTTGCAGGCCAAGATCGCGCGACTCACCAAGAAATTCGGAGCTGCCAACCAAGCGAAGGACAGCACCAGTAAATCTCAGGAGGTGAGTGGATGGGAGCGAAGGTCCCAGACACTGGCATGCCACCTGGGGAGCTATAAAGCACACAGAGGTCCATTAAATAAAATATATCTGTGATATAATTTTTGTAAAGCTTCACTGGAGAGCTGTGTAGCATTTTTACTGCGGACACCAAACATCTTTTAGTGAGTTTTTTTTTTTCCTCAGTTGTCGCATTTTTGTGAGATTTCAGACCCGAGCTTCACACTCTTGTCGGCAGATCTTGCGTATAAGGTGCCAGTCAGACAAACCTCCATCCTTTTTTCTTAGGCGGCCCTTCCCCCTGCAGCTACTGCTACCATGGCAACCACACCCACCTCCAGCACGGCCCCCACCTGCCGGTAAGGGCCCCTTTCCTCCTTTCGCACCATGATGCCTGGATAATATATGATTAATACATTAAGGGAACCAGGCACCTGTTTGTTTAGTTTTATTTTTAAGTAATTAATTGTTAGGTTGGTCATCCAGGGTGTTCAAGAAACCAAGGGCCTAATATCTGACTACTAGGACTGAGAAGCAGCTTAGACTTTGTGCTTTTTAAAGTTGTTGTTTTTTTTGTTGGGGGCACAACAGCTCTGTTGGTAACACTGTCAGATCACACCTCCAGGGTGGAGGGGGGCAGTTCCTACCTCCGCTGTGTGCGCGTGTATGTGTGTGTGTGCGTGTTTTTGTGTTTTTATATTTCTATCATTGTGAGGCTCAACTTACGAAATACACCTTCAGAGTGAAGCCCGTTTGCAAAGTGAGGTCCTAAACCCGGCTCTCAGTAAATTGTGTCTAGAGGCTACTGACAATTTCTCACTGACTTTCACCTTGTCTGTAATGACCAGATGTCTGCCATTTGATCTGATGTTTACTCAAGTAAGTCTGCTACTGGATTTAACTTATTACACATAAATTAAAGAAAATCTGGAGAAGAAAACATGAAGGATAGTAAACATTTGAAAATCGTATTCTTAAAAACTTATTTCAGTTATTGAAATGATATCCTTCGGATTATGCAGGCTAAGTTTACTTGAAATATCTAATCAAACATACTACCATTGTGGTAAATCAGTATTATTATTACTACTGAATGAAAAGCAGTGGTGTCCATTTAAAGTATGAAAATACAGGTTTTGAAATGAACACTCTCAAACGTGAAGAAGCATAAAGGCCCCTTAACTGACTGCACCTCTCAAATCATACATTGTATGGTCGTTGCTAAGAAACAGGGTGGAGCGTGGGGCCAGGGTAGAAGTAAATGCCTGCATCTTTACTGAACGTGCATGTATGCCGTTAAGACCCGAAACTTCACAACTTCATCATCAAAAACTGCGGCAGGTGAGCTTTTACGTTTTTCTTTGCCTTGTGAATTAAATGTGTTCATATGTATAATATATTAATATACTAAATATTGGTGTGTTTGTCTGTATGTCCTGGTGTGTATGTGTGTGTGTGTAATTTAATTAAATATACAGCTGTATGGTTGTCCCCTGACTTGCTCCCTAGGCTATCTAGGATAGGCTCCAGGCCACTCGTGACCCTGTACAAGATACGTGGTTGGGGAGTGGAGGGATTTGTGTATTTTTCTATATAAAATAGGGTTGTCAAGTGCGTTAATGTGTTATTCGTTGCAATTAATTAAAAATATTTAATGCATTAAAATAAATGAACAGAATTATCACAGCTGACCTTTGACGTGGATGCCGCAAAACTTGTCCAAGCCAGAGACAATAGAGCTTGGCAACCAAACGTCATCACACAGTGCATTATGGGGCAACCAACGTCATCACACAGTGCAATGTGGGGCAGAACCACCATAATGTGTAGCCATGAAGTAAAATAAACTGGCCAACTTGTCTCAGCACTGTTCATTATGCTGTGCGATTTTTGTTAGCATGTTTAAAATTTCCAAAAGAAAAGGGATTGTATAGAGACCAACTCCTACCAGAAGCTAAGAAAAACTATATTGAAAAATATATATCGGAAGCATGGATCCTTTTGAAATCCCAAAAGAGGAATTGATTTGTGACCCCGAGGCCTTACCTCCCCTCACGTTTCTCGATATTTTTAGTTACCTTGTGTGTGGTGTGAGTGCCTATACCGCTGCGCAATTGCATACTTTAAAATCATTGGAAAAATATATTCCGAAAAAACAGTAAGTAACTGTAAATACAACTTACTAGTCTTGACATGTAGTCTGAATGATGTGTCATCTGAATGAAGAGTAAGCATTATTACACCCTATTAAGCTGTTACATTAAGTTTCTAAAAATGCCATTTATACTTCATTATACCCGAATAATATGCGATTAATCGCGATTAATTTGTTGCAAAATGTGCGATTTTATTATTTGCTTTTTTTAATCGATTGACAGCCCCAATATTTAATACAAAACTGGAATATATAGGAAGCCATGTAAACATTTACGGACATTTTCATCTAGGCATCTATCCATTATCTAATTGTTATTCCATCTGGGGTTACAGGTGGCCTATCCGCGGCAGCCTAGGGCACAAGGCTGGGGACAAACCCATTGCAGTAACATATTTTTGAAATAGTTAAAATTTCAGTCAAAGTAGTCAGTAAATGCCCATCATATTAATCACTAAGCATCACTAATGTAAAAAGGCGTTTTTCATATCAGTAATTGAGTTAATTTAGAAATACCTGTTTTGCTATCAAAATTTGAAATTCTTGATGTTAAGCCAGATTGTTAAAAATTGTTTAAAAACTTGTTGAATGTGTGTGACTTTAAGTATTCATTCAGTCCAAATGCTTATTGAATGTGTTTGTCACTTTAGGTCAATGTCAGAAAAAAATCTGAATCTGAAATGGAATATGGAGTTGCTAGTGTTGTAGATGAAAACACACACAGAAATTCATCAGACACCAGAGACACATCAGAGCGTGGTGCAGATCATGATTTGGAGGAAGAATTTGAAGAGTCGGTCTCCAGCATGTCTGAATACCAAGCATCCGACAATAAGTCTGACTCCTCTTCAGAATGTTTTGATCGTGACTGTACTACTTTGAACTCTCACCCACCTACAGCTGGACACTTTAGTAAAAAATCAGTATCTCTGCAACAAACTAGCACAACAAAGAAATTGGACAAAAGACACTACTGTGTTTATTGTCATAAATCAAATACAAAAATAGCTCGTCATCTTGAAAGATGGCACTCAAAAGAGGCAGATGTGGCACATGCTTTGAGCTTTAGAAAAGGTTCAAACTCTAGAAGGAAATTGCTTGAACAGCTTCGCAGCAGGGGTGACTACTGCCATAACATCAGAGTTCACAATGAGGGTTGTGGTGAACTTGTCACTTGGAAACAGCCTTCAACCAGTGCACCTTCTAATGGTTACCTTCCCTGTCAGCACTGTCTTTGTTTTATCTTGAAGAAGGACCTTTGGGAACATGAATGTTCCTGCCGACTTAAGGTAGATTCCATGTCTTGTATAAAAAAGCAAGTCCAGGCAGCATCCGTGTATCTTCTTCCTTTACAAGATGATGAAGATGATGAAGAGTACAAAAAAATACTGCTGAAGATGCAACCTGATGACATTTCTAAACATGCCAAAAGTGATGCGTTAATATGTAAATATGGGAAAATGCTTTATGTGCATAACCAAGACACACAGCGTGCATACATTGGTCAAAAAATGCGACAACTTGCAAGGTTAGTCATGGCAGTAGGTCAGCTTGAAAGCAGAGTGAAAAGACTTCATGATTTAATTGTGCCATCCAGATTCAGACTCGTCATTGATGGTGTCAAAAGAGTGAGTGGATTAAATGCTGCTAAAAAAAGGTTTATAGTACCATCTTTGGTCCGCAAAATTGGATATTCCTTGAAGAAATGTGCTGAGATTGTAGTGGGTGAAGCTTTACTGGCAGAAGACAAAGAAACAGAAAAAAGAGCAAAGAGTTTTATCAAGCTTTACGATGCACAGTGGAGGGCTTGTCTGTCTAGCCGTGCCTCCTCCCTTCATCAGAGTAAGTGGAAATAGCTGGACGTCATCCCTCTTACGGAACATGTCTCATCTCCAGAAACTTCCAGAGAAAGACTGAGGAAAATGCAAAGCAGGAGCTAGAAAAGAACCCTAGTCCATCAGCCTGGAGGGGCTTATGTGAGGCACTGCTGGTTGAAGTCATACTTCATAGTAAGAGAAGAGAAGGTGAAAATGCCGAAATGCTACTCAAAATGTACGAAACTCGAAGCACTGCCCCAGTAAACACAGATGCATACAACAGCCTTACGAAACTGGAACAGAAACGCACATGCAAAGGAAGGTCTTTGGATGAAATTAATCTTTCAGCTGAAGGTAATACATAAGAATAGTATTTAAAATGCAGTAGTAATTTCCATAATATTCAAATGTGAATGATAGTGTAACTCAGTTAATGTCTTCGTTGACTGGCTGTCATTTTTGATTCATTATCCAAGTCACATTTCTATCTGTACCCTAGAGTTTAGAGTAACAAACTATAATTATCAGATAGATCCTAGACAAGTGCTTGCTACTGATCTGAAAAATGTTTACAGCTGTGTAATGAAAATGCAATTTGTCGATTGTAGCTTTATAATGTTGGACAATGTTGAAAAACACTAAAGCATGAAGTCTGTCATTTTACATTAAGAAACATCTGTTTCTTTACATCCCTTGTGCACTTTTTGAAATTAATTTTCCTGTGCAGAAGATAGTGACAGTGATGATGAGACTAGAGCTTAAGGAGACGGTTTGTTTTGATGTTCATTTCACTGGGTGTCCAGTCCACCCACCAGTCAGGTAATAATGGTCTGCAGGAGAACAGCCTTCTGCATCCTAAGAGGTTTCACCCTCTCTGCACGCGCTCCATGCGCCTCCTTTTCATCCAGGAGGCGAAGCAGCATCAGGACTAAAACCTCTACAGCTTATAAGCGCCCCCCCCCCCCCAACACAAACGTGGACGTCACCACTATGCACAGCCCAACTTTGCACTCATTGTCACACAGCGTTCCTGCTGCCCTCCTTGTATATCTCAGACTGCACTGTCACTTTCAGTGCACATTCTACTTTTAGTGTATATTAACTGTATTTTTATATTTTGCTGTATTTTCCTTTATCTGTTATTTTTCATTCTGTTGTTCTGCTTTTGTACTGTGCGCCGGGACCCGCGGAAACCACGTTTTGTTCCATTACGTTGCATAGTGTGCTGATGTGTAGGAATGACAATAAACCTTTAAATCTTGAATCTGAATCTTAAAAAGCCATCCTTGAATGCAGTTTTACCAGCTTTTTGATCTCCTTTCAGGAAAAAAAAAATGTTTGCATCTGTATATGTGTATACATAGTAACATATACCTAACCATGACTGTCGTGGTGTGTGTGTGTGTGTGTGTGTGTGTGTTAAGACACAGAAGGTCAGATGTCTGAGGTGTGTCCAGTAGCCAAAGAGTGAAGTCTTTCAGCCAATCCTCTGTAGTTTTGGCACTGTAAATGCTGAATAAGTAAGCAAAATTTATCATTTTCATATTAGGTCATTTTTGCTCCCAGATTACAATTTGTGTTATGTCACCAACGTAGATTAGAAAAAACAGATAGGACCATATTTTATGTTGAGAAATGTTAATGCATTTTTGGTTCTAAAATGAAATGTGTGCTAAATGTCACTGGATTGAAATTTTCACAAGTACACAGGCCATTGCATATACGCTGCAGCAGTCACTGTTATTGGAGTATATTATCAATAGAACAAAGCATTTCATTTTGGCTTTTTAGAAAAGGCGACAAGAAGGCCGTGAACAAATAAGGATCAAACACCTGAGCAAATTTATTTCTGTTTTGATAGTGCCAGAGTGAGCGTGATTCTTGTAAAGGCAGAATTTATGTAGCACATTTAAAAGCCGTCCCAGCTGACCAAAGTGCTGCTCAGTTCGACAAAATCAAAAGCACGTCCAATAGAGGAAAAAAGACATAACATGGAACCATGAAACAAAAAACAAATCCAATACAGAAATGGATTCAGACAGAAAAGAAAATGTAAAAGTAAATACAAAAATATCAGTAGCATATAAATTTAGAAATCAAAAGCCTAAAACAGTATGAAGCAGAATGTGGTGATGCATAAAAATGTGTGTCTCCTGGCTGAAGCAGGGCTTAGCCACAGAAGCTGGAGAGAGAGAACACCCTTATCTGCGATTACAACAGCAAGGTGGGGGAAGCAGAACTTGAGTTTGCATAGAGAAGATGCTGGGACTCTAGGTCATGATGTCAGCTCAGGCTGCTGAAGGAGAAACCTTAGGAAGACTAAGTGAACAGTGGTTGACAGATAACTGACTTTATTTTTTTAAAGTAGTTTAAAAACTATTCATTTTTATTAATGGCTTGGCTTGTTCTCTATTTATAAATGCATGCCGATTCAGTGGATTGTTTTTGTATCCATGTTGTTTTGCTGTTTGTCTTGAAACATCATAACACTTACTCTGTGTGCCACCTTTCTGAAGCCTTTTAAAGTGCCATTCTTGAGCGTCAATTTTATAGTTGATGCTAATGTTTGCACAAATTAAATGTTAGCATTTCAGTGTGTGTGTGACTTTCTTTAATGACTGACCTCAGTTCTCGCATAGTGACCACAGGGCCCTTACTTGGATAGTTCATGACGCAGACTGGTGTTCCCATTAACGTGCTAATTTGAAGATGCAAGTCTAGAGGTAAAAAGCCCTCCAGAGGTAAAAAGCTTCTTGACCCATTTTGAAAACCCGGGCCCTCCCTTTGTCAACAGTTTTTCACAGTCCTCATAATGACAGAAATACAAACGTGTGTGTGTGTGTGTGTGTGTGTGTGTGTGTGTGTTTGTTCTCGTATTGCACAGGTTCCCTCATGCAGTCAAAAGACAAAACGTTAAGCTAACTAGTCTGTAAACTGGCCATAAAGGAGCGTATGTGTACCATCCAGGGTGTAGCCCAGCCTCATGCCCTATAATGGACTGGCATCCCATCCAGGGTCTAGCCCAGTGCTGCCTGGGAGGTTAGAACCAGGCGGGTCTTCATATGGGCCGCTGGGTTTCGGTGCGTGTCACTCGCTGCGTGTCACTCGCTGCGTGTCACTCGCTGCGTGTCACTCGCTGCGTGTCACTCGCTGCGTGTCACTCGCTGCGTGTCACTCGCTGCGTGATTCGTGCCCCATGTGAGCTGGCTTGCCTCCCTGCAGCCCTGAGTACGGGCCCGGCTCCTCCCTGTATAAGGGCAGTGCCGTCGAGTGTTCATCTCCCAGAGGGTTCCCTCATCACTCTCCCTACTTCCCTTGCTCCTCCCCACCTCCTATAACCTCGCGTCTCCCTCCCCCTCCCCCCCCCCATCAGCACCACTGTCCGGATGATGCTGGAGTGTCAGAGAGGCGAGCAGCAGAACTCTGTTCCGGGTCCCGTCAGCTATGCAGGTGAGTGTTAGTGTTAGTTTGAGTGTGAGTGTTAGTGTTAGTGTGAGTGTTAGTGTGAGAGAGAGAGGGAGAGAATCTCAGTCACCCGACTCTTCTGAGATGGCCTCTGACCAGCCCTCTCCCCAGCACACAAACACCTTGTATCTCATTCTTCAACACCCTCAGGTTCCCCAAACCAGCGCAAGCTGCTCCCTTCTGTTACGACCCCCACTTCCCTGGTCCGAGGCCCTGGTTGCTCCACCACGACGACCTCCAGCACCTCCGCCCCCTCTACCTCTGTCTCCAGCGCGGTGTTACCCCCTGTGCAGAATCGGCCTGCGCCACCCCCTGTGCCCAAACCTGCCCCCACCATCCCCACGATGCCCTCGGGGATACCCTGCTCCACCCCTCAGTCTGTGTCCCTGCAGCCGCTACTCATCCAGCTCCCCCTGGCTATGAGCGGATCCCAGGCTGGGCCGATACCAGCTGGCCACAGCTCTGGCGTGGAGCTGATCTCCATGTCAACCCTCAGTGGGGCCAACGCACTTGGCAAGGCCAAAACCAGCACTCCTGGCACCACCTATATCCTCCAGAAGACCACGGCAGCCGCCTCGTCCACCTTGTCGGCGACCCCCTCTGCCTCATTACCCCAGATCTCTGTGGCGCGGGCGGCCGTCTACTCAGGCGGCAGCGGCCTGATCGGCGTGCCTAGCCCCGCGGTGTCTGTTTCCTCTGCCCGCACACCTGCTCAGTGCGCCCCTGTGGTGGGAGTCACGTCGGCATCATCGCTGCCGCCCTCCTCAGCCCCAGCGGCAACGGGAGGCCAGACTCCCGGGCTGGTGGCTGCGGGCCCAGTCTCGGTAGCCATGATGGCCTCTAAAACAGGTAAACGCAGCTCAGAATTCCAGCCCCCCTCCTCCATCTTAACAGGTTTCTCCCCGCCTACCATGCCTCGTGGTTGCTCCTGAGCGCCCCTCATGTTGTGTCCGTTTTGTTCTCTGCATCAGACGGTCAAACCACAAGCCGCACCGCCGATCCCGCCGCAGCAAAGATGCCTGCGCAGGTGCAGTACCGTGTCACGCCTCACCTCCCCGACCCTTCGTGTATCTTTGCAATCCCTGCTGACATCATGCTGCTGGCCATGTGACCGTAGGAGGCGCACATCTGCCTCGAGCTTAATCTCGTGTTCTGTGCCGCTCTCCCCACAGGTGCCTCGGGCAAGCAGCTCCGGTGCAGTCATAGACCTGACGGAGGATGATGATGACGTCCAAGGTGAGTCTACTTCTCCTAGCGCTCCAGCCACGTTTTCTTGTTCCGTCCGCCGAGCTTCGCTTATAACGGTGCTGTCTTTTTGGCAGTGACTGGGGTGAAGAGGGCCCCCATGCAGCCGGGACACCCCCCCATGACGTCACCGGCTGCCCACCGGGCTCCCGGGGCCCTGCCCAGCCTGAGTGGTGGTGCCCATTTGCAGCAAGCTGGTATACCCATCCATTCAAATGCTGGGAAAATGGGAGTGGGTGGGGGGGGCACTGTATTGAAATGGCACTAAGTTGAGGGGGTGGGAGCGTGCAGGGATGGGTCTGGTGTGCTGAGAGGAAGGACTGGTGACACAGCTGGGGATGTTGGGAGCCTTAGCACAGAAAAGGGCATGACCGTGAGACAGGTGTGACACCAAGCTGTGAGATGAGCGTGGGGGGGTGTCTACGTGTTCCCGACTTCAGCAGTGCTGTCATCTTCCCTGTTTCAGTGAGATCGTCTCCTCAGGGTCAAAACATGGCCAATGGACCCCAGCTGACCGTGCACCACCGTCCTCAGCAGGTATGGAGTCATCTGCTCATTCCTGACTAGCAAAATCAGCCTCGACAGTCACTCTGTTATTCAGATATATGCAGCACTGAACAGAAGTCTTAGGCAGGGATCGAGAATGGTGACCTGCATGTTGATGTAAAACTCATATTATCTCTGTCAAAGTGTGTTGGCTTAGCCGTATTCAAAACCACTCCTAAAGTCGCCCCAGTATTTGCAACAGCGATCCAATGCACCCAAGTATTTTTTGACTTGACCACTAGCGCGCCACGTTTGGCTAATCGATACTTCATTGGCTTTTTACAATCAACTTGATTTGATTGATCGAGCTGGCGATGAAATTTAACAAATACATAGAATGACTGGGGTGCCCCTGAGGAGGGGTTTGGGAACCGAAGCCGTGTTCATCTAACCGTCCAAGAAGATATCAGTAATTTTTTTGAAGAACAGTATAAATTTCTGTTAGTTTTTATCGTCACTCTTAAATTGTGTTTTTTTTTTTTTTTTTGCTTGTTCTTTATATACGTTTCTTTTGCATCTGATTCCGTGATAATTGCTTTTGAAGGTGTTTCCACTTCATCCCTCCCAGGAGTCCCAGTCTAAGAAGTACACCAATGCCACCTCGGGCCCAGCGTCCACATCTGGGGCTAGCCAAAGTGCCATCCCTGCGCTGCCCCCCCCGCCGTCGCCGCCAGCCCGTCTCCCCCCAGAGGCGAGTCACACTTCCCTGCCACAGCAGCCGCAGCTGAAGTTGGCGCGGGTGCAGAGCCAGAACGGCATCGTGCTATCTTGGTCTGTTTCCGAGGTCGATCGCAGTTGTGCCCCAGTGGACAGCTACCACCTGTATGCCTACCACCAGGATGGGCCGGCCTCTCCGGCCTCGCAGTGGAAGAAGATCGGTGAGGTGAAGGCACTAGCACTGCCCATGGCCTGTACGCTCACCCAGTTCGTCTCTGGGTCCAAGTACTACTTCGCCGTCCGTGCCCGTGACATTTATGGCCGCTTCGGGCCTTTCTGCGAGCCCCAGTGCACCGACGTCATCGCCCCGTCCTCGTCTTTATGAGCCGTCGATGTGAAGCTGGGACGACAGAGTATTTCTGGAAAAAGTGTTTGCCCTTGACCATCCACCACCCAAGACAAGAAAAGATCAGTGTTGGAACTGTCGTTTGAAAGCAAGGAGTTACTTTGCTAAAGTACGCAGTTTCGTTGGTTTTTATGCTTTATTTTATATATATATATAACAAGGCTGAACATTGTAAAAAATGTCTATATATATGTACGTATTTTAAGTGCTGCACAGGTTCAAGTGTGCAGTTAGCAAGTCAGTGACAGATGACTGTTAATTTTTTACATTTTGTCTGGCAACCAGACTGCAGAAAAGGTTTCAATAAAGACATTAAACAAACTACTTGTCGTGTGTGTTTGTGTCTCAACGTGATAGATTTCAGTTAAAGATGAGGCGTGTAGAAAAGTGTCTGTGAACCTTCCCACCCTCAAGGTCCAGATATCATTCTTTATTTACCATGTTGCTATTTTGTCTAGCCCTCATGGCTAGACAAAATGGCAAAATATTTTATCTTAATTCGTCATATCAGTCAATATCGATATAATTATCACAATATAATTTACTATAATGCATTTCTTTACTTCAAGGCTAAATTTTTGGTTAAAATACCTTTAGGATCCCCCTTAAAGATTAGGCGCATGAAACAGGCGACAAATTAAATGGACTGCAAAATTAATTTTAATAATACTACAAATATTTTACTGTTTTTTTTTATCCACAATATCTCTGTCATTACTTTTGCGAGTACCATTAAAGTTTTTTGGGGTCACAAATACTGGCGAGATGGGCTGTTTGTTTAATACAATGAGGAATACATCAGTCATTGGCTTGACTGCCTCACTGCTCATTGGGGGGGGGGGGCTTGGCATTGCTTCTAGAGTTGTTACCTGTACCATTTTTTACCAATATGGGATGTGATTTGTCCCGTGTTTCTTCAGATTGGAAGTGGAAACCCTAATTGCTGGTGTTTGTGACTGTAAGCACTTGCATTTTATATGTTCTGGGTGGCCGTGCTTCGAGTGGTGAAATAAGTTTGCAGTGTTCCCAGTTTTAGTTTTCACAAGTATTCAGCAGAGTTTGCGGCACACAGCACCAGTATCTTGCATGTCAGACTTTGAAATGCCACATCACCCACATCTTTTTTTTTTTTTTTTATCCACAATATCTCTTAAAAGATGATGTGGCTGCTGAGCTGTCCCTTTCATCGCCATTTGAAGCTTCCTCTGAGGGAGCACTCATCTCTTCCATACTCTTACCAAAAGAGTACCGGCTGCCGTATGATTGGTTGGAATTGGGCTTGTTTCTGTGATGTGTTAGGCTGATGTGTGCTATCAAGCAATTTACCTCATCAACGGTTTATCAAAGTTTCTCATTTTTGTATTGTTTAAATGTTATATAACCATAAGTCAATATATCATTTATATCAGCCTGCCCTGTCCACTTTGGAAATTTCACCAGTTGGGGAATTTTACCAGGTAGCGATCAGTTTTGTATCCTTTCGGCATTCCGGGCCGAACTGCGATTCCTCGCCCCAGTCTTCACACCAATAGCTCAGAAGTACTATTCTAATCTGTAGTTATTTCTGTTCAAAAACGAAATTCCAGTTGCATGTAATTTGCCTCAGGGCCCATGTTCTCTACCCAGCAAGGTTTTCATCAGACATGATGCAAAGGCTCCGCCCTCCCCAGCTGGCCCCTCCCACAGCCAGCAAAGTCATTCCCAAGCCGTGATGTGAGAAGCCCTCACATGGACGTTTTTTTTTTTTTTTTTTTTTTAACCACAACTGAAAGAAAAATGGTGCTCTAGTCCACCTGGTGGCCAAGTCTCCCATATCTGTGCTGACGGTCTCCAGCACTTTCGCTGGCCCAGTCCCAAGACCGGCGATGTCATCTGTGTGGTTGAACGCCTTTTGAATCTTTCTTTTTGGGAGCGTGGGCAAAGTCGAACTTAATATGCTGCCAGATTGTCTGATGAAAAGGTTTAAGAGGCACACAGAGTAAATGAGTCAAGGGGCGTACCAGTACCACTGTGGATCAACATGTAAAAGGATTTTCGAAAGGATCCAAATGAGACGTATGAATCACAGTTTGAGGATATTGCTGCATTGTTGTTTTCATAATATCCATATGAATATCTTTATATTATCATGCCTGTGTGTGTACATATGTGAAGTGTGTACAGAATTAATGTCAGGCTGACAAAGGCAGACAGCCTACATGCCTGCATTTGCTTCAGTCACTGGCAGCATACTGAAGTTGTTAAAGAGCTTACGTTAGAGTTAGAAAAAAAAAAAGCAACACGTGATGCCAGAGAACAGAGATCAGCGAGAAGCTCCAGTTGTCTTCTTCACCGTAAAGACTTTGTATCTTGCAGCAGCTCAGTAGTGTGAATGGTCACAGCAATGTGACTTTTTAAGGAAAATATTCCTTCATTGAAATTCCAGTGGATTCCAGTGGATTCACCTATTAGTGCTGATTAATTCTGGCTCTATTTTACTAGACCTGCATCTAGCCCCCCCTCCCCCCCCATTATCTATATGTACAAATGTTCCAGTTATCAATAAACAGACGAATGTTCCCTCACAGAACTCAAAAATTCAGGATGAAACATAATACGTGGATTAGGGCTCCCTGGAATGAGTTGGCATCACGACTGGGGGGTTCAGACCTTCATATATACGTGGTGGAAATGAAATGAAGTCATCGCCAGTCCGTGCCTCCCGGTTATGGCACCACACCAAACGCAGCCGTCTCTTCTCCGCTGTTAACTGTGCCTTGCACATGGGACGGTGAAGCTGTGGTCCAGCTGAGTCCAGTCGTCGAGACACAGTGCGGGATGACATACTTTACCCATCTTAGGCCTTATTGTGAGAACGGATAATGGGCTTTTCTATCCATCTAACTGCCCGGCCAAAAAAAAAAAGTTGCCATTTGAATTTTTCGTTGGACCGCCTTTAGCTTTGATTATGGCGCACATTTGTCATGGCATTGTTTCCACAAGTTAATGCAACATCTCACGCTTTATTTTCATCCAGATTTGCATTCATTTCTCACCGAGATCCTGTTTTGACAAAGTGAGTTGAACCACTCCATAAAGCCTCCTTCAGCACATCCCAGAGACCTTCAACTCTGTGGTGACCAAGTCACGCGTGAAAATGATTCCTCATGCTCCCTGAACCACTCTTTGACAATTCGAACTCAGTGAATCCTAGCATTCTTGTCCTGGAATATGCCCATGCCAACAGGGAAGAAAAAATCCATTGATGATGGATGGAGGTGTAACCTGGCCATTCAGTAGATTCAGGTACTCAGCTGACTTTACTCTATTGCTGCATAACGTTGCTGAGCTGTATATCATTTGCTGATATAAATTCAAATGGTGACTTTTTTTTGGCCGGGCAGTGTATTTAATATATATTTTAAATATTTAATTATATTTTCCAATCCAAATGTAAGTAAACTCCACAAACATAGATTCACTTTTAAAAATGTCCATTGCTCTTAGGGAAACAATGTTTCTCTCGGCATGTTGCCATCCACTGTACAGGAACTTAGGTTCAATTCAACTGCAGTACTCATGTTTGCCACAAGATGGTAGGATGGTAAAAAATATGATGTAAAAATGATTTTCATAGACCCAAGTACTGGAATTCTGCTTCCACATTACACACGATAATATGTCTGTTTTTTGAGGAGATGTTCCTTACGTTATAGACAGTAAGATTTAAGTTTTATAGGGTAACAAATGCTGGCGAGATGGGCTGTTTGTTTAGTACAATGAGAAATACATCAGTCATTGGCATATTAATGAAATGTGGCCGCTTGCTAAATTTTAAATATTCAGTTACAGGTGCACCCTATTTGAATCATGTATGATATAAAGTACTACTGTAGTCCTATATGTATCACACCATTTCTAACAAAGGAAATCCTCATATTGGCATTTCTAGACAGAATTTATAATCTGACAAGAGATTTGCTCAGTAACAGCAGTACGTCTAAATAGCCTGTAGATAATGATTCAAATGTGTTACGAAGTACAATGATATTATGAATAAGTGCTTATGAATAGCTGCTCTGAACAGCAGTTATTACTGCACATTTCCTGCTGGGTTTTGCACCATGACCAGAACCAATGTGCCCCGAATTTTAAACATTTCGTGATGGCCTTTAGTTAAATCGCTGTTTAGGCTGAATAAGGCGGCCTGAATGGTCAGTTAAACGGCATTATAGGGGCGAGCGCTTCGTCTGTTGTTTTAGGCTTATATGGTTTTAGGAGTGAGTATGAAAATTTCACCAATACGTGGAGATGGATCAATCTACCGTCACTGTTCGTTTCCGCCGGAAAACTGCTATAAAGAAACGACGAAGAGAAGAAATGAATTACCTGATAGGACAAACCTAAAACATGTTACCGACTTAATACTTAAAAAATTACAAAATACAATTTTTTTGTCGTCTGGACAAACTGCATTTTCAAACACATCACGTTATACACCTTATAAAATAAAACCTCGTCATGCTGTTCATTAGGACATCAGTTAAGTATACTGTAGCTTAACGTGCTTCAACCGTAGCTGTCTGGGTAAGACACTACTATAGACACAATTTATTCTTGAAACGAACTATAATTGCAGGTTTGTTTTGCATTAGGGGCACATTATGCACATCCATGTTTATCGTTTATAAAAATAGCAAATATACATCGTGTGCATTTACACCTGCCTTGTTTCGTGGCGACCTGGCGCCTCTGCATTTTCTAAAGCTGCTTCAGAGCTCAAGATTAACCCGAACATTCATTTATTGATAGGCCTGTGTTGACCATAGTGTAATACTGAGAGATATTTCGTCCTTAAAAACAGTTATTTAAAGGTATGAGTATTAGGGGGCATTAAAGATCGATCGTCTCCCTCGCGGGTAACTGCATGGAGACTAACTGCTGTTAAAGTCGATCCTGTGTAGTAATTCATTACCGAAGTAAACTTTTTATTTGGGTATAAGTTAAAGTAAACCTTGATGTTATGTTGTTTATTTCTCTTATAGTGTTACATGCGGGTGGTGCACGTATAACGTACACGAAAAGGCGAGCTTGTGCGGAATATAGGCCTAGTATGAATATGCAGTGGAAAAGACCTTTCCTCAATCCTTGAGTCAAAAAACCATATGTATTTTTTACTGTCCTAACTCGTAAATAATGAGGAAAAATGTATTTTAAAACACGTTAAAGTCTAGCATTAGGCTAATTTTATCGTATTTAAAAGTGGACAAGGCTCAGTGCAAGTTAATGTAGCTTAGTGATTAGCTGTGTTATGAACTTTGGTTTCAGTTGTTGCTGAACTAAACGTTAAGTTAATTTTCTCATTCATCTGCTGTCTTATTAAGGATACATCTGTCAGTCATCCAGCTGCTTACTTAAGACACTGGGGGTTGTTCTATGATTTCTGTTTAGCTGGGTTAATTCCAGCTATAAGCCATGATTGTCCAATAAGAGCTTAGGTAAGGAGCATTCCTATTGGAAAGTCATCATCGTCCAATAAGAGTTTAGGTAAGGAGCATTCCAATTGGACAAACTACATCATCGTCCAATAAGAGTTTATGCAAGGAACATTCCAATTGGACAAACTTCATCATCGTCCAATAAGAGTTTATGCAAGGAGCATTCCTATTGGACAGTCATCATCATCATCCAATGAGAGTTCAGGTAAGGAGCATACTTATTGGACAATCATCATCATCATCCAATGAGAGTTCAGGTAAGGAGCATACTTATTGGACAGTCATGTTAAGTTAACATAGCTAACTGAGAAATACTGTTTCGGGCCCTTGGGTAACATGGGGCAAAGGTGCAAACTCCACACCCACAATGTGATTCAAACCCCCAAACCCAGTGTGAGACATCAGTGTTGTCCATTAGTAATACATTTTTTTAAATTACAAATGCAACATATTGTTTGTTCCTTATTATCCCCCTGTATTATTAATAGGTACATGTTCTTGCGTCAACGTACCGGCCACATGGGTGCAGTATTAGCCATCGCTTGTGTTCACGGATGAAAAATGAGCAACAGTCGTCAAAAACCACTGGGTGTCGCTGCCAGAGTTTCAGAAAAATACTGAGGTTGCATCGAAGAACAATGTAATGCATTTGCACAATTTATGTTGCTGACAATTATTAATGCCTTGTTTCCTTTTCGGGTAGTTGTACATCTTTGGCCCAAATGTGTTTGGAATGCTGCTTATTGCCGTTGTCCATTTTCTCACATTACATAACATAAAGCATTGTTTTTCTGGCAGAGTCTACTGGCAACAGAATCAAAAAAGGGAGTATGGAGTCAGAATGAAGACATAGAGGGATGGGAAATATGTAAAAGGGTGCTGTAGGAGGGAATGAGATGCGGATGAGGTGATGGAGTGAGAGACGGAGAGGAAACTGCTAGGAGAAAGGGACGGAGGAGGAAAAACATGAGAGGGAGATGCAAGCGAGGAGGTTGACAGAGAGGAGATGGGAATAGAAACTGGGTGTGTACATACATTCTAGTATGTCTGTGGTATATCTGTCCTTGATGGGCTGGCAATGTTGTGAACCAGCCATAAGGCGAAGGCTGCATAGATTAAAGCAGGTCTGGTCTTCTCTATGTGCAGTTTATAGCAAGAATTCCAGTTTAGCCTTAAGTTGCCATGGTAACACTAACCAGTATTACTATTTAAGTGTAAATAAAAAGCTTTTTTTTTTTACTGGATACAAGCATACTAAGCAGTGTTTAGGTTTTTAGGCTCTATTGTATGGGTGCTAGGATTGTCAAATCGGTTAGAGTGACAGAAAGGCTGTATTTACACACTAGCTTGAATTACAAACCAAATTGTCCAAGCACCACTTCTGACCTGGTGTGGAGAACATGGCAGACTGGACTCCCATGAGGTCAGTGGGAAAAGCGAGAATTTCCAAGAAAGTTGCTCTTGCTGAAGGCATCACACGCAATCTGTGATTTCTAGCAGCAGACCGTGTTGTGTTCTATAAATTTATTCTTCGGGGACACACATATACACTCTGTAAAGATCCTCACACTCTTTCACTCTTTTTTGACCCCCCCCCCCCAAAAAAAAAAGAATGCAAATATTCTCAAAGGACACACCTCCTTTCCTCCCTCACTGCATCTCTTTTTTTTTCCTGAGGTGGGTGGGAGCATCCAGAGAACGCTCTCGGCTCAGGGCTTTTTTTTGTAAGACGGGCAGCGATGGCGTACCAGCCCTGTGTCCGGCGCTGTCCTGATGCTGCTGCACGCCGCCTGCAATGAGGCTCTGCGGTGACAGATCTCACAGCCGAATGGACGCTTGTACATCTCTGCATTTTGACGGCTGAGTCTGTGCTTTTTCTGAAGAGGCGTCGGAAAGCTCTTGGCGGTGAGGGGCGGGGGGGTTAACGCCTGAGAATAAAACGGAAATCTCCGGAGTATTCATACTTCTGTCCCGCTTCTTCTTCTTCTTCATCCTCATCGCGCTGCTCGAGGGCACGGTGTCACTTCACCTCTTCACACTCTCCCTCCTCTGCCTCCTTATCTATTTCTCCATCTACCTGCTCTACAATTTTTTCTTTTTGTGAGCACCATGATGATGGGGGGGGCAGAGGGGGGGGGACACTTTTGATTTTGCGTCTCTTTCCCTCATCATCCTCATCCCTGGACTCGCCTCTCTCTCTACTCCTCTCACTTTTAACCCCACCCCCCCCCCCCCCACTTTCCCACACCCCTTTCTAAATGCAGCCCATTTAAACTGAGACTTGCCTTTTTTTATTTTTAAACGCCCACCTCTCCATTGGTGTCACCCGCATCCTGGCTTTCACTCTCTGCTCTTCTCCCTCCATTCCCTGCCTCACTCATTCTGGGATCCTTTATTAGCCTTTTAGGTAGGCTCGTTCGCACTCTATTCTCCATCTGTCACTCCTGTGTGCGCTTCTGTGTGTGCGGCACATTTGCGCCAGTCGATCGCCGACGGGCTCTGAAGTATGGCTGAGAGAAGTTCTGGTTTGCCCAGCTCAGTCGGTCCATGTGTCGCCGTTTTCCATGATAAATTCCGCCCCTCCCTCCTATCGCTCTATCCAGCTTCCTCTCTGACATGCCACAAAGAACTACCTCTCATGCTGTGACTTTAAGAGCAGACACTTGTTCCTTTCTGTCTTGCCGGTGTTTTCATTAAAGTCCGCCCGCCGTGTGCCTCATTTCCTCCCCCCTCTCCATCTCTTTCTCTCTTTCTTTCAACCGTTCCCGCTCAGTCAGACCCTCCATCAAAGTCCCGGAGGCCTTCACTGCCGCGATCTCAGCATGACCAAAGTGCCATTTCAAAGGCTTTTCATATGACACAAGCCAGCCGGTCCTTCCAGGATGGCAGCCATGTTGTCATTCCATGCTCACTAACCTGTAATCTGCTTCTCGAGCTGCTCTCTTAGTATCTGCTGCAGCACCATTTCCCCCACTGTCTCTCTGTCTGTTCTCCTACTCTACTGGTCCGTCACCTGTGCCCTCCTCTCTCTCTCTCCCCCTCTCTCCCTCCCTTTCTCTCTCTCCCTCCCCTTCTCTCCCTCGCGCTCTCTCTCTCTCTCTCTCTCTCTTTCTTGCGCTCTCTCACTCTTCCTCTGACACACACGCACAAGCACTGAAATAGAATGGACTAAAACCCTCGCTGAATTTTTTTTACCTTTTTAAAGGATTTTTTTTCTTTTCTCCCCTCATACTTTCTCTCTGTCACCCCTTTTTCATCCCTTCATCTCAATACAGCCATTTCTTTCCTCCATCGACTTTAACCGGTTCATCCGTTGATTTGTTTTGTTTTATTTATTTTATTTATTTTTTCACATTAGATAATCATAAATAAGCATTGTGGTCTCCGCCTCCATGAAACTCCATTCATTTCACAGTTTCATTTGGGTTCATTTAAAGGGGGGAATGCTTTTGTGTTTGAGTAAGTGTTTTTAAAAAATCATTTTTAGCAATACGAGGATAGGAGGGTGGGGATTTTGCAGAAAATTTTAACTGGATTACCAGCCGACCAAAAACTTGTACCAGAATTAGTGTGTGTGAGGCAGAATTTTGGACGTAGCTGGATAAGTGCAGAAATTCATTCTGCCACCTCATAGTTTCTATGCTGATGTTTTGCCTCTTCTGCTAAGAATAAATGTTCCACCTCAGCTGTGTTTGAAGTTCGCCGGAGAGGTTTTATAGAGCTTCTGGTTTAATAACTGTGATTAAATGAGTTTTGGATTGTCTTTTTTTTTATTTGTATGTTTCATTTTTTGAGGAGTATATGTGTGACTGGGAAGGAATTCCTGTTTGAAACAGTCATTATCTTTACAATTCTGGACTGTATTTTTCTCTACTGGACTAAAAACTGATTTTAATACTTTTTTCTACTATTAATTTTAAATGGAATTTTCCCATCCAGGAATAAGGACCACGTTTTCAGTTTTTAGCATTACTATTGATACAAATATGATGTAATACTTTTCTCTTTTGAGACATCTGAAATGCAAGCTGTGCATGGAAGGGGTTAATTAGGTGAGTACCGATTCCCTCCTTCCTATACATCTGCTGTATGTAGTGTGTGTGTGTGTGTGTGTGTGTGTGTGTGTGTGTGTATGCGCGTGCTTGAGCGCTGTATGTGTGTGTTCATGGTGTAATGATCTTTTTATATATTGCACTCCACAGCATCACGGAGTGTGTTTCGTATGCAGATGTGTGTGTCTGTCTTTAATGGTTTAATGCTACCCTTAGCATTAGTGTGCAAGTACAGTAGTGCTGCGTTTTGTTTTTTTTTTTTTGTTTTTTTTGTGTGGGTCAGTATATTACTTTTGGTATATGTCAGGGTATGGCTGTGCGTGTGTGTGTGTGTGTGTGTGTGTGCCAGGGTGGGATTGAATGTAGGTGGGCTGTTGAATCACAGTCTCCTTTCTCTAAACACTTCCCCTTTTCTTCCCTGCTGACCGTTTTCATATCTCCCTGTTACTAAAAATGTGCCTGTCAGAGAGCTGGGCTCCAGATGCCTGTCTCTCCCTGTCTTTCATGCGCTTATGTAACCTGCATCTTCATATGTCATACTGAAGCGTCCTTCCCTTACGCTCTTCTCCCACACCTATTCCGGCTCTCCGTGCAGCTGTTGGATGCATTGTTAATTCAGTGTAATGTGTGTGTGTGTGTGTGTGTGTGTGTGTGTAAATGTCTGCTTTCAGGCTTCTGCCTTCCCTTCCGGCATTCTGCCTGTCACACTCTAGCCTGCGGAGCTCGACGCAAATCTCACCGTCGCCCCGCGATCTGCGTTCCCGGGAAGTGCTCGCGTGCGGCCCATAACCCCCCCCCACCCCCCGCCCCTTCACACTTCTGCTGTGGCTCAGTCGTCCAGTCTCAGCATGCTCGCCAATTAACCTAGCAGTCATTTTGGCAAGGCAGAGGATTGGGGGGTGGGTGGGCAATCGCTCCTCTGCTGTCGTTGCGGTCAAGGTTACGCTCGTGGTTTACTCAGGAGCTGCTTGGGATCCCTGCGATCCCCACCGTCATCCGGCCCGGTCCCTCATGTGTCCCCCAGGTCTGTGTGGCTTCAGATGACCTGTCGCCGTGTCCCATTTTCCAGCCGGCTGTGTGATGCGGTCATCTGACTAAATGCTTAAATTTGGGGGGGGTTGGGTGATGGAGCATCTCTTACATGCACCTCTTACCAAATCCGCCCACGTACGTTACCCCCGGCAGGGGGAAGGCGAGGGGCTCTGGAATTGGCTCAGGGGACAGTTGCCACTCTGCCTCGTTAGCGACTCGCTAAGCCTGCCAGCTCCGGAACAGACTGAGGAGTGGACACCTTCGGAGCGTGGAGCCATGGAAAACCCCAGTGGTTAATGGAATGGATCGGGATGCGGCGCTCAGGCGGCGAGAGTCCGCCGGTGTCCGCGGGGATGGAGTTAAAACGAGCCAAACGCCTTAAAGCAGAGACCTTACTGGGCAAGTTAGAGTCCACTGATGATGGACGAGCCTTCAGGTGTGAATGCCGCACGTGGAGCCAGAATTAAAGCGAATCCATCACTCATAATCAGCGTTTAATTAGACTGTCCAACGTGACGTGATTAATTAATTTCAGAGGTTAATTCTTACAGTGCTGTCGCGTTCCGCTGCCCCCTGAAGGGGTTGAATTGTCATAAGCGGTTTGCTGTTCTGTTAGTGAATCACGCGGACAGGCCGTGTGGAGATAGCAGCGATGCCGAGCGCTGCTAAGGGGGGGCGCTTAGACCACATGACTGCTCTTTGGAATTCTGGGTAGAACTCTGACCCTTTCAGTTAACATTCGCTCGAGTAAGTAGGTGGTATTGGATTTTATCTTTCTGATATAGCTATAAATTTAAAGGTGCCTCCATTCAGTGATTAAATCATCATAATCATCCTCTGTTATGGAACTTCTGGAAGAGTTACAGTGTATATCACACACACGGCCCCGCTGTGTATAGCATTAAGACATTGTGTGAAAAGGCTACTTTCGAGTCTTGAGGCCTAACATCTCAAAGATCAGTGTAAGGATCTGTGGAGTATAATGCCCTCCCTGTCTTCCCCCGCCAAAGCCGAACGTCATCCTTTCCTCTCCAGCTCTCATGCTGCACCTTCACAAATGTGAATTACGAACCGGAACCAAGCCCTCGTTCTCCGAAGATGCCGTTTATCTCCGTGGCTGACGGGACCGTATCGCAGTCTGATAATTCATTCTTGGAGGATAACGCTGACAGAGTGACAACCTCAGCACTTGTCATTCGGAAACTGTGGGCTGACCGTCATCCCCGTAACCTTCCTCCTCGCTGTGCCGTCTTTCTTGTGTTTTCCGCTGTGTGTCTTATGTGTGCCGTTTACCCCTGTTTGAAAACTTAATGTGTGTGTGTGTGATAGAAAAAGATCTTATCAATTTATAAAATATAGAAACCACAATCTGCTGCCTCGAGGCCAGTGTTCATTATTAATCTGCATTTTTAATTTATCACTTATTTACCTAGAGTGCTGTCTTTTCCAGTAGGATCTAGATCAGTCCCACCACTTGCTCATACCATTTTAGAGACGGGACCCTATAAACAGATGTGGATGTGTGTGTAATTAACGTTACTAGAAGTTAATCACACCACCACTGAACTAGTTTTGGATAATTAGAGCGAGCAGGAGAGGGACTTTTGTACATAAATCTGGGTAGAATACATAATTTATCACATTGCCTGGCTGGATCAAAATTATTCTCACACAGCCTTGATCTCCTCCGTCTCTTCCAAGAAAAGGGGGGGGGGGGGCAGGGAAAGACAGAAAGAGGTGGACGCCCACTTTGGGACAGAGAGGAGGAAAATAAGTGCCCGGGTTTTTGTTTTTTTTTCGGTTCATAAGAGCTTGCGACTACGATAATGCATCATTCTCGATGTTAATCGGCGAAGCAAACAGGCAGCGTCTGTGCAGGACGACCATTTCGAACAGCATTTCTGTAAAGTGTCAGTTTGACTCAGTCTGAGTCACGCCGGACTCTTGATAGAAGCGTGATTTGAGTTTGCCGACCTTTTTCATATCAACTTTTTTTTTTTTTTAATATTCATTTAATGTTATGCGCTGGATGATGAGTAATCCCAACTGTTGTTTCCTACAGACTGCCGCCGTGAAGCACCAAGCCGACCGACGCGACAGATTCGGCGGCGATGAGATAAAACGGCGAGGAGGGGACGCAGGACAGCAGAAGAAAGAGAAAACAGCCTGTCCGTTCCACCCGCTTCTTTGGACCTTCCGGAAACTTCCCCCATACGTCAGTTTCCTTCAGCTGCTGTGAGTTTGGTTACAAGGGAGGAGCTAAGAATCTTGAATCCCCGCTGAGAAAAGATTTGAGGAGTGATGACTGAAAAGGAACAACCCAAATCATTGTCTGTCCTCCATGTCCTGTCCACAGTTACATATTTTCAGTGACTCATAAGTAAATCACTACTCACAGATATTAATACTCAGTCTGATGTCCATGTTCTTTGACCTTTCACTGTTATTTTTTACCTTGCACTTACATTTAAGAAATACATGAACCAGAATGGCAAACCAACTGTGTGATTAACTGTCTTCTCCTTTTCACACACGTGACACTCCGCAGTTTGTGCAGTTCAGCCCCCTCACTCTTCTTTTCTCTCCTTGCTATTGTCTCGTCTCCAGCCGTTATCAGTTCACCCTCCCTCTGTCTGGGGCTATGAGAGGGAGAGCGGAGTTCCTGGTCACTCCATCATGCCAGTTCTGAGAAGCAGGGATGAGATCCGGGCTGGCAGTTCACAAGGTGAGGCAGTCAGAGGCAATGTGTGCCCCCCCGCCCCAAACATCCCTGCCCCTCTAATTTCCTCTGACACTACTCTTGAATGTGCCTCCGTATCCATGTGTGCCCTTAGACCCTGGAAAGAGGGGATGACTCTTTGCACTTGCGGTTGGGGATATCGCTGTCCTCCCAGAGTTCCCTGGGATTGTGCAGTCCCGGCTTCCCTGTTTAGCAGGTCGCCGATGGATCGATGGACAGCATGGCCGTGTGGGGGACTGGAGAAGGTGTCAAGGCCCAGTCTGTATCGAGTATCGGGCTCATTTGCATGGCTTTACAAATATCGACTAATCAGTTAAAGCAGTGTTTCCCAATCCGGGCCTCGGGGACCCACAGACAGTCCATGTTTTTGCTCCCTCCCACCTCCGGGAGCTGGAAGGGAGCAAAAATGTGGGTCGTCTTGCAAGGAGCTGGGAGGGAGCAAAACCATGGACTGCCTGTGGGTCCCCGAGGCCCGGATTGAGAGACACTGAGCTAAAGGATTTCTTGAGCAGGGTTGTTCTTCATCTGTGGGCGTTTCCGAACCAGTAAGATGGCGGGGCAGACAGGACAGCCCCTGACTGGATGCGTATCCCGTGTCTTTATCTCGCGTCATAGATTATTTCGGCACCTTTGGTGAAAATCGGTCATGTGACGCTCGAAGACATAACGCCCACCACTGATGGGCCTCCCCGCCAGCCGGTTCTCATTCTTGTTGGTTGATAATTTCCTGTTTTTCCCCCTGGTGCTCACTGAAGCTACTGTTACACCCCCTCGCTGTTTTAATTCTACAGTCAGTTGGCCAAGCAGAGATTTTTAAGTGGCAAAGCAGAGGCACTGTATGGGGTCGCGGAATAAATACCCCCATTAGTTCCTCTAATGCTTCATTGCCGTTTCTGTCCTCATTCCTGTCATGGCCTCCAGGAGGAGTATGACTTACACCACCAGGAAACCATTTGCTGTTTCAAATACCGGGGATATCCTGAAGATTAGTCCATCCGCCACCCGTATCTGTTTGAAATATTCAAGGTTTATTTCTGACTTTGTCAAGATGGAGGCGGATTTCTGTTCCATGCCGGCTTTCCCGAAGGTGACAGCAGAAGGGCTTGATTTCGGGGGCCCTCAGCTTCTTGGCCACCTTGCCCGTCCCTGAGCTGTCCCGCCCAGCGGGGGCGGGGGCTCGGGTGGTGTTTGTGACTCTCTGATGTTCGGGAAGAGCGCGATTGAGGAGTAGCAACATGGCTGGGAGCTTGAGTCAGCTTGAGATGGAGACAAAGACTGAGAGAAGGAGGGCAGGTCGCCCATATGTGTGGGACGAAGGAACAGGCTGTGCGGTGATGCGTTTGAGGCAGAATGGCGTGAACGTGTCATTTAAAGGGAAACGCCATATAAGTCAAATAATTCTTCGTCGTATTCCCCAGTGGTCAAGGTTAGTGCCAAATAACGGCATGTCGTGGTGAAAAATGACATTCTGCCATTCTGTCCTTTGAGTCTTCAGCCTAGGATCTCGCTCCGAGAGTACAGCACCAGCTGTCTGTCCGTGAATCAGCCTGTGCGCCAGACACTCAAATTGTCGTTAACCAACGGCAGATTAAAGAGTGAAACTGTAGATTTTTAAAGCCATTTCTCATAAAAACACAGCAGCAGCAGCAACGGTCACAGAGATGACAGATCAACATGACCCCGCTGCGATTCGACTACTTCGATCTCCCATATGTTTAAGTCGTCAAGTCCTTTGTTCATGTCCTTGGTAACGTTGGAAATGCCACAAATGTGGATTTGATTGTATTGTAATGGAATCGATGTCATCAGTTTAACTGGATCTCGCGGTAACATTTAATGACATGGAGGCTGAACACCTGCAAATAGGGACAATTAATTGATTTGGTTTGTTTGCGCTTTGAGGGAAAGACGCTGCCTTATGGGGGATTAGTTTGCTGTCAAAAGTGGCAATGCAGCTACTTAAAGACTTTTCTTTCTGGAGCAAAACATTTGGAACAGCAAAATGGCTCTGAAATATAGAAGCGGCCAAATCAGCTGCATATTAAACGGGAAGTTTTGGTATAGAAAATGGATGGATGGCTGCATGGATGGATATACTTGTCAGTAGTACATTTAATTTCCTAACTGAAAATAAACTATATGCAGTATAGGCCACATATATGGGTGTAAACAGTAGTTACGCTGTGACAAAGCTTTTCTTGTACATTTTCTCATTTTTTATTTTTTTTTTTAAGGTAGGGCAGAGAAATTATTCACCTTTTTTGTGCCTTAAGCTGGTGTTTCTCAAATCATATCTCTACCGGGATCTGGGAGGGAGCAAAACCGTGGACCGTCTGGGGGTCCCCGTGACCCGGATTGAGAGCCACTGCCTTAAGCGTGGAGGAGCAGGGGGGCACTGGGGTGTGTGTCCGAGTTCGGCCCAGACTGGAATCCGGCCCGGCGGGGACCCTGCCTGAAGTGTCAAGAGCTGGGGGTGTGCTGGACCTGAAGACATTGCGGGCCTTCAGCTGGCCCTAACTAGGAACAGCTTGCTTATTAATTAACAATGACCGGAGAGGGGCAAAAGGGGGCTGTTAAAGACAGTGGTAAGGTGAGTGGGGGGGGGGGGCGATGGTTCCCGGGGGGGCTGGAGGGGGCAGGCAACAGCAACAGCCCAAGAACTCTCCCCCTAGGCAAATGAGACAATTAAGATAAGTCCGTCCACAGCCCCCAATGCACGGCTTCATCTGTGAATCAGCTCTGCCTTAACTACAAGGATCAGCGTTGCGACAATGAAGCAGAAATCCAAAGTAACGACGCTGTGAATCCTTGTGGAAACGGCAGGGTTGCGCTGGCAGAAGCAGGCCAGCGACCTGAGCTCTCGAACCCGGCGCCCGTGACTCGGCTCCCGCATTAAAGCTGCCCGTCACCCAGTGATTGATTTGGCTTTTTGGAGAAATTATGGCTCATGAAGCAGTGCGAAGCTGATTTGCCAGCAGCTCCACTGGGCTGTGGCAGGTGGACGGCGGTTTCACTGCAGCCGGTGTATGTGTGCCCCCCCCCCCCCCCTGACAGTGAACTCTGTGCATCCTGTTCAGCAGTCACTCGTCACCTGCGGAAAAGCGCTATAGACAGAATGCGAAGGGCAGGCAATCGATTGAGCCATTTCCGTGTTTATGTGTGTGGTGCGTGTGTGCGTATGAGTGGGAACATATATCTGAGCGTTTGGATTTATATGATTGTTCCTGTCTATGTTTTATCTGTAATTTACATGTAAATGTCATGACGAATGAATGTTTATGTCAGGCACGGAGGTGACTCTGCTCATCATGTAAGCGTGTGTTAAATATCAGAGCTGGAGAATGCCCTATGCACTTTTATAATGGCGAAAAATCAATGAGGTAGAATGATAGAGGGAGAGATGCTGGAGGGAGAGGAAAGGCCACATTGCTTTTACACGTGGAAAATGGAAGACGACAATAAAGAAATATAATGAACTACCTACAGAGGTGATGCAGGCCTGTAGTTCAATTCAATTTATTTTTATATAGCGCCTTTCGCAACAGAGTTGCCCCAAGGTGCTTTACACGGGTAAGAGAGAATAACTCAAAATTGTCGTCAGAGCATTTCTCTGTCCTTTGACTCCTTTTCCTCCTCTTTGCTGCTCCCCTTCCATGAGCCTGTAACCTCCCCCCATCTTCTGTGGGACCGCTTTCCACCACGATCCCCTTCTGTATCATTCCCTCCCTCCCCGCTCTCTATTTCCCTTTCCCTCTCTTGCTGACTTTTCGCTGCCTCTTTAATTAAAATCGTCCAGCACCGGCGGGGCCTCGGCGTAGCTGTGATTTAAACAGGAGAGTGACACACGGTCGACGTCGCCGTCAGGCGCAAAGCGCGTCACGGTGGCCATGAAGAGGCACCAGCACATCAGCTTTTCTCGCAGCATGCAGGGGGGGATGTACGTGCGCCATTTACAGTGCGGGATGTACGTGCGCCATTTACAGTGCGGGATGTACGTGCGCCATTTACAGTGCGGGATGTACGTGCGCCATTTACAGTGCGGGATGTACGTGCGTCATTTACAGTGCGGGATATACGTGCGCCATTTACAATGCGGGATGTACGTGCGCCATTTCCCGATTCTTCTCATGGGGGGCCAGGCAGCTACACTTTTGTGTGTTTTTTTTTTTTCCTCAAATTCGGTCTTCGGGCGGGTAGCTGAGAGTACCAGCAATGGCTGAAGCTCACGGAGGCCGTCGGCATGATGGTATAGTCCGTTTCACGAGCATACAGGCACTTTTAGAGAGGAATCTGCCCAAGAGTTCGGTAGTCAGTCCAGATAAAGGAACTAGCATCTGCTCAAGATCATGACAAAACAGATGTAACCAGGGGCGGGGCTTCAGGGGCACCAGCCCTAGCTGAAAAATGATTGGCCCCCGTGTTGGCCCCGCCTCATCACTCACCGATTCAAAACATTCCATTGGCTAATGATATGGTTGGACCCTCTGTATGAATTATGGCCGCATCATAAAATGATCCTAAAATTTCTCCTTAGCGTTATGAAAGTTATAAGCCGTGTTATTCTTTCCTGAGGTAGAAGGTCATATTATGAGAGCAATAACAGTAACACTGCCAGCATAATTATAATTATGATAATACTGCTGCTACTAATAATGATAACAACAATTATAATTGTATTGTGTGTAAAACAATCAGCGGTTTGGCCTAACCCTCTATATGTCATGCGGGTCGCGAGGGAAGGTCTCGGTTGCGAGCTCCCGAAATCGCTCAGGCGACGGCCACCGCATAAGTTAGGTTAGAGCTGGTGATCCGTCTGCATCATCACCGAAATCCACACCGGTGTTGCCATTCACCTGTTAGCGAACTATGTGCATTCAGTTCAGCACTCGGAAAAGCGCTATAGACAGAATACACAGGGCGGGCCTGTCGGCTGAGCTTTCTGCTGCGACATTAAACACGGCCACAGATGGCGCCGGGGCCTCCACCCTAAACGGGCTTAGAGCGTGTGCCGCAGTGAAGCGCTGCTTCTGGGTGGAGCTTTCTAGTGAAGAACACAGCAGAAGGAGAAGCGCACAGCCAGTAAGGTCAGGCGTGTCGCTGGAAGGAATGGACATTAATTCTGCTGATGGCGCCCGGGGTCATGGGGCTGGCGAGCTCGTCAGACACGTGCTCCGGAAAAACCGAATGACATGTCCTACACGGCACCACGCGTGCCTTGGGGTGGGGGCCGCCATCGCGTTCAGGTCCTGCTGCCAGGAGCCAGAGTGTATGCGCAAAGACACGGCAGTCCTGCCACACCGACTGGATGTGGTTCGCAGAGACCGCAGAGGAAGTGCTCATGAGCGCCCCCTGCCTTTAAATATGGGTGGAGTATAGCTTATCGAAGAAATGGAGAATTAAATATGACCAGCGAATAAAACACAATAATTTATTTGGCATTTAGATGAACAAAGCCTGATGGCCTTTGTGTAAATATGGCTGTTCACTTATGAATAAGGAGCACTCCTTTTCAAATGGATACTGAGCTACTAATATACCAAGACGAGTCCTTTTCCTCTCTGCAGTGTAGTAACCTCAGAATCATTTGCACTTTCAAAAAATGTAGTTTCTGGTTTGCTGTGACATTCAGGTTATTGTATTTCAGTGGATGGAGCATCATAACAATTTCGGAATTTTTACAAGAGTTTCAATTCACTGATTTTATGTTATTCGATTATCTCCATCACAGATTTTGTTGAGTTTTTACCCACTGTGTACCTCTGCTGCAGCATAGAGAGGAGTAAACCCTCATCCGTCTGTGAGGGAATAAACCCTCATCCGTCTGTGAGGGAAACACAGACGCTGCAGAAGTTGGCATCTTATCCGCCCGCTTTCTAATGTTTGCTGCTGGGAGCAGCACGGACAGCAGCGCTGATGGCCCTGTCCTTGTGATTAGCTATCAGCCAAGGAGGTCGGAGTTCGCGGTAAATTCCCGCTTGCGTCCTGGCGACTACTTCCTGTCCATACTCCGGGAGCCCGTGCACTGCCTCTCGCGCTGAAATGTACCCGTTAATCCCAGGCTGGCCGAGCCAGAGTCCTAAAAATAACAGTTTGGAATGAGATGGACCGAACGGGAGAGATTAGCGCGGTGCTAATCTGCGAAAAGCTGTCAATAAAACACATTTCGTGCGATTAGAGGAAGGCTGTTCACGAGCGGTCATTTTGGTTTCTTTGTCATGTCTTGGCTCGTCAAGCTCGGTCTCCGTATATGAATGGAGTGGCATGTGTCCAGGCCCTAATGGGACCAAACGAATGACCTTTTTAGACAGTATTGGATATGAACCAGTTATCACAAGGCGAGACAGTGATTGAATATGTTGTCTTTTTTGGCAAAAATAAAAGAGGAAGGTGAAGAAGAGTAAATGAATTCTGAGCTGAATGAATTCTGTGAGCGTTGTCTGGGCCGGAGCAGGAAGTGTTTGGGATGTGGCGTGTGGCCTGGAGGGGCTGTGCAGTTAACGACGGCGTGTAGAGTGACAGCATGAAGAATGCTGAATAGATCCTGCTTCCTTGTTTAAGCTACCGCACCTACACTCATTCTGGACCCCAGAGTTTACTTCCTACTCCCCCCCCCCCCCCCCGAGCTCAGATGGCATAACTATGGGGCGGCTTCTCTGTAACATCCCTCTACCACCAAGGCCACCCCCCCGGCTTGTCTTTCGGTCACCCTGCCGTGGCGGATTCAATGTACGCTACTTATGCTTACCTGTCTGGGGTGGTGCAGTGGCACGGTGGCACGGTGGTTGGCACTGTTGCCTCAGGCCCCTGGGACCAGGGTTCAAGTCTCTGCCAGGGTTCCATGTGTGTGTGGTTTCCATGGTCTCCCCCTGTCGTCGTGGGGTTTCCTCCGGGTTCTCCAGTTTCCCGCCACAGTCCAAGAACATGCTGAGGTTAATTAATTACTAAATTGCCCATAGGTGTGAGTGTGTCCTGTGATGGGTTGGCGCCCATCCTGGGTTATTCCCGCAGGCTCCAAACCCCTGTCACCCTACATAGTCGCTACAGAAAAGGAATGGATGGATATTTACATTTCAGGCTTTCACCATGAAATGTTCTCCTGGGTGCTTGGCTGGTACTTACACCGTCTTAAAAAAAGGCAGAGAGGTAAAGGACTCTGTGATGTAATTATCCCTGCCGCTTGGCCCTGGTTTTGCGTCCTCCCTGCGGCCTCTAAGGGCAGCGAGCATCCCGGAGAGATCGCTGGCTTTGTGGGACGGCCACCGTCGCGAGCTCCGCGCATAATCCATTCACTTCAGAAGCTGGTATTCGCATGGGGGGGGGGGGGGGGGGGCGATTCGCCGGCGACGCCGGGATTGAAGCGTCTTGCGATGAGCATCTTTTAGCGCACACCCCCTCCTGTACTCTATCTTACACGAGGACTTTGAATGCTGCATGAAAACGCTTATAAGATTGTAACCCCCATCCCCGGGTAAGTTCGGGTTGTGAATCAGACGTGCCGGTATGCCGAGCGACCAGCTGCCACTCCTTACCTGTCCGGCGTTTCGCTGAGGCAGCGTCTCCGCTGCTAGCTGAGCACCTATATTTCCTGCTCCTTTCCATCCTTCGGTATTATTTGGCCCGTTTGAGGACAGTCACACTTGTCCAGCCCTCTGAGGAGAGCCACACTGCTCCTGTCTGCTTTGCTTGTCTGTGTATCCCTGATTCCTCACAATGAAGCTGCTCAGGCTGAACTTCCCTGTTGTTTGCCCCAGGCCAGACTCTGCTGCTAAGGGGGTCCATTCCGGTTGCCAGGGAGCTCACGGGCGTGTGAAACGGATCTGGCCACGGTCGCCACATCCCGCCCCCCCAAGGCAGGTTAGGAGAGGCTCTCCCCTCCCCGTACGCGTGCCAGTGGTGGGAGGGCGCCGTACGTGCCCAGTTAACGGCTCTGCTAAGAGAAGCCGGTCCCGCGTTCCCCATGTGTGGTGCTCACTGGCGCCCTCCAGTGGGTGGGCGGATGAGCGGGTGAGACATCCAGATTTGTTTGTGTCGGGGAACGCTGGTGCGTGAGGGGTACCAGCGAGTATCTCTGTGTCCATCATCACTGTTACACTGAGAGGGCCTATTTTAACGGTTGCTATGGAAACTGAGTGCTGTTGGAGAAGTACAGATTCAAATGGAGCATCTCTCTCCATCTCTCTCTGTCTCTCTCCATCTCTCTCTTGCCCTGTACCTCCCTTCTTTCCTCAGCCCTCTTCCTGCTGCTCCATCTATCTGTTGCTGATCTTCTCTTACGTCTTTCTCTTATTCTCCCTCCCTGTCTTTAATTCCCCCTCTTCCCTGAATCCGAATCTCCATCTTGGTTCCGCTTTCCATCCTCTTCCTTCTACCCCTTCGTTACAGCCCCCCCCCCCTTGGACTTACACTCCCACCTCATTTTCCACCCTTAGGAAGAGTGTGCAGTTAACAATTAACACAGGGACCTGTAATTAACCCTGACGAACTTCTAGCAATTAGTTATCTTAAAGAAGCCCTTCTGCTCTCTCCAACCCCCATGTTTCTGTCCCTATCTATTCTCTCTCTCTTTCCGTCTTTCTCACTCCATCATGCGGTGTGTTTATTGTGCGTTTCTATGTTGTCATCTCTATCCCCCCTTTTCCCCGCTGCGTTACATGTTGGGAACCCTGCCGGAAACACACATAGACATATATGCACATGTACATACACATACACACACAAAACATGCCTGTCAGAACACAAGCTGTGCGTACTCTTTCGCTCCCACTTTCTTTCGTTCACTCCCCCTCTTCCCTCCCCCTCTTCCTGCATCACTGTTAATGGAAAGGTCTATAAATAATAGTTAGAGATTTGTGGTCATTCAGAGAGAGGGAGAAAGAGTGCAGCAGAGCGGAGTTGGGTGTGCAGGCAGGGTCAGACAGTCTATCAGTCAGTCCCTGAATCTGTCCGTCTGTCAGTCTGATAGTCAGTTAATCAATCTCAGAGCTGCTCCGAGTCGCCCTGTCAGTGCATCACTCAGCCCATGGGTCTGTCCCTTAGAGAGTCGATAAAAATCCCTTTTTCCCCCCATCTCCCATCATATATCCTCTGTTCTTATTCATCCTCTCCCCTCCATCTCCTTTACCTCCTTTCTCTCATTTGTTGTCGCATCATCTGTGCTTTTTCCGGCTTCCCGTCATTTGCGTGTTTATGCGAATGCTGTCAGTCTGTCTGTCTGCCTGTCGATTTGCCCATCAGTGTGCCTGTCTGTCTGCTTGTCAGTTTTCCTGTCCATCATACTGTCCACTTCTCTTTCATACTGCCCATCAGCCTGTCTCTTAGTCTGTATGCCAGTCTGCCCATCCATTTATCTGCCAGTCAGTTTGTCTGTCTGCAGTTCTGTCCATCAGTCTGTCTGTCAATCCGTCTATCAGTCTCTTTGTCTGCCTGTTGGTTTGCCTGTCTGTCAATCTGTCCATCAGTCTCTCTGATTGCCTGTCAGTTTGCCTGTCTGTCATGCTGTCCATCTGTCTGTCTGCCTGTCAGTTTGCCTGTCTGTCATGCTGTCCATCTGTCTGTCTGCCTGTCAGTTTGCCTGTCTGTCATGCTGTCCATCTGTCTGTCTGCCTGTCAGTTTGCCTGTCTGTCATGCTGTCCATCTGTCTGTCTGCCTGTCAGTTTGCCTGTCTGTCATGCTGTCCATCTGTCTGTCTGCCTGTCAGTTTGCCTGTCTGTCATGCTGTCCATCTGTCTGTCTGCCCGTCAGGTCGCCTGTCTATCACCTCGCCCTGCAGTGGCCCAGTTTCTCCGGCTCTGTTATGTGCCAACATGTGTGATGGAGGCGCTGCTGTGTCTGCTGTGGTTAATTAGCGCCGATCACACAGCTCCTTCTGCACTAACTTTCCTTCTGTTCCCTGTGCCCAGGGATTACGTCTCCACTCCTCCGTCATGCCTGCGTGCCACGGTCGTCCGTCCTCTGCCTCCCAGGACCGTCGTGTCTTTCCCAGGGGCTCCCCGCATCTCTCCCCACATTTCTTCCTCCTCTTCCTGTACGTCCTGTCACTGGCCACCCCAGGCACGTGTCGGCGGGACAAGGGCGGACCCGGCGGACAGGAGAGGGGCGGCCCGCACTACATCCCTGTGGCACCGCCCCCCCCACCGCCCAACAAGCTGGCGCAGGGCCAAAGCATTGCTGTGGTGCTGGTGGGCAACTCCAGCGAACTGGCGCTGGCTGAGGGCCGCGAGAAGGACGATTTCCAGCACATGCCACTGCCGCCCAACGTGGAGCTGGTCACCATGAATGAGACGGACCCCAAGAGTATCATCACGCGCATCTGCGATCTGATGACCAAGCACTGGCTACAGGGTGTGGTGTTCGGTGACGATACCGACCAGGAGGCCATCGCCCAGATCCTGGACTTCATCTCGGCCCAGACGCACATCCCCATCCTGGGCATCCGTGGCGGCTCATCCATGATCATGGCGGCCAAGGTAGGCCAGCTCCGTGAGGGGTCGATTGAGGGGCCAGCGGGCGTGGAGACGACTGGAGGACATTGGATGAAGTTGCAGACTGAATTGCCGAGAGAGGGACGAGTGACAGGGGTGGGGGGGGGGGGGTGATGAGTAGGAGGCACAGAGCAGTGACTCGGAAACTTGTCCTCAGTGTCATGTCGTGGCGGAGAGAGCTGGCTGAGTGACGGGGGGCCACCTTTTCATCCTGCCTCTGCAAACAAAACTGCGAGACCAAACAACTTTCCGTACCACAGAGTGCCCCTACTGGCTGAAACATGCATTCACACCTGCACTCACATACTCAGAGTGTCCCTACTGGCTTAAACACACACACACACACACACACACACACACACATGCACATATCCACGTACACTTGGTGCGTAATTACTGATCATTTCTGATGGCTTTCAGGTTGAGGGTTTATAACTCATATGGACTCTGCTAGCCTTTAGCCCAGTCATCCTGGGTAGCAAAGAACAGCCAAAGCCGAGGCCGGATATGCAAAGTTCACTCCCATTTGCATCTACGAACAGAGTGCTGACATGGGGGGGGGGGGGTGGCGTCAGACTGGGGTCACAAGCAAAACGGTACATTGCCTCCACTTTGACTGAGGTAGTTAACGGCCTGGAATAATTTGACGGAATTAACTCGGTATGCATCACGTCTGCTGCTGCCGGATGCCAGATCCAGGCGGGATCACGGAGACGCTCCGCATTCTTCATTTAACCGATTACCTGCACCGCCACGCAAGTAACACCAGAGCGAGACCATAACTGGGTAATGTGCTGATGGGGTTCTGGTAATGGTAAACAAATGGGAGGTGAGGGAGACGCAGCGTGGAGGGGAGGAGGACGAGGAGGAGGTTGTGCAGGAGGAGCGACACACTCCTCAGTCACTCGTCTAGTTGTTATTACCCCCCACCCCCACCCTACCCCGACTCGAGGCCAAGTACTCCTGGCGTGGTTGGCATGGCAACAGCTCGCACATCTACACACGTAGAACCTGGGTGTATGGGGGGTGGGGGGGGTTCCTCATTCTCCCACCGATGGAGAGGGATAAATGGACTGACTGGGAGTGAAGAAGGAAGAAGCTGACCGCAACTTGGAGGGGAGGCAGTGATGGATCAGGGAGGAAGAGAGAGAGGAGGAGACAGGAAGTGTGGAGGAATTCGAGCGTGATGGCAAGAGCAGAGATAGACAAATGGGGCCAGAAAGGTGGTGCAGGCGGCACAGGTGAGGCTCAGATTAATTAGGGGGAGATGGAGACGGAGATGGAGGAGCAGGAGAGCGACACACTCCTTTAATCTGGTGGCTGGGGGGGGGGTTGTGCTGCTGTGCTGTGAGAGGCCTGCTGGGGGGAACGTGATTTCGATTTATTCTGTAAAACGCTGAAGGGCACTGGAAGCGCGTGCCTGTGGGGGGTGGCTGTGCTGGGGCATGATGGGAAGTGTGTGTGGCATAATTTTTTGAGGCCACTGAATATTTATCTATTTCGCCAGCACTTTTATCCAACTCACTGTACAATTCAGAAAGCAGTTTCAGCCACTTCCCTCGGGTTATGGGTCTTGCTCAGAGACCCAGCACCGAAATCACTCTGCCGACCTGGGGATTTGAACCGACAACCTTCCGATCACAGGTGTGGAGTCCTGACCCTCTGAGCTGCACAGTGTCCCTTAGCATATATGTGCGGTGTTTTGTGTTTCTCTGTGCGCAGTGTGTTTCGGCACCTGATCGCCCATGACAGCGAGCAGATCTGCATGTGCTCCCCTGTGCACCAGGCACTGGGTTTTGTGTTTGTTTGTTTTAATCCCACCACTCAATGATGTCAGTGGAAGGGCGCAACAAAACTCAAGAGGCAGTTTAACGCTCAGGAGTGCCCCGCCGTTTCCATGTTGGACCCCCACGCAGCCCCTGCACCGCGTTCACGGCGTAACGCAACACTTCATCAGTCCAGAACTGCCCGCCCCTCAGAGGTGTGACTGAGGTGATTAATTTATTCCTGGAGCGATTTCGTGGCAGTCAGGAATGAGATGTACCGGACCTGAATGCTGACGGATGTGACCTGTGTCTGGCACATATTCCCATTTGGTGGTGGGGGGGGGGGGGGGTAATGAAACGGTTTGGCTGGGGCCAGCCCTGCTACGAGTTCAATTCAGAGGGGAGCTGTTTTTCGGGGTCACCTCGCCTGAGGCAGGGATGGGGGGTCGTTTTGGCTAGCTGTCACCGTTGGCAACGCCCAGTCAGCGGGGTTTTAATCAGCCCAGCTGATCCTGTCCATCTGTAAATGCGATCCATCACCGGCCGGCTTGTTTTGCGGCGGCGGTTAATGAGGTCTAGCACCGTTCCGCTGTGATACTCTCCTGCTCTCTGAAAAACACGTGCGGTTGGGCAGGCCCCCTCAAGACGCCCAGCCTCTCTCATTCCGCTGTCACGCGCTGCTTCTCCTCACTCACCGACCCCTGTGTTATAATATTCCCTTTCTGTTTTTTTGCCTTCCCTCTATCAATACTCTCTCTCGTTCTGTCCTGATTTCGAGATGTGGCTGTCCAGCTAGCATGCTTTTAAGAAAGAGAGAGAGCCCTAAATATGTGTGTCCTATTTTTCCTGCCTCTTTTCGTCCATTTCAAACATGAATGTTAAGACTTACTTATAACTTTTCTCACTTCGTAGGACGTGTTTTGTGAACAATCTGTAGACAGCGTGTCCTGTGCCCCGTAGACAGCGTGTCCTGTGCCCCGTAGACAGCGTGTCCTGTGCCCCGGAGACAGCGTGTCCTGTGCCCCGTAGACAGCGTGTCCTGTGCTCTGTAGACAGCGTGTCCTGTGCCCCGTAGACAGCGTGTCCTGTGCCCCGTAGACAGCGTGTCCTGTGCTCCGTAGACATCATGTCCTGTGCCCCGTAGACAGCGTGTCCTGTGCCCCGTAGACAGCGTGTCCTGTGCTCCGTAGACAGCGTGTCCTGTGCCCCGTAGACAGCGTGTCCTGTGCTCCGTAGACATCATGTCCTGTGCCCTGTAGACACCGTGTCCTGTGCCCCGTAGACAGCGTGTCCTGTGCCCCGTAGACAGCGTGTCCTGTGCCCCGTAGACAGCATTGCCTGTGCCCTGTAGACAGCATGTCCTGTACCCTGTAGACAGCATGTCCTGTGCCCTGAAGACAGTGTGTACTATGCCTTATAGACAGCGTGTCCTATACCCTGTAGACAGTGTGTCCTGTGCCTCATAGACAGCGTGTCCTGTGCCCTATTGCCAGGATAGCTTATGTTCTGTAGATGGATTATCCAGTATCCTTTAAACGGGATGCTTTGTGCTCTATGGATGGGATGTCTTGTGCCCTGTAGACAGGATGTCCTTTGCCCTGTAGACAGGATGTTCTGCGCTCTGTAGATCAGATGCCATGTGCCTCTGTAACAGACCATACATGTGATCCATTGGGTTATTTGTGGAGAAATGTTTTATCAGGGACAATCATAAGCACAGGCAATTTTCACGGCTTTAAAGAGCGTTTTATTGGCAGTACCACCCTAACTCCTGACTGCCGCAGAAGCACCACCAAGCGTTCTGGTTTACAGTGTTCAGAATGGCCAGTTGGACATGTAATCGGAAGGCTTTTTATTCATCATTGGGTTTTCACTGATTTTGCACTGACCAGGCTACTGTGGGGAGGTGCCTGATTCCTTCTATAATTTATGTATTTGTCTTGTCTGTGGTTAAAAGCTAGCAGCACTAATTGGAGGATTTAATTGCATATTGATAATGTATGGTACTGTCTGTGGGCGCTTTACTCTTGATGGAATGGAGCTGCCCATGGCTGGCTCAGGGAGACTGTACTCCTATTTAGGGAGTATGACTCACTTGGGCCCGGATGGCCGTGGGTACAGACTGAACCCCACCGCACTGTTTGCCCTACTGCCCTATCAATCTTGGCTCTCCTTTTAATTTTCATTTATTCCTTTTTCTTTCTTTCTCTGAGGCCTGTGTGACAGCAGAATGCCAGTCCGTTTCAGGCCCTTCTTCCTGTGAAGTTCTGATGCACAGTATGGTTACTGCCCCCCTGCCCCCCCCCCACACACACACAGAAGTCCCACGTGATATAAACATTCAGCATGACTCTATCAGGGCTGATAGCCCCACTCATACCCCACTTACTCATCAGTCTCCTTCTTCCTCCTCTATCTCTTTCATCTTTCACCCCCCTTTTCTTTTCATTTCCATCACTTTCTCATTATGCCCCCCCCCCCCCCCCGGTCCTTCTTTTTTTGTTTTCTTTCTCTGGCTCTGTCACTTTGTTCCGGCTGCTGTGCTGCTTCTCCTTCTCCATCCCCTTACACCCACGTTTGCCCTTCGCTCGTCCTGCCTACCCCACCCCCCGCCTCTGGCCTTCCCCTGTGATGCAGTAAGTGCTGAGTACTGCGTGTTGTAAAGTCTGGACCAGAGATCACAGGCTTCGTATTCCCTGGAGGGCGGCTGAGTGGCAGGGGGGGGGGGGGTGCATAAAGACAAAGAGGGAATGGGTGATTGTGAGACAAGTGACACCCGGTCAGTTGGGATGTCGACTTCGTGTTAGATTGACACGTGCAGCGACAAATGCACACGCAGTGTCACGTGAGCTGCATTTGCGCGGCATGTTAAATGCAGTGAACTGGCCGCACACGTCGCGGCGTCCCAATGTCCTTGGGCCCTTGGCGGGCGGCCGCAGCCTCCACTGTCTGGCGCCCCATCGCCTGAGCCACCCTCTGGCAGGTCCAGCAGGTCCTTTCTGGTTAAGATCACGGAGCCGTGATGGAGACCCTAAGGAGAAGCAGCGGGTCACGACCCCCTGTCACATCTCCATGTCGATTGACCCACCTCCCCCCCCCCGCCAAACCTTGCTCCAATGGCTGCCTGGCGATAGCACCATGGAAGTGACTCTTCTCATTTATCACGATGGGGGCGTGACATCAGGCGGGGGGTGGGGTGGGGGCACTGCTCATCCCGCTCTACCTGCATACGTGGCGTGACGTGGCGCAGTTCCGGAGACGCGCGGTTCCAATCCGCCTGCGGCTGCCTCACCGCCATGTGTCTGTGTGTGCTTGTGCGCGCTAGTGTCTGCGTACAGGGCCAACGGTGGGTGAGTAGATATTTTCGTTCGCACTAATGGCATCTTTAACGAGACCGTTTCGATGGAAACCATGTTGCCATGGAGACATAGCCTGTCTCTTTGAATTAGAAATATTCCTCCATCTCTCCCTTTTTCTCTCTCTCTCGCTCTCTCTCTCTTTGTCTACCCAGCTGAAGATACAGCTGTTGTCAGTCAAGAGGTGTACAGATAAAAAAAGGGGGGGGGGGGGGCAAAGGGGTTCAAGAGAGTCCAAGGAATGATTTTTGGAGCTTGGGTGTCACATGACCTTTTGATAGAGCGGGAGAAAGATGTCAGAAGGAACAAGGTAATAAGGTAGTGTGTGTGTGTGTGTGTGTGTGTGTGTGTGTGTGTTTGTGTGTGTGTGTGTGTGTGTGTGTGTGTTTGTGTGTGTGTTTGTGTGTGTGTGTGTGTGTGTGTGTGTGTTTGTGTGTGTGTGTGTGTGTGTGTGTGTGTGTGATTGTTTGCATAGATCACATTTGAGGACCAAATTGTCCCCAAAGTGTAGTAAAACCTGAAATTTCCCTACTTTTGGGGACATCTTTTGAGGTCCCCATTTGGATGACCTCAGTTTTATAAAAAATCTGTGAATGCAGTCAAAAAAGTAAAAAGTCTTGTATTTGTGTTTCTTACTTATGGTTAAGGTTAGGGATGGATAGAGGTTAAGGGTGTCGTGATTGGGATTAGGGTTTTTCCCATTGAAATCAATGGACGGTTCCCATTTAGATAGGAAGATCAACTTGTGTGTGTGTGTGTGTGTGTGTGTGTGTGTGTGTGTGTGAGACAGAGAGCGAGAGATTGATTATGTTCCTCTAAGTGCTTCTGGCAGCCTTGAGACCGTGTCGTACCCCCATCTAGCCGATCTGAATGAACATAGCAGAGAGTGATGGGGATGCTTCACCGCATGGATGGGGGCGCAGGTGAGACATGGAGGCAAATCACGTGATGGATTTTGGGGGAGAGGGACTGAGATGGCAGGGAGAGAGGGACCGAGATGGCAGGGAGAGAGGTGGCAGGGAGAGAGGGGCCGAGATGGCAGGGAGAGAGGGACCGAGATGGCAGGGAGAGAGGGACCGAGATGGCAGGGAGAGAGGGACCGAGATGGCAGGGAGAGAGGGACTGAGATGGCAGGGAGAGAGGTGGCAGGGAGAGAGGGACCGAGATGGCAGGGAGAGAGGGACCGAGATGGCAGGGAGAGAGGGACTGAGATGGCAGGGAGGGAGGGACCGAGATGGCAGGGAGAGAGTGACTGAGATGGCAGGGAGAGAGGGACCGAGATGGCAGGGAGAGAGGGACTGAGAAGAAGGGAGAGGTGAGGACGAGAGAGGCAGAGATAAGCAGGGGCAGGAGTGACAAGGCCACGACCTTTTCATCTGCTGGTGTCAATCATAGTTAAATCACCTTCCCCTCCCTCCCTTTATTTTAGGACCCAGTGGTTTGCTAAGGGAACAGGAGTGGTAAAACACACACACACGCTCACTCATACACACGTATCTATAGGTACGTATCTATACTTGTCTTAGTATCTTTGTGGGGACTATGCATTCATGTCTAATCCCTAATCCCAACTATGACAACCCACACACACATACACACACACACACAGGCCTACCTTCACGTACACACAGGCCTACCTTCACGTACACACAGGCCTACCTTCACGTACACACAGGTCTACCTTCACACACACACAGGCCTACCTTCACATACACACAGGCCTACCTTCACGTACACACAGGCCTACCTTCACGTACACACAGGCCTACCTTCACGTACACACAGGCCTACCTTCACACACACACAGGCCTACCTTCACGTACACACAGGCCTACCTTCATATCAGGGTTGTCTGGCCCATATATCAGACTGGTGTGTGTCCACGATGAAGGTATCAGTATGTCCCAAAGTGAATAATCAATGTTAATTAACTCCCGCTGACATACAAGATAATAGCCTTAAGAGTGAAATGGTTTTGCCACCCCCCCCCCCACCCCCACCACACCCCGCAAGTCATTTTGCCTAAATACTGGCACATCAAACAGGCAGACGCACTGTTAATCACTTATTAATTATGATTAGATATTGGCTGTAGGGGGACGGTGGCTGGGAACTGAATCCACTGACCCACGCCCCCCACCTGACATCATCACACCCGAATGGGCCCCCCCGAGCACGCCACTGGCATGGCCGCTGCAGGGCTGACGTTGCTCTGGTGGTGTCTCCCCAGGGCACCGCCCTTCAGAGTGAATTAACATACATTGGGGGCGTCCATGCTGTTCTGCTGCTGCGTTAGTGCGCGTCTGCAGCAGAGCGATGCCTCACCTGCGGTGGCGCGTGGAGACGGAGCATCCCTGCCGCTTGTGTGAGGCCATGCAAGTGTAGTGGAGGCAGGCATGCAAATCTCTGGTGTCAGTTTGTGTTTGTATGTCTGTGGCGTCAGTTTGTGTCTGTTTGTGGTATCAGTTTGTGTGTTTGCCTGTGGTATCAATTTACATGCGTGTGTCTGTAGTATCTATTTGCGTCTGTGGTGTCAGTTTCAGATGTTAGTATGTGGTGTATCAGTCTGTGTCTGTGGTATCGGTTTGTGTATGTTGTTCATCTCTGCTATCAGAGTGTTCCTGGTAATTTTAGGAATTGCTGTAAAATTGATACTCTTCAGTAGATAACCAACAGGGGCCAGGGAAGGTGTTCGAGATGGAAACTGAGACGGGGGGGGGGCGAGTAAGGAGAATGTGTATGAGGAAGGGCAGCCCCAGGAATCAAAAACGTCAGTTGAGGGAGAGTCGTTAAGTTTTAAAGGGCTTCTCTGGGGTGCAACCATCTCGCTGTAAAGCTCAGTGTTAATCAGAGTGTGAGAGCGGCGTGAGGGATTTATGTTTTATCCGGTAACAGATTTCAGCGCACAGCTCTTAACAGCTGGTGTCTGTTAAAAAAAAAAAAAAAAAAAAGCCCACCTGAATCCGTAGCACTCAGGCAGCCCACGGACCAGCGTTTCTCTCAGTGACACGGGCCGGAAGCATGGCAATGGACGCCAAGGGCTGCACTGAGTCACAGTGTGAGTCGAGTGGTGCCGGAGAGTGTCCGCACACCCCAGCTGCAGCGGGTCACGGGTTGGACGGGGTGGGTGGGTTAGAAATGTCTGTCCTGCCTTCTGTGTCTACATTTTTCCCAGCTTCTGCCAACAAAATCCCCTTTTTTTCGTTCATGGAGGCGATAAGGATCCTATGAAAGCTTTACTTTGGACATCTGCGGTCTCTTTAGTTGTGAATTTGCTTCTCTCTGTCAACCCTGACAAATGGCGAGCGGGATCCTTTAGCTCAGAAGAGCCTGGCGCTGTCTGGTGCTGTATGACACAGAGAGCCGGGGAAAAGGGGGTCCCTCCCGGCATGTAGGTGCCACGAGTCACACTGCCAGGCAAATGGGTCAGTCTTGGGTGAGGAAGCTGCAGGATGCATCTACAGTTACATTCATTTAGCAGATGCTTATGTCCAAAGTGAAGCAGATACAGCTTCAAAGAGCATACAACTGTCAAGGAGGCAACTGTGCCAAGCTTCCAGTGAGTGACCAGTGAGAATTGGAGCGCGAGTTGAACTAGAGATTGTTAGAACCCAGCATTAGAAAAACTAGTCAAATTCATACACCATGAGGACGAGTTGGTAAAAGAGCATCCAGTGTTGCCAAGGAACCATGAGCCAAGGACAGCTGGTGAAGGTCAGTAAGTGGGAGAGTTGATTGAGTTAATCCTAGAAAAGGTGGTTCTTGAGACAGTTCTTGGAGGTTGAGAGGGACTCTTGACGTGGATGGTTGGCCCATTCTTCCATCGAGGAACCGCACATGAGATATATCTAGAGTTATTATTATATGATGAAGGGAACACTAGGTAGAGTTGACTTGCTCACTGACGAGATTGAGATGGGATGCAGGTCTGTTTAGTGTAGGTAGGGGCTGTTCCATTAACAACTCTGAAAGCAAGGACCTCGGACTTGAACTTGATGCAAATGCCTAAAGGAAGCCGATGAAAAGAGATGGAGAGGTGTAACATGAGAGCATTTCGGCTGATTGAATACATGCTGCTGCATTTTCAATCATCCGTGGTGGTTTCACAGCACATGCTGGCAGCCCTGTTGGTAAAGTGTTACAGTAGTCCAGTCGAGAGATGGAAAGTACAGTACCTGGACTAGGTGCTGAGCTGCATATTCTGATAAATAAGGTCTAAGCTTTCTGATATTATACAGAGTGAATCTGTGACCAGGAGATAGCTGCTATGTGATCAGTAAGGATAGTTGGTCATTTATCATTATCCCTAGGTTCCTGGCAGACCTTGATGGAGACAGTGTCGGATCCAAGTTATGCAGTGTTGTCATGGTGATTGGTAGGCTTGGCAGGGTAGAAAAGAAGCTCTATCTTTGAAAGATTCAGATGGAGATGGGGATTCCTCATCAGGGCTGTGATGTCAGCAAGGCGTGTGGATACCTGAGGGAAGAATAGGCAGAGCTGGTTGTCATCCACAGAGTAGTGTTAGGAGAAGAAGTGTGATTGTGAAGTGGAGGGGGCCGAGACTGGCAGCCCTGTAAATTGGGGTCCTGTGTTGAATGGGGATACTAACTGTTTTGTGTGCAAACACAAGAAGAATGTGGATGGGGGTCAGATTAGTGGGTTGTGGAGCACAGATGGGGGCTTGGTTTATGGTTCCTTTTTGATAACTGTGAAGTTCCTGTTCCTGTGTAATGACAGTGTGGGTTTCCCATTGCTGTGTGATGACTGTGTGAGTTTCCCGTTCCTGTGTGATGACTGTGTAGGTTTCCTGTTTCAATGTGATGCCTGTGAGTTCATTGTTCCTGTGTGATGACTGTGTGGGTTTCCCATTCTTGTGTGATGACTGTGTGGGTTTCCCGTTCTTTTGTGATGACTGTGTGGGTCTCCTGTTCCTGTGTAGTGACTGTGTGGGTTTGCCGTTCCTGTGTGATGACTGTGTGGGTTTCCTATTCCTGTGTAATTATTGTGTGGGTTTGCATCCTTGTGGGACGAATGAGTGATGAATGAAACTACATAAATGAAACCAGCTCGGTGTGATGAGTGGCGGCTGATGCATGATCCCATCGCAGGTATAATAACCCCACACCCTCCCCATTTTCATCCTTCTAAATTAGCTTTATTGCCACCTAAATTACTGACGACCCAGGCAGGGTGTAACATGGTGGCATGAGGAGAGGTCGCAGGATTCTAGTGCTTTCTGAAGCAGCTGGACTCTTGGTGGTAACAGCAATTAGAGTATAAAACAACAACGGTTTAGCAAGGAGACCCCTTCACCTGGTTTGTGGCTGGGGGCAGTCATGCCGGGAGTGGGAGAAAAGTCCCGCACTCACTAAAAAAGCCATCACCTGCTTTATGATCTGCTCATGATAATCAAGTTAGGGGCTAAATTGACCAAATATTTTAATTACGGACCAGGATTTTAAATTCATCTTTTAAATGTGAAATAAGGTCACTGCTAATTAGATGATGACCTGACAAATGTGTGAACTAATTAAGTCTGTGTGTGTTTGATTAAAGGTTAGTTTTTTCTTCATGGCACTTAAAAATGAGGCAGGAAGTAGAAGCAGGAAATAGACAGATGGATAAATAGATAGATGGTTTTCTTGTGTTCACTTGTTGGTGTTTTATTGTGCTCCGTTGAGTGATGACTGACATGTTTGATGTTTCACAAATTGGTTTCTAAATTTGTATCTCATTGTGTCTTTATTGCACCCATTTGTGTTTGTATGTGTGCGTCAATATCGCATGTATGTGTGTTGTGTCCTGCTGCCACTCCCCTTTCCCCGCCCCTAACACTCCCCCCTCGCTGGCAGCACAGCGCCCTCCTTCTGACCTGTATGCGGGTTCCAGATGAGCCTGCTTGGCACGGGAAATGTGCGCAATGCCAAAATGTTTCTGAAATCGCTTACATTCCCATGTGTGGAAGAAGCAGGGAGCGTGTTTCAGGGGACGAACCGGCACTCAGTAAATTAAAACACAAACAGCACGAACCTCACACGAACACGGGAGGATAAGAGTCGATCCTTCGTGTGCATCAGAGACGCATGCAGCCTTTCCGCGTTTATGTTTTTGAGGTCATCACTGAAATCATGGCCCTCTTCTTTGGTCCACACAGCCCTATGTGACAGGACCCCTGACATCAGAACTGATGCTGCATTCCATTTGCCTCGGGATCCGATTTTCGAATTCCGAGATTACATCACATCCGCTAAAAACTCGGGAAAACCGAGTCGGATGCGTTCCATTTGCCACAGAAGTAGCAATACCATGGATCCATATGAAAAAGCAAGATTTTTTGCTTAGCCGGACAACTTGTCGGATTTACGGTACCTCAGTTTAAATGGCCTTTATCTTCGTCCATTTACAATTAGCCCGAACTACGTTAATCCGACAAATAATCCGACTAATCATGAAATCTAATTCAAGCCCGGTTAATTTGTAGCCATTGTTAGCAATATCACTTGATAACACATTACGCGCGGTGCTTGACGTATAAAACTCCGTAGCAACACGTCCACAGATAAGTTGGACGGTATAGTGTGTGCGACCGATTTAATGAGCCACAAATGAGAAGTAGTGCTTAAACAGGTTAAAACTTTCCCTTCTGTTGATAAAGGACGCAGCCATCTTGGATTCTGAACTCGGGATCTTCTGCGTTATCCGAGATATTTCTCGGATCTCCGAGAAACGGGAGCGCATATGTCGTCACTTCCGGCTTCAAAACTCGGAATCCGACCCGGGATCCGAGTTCCGAGGGCAACTGGAATGCAGCATAAGCTGCAGTCACTGGACCAGCTCTCAGCTGCGGTTCCTGCCTTTCCTTTCTGATGCCTCTTTCACACTTCTCTGGGTTTGGGTCGCACGGAGCACTGCGCCATCCATGTGCGCCATCCATGCGCCGTCACTCTGATAAGGGGTCACAGCAGCTTAAAAAAAAGCTTCTAGAATATTTCCAGGATGCGGGTGGCTCTCATACACGAGAGCCCGCCACTCCCGATCGATGGCGCCGGTCCTCGGGACACCCGGGCGCCCTGGCAAGGGATTACAGGGACGGGAATTGGACACAGGGCTTCAGCGGTGCTGCTGTTTGTGTTTTAATTAGATAATGGAGATGTCGAGCTCACAAAGTGACCGGGCCGAGCAGAACACCTCAGCGCTGCTCCTTTTAGGGGGGGACGGTGGGGGGGGGGCAGACCTGGGAATTCAATTATATTTGTGTCCTGGCAGTAATTTCAGTAGAATAAATAGGCCAGGGACAGGGAGTGGAGTGCCATGAGAGGCAGTGGCAGGGAGAAGAACTCCAGGTGGACCAGGGGTCAAAGGGGCGGGCGAGGAGGTTAAGGGGGAGAAATGAGGGCATCGTGAGAGAGAGGAAGTGAGACTCTACAGGCTGTGAAGGCCAGAGCTAATGTGCTAATGTGCATTAATGTTTCACACTAACCTGTGCCACTCCCCCGCCCATGCCATTTAATTGGTATCTCCCAGTCTCATTAATGCAGAAACAAGGTAACAGGTCGACCCAACCCTGTCCCCAGTGGGGAAGATCTTTGATGTCGAACGAGGCACATTGTCCTAAGCCAAAGACATTCTGGTCCTCTCCCTGACTGTCAGAAGCGCAGTCTGATACACCAATAGACTAATTCTCACCCGAAATAAACTCGAAGCTCCTGTGCAGGTGCAGGTTTGCCAGGGTGTGCAGACTCCGCCCCCCCCCCCCCCCCCCCCCACCGCTTCCCACGTCCAGTCCGAGCGGGCGGGGCTCACATCGCTAACCCGAACGTTCCTGTCTTGTCTTCTTTCCCTTTTCCATCTCAGGATGACAACTCCATGTTCTTCCAGTTCGGTCCGTCCATCGAGCAGCAGGCGTCTGTCATGTTGAACATTATGGAGGAGTACGACTGGTACATTTTTTCAATCGTCACCACCTACTATCCTGGCAATAAAGACTTTGTGAACAAGGTAACCCCTTTACCAACTGCTCAGAACCGGCCGCTCTCAACACATATGTGTGTGTGTGTGTGTGTGTGTGTGTGTGGGGGGGGGGGTCCAGGTATACCAAATGTTTTTTTTTTTTAACCTCATGACTGCACTCTTGTATTTTCTTTAGTTACTTATGGTTATGGTTAGGGTTGGGTTAGGGGTTAAGGTTGTCATAGTTACCATTAACATTTTTCCCATAGAAATGAATGTAGAGTCCTGGCAAAGATATCATTACAGGTCTGTGTGTGTGTGTGTGTGTGTGTTGTCGTCCTTTCCCTCCTGCCTCAGAGAGCCCCTCAGTCCCCATGAGATAGGGCCTCCTATGAAGCCCATGAGATAGGGCCTCCTATGAAGCCCATGAGAATAGGGCCTCCTATGAAGCCCATGAGAATAGGGCCTCCTATGAAGCCCATGAGAATAGGGCCTCCTATGAAGCCCATGAGATAGGGCATCCTATGAAGCCCATGAGATAGGGCATCCTATGAAGCTCTTCCCCTGGGCCGCTCAGTGCAGGCGGCTGGTTGTGTTCCCCAGCACGCCTCCCCGCTCCTGCTTTTGAAGCGTGCCGACCTGCGGGGTTTCCGGGCCGCGGCTGGTCCCCACTGCTGCCGGCGTGACGTAGAGTGGGCTCCTTTGGGCCGGTGCTCAAACAGCTGCTCCCCCCCTCCCCCACAGATCCGCAGCACCATCGACAACAGCTTCGTGGGCTGGGAGCTGGAGGAGGTGCTGCTGCTGGACATGTCAGTGGACGACGGCGACTCCAAGATCCAGAACCAGCTGAAGAAGCTGCAGAGCCCAGTCATCCTGCTCTACTGCACCAAGGAGGAGGCAACCACCATCTTTGGGGTCGCCCACTCTGTGGGCCTCACGGGATATGGCTACACCTGGATCGTGCCGTCGCTGGTAGCCGGGGATGCCGACAACGTGCCCACGGAGCTCCCTACGGGTACACCAGGGTCCCGGGGAGGGTGACCTGGCAGATACTTTATGGTCTCCTGCGTGGCTGAATGTGGAATTCAAAGACTCGCTTTCTTTGTCCCCCATAAATGCGGGATTGTGGTTCGATCTGGTTGGTGGAAGAGTTGACTCTGGCGGGGAGGGGGTTTCTGGCTATTAAAAAGGATCTGGGTTCAGGAACATAATGTATCATGGCTGGGGGGGGGGCGGGGGGGTTGTGGGGGAGTATTGTGATGAGTGTGAGCTGGGGGCGGAGCAGAGGTCCCGCTTCCGTGCTGTAGTGCGACACAGCAGTCAGATTTACAGCTTTCGAGCCTCTAGGTAATTCTCCTGATTCATCTCTTGAATTACATAAAGCAGCTGTGCACCAGCGTGGCCCCCCCCTCCTTCTCCCCCCTCCCCCCTCCATGTTTTATCACGCTGTGAGACGCAGAACCGCAGAGCAAATCCATCTGGGTGTCGGCCACTCGCATCTCCCATCCCGCCTGGTAATAATGGCGGAGTTCTTATTTCCTTGCTTAGTGGATGAATTGTGTTCAGAGCAAAGGTGCTGTCGCCCTCCGACTCTCCGCTGGCAACCTTTCCGTTCACATTCCTTTGTCGTGCGGAATCCTTTCACATTCCGTTCACATTCCTTTGTCGTTGTACCAAACAGACTACAGTGCATGATGGGAGAAGACTCCATACCCGTGAAATGTGGCGTCTTGCAGAGACTGCCCGCCCCCACAGCTGGTGTAGACAAGGTGGCCAGTCACATGACGCCTGTCACGTGACACCTCTTACATGATGACGTTTTCCAGCTCGTAGTGGTCTCTGCTTGTTACGGTGTCTTAGTTCTGCATTTCAAATTTCAAAGCTCAGATGGGATGTGTATGTAGTTCTGATAGAACCCTCGCTATTTTAAGGGTTTGGGCTGGGAGTTTTAGTGCCGCGGAGGACGTACATCTGATGCTGTCGGTTCTGCCGACAGCGCTCTCATTCTCGCTTTCTGACCAAGTTCCTTCCCCAAACTGCGGGTGGGGTGGGTGGGGGGGGGGGGTCCTGTGTTATCTAAGCTGTTATTTTGTCTGTGCTGCTATTCAATCCATGTCTAACATCAACTGTATAACATCACTTCTCCCTCTGACTCCGTCTCACCCCAGGTCTGATCTCTGTGTCATACGATGAGTGGGACTACACCCTGGAGGCCCGGGTTCGTGACGGGGTGGCTGTCATCGCCATGGCGACCTCCACCATGATGCTCGACAGGGGACCACACACCCTTCTGAAGTCTGAGTGCCACGGAGCCCCGGACAAGAAGGGAACTGGCAACCCTAACGAAGTGCTCAGGTGATGCGATTGCGTCGCGTTTCCCAGGCAACCCTAGTGAGACAAAAAAAGCTACTGATGCCGGTGATGTGCCACGATGCGCAGCGTTTTAACCATCCTGTCGCCATTGGAGACGGAGGACATCGCCACTGTGCACCTGACTGGCATATTTGGTTTTCTGAGCCTGAGCTGTATTGGTATGAAAGCCACTGTCTCCTAGGAAGACTGAAGTTCCATTCATGGACGTTCATCTAAAAGCCCGTCCCTTTCATGGCATCTTTTCTAGGTCCTTACTGTAATGATGCCTCGTGTGAGTCGTAGGAGCCTTTGTGGGCCTCCCACCTTGACCATTCCCTGCAGTTCCACCCGGTACTGGAAGGGAGGGGCTAAACAGCCACATTGCTGGGCTGTACTTTTCAACTAATTTCAGCCTGTGTTTCTTCGCCTGTTTCTGTACGTTTTGCTTTGCTTTCCTTGTATTTGATTCCGTTTCTGTCATTTAGGTGTCATGTTTCTTAGGTTAATGCAACCGATTCTTAATTAAATTCATGCATTTATGCACTGGACCTCTTACACCGTGCCCTCCAATTAAACACGTTTGCAGTCTCAGGAAGGCAATTAAGTGCAGTTTAGCACTTAATGTGATTAGCCTCCTGTTTCGTAGCCTTATCACGCTAACCTTTACGTTTTTCTTATTGGCCCGTGTAAAAGCATATTCTTGAAGTGAACCAACAAATAAACAAGAATATACGGATGTAGGAAAACAGCAGTCAAATAAGAATTTTATTGTCGTGATTTTTAAATAAATTTTTAAACATATATATAAAAACATAATGTGCTTTCAGAATAGCAGTATCTGTTTTCAGGCCGTCATGACTGACCTGTTAGGAACATAAAATACTGTCTAGCTACTTTGTCTTAATTTGGACCTTTGTCGCCCGTAAACACTCCCCCCAAACAGCAGACGTAAGCGGTACTGTGCGTGTCCAGGTGTAAAATAAATTTCCTAAGGCAGTGAGTAATCACTGTTAAAGGCAGTAAGCGGACTGTCATCGTTGAAGGTGCCCGCAGATGCCTCTGTTCTGGACCCTAACCCCCTTCTCGTCTTAGATTCGTTATTAACGGTGCCACATCTATCACTCCCAGTCCTCACTCATGCTTAGATGTTCCTACAGAGCAGCACAAACAGCCCACAGGTCCCAGGCCCCTAATAACCACCCCCCCACCCCCCCATCAGTTTCCACACCCCTCCCCCCCTTTGGCCACTTCCCATCGTCTTGCAGTGTTTCCATTAACACAGTTAACTGCCCTGTTCTCACCTCCGTCTTTCAGCTTAACACGGTGTCTGGTAGATGCCAGCGTCCGGCTTGCAAACGTACAAGTCCCCCCCCCCCCCCTCGCCTCCTCCCACGCCCCCCCGCCGCCTCCGCTGCGCGTTCCCGAGTAGCGAGACAGTGCAGGCGACGAGTATCTCATTTCCACGGATGCTGGGCACAAACACTCCCCCTATTACCACCTTTGACTAATTGCATCTGAGTTTAATTTATTTCTAATTAATATTGTTGCTCGTCTTTTGAAAACATCCAGTCAATATTTTATGCGGCTATGTGTGTGTGCAAACGTGTGTGGATGTGCGCGTTAATGTCCCATACTTATTCACGCTTTATTTCGTTATTTGCCAAATACCGGGAGGGAACAGGTAGTTACACGCCTATTTAGCTTGTCCGTGTGGGAACGTGTATGAGAGCGGAAAACCGTAGCAGGATGCAGCCGTATGCTTCTTTAGACATAAAAGTACAGTTGAACAGAGAGGGAGCAGCAACCACAGTTTAAAAAAAAGGTCTACCTTTTTCTTCCTGCTGCTCTCTCTGTGAGGTTAGAGTTACCATGGCAACACAGCAGCCCGTTTGGATATCGCAGTGGTTGTGGGTACCATGGCAACACGCGTGTAGTGCTCCGTACTTAGCGAAGGTCGGCGGCTGTAGGTACAGTACTGGCACACGTAAGTGATGCCGCAGGCACTTCAAGTAAAAACGTCCAAGATGTTCACCTGTAATCACAGCTTCGCCACATCCTGTTGCCCTGGCAACAGCTGTCCATGGTGCTCCTCTTTTGTAAACGGCAGCCCGTTTTTTGGTAGAATGTTCCACGTTGCAGGGGCTGTAACGAAGCACACGCTTGTGGACTGCTACTGTACGGGAAGCACTGAGGTCCGTCAGCGGGAGGGGCTGTGGGTAGTGTGACGTGAATCCGTCAGCATGGAGTCCTCAGCTGAATTATACTGTGCTGTTTTACAGTGAGCCATATGGGGGGGGGGCACAGTACACCTGACCCCTTTAAGCAAGGAGCATGCACTTGCCGGCTTAATTTCCTTATTTATTTGTATGTTGTATGCATGTTTTTGAAGTAGAGTGTTGCTATGGAAACAGTTTCCCACAGAGACAGAGGAGGAGACAGCGGGGGGGGGGGGAGCAGATGACAGGAACGCTCACAGAATGCTCATGTAGTGTCTGGCATCAAGCGCGGGATCAGCACGTCATGTACGCGGTAAGCGAGCCGTACGGACGTGCCGTTTCTAACGCTGGCTCTCTTCGGCTGCCTTGTTCAGGTACCTCATGAACGTGACATTCGAGGGCCGTAACCTGTCCTTCAGCGAGGATGGGTACCAGATGCACCCCAAGCTGGTTATTATCCTGCTGGACAAGGAGAGGCAGTGGACCAGAGTAAGCCCCACCCTGCCCCGCCCCATCCCGCAGCACCTCTGGCCTCACTGTTTATCTCTCCTCACTCCCTCGATCTGTATTCCATCCTGCGACCAGAGAGCAAGGTGACTTCACACCCAGGGCCGGCCTCATCTTTAATTCCAGATTGGCTCCCTTTGGGTTCTAATGAGCCCAATGATCTCTCTGTACTCCTTTGAAGAGCTGCAAAATGTCCGGGTTGCCCGATTCTCTTGTAGACAATGCTAGCTGCACCCCCCCCCCCCATGAATCTGGCAGCCCTGCTCCCCCATTTCATATCCCTGATGTACTGCAGGGTCCAGACTCAGCCGCCGAATTGACGTTTCCTCGCTGGGCCACGTCTCGCTCTGATGTCTTTTCGGCTTCCCCGCTCCCCTCCCTCTGGCGGCCCCCTCCCTCTGGCGGCCCCCTCCCTCTGGCGGCCCCCTCCCTCTGGCGGCCCCCTCCCTGTTTTCTCCGCCCAGGCCACGATTCGTCATGCAGTTTTGATGACTCGCAGGCAGTCGCACGGAGAATCAGCTCCGACGTGATTTTCTGTAGTTATTGTGTTGGTATCATATAGAGGTGGAAAGTTCAAGTCCAGAAAGTACAAATTCAGACCAAGATTTTGTTCCAATCAACCAGTACTCTGTAAATGTGACTCTGTACTCAACTGGTTGGTTGAAACACAATCTGGGTCTGAAATTGTACTTTCTGAACCTGAGTTTTCCACCTCTGGTTATCACCATTGTCTAAGGAGGCTTGATTACAGGCAGGAAGTTACTGTGGAGTTGTTTACATATCAATAAAATGAACATTTGATGATGCAGATCACAGTGAGATCTGATCTGAAGTCACAAATAAAGGACAGACACCGAGGACAGAAAAGGGTCTTTCCCTCCTTCTGCTCTTTCCTTCCTCTGCTCCTCACCCCTATCCTTCCCTGTCCATATCCCAGGTCGGGAAGTGGGAGAATGGATCGCTGAGCATGAAGTACCACGTGTGGCCTCGCTTTGAGCTGTACTCGGATGCCGAGGAGCGCCAGGATGACCACCTGTCCATCGTCACGCTGGAGGAGGCGCCCTTCGTCATCGTGGAGGATGTGGACCCGCTGAGTGGCACCTGCATGAGGAACACGGTGCCCTGCAGGAAACAGCTCAAATTCCAGTGAGAGTATATCCCGGTCCTGCCCTCCTCTGTATGCAGCTCTGTCCCTCCCACAGCCACACCCTCCTCCATCAGCCCCGCCCTGTATGCAGCTCTGTCCCTCCCACAGCCACACCCTCCTCCATCAGCCCCGCCCTGTATGCAGCTCTGTCCCTCTCACAGCCACACCCTCCTCCATCAGCCCCGCCCTGTATGCAGCTCTGTCCCTCCCACAGCCACACCCTCCTCCATCAGCCCCGCCCTGTACGCAGCTCTGTCCCTCCCACAGCCACACCCTCCTCCCTCAGCCCTACCCTGTATGCAGCTCTGTCCCTCTCACAGCCACACCCTCCATCAGCCCCGCCCTGTATGCAGCTCTGTCCCTCCCACAGCCACACCCTCCTCCATCAGCCCCGCCCTCTATGCAGCTCTGTCCCTCCCACAGCCACACCCTCCTCCCTCAGCCCCGCCCTGTATGCAGCTCTGTCCCTCCCACAGCCACACCCTCTTCCATCAGCCCCGCCCTGTATGCAGCTCTGTCCCTCCCACAGCCACACCCTCCTCCATCAGCCCCAAACTGTATGCAGCTCTGTCCCTCCCACAGCCACACCCTCCTCCATCAGCCCCAAACTGTATGCAGCTCTGTCCCTCCCACAGCCACACCCTCCTCCATCAGCCCCGCCCTGTATGCAGCTCTGTCCCTCCCACAGCAACACCCTCCTCCATCAGCCCCAAACTGTATGCAGCTCTGTCCCTCCCACAGCCACACCCTCCTCCATCAGCCCCGCCCTGTATGCACCTCTTTCCCTCTCACAGACACACCCTCCTCCATCAGCCCCGCCCTGTATGCAGCTCTGTCCCTCCCACAGCCACACCCTCCTCCATCAGCCCCGCCCTGTATGCAGCTCTGTCCCTCCCACAGCCACACCCTCCTCCCTCAGCCATGCCCAGTCCTTCCCTCCATCTATAGCTACGCCCTCTTCTGATTTTCTCTGCTGCACCCCCAGACAACCAGTCCTCCATATTGTCATGATATGCCTTAGTATTAAAGTTATTTTGTTTGCCCCCCACATGACTGCTGAAAGCTTTGTTTCATCACCACATCCCCTCTCCTTCCCTCTTTGGCATCGCCCTCTCCTTCCTCCTCCCTTGCCCCTGTCCCCTTTCCATGTCCCCCTTTCCATGTCCCCCTTTCCATGTCCCCTTTCCATGTCCCCCTTTCCATCCCCTGCTTCGGTATCTCTGTCCCCTGCATTGACCCCTATAACCTTGCATAACGTGCTTTCCTGTATTTAAAGTCTGTGCTGTATAGTAAGTTATTCAGTTAAATACTGAATATTATTTTTGGGAGCTGCTGTCTATGTTTCTGAAATGCATGGCTTGTCTCATTGCTTCTGTTTTATAGGTCATGCACTTACATTGACACATCTTTGAACTAATATGTTATCCCTATTTTTGATTTGATATGGTCTTCTGGCTTCAGCAGCATCAGCACATCACTCAGCTCTCTGTGTCCCTGTACTCATCTCTTTGTTGATCTTTTTGACTCTGTACAGATTCTTCCCCCATTTCTTTCTTCCCCTCACCATCTGTCCTTCATACCTTTGTAGTTTTCTTTGTTCCCATCATCGACGTGTTCTTCTCTCTTTTTGCCTACAACTTGCTCTCTGTCATGCTGTCATTCTCTTCACCTCCTATGGTCTCTATTGTTTTCTTGTACCAGGCTTGGCTTGGGGGCGGGGGGACTACGGTGGGTCTGGTCTGCCCAATCATGAGCTTGGTCCACCCCAAGGCTGGGAAAATGCCAGCCAATCACTGAATGATTTGATTATAGTAAAAGTTGCCATCACCAACCCAACATCTACACCAGGGCCTGACCTCCTCCTTTCAGCTATTGCTCCTCACATCCCTGCCCTCCTCCTCCTTCACGTCTGGATTCCTTGTGCAATGCCTCCTTCTCCATCTCTGGCCTCAGCGGCCCTAATGTTTCACTGCTCTCTATTCCTTACCCCATCTCCTTTCAGCAACCAGACCAAAGAATCCGGCATCTACATCAAGCGTTGCTGTAAGGGCTTCTGCATCGACATCCTCAAGAAGATCGCCAAGTCGGTCAAGTTTACCTACGACCTCTACCTGGTGACCAACGGCAAACATGGCAAGAAGATCAATGGCACATGGAACGGCATGGTTGGGGAGGTGCGTAGCTGTAATCCTCGTCTCATGTTGACGCACGCGATGTTTGTGGAGTCAAACTGCACCAGCTGCACCGAGAAGCCCAGTTTGTGGCATTTCCATTAATGACCTGTCTTTGGTGTGGTGGATTTCATCACCTTTTCATAGCTTCTCCGAATGGGCTGGACTGCTTAGGTTACCTCGGCAACATACAGTGCTCACAGAAAGTCTTGGGATACTTGCTTAATTCTGCAACAATGTCGCAGATTTTTTGGTTTCATAACAAAAGTCCATTGTCGAGCAATGTTTAAGATATCTGCACCAATCTTCCACATGGACAGTTTCTTTTTATTAAGTGTCATTTTTTTGACTGACTCATTCAGTCCTGTTCTTGCCATTTTGCTATTAATTGCAGTTGTAGTCATTGGCTCTCAAAGAGATACTAAACACAAATGTTAGGTGATGTATGTTATTGCGACAGTGTTACTAAGTTAAAAGAACCCAATGAAACTTTGTACTCAGAACAGCTCTTTTAGATCTAAAACTTGGGTTTCAATTTATTACTACTACAAAGGAATATTTATCTTAAAACTAGTGGTTGCTTCTAATATTATATATATTTTTGTAAACAAATGCATAAAGTAATGATGGTGAAAAAAACTATACATTTGCAATATTTTAATTGATTTAAGCAAGTGTCCCAAGATTTTCTGTAAGTGCTGTATAAACAAGCACTGCCCTGTCGAAATGTATGCAGCCGTTCCCTTCGAGCCACGAGCCTTAAGCCCCTTTAGGGTGCTGTAGTGTGCAGTTGGCCCCCAGGGGGTGTTGGCATGTGGCTCCGCCTCGCGGCTTTCCCTCCGTCATGCTACCTGCCGGCTTCCCCCTGACAAGGCATCTGGGTGACATCCAAATCACTGTTCAAATTAGATATATAATTTATTTTTTTTGTTTTCCCGGCAACCCCCATCGCCTGAAAGGCCAGTGTCTCTCACGCTGTTTAAATGTCAACCGTCGGCTCAGTAGGGGAATCTTCTCGCTCGAAAGACGGCAATTATGGTTGCCCCACATGCACGGTTGCTAGACAGAGGTCAGACGCAGTTGTCTCTCCCTTAGATACGTGGGTTATAACAAAACCTGTCGTCCATGTATTCCCAGGCAAGGAACGGACTGGGACATCTGCTTTTTTTTGGTTGTCACGCTTTAGCGTTTGTGCAGAACGGACTCCTAAGACCAGAAGGCTTGCTGTACTGTGTGTGAGGTGTCCATACAGCTGCCATGTTTAGGAACTTAACATCGTAATGCTGTGTTGCGCTGCGGTGTGAACGTTTCTGGTCAGTGCCACGTTACAGGGCAGGCTCGTGAAATCAGAGTGAGCGCCTAAATGTGCGGGCAGCCCATCGATTATGTCAGATCAGCCCCATCTGTAAGTTTCTGCTTTGTGTAATTTTATTAAAAGAGAGAAACAGGAAGTGACGGCTACTTGTGGCGGGGGGTGGTATCAGGGACGCGGGTGGGGGCGGAGACATTGGGGGGGACGGGAGCATGGACAATCAGGAGGGAGCGACACACGCAAATAGACACGCCAACACACTGCCAAATAATGAGCAGGACAGCGACACACGCAAACAGTCATGGCAACACACCGCCACATTATGAGCAGGACAGTGGCACACGCAAACAGACACGCCAACACACTGCCAAATAATGAGCAGGACAGCGACACACGCAAACAGTCATGGCAACACACCGCCACATTATGAGCAGGACAGTGGCACACGCAAACAGACATGCCAAAACACCGCCAAATTATGAGCAGGACAGCGACACACAAAAACAGTCATGGCAACACGGCGCCAAATTATGAGCAGGACAGCAGCACACGCAAACAGACACACCAACACGGTGCCAAATTATGAGCAGGACAGCGGCACACGCAAACAGACACGCCAACACGGCGCCAAATTATGAGCAGGACAGCGGCACACGCAAACAGACACGCCAACGCGGCGCCAAATTTTGAGCAGGACAGCGGCACACGCAAACAGACACGCCAACGCGGCGCCAAATTATGAGCAGGACAGCGGCACACGCAAACAGACACGCCAACGCGGCGCCAAATTTTGAGCAGGACAGCGGCACACGCAAACAGACACGCCAACGCGGCGCCAAATTTTGAGCAGGACAGCGGCACACGCAAACAGACACGCCAACACGGCGCCAAATTATGAGCAGGACAGCGGCACACGCAAACAGACACGCCAACACGGCGCCAAATTATGAGCAGGACAGCGGCACACGCAAACAGACACGCCAACACGGCGCCAAATTATGAGCAGGACAGCGGCACACGCAAACAGACACGCCAACACGGCGCCAAATTATGAGCAGGACAGCGACACACGCAAACAGACACGCCAACACGGTGCCAAAATTATGAGCAGGACAGCGGCACACGCAAACAGACACGACAACACGGCGCCAAATTATGAGCAGGACAGCGGCACACGCAAACAGACACGCCAACACGGCGCCAAATTATGAGCAGGACAGCGGCACACGCAAACAGACACGCCAACATGGCGCCAAATTATGAGCAGGACAGCCCCACCGCTCTCTCTATCTCTTACACACACACACACACATACACACACACACACACACACACTTATAGCTTATTAACTCGGACAGTTTTGTCCCACTTTAGTGGAGCGCCACAGAGCCCAGGTATTTAGGGTAAATACACCTGTAGCTGGTTACTAGGAGGTTAGTGGAGGGGCTGGCTATTTCAAGCCACCATGACCCACTATAATAACCCAGATTCACACAGAAACAGTGCCGATGGCCAGCTTGGTCTGGCTGACGGGCGTGTGAGGATCCCTCCCGCCCCTTGCTGAGATCTCACCCTTCTCTCCCCCACATTTACCCCCCCCCCAGTTCATTCCTAGTTCAATCCATCAGCACAATCTATGCATCTGTTCATGCAAGAGCTGAGGTTTTTAAAAAAAATGTGGACGAGGCTGTGAGAGGTGTTGAGAACAGCAGGGGGGAGGATTGCCCCCGTCTCTGTAGACGCGCCGCTCACTGCCCCCCCCCCCACCACCACCCAGGATGCCAGGTGCTGCACATCTGGATGGTGATGATGTCGCACACTCTGTCCCAGCAAGAGGGCTAACCCCCCCCTGCTCTGTTCTCTGTTCCCCCTCCCAGGTGGTGGTGAAGAATGCTCACATGGCGGTGGGTTCCCTCACCATCAACGAGGAGAGGTCGGAGGTCATCGACTTCTCCGTGCCGTTCATAGAGACCGGCATCAGCGTCATGGTCTCCCGCAGCAACGGGACGGTCTCCCCCTCTGCCTTCTTGGGTTCGAGCCAGTCATCCATTTTATCCTTTTCATAAAATCGTTGAGCATCTTCTTACAGCACAGAATATATGCAGCTGCCCGAGTATTTCTGTTTGCCCCCCGCCCCCCGCTCTCCCTTTCAGAGCCCTTCAGTGCGGATGTGTGGGTGATGATGTTTGTGATGCTGCTGCTGGTGTCGGCGGTCGCTGTCTTCGTGTTCGAGTATTTCAGCCCGGTTGGGTACAACCGCTGTCTGGCAGATGGCAGAGGTGAGGGGGGGGGGCTGCTGTCAGCAGGGGGCCAAGTAGCAGACAGCTGGGGCTCACGGTGGGGGTTGGCCATGGCTCAGTGAAAGACTCCCCCGGAGGGACTCCCGGTGATGCCCATCCATCCATCCATCCTTCATGCGCTCATAAGCACACACTATGGCCAATTCAGGCACCAGCTGACCTAACCACACGTCTGTGCACTGCGGCAAGAAACCAGATTACCAGGAGATTTTGGCCTGAGCTTCTAGACCAGTGTTTCTCAAACTGGTCCTCTGGGAACAGTCAACATTTTTGCTAAACCTTGGACTGTCTGGGGGTCCCCAAGGACCGGTTTGAGAAACACTGTTATAGACTTCTATGCCTGATGTGTTTTTCCTTTTTCATTTTAGTTACACAAATTTTTCCCTTTATTTCATTAAATTCAGTCAATATGATATTATGCCCAGAGCCCATGCTCACCTTTGTTTTGTTTACGTGTCCAGTCCATGTTCGTACATTAAGTTTCCTCCAAGCATAACGTTGTTTTAAATCATCGTTTCCCAACCTGCTCCTTGGGGACCCACAGTCAGTCTGTGTTTTAGGAGCAGGGAGGGAGCAAAAATGTGGGCTGTCTGGGAGGGAGCAAAAATGTGGACCGTCTGTGGGTTCCCGAGGACTGGGTCGGGAAGCACTCTTCTAAATGAATGCTGGTTTTGAACAGACGTGCCTGTTGTGCATGTTATTAAAAGTGCTCTCTGGACAATACAGAAAGCTTAATTAGCTGGTGTGCAAACTCTTGGTTTATCTTGTGCCCTCGCGCTCCCTCCCAACCTCCAGAAGGACCCGTTCCGCTTAAACGCAGCGGGACCGCCGGAGCTCAGTGGTGGGGCACCTCAGAGTTAAAGGACGGGTCCGGGGGGGTTGGCCCTGCAGGCCATAGTTTGCTCTGCAAGTCGTCCTGCAATCCATTGTCTATCATTTGTTTCCCTGTGTGGCAATACAGGCTCCTTGTTCTGTTCTGAAGCTGATTTTGCTCAGCTTTGGCTCTGTGCCTGTGATCGGAAGGTCGCTGGTTTGAGCCTGGCCTAAGCAGAATAGCCATGCCTGTGGACCCTAAACCCCCAGCTACATGGGTGCTGCTGCAGGTGGCTGCTCTCACCTATGTATATGTCTGTGTGTCATGGAGAGCCAGATGAAAAGGGAATTTCCCCACTGGGATTAAAGCGTCATTACTGTTATTATTTTGTGTTGCATCATGGGTACTGGACCATTGTGCACCATTCTGGCCCCACAACCCCCTTGATTCAGCTGTTTCATGGTTTGGTGCCAGTGACGTAAGCTCGATGCGGTAACCACGACGCCGTGATTCAATCCTCGCTCTCCCTGCCTGACCCCCTCCCCACCCAGAGCCGGGCGGTCCGTCATTCACCATCGGCAAGGCCATCTGGCTGCTCTGGGGCCTGGTGTTCAACAACTCCGTCCCCGTTCAGAACCCCAAGGGAACCACCAGCAAGATCATGGTGTCCGTCTGGGCCTTCTTCGCCGTCATCTTCCTGGCCAGCTACACGGCCAATCTGGCTGCCTTCATGATCCAGGAAGAGTACGTGGACCAAGTGACTGGGCTCAGCGACAAAAAGGTACAGCTGTCCCTGACGGCCTTCTCCGAGTGCTTGCTACACTTTGCTGGTTACTTTGCTACACCTGTGCCTCCCCCCTGTGATTTCGCACATTTGGAACGAAGGAAGTCCGAGTCTGTTTGACTGACAGCAAAGAGATAATTAACCTAACGCCATGTTACTGAGCAGTACATGCGTGTCAGCCATCAGATGCAACATCTCCTGTCGTCATGGTGCTTCTGCTGCCTGTGTATGCCATGTGACTCCCCCCCCCCATTATCCCTAACAGCTTTCTGCAAAAGCTCTTAGGGAGGCACCATGCACGATATCTCCTTTTTAACTAACTCCCGCCCTAACCTCCCTGCACGCCCGCAGTTCCAGAGGCCGAACGACTATGCGCCGCCCTTCCGCTTCGGCACGGTCCCCAACGGCAGCACGGAGAGGAACATCCGGAACAATTACAAAGAGATGCATACCTACATGGTCAAGTTCCACCAGAAGAACGTGGACGAGGCGCTGTACAGCCTAAAGACCGGGTGAGTGGCTACAGGGACCCAGGAGGCGGGACTGAGAGCAGGGCTACGATAGGAATTGCAGGCTGCTCCTGGATATGCCTGTAGGCGCGATCCCTAGTACTGATTAGGAGGTCATCTGGTGTCCAGATATCCAGGCTGTGTGGCATCAATAGGTCACAGGCCAATTAAGAACCAAGCAGTGAAGATTATTCAGAAGCTATTCGTGTAGAGTTCTGTTGTCCGTGGTTAATTCTACACACTCCTGCCGGCTTTCCAGCAAGCTGGACGCCTTCATATACGACGCAGCCGTGCTCAACTACATGGCTGGCAGGGATGAAGGCTGTAAGCTGGTCACCATCGGCAGCGGATACATCTTCGCCACCACAGGCTACGGCATCGCGATTCAGAAGGACTCTGGTTGGAAGAGATCGGTGGACCTGGCCATCCTGCAGCTCTTCGGAGATGGTAAACCTTCCGTGACCCGGAGCCTGGGCTTCGCACCGCCGCATAAAACCTGCTTCAGGCCAGCCACAAATACACATAACGCTGATTTGACGCGTGAGTGTGCGTAGCCTCTTCCAAACGTGCTGCCCCATCACGTTCTATCTCGTTTATTACCGTCGCCGCCTGTCTGTAAGTGGCTGACGTCCTCCGGCTTGTTTGGTGGATCGATTCTGGCCAATCGCGTCACGGCTCTGATACGCGCCATCAGGGCCCCTGTCTCCCTCCGCGGGGCTGTAATACAGGCAGCAGCAGGCAGGCCGCTCCACCGGGATGGCCCGAGCCAGTGTGTAGTCTCGTTTGTTTTCTAACGTATTTTAAGCAGCAAGAGGGAAGGGCAGTTGTGGTTAATTTGGGGTGCCTCGTATTAATATGATGAGTTCAGGTCTGTCCTAGGTCCTTGTGCGCTGACAATCCAAACCAGGACACTGTAGCTGCTGGTGCCTCTAGACTGTGCATTTTGTTTGTATGCAAATGTGGGTCAGTTCAGAGTTTAAACCCACTATGTACAACGTACGGCTGTCTATATTTGGGTCATAGTTTGGTTTGATCCCAGCCCTCATTATGTACTGTATATATGTGTGTGTTGTTTCTGAAGATGTGTGTGGTCTTTGTGTGCGTGCGTGCCTTCACCTTCCCCGGCGAATGTGGGCCAGTGCAAAGTGTCTCAGCCCTTCGCCGTAAGTGATCCTCAGTCCTCCCAGAATTTCAAAGTCACTTCGACACACCCGGACGTGCACACTCTCGCCGCGGCCTACTTTTGTGACACTGCTGCGCATGCGCGCACGCCTCAAGAACGAACGGGACATGGGCAGGCAAGATGTAGGTGTTTTGGGAGTGGGGAAAGGGGCAGTCAGTAAGGGACATGGGAGGTTGGTATCACTAAAGCCCCTGCAACACAGACTGGTTAACTCTCTCGCCTGCCTTGACTAAACATATACAAAAATGTTAGTGAGATGTCAAGAGTTAATTGTCTTTTATCAGATCACTGTAACAGGTGTTTCGAATAAACTTAATCCCCATCTTCTCCATCATCTGTGTTCTTTATTTAACTTCCCATGATTTTCTTCCTCTCAACCTTGAGGGTGAGTGAGCCTCTTGAGTGAGGCTCCCTCAATAATTAACAATAATCTGCATCTCCCTTACCCCCCCCCCCCATCTATTCTGCCTTTGTCCTCCCTCCACCAAGGTGAAATGGAGGAACTGGAGGCGCTTTGGCTGACTGGCATCTGCCACCACGAAAAGAACGAAGTGATGAGCAGCCAGCTGGACATCGACAACATGGCAGGGGTTTTCTACATGCTGGGGGCGGCCATGGCGCTCTCACTCATCACCTTCATCTGCGAGCACCTCTTCTTTTGGCAGCTGCGCTTCTGCTTCATGGGTGTCTGCTCCGGCAAGCCCGGCATCACATACTCCATTAGCAGGGTGAGTAGGAGCAGGACCCTGGGGTGGCTGTTTTACTGCCTGTTTCCCTGTAATCTAAGAAATGGGGAAGAAAGAGCCTCACATCCCGCTGACTTAATCAACATGTGAGGAGGACCTCCAGGGTGGCTAATTCGCTGCCTGTTTTTCTTTGTTCTAAGAATGAAGGAAGAAAAAGCCTACTCCATCAGCATGACTTATATAGGCGTACCTCCAGGGTGCCTGTGTTACTTTCAGATTTCCTTTCCCAAAACAGATGGCTCTCCTTGTCACCATCTTTACGGGAAATTTCTGGTTTATTATTAAGTTTCTTCTCTTTCATCAAGTTAAAATTAACCCGACCTTGAATAAGAGTATACAGCTGCCTGAGTGTGGTTGTCATTGTACTTTAAGTAGTTTGCCTTTGCCTCCAAAGATGACGTCAGAGGTTAGACGTGGCAGGATTCAACTCGGTGTGTGGGCTTAGCAGATTGTCAGATCTCGGTTTCATTCCCGCTCTTTCTGGGCAATGAATAACCCCGCTTTAATGAGGTGTTTACATAAGTGCTCGCACCAAAGTATGCTTCTAGTCATAGTAAATATTTGCACCACACTTGGCCAAACCCAGCGTCGCACTTAGGGACAGGAATACTTGCAGAAACGGCGACGGAAATCGGTCACACTCGGTTGGTTTCTCTTTCCCTAAGCACTCCCTCATAGTCCAAGCATCTTCTTGGAGCAGACGCTGCGGTGCCGATTCTGTTGACATTTTGAACACGACTCTCAACGCTCTGCACCACCAGGCGACTTCCGCCGGGGCCACTGTGATTTACATGCATGGGAATGTGCATCTTGTACGATGAATCATTGTGACATCATGTAACAGCTCAACAGATGTCTGTAGCAGGGCCCACCTACTGCGTGCCGCTTCTTCTTCCACACCTTACGCCTCTTTGGCCTCCTCGTACACCTGGACCCGTCCCCCGGGGAGTTAATTCTGCGAGACTCTGGCCGAGTCTCTCTCCCTCTCTCTCGATGGCGTCGCCCGTTGCCGGAGGAAGGGCTGAAACGGCACATTAATACCTCCCCTGAATCAAAGCGTCCGCAGAGAGAAGCCGGAGCAGTGGAAGGGTAGCGCAGCAAAGGCAGCTCGGCAAAATATTAGACAATAACATCCCGGGGAAAACAATGTTATATTTATAAGCAGGCCAGAGATCAGTGCAGCTGAACAGCCTAAAGTGGAAAGACAGCTGGGGGGTAGGGGGGAGCATGCAGACTAGCAGTCAAAGAAGGCCTTGGATATAAACATGGAAGACGCACAATAAAAAATATGGGGGGACAGATACTCTGCCATTCCTAGGTGTCGGGAGGATGAGTGAAGAAGGACAAATTTGCTTGCCAGGACTGTGTATTGAATGGTAATATCCACCACCTTCCCCCACCCCACCCCCCCAGCATCCCCGCAAGTCAACTTTCACCTTTATTTTGTTTGCCTGGTATCGTCTTCTGAAGAACAGAGCATTTCTTTTATACATCTGTCTGTCATGCACCGTTGATTTACGTCTTGCGCTTTATCGTCCGCCGTTGAAAGCGAATGTCCTCCCGTCATTTACTCTGACAATCTCTTTGTGTCGTCTTCTCCACTCCGGTTTTGTACCGTGACATGGGCTTGATGGCTCGGTATTAAAGCCCCCATTGTTCTCATGTATCTTAATCATGTTGATTAAGTTCCAGGCAAGTCCCACCAGTCTCTCATGTTCCCCTCCCCAGTCTCTTTCTTTGCCAAGTATGCATTACTCACATATCTTTTGGATATACTTTATATATTCCAATCATCATCATCGTGTCATCGGTTGGGAATACATACATTTCCCTAGACCTTCTCCTGACCCCTCCGTGCATCCCCACCTACAGGAAATCTACAGCTGCATCCATGGTGTCCAGATCGAGGAGACCAAGTCTCCCATGAATTCACCTTCAGCTACCATGAACAACACGCATTCCAACATCATGCGGCTGCTGCGAACGGCCAAGAACATGGCCTCGCTCTCGGGGGTCAACGGCTCACCACACAGTGCGTTGGACTTCATCCGGCGCGAATCATCTGTCTACGACATCTCAGAGCATCGGCGCAGCCTGGCTGGCCACTCAGACTGCAAGCCGCCCTACCTGGCTGAGGACAACATGTTTAGCGACTACATCAGCGAGGTGGAGAGGACGTTTGGGAACCTGCAGTTGAAGGACAGCAACCTGTACCAAGACCACTATCTGCACCACTACCCGGGTTCGGGGTCCGGGCTAGCCTTGGGCATGTCCGGGCCCCCACCCAATAGACCACATAGTCTTGGGAGTGCAAGTTCATTGGAGGGTGGCATGTTTGACTGTGATAGTCTCGGGGGTGGGGTGGCCCCAATTTTCACCACTCAACCTCGACCCTCTCTGACACACAGAAACAATAATAAGTTTGACCTGATTGCTGGCCAGACCCCGTCCTCTGGTCAAGGGTTTAAGCAAGGATTAGCGGACCTTTACGGGAAATTCTCTTTCAAAGGTGCAGCCTCCAGCTCTGGGTTTATTGCGGGACAGGACCGGTACTGTGGGGGAGGATTCGGTGGGGGCGGAGATGATGGGAACATTCGGTCAGACGTGTCAGATATTTCCACACACACGGTCACCTACGGCAACCTGGAAGGGAATGCCAAGAAGCGCAAACAGTATCGGGACAGCCTGAAAAAGAGGCCTGCCTCGGCTAAATCGAGACGGGAGCTGGATGAGATCGAGCTTGGGTACAGGAGGCGGCCCCACCACTCTGCACACCACCACTACCATGGGTCCCAAGCCCACCGCTCGGCCTCCCCACCCCTGTTTCCATTGGACCGGAAGTCCCAAAGAGGGACAGGAGGTACTGGTGGTAACTGCTCTTCATATATGTTCCGTGACAAAGAGGGCTTAAGGGACTTCTACTTGGACCAATTTCGGCCAAAGGAAGGGGTGCCTCAATGGGAGCATGTGGATTTGACTGATGGTCCTGGAGGTGGTGGAGGAGGCCTGGTGAGTGGAGCAGGTGGGTGTGGTGCTGGTGGTGTGGCCGGAGCGGGGGGTAACTGTACCAGTCTGGTGCCGGTGGACGACTTCATGAAAGGCAAAGGCAAGAAGCCAGACTGTAAGAGTGGCGTGGTGGGCGGAGTGAACGCAGGTGCCTCTGGTCCACAGACTGTCCCAGGGGTCACCAGCGGAGGACTGGCTGGGGGGGATTGGGAGTGCCGAAACTGCCGTGCAGGTGCAGGCGTCAAGCAGATGTCCCTGCATGGCAGTGGAGTAAGTGGGGGCGGAGTGTATTCAGGAGGACCTGGAGTAGGCAGCTGCGGAACCTCAGTGGGCGGAGTAGTGGGTGGTAACAGTCGTCCCAGTTCAGCCACCTGCATGCGGTGTGAAGCCTGCAAGAAGACAAGCAACTTGTATGACATCAGTGAGGACAACAACCACCTTTTGGAACAACTTGGTGGAGGAATGGGAGGCGTTGGAGCTGGGGGGGTACAGTCACAGACCCAGGCCCAGCGGAGGAAATCTGGGCTGGGTGGCAAGGCTTTGCGACGGCAACACTCATATGACACCTTTGTAGACCTGCAGAAAGAGGAGGCTGGCGGAGTTGGGGTCATGGGGGGAGTGGGCATGGGGGGTATGGGAGCTGGAGGCGCGGGGGGGATGATGCCCCCACCCAGGAGTGTGAGCCTGAAAGACAAAGATCGCTTCGCGGAGGGCGGGAGTCCATATGCCCACATGTTTGAACGACACGGAGGATCGGAAAGAGACCATGACAGAGATCCACTCTTCTTTGGTGGGGAGAGGGCAAAGGGGGGCTCCCCCTTTGGGCTGTTCCGAGGGGGTGAGGGAGGCCTGCATCGTCGATCAGTGGGGGAGAGAGACAGCAGGGATAGGGAGAGGGAGATGATGGGAGGTGGAGGAGGTGGTGGAGGGGCGTATTCCTTGTCTCAATCCCTCTACCCTGACAAGGTGAACCAAAATCCCTTTATCCCTACCTTTGGGGATGACCAGTGCCTCCTTCATGGAGCCAAATCGTACTACATAAAGAAGCAGCAGCAGCAACAGCAGCAGCAGCAGCAGCAGCAGCTCATGAAGGGTAGCCGGAGTGACTTCAGGGGCTCTATGGGCGTGACTTCCTTCCTGCCCGCGTCTGCCACAGCCGGGGTAATGGCCAACGTGGCCCCAAGGTTCCCCAAGGAGCTGTGCCTTGGTGGGGTAGGTGGCGGCCTGGGGAACCACCTCGGGGGCCCCAGCAACAACAAGCTACTGCCGTCACGGGACGGGCTGGGCTTGGGCCAGGTACAGAGGTCCTTCAACACCTCCAGCAATGGGCACGTGTATGAGAAGCTGTCCAGCATAGAGTCTGATGTGTGAGGGGCTGGGGTGGGGGGACGGGGTGTTTTGGCGTGGCGGGAGCTGGGCTTGAAGGGGCGAGGATAGCCACATGGTAACCATAACCGTCAAAAAAGCAGAGGAGTGAGAATCATGGGGTGGGGGAAGGGAGCAGGATAGAGTGAATGTGAAGAAAAGCAGGAAAATGAGAGGAGAGAGCAGTCTGTTGCATAGGGGCCAGGATGTCTTACCTTCCAACGTGGGATCAGCTGAATGAGAGAAAAACTGGAACATGGACGGCTGTGATTTCAGTCTGCCTCCAGCGCGGCTCGGCGTCCGCTTCCCGTCATGACAGAAGAGTCTCAAGTGTAGCCATCCAGGAGAACGACAATGAAAAAGGGCTGTATGAACAACACAGAAACGGGGGCTTCAGTGTCATACCGCTGAATTCAAAGCCAGACAGCAGATAAATCAAGGGGGGGCACATGATCAAAATGGTTTCTCAGGCAGAAGTTAACAGCTCTGGAGAAATTTGTTTAATCCGCATATCCATCCATAGCTCTCTTTTTCCTTTACACCAAAACAAATGTCATTGGTCCTTGTTATAAAAATTACAATCATTAATGGAAATAATTCTTACTAATTCATGCTGAAGCGACAGGGTAAAAGCAACATTAATGCTAATTGTGAATAATGACGATAGTACTGATGTTCATAATAATGCTTAAGGTTGATTTTGAATACTTTACGCTGTTTAGTATTTGTTGCTGTTTATTAGCTGACTACTGCAGGAAGCTCGTTGTCTAATTAAATGAACAAACCGGAAGAGAGAGAAAGCTATTAAGTTTTCTGCTTTGTTTTTATGATATCCGTGCTCATCTCTTTGAAGTTTTCGAACAGTGTGAGGTGAAAGATTTGCACAGTGCAAATAGTACATGGAGGCTATGGTTGGGACATTCCTTTTCTGGCATTCCGACATATATTCCGACATATCTGTGAAATGCTTAATTAAAGGGGTGTCTTGCTAAAGGATTTTTGAGTAGGATGTGCCTTATGGTGTCAAAGAGTTGAAGAACTGAGTGGCATGATGATCATTGTAATTGTGAAACATCTTGTCTGAGAATATTTGGCTGAATGGGTTTGCAGTATTCCATGCGTGCCATAGGTTTACGGTATTTTTTGGTTGTATGTGCCATAGGTTTGCAATATTCTATGGTATATGTTGTGGGTTTGCAGCAATCTATGGTATATTCTGTGGCTTTGTGGTGTTCTATGGTATATACCTTAGGTTTGCAGAATTCTGTGTTATATGGCATAAGTTAGCAGTATTCTATGGTAGGGGCTCCCAACCTTTTGGTGTCAGTGGAGCGGTTTACGTTTTACAAAAACATCATGGGCTGGTAAAATGCCAGGGGGCAGGGGGTGATTGTGGGTGGATCAGTCACTGATTTTATAAGTTGGACAGTTTCCTTTTATTTCAGATGTGAACAGAACATGTGAAGGTGAGGGGTCATTAAAAAAATTAAAGTATATAATTTATTTTTGGAAATTTAACTAACCTCTCTACAAAACCCCCAGATTTCCATGGAGGGATGGAATACTGGCAATGGACCAGTTTTGTTAGGTTGGGAGCCCCTATCCTATGGTATATTCCATAGGTTTACAGTATTCTATGGTATATTCCATAGGTTTGCAGTATTCTATGGTATATGCCATAGGTTTGCAGTATTCTATGGTATATGCCATAGGTTTGCAGTATTCTACTTTTCATGCTGTAGGTTTGCAGTATTCTATGGTATATGCTCCATATATATTGCAGTACAGCACAGACTGCTATTTGAGAAACACCAGCTGTGTGGATAAGAAAGATAGAACCCTTAAAGCAGACTGACTCACACGTCTTAAAACATTATACTTTCCTTTAGATTCATAAAGCCTGGCTGTTTACACAAGCTCTTCTGGCTAAGTGTGTCACCCAAGGGTACAACTGCAGTATCCGTGCTGGAATTACATCCCAGAACTTTCTGGTCACATGTTAAAGTCAGAGCAGGTCATACAGTGTTGTGGAAGTTACTGAAAATGAACACGCTGATGTTTAGAGGAAAGTTCTTTTCTGCATCACGTGGTTGAAAATGGTAGATGAGAGTATTGAAAATTAACATACCTGAAGTGTCAGGTAGTTTAAATATAAATATACTGATAAATAGATTTCAGAGTGAACAGAGCATATATTATCTGTTGGTTAAATATGAAATGTGTCCTCAAGGCGTGTCTGAATTTTAAGGGCTGCAGGAGGAAGAGTTAAAGGGCTGAATGGAAAATAAAAACGCGAAAAGGATGTTTTGTTGAAAGACTGTGTGACCAAGACAATTTCCAGGTTGAGGGTGATCTGCAATGCTCATTAACACCATTACATTGGGAGCCGATGGAAGATGGCTAGTTGATTAGTATTATTTATATAAACCTACTGACAGAAGAACCGATTATTTCACTTTTCCTCCCGTCTCTAAATAGCTCTATAAATATCTTTTGCATTTTGTATAAAGTCTTTTAAACACTTTTCCGAAAGGATGAAGTTTTGGAAAGGAATAAAGGAAGGTTGTTAGAATTGGTGGGCGTCAGCTAAAGTATGTTAATTTTTTTTTTCACTGTAAATACATTTAAAAAGACTCTCTTCATGCTGTACAGTTAGATGACAGCCAGGATGTAAGATGTATGTTTTAAGAAATGAAGCAGAAAAAAAATTAAAAATCATAAAAATGGAAAAGAAAAATATGCAAATGACATAAAAATATTTACAATTATGGAAATAAGTTACTATTTTGTTTTTAAATATCATGCTTATTACTTAATTGTTCATTACTGTTGTTATTATTTTAAGAATATACTTTTGCATATTTTTATCAAGGTATTGAAAACAGGATGTAATAAATATAGAAGTTCAGTGTGAAAAGAAAAAATGTAGTTTAGGGGTAACTGCAGAAATTCCCTCATTTTAGTGTCATTAATGCATTAGGAACACATTCATTGAAAGCATATTACGTCTATACATGCATGTAATATAGTATTATGTGTATGTATGGAGACTCCTGAAGTGTCGTAATCCTTCATGTATACAGTAATTCTTCATTTTAAATAGCACTATAGTTGTGGGAAACTACCGTAATTACAGGCATTGGCTGCTGAGCCGATTTTGATAATGACTCAAAGTAAAAACTGGCTCAATGTCTGCAACTGAAGGTACCAGCGAGTTCTCTAAATACGAAGTTGGATACTCTGCAATAGCATACAGTATAGTTAACCTTTTCCTATTGGTTACAGATACACTTTTGACAGCCGTCTAAAACTACGGTGCGCAAAATTGGTTTATTACATGCATTAGGATACAAATTTGTCCGTTTTTTTATTATTAATGCGAAGTAAAAATATGTTTTTGCAAACATCACAAAACATTCAAATGTCAGACATATCTATATATAGTATATAATAATGTAGTTAAATTAACACACACGTGGATATATTGCCATATATAAAACTGATTTTTTTTTTACAGGAACCATTTGCTGACCATATATAAAAGAAATGTCATTTATAAGCTATATATACTGAGGAAGTTATATTGATTTTATTTTATAGATTCTCTGTCATTCACGTCGACATTAAAATGAGGATTATTGGTGTGTTTGTTGTCAGGATTTCTATTATAGCCCGCCGTCCCGTTTTTTTAAATCTATTTTCCGTCTTGGAGGAATATGGAGGGAACTTGGAAAGGGCGACAACATCGACTTGAAACATTTTAGACAAATGTATTGGTAGCTGGTCTGTTAAGATGTATTCATGTCTACTGGGTGTCTGCGTGCTGAAAATTGGGGTGGTAACTGCACAGGCTATGAGCTTTTATCGATGAAAAGTTTGTTTTTGTTACCCGACTTGATTAATTGATAGCTATTCATTTGCAATAAACCACATGGCCTCTTAGAGCAATTCATTCTGAACAGTTTCTATCCATTAATCTCAAGCTAACTAATTCCTGCTGGTAGGATCGAAAAGTGTGATTGGGATTGATAGTGGTGCCCCAGAAATATACGTCTTTAGTACATTACTGGCCAACATATTTTAGAACTTCTTTTAATTTCTGAGAAATTGCTTTGACAATATGCTCGTGATTCGGGTGTAATTACTTTAACAATTGCGCCATCTACAAAGTGCAGCTAAACATTCATAATCGATATCTATATTCACTCTGTCTGGAATGACCAGGCTTGTAAGTGGTCCAAATTAAGCGACCGCTTCTCCTTCAATGACGTCAGCGGAGTACAAAGCATCAACTACAGGTTCGGCTGGAAGCTGGGTGGGCGCAGGCATAAATAAAGGATGAAGCCGTGTGGCGGGCCTATACTCAGTGGGAACTTGCCGAAATGTCTGCTGTTAAAAATAGCAGTAGCCTATTACATATAGGTACACCTACAGATGTTACCCAGGAATTATGTGAAACCAACACCATATACGGAGTATGTGCATTTACAGTTTCAGATATTTATATAAAAATTTTTCATAGTAATGACGATTTATAACAATAACGGTCCTGTTAATATTAACCATAATAGCCGTGTACATTGTAGTGATTTGTTCTGTTGTTAAATTTTAAGCCTATTGAAATTTATTTGCCCTCATTTGGGGTGAATTAGATTTTGAATATATCAATCAAAACGGCAGTGATAGGGACGGTTAAAAACATAGTCACAGGATGTAGAATAGACCTACACGACGTTGTCTTTTTCTTCTTTTTAATTTTCTATGAAAACGCCCGCCATTCACGTGAGCGGTGTACGGGTGAGCGCTGCTTTACTCGTCCTCAGATGTACATGTGCTGTCCGCGTTCCGCCGCCCCCCTTCGTTATTACGGTTGATGCTCTTGGTGTGCGCGCGCGGTCGCTCGTGCCAGATTAGACGTCCGCGAAAAGTGCGTGTGTGTGAACAAGGCTGTGAGTATACGCTTTGCCCCGATTCTTTCTGTAAATAATAATTTCCATTACAGTTCGTGTCCTGATGTCTTTGCATAATAAAAAAAAATCAAAAATGTGTTTTTTAACAAAAGTCATTTTAAAAAGGTAACATTTTGGGATTTAGGGTTGACTGGAAGAGTATTTTCTAAAAAAGGAAAAATAACACGAAAAATGGATGGTGAGTTTTCAGAGAGCGCAATCGCTGGTGGTCTAAAAATATCTGCCCACTGAATATGACCAATTAACCATTGGGCCTTTCTCTGTATATGCTCCTTCCTTAATCACGCCTGTCACTGGCAGAGGCACGTGACAGGATCATGTACTCTCCACTTAATACTTTTTATTCAGTCTATTTTTTGTTCTTTATTTGGTCGTCCCTTCAAAATGTTACCAAAATTTTCACAACGTAAAATGAAAACCGATTAAAAAATTAATAACTGTACAGATTGTGTAAATATGAATATGGGAAAATTACATTTATTCCTTCATTTTTTGTATTGAAGTAAATAAACCACAATAATAAATTAACTAATTAATTGCAAAAAAGCAAAATGTATTCAGAATGGTACTTATAATATCGACAATACTGACATGTACGACAATAAGTGCTAAAATATGATTCTTCTGTCTCTTTGTACAAAATAAACAAATTAAAAGTGTTGAGTATTAAAAAATACATTTTGGTGTTTTTGTTGGTCCCCGTTCGCTTCTTTTATTACCTTTCACTTTTGTCAATACTCTACCTATTGGAAAAACCCCTTCCTCTGTCTTGTATTATAGGCCTAATGATGTATTTAAAATGTGAAGAGATTATTTTGCACATTTTTGTGTATTTCAAATGCTTAAATCATTTTACTAGGCCTATCTTTTTAGTTTTGAGATTTATTCTGTTATAATTGTGTCCAAATATGACTCACCCGTATTCAGACACTTAATTCACATGACAAACACATTTGTGTTGCCAGTTTGAGCATGGCAAAAAACAAAATGGCAAAATCAAACAATACATGGTAATTAAGATGAGTACCAAAAAATAATGCACTGACAGACTACAATGAAAAAAACAAGGATTAGAAACCACAACCAATGATGGGTCAGTCTTTGATGGATCTAACGATGTACATGAGAAGTTGATGTGAAATTCAATATAAAATCCCAGAGATTTAACATTGTGCTTCTGTGTCAATGTGGGGAGAATGAAAAAACAGTCAACAGCACTTTTGTGCCAAGTACTGTCCTTTGGGGTGGGGCTAGTGGATGATCACCTGACCAGGGTGACGACCCAGTATTTCGTGACGTCTTTGGTGTTGACGCAGCATTCAGTGTCCGTGTGTCACTGAGCGCTGCGTGGAGCACCGGGGCCAGATGTGACCCTTATCTGTGACCAGGTGGGCTACGGTGGTTCAGAGCTGTGTGCGTAGCAGACAGTCTTGCGATCATGCAGAACTGCCCTCCGACGGCAGAGCTATCTTGCACAAGCCTTGCGTATTTCTCTATAATTTTCCCCTTTCACATCATGCCTCACTACGCCCGATAGTCGGTGCGGGGTTAGGGGCCGTTTGGCGTTTGCACGGCACCTCGCTGATACCGAGGTACGATGGGTCGCCGGAGCCCAGCCACAGTGTCAAGGTGACGAGAAAACAGGTGGACAATAATTTAACCCACCCTGCCTCATGGCCTTCACTCTCCTTCCCAAGGTGCACTTGTATAATGTGTCAGCATGAATTACTGTGAAGCAGGAAGGCAGGGGAGGTCATGTGACTCAGGAGGCAAGGAATTATTTATGGGCACGAGGGATGAGCCATAGGTGTGAGACTGAAGCATGACGAGAGCAGGAAATAAGGCAAAGGAGGGGAAATCAGCATCTTAGTTTTGTTGTTCATCATGCAAACAACCATATCTATTTATTTTATTCCCATTTTTTTGTCCCCTAGATCAACTGATGCTTCAACGAAAAATCTCTTCCCCCCCCCTTGTATTCCCTTTTATTATGCTGTCTTTTCTCTCCTTCAGCCACCCTTCCTACATCACTCACCCCCACAGTCCAAAGATCCATCGCAACACACACTTTTTGACAATTAGCTGTTACTTAGCAACAGAATGTTTGAGAGGGGAAAATGCAGAATAGAGCAATGCAAACCAGCCGGCGTTTCTCGAGAAAATGCACTTGACATCTTTAGGCGCACGGGCTTCGATGAACGGTACGCTCTTATAGCGATGGCAAAAAACAAAACGGTAGTAAGAATATGGTCTTTAATCGTGAAACTAGGTGTTAGTTCTTGGGAAACAATGGTGTGGTAGCATCATAATGCAGTGTGTTATGCCAAAAATGTCAATCTCTGACTCCTTGGGGGGGGGGGGTGTAATTACGGTATTTTTGGCAAGCTCAGCTCCCTCTAGCTCACTCCTACATAAGCATATATATAAATAAAATGTACTGAAAATTTCAATGAAAATCACCTACGATGTTTGTGATACGTAATGACAAAAAATGGCTATAAGGAAAATAGATTTAAGAAAAAAGGTGTTATGTAACATTTAAAGAGACGATAGATATGAATGAGAAAACAGATGACTGGATGACTGGAGAGGAAACAGGAAAGAAGTGAGAGGTGAATAGGCTGTGATATGCGCTTAACTGGATTTATCACGGTTATGGAGTTAATAGGGTAAAGACCAGCATGTAAACGAAAAAGCCTTAAGGTGAAGGAGAGAAGGTCAAAAAGAGAAGAGGTGGAGAGAAAGGAAGAGGAAGAGAATGATACAGTTACCATGGCAACCGGGCCTAGTTTTTTTTTATTAATATAATTATGGTTGTGAAGCGTACAGGATAACTGTTAAAATTTGTAAGTAACATATTTGTTTTGGGATGATGTATGTTCTTCTTCTCACGAAGAAAAAAAAATCTCAATGGGAATCAGTGCGATATTCATATTGACATAACTGATTCAGACAAGCAGCAAAACCATGTTTGCCTTCTCACCATTTTATGAAAATAATCTTATTTTCTAGCTCTTCCTGCAGTATAAGATTCATTCACACTGTTACGGACAGAGTACCCAGAAAACCTAGGATTTCTGTACCCTGTGATGGTGAGAATGCAGGTTTTACAGTGACTTTCTCTCCTCCTCTTCATCACTCCGCCCCTCACAGAGGGTGTCGCCCACAAAGGGGCTTGCTGATCAATACCTGCTCCCTCTAGGTCTACATATCTGAGAGTGGAAGGAGAAAATCTATGGAACCCAGTTTCCACTGAGAGTGTTTGCTCTATGAACATTTGTTTCCTGTGCTGTGGGATTTTTCTTTTTTTGAGCGCTACACTGTCTGTTCAAAGTGGCACATGTTTCCAGTGTTACTGCAGTGGACACCCTCTTGGGAGCGATACGCTGATCTGCAAGAACCGCAACTGGATCTACTGACACCAGGTGGTCAATATTAAATATTACAACCACAATCTTTTTGACTGAATGATACATTTAATTACAAAACATACATTTACCATCCTGCCCTTGGCATAGATCTTCTTAAAAATAGCTTTCATAATTAATGTATAATCAGTATACATTTCAGAATCCTTCTTCCATAATCCATTCTTTCTCTTATTCAGTAGACCACTCAATTCTATGTCTCTCTCATACATATTTTTACCCCTCATAAGATCATAGTTCACTCACTTGATCTATCAATTCTGTTCTGCACTAAATCGAGAGGTACTTATCTAGACCAGTGATCTTAATGCCATCCCTTCCTCGTTCCCTCTATTTTGCTATAACCGTGTTTCCAAAAAAGTTGGAATGATGTGTAAAATGTAAATAAAAACAGAATGTAATGATTTGCAAGTCATTTAAACCCATGTTTATTTGAAAAGAGAGCAAAGACAACATATCAAATGGTGAAACTGAGAAATGTTATTGTTTTATGATAAATATATGCTCAATTTGAATTTGATGCCAACAACACGTTTCAAAAAAGTCATTACAGGGGCAACAAAAGACTGGAGAACTTGTGTAATGGTGATTAAGTTATTTGGCAACAGGTCAGTAAGAAGATTGAGTATGAAAAGATACTGTCTGTAAACACAGTTCGTCGGTGGATCTGCAAATGCAGGATGAAACTCTACCATGCAAAGAAGAAACCATATCTAAACGTGATCCAGAGACGTCGCTGACTTCTCTGGGCCTGAGCTCTTCTAAGATGGACTGAGGCAAAATGGAAAACTGTCCTGGGGTCTGATGAATCAAAATTTCAAATTCTTTTTAGAAATCATTGACACTGCATCCTGCTGGCTAAAGAGCAGAGGGACCATCCAGCTTGTTACCAGAGAGCAGTTGAAAAGCCAGCATCCGTCATGGCTTGGGGGTGCATTAGTGCCCATGGCTTGGGTAGCTTGCACATGTCGGAAGGCCCTATTAATGCTGAAGGATATATACAGGTTTTGGAGCAACATATGCTGCCATCCAGACAACGTCTTTGTTAGAGAAGGCCGTGTATGTTTCAATAAGACAATGTGAAACCGCATTCTGCGCGTGTTACAACAGCATGGCTTCGTAGTAGAAGAGTCCAGGTGCTAGACTGGCCTGCCTGCAGTCCAGACCTATCACCCGTTGAAAACATTTGGTACATCATCAAAGGAAAAATACGACAAAGGAGACCCGAAACTGTTGTGCAGTTGAAATCCTATATAGGGCAGGAATGAGATAACATTTCACTTTCAAAACTCCTGCAACTGGTCACTTCAGTTCCCAAATGTTTACAGAGTGCTGTTAAATGAAAAGGTGATGCAACACTATAGTCAACATGCCCCTGTCCCAACTTTTTTGAAACATTTTCTGGCGTGAAATTCAAATAGAGCATACATTTGCCATATAACAATAAAGTTTCTGTTTTCCACATTTGATATTTTGCATTGGTTATTTTTTCAACTAAATATGGGTTTATATGATTTGTAAATCATTCCATTCTGTTTTTATTTACATTTTACACAGTGTCCCAACTTTTTTGGAAATGGGGTTGTACTTTGTGTTGGTGGGGAAGTGGGATTCTGAGGTTGCTAGGAGATGGGTGTGTTCTGTGATGCACTCTTCTCACAGAGGGTGCAGAGAAAATTTCCTGGCAGGAGCAAAGCTGCAGCAATTCTGTGCACATAATACATTTCACTGTCCATTTACTGTATATATAGGGTGGACTTCAGTATATTGTTTAGACTGAGGTGGAACTGATATTTGTTTACTGTTTTTCAATTGCCACACTTTGGTGGAGGTCATCTTCTCGCTGAAGGTTGGTTTCAGGATCACCTCATCTCCAATGAACAAACAGTATGGCACCAAACCAAGTCCAATAATGTCTTTGCACCCCTAGGTAAAAATGGTTTCACTTGCATTCTGATGTTTTGTGTGATAACCGTCTGATAGCATACCTGGTCACCAGGGCCCTTGAATGGACCTCTAAACCGCCAAAAGGGCAACAGTTGCAGACAGGAAAATATCTTTGATAAACACACATGTCTGTGTGCCAAATAATTTGTGATTGATGGAAAGCATTGGAATATCTATGAAAGAACAGGGTGAAGAACATACATAAACCAGCATCTGGTTCCAAAACTGCTCATCCACTAATGGGTGCAGTGATACTGATCTTATCCCAACAATAAAAGAGCATATGCTGGTGTGCACTGTACACTGAAGACAGAAGATTAACACACACCAAAGTAAGGACTGGATAACTTTGGACTATAGGGAAACCACTCCAAACCCTGGAGAAAATGCACAAAATCGTGAAATTACCATTTAATCTGCATATACACCAGAAATCAGGACCAATTTCACACTAACCATGATAGCAATGGGCAACGTGCGCCAAAATGGATGAAACATAAACAAAATAGCTAATTTAGTAAATGATTGGAATGTGTTCCAATGGATAATCATTAATGTATTGCATAATACATTATGTATTGTCAATGTATTGATAATCATTAATGTATTACATGCATTGAAACATTGTGAAATTAACCATTAAGCGATTCCCCAGCTATCCACTGCTAGGTTTTTAATTTAAGCAGCAGGACACCTTTTGCTTGTCCAGTGTTAATCTGACCTCTCGTGTTCATATTTAGAATTACATGCTGTGGAAATATTACAGGCAGTACTGTAAAATACCTCAGAAATAGAACTAATTTTTTTCGCAGGGCTATTTTCAAAAAATTATAAAATAAAATGTCAAAGATGTTATGGAGCAATCGCATTCGTCAACCTCTAATCATGAAAAGGCGGCGGAAAGCTTGTCAAAATGTCAGCGATATAAACTTTTGTACGAAAGTTTAGAGTTTTTACGGTAATCATAGGTATATAGTCCCTGAGATGGATGGCTGGTTCCTGAAGACAGACGAGATTTAGACCATTCCTAGGCAACCAGACATGAAAAAGACTGTAATGAGCAGAAAACAAGTTACAGTAAATGTCACGCACGAAGGAATCTCAACATTTTAACATTTTAAAACACTGTCTCGTTCTAATTTTATATATAGGGTTTTACTAATAGAAACTCAAAAGTATAACACCATGAATGTATAAATATATGTGCAGTTAAGTTATCTACTGAGGCTTTTGTGTGGTCGCCATGGCAACAGTGATGAAAATAGACGTGAATCTGTATAGAAATGACTGAACAGTTTAAGAGACAGAAAGGATTCGAGCGCTGACAGGCCAACTAAGCACAGGAATGAAGAAATTTATCAAGGGCACTGATAGACAATATATCGACAAGGTTAAGCAGTACAAGTTCATAATTACGGACAATGCGAGACACTGCATCCGCGGCCTTAGTGTAAGTGTGGTAATACTGTGCAAATGCTAGCTAGACTACGAATGAAAACCCAAGGATGACCGTTGTTGGTAAGGTAGACTCAAAGGGTGGAATAAGCATGGGTGACTAATTTAATTTTTATTGCGGTATTTATTTGTAAAGCAGACTCGCTGTAGTTGCAATCCAGTCTCTCAGAATCAACAGCATGACAATTGTGTATGCTAGCGTTCAAGGCTTCGTCAATAAAGTGCAGTTGTTGACTATTACTGATACATAATCATGCATAAGAAAATATTTTTCATTTCAGTATTTCTCTGATTAAGTTGTTACACAAATAGTTCCCCTATTAAACAATTAAGTCGTTTTTCAGTTTCAGCTAGAGGTTAATAATTAGGAAAGACCCAGATTTGGAAAACACCAAGTCATTGTTATTGAAGCTCTTTCAGCATAAGTTAAGATCAAAAGTTGTTTACAGACATTCTGGAAGAGATTTCCAACGCCAAATTGTTTGTCAGTTAAACCTGTAAGATAACATTTTATTTGAATATCTTGAATGTGCCTGTTTTGAATGATCGAGTTGCACCCTGAGTACATGTTGGTTCAGATGTTACCACGGTAGTGTTGCCTTCTTAAGGGAAAGGGGAGTTCATGCCAGACCAATTTGCAATAAGTTTATATACTGTCCTCTCTATATATACACGATGACTCTGCTTCCCCATTGCTAAACGTATATACAAGAACAATATGCGTTTATCTTTGAAGGATTGTTGAAAGTAATAGAGTAAAGAGATGAAACATGGTCTGAATTAAAATAAGGCTAAAATAGGCGAAGAGTGCTGAATATTCATTATAAAAGATTGCCTACATTTTTATGGTTTTAGCAGTTCGCAACGGTTAGCAATTTTTTTTTTTTTTTTTGAAAAAGCAGAAAAGCAGTGATGGGGAAGGGGATTTGATGGAGAGAGATGTAGGAGGTAGGAAGGGAGGGGGTGTGTGCAATTCAAAGGCGGTCTTTCAGTTAAAATCTCAGAACGAATGTAGATAGCTATGTTAACTAATGTGTTCTGGGGTGTAGCTGTGTAAATAACACACGTCTGTAATAGGTATTTGTCGACATTTTTATCGAGAGGTTAGCTGCTGCAATAGCGAAGCGCTTAGTTTTAGCTTAGGTGGCTTTACCTAAGAGACGGTGTGTGAGGGAAAGAACAAGAGGGAGAACCAGGGGAGGGGACGGAGGGTGTACAGGCTGCTTACGGGACGCACAGGCACTCTGATTGTGCTGCCATAATTTAAGTGGCGGGGACCAAAAAATATTTTGGATTTTAAAAGGCCCAGGAATTGTGTATATGTGACGCCCCCCAACTCCACCGCGACTGGCCGGGGTTGTCAAGACGAGAGAGGGAGAAGGGAAAGCGGCGGAGCGGTCTACCCAAGCCCGGGGTTTCGTCCTTTTGCAGAGGAATTCAAAAAAGACAAATTACTCTCTCCACTGGGCCCTCTGCGTTACCAGGTAGGCAATGAAATTAAGCATTGGGCGTATGTTATTATTCTAGCTTTGAAATAATCCATAATGCTGGCACATTAGGTAAGGGTGATTATGCCATAGCTTGCTCTCAAGTTAGCTCGTTTGGTTTTATATATACATAAATCATAGCGTATAAATAAAAACCGAATATGTGAACAGCTTATTTCTTATAATGAGGCATGCAGTTGGCAAGAATAGATGGAAAGATATGTAATCGGTAATGCATTGCTGGCCGCGGTAATGTGGAGCGCGGTGTACCGTAGCTAGCTAGCGCAATTAGCGGCTAAATCTCAGCACTGGCGGCGCGAGCGTCCAGCTAAATACGCCAGAGAACGTGCCGACACTCAGCGCCCGGGAAAAGCGCACGGGCGCAGCGCACGAGCGCCGAGTTCCGCAAAACTGCCGCCTTTCCCAACGCCGTCTGCCCACTAACATATTTTTTTCCCAGAACAGTCGTGCATAACCGTCGTGTTTATCGCACATAATTTCCCGCATCGGTAAGCGAGAGCTGTCATTTCTGTGCAGTTTACTTGGTTTGTGATTGGTCAGACTGTAAACGAAGGCTACACAGCTGACTGCAACCTCTGCCTACAAAATAACGTTTCCAGGGACCAACACCGCCCAACTCGGACCTGTACTGGCGTGACCCTGTCCTGTAACTGACAGTCCTCTATTGATACCTATTGTGCTGAGCCTTACAAGATTCAATACGATCTCTGCTGTTATACATTAGCCTCGGCTTACAATGCCGCTGTCCGGTATGCGGAGCCGTCAGACATGGTGAATTGTGGTGCACGTACCATAAAACACAGATGCTACTATATTGTTATATGTTTTTGTCAGTTATTGTACAGGTCTTCAGAGAACACTGCCCTCACCTAGTGCTCAACTAACCCTTTCATTGTTGTATAGGACATTGAAGAGTCTTAGTGCTGTAATGTTTTGCACGATTAGTTACAGTTGTGTTTACATCGGGTACCATTATACACTGCAGAGTAATGCAGACCTTTTTGATTTATATATGTAATACATTCATTAATTTAGGTTTATATATATATGTATATATATTTAATTTCAATGGTCTGAGTTACAAGTAGCCTGTACACTATGTACCAGATAAGTAATGGTAAATTAATTGTAAATCTATCTAGATTGTGCTGAATAATCTGTGTTGATTTTAAGATGTTCATTTTTGTTTGTTGAACAGAAGCAGTTATGTTAACCCCAATAATTTAAGGCCGATAAAATATGTACTCTCCATGTCACACTGCAAATTGAGGCTGAATAGTTGCTTAACGTTTTGTCGTATTACCATATAATAAGAACCCATATGATCCAAAAGACATTCACTACATTGAACGCATTACGATCATGGAGGCTTTTCAGTTATATTTGTGAAGTCACAGACTTCATGTCAATAAATCATCTGCACAATTAAAGGATTGTAATTGTAAGAATTTAAACCATTGTGTCAGTATGTATTTCCCCCTTTTTATCATTTGGGGATGTATAATTCAGCAATTTATGTGAATGTTATACTGTAATGTATTTTGTTTTATTCCACCTATTCATCTAAACTAAAATGAATTGCAAGATCAAATGGACTTTGATGAAATTTACTGCCTTTGGACACTAACAGGAAACAAACAAGTAATGGTGTGTTAGTATAAGAGAGTGAATTTTATTTATTTATAAACCCAAAAGTGTTATTGGAGCAATTCATTTAAATACCTTATTTGAAGCTGCTGCAGGTTCTCTCCCAGCAGCTGAGCAGGTGGCTTTCATGTTGCAATATTGCATCCTTAACCACTGTTCTTTATGTTGCTTAATATATATATATATATATATATATATATATATATATATATATATATATATATATTATATACAGGTGTATGTATATATATATATATATATAGATATAGATATATAAATAATTCTAGGGTTTTCTTTTTTTTTGGGTAGAACAAAAAAAAATCTACATGAACATGGAGTTCTTCAGAGAATTTAATGATATGAACTAGAATACGATTAATATTTAGAGGACAGAAAAACGAAGACATCTATTTGTTTCTCTGAGTGTTATAATTCTCATCATATGAAAGATTGTGTTGTAGGGAGGTTAAACATTCTCATTAATGATGGAGAGCAAAGACTGTTTTTTTCTGTACCTTGACTGAGAAATTTTGTTAATTATAAACTTCTGATTATAAATAAGATTGTCCTCAATATCACTCATCCACAAAGCCATTTTCAATGACTGCTTGTATAGCCAAGATTGCGTTGATCCAGAACAGATAAGCACAGGGTAGAGTATCCCCTGGATGGGATGCTAATCCACTGCAGAACACTTCACCCATTAAGGGCAATGAGTAATTTACTGCACGTCTTTAGACTATGGGAGAAAACCCATGAGAGCTGAATTCAAATTTGAACCAGAAACCATTTTTACCCTCCTATCCATTGTGGCACTCACCCTAACTTTTGGATTCTGTAGATGCTGCTTCCTCCAAAACATACTCTTAACTGGTTATTGGAACCAGTCAGTAAAAAATGAACAGATGTTAATTTATATTTTATCTTTAAACAAAGATAAAATATAAATTGTTATACAATAACATGAATTTTACTGCTGATATTACTGTAAAAATTGTGAGGTTTACTCCTATGAACTGAGTAACTTAACTGAATGGACATTTTTTATGAGTTCACAAAGTTTGTTTATTTGTTCTGTTTTTGTAGCAGCTTGTCGGTAACTCTGTGAAAGGCAGGTGCTTCTTAACAACTCTCCCTCTCTTTTGCTTCCTTCCTGGCTTTCAAGTGGAAGTGGTGGAGGTAAAGGGAAGTTTTACGTACCCATGTCCCTCGAACTTGAGAGTTCGTGAAGAATGCCTAACGAACATGCTGAGGTCCAACAGCAAACACCACGGAACACTCAGAACCAGCACACTCACCACCAGATGTCCCTTCACTCCAGCCATGCTTCCCTCATGCAGGGTTATGGGGCTAGAAGCAGAGGCGGTGGAGGTGGGAAAGGGTTGCAAGGTAGTCACTTGAGTGAAAATCCATACCAAAAAGAAGCCATTGATTATTATATGTCAGTGAGTGGAAAACAAAGTTCAAGGAGAGGGAGCCAAGGACTGGAATATGGGGTCAGTTTTGGATATTCGGATGTAGGTGGACAAGTGCCTCACCAATATCGACATGCTGGAAATGGTCCAGGGTCTTCTGTGATGTCTCACTATCAGCTGGACTACACTGCTTCAGCTGCCACTGGTGGAAATAGCAGTAGCAACAGTAGTAAAAGTGGTACTGGAGCCTTTTCTCCTACACATCAGTATTGCTTAAGTCAAAATCCCTCAGTCCAATCAACTCCTGGACACCAGATGCACCCACGCCAACAGGGTCAAGATTACTCTTCCCATCAACCCTTTCCACAAAGGCAGCAGCACAGAGGTTATCCTCTTTCTGGACATAGACCACTTCCCCAGTTCTCCCGGGTCCCTTTGTCTAATGCATCTGCAGAGTCAGCTAGGGCATACAATTTTTCTCCACAGAGGTATCTTAGTGGGGGTGCTACTAGCAATTTTGAGTGTGAAATTAGTAATTCAGGTAGTGGCAATTCAAAAACTGGCTCAAACCATGGTTCAGTTAAGCCAAGTAATATGGCACAGTTTGACAGCAGTCGGCTAAGCTATAGCTCTTCAAATTACCCAGCATATGATTTCCATACTTCTCAGTCACCTCATAAACAATCTGTTTACTCACATCGATACACCCAGAATAATTTGAAACCAGACTATGATTCATCCAATAAAATTATTTCCTCCAGTTTAACTTCCTGCTCACCTTACCCTAAATACCCTCAGGCTTCCACTGCATCCTCAAACTCCCACAATTCTTCAATGCCTCAGTACGTCTCCCAAGAGATACCCAAATCTGTAACTCAGAATCAGCAACCACAGGTCCATCCAAACTTCAGCCCAATTTCTAATCCATCTCCAGCTGCCTCAGGAATACAGTCACCCAACTGTAGCTCATCACCTTCTCCCCTGTTGGGTGCTTCTGAAGGTCTAGGAAACTCTGCTGTTAACCCCAGTGAATTGACATCAACTACTTCTATTCCAAATCGTCGAAACAGCCACAATCAGATATTGCGAGCGGCACCTCAGTTGAGTCCCACACCCAGCTCTAACAGCAGTGTTAGTAGTTTTGGGAGCAGCAGTGGTAATGTAAACACGATTGGCATAAATGCAAGTCCAAGTGGGAGTCATTCAGTATTGACTCAAAGCCAGTTGGGAAGAGGAAAGATATGTGATGAGAATTATTCTTCTCTGTACCCATCTTCTGTTGACAAGCTGACTCGGGATCCAGGGATCAACAGTCTAAATGCATTAACATCACAAGTGGCTAATATACCTAATACTGTCCAACATATGCTGCTTTCAGACTCTCTGATTTCAAAAAACAGAGGAAAAGATGAACCTGCATATGAAACTGGTGAACATTATCAAATGCTTCAGAATTCACATGGCCTGGCTGCCAATCAGGAAGGAAGTAAGACTATGAGTAACAGTTGTAGTGATAGTGCAACAAGGACTGTACGAATGGATATGGGGGGTGCTCAACCTGACAGTGGAATGAATGAGAGTACTGAAGTGGTGAAGCGGGAAGGAGAAGAAAACTCTTCAGGAGGAGGAGATAGCATGACTAGGCAAACAAGTGGAACTAGTACTGAGTCTGGCTACAACCATTCATCCCAGAATCTGGCAAAACAGGGTTTACCATTAGAATTAGTAGTTGGAGCATCCAAAATTAAGAGACAGACTTTGGCTTTTCCAAGAGGAAATGAGCATAGTATTCATAGTACATCTTCTTCTTCCCCATCTTCTCTACCTTCTTCAGTAGAACCCAGTCCAAATATACCTCCTCCCTGCACACTTTCTTCTTTTACTTCTACTTCTGTCAGTCCATCTCCAACACTCAAGTCCCCTAAGGAGCCTATTGTGAGAAGTATTGATCGAAGAAATTGTAACAAACTCCAGGAAAATTATGATGCTAATGGCAGAAAAAAGAAAAATCAAGCAGACCAGGATATCACAGTGACACTGGAAGGATCGAGAAGTGACATGCCGAGAATTGGGAATGACAAATTGGAGAGCCATGACAAGCGAAAAGCTGAAGAAGCACAGAAGGGCTCAACAACCCTAAGCGGAAAAGTGGAAGATTGTGAAAAAATTGTAAAAACACAAAACCTGGACAATCCTCATAAAATTTTGAAAACTGGAGAAACTCAAAACACAGGAGGAGTAGGAGTGATTGTCTCTACTCGTTCTGAAATGACTGAACATAATACTTTATTGGAATCTCCTCAAGGTGCTCCCTCTGCACCACAACATTTAGACAATGAATTGCAAAATTCACAAAATAGTACAGACAAGATTCATTCTTCCAATGCTTTCAAAGATGCCAGATGTGTCAATGGGCAAGGTGGGGGTAGTATTTGTACCCTCCCCTCAGTGAATGGAACCAACATTCCCCCTGAACCCAGTTATGAGCAGTCACCATCATGCCACCATTCCGGAAAGCAGAGGTCACCATATGGATACTCTGAACTTGTTGGCAGTATGATGGATTTAAAAAAGGCAGGCAGTATAGAAACAAGTACAGGGAAGGAAGCAAATTTAAGATATGAAAGTCAGCATCAGCCACCACTCAGTTATATCCCAGGACAAAAAAAGGGAATGGTGCCAACAGGCATAATGAAACTGGGAAGAAGAGGAACAATAAGAGATCAAGATATTAATCCTCCAGTGCAACAGTCATCTGCCAGTATTTTACAAGAAGTACTTCAAGGCTACCACACAGAAAAAACCTATGACCATACTAAAAACTCAGTCAACGTGCCCGACACACATCCCCAGTCTCAAAATATGGCTCATAATCTTTCAAGACATTCCTATGGTGTGAGTAAAAGCATGATGCCACGCAGTCTAGTCCCACAAACTGGGCTCAGCCAGGATCATCAAGCCTCACTTCCAGCAGCAGTTCCTGTGAAGGATTACCCTCTAAACCTTAAGCAGAGCAGTACTACTGGCATTGGACAGGATCCTCCTCCGACGTCTTGGGCTCCTGTTGGAGTGGGAAGAGCACACGGTGAGTCTTCAGGGAAATCCAAAATGGCAACATCTCCAAATCGCCCTGCAGCTATTTTACCAGAAACCACTGAATCTTCTCAACAACCACCATTAAAAAACATTAATTTGGCAGACTATCTGCTACCGCATAGAATACCCTTCACAAACCCACAAACTTCGTCATCTGCCGTGCAGCAATTGTTGTTGCAGGATACCGAGCCAATAGGGGGCAGTGACCTACCTGTAAAAAAGCCTCCAATGGCTTCATCCTCATCATCTTCAGAGCGTTGTTCAGTAATCTGCGATGTATCTCTCCAGAGCACACCTGAAAAGGAAAAGGACAGACATGAAGACGAAGTAAAAGAGACTTGTAAGGAAACTGGTTACACTGGTGCTTCTGTAATTCAGCAATCACATTCTACTACTTTAGAAGGCCTGCAAGACAACAGTAAAGAGAACAAAAGTGAGGTGAAGATGGAAACTGAATGCAGTGCTTCAAAGGAGGTCTTTAGTCAGAATGATAATCCTACCCTTTATTGTGGACAATTACCAGAGAAGAAAAGTGCATTCCGACAGCAAAGCAGATCTCCATACACATCTGTGAACACAAGCACTGACAATCACAGTTTGTCCACTGGAGAGAATAGACATATAAATGTATCAAATGTCAACCCCTCTCATTTTCATCAAGCCCCCCGTACTCTTTCCTCTAACCTTAATCTTCAGGCATCACCTTCAACAAGATGTCAGTCAAACTATCCAGGGATAGATGGATGCGGTAGTCATTCAGGATATGGGTTTGAAAACTTCAGAGAGAGAAGCCATTTTCTTTCTCAGATCCCTCCTCAGCACGATATACCTTCCAAATTTCAGTTTGGAAACTCTCAGCCAAACAAAAAACTGCAAATGTATTCTCATTCTCACCCTCATCAGTACTCCCAGGATACAGACGACAAACGTGAATGGGAAGCCTTACACAAGAACAGGATATCAAAGGATATGATGGTGTCTAGTAGTTCAGGATCAAGTAGCCAGCAGTATCGCAGCCAAGCAGGGATGAGCTCCCAAGCCTCTCATAGTGACCCAGGGGGTCAGCCGAAATTACTCCACCAGCAATTCTCTCGGCAGGGTAGTTACTATGATATGAAAATATGGAACCTCTCACAATCTGGAAGAGAGGGTGGAGGGACCCTTGAATGCACCCAACCAGTCTTTCAAACAAATCAGACCGGTGTAGTTACTCCTGGGTCTGATACCTCAAGAGGAGTTACAGAAAAAGTCAAATCATTTCCATCAGTGCCAAGTTCTCAAAAACCATCTGCTCATGGTAGTTTTGCTGGTAGTACAGTTAACTTAGGGACTCAACAAGGTCGTAGTCCAGTGAAAACAGAGCGTGCTGGAGAAACTAACCCATTAATGATGAGAAGGAGGGTTCGTTCTTTCATATCCCCAATTCCAGCAAAGAGACAGCATCAAGATTTACCACAGCAACAACGGAGTACTCAGACCCTGTATCCTTCTCCTTTAAGTAACACTGCATCCAGACATCATGATACTGGTCCATCAAGTCCTGATGTGCCCCATTCCGGGATGGCCATTCCAGATGCTAATTGTAATAAGCTAGCTCAGAATATGATGCTAACATCTCCATCTTCTCAGGGTAAAACCAACATTTTACCACCTAGGAAAGGTCGTGGCTTGAAACTGGAAGCGATAGTGCAGAAAATAACACCCAATGTTAAAAACAATAGAAGTCTCACCGATTTTGCGTGTACTCCACTAACTGGATCTTCTCATACAGATCTAGTACATTACAACTCTGACAACCAAGAACAAGAGTCTTGCATTGGGGACAGTTTATCTGAATCTGTAACTGGACATGGAAGTTCTCATTCTTATCTGGATGAAGGTCTCTCATTGGAGGAAATTATGTCCTACAAGGGTGTTGAGGAGATTGGCCCCTTGGCTCCCACTGCCTACCCTTGTGACCTCCAACAGAACCCCCCTATTGTGAAATTTGGGACCTCAGGGAATATTAACCGGAGTGCGGTTGAGGATTTGAAGCAAGAAACCCATTTTAGTATAGAAGGTCATGGTCCTCAATTTACAGAAAAAGACAGTTCAGGAGAAGGCAAAGAAGAATTGAGGTTGTCCACTGATTTCACTCTTTTGGGACCTTTGCCACCTGCACCACCATTACCTTGTCCAGTACAAGCTTCTCCACCTCCATCATCTTCTGTTTTGTCTGATATTCAACAATTCACTAATACATACCAGCAACTAGAGACACGGAGAGGAGAGGACTCTGCGGAAAGCTTTTTGAGAAAGAAGTTAACAGATTCTGGGCTGGGATTAGGTCTAGATGATTATTCAAGCAGAGACTTTTATGGACCCAGCTCATTTCACCATAACCAGCATCAAAGACAGTGCCTGTTACCCAGACACCCAAATAGTCTTCAGATACACCAGCAAAGTCCTTTTGGTCAAACCTTATCTTCAATGTCAAATTCATCACAATTAAATGAACTGAAACCCCTTGAGACTGTTGTTCCTAAAGGTTATTTTCCATCTGGCAAGAAAAAGGGGCGGCCTGTTGGTAGCGTGAATAAACAGAAGCGTGCGCAAGTTCAATCCCAGAATGCGTCCATTAATGCTTCTCCTGTTATATCTACACCTATACAAATACCTGGCCCTACTGCGACTGCAGAGACTATTCCAAGTACCGTGACCACAACGCAAATTTCTGTACCCACTTCTGTAACGGACACTAAAGAATCATTTGAAGTGCCCTCTAATGCTTCTCAAATGTTGAATATGGATATAGAGAACAAGGATGTTCACCCCAAGGTTGAATTTGAACAAACTGACCAAGGACTATGCAAGGAAGATGACAGTCAAAGAGCAAAGTTAGAGGAAAAGCAGCAAAAGAGGAGAAGAAGAGTAGGTGGGCTGATGGGAAAAGAGATCCTCCAAGCCTGTGCAGGAACCGAAGAAAAATGTGCAACTGGAATTTTTCAAGATAACAGGAAATCTGTATTTTCACCTTACATTCACGTCGAGAGAAAACAGGAAATTGGTGCTGTGTGTACTATAGTGAATGAAGAACAAGAAAAGTCAAAGGGAGAGAAAAAAGAAGGTGTAAAGGCTGACAATCTCTTGAACTTACTTTCTTCTGAGATAAAAATGGATATAGATATTGAGGTAGTGAAGGAGAAAACAAAGATGGAACAAGTTGATTCTAGTCTTCTTCAGTCATGTACAGCAGGAAAGACGATTCCATTGTCTGGGTATGTGCTTTCAGGACCTGTAAGTACTGAGACAGGTAATTCTGGTCAACTGCTGTGTTGTTTATGCAAGAAGTGGGCAAATTACAAGAATCTAGGGGATCTTTATGGACCCTATTACCCTCCCGAATATGTGGCAAGCCTTCCTAAGAACCACCCTCAGATTCGAAATAGTTTAGGGACTGCCAAGCTTGGTAATAAAGGAGCAGATTTAGGAACATGTACAACGGAATCAACAAAACAGGATACACAACAAATAGAACCACAAATGTTAAAGCCTACATTAGATACTGTTTATGCAGGAAATGAAGCTGAAAAACAGTCTACTGTTACTACGACAAATGCAACCTCTACAGTGGATGGGGGAAGAGTTTTGGAAAACATTGATAATGTGTACAACAATATGGACCTGAACCAAAAAAGTGATCCGTTTCCAGAGTTGACAGATATTGTGAGTGCAGTGATGAAACAAGAACTGGAGCAACCGCAAGAACAGCAAAATCAGGACCAGTTGACAGAAGACACCCAGCCAAGACCACAACACAGAAAGCTCACCTCCCATCCACGCTTTAAAAGGCGACACAGACCCGGTGACGACTTGCCCAAGACTACCCAGAGTAATTTTAAAACCTCACTGCCATTCCAGCCACCTCCTCAGCTACTTAACCAAGACCCCTCTGAGCCCTTGGCGCATCTGGCTCAGCTTCCTGAAGTCCCACTGGACCATAATGAATTGTGGGTACATGAGGGATGCATAGCCTGGGCCAGTGGAGTGTTTCTGGTCAATGGACGTCTGTATGGCCTACAGGAGGCACTAGATGGCGCCATGGACACAGTGAGTTTTTCTTTTTTTTAAAATCAAGTTCCATTATAGTTTTAGTTCAGGTGTTGCTGCTGGTTGAATATTAATGCATCATATAAAATGCCATTTTAAAATGATGTCATATTCCTTTGCTTATATATTGCCCATTCATATGCTGTGTTAATTTTTAGTTTGTAATTTTTTTGTGCCCACATATCTATCTGTTTTTGCTTCTGCAGTTTCTGTGTAGATGCTTTCTAACTGCCTTTGTCTTCAACAGAGCTGCTCTTATTGTGAGCAAGTGGGTGCAGCACTTGGTTGCTATAGTAAGGGCTGTTCTCTAAGATGCCACTATGTGTGCGCAATAGCGGGTAAGAATCAGAAATGTAACAGAAATTTTGTCTCAGCTGTGAAATCGATCCTGTATTTTGATCCAGGAAAAGGCTGCACTAAGCACATTGTAATAATAGTAATGATTATATGTGTTGTACTAAATATTCGCTCTCATTCTAGACTGCTCCCTAAATGAAGAGAACTTTTCACTGCGATGTCCAAAGCACAAGGTAATTTGACACTTCACAAATTCGGCAAACTAGGGGAAAGACTGCATTCGAAATGGAAATACCAGAGAATTTTGAAGAATATATTCCTGTCCCAATCGTAAGACAGACAAGAAAAATGCTGCGTTGTTAAATAAGCATGTGTATGTACACATATGTGGTCAATTCAAAGAGTGGATGTCTGCTTCTTTAGTACATTCGCTGAAGCGAATTATAAAGCTGTATATCAGGAAGGTTCATGCGTGTAATTTGCCTGCCTCAGCATATTATGTTAATGTATTGTGTCTATTTTCCCTGGTTTCTCATTTGTCAATCCTGTCCAAATTATTGTCTGAAAACCTCTCATGTTCTCTGGATTCTGTCTTATTTCTTAGTTTTCCCAAAAAAATGCAGTAGAGAAGGGCGTCCTTTCAGAGCAGTCGGAAATGGGCTGAGTCAGTGGCTGTGGGACAGAGGCACCCTAGCAACTGAGATCGGTGAGCAAAGACAGACTGTGGGTGGGGCCTCGAATCGTCAGATTTAAACGACGTCATTTCAACTGTGTCCAGTGATGTCACTGAGCCACTCATGGTCATTTGTTTTTCCACTAATATTGTTTGTTAGTCTTAAGCGCTGAAGTCCGATTTTACCTGCATTATTTTAAAATCATACAAGTAAAATGTGTCAATTAACAAATTATGCTTTTTTGAAAGGTCCAAGAGAGAATCTTGTAACTGGTTGCTGTTTTTTTTTTTTTTTTTTTTTTATGAAAAAACCATCATGCCTAGATTAGATATTTGGGTTAGAGTAATTTATGTCGTTTGGGTTTCTCTTCATAGCCTGGCCGGACCTGAGAAAAAAGCCACTGACCTTTAATGACACCGAAAACACCGTGGTTAAACTTAAGAGAACAATCAAGAAGAACTAACCAATCAAGAAAAGAGACCACAGAGGACAGCAATGCCTGTTTGTTAAAAACCGAAGTGAAAAAAATGAAAGCTCAGTGGATTAATGTTCAGACCTTCTCGGAGGATGAATTGACTGAAACATTACATGTAAGAAAGGATGAAAAAAAGGGAAGACTTTGTTCCTCTCTGGCAAACTTTGAATGTGAAATATTTTGGAAATGAATCACTTTCTTTATTGTCCTTTTAATGTTATTTGTTATTTTTCAAAGTCCAAAATGTATTATTAGATAGAGTTAAGTGCAAGTGGACCATTCAAAATGAACTGCTTCACATAAAGGACTGAGGTTAACGCTTGGATTTTTACATAACGTGTGTTGCATCTATTATTCATATTATTATTATTATTCCTATATACAGCATTATTGTGATGCATATATTCATTTTTATGTTATCATCAGTATTTTGTAGTTGAATATAAATGAAAGCATTTAATTTTTATTGTTGTTTTTATCACATAAAAATGCCTTTTAAATAGAAATGACATTTCAGTATTGCCGTACCACCTCTTCTGAAGAGGACACAAGCTTGGAGTTTCCACAGAGACATCAAGGCCTTTGCTTTCGCATCACTCACAATCTCCGCGCGTGTGCGTGTGCGTGCTTGCGTGTGCACATCTGTCTGTCTACCTTTTCCATCATTGGTAGTAGATTATTGCTTCTCATCTTTGGGATTTCACAGTGCAAAATGGTGTACCTATGAATAAAATAAAAATAGTGTTATTTTTCAAGCAAGGCAGGACTAAGGAAGTCTTGTTCTCAGAAATAAGCCAGCAACAGTATTGATATCATCTTTGGCTTTAGTGAACGAGATACGATTTTGTGAAACGGTAAACAGCAGATGGATGTTCTAGAACAAGGTCTTTATTTTTCTGCTCTGAATGTATTTAATATCCAAAAATACAGGGAGATGCTAAGAGACAGAGTGTGAAAGGATCCATATAAAATTGTTAAAAAGTAAATGGTATTATATTTAATACTATTTTTTCTACTCTGGTTAAAAAAAGGGAAAATATTGACGTATTACATTACAAACCTGTCAATATGACTGATAAACACATAAGACGAAAACAATGTTCTTTTTTTCTTTAAACATTTCTTTGTGTCCCATTGTCTTTATTAAAAGATCATGTAGGTACTCGTGCTGCTACTGAAGTCCTGGCTATCTAACTTGTATCTGTAAGTTTTACATGCTGGAATATGTGCTGATGACCTTCAAATGTGCAGAAGAGAAAAAGTTTTGGTGGAGGCTGGGCCTGTTACGGATCATAGCAGACAGGAACTCTGTCTGGTTCTTTGTAGTGCAGACCTCTACGGTATTTTTATGCAGTGAAAAAAGACATTTCAACCAGCTTATCAGCTAGTGCCAATGTCACAAGAAAATGGCCGAAATATTTACTCTGCTGTGTTCTGCAAATTGGACACTGATTTTACTTATTTGGTTACTTTGTCAGATTGGCTGCTGTCGCTGCTGATGTTCTGCATTAGTAGTTCTGCTGTTGGTTAGCCTTTTGTCTCATTCTGTTGACCGTGTTCTGTTCAAAATGGTGAGTCGTGGCTGTTGTACTGTTTTTCTTTCTGACATCGCTGCTTTATAAATGGTGACGCTTTGAGAACAGTACAGTTTTACATGTGTGTGGTGCTCTGCATTCCCAACAGCTGTGAGGTAAGGCTTCGTGTGTTTCAGCGGTTCTCCCTTGGACCATACCACTGTGATGGATAGTGGGGGGGATCTTGCAACCTATAACTGGTGGGAGCAGGATATGAACAGTCCATGAAGGGCATTTTAATATGTTGCATTGAATATTACTGTAAGCACTGTGCTTCTAACCTTTAATCTTATCTTTACAGTCTTATCTTTGAAATAACAAGGTTTGGAAATTCTGATTGAGATTTTTGCAGATTTCTCTCTGTTTTTTTGAATCACTGTCTGCCTTTCGACTTCCAGTTTTCTAATTACAGCTTTTTAATGTTATTTTTGTCTCCCTCTCGTGGTGTTTAGATGTCAGCAAAAATGCCTCTGTGTTACTGTTTATCACCGTAGTTCTCCTTTGACTTATATAAAATATAATTACTCTGTGTGTGTGTGTCTGTGTGTGAGTGTGTGTCTGTGTGTGTCTATGTGTGTGTGTGTATGTGTGTGTGTGTCTGTATGTGTGTGTGTGTGTGTGTGTGTGTATGTGTGTCTGTATGTATGTGTGTGTGTGTGTGTGTGTGTGTATGTGTCTCTGTGTGTCTGTGTGTGTCTGTCTGTGTGTATGTGTGTCTGTGTGTGTGTGTATGTGTCTCTGTGTGTCTGTGTCTCTGTGTGTCTGTCTGTGTGTATGTGTGTGTGTGTGTGTGTGTGTTTGTGTCTGTGTGTGTCTGTGTATCTGTGTGTGTGTGTGTGTGTGTGTGCGCCCTGCGATGGACCTTGTGTCCTGTGCTGCTTGGGATGAGCTCCAGGCCCTTTTTGACCCCAACCAGGATAAACAGGTGTTTGGAGCGATTTCTTTCAAAAAATGTGGCCTAATCTACATTCCTCTGTATATTTGTACAAAAAATAGCATTTGTATATACATTTCTTCGCTGGAACATTTTAACAAATTGGAAGAGTCAAATAGGTAACACTTTACTTGCGGGGGCACAAGTAACTTAGTAACTGAGTTACTACTCAAGTACAAATCAACAAATATAGTAGCTCCATGAAATACATGAACTGATTAATGATGAATGAACATGGGATCAGTACATAACTAACACGTAGTTTTTGATCAATTGATGCATTAAGTAAGCGTCTACTACTGCATTAAGTATGAGTGTACTACAGCATTAAGTAAGCGTCTACTACTGCATTAAGTATGATTGTACTACTACATTATTTGTGCCCCCTCAAGTTGTGTTACCGTGAAATATGTTTAAATGTAATGAAAATGACCAAGTCATGTTTTTATTGATGATAAATTTGAAAGGAATAATTGAGTGAAATAACCATAAAACGATCACATAATGACAATTAAATTAGCCTGGACAGAAGGGAGGCTGGAGGATTAAAACAGAGCCAACAGATTGAATGGAGTCGCTCAGCGTGGATTAAATATCGAAGGATTAATGAGGATTTTACAGAGGAGGGTTAATATATAGTCTACAAAACAGACTCCACTCAAAGTACAGCCCAGACTGAGTACATCTCAAATGTGGTTGCTGCAGGACGTGGGTGTCGTTTTTCTTAACAGAGACAGACACACTTCGTCTACCATATCGAGTTCCTGAGCGGTCTGGTACCTCTGGCCAAGAGAACGATCTATTGGACGTCACAGCACTGCAACGCCAAGAGGAAGTGGAAGGAGACGGATTATTGGGTAAAGATGTTTCAGGAATTGTTCTGTGAAAGACAAAAAATGGTTTTGATGAGATTTGTTAACCACTAGATATGCTGCTATTGCTTATAGTTGAAATACATGAATGATGAGATGTTGCTGGTTGTAGTCATTGCCGTTAATGCCGCAGCTCAGCCGTCCATTAAGGCCGTACGTGATGCCTGCCATCTTACCATATGTGCTCTCTGAGGCTGAGGATCGGCTGTGACTAAACGGGAAAGACCCTCGACCCTCTGTTAATTCCTCTGCTTATAACATTTCTTATTGTCCGTGGTGATATTCACCAGCATAATCACGATTATAAACACGGTACATACAAGAAAGCAAACCCTATGATCCATATAATTTGCACTGATGGTGAACTCATTTGCTCTCCCTCCGCCCCCCCAAACCCTGATACTTCTACTCAAGCTCAGTAACCCATCTCCACTGATACGGCCATGACCCTCCTCACTGCAGTGCGCTCCCCCGCCGTCACGTTTTGCCAGACGGGCGTGTCCCTGCTGCTCTCTGCTGTGGCCCTGCTCTCCTCCTACTGGTGCGTGGGCAAGCAGAAGATGCCCAAGCCGCTGTGCTCACCACTGAAGACCAGAGGCTGCATCCCCGTGCCTGGCATGTCGTCCAACTCAAGCTCCGCCCAGTTCTCTTGGGAAACGGGCGACGACCGCTTTGTGTTTCCTTCCTTCCATTCCGGCCTGTGGACCAACTGCCAGGAGAACATCTACCTGGATCAATGGGGTGAGCGGTGGGGGGGGGGCATTTGGAGGTGTCATCATGATGACCCACAGGGGAGTTGAGGGGACAAATAAGAAAGGAGGAGGTGCGAGAAGAGCTGCTCCTGTGGAGGCCACGTGCTTGGTGCACACAAGGTACAGATGAGTGTATAAGTCTCAGGAGTGCTTGCTCCTTAAGGAGCAGACCTGGGCGGAAATAGAACAGAGTGTCCCTTCTGTTCAACGAGGCAAAGCCAAGTCAGAACCTAAACGCTTGATGTGGTGAATGACTTCTGGGATTCAGGAAGGAGAAATTCTGAAGGATCCAGGGTGCATCTTTGAGCACTTGGCCATCACTGCAACCGTAGCCTATTTAAAACGTGTCAGATAAGGGTGCTCGTCACGCACCATAATGGCACGTGTGCATAGCAAGTCAAGATAAGGCAAAGAGATGACTGACAGGGATAGATAAGATTATGATAGATGAGGCAAGTTAGGAGATAAGAGCGTCTTAAAAGATCAGAACTTAAAGGCTGAGGGTGTGTTTGCCTAGCGGGGAAAACTTTTGCTCTTCTAAAATTTGGAGGCGAGATCATTTTAATTTGATTGTGGCCACAAAAGAACTATGTCAAACAGGTAGGAAGACAATGGTTTTGGGAAACCAGTTCTTCAGTCATTTGTCACATAAACTGTCAGAAGAGAGACCCAGCACAACACTCATGGGAGTTTTACTTACACAAAAATGTTCTGAGGGCAGAATGAAAAATGTTTGGTTCAGAGAGGATCCAAGCAACTGAAAGAGGCGGGACCAACCAATCATATGTCCTGCCTCCTCTAGTTGCTTGGACCCATTTCCTCTATAATCTGATTGATTACCTCTCTGAACTAATCATTTTTCGTTCTGCCCTCAGAACAGTTTTGTGTAAGTAAAACTCCCAAGAGCCAACATGACTGTGGAGAATATTATTTTGGACAGTAGTGGTCAGCAAAAGGACAGGCTCACGAGGATTAGTTGGGTGAGGTGATAGTGTCGCCCCCTAAGGGAAGCCAGAGAAGTCTACAATGATTTCTGTTGAGCCTAACCCGGTTCTACATAGGATTATAATGTTTTGACCCAGGGGGATTTATGACCCAACAGCAGGACTGAATTAGAGACAGTAATTGAAAAGGGAGAAGGATTGACATTAAGCAAAGAATGCAGCTAACCGGACATATTTCCATTGTTCTGGGAGCTTTTGAGAAAGGGGCATTGTTAGGAGGTGGGAGGTTCACTGGCTTTCATAGAAATCCATCTTTTGTCAGAAAGTTATTAAGCAAGTCCGACCTCATCGAAAGCACTGTGTGTTTTTTCGGCAAATGAGCTTTCCTGGAAAGAACCTTCCTCTATTTCACATTTTATACCCTCGGAACCCACACCAGGATGTCCCAGAAGCATCGGCTGTCATTTGCCCACCATTGTGTCGTCCCGAAGTGCAGTGGTGTGCAGGAAATAACACGTTGTTCTGCAAATAATTTTCCCAATTTAATTTTAGAACCGGGGGTTGTTACCTGGGTGACGGAAATGCCTGGTGACGTCACGCTCACCTCCACTGCCTGTGTGTTTTCTCCTCCAGAGGAAAAGTGCCGTAGCTTTATGGAGATCACGCCTCAGTCTGAGAAAGGTAGGCTGTCGGGGCCCAATGCTGCCTGACACCTCACGCTTAGCCAGAAAACATGATCTCCACCTCCTCCTCCTTATACTCTTTCTTCTCCTCTTTGTGTCTTCCTCCTCTCTTACATTTCCCTTTTCATCCTGCCTGTTATCGTTGTTTTCTCCTTTCCTCATTTGTGTCTCACCCTCCACCCTCCTCTTTCTTTGTCCATATCTCTTTCCTTCCTCCATTTTCTGAATCTCCCCACCTCATCCCATCTTCTGCTTCCTCTCACTGCCTGCCCCCCCCCCCCGGCATTCCCTGACAGCAGTCATGCTCTGGCTGTCCGTGACCATGGAGCTGATGTACATGGGGCTGTTGGTCACCAGCTCTCTGCTGCTCTGCCTGCAGCTCTGTGTCCGTGCCCGGCTGCCCTCAGCCGCCCGCTGGGGCCTGCTTCTCAATGCCATCTCTGCCATCTTCACCGTGCTGGCAGGTAGCAGGGGGGGGGGGGTCTCACTCCTGCCATACCTAACTGTGTGGGTGAGTGTCACACACTATAGTGCTAATGAGAGATCCAGAGGTGGGTAGTTCAGGTCCAGAAAGTAAAATTCCAGACCAAGATTTTGTTCCAACCAACCAGTTGAGTACTCTGTGACTGTGACTCTTTATACTCAACTGGCTGGTTGGAACAAAATCTTGGTCTGGAATTTTACTTTCTGGACATGAACTTCCCACCTATGATGAGATCCTCATGGATTTCCTGATGATGCAAAAGTATGAAGATGCCCTCATAACCATATAAGTGTGTCATACGTTTATTAATTGTATTTGTATTTATCTGTAGCACCAGAAGGGGCCAAGGAAACGGTATTTTATTGCACTGTGTACTTGTACGTGGATGTATTGACAACAAAGAACTCTTGGGTCTTGATATGTGCGGATCTGTAAAAGTTCATCTGAAAACTGCGCCTGCTCACGTTGCATATTCCAAACAATGATAAATGCGCAGTTTTGATCCACAGGACTGAGAACTGGGATTCCTGAGGATAAATATTGAGAGTCTGTCATGCTCTGTTATTTGACCACACACAGTCGTCTGTCCGTGTTACAATCCTTCCCGCTTTCTCACAGGACTGCTGGGTATGGTGGGTCACATGATGTTCATGCAGGTCTTCCAGGCCGCAGCTTCCATGGGGCCAGAGGATTTCAAGCCCCACAGTTACGGCTACTCCTGGGCTTTCTAGTGAGTCTCCGCACCACGCGTTTCACCGGGGCCGAGTTTGTTCTTTTTGGGGCCACTCCTCTTGTAGTGACTGTTTGTGGCCAACAGAGGGCGGTACACCAATGCATTATTCGCTAAGTGGTAAACACCGCAGCTGCAAGCCACTACACACGACTTCCCGCAGGTGCATGCGATATCCCAGCTGCTGCGGTTGTTCCTCTGCGACTGTAAGACAGCGGAAGGTGGAGTAATTTTCTCTCTCTGCTTGGCTTCTCCCTCCCTGCTCCTTCCCTCCTGTTCCGGTCTGTCTCACTCTGTCCGCAGCGTGGCCTGGGTCGCCTTCTCTCTATGCATGTCGTCAGGCGTCTGCACACTCAACAGCTACACCAAGAGCGTGCTGATGCGCAGGCGCTCATGCGCAGCTGAACAGCCTGCCAAGCAGCCCCCGGCCCCTTTCTTCTACCCGCCTCCCCCCCTGCCCATCCCACCTCTCTCACCCTTATCCCCATACTACAGTCCCACAGCTGAGTCGCCTCCCCCACCCCCCCCACTAGCTGCCCCCCCTCCTCCCTGCTACCCGACATCTGCACCGTATCCGTCTCTCTCCCTGTCCCGCTCCAACCTCGCCTACATTCCACGGTGTCCAGATGACAGTGACTCACTCTGAGGATGCTCTGTCTGTAACCATGGAGACACCCTGAACTGCATCCTGTTTCCGAGCTCATCAAATTAATAACATAAAACCTGTACACTATAGCTCGCAATTTTCATCAGTGTTAATGCTATTTTTATTGCTTGTACTTCCTTTCTACCACAACTTCCCAACTATTTGTGTGGCGTCATTCTCAGCCTGTAGCTAAAATAGTAATGGCACCCTCATGAAATTAAAAAAGAAAAACTCTTTGCATTTTCGTTTGTTTTTTCCAATGCCTCGGAGCAAGGAACAAACACACAGGCTATGTTTAGTCACTTTATTAAAAAAAATTAATAAAGACTTTATTTTATGACACAATAAAGTCAAAGTATAAGTCCTCAAAGTTTTTCCTCAAACGTACGCCACCGGTTGGCTATAGTCAAGGAATCACCAAAGTCTGCTCTGTAGATGGCCGGACCGCCCCCACCCCCTTCGCTTGGCATGATGGTACGGCGCCGCACTCGGTCCCACAGGAACTGATCACCGTTCAGCGTCATTTGTTTGCGTTGGTTTGTACCGCAGTCCTGCGCAATCGCACCCGGCGCTCGCAAAGCCAGGAAAAAAATAGTCATACAAAGACATAAAGTGATGCCTGAAAACAGATGTGAACAGTGTGCGACTGACGCGCAATCAGAGAACCTACTCGTTCCGGAACCCGCTGCGTGACGCATTCTGCGGAATTGTGTCCGGTAAAACTCCTCAATCAGGCAACACACACAAAGGCTTCACGGGACAGCGTTTTGTCAAAGGCATAGTCTGAACATAATGCTGTTAGTTGCAACCAATCTGTCATCCTCATGCAGCGTTTACTTTATTTCTTCAACATGAAATGATTTGTTTATGAAGCGACAATACGTTCTAGACGTACAGTTAATAACAGTAACTACAGGAGACGCAAGCCTATTAATGAAATGAATATTATTCTCATATGTCTTATTTTGAGATATGTTCGTGTATTTAATACATGTTTCTGCAACAACGTATAGCGGAGAATAAGATGAATCCAATACGTTAAACTGTTAATGAATTGTAATGTTGTTACAGATTTATGCCTTTAAAAAATCTCTCATTAGAAATTAAAACATGACCCACAGAAGTAACTGAATAACAATTACTGTGGAATAGTAAAACTCTAGTAGCTGTCTTTAGACACGAGTAAAAAAATTTTATATTGACACATTTAACCTCAGCATACTGACTGATTTATTTATTGTTGTGTCTATCTGTCCACCTGTCTGTCCGGACATTGTCTGGATTCTGCGCTCATGTCAACCACAGCATTGCAGAATTCGACACCCTGCAGTACATAACTCAGAAGAGAATTTTCCTGAAACTGTGGAAATTACAAGATGTTTATACAATGCTTACAAATACTAAATATTCCACTTACTTCCTTTAAGTGTCCCTATAGCCCTCGTTTTACTTTATACTAATCGTTTATAGTTTTTTAAATCAGTTGTAGATTTGTCAACTGGTAAAACTTTATAAACCATAATGAGCATGGTTAAATCTCAAAGTAGTCCTACCCCCCCCCCCCCCCCATCACAAATACTACATAAAAAATTGATGGATTCTGTCAAAGACTTCTCCCTTATTTCACCTTTTTACGAAGCACAAAATAAATGATGCTGGAGATTAAGGTTAGACTGAAGGCGATCCAGGCAAGAATGAAGCAGTATCCATACTGGCCCGGGTCATTCTTGTGGAAGATGTCCGTGTAGATGGAGGCAGCGATCATTATGCACAAGCCTGGGAGAAGGTGCAAAGGTACGTGAGATATATGAATGTATCGGAGCCAACTTTATTATTAAATCTATGATAATCACATGCACACTCACACTACCTGGCCAAAAGTATGTGGACACCCTACCATCACACCTATTTGGGCTTGTTGAACGTCCCATTCTTAAATCATGGGTTCTAATATGGAGCTGGTCCCCCCTTGCAGCTATAACAGCTGCCACTCTTCTGTGAAGGCTTTCCACAAGATTTTGGAGTGTTTCTGTGGGAATTTTTGCCCATTCATCCAGAAGAGCATTTGTGGGGTCAGGCACTGATGTTGGATGTGAAGACCTTGCTCACAATCTCCATTCTAGTTGATCTCAAAGGTGTTTGATGGGGTTGAGGTCAGTGCTCTGTGCGGACCAATCAAGTTCTTCCACACCAGCCTTGCCAAACCTTGGATTTATGGGTCTCGCTTTGTGCACAGGGGCAGTCATGCTGAAATAGTATAGTGCCTTCCGCAGACTGTTCCACAAAGTGGAAGCACACGATTGTCTAAAATGTCTTTGCCTCCTGGCAAATTAAGATTACCCTTCACTGGAACTAAGGGGCTTAGATCAAACTATGGTGAAACAGCTCCAAACATTAATGCCCCCTCCACCAAACTTTACAAGTGGCACTGTGCACTCAGACAGGCAGTGTCCTCCTGGCATCTGCCAGAAAATGTTTCTAGTGATCCACAGTCCAATGGTGATGTGCCTTTTTCACCTGGTGAGCTGATGCTCAGTGTTGGACATAGCAATCTGGCCATGGAAACACGGTCTATATCATGCTGCTGGTGCTTCCTGAGGCAGTCTGGACATAGCAATCTGGCCATGGGAATGCGGTCTATATCATGCTGCTGCTGCTTCCTGAGGCAGTCTGGACATAGCAATCTGGCCATGGGAATGTGGTCTATATCATGCTGCTGCTGCTTCCTGAGGCAGTCTGGACACAGCAATCTGGCCATGGGAATGTGGTCTATATCATGCTGCTGCTGCTTCCTGAGGCAGTCTGGACACAGCAATCTGGCCATGGGAATGTGGTCTATATCATGCTGCTGCTGCTTCCTGAGGCAGTTTGAAACTTTGCAGCTAGTATATCAGCTGAGGAAAAGTGATTTTCGCTTCAGCACTCCGTGATCCCGATGTCAGCTTGCATAGCCTAATTCTTCATGGCTGAGCTGAGCTGTGGATGCTCCTAGAACAGTGAGTCCCAGTCCGGTCCTCGGGGACCGACACTCAGTCCATGTTTTTGCTCCCTCTGAGCTCCTTGTCAGACAGTCCCTGGTAGGGAGCTGGGAGAGAACAATAATGTGGACTGTCTATGGGTCCCCAATGACCAGACTGGGAAACACTGTCCTAGACGCTTCCACTTTACAATAACAGTTGACCAGGGCAGGTCTTACAGGGCAGAAATTTGATTAACTGAATTGTTGCAACGGTAGCAGCCTATGGTGGTGCCACATTGAAAGTCACTATTTTTTATTATTGCCGATTGCATGGTTCTGTGCTTGATTTTATGCACATATACAGCAATGGGTGTGGTTGAAGCAGTTGTACTTAATAATTGGAAGGGGTGTCCACATAATTTTGGATAGTTATTGTGTCACGGGCAAATGAAACTTCATGAACCAATTGCTTTATTTTCTGACCCCACTAGATGGTGCTGTCTGTTTATAAAAGGGCTTAAAGCTATAAAGCAGGGGTGGCCAGTCTTATCCGCAAAGGGCCGCTGTGTATGCAGGTTTCTGGGATAACCTTTAGGTCAGCTGTTCAAACCCAGGTGTGAGGACTCTTCAGCCAATCAGTCCTCTAATTAGTGACCTAATTAGGGAGTTGCAGCAAAAACCTGCATACACACCGGCCCTTTGCAGATAAGATTGGCCACCCCTGCCCTACAGCAATCAATGTGCACCATCTAGTGGGGTAAAAAAATACAGCAAATGGTTCATGAAGCTTTATTTGCCCGTCACTATCTTTTAGACTGGATTTAACTTTATCTTAACATAAAGAGGTACGTAATGAAAGATGTATGAATGATACCTTAATTTCTACGTTTCTATAAGATAAAGAAGTGATATCTTATTGAAGTAGCTCCTATGATGTGCTAATGGGTTGTAGCCTTCTGGGATGATTTTGTGTAAATTAAATGTATGTGTGATTCAGTTTTTTTCCAACTGCTGCAGAACTCACAGGCGAGGAACTGGAAGACGCCAGAGAAGATGAACCTTTGTCCCTTTTGCAGGGTGAAGAGCTGAGCAATAAACACGAATAGACCGAGGATGGCAAATATGCAGGCCAGCACTGAAGTAGCCTGCACTGCCTGGAGGTACTCTGCAGGGGGCGAGAGAGAGAAGCATGAAATAGGTCAAATGGTCCAAATCAACACAGTCATACACAACGTGGGCCAGCAGTTTACCGGCAGAATAAACCTTTTAAGCTCATTTTATATAGAGAGGTAAATGAGTTGTTAAGCATTAAGAAGAGGAATAATGATATGTCACAACACTTATTCCTTTGTTATGTCTATCTGTACAGCATATGGATACCAGTTTTTAACAGCTGACATCACACCATTCAGATCAACAGATCCAACTGTACTTTAGCAAAGTCTTGAACAGCTGCCTGACCTCACTGGCTGAGAGAATGCCTGAAGCGGCTTTACCTTGTGAGTTCGTAACAACGCTAGTGAGGTTCCAGTTTCCATTTTGGTTCACCCATGTCCCCCACAGGTCTGTGGTCATCTGCTGTGTCACCCACCATGACTGTAAGACACAGAAGGGTTAAAGTATTCTTAGCAGTCTGATTTTATACAGGATTGTATTAGAGTTTCTAAGCATATGGGTAAACAGTTGCTTCACAAAGATCCATCCATCCATTTTCTGTAACCACTTATCCTATCCACTCACAAAACCACACCCACGGACAATTTGGTAACTAAAATTAACTGGTTGCAGGTGGAAACTGGAGTGCCTGAAGGAAACCCTATGACAGGGCTATTCAACTCACAGTCCTCAAGGGCCGAGCCCTGCTGATTTTCCAGCCTTCCTTCACCTGTGAGCCAGGTGTGAAGCCTCTGACCAATCAGAACCAGTAATTATTGAACTAACTACCTGGGAGAACTGAAAACAAGGCCTGAATTTGGAATCGAGGGCCTGAATTGAATAGCCCTGCCCTATGACAACACGGGGAGGACATGCAAACTCCACATACATGGTGGAGACTCGAACCCAGGTTCCAGAGGTATGAGGCAACAGTGCCAGCCACAGCACCACCATGCCACCCTACCTCACGGAGGGTTTATCTCCCCAATTTTGTAATTTATATTTTGGTAAGACATCTGTGTCAATAAATACACAACACGTCAACATGAATTCCAAAATGATATTTTGTGTATTTTTGCATTTCAGATATAACGTTAATGAAACTGTCTTTCCAAGGTTTGAGAAAGGGTTTGATAATGGGGGGCTACAACGTAATCATTTAAATGCAAAAGTCTATTTTTTGGGAATGAAACCAAATTAAATACTGGGGGGTATTTATCTACCCACCCCCTGGTTCCTATGCTTGTTACTTTCCTATATTACACTGTTGAATTGTTAATAGGTGTGTATTTTTATTTTTATTTGGGGGGGGGGGGGGGGGGTACTCACGTTGTCGATGGTTGCCACAAGAAGCAAGACAATAGTGGCAATATGAAGGAGGAAGATTCCTGCCAGGAGAATCAACATGGTGACTGTAAAAAGAAGATGAGTTGCTTTCCGTGAGACAGCACAGAATGCATCATGTGCTAGTTATGACGTGCTGAAGAGTAGCAGGTAAGGACACAGATTGCTACATCGAAGACCTAATATCCAAGGCTGTCGTAAAAACATATATAACCTGAACTGCACCTGTAAAATATCCTTATAAAAGGAAAATCTTTTGAAAAGTGAGACTAATATGACTTATGAACTGCAGTAAGACAAACCGATGTTGAATAGTGGTTTAAGTAGGGAACACCAAGCCGTAACATAATAGCATCCAGAGTGAATGACATGGACTTAAGTTGTAAAGCCCACACAGTGAGACACGGCACACCGGCAGAGAGTCCCTCACTGTGTCCGGGTGAACAAGTTACTACAAGGCATGTCTTTGGGGAAATGAGAACTGTATAGTCACGAAGGCAACCATTCTTCACTCTCAAATGAGTTGAGACTTGCCCCCAATGTTTCAAAAAAGTTTTTAAAAATTGCCACACCTTAAAATAACTTCAGCAAATACCTGATTCGCAGTTAGCACTTACCCTGGGAACACACCCTAACTTAATCGCATACATACAAACATGGCAGCATTTATACGAACGACTACCAACTACTCATTGTTGTTGTTTCCTTGAATCAAGTCCATGCTATTGAACTTCCTGCCAAATATACACATCTTAAATGTGAGTTTATGCCATTTCTGCAGCTTATTATATGTACTCTGTAGTAGTGTAACGTTGTGAGTCTTCAGATCGTAAGATAGCTTGATTACTCTGGATTAATTAGGTTGGTAATTAAATAGTAAAAACTGCAAGAGGTTCCAAACTGGATAGCTGCTACTTACTGATGAAATAACAAAACCTGTAATGTCAATTTTTGTTGTTTTTCAGATGAGACCTAAAGTCAGGCTTCCTCACATGTCAGAGGATTGGGAACCAAAACTCATTCGGTCCTCATGCAATTCAATAAAGTCCACACAATTTTTTTTTATCAAAAACTTAATCCGTGGCCTTGAGAGAGTTTTGGAAATTCAATCTTGAATTAGGTTTTTCATATGCATATATAATTTTTAAAACTAATGACGACAGAATGACGGATTTTCCATTTGGAAGGACAGATTTTAATTAGTGGAATGAGTGAGATAAATGAAAAATACTTAGGCTAAATTAAAATATAATCGACAAAGCCAGGTTAATGAGTTCCTCTTTTACGTACACAGCAACATTACGTAATGAAGTAAGAGATGCTTTTTCAATTCCATGCCCCATTGCCTGCATTTATTGTTTAGTGCTGAACGGGCTGAACGTGCATGAGGTGTTTTCGAGGTTCGATGGCTACGATCTGGTGGATCTGGACGCTAATCGGTGTCACAACCGTACGTGACCGTCTTCATTTCAGGAGTCACAGTACAGTCTCGCTTATTAGGACACGCCTCTCGCTCATCCAGTCGGACGGCGCTGCCCCAGTACACACCCATGTCTGTTACGCGTCAACACAGAATGTATCGGAATACATCGTGAGATTTGCTTTTAATTAACTGTTTCCTATAACGCCAATTTCATCTTAATCTAAAACAGAAAACTAAGCAAATGAAAACTATCTTAAAAGTTTATGTATACGTAAAGTATAAAATGCAAAGCCGCGTTATACAATCTGTAAACTTCTATCATTTGAAAAATATAAAGATGCATAGAAATTCCGCGTTTTCTACTTGTATATTTTTTGAACGTTCCACTTCATATTTGTGGAGTTTAAACCGTAAAGTTTATAAATAGTGTTCCCGCTTAGACGCATCAAATGCATTGCTGCAGTTAAATAGAATACTTAAGTTAGTCATCAGTTAATATAGTGCAAACAATAAAACAGATATATTGAAGTTCTTTAATATTGGGTAAATATATTCTCACCTTTTGATTAAGGGGAGTCGTCCGCTGAAGTTTTACCGCTTCGAAGTGCAGTGGTAGTTTCTGCGTACCTGAAAAGCCTTGGCCGGCAGAGAAAGCGCGATATCCGGGATGAGTGCAAGTGTAAGTGAATCCGTAAACTTCTTCTGTATCTATCTGTGCTAAAAGAAGCAGTGTATATTCTTAAATTCACTATGAAAATTTAGCAGTGATGTTAGATGGATTCCGATCTTGATGAGCAGCCAGAGGAGTGTCCTTCTCTACGCCCTACGCATTTGCAACTTTCACCAACTCGCAAGAGCCTTGTCCTACTACCCAGCGCGTGCTCCTCCTCCAAATATATCTGTCGTCCCTCTCTCACTAACCTCACCACAACCCAAATCACGCCACCCATGTATCCTTGTCTATTTCCTCTAAACAGCCACATGTCCCTTTACCTTTACGCAAGAGTACCAGCGCTATCACAAATCTTATACTGTATAAACACTAGGCTATACAGTGCTTTGCGAAACAGGCCGATAAATGCAGGCATTTCAATCAAATTCACAAGGTAATCAATTCGAATTTTACCCTGGAGATTTTTCTAAACATACTTCAAATTAATTTCTGATACTAAGTGTAAATGTATTCCTGTTACCTGTCTGGCTAACCTTAACCCTGTTTCATCAGTTTAGAGTTTGCTTTTGGGGTCTCTATTTTTTTAAAGTCTTTGTATTTTCCCGTCTGTTTAAAGAGGGAGTAATGTTTCAGATGCCTCGCTGTGATTAGTCATCAAGTAATATTACGGTACCATGGTGTTCCCTGGGCAGTATGGCCCAAACACTCAGACTGCTATGTTTTTCCTGTCCTCCACCCTCCACGAGTATAGTCAGGCTGAAGGAATGTAGTTGACCTGGGAATGAGAGGGAAGCATGGTAGGATGATAGGATGAGTGCAAGTTACAGCCTGACTCCAAGGGGGGGGGGGGTTTGGGGGGTGTGTAGTGTAACGTCCACATGTGTGGGAAGACAGACAACATTTGTCATAATGATAGTGGAATATGTAATGAGTGACGTGGTTACTATGCCAACCAAAGGATACAACCAAGTTGTATGTTAATGACGGTGTCATAGGATACCAAGGCAGCCACCGGAAAGGAATAGTCATGGTCAGGACATCAACCAGAAGCTGAAAACAAGAAGAGACTGGATTCCTTTGGAGCAGTGTTTCTCCATCCGGTCCTCGGGGTCCCATAGACAGTCCACGTTTTTTTGCTCCCTCCCAGCTCCCTATCGGGACTGTCTGGCAGGGAGATCGGAGGGAGCAAAAACACCAACTGTGGGTCCCCAAGGACCAGATTGGGAAACACCGTTTTAAAGCAGTGTTTCTCAAACCAGTCCTTGGGAAGCCCCGGACGGTCCACATGTTTGTTCTCTCTCAATTCTCTGGGAGTTGGGAAGGAGCAAAAACGTGGACTTTCTGTGGGTCCCTAGGACTGCTTTGAGAAACACTGCTTTAGAGGGGACTTCTCTTGGAGTTGTAGCTCATGGCAAAAAAGTAAACATTAGGTGCCGTAAAATATGGACGGTGACTCCATTTTAAATTCAAATTCTTCTTTGAGTGGTGGCCCATAATTGCAGACTGTGCAGACAGTTGGAGAAATAATGTGGATAGGGAGATTACTGAAGCTTATTTGCAGAATTATGGGGTACCCAAATTGTCACTTGAGGTCTGTGGAAAGGGTAGTATTGTATATCAAATGATCCGTGCGTCTTCCAACTAGTTATCCAGTATGGGTCACGGGGGAACAGAACTCTGGAATCACAGGGCACAAGGCAAGCACCAGGCTATGGAATGGCAGTCTCACATGATTTATTTTACATTTAATTATTATACTGGAGACAATGGTTTTGTGTAAGACCACTCTAGTTACTGTGGGTCAACTGGTAGATAGATTCTTGATGGAAGCAGACTTATGACAGAAAGAGTGGTTGGTGAGATCCCAAGCGATTATGTCACAGGGCCCTAAAATGAGGTTGTCATCCCGGATTGCTTCATAAGCAGATTAGTGGTTATTGTTATGTCTACATCAGTTGTATGTATTGAGAAAATAATCAGTGTGATGCAGTCATCATCTCAACACTTCCTGGGGTGAGGTGGAAGAATTCCATAAAATCTCATTCATCTCTAAGGGTGTGAGCTAAGGGTATGATTCTGGGCAGAATTACTAATAAGCCAATGAGCACCTCATCACAGAATAGTGTCACAACACCTAACTGATGCGCAACAAAAAAGGCTTTCACATACACATACACATACACGCACACATACACACAAACACAGTACGGAAGGGTGCAATAATGTCGTTAAACCTGATTTGAGGCAGACCCAACCCACAAAATAAATTCTAAGTACTTAAAACTTCTTACCATCCCTTTACTCTCACGAGGCTGCAAGCTAATGAAAAATTAGTTTGTGGGATGAGCATTTTATGAAAAGGCTTCAAATTGTTAAGTTGCAATGCCTCCTCACCAATATTTTGGTTCGCTAAGGAGTTTTTTTTTTTGCTGTTGATCTTACTTCCCTTAGGAGGTTTTATGTCCGGGGTTCTGCATATGCTCAGAAGAACCGCAAAAGGGTGACGCAAAGCCTGTCTGAGGATCCGAAGGCTTTACCAAGTAGTTCCCTCCATGAGTCACTGCACTTCTCACACCCAGTAGTGAGCTGTTCCCACATGTCTCTGTCAAACAGTTTGTCCCCGCATGCCACTTCGGTTGGCATGACAGCAACCACGGAATGTTTCACAGACACCAAATGACTCCGCCCCCAACCCATGTTCACCTGTTAGACCAAGCTTCCCCAAAAACTACAGACCTCCGCCCTCCTGCTTCCTCTGGCTGGGGTGTGGCTTAGGGAAGGAATGGTTTGGTTAAAGCTTGCTGCATCTCCACTGATGGAGAATTTCCAGTACCTCCTGTATATTTACCTTTCTGTTTGCTTTTCAACCTCAGAAACAGAAATACATCCCCTTTAGCAAAAAACAAATGCATTCAGTGCAGAACAAATAGGAATACTATACATTTTTGTCCCTTGCTTTCAGGGTTTGAGGCAGAACATCAAGTCCACTGGAGAACACATTTAATTTTGCACTACATCCAGTGCTTGAAGTCGGGAAAAGCAAGTGCCAGTATTCTCCTTGTTATTCAGTACCAGCAGATATTGAGGGGTGCCAGTACACAAGAGATACACACTGGTGAGTACTGGTCCACCTCAAGCACTGCTGACATCACTGTCCACACACCCCTTCCACAGACACAGTGTTTGCCTTCTGAACTTATGGCATCTGCAAACTCTCATGGATGTCCCAGAACTGTTGCTAAATCTGTGCTTAATTCACAAAATGTCTCTCTGAGCAGAAGCTTCAAAAGTGGTTGAGGCATAAAATGCTTCTATGCTGAAATGACAGGGGATGTCATGTTAGGGGATCATGTGAAATATTTTAGAGGGATTGTAGTAATTGTAGCCATATAATTATTATTTTAAATACAAAGAAACGTTTTATGATTTGTAAGGTATATTTCAAGCAAGTATTTATAATTATTGATATTGTGTAATTAGAGAGAAATCCTGAAACATTTTGTAAATGTATAACTCCAGAATTTAAAAATGCTGAAAAGTGTTTTTTTTTTTTTTATTAACGATGACACATTTTGTTTTTAAACTGATTGCGAAAATCTCTCAGGCTTCCCCCACTCCCTGCCTACTTTGTTTTTCTAAATTAAACCCAGAAGCATGAACATATATATAAAACAAAAAAAGACTACAACATAAAAACAACTCACTGTAACTAGGCAACCTAAAATATGAGTCACAACCGCGCCCTTTTGTCCGCCACCCCCTCACCGCCCAGCCCCACCCAGTTTACTCTGAATCTTTTTAAACTTCTCGTTTCCTCTGAAATCCAGCCCATTCGCACTCATCCGGTGCGTGTCATATTTGCTTTGTATCCCCGTCGACTATGCAAAGAAAAGTACTATTTCTAAGTATTATGTTTGAAAAATTAACGTGTACATTACAAAAATGTGCATCAGGCATGCTACGTGTATAATGTTAGTAGTCCCACAGCAAGCGTTTGCATTTATCGAAGTATGCCAATCTGACCGACTTCAGATTTGGTAACAGAAATATTTAAATACGATGGTCTTTGGCGACTTGATCAAAGCAGCATATCAGGCGTACATTTCAATAATCAGTCACGTTTAATGGTTGCGTCGAGTCTTGGGCTTAAACTACAGCTGGCAGCTCTGCGCTCGACGCCGCCATTTTCTGTTATTGGCGCGCGCAGTGCGAGGCGGCGTTTCTGCGAATCACAGAAACTGAAGAAAACGGCAACCAAGACCTTGCACGTGCCAGCCCCAGCTTCGGTGGACTGACGTCAGCGTCGCGCGTACCATAACGAATAACGGAGGTAAGAGTCCAAATACTTCTGCTGAAGAGTTGAACATTTTAATCCATATAACCAATTTTTAAACTTTTAAAGGTAAGTCCTCGCAATTATGTCTAAATATAGTTCAGATAAATATAATTATTTGGTGCCACTTTACAGTAAGGCTACCTTTATAAAATGTTTATGAATGGTTTATAAGCAGGTTGTTAATTAGGTTGTAACACTATGTAAATCATTAATAGACAGTTATAAACAAGTTATACCACAGTTTTCTTTTTAATTAATGCGTTACTACCATTTATAAGTGGCAAAAGGGAGCCTTATTGTAAAGCAGTACCAATTATTTAAATGCAATTCTGATTTTGTCTTTGACTCTTTTAATGGATAAATGTAACGCGGTGACGTTTCTAGGCCTCTATACTATCAGTTGTTCAATGGATTAGTCGAAAAACCTTTGTAGGTCAGTAGCCTTTGTTTGTGGGTGTGCAGAGTTGTAAAATGTCAAAAGAAAAGCAGTCGTTTGAGCTATGAGCAGAGTGAACTGACCTTAATGTGTTTTATTAATTTGTGTGCAGAAAATGGTCTCATTTTGCGCCTCCATGTCAGTATTGTCTGGACTCGGTAGTCATTGCACCTGATTTTAGTTTACCGTACTTTCTCTTGACCAGTCGCTCTCTTACAATTCATGAATGCTTACAATGCGGAAATGTTCCACTAGAGGGCGCTAATGATATTTATCATTCGCCAACTATAGTTTACTTCAAACGCAGTTCTGTTGTATTTCACTATGAGGTGTCGTAATGCAATACATTTTGCCGACCGAGGTTGGGGTGCCCCGCCAGAAGTGGCAGAAGTACAGAAATTCTTTATTAAGTAAATGAAATAGACACTTGAAAAAGTACCATTCAGTATAATTAACTAAAAATTGAAGTATAAAAGTACGCACTGGTACATGTACTTAAAGTGTAAAAGCAGCTCCATAACTGTGCATTTCTGATGCATATTTAAAGCTGCTTTCTTTCTTATACATTACTGTGAACGCCAACTCTACAAATATAATAAAACAGGAGCTCCAATGTTACAAACTCCTCTTCTCCTCAGGACATGGTATCAGCTGGGTTAAATAAATATGCTTCTAGACCAGTGGCCTGTACTACGAAGCGGGGTTACTGGCTTATCGGGGTAACTTGCCAGATTTAAGGTAGTATGGGCAAAATGTAAGTGAACAAATATGAAGTCCATTTAAACTGTGGTACCTTAAATCCAACAAGTTACCCCGATAAGCCAGTAACCCCACTTTGTAGTACAGGCCACAGGGGTGGCCAATCTTATCCGCAAAGGGCCGGTGTGTATGCAGGTTTTTGGGATAACCTGTAGGTCAGCTGTTTAAACCCAGGTGTGAGGACTCTTCAGCTAATCAGTCCTCTAATTAGTAATCTAATTAGGGAGTTGCAGCGAAAACCCGCAAACACAGCGGCCCTTTGCGGATAAGATTGGACACCCCTGTTCTAGCTGCTTGGTGCTCTCCTGTACTTTGGTTTGCTTAATGATGGAGAAGAGGTCATCCTCCTCAGGGGAAACTGTCACCTGGACAAACTATTGGTTGATCCTTCTAATGGCTTCAGATGTAATCAAGACATAACCCTGCTGAAAAAACCAGCATAGACCAACAGAGCAGGTTACTACCATGATCAGGATAATGCATACTGGATATACCAGTATATGCTGTGTTTTGGTGCTGGTGGGCTAGCTTCATGTGCAGGTAAACCAGCACAGCTATACTGGTCCACAAGCTACACCAGGGGGGTATTCCAGAAAGCAGGTTATGTGACATACCCGGGTAAGTTTAAGGGTAAGTTAGTGGATAACCTCAACTTTCGGTTCCAAAAACGGAGGTTACCTTTCTGGGTATGTACGTAACCATAGCAGCTTACTCTCTGAAGATAACCTGCTACTGAGCAGGTTATGTTCCAGGGTAAGTTTGTTGCAGAAGGTTACTGAGCATGGCGTGCCCTTTTGATGACGATCCTGTGAACGTGGAGGCATAAATTATACAAGGTTTTTTTCGCCGGGAGAAAGTTATAAGACCGCGTATTGATGTCTTGTCATTTCCTAATGATTATTTGAAAAAGCGTTATCAGTTTTCAAAAGAATCGTTCATTTACTTAACATCTCTTGAAACCGCATATTGCAAATGTCACAAACCCAAACCGCGGGTCTGCGCTTAGCACAGAAAACATTCTGTGCATAGCACTTCGGTTTTTTGCGTCAGGGCATTTTTTGTACAATATGGGCGACGCAGAGCATATAGGAAAGGCAACTGTGTGTAGAGCCGTTCGCACAGTATGTCTGGTACTTAACGCTTCTTACACACGTTTATACAGTTCCCTGTCCATAAAGCTCTGCGTGTTATTAAAGAGGAATTCCACAGAGTGGTAGGTTTGTCCTTTGTGGTAAAATCTATGATGCATATTTAATATATAGTCATACTATATCTATAGCCTACATGTATTCATCCTGCACACACACACACTTGATACTTCCCTATATGACTTTCTATTTCAGGGTTTCCAAATGTAATTTGGAATACATGTAATACATAATAGATAGCGGAGGAAATCTATTCATAGTATCAATGTGCAGGTAACTTGATTTTGTATCCTTAATTTTTTGCCTTGTTAAAATCATCAAACTCATTACTTTTTTCCACTAACTATAGGTAATCATTACAGGACAGTACAATGCTGGTTACCACTGGTTGCCCTCAGATGGGGTGAGGAGAGGTGGTGGTGGGCTCCCGCCAGTTAGACGGGCTTCAGCCTTTTTTCTATTAGCTACATGACAGAAAGAATATACTAAATCGTGTTTAATAAATAGTTAAGTGATCGTGTAATCAATTACCTTTTTGCAGAATGTTTTTGTGTTTCATTTTGACTTTGCTCAAAGTTCTTCTGGCTCCAGAAGGATTACACCTTATTAAATAAGAAACCATATATTCCTAGTCGATACACATTGTTATTTTAACCTAAAGAAATGAATGGCAGGAAAAGTAAATGCTTTCATAGTGATTTAACAGTAAAAAGGATGCGGAAGGGTTATGTGTTTAATTATTTTGCATTATAATAAAAGGGGAGGCGATGTCAAATTTGCAATTTAATACACACGCATTTACTCTGTCCGTTATTTTTTGCCAAGCCAACTCTTTCTTTAGCCGATGCAGCCGTATTGCTTTTTTTCATTATTATTGGCTTGAATTCCTCATATGCGTGCATTAAAACTTCCAACTCCGCTTCTGTGAAGTATGCCGCTCTCTTTTTTTCACTTTGATTTTCCATTCTGACTCGTGAAATCGGCGATCAATTGAAAACGTCTTTATGTATGCACGGTGCACGCGCATTAACTCTGGGTAAGCAATAGGAGGTTGATTGAACTTACTCTTCTCAGGTGTTTTGGAACCGACATACTCATGGTATGCGGGTTTGGGGTATATCAACCCAGAGGTTAAGATTTACCAAATGGTAAGTTAACCAAGCTTTCTGGAATACCCCCCAGCACGAACCCGGAACTAACAACAACAATCTACAACACTCCACAACAGCACTCTACAACAACAATCACCTAAACTCTGGACACTCGCACATATACCTGGACTGTAGAGACTGCCTGATCCTCTCGGCATCATTGTGCTATTATTATTATTATTATTATTATTATTATTATTATTATCACTACTACTACTTGTTTTTGTATCATTATTATTGCAGCTACATGCCGAGTGTCCTTACTGAACCATGTAACCTCATGGCCTGTGTGTACACATTCTAGCACTTGTCACTTTATACAGTAGAATTCCAGGTCTTAGACTATGGCTGCCATTTGGTTGTTTGTATACAGTATATTGTTTATAGATTCATGTCCTTTCATACAACATGCTCATGGTGTGTCTATTGTCTGATCCTGTCTATAACTGGTGTTGTAACATTGAAATTTCCTTTCATGGGAGTAATAAAGTTCATCTTATCTTAACCAGCATAGGACAGCATGGGAATCACACTGGTCTGTAACGTTTTTTAAGCAGGAGCAATGGCTACCAAAATGATACAGAGTACATACACAAGTACAGTGTATTACCTGATATTTTCAATAAAAAAGCACTATCAGTAACAAACGATGCTATCACAGCGAATGCGAGGCTGAGACTGAAGCGTTACCCTTTGTTTCCGCTGAGAGACGTGCTGCTTGACTCATTTCCCCGTGCGTACAAGTTATCTTAGGTTGGCGTTCATGGTTTGACTTCTGAGATTCAGATCAAGTTCTAGGTCATTTTTTTTTCGAACTGGTTGGTTCGACTTTTAAGAAATTAGAGTTCTAATGAGTTTGCGTACTGAGGTACCACTGTATAGATAATTGCCAAATAGTACAGTAACAAAGTTGTTTTGTTTTCCATCTCTGTCGCCTACAATGAATTTTGCATTTACCCATCGGGCCCCAGCCCAAAAGAGTATTTGATGCAGAGTACATTTAAAGCACCATACTTTACTGATGGATCGGAGTAGCTGGCTTCTGTGCTTCCAAGAGAACAGAAAAAAATATTTCATATAAAGCCCATTCTACTATCAGTTCTGAAAATGGCTCTTCAGCATTTTAAGCTGTATATAGCTGTTAATTTAAGCATCCAGTCATTTTCGGCATATTTGTCCCCATTTCTGTTAAAGTTACCGCCAAGGTCTTGTTTGATGCCAGCTGCCAGTGTTCTCCTCCCAGCAGTACTGACTCCAGTACAGTTTTAAATGTCTTGTGCTCCACCGGGCTGCTGAAATATACTGGGTTTTTCTTCTGGCTTCTCTAAAATCAAATAAGCAGAAGGCACAGCTTGGGGAAACACCACCATTTTAATTATTAAAGAAACAATTGGCAACATCTCAGGTTAATGGTAGCACGCTAGCATACGCGACAAAGCTAAGCAGAGCCCCGCGGGTTTCGAGCTCTCCACATCGATCCGGTCCGGCCACAGAACAGCTGGTTGACAGTGACCGCCATGCACAAACAGAGGTTAAGAACCACGGAGACCTTAACTGGACCCTGCGGAGCTCATCAGGTTCCCGCGAGCAACACTGCGGCCTATGAGATAATAGCTGGAAAGTTAGGCGGCTGTGTAAAAACACATCGGTTACTAGCTTATAAGTTCCTTGCTCCCTTGTTTCACTGGCATGTTCCTGCGCTACAGAAAACGTTAAATGACATCAGCTCAATGTTTTGATGATGTCATTCTGCAGCAAGTACAAGCAATTTTAAGCAGGCAAGTCTGGCACAGTTTGTAACAGAATAATATTGACGTTTCGTCTCTTTTTTTTTTTTGACTGCAAACTACATAAAAAAAGACAAGAAGGGCCACGAAACAGACAGGGGACAAGTCCTGGTGTTGGCTGCGGCTTGGTGAAGGCTGGCAGGAATGATGTTGCAGCCCTTTGGCGTCTTGTTCGTAGTAGATATTCAGCTAGTAGACGGGGAACCTTGCCTGGCTATGCTTAATGCCATTCATGAGGATGCTGCAGCACACCACAGCAAACACCTGGGAAATGGTGGGTATGCAAACAAGGAAAGGGGACCAAACTCTGAATGCCCGCATACTCTGTGCCCGATAGAGAAAGACAGCAAGATATTCCTATTAAACGTTCAGAAAATTTTGGAAAATGGCCTAATGAATCAAGAGATTACCGTCATACTCAGAATAAAACAGGTTATGTGGCGAAAGTGCCAACATCAGCTGAAGGAAAGACACTAAAGCCTAGCGATGGCCAAACGAAGCCTCATGAACCATTTGCTGTATTTTCTGATCCCACTAGATGGCGCTCTTGGTTTGCTTTGGGCATGCTTTGTGCCTTTTTTTTTTTAACAGAGTGCAACATCGAGTGGGGTCAGAAAATACAGCAAATGGTTCCTGAGGCTTCATTTGACCAGCACTAGTAAAACCGAAGACAGTAAAAAGAAACGGGATTAGTTGGGTGTTGGTTGTAGTTAATAATTAGGCTGAGCATGAGGTATCTCTTGCTGGAAGGTGGTGGAGGACATAAGGATGTAAGGGGGACCAGATGAAGATGAGATCCCTTTGCGAATGACGCAGCTGCAAACCAGCGCAAATAGCTGATGTGGAGGGTTAACAGGGAAGGAACCCCGAAATTAGTGACCGATACAATGAGACAGAAGGGGAGGGGTGGGTTGAGTTGAGTTGAGTTGAGTTGGGGTGGGGGGTGGGGGGTGGGGGGGGGGGGCAGAAGAATACCCATGTTAATTCTTCCATACATCCATTTTATATATGCATTTATGCTGTTCAAATAAATTCTTGCTCTTTTGTATTTCTTTGAATATAATGGCCTTATTAAACTTTCCATTTCCCTAGCTATGTTTGGATCTCACTGGATTCCAACAAAAAACTAATGCAAAATTTGTTTTAAATGTACAAAAATATTTAATACACATCATTGTACCTACCATCAAGGCCAACATTCCAAAGAATCCTCCCATAAAAGCAGGACTTCTGTAATCTTTGCTGGCAATGACTTTAGGACATGCCTGACAGTAAAAAACAATGGAGGTGTGAATTTTCCCATAATGCTCTGGGACACACAATGGAGGTCTTCCTTTTTTTAACACTGCTACTCACAATGAAAGTTCTATCAAGGAAAATTTATGCTTTAAATCCTGAAGTCCACAAATCCATGGCGTGTTACTGTATAAATGTCAATTTGCACATCCCACATAGCTACCTCATCCCCATATCGCACGACTTTATTTACTCTTATGCATCTTTATTTTATAATGTGCTGTCTTGTCATTTACTCTACTCCTGTTTGTTTTATCCCCCATGCTCCCATCCACCCCACAGCAGGGCACAAAAAACCCACTATATTTTCCAAACATGACAATAAGATGTGGAACTTTTGTTACTTTTTTGCAGTGTAACGATTGCACAAAATATGATGGATGGGACTTTTGGCATTTACTACAGCTGGACAACACTGATCAGAGAAATGGACTCACCGGTACAGTGAAGGATTCGAGAAATCCCTTCTTGGGGCACGTTTCTCTGACTATGGGTTCAACAGCCTTTCCAAAAATTCCACAACAATCAAACTAGGAAAGAAGAGCCAGAATAGAAAAGAGAAGGTTAATATGTTAAAAACAATAGATCCGTCACTCTACAATATAGGAGCATATACATTGTTTCTCTTGTACTATACGGAGTGTGCTCGGTTTCCTTAGTAACATTAAAATAACAGTGTGCCTGCATACTTGAACACACACATATTGTCTGTCTTGTCTGTGTTTGTGTGTGTCTACATATACACAAATACAGTCAGACAAGTTTGGTAGTGCGTGAAGAGCTCGGGGGGTTTACCATGTTGTGGAAGAACTCCAGCATAATGGCCATGCTGGGGTCTCCGCCCTTGTCGACATACTGAAGGTATGTGGTTGTGTATGCATCTGAGAGCAGCTTTCCAACCTGCCGGACCGTGTGACAGAGGATCAGGTCACTGTGACGGCACCTATAGAACTTCCACCTCCCTCTCTCATTCTGACTGTCCTTATATTCACATCAGTCTACCCGCTTTCTGTCCTGCCCCAGACAGCATTGTAACAGAATACACTTAGCATATTAGTTTTCAAACAACGTTTTATATATATAACAGCCCTTAGGACGCCGTTTGGAAAGTACCCCTCACCCGCTACCAAATTTGTGCTTGTCCGCAGTTTTCTAATGGCCCCAAACAGAAAACCCTGTTGCACTTTTCACCCATCACACTGGTTAAATTATTTAGTACTTATTCAATTTGGCCGCTGCATACTTTGTCCCTCCGCCCCCCTTTCTTTCCCACTCACCTCCTCGCTCTTCACGATAGCCAGTGTCCCAGCCGCAATCGCGAAGGTCAGCAGGAAGCTCAACAGCATGACGAACTGGAGTTGATGGCGGATAAGACGTTCACTACCTTACACATTCTACTTGTTTGTGGTCACGTTTTACATTTACTCAGCAAGGGTGGCTAACAATGTAATGCGTTCAGTGCATCAGCTATGAATGCAGACACAACAGCATCCAGCATCGCCACTTGAACAAACAGACCACAAGTGAACTGTATACAAAATGAAATTGATGACTGGGAACAGGTCTGTAGCCAGGGTTTGAAAAAATAGTGAGGTCCGGTGCCTGGGGGTGGGAGGGGCTGAGGGGGGTGGGTCTCGTCAATCACACATTACATACATGAGGCCTGTTTTGTTTGCAAGAAACAGATTTTTATTGATATTGAAAGTCTGGTTAGGTTACCAAGCTATGTGGAGCTATCATTTGAATGTGACTTACTGAATGAATTTAGGTCTGTATTATAAGAACATTACAGAGCAATAAAATATTACAGATATGAAGCATGTAAGTTAGTAAGGTTATTTGTAACAATATATAAACATAAAAATGGAAGAGGAATGCTTGATATTAGCACATCATTAAAAGCTAATATCTTTGTTTTGATATCGAAGTTTGGCTAGAAATGTGCCTGTGGACACTTAGTGATACCATCCCCTTCATAAGATGTTTGTTTATTTATTTTTTAAATTAACGACGTTATGCGTAACATTAGTTAGCCTAATCTAGCCCATTAGGTGTAATATGAAAGAAACCCAACCTTTAACATGGTCAGAGTTGCCTAGCCTACACTTGTTTAACATGTCTGATGCAGTTATCTATACTCCAGGTGCTATACCGCATCGCTGTTTCAGGGTGATTTTTTTTTTACAGATATCGATCATTGTTTTGTCTTACCGAATTATGTGCAGCCTGCGCACCCTCCCTCGCAAAAATTTTTTGTTATTCAGGTGAATGTTATTTATAGCTCTTAAAAATTTACCGAGGTCCGGACCTCTGATTTCATAGCTGGCTACAGCCCTGACTGGGAAGAAGCTTAGAAGAAAGCTGAAGAAGTTAGCAAGATGACCGATAGACTGATCCAATATGTTCCTCATAACTTCAGACGAAAACCCAGGAAGAGACCAAATACTAAGGACATGTGGAATGTAGCATCATAATATGGTGTGTATTTGGGGAGGGGGTATATTTTTAATTAAGACCTACGTTTCCAAAGAGACGTCTATGTGCTGTTTGCTGTGGCGGTTAAAAATCGTTACTGTTTTTTTCCTCTTACCACAGTCAGGGCACCTTTACTCTCATTACAGGCTCCATAGTTCCCGAATGCAGAGATCACCATCATCAATGCGCCAAGAACGATCAACAGGGTCACCACTGAAGGAGAAAGCAGAAAAAACTCACATTGGTACACGAAAAAAACATACTACTTCAAAAACATGAGTAAAAAAAAAATATATCTTAAATAAATGTGAACTATGTTAAATACCTAAATTAATGTTATGTAACATTTATGTAAATTGTCTAGCTTTAAATTTGGAGGCTTTGAATGTGAGTGTTTGGACACAAAAATGCACAAACGTAAGACTTGGTAGCAGAAGAGTTTCGGATGTTCAAAGCAACTTCCTGCACCTGCTCTTCTCTGTCTTGCTTATGATATTTATAAATAATATACTGTATAAAACAAAGTACTGGTCAAAGAAAATTCTGTTTAAACGATATTCATGTTGGTGGCTAATCAGTACCTCAATCAAATTTAATTTAAAGTAAATGAGTTGCTTGAGGAGAGATTTGGGAACCGAAGCGGTGTGCATCTAGCCGTCCACCAAGATATCAGTAACTTTTTGGAGAATAGTATATATAAAGAACACTGTACCAATGACAAAGGATGTCGTGTTCAGATCAACATTGAAGATTCCTCTTGTCTGAGCGCTGAATCTCACCCACATTCCAAGTGCCATTATTGCAAAGCCAATAAGCTGCAGATGAACAAGGTGTTTGTTAGGCTCGAAGAGCTGTCATATTTTCCGCTCTGCATTAATTTTATCTCAGTTCCCTGACAGTACAGCAATCTGACGACTTTAAAGGTCATACAGCGTGGAGGCAGCTTGAGTCTCCTGTGACCCCGACCACTGAACCACCGTTCAGAAAACGGTGCCGTTGCCGTTATGATGTGACACAGTGCGATGCCTGAAGTATGGATTTACACAATTTCTTAAACCAGGGAACCCAAAATTAAAATGGAAACAATCCAGGGACTCCTCCGCATGAAGACAGTTTGTTTACGCTCTTCTGGAAATCCTACATGATGATGTAGGGCAGGGGAATTCAACTCAACCTCCATGTGGTCCGGTATCTTAACATCGAGCCAAGGTCGGTACTAATTACGCTTAACGTTTCATAGTCTGTCATGCTTCTTATCAAACTTTTAGATTTAAGTCAAACATTTTTTACAAACATTATTTTAATTTCAAAGTAAAACGAATTTTGAAAGTGCATGTATTCCCTAAAACTGAGGCACAGTACAGAATATATAAAATTACTTTTTCTGAACAATAATATTAACAAGCTATTAATACTAATCGAAATTAAGGTCACCTCGCCTAAGGCGAATTAGATGAAGGGCGAGTTAAAAATACTGATCACTGTTACGGATCTTGGCAGGTTCGGTGTTAGACCAGGGCATAGTGCAGGCAGGAACAACCGTAGACAAACAAGGTTTATTAACTGAACTAGAAAACACAAACAAAAACAAAGGACCACAAGGGGTCAAAAATGAATGGGGATAAACAAAGACTAATTACAGAAACGGAGCATGTAAGCATACAGACTTCAGAAACATCCAACAAAACTTAATGAACCACTAGTGAACTAAACAGAGGCAGGGACTTAAATACAAAATGGTAACAAGACTAACAAGGGATAGGTGAGATTAATGAAGAAGGTTGGGAAACCGGTCATACGTGAAACTAATTAACTCAAAAGAACTGAACAGGGAAACTAAGAACTAACCAAGGAAACAGGAAACACAAAATCTAACGCTGGGGAAATAACAGACAGGTGGAAACAAACAGAGACACAAGGAACAAAACCAAAATCAAATACAAATCAGAAGACACGGGAACTAGAAAAACTCATACAATGAAACACTAGGGAACAAAATATAGAAACAGAGGAGGTGGGATTCGAATACGTGACAAAAGGCATTTTGCTCAACACGTTGAGCCATGCGGCTGACGGAAAGCAGGAGAAGCACAAAGACTGACAGGAGAGACAGGATGGCCAGCGATGTCTGCTGGCCAAACGGAGAACGGACACAAAAGACTGAGACAACCGGAGCTGACCCTGACAGATCACTAGTCCGCTAGCTAATAAAAAAATGCACGTGGGCTCTCTCTCTATATACATCCACCGTTGCTTGTAGGGAAGAAAATAGCTATAGATTGCCTCATTGCATTTCAGTTCTTCTAGATTCATAAAACAACTTATTTAGAGTAAAATATGAGAAACTTCATTTAAAGCCAGATGTACATGCTTAGAAATACATGCTTAGAAACTCGCCCAGAACAGGACAGTTCTTTGTAACCATACATGCTCGCTGTTGCGCGAATGGCAGGTAAGCTGATCATATGATTATCAGATTAATAAAATCGGCCACTGAGGTTGAATTAGTAACATTGGTATCAGTATTACGACTATGCATACTTTACGACAGAACTGTGCAAATAAAACACTAATGGCGGAAATGAAATTACAATACTTACGCCCAACACGATATTGACGAGAATGAGAATACATTTACACAACTGGGAACATCCATCGAGTGCCATTTTCGCTAATTCTGCTTGCTCCTTGTGCCTGCGTGGTTCACAAAACCTTTTACCACCGTTTGGGCAATGGTATTCAGCCTTATCAACAGACTACAGAATTCACTGAAATAAAAACAGAAATGTATTTAATAGACAGAAAGAAATAAGGAATGGTACCACGGGTAAAAATGGTCAATCTCCTTACCTGCTTCTGTTTTTTAGACAGAGAGATCGGCCGAACCTCAAGCGCGAGACTCTATTGGCTGGAATCGTGACCACAATCTGAGAAGAAAACGAAACCAACTATACTTGTTTTTCGCAAAAACGCAACCGAATCTTATGCTTGGTGGCGCAATTAAAATAAATTTGAAATAAACATTTGCATTTTAATTGCAAATGAAAATACATAGAAGGTTCTGATCATCTATGAATCATGCAACACCCCATTGATTATCGAAATATTGCAACATTTGAGGGGGAAACAAGTATTTAGTAGTAACTCAGTTACTACTGAAGTACAAATCATGAACAAATGTAACCGTTTGAGGCAAAAGATGCGTCACGATTCATTAATAATGAACAAACGTGAAATCGGTATTTCACTTGTGTATTCCTTTAGTAGTTCCTTAGTAGTTCCTTCGATCCGTAATTCACAAAGGTTTACAGAATTCAATTTTTATTTATTATTAACGGATATAGTAACAAATATAGTATAGTATAGATAAAAGATGTCACGATTCATTAATGATGAACGAACATGAATACACTATGTAAGACTTAGTTTCGATATCCAGCAAGGGGATTCATCTGTCTGCCTTCCGAAGATTTACTCTGGACAAGATCACATGGAAAAAAAATAGGGAGAGCATGCAAATTCCACACGGAGCCAGAGCAGGATTTCACTCCCCCCAAAGGCATGAATGACTCAATTTAATGTGTGATTATGTCAAAGGAGAGCAAGATGGGATTTGTTAAAATAAGCATTTCAATGCACCAGCATTTCGGCAAATGCCATTTTTCTTTGTTATTTTACTCCTGCAGTCTAAAAACGTGCCAGGGAGCAAACTGGCGCGTGCAGATGGCCCCTATAGCGCGTGCTGATACGCCGTCCACAGTGTGAACTGCGCTTCCTGGAATGTCCCAGGCTCTACGTCACCCTGAACTGAGTGTAAGGGGAGTTCTACTTGATTAATATGCTCTATGTGCTTCACGGTAAAGCAAGGATCATGCCGTAAAATACATATCATGGGGCATCAAACAGAAATATAGAAAACACTACAGTTACTAGTGTTTGATTTCATTGCTTTTCGTTTTTTATTATTATACTCATTTTAATGAGTTTGTTGTGACTTTAATCTTGTTCATATTTATCTTTTTCTATTACTTTTCTTTGTATTACATATTTCCTTTTGAGCAGAATCCAGGAAGCAAGTGGGAAAAGCATTTCTCCACATACATGTAAAGTGCATGCTTGTGTATGGAACAAAGAAAACGTGAAGCTGAATACACTTTGAGCAAAATCCGTGATTTTAGCCGAGGTTTTGATATGGCTAAGCTAACACATTCTAACAGACTTATTAGAATAGTTTTACACCACCATCCATCCATCCATTTCCCGAAACTGCTTATCCTGGTCAGGGTCGAGGGGCTCGGCTTTCACTGAACACTACTGTTCACGTCCGCTGTTCGTCGCAACCACACCACGAAGTCAGCGGAGCCGCTGCGGCGCGCCGTAGCCCTGAAACACGCGGGTTTGCTCGTTCCGCATTGTTTCCTTTTCTCACCCTGTTGTCTTATTTATTGGTCTTTCGGCGTTGCTTGCGGCACATCCCCTATCTTACTGTTAGATCGTCGACTTCCAAAAGGAGTAAAACACGTCCTTCCTTTGACTAACCCTCCACACTTCTCCTCGCTCATGTTTTTTTTTGCCCCCCCCCCTCACCTGTTAGCAATATTAGCTCTATCCATACGTTTGGATATATGATCTGGGATCATATATCCATACGATCTGGATATATGAGTGGAAATTAAGATCAAACAACATATATTTGATACATTCAAAATGGGATGACACTTTATAACCTACCAGCTATTAATTACTTGCAGCGTGGCGTTATTTGAAATATTATTTTATGCGATATAAGCGACCAACAACGTGTCTTAACAGAATATGTAAAATTCAAGGGAAAACGTACGCCTGTGTGTTCACCCATGTCGGTGTGCGTTAAGGCGAAAGAGGAGGGGGGAAGAGGACGGAGTACATCTGGGGGGTGGAAGGAGGAGGGGATTAGGCGCACGGTAGGGACGGAGTCGTTTTCCTAGCAGCCAGCGCACACGCCGCAAGAATACCCGGAGCGGATTGGGAAAGGACAAGAAAGACCGAATGGGTTTTTTTTTATGTCGGGATAGCTTTTTGTACGAAAGAAAAAGGAATCGTATCAAGTAGCAGGACTGGAGTGGCGATTCGAGTTAGCGGAATGTGCAATTAAGAATAACCGATCTGGACTTATTTAAGACTGTCCTGTGGATTTAAAAATGTGTTTCAAAGGATGCTTCCAATAACACGAAAAATGATGGCAATTTATGCATAATCACACGCTGGTTTTATAGCGATGGTCTTTTTTTTCTCGTGCCCGATAGTAGGCTAAGTAATTAGCTGTGAGTGTATAGAAAAATTTACAGAAGGATAGAAAAATGTTCTCGCAAATGTGATACGTTTTGCAGCTGCCTTTTTGGAGACAACGAAATAGTTCACATTTTTACATAATCTGCAAAATAACTTCCTATAGGCTACCTAATATATAGTGAGATATGCAATAAAGTGGGTTGTATTTCCCGATGTATAGTAAGTATATGCGATACTTAGGTTTTCACTCCCACGAATTTATTTTTAGAAGTTAAGTATTAAGTATTAATTATGTATTTAAAGTTTTTTCCTCCTAAATTTAATAAGGCCAATATTGGTCATTAACATAACGTCGGCCTATGTTTGTATTTTAAATTCGATTCTGGTGTCACAATATTCTGATGCCTTGTTATCATTTAGGGTCATGTATTTTTGCGTCGCTGGCTGGCCTGTCGCTGCACATTTTGTTTAATCACGCAAACACAGCCATAAGCAATCACGCACATTGCTGATCGATACATTGCAAGTTTTCCTGGCATTTATGTTTTCCGTCTCCACGACTTGGAATTACGGCTTTCGTGGTGTTAAATATTTTTCATCATCATTCTGTTTTTGTCGTGTTAAGTGAAGGCTACTTGTGCTGAGATTAGATAGCGTTCCGCACATTCAAAGCAGGACTTCCATACAAAGGGGCAAGGAGGCAACGGGAAAGGTAGAGAATATACATATCTGGAGGACACTATCGTTCAATGTTAATGTCGACCGACGTCGCATCAATTCTTTTACCTGTATCCCGGGGAATAATGGACCGGGAAAGGGATGTTGACAATGCAGCCGGAGGTCACGCAAACCCGGCCGGAGGATCAGCATCTGTAAGAGGTATGAAAAGAGGGGATCCCGAGCCTGACGGACAAACGACCGCAGTATCTCTGCCCGAACTGGCCGGGGCTGAATGCAAGCGACCAAGGATAGACGGGTCGGGGACTGTCGCTGAGATCGGACAGGTAAGAGGCTGCATTGTTACTGCAATTGTTCCAATACTTTATCATATATGGATCAGCACTGAGGACAAGGCCACAGGCAATGTGAAGCGTTTCATGTGGTCCCCGGTTATTTTTATAAGAAAATATACTGAAAGATTCGGGCCAACAAAATGCAATGCTGCATTAAACACTGTCAAAATGCGCCCTCTCTCGATCTAAATTAACCCATTTAGACGCCTTAACGTGATATATAGCGCAATGCAAACCCGATTATTCAGTGACAGTTTTTATAACTCAGGTTGTTGCAGCCGAAGTCATACGCACTGACCATGCCGCTGGAGTGGTGATCACAGGATTCACTACTAATCGCCCGCTAGCCCCGATCGGCCGGACGGAGAGGTGGCCCCACCGGCCTTTTTTTCAAACGGGTGTCGGATCGCAGAGATGAGACCCCCCCCCCCCTTCCCACCTCAAACACACATGCCTGCCACATGGGCCTGCAGTCGGTTAAGTCACCGTGTGGATGACAATCCAGACGGTGGTGGCGAGGAAGAGTGTGTGTGTGGTGGGGGGTTAGGAAATGTCACGGCTGCCGATTGAGAGGTTCCCACGGAGACACCCGCTTACGGTGGGATGAGTGAGCTGGAGGCTGACTGGGCCTGATGCAGGCGGAGGTGGGAAGGGGGGCAGGTGAGGCCACATGGGCAGGAGAATGTCCGCAGCACTGTTCTTCCTGCTTCCTCCCCAGTACTCTCTCTGCATCCCCTGAAATGCCCCCCTCTCCTGCCCCCAAGGCCAGTTTCCAAATTGTTAATTGACTGCTAGTGAACAGATTCTCTTTTATCCAATGAAATGCTCTGCCCCTGCCCGCTCCATCTGCGCCCGTCACCCTGTACAGTATCGATGCACTTAGCTGCTCTGCGCGGTCCAGAGTGTACAGTGTTTACTTTACCACCCCTCCCCCCCCGGCTGCTCCCTCCCTCCCAGAGCCCATTTTCCCTATCGTTGGCGGTAAAGAGGCTTTGTGTTGGACTAACAAGATCAAAGCTCATTTAGGGGAGGGCATTAACCAGGCCGGTCTCTGGCGGGGGAGGGGGGACCGATCCTGGGTTCTGCTTCTCAGTCCGTGCCGAGATGGAGCCAGCGATGGCCGGACTTCACGGCACCGCTACAGCGCAGCCAATCCACCGCTACCTTTCTTGGTCATGTTATTCTTGCTGACATGTCAAATTTGGAGTGTTTTTTTTTCCCCTCTCATCCTTTGTAGTGTATCAGACACCCTGCTGCTTGCTCTAATCCCCCTGTTTAATGAATGCTATTGAACTTTGAGCATAAATATTGCTATGGCACCCTTGACCCTGATGATAAGCAGTTGCAGGTGGAGTTGGGTGTATTCAGAGTGTTTTTGATACATTGTGAAGTGCCTGGGATTCTAACCAAGTCTTCAATAGATTAGATCCAGACTCCAGCTACATCTGATAGGTGTGTGAGCAAACTGTGATTTGCTGCCGGTCCCTTACTTCCTGGATGAGGATGGTCCGGTCCCTTACTTTCTGGATGAGGATGGTCCGGTCCCTTACTTCCTGGATGAGGATGGTCCGGTCCCTTACTTCCTGGATGAGGATGGTCCGGTCCCTTACTTTCTGGATGAGGATGGTCCGGTCCCTTACTTTCTGGATGAGGATGGTCCGGTCCCTTACTTTCTGGATGAGGATGGTCCCTCGTTACTCTCTCACTCCTGGTTATATTTACTTACCTACATGCTTCCTCCATTTTTGTTCGCTCTCCGCCTGCCTGCACCCCAGCTGTACAATTGCACCCTCATACTCTTTTCAAACCATCCTCTCCCATGATTTTTTTTTCTTTTGTTACACGTTTCATTTCCAAAAAATAGGGAAAATGAGGGACACTTTTTCCCTGTGAGTAACGGAGTGTCCAGGAGTGTGAGGGGATCCTGCTGCCCTGTGACTAAGCTGCTTTGGTGAATCTTTGCGATATTATATTCCAGGCCAGCGTCTCTCACCCCCGGGGGTGTTTAATCACAGCTAGGCAGATGATGGCGATAATCTCTGCAGGCAGAAACAAAGCTGATTTTCTGTGTGGAGGTCTTACTGAGGGTGCGCCTTTGGTGGGGGTGTCGTGGGGTCTAACTTTGTATCGTATATCCTTTATTTTTTAACTTTTTTTACTAGTCACTTTGCTCACTCTCCCTTTAAGCTGCGCGCTGACGACTGTTCCCCAGGGGGACGATGCACAAGGGTGAAATCGGTTCCAGATGAAACAGGAAATGTGGAGGGGAGACAAAGAGATTGGTGTTTGTGCGGGACTGCCAGAGAGCTGTGGAAAGGGCTGGGTCACCACAAGAGAGTTTAAATCTCCCAGTTTTTGGTTACAAAGCATGTGGAGTACTTTTAAACTTCTAAACATGACTGTCTTTAGTCCTGAGACATAATTTTCCTTCCTGAGGAATGAGTCCACTAGATGGTGCTCTTGCTTCGCTTTCAGCCATGCTTTGAACCCCTTTTTGAACAGAGACCACCATCTAGTTTTATAAATCTTTCCACTATCAGATGTCAAATACCAACAAGTCTACATGAATGGAAGCCATAACAGAATAGGTGAGCGAACTACCATTTGATATATGGATTTGCGCATTTCAATATTTTATCTGCGACTGGCTGCTCCATCATCTGCACCTTGACACAAGCTGGTTTCTTTCCAACACAGAAAAAAGCCTGGAAAGAAACAGAAGCGACAGTGTAGACTAGAGATGTTTGAAATAGTAGATTCCGAAAATGATTCTTGGCGAATGGGCTGCGTTTTATGGAAGCTGAAAAATCACTGAAGTTGATTTAGTGTTGGTGAATAGTGTAACGCTGTTTTAAAAAAATGCAGTAGAGAGCATAAACATTTCTTTTGAAACGTAGTAAAACAAAACAAAAAAACTGAAGTATAGATAATTGCCAAATGTACTTGAGTACAGTAACAAAGTTGTTTTGTTTTCCATCTCTGTCGCCTACAATGAATTTTGCATTTACCCATCGGGCCACAGCCCAAAAGAGTATTTGATGCAGAGTACATTTAAAGCACCATACTTTACTGATGGATCGGAGTAGCTGGCTTCTGTGCTTCCAAGAGAACAGAAAAAAATATTTCATATAAAGCCCGTTCTACTATCAGTTCTGAAAATGGCTCTTCAGCATTTTAAGCTGTATATAGCTGTTAATTTAAGCATCCAGTCATCTTCGGCATATTTGTCCCCATTTCTGTTAAAGTTACCGCCAAGGTGGGACATAATAAGAGATTAATGTATGGTATGGAGGTAGGAATTTATTGCTAAATATGTGTCAGTGGCATCAAAAACCTCCTTGGTCCATTTGCGCACAGGTGCATTCCCTGTCTTGTTTGATGCCAGCTGCCAGTGTTCTCCTCCCAGCAGTACTGACTCCAGTACAGTTTTAAATGTCTTGTGCTCCACCGGGCTGCTGAAATATACAGGGTTTTTCTTCTGGCTTCTCTAAAATCAAATAAGCAGAAGGCACAGCTTGGGGAAACACCATTTTAATTATTAAAGAAACAATTGGCAACATCTCAGGTTAATGGTAGCACGCTAGCATACGCGACAAAGCTAAGCAGAGCCCCGCGGGTTTCGAGCTCTCCACATCGATCCGGTCCGGCCACAGAACAGCTGGTTGACAGTGACCGCCATGCACAAACAGAGGTTAAGAACCACGGAGACCTTAACTGGACCCTGCGGAGCTCATCAGGTTCCCGCGAGCAACACTGCGGCCTATGAGATAATAGCTGGAAAGTTAGGCGGCTGTGTAAAAACACATCGGTTACTAGCTTATAAGTTCCTTGCTCCCTTGTTTCACTGGCATGTTCCTGCGCTACAGAAAACGTTAAATGACATCAGCTCAATGTTTTGATGATGTCAGTCTGCAGCAAGTACAAGCAATTTTAAGCAGGCAAGTCTGGCACAGTTTGTAACAGAATAATATTGATGTTTCATCTCTTTTTTTTTTGACTGCAAACTACATAAAAAAGACAGGAATAGTCCCCACGAAGCAGGCAGGGGACAAGTTCTGGTGTTGGCTGTGGCTTGGTGAAGGCTGGCAGGAATGATGCTGCAGGGCTTCGACGTCTTAATTGTTCGTAGTAGATATTCAGAGATTAGCCTGGACGGTGGTGGACACTGTAATGTTGTAGGAGGGATCAGATGAAGATGAGATCCCTTTGCGAAGGTAGATGCTGCAAATCAGCGCCAATATCTGACGTGGAGGGTGAACGGGGAAGGAACCACGAAATCAGTGACCGATACAATAAGACAATGGGGGGGGGGGGCAGAAAAATAGCCATGTTAATTCTTCCATCCATCCATTTTCTATATCTATTTGTGCTGTTCAAATAAATTCTTGTTCTTCTGTATTTCTTTAAATATAATAGCCTTATTAATATTAAACTAGCTGTGTTCAGCAGTCTCACTGGATTCCTACAAAAAACACATGCTAAATTTATTTAAAATGTACAGAAGTGTTTAATACACATCATTGTACCTACCATCAAGACCGATATTCCAAATAATCCTCCAATAAAAGGTCCTTTGTAATTTGTGGTTGCAATTTGTCCAGGACATGACTGACGGTAAAAAACAATGGAGGTGTGAATTTTCCCATAATGCTCTGCTACTCACAATGAAAGTTCTATCAAGGAAAATTTATGCTTTAAATCCTGAAGTCCACAAATCCATGCCGTGTTACTGTATAAATGTCAATTTGCACATCCCACATAGCTACCTCATCCCCATATCGCACGACTTTATTTACTCTTATGCATCTTTATTTTATAATGTGCTGTCTTGTCATTTACTCTACTCCTGTTCGTTTTACTCCCCATGCACCCATCCGCCCCACAACAGAGCACAAAAAACCCACTATATTTTCCAAACATGACAATAAGATGTGGAACTTTTTGTTACTTTTTTGCAGTGTAACGATTGTACAAAATATGATGGATGGGACTTTGGGCATTTACTACAGCTGGACAACACTGATCAGAGAAATGGACTCACCGGTACAGTGAAGGATTCGAGAAATCCCTTCTTGGGGCACATTTGTTTGACCAGAGGATCAAGACCTCCTACACTTCCACAACAACCAAACTGTAGGAAGAGCCAGAAAAGAAAAGAGTTTATTGTTAACAATAGTGAGATCAGTCACTCTGCAATACAGGAGCATATACATTGTTTCTCTTGCATTATACAGAGTGTGTTTGGTTTCCTTGGTAACATTAAAATAACAGTGTGCCTGCATACTTGAACACACACATATTGTCTGTCTTGTCTAAGTGTGTGTGTGTGTGTCTACATATACACACCTACAGTCAGACAAGATATACCTGGCCTCGTTTAGAGAATTTTGTAGAAACAGTGATTTACAAACTTTGTTTCATACTGTAATACAATGGTTCCCAACCTTTTTTGACCTGTGTCCCCATTCTGACGTCACAAATTTCTGGCAACCCCATAGACATTTTTTTTCTACAATTAGTTTTTAATCATGTTTGTTATACCGTTTTGCAAATACAGAGTAGCCAGATCAGTGCACAGTCACATTTTATTTTCCCTGATCACATGTACAGTTAGGCAAGCTTGTCTTTACAAGGCTGAAGGTGATCGCGATCATTTTATTTGAACTCATTTATATTTATTAGGGATGGGCCGATCCACATTTTTTCAGTTCCGATCCGATTCCGATACACAACTACCGATACAACTAGCGATTAAATGTCAGAATGGCCACTTATACTTTGTAAAGGTTTAAAGATATCTTAAATAGAATTTTGACTAGGAGAAATTATATTGTGCATATCTAAAATGTAATTACGGATAGGAGTGTGACTTGATTAAATGTTAAAACGACTTGCCATAGAAGGGCAGCGTTAGCGTTCGATTTGAATGCCGCAAAAAACACATGTAAAATGGGAAAGATTTATCGTGCGATTGATTGTACAAATAGATTTAACATGAATCTTTTTAGAGATTGCCAAAAACTAAATAAGTATAGGACGTGGATCGGTCATGCATGGCCCGACCCGATCTATCAAATAGGTCTAGATCGGCGCCGATATTTATGAACGTGAAAGAATACAGTTGTTTAAGATTGTATGTGATGTTTTAATCATTATTTTTAAAAGAATAATAATTAGTTGAAAAAAATATATTTTTATCAGTATTTTTTTTTATCAATTACTAGACATTTCAGGGGACCCCATTTGAATTCCAGGCGACCCCACGTGGGGTCGCGACCCCAAGGTTGTAAAACACTACTGTAATGTGTAAAAAACCTGCATTTTAAATTGTAGGAAACATTTGTTCTACATAATTCCTGTACTCGTTTTTGACACATTGCTCTGAGAAAATGCACTTCAACACTGGCTAAATTAAATGTGGGTTTTGGCCAGGCTGCCAGAAGGTGTACATTTCCTTAACACAGCGTGATCATATGTTTCAACACCGATAACTGAAAACCTTCAGAAGATATTCATGTTGGGAAGGTTTGGTAGTGCGTGAAGAGCTCGGGGGTTTACCATGTTGTGGACGAAGTGCAGCATGATGGCCATGCTGGGATCTCCACCCTTGGCGACATACTGAACGTATGTGGTTGTGTATGCATGCAAGAGCAGCTCTCCAGCCTGCCGGGCCGAGTGACAGGCGATCAGGTCACTGTGACGGCACCTATAGAACTTCCACCTCCCTCTCTCATTCTGACTGTCCTTATATTCACATCAATCTGCCCACTTTCTGTCCTGCCCCAGACAGCATCGTAACAGGATACACTTTAGCCTAGGCAATTTTAGAGGGAAACATTTGCGCCCCCTACTGTTGAGACAGAAACACACACGTTTCAAAACAACGTAAAATATATGTAGGCCTACATATAAGGAACTTGTATTTGAAAATCTTTACTTCCTCGAAATTGTGCTTTTTTATGCTTTCTTGTATTCTTAAATTGACTGAGTTTGTTGATTACATACAGTAAAACCCCGTTATATTTGACTCGCTTATAACGGAATATCGTCTATAACGGACGATGTCCGCTGGTCCCGGCTGTGCGCCTTTAAGAACATGCAGAAAAAGCATCGGATATAGCGGACTCGCATATGACGGAATTTCGATTATAACGGACAAACAATTTGGTCCCCAGGGCCGCTTTTAGCTGTAGTTTTGTTTTGCTATAACGGACATACAGGCTCCGCCTACAAGGCGCCTGGCGGGCTGGTGATATCCAGCGCAGATACGTAGTCGGGATTATTAATAGTCACGCATCTGGTCAGGTAAAATTGGATTACTACATGTACAGTATAATAATCTATACCACAAGTGTGTCTGCTGAGGTGTGGCATGAGTAAATGGTGTCATGTAGGCCTAGTTGTTCTGGCCATACAGCAACTCTGGATATAACGGACTGTTTTGCCAGGTCCCATGAAGTCCGTTATAACGGGATTTTACTGTATTAGGATATTTGACAGCATAATCATGCAAGACTGTACAGTGCTTATTCATTAGGAATAACTTGTTACAGGTATGGCAACAGGGTAACAACCTAACACCTCTCAGCTGTGAATATGATACTCGTGCTTTTATGGCTGCTGTAGCGATTCACTGCATTGCATTATAATCTATATTTGTGATGTATGACAGTAAGCGCCCATTTCCTTCTGTAAATGTAGGCCACATTTACCCTTTTTGCAGTGGCAATAAGCTATGTGGCACCAAGCAACATTAGCTAACTGGAAGATACTTCGGCCCAATCCCAATTCTACCCCTTACCCCTACACTTTCCCCTACCCCTCCGTTTGGCGCGTTCACGTGTAGGGGTAGGGGTGTCTCAATTCTCTTTTGATTGGAGGGGTAGGGGTAAGGGCTAGATAACCCTCGAAACGAAGATTTTTCGGGACCTCACTTCAAACGAAGGGCTAAGAGAAATTTACAACATGGCTGCCCACTCGAGCAAGCAGATCCATAAATGTTAAGCAATTTTTGCCATTAATAAGGATTTTTATGACATTTTTTCATTACATGTATATTACCATCAATCTTGTATTTGTGTTTACGGTGATGTTCTGTAAAGAAACGTTTGAAACAAAATCGCTAAAGTTTGCTTGCGGATAGCACTGATTGCACAATATTAGGAAATATATTTTTATGTCATATAACGTTACCCGGTAACTGACTGCATGTTGTAACGCGTTGTTTTGTTTTGCTTACGGCCATATGTGTACATGTAAATGAACGGTGCTTACACTATTCGTACTTATTGCAACATGACAACATTTTTGTAAATTATATTCTCTAGGCCTATAGGGACAGCTGAGGAAACCCGAAGGCTCATACGTTTTCGAGGTGAAAACGAACATCTGTTTTTAAAGTCCAAATACGGCGCAAAAAAACTTTGGGAGTGAGTAATCTTTACATGCTACGATGCTGACGGCGACATCTTGGAATTTGTGATAAACATCGGCGCATGTCCTCTGACGTAACGTTAGGAGGTAGTGACAATGGATGATGACGTATGACAGTGTAGTAGTGGTGTCCCATTTCTTAGGGGAAATTTTTTAACCCTACCCCTTTCCACTTCATTTCAAGGGGAAGGGGTGAGGGGTAGGCAAAGGGGTAGAAAATAGAATTGGGATTGGGCCTTCATCGTTCTCTCTCCCCCTCTGTCCTTAGGACGCCATTTGCAAAGTGCCCCTCACCCGCTACCAAATTTGTGCTTGTCCGCAGTTTTCTAATGGCCCCAAACAGAAAACCCTGTTGCACTTTTCACCCATCACACTGGTTAAATTATTTAGTACTTATTCAATTTGGCCGCTGCATACTTTGTCCCTCCGCCCCCCTTTCTTTCCCACTCACCTCCTCGCTCTTCATGGTAGCCAGTGTCCCAGCCGCAATCGCGAAGATCAGCTGGAAGCCCAACAGCATGATGACCTGGAGTTGATGACGTTCACTACCTTACACATTCTACTTGTTTGTGGTCACGTTTTACATTTACTCAGCAAGGGTGGCTAACAATGTAATGCGTTCAGTGCATCAGCTATGAATGCAGACACAACAGCATCCAGCATCGCCACTTGAACAAACAGACCATAAGTGAACTGTATACAAAATGAAATTGATGACTGGGAACAGGGCTGTAGCCAGGGTTTGAAAAAATAGTGAGGTCCGGTACCTGGGGGTGGGAGGGGCTGAGGGGGGTGGGTCTCGTCAATCACACATTACATACATGAGGCCTGTTTTGTTTGCAAGAAACAGATTTTTATTGATATTGAAAGTCTGGTTAGGTTACCAAGCTATGTGGAGCTATTATATGAATGAACACCATTACAAGCTAACATCTTTGTTCTGATATCCAAATTTGGCTTGAAATGTTTCTGTGGATACTATTAGCGAGACCATCCCCTTCATAAGCTGTTTATAATTTTTTTATTTATTAATGACGTTATGTGTAACATTAGTTAGCCTAATCTAGCCCATTAGGTGTAATATGAAAGAAACCCAACCTTTAACATGGTCAGAGTTGCCTAGCCTATGTTTATATTTAACATGTTTCATACAGTTATCTTTACTCCAAACACCATACCACATCGCGGTTTCGGGATGTTTTTCATAGATAGCGATCGTTGTTTGATCTTACCGAATGATGTGCAGCTGTGCACCCTCCCTCACAGTGCTGCATGATCACAGGCACACAACGTGAATTCGAACTGCTGTCAGTGAAGTGCACTTGTGTGGTTCCCGAGTCGCGCATCATGCTGATACTGAATGATCTAGCTCTGCCTCTCTCACACACACAGCAGACACTATTAATATCACATTCGAACTGAATTAAGAATGCACCTGGCCCGCAGACATTTTCAGCTGCTGATTATTTTTTTATTGAGGTGAATATTTAGCTTCAAATATAATTTTTAGCTCTTAAAATTTTTACCGAAGTCCGGACCTCGGTGATCTCATAGCTGGCTACGGACCTGACTGGGAAGAAGCTTAGCAGAAAGCTGAAGAAGTTAGCAAGATGACCGATAGACTGATCCAATATGTTCCTCATAACTTCAGACGAAAACCCAGGAAGAGACCAAATACTAAGGACATGTGGAATGTAGCATCATAATATGGTGTGTATTTGGGGGGGGGGGTGTATTTTTAATTAAGACCTACGTTTCCAAAGAGACGTCTATGTGCTGTTTGCTGTGGCGGTTAAAAATCGTTACTGTTTTTTTTCTCTTACCACAGTCAGGGCACCCTTACTCTCTTTACAGGTTCCATAGTTCCCGAATGCAGAGATCACCATCATTAATAGGCCAAGAACGATCAACAGGGTCACCACTGAAGGAGAAAGCAGAAAAAACTCAGATTGGTACACGAAAAAAACATACTACTTCAAAAACATGAGTAAAAAAAATATATATCTTAAATAAATGTGAACTATGTTAAATTCCTAAATTAATGTTATGTAACATTTATGTAAATTGTCTAGCTTTAAATTTGGAGGCTTTGAATGTGAGTGTTTGGACACAAAAAAGCACAAACGTAAGACTTGGTAGCAGAAGAGTTTCGGATGTTCAAACCAAACTTCCTGCACCTGCTCTTCTCTGTCTTGCTTATGATATTTATAAATAATATATAAAACAAAGTACTGGTCAAAGAAAATTCTGTTTAAACGATATTCATGTTGGTGGCTAATCAGTACTTCAATCAGATTTAACTAAGTAAATTAATTAATTGACATGGTGGTGACATTTAGCAAATATATGGAACGGCTGAGGTGCCCCGGAGGAGGGGTTTGGGAACCGAAGCGGTGTTCATCTAGCCGTCCAGCAAGATATCAGTAACTTTATGGAGATTTTTTGTATTACTGTTAATTTGTATATATGTTAATATTATTTTTTCTGAGAAATATACACGTGCTAGTCACAAAAATAGATTTATATCTTTTCTTAGGTGGCCTATAGTATTTTTACACAGTACACACACACTCAAATAGTATATATAAAGAACAATGTACCGGTGACAATGGATGTCGTGTTCAGATCGACACTGAAGAATCCACTTGTCTGAGCGCTGAATCTCACCCACATTCCAAGTACCATTATTGCAAAGCCAATAAGCTGCAGATAAACAAGGTGTTTGTTAGGCTCGAAGAGCTGTCATATTTTCCGCTCTGCATTAATTTTATCCCAGTTCCCTGACAGTACAGCAATCTGACGACTTTAAAGGTCATACAGCGTGGAGGCAGCTTGAGTCTCCTGTGACCCCGACCACTGAACCACCGTTCAGAAAACGGTGCCGTTGCCGTTATGATGTGACACAGTGCGATGCCTGAAGTATGGATTTACACAATTTCTTAAACCAGGGAACCCAAAATTAAAATGGAAACAATCCAGGGACTCCTCCGCATGAAGACAGTTTGTTTACGCTCTTCTGGAAATCCTACATGATGATGTAGGGCAGGGGAATTCAACTCAACCTCCATGTGGTCCGGTATCTTAACATCGAGCCAAGGTCGGTACTAATTACGCTTAACGTTTCATAGTCTGTCATGCTTCTTATCAAACTTTTAGATTTTATATCAGTTTTCAACATTTTTATAAAACATTTTCATTTTTAAAATAAAACAAATTTTGAAAGTGCATGTATTCAGTTAAACTGAGGTAGCGCAAAGAGTAATATAGGACTATATATAATTACTTTTTCTCAACAGTAATATTAACGAGCTATTAATACTCATGTGGAAGTTAAGATCGCCCACTCACCTAAGGCGAAATAGACGAATTGCGAGTTCAGAAGGATTAACTACGGATTTCATTATTGCATTTCAGTTCTTCTTGTAGATTCATAAAACAACTTATTTAGAGTGTAATGTGAGAAACTTAATTTAAAGTCAGATGTAGACTTTAATAAACGTGCTTAGAAACTCCCCCAGAACGGGACATTCTAAAACGCTTAACGTGAAAAAGTTTAATGTGGTTTAATGTGTAGGCTACGAAATAGCGACCAAAAATCATCAAATTTCTCGCAGACATATCTGGTCTTTTCTTATAAGACAACTAACTTCTGCGCGCACGATTAAAAAAATCACTCTGTGGGCAGAGGTGTAAAGTACTTGAGTAATTTTACTTGATTACTGTACTTAAGTATTATTTTTGGGGATTTTTACTTTACTTGAGTGCAATTAAAAATTAATACTTTTACTTTTACTTAATTACATTTGATTCAGTAGCGAACGCAGTCCAAAATCAGCCACAGGGTCAAGAGCACCCGTGGCCGTACCTTAGCGAATTATTTTCTTAAATGCATCCTTTGAGTAGCATGTTGCATATTTGCATTAGGTGTGCCTTGTCGTATAATTAAATGGTTAAATCTAAACAGTTCTAAAGCAGGATAAAACCTTATATGTGGTTCATTCACTTCATGTTTTTAGAGATTAAAAACGTAAACAAGAATCTCCAGTTTTCATTCTTGCTTTTACTTTTTTAATACTCAAGTAGCCTACAATTTTAATGCGGTACTTTTTTACTTTTACTCAAGTGTGATTCCGGCTGAATACTTTTACTTTTAATTGAGTTAAATTTTCACTCATTGCTTGTACTTTCACTTGAGTAACATTTTTGAGTACTTTTTACACCTCTGTTTATGGAACTTCGAACCGAAAAGGCATTCATTTACAGTCAACAACAACACCATGAACTCATTTTCCATTTAAAAAAATACTGCAAACTCATTTTCTTTGTCAATAAGGCTGAATTATACAGTCCGTGTGATTATGGGCGCGCGACAGAGGTGAAGCGACATGAACAATACTTTTCTTTCTTTGATCTTTTTTTCAGTCATTATCGGTAATAATAATAATACACTGTGATAAACAGGTACAGTAAATAAAAAATGCTAGTGTAACAAAACAAAACATCAGTGTCAATATTAGTATCCACAACGATATATTCCGTCTATTTGTTAATTATATTCGAATAATTCATCAAAAGTACTACATAATAACTTGTATAACTTGGTCCCAAGTAATTGCATGCAGGCTATATTTTGTGCATCTTTAATATTGTTGACATTGATGTTTGGTTCGGTTGCGTCAAGACATAATATGTTTGCCACTTTACTCGGTTTGCTGAATTGTTCGCCTCACCGAGTTCCCCTAACATTTTTTGTCATTACTGACACATATTGATTGTATCTGTTTATGCCTGTATTACTATGATTGCCGATAATAAAAGAAAAAAGTATTATTAATGGTGCTTCACCTCTGTCGCGACCATTGACACGGACTGTATAACTCAGCCTTAATGCCAAAGTAGTGAACAGCAGCTTTGCAATTACTCCTTCCAGTAATATTAATTGTAAGGCTATTGTATCTTATTGTACCTTAATGCCAGGTCTAGCAAACTTAGTATGGCGTGCTGAAATAAACCTCTCACAACATGACAGCTATACGCAGCTAACCTGTTCCTTCAAAATAACAACTTGTGCGCAAAAGATAGCTAACTTGTGCGCGCACGATTAAAAGTCACTCTATGGGACTTCAGGGGCTCCATAATGACTAGATATGTCTGTGAGAAATTTCGTGGTTTTTGGTCGCTGTTTTGGTACATTAAACCACATTAAACTTTTCACGTTAAACGTTTCAGAATGTCCCCCCAGAACAAAACCGCTCTTTGTAACCATACATGCTTGCTGTTGCACGGATGGCAGGTAAGCTGATACTCATTGTGCTCCTGTCCGGCTCTTATCAGATCAATAATGGTTGAATTAGTAACGTAATTAGTATCAGCATTACGATTATGGATACTATGGATACAGGCGGACCTGTGCAAATAAAACACTATTAGTGGTAATAAAATTATAATACTTACGCCCAACACGATATTGATGACAAACAGAATACACTTATACAGCTGGGAACGTCCGTCGAGTGCCATTTTCGCTAATTCTACTTGCTGTTGGTACCTGCCTGGTTCACAACACCTTTTCCCACCGTCTGGGTAATGGTATTCAGCCTGGTTATCAACAGACTGCAGAAATCACTGACAGAAAGAATGAAGGATGCCACGGAAAAAATTATCAGTCTCCTTACCGGCTTCTGCTTTTTAAACTCACCCAGTCGTTGCGAGATCGGCCGGACCCCAAGCGCGCGACTCTATTGGCTGGGTTCGAGACCACAATCCCTATCTTTAGGAAGAAAACGACACTAACGAAACTATGAATCATGCACGCAGCCATCCTTCGATCAGCAAAATATGGTAACACTTGATGTGGGCACAAATACTTGCTCAGTGGGTTAGACATCTGTGCCTGTGATCAGAAGGTCATTAGCAAAACAGACATATCTACACTGGGCCGTGGATTTAAACAAGGTCCTCGCTCAAAGCCACGAATGACTCTCAATTCTGTGAATGGTTATTTTAAAGGAGAGTGAGAAGATTAGCTCAAGAACAGTGTGTAGAGAACATCATTAAATGGGTTTCCATGGCAGAGCAGCAGCATCCAAACCAAATTTTAAATGTAGCCTATTTTTAAATAGCTTAGATAAATGCAAAGCTATATTTGTATTATGGCGTGTCCTCCGATAACTGATAATTGTGAAAAGTGTCCCATGGCAGATAAAAAAGGTTGGGAAGCACTGCATGGTGCCATGTGAGCGGCTGGAATCCCATCCAGGCCGTTTTCCTGTCCTGTACCCAATGCAGCCTGGAATGGGGTCCAGGCCCATTAAAGCTATTACAGGATGAGCTGCTTTAACATGCTTTCGAAGGAGCCCTGGCCGGTGTACATGACGCTAACACCGAAGGAGCCGGGGCCGGTGTACATGACGCTAACACTGATGGAGCCGGGGCCGGTGTACATGACGCTAACACCGAAGGAGCCGGGGCCGGCGTACGTCATGCTAACGCCACCAGCATACATGACTCTAACGCCACCAGCATACATGACTCTAACACTGAAGGAGACGTGAAAACCTCACACATGTGCAGTATACAAAAGACGTGTTTATTAAAGGTTTTCCTGATTTATATATGTGCAATTGGTATGTGAGCGCAGTGACATAATCATGCAGCATAATTCAGAATAATTAATGTGGAGAGGAAGATACAGTAGACGAAAAGAGAATTTCCGCGCAGGGATTAACAAAAGTGTTATATTATTATGATTATTATTATTATTAATAGTGGTATTAGCACTGGCATCTATCTTATGAAACTGATTGCTTGATATGTCAATGCCATCGAACAATCAGGTAACTAAATGATGTATTTATACTGGACATTTTTAGCGTTAAAAAGATGAAGTTAAGACATGCACTTCTCAAACTCTTATGCACAGAGCAAACTCTCTGCCCCATTCCACTTGCTTCCCCTATGACAATAAAATTAAAGGACCCCTAGGAGATGAAACACAAACATTTAATTTAACAATTTAATAATTTTAATTAAAGTGATTGATTGAAAACAAATACATAAACAAATGGGGTTCTTGTGGCCTAATGGTTAAGGAAGCGTGCTTAGCAGTGGAAGATTTCTGGTTCGAATCCCAGGCTAGCGCATCACACCTTCACCACTCTCCGGGCACTAAATAATATCTTCCCAATGCTCTGTCACATGTGGGTTAAATACAGAGAATACGTTTCGTTGTGGTGTGTCGACGATTAATGCCTTTAAAAACAGCTGTATTGTTGTTTCGTAGTCCTCGTTTTGGGCTGTTATGCAGCTGTTTTTATGCGTGACGTTTTACCGACGTGCTCGGCTTTCACTGAACACTACTGTTCACGTCCGCTGTGCGTCGCACCCGCACTACGAAGTCAGCGGAGCCGCTGCGGCGCGCTGTAGCGCTGAATCACGCGGGTTTGCTCGTTCCGCATTGTTTCCTTTTCTCACCCTGTTGTCTTATTTATTGGTCTTTCGGCGTTGCTTGCGGCACATCCCCCATCTTACTGTTAGATCGTCGACTTCCAAAAGGAGTGAAACCTCCTTCCTTTGACTCACCCTGCACACTCCTCGCTCATGGTTTTTTTTTTTGCCCCTCCCCCGCCTGTTAGCAATATTAGCTCTATCCATACGTTTGGATATATGATCTGCCCGATGGTATTTTGGACCAAAACGAGGCTCCTGAAAACAGCCAAAAACGAAGGAATTCTCACACTCGATTATTGTATATACAGTTTGGAGTGGAAATTAAGATCAAACAACATATATTTGATACATTCAAAATGGGATGACACTTTATAACCTACCAGCTATTAATTACTTGCAGCGTGGCGTTATTTGAAATATTATTTTATGCGATATAAGTGACCAACAACGTGCCTTAACAGAATATGTGAAATTCAAGGGAAAACGTACGCCTGTGTGTTCACCCATGTCGGTGTGCGTTAAGGCGAAAGAGGAGGGGGGAAGAGGACGGAGTACATCTGGGGGGTGGAAGGAGGAGGGGATTAGGCGCACGGTAGGGACGGAGTCGTTTTCCTAGCAGCCAGCGCACACGCCGCAAGAATACCCGGAGCGGATTGGGAAAGGAAAAGACGGGCCGCAAGAAAGAAAGGAAGGAGGAGGTCGCATAAGACCGAATGGTTTGTTTATGTCGGGATAGGTTTTTGTACGGAAGAAGAAAGGAATCCTATCAAGTAGCAGGATTGGAGTGGCGTTCATAGACAGAGAAATATCCACATCGAGTTAGCGGAATGTGCAATTAAGAAGAACCGATCTGGACTTATTTAAGACTGTCCTGTGGATTTAAAAAATGTGTTTGAAAGGATACTTCCAGTAACACGACGAATGATGGCAATTTGTGCATAATCGCACGCTGGTTTTATAGCGATGGTCTTTTTTTTCTTGTGCCCGGTAGTAAGTAATTAGCTGTGAGTGTATAGAAAGATTTACTGAAGGATAGAGAAATGTTCTCGCAAATGTGTTTTGCAGCTGCCTTTTCGAAGACAACGAAATAGTTTACGTTTTTACATAATCTGCAAAATAACTTCCTATAGGCTACTTTATATATAGTGAAATATGCAATACAGTAGGCTGTATTACCCGATGTAGTAAGTATATTATACGTTTTTACCCCCGCAAATTTATGAAGTTTTTTTTCGCCTGAATTCAATAAGGCCCATACTGATCATTAACATAACGTCGGCCTATGTTTGTATTTTAAATTCGATTCTGGTGTCACAATATTCTGATGCCTTGTTATCTTTTAGGGTCATGTATTTTTGCGTCGCTAGCCGGCCTGTCGCTGCACATTTTGTTTAATCACGCAAACACAGCCATAAGAAATCACGCACATTGCTGATCGATACATTGCAAGTTTTCCTGGAATTTATATTTTTCCGTTTCCACGACTTGGAATTACGGCTTTCGTGGTGTTAAATATTTTTCATTATTCCATTTTTGTCGAGTAAAGGGAAGGCTACTTGTACTGAGATTAGATAGCGTTCCGCACATTCAAAGCAGGACTTCCATACAAAGGGGCAAGGAGGCAACGGGAAAGGTAGAGAATATACATATCTGGAGGACACTATCGTTCAATGTTAATGTCGACCGACGTCGCATCAATTCTTTTACCTGTATCCCGGGGAATAATGGACCGGGAAAGGGATGTTGACAATGCAGCCGGAGGTCACGCAGACCCGGCCGGAGGATCAGCATCTGTAAGAGGTATGAAAAGAGGGGATCCGGAGCCTGACGGACAAACGACCGCAGTATCTCTGCCCGAACTGGCCGGGGCTGAATGCAAGCGACCAAGGATAGACGGGTCGGGGACTGTCGCTGAGATCGGACAGGTAAGAGGCTGCATTGTTACTGCGATTGTTCCAATACTTTATCATATATGGATCAGCACTGAGGACAAGGCCACAGGCAATGTGAAGCTATTCATGTGGTCCCCGGCTATTTTTACGAGAAAATATATTGAAAGATTAGGGTTTTCATGTGTTAAGGGCCTACAAAATGAGATGTTGCATAAAAGATGGTCAAAACGCGACCTCTCCCGATCCAAATTGACCCATTTAGACGCCTTAACGTGATATATCGCGCAATGGAAACCGATTAGTCAGTCACACTTTTTATAACCGGGTGTTGTCTGTGCACACAAATTTGACCCATAGTATAAACGCGTATAAATCTGGACCGTTACTATATTAGAATGATGTAATAACTGTGGAACCGATCCTAACGTTTTTGTTAAAGTTTACACTTCATATGCGGAGCTTTCGGTCGGTAACATTAATATGTCGATATAGCAGTATTCCTACATATAACTGTACCCAAAGCGAGACAAAGGTAATCTGATATGCCTGCCCCTGTATCTCAGAGTCCAAAACGAATCGTAACATTTTCTCAGTCGCTTTCTGTCGTGTAGGCATGTGTGTTGTATTTATACAGTCGCTGATAAGTCAGTGTAATAATTAATCGCTAGCCATTGAAGGCTGTAAATAAAACAAAGGCGAGAAGCGGATGGGTCCTTTCTTAGACAAAAATCCATCGCTTGGGCTCAGCAGTAAAGTCTAAATTATAAATAAGGGTCTCAGTGATGAATACCAGTGGCATTTAAAGTCATTTGGTCTGAATTTCATGTAGGTGAAAGGAGATAGAAAAGAGGTGGGGGAGATGGAGTGCGGGGGAGGGGTCTAGGTCAGAAACAAAGAACAGACGGGGTCCCACTCTGGGTACAAAAGAAGTGGGGGATTTTGGGATAACCTCGGAGTCAGAAACCTGAGCATCCCTGCTGCAGTCGCAGGACATGTTGTTGTAGCCCGAGTGATACGCACTGACCGTGCCGCTGGACTGGTGATCACAGGATTCCCCACTGATCGGCCGGACGGAGAGGTGGCCCATCTGTCCTTTTTTTCGGATGGGTGTCGGATTGCGGCTCAAACACACATGCCTGCCACATGGGTCTGCAGCCGGTGAAGTCACCGTGTGGAGGACGATGCAGATGGTGGGGGAACGGTGATGGCAAGGAAGTGTGTGTGTGTGTGTGTGTGTGTGTGGGGGGGGGGGGGTTAGGAAAGGTCACGGCTGCCGATTGAGAGGTTCGCCCAGTTCCCCCAGAAACACCCTCGAGGTTCGACGAGCAAGCTGGAGGCTGATTGGGCCTGATGCAGGCGGGGGTGGGAAGGGGGGCAGGTGAGGCCACATGGGCAGGAGAATGTCCGCAGCACTGTTCTTCCTGCTTCCTCCCCAGTACTCTCTCTGCATCCCCTGAAATGCCCCCCTCTCCTGCCCCTAAGGCCAGTTTCCCAATTGTTAATTGACTGCTAGTGAACAGATTCTCTTTTATCCAATGAAATGCTCTGCCCCTGCCCGCTCCATCTGCGCCCGTCACCCTGTACAGTATCGATGCACTTAGCTGCTCTGCGTGGTCCAGAGTGTACAGTGTTTACTTTACCACCCCTCCCCCCCCCTGGCCGCTCCCTCCCTCCCAGAGCCCATTTTCCCTATCGTTGGCGGTAAAGCGGCTTTGTGTTGGACTAACAAGATCAAAGCTCATTTAGGGGAGGGCATTAACCAGGCCGGTCTCTGGCGGGGGAGGGGGGACCGATCCTGGGTTCTGCTTCTCTGTCCGTGCCGAGATGGAGCCAGCGATGGCCGGACTTCACGGCACCGCTACAGCGCAGCCAATCCGCCACTGCCTTTCTTGGTCATGTTATTCTTGCTGACATGTCAAATTTGGAGTGTTTTTTTCCCCCTTTCATTCTTTGTAGTGTATCAGACACCCTGCTGCTTGCTCTGGTCCCCCTGTTTAATGAATGCTATTGAACTTTGAGCATAAATATTGCTATGGCACCCTTGACCCTGATGATAAGCAGTTGCAGGTGGAGTTGGGTGTATTCAGGGTGTTTTTGATACATTGTGAAATGCCTGGGATTCTAACCAAGTCTTCAATAGATTAGATCCAGACTCCAGCTACATCTGATAGGTGTGTGAGCAGACTGTGATTTCCCTTACTTTCTGGATGATGATGGTCCGGTCCCTTACTTTCTGGATGAGGATGGTCCGGTCCCTCACTTTCTGGATGAGGATGGTCCGGTCCCTTACTTTCTGGATGAGGATGGTCCGGTCCCTTACTTTCTGGATGAGGATGGTCCGGTCCCTCACTTTCTGGATGAGGATGGTCCGGTCCCTCACTTTCTGGATGAGGATGGTCCGGTCCCTTACTTTCTGGATGAGGATGGTCCGGTCCCTTACTTTCTGGATGAGGATGGTCCGGTCCCTTACTTCCTGGATGAGGATGGTCCGGTCCCTTACTTTCTGGATGAGGATGGTCCGGTACCTTACTTTCTGGATGAGGATGGTCCGGTCCCTTACTTTCTGGATGAGGATGGTCCGGTCCCTTACTTTCTGGATGAGGATGGTCCCTCGTTACTCTCTCACTCCTGGTTATATTTACTTACCTACATGCTTCCTCCATTTTTGTTCGCTCTCTGCCTGCCTGCACCCCAGCTGTACAATTGCACCCTCATACTCTTTTCAAACCATCCTCTCCCATGATGTATTTTTTTCTTTTGTTACACGTTTCATTTCCAAAAAATAGGGAAAATGAGGGACACTTTTTTATTTTTTTGCTTTCTTCTTTAAGTTTCCCTGTGAGTAACGGAGTGTCCAGGAGTGTGAGGGGATCCTGCTGCCCTGTGACTAAGCTGCTTTGGTGAATCTTTGCGATATTATATTCCAGGCCAGCGTCTCTCACCCCCGGGGGTGTTTAATCACAGCTAGGCAGATGATGGCGATAATCTCTGCAGGCAGAAACAAAGCTGATTTTCTGTATGGAGGTCTTACTGAGGGTGCGCCTTTGGTGGGGGTGTCGTGGGGTCTAACTTTGTATCATATGTCCTTTTTCGGTCCACCCCCCCCCCCAAAGGAGACACATCACATTCCTTCTGTATGACTCGCTCCTGCTGCCGCCTGGTCTGTTTCTGTTCGACATTAACTTTTGCCTCTGTTTTATTTCTTTTGCCACTAACCCACCCTGCTTGCTCTGCCCCGTTCCCCTTGCCTTTCCTCTTCTCGACTGCTGTTCTCTTCCCTTGCCTTACCTATCACCCACTCTCCATTTTCAGACAGATTGATTCCAGATGTTAGCAAATTCTCCCTTCCCCCTCAACCCTCTAGTCAGCCCCCCCCCCCCCCCCCCGCCTGGCTGCACCAACGGCAGCCATGTTGTTTTAGCTGCTATTTTATGTAACCAACATGGTGAGAGTGGTCTCACTCTTTTTAGCCTCTACTTCTTTATGACACCCCCCCCCCCCCCTTACGTATTTCACATATTCAATATGGATGTTCTTGTGCAGGAGTTAAGCAGAGGCTGCATGCGAGGTCTTGTGTTTTTGAAAGTCTGTAATGTAACCCAGAAGAAAAAACTGCCTGCCGTCTTCTCTGGTCACTTTGCTCACTCTCCCTTTAAGCTGCGCGCTGACGACTGTTCCCCAGGGGGACGATGCACAAGGGTGAAATTGGTTCCAGATGAAACAGGAAATGTGGAGGGGAGACAAAGAGATTGCTGTTTGTGCGGGACTGCCAGAGAGCTGTGGAAAGGGCTGGGTCACCACAAGAGTTTAAATCTGGCAGTTTTTTGGTTACAAAACACGTGGAGCGTGGAGTACTTTTTAGCTTCTAAAAATGACTTCAGTCGTGACGCATAATTTTCCTTCCTGAGGAATGAGTCCACTTCCCTGTGTGTCTCATTCTGCTCCTTCTGCTTCTGTCCATTACCTCCTTTTCTTTATATATTTAGTTGTTGTTTCGCTTCTTCCCTTCTTGTACCTGCCTTTTTCACTCATGATCCATTTATAAGTTATGTGACATTCCATTTACTGTGTCTGTGCGCCTCTCTCTCTCTCTGCCTCCTTCCTGCTGTCGCCATTGCATCCTTGAGTGTCCTCCTCTCTGATTGGCTGAGAGAAAAATGACATGGGGAATTGAAGTGATTTCCTGTGGGGGGTGGGGGGGGGGGTTGGGCCGTGAGCCGGTGTTTGGCTCCCTTTGTGAGCAGACTGGCTACTCCATGTGCTATAGAAGCCCCCGAGTGCCGGCACAGAAAACAACCGCGTGTGAATCTCCTTATTGGCATGCAGATCGCATGATAGCCGTCGCATGCAACACCCCTGATTCTCCCAGCCATTCGGAGAGTCCTTGGTCTCTTTGGGCAGTTTAACTTTCAGTAATTAGGTTTGTTTGTTGTAAAGGGGTCAACTGCGGTCTTAGAAAGATCATTGATTGTGTTGGGATGTGTCTCAAATAAGTCACGCACTGTCAGCGCGCCAGCAGTCCCGAGCAGTAACGGGGCGCGGAGAGAGAATAATCTAATTAAAAAATAATTACAGAACAGTTGGCAGAGATGTTCGGTTCTAGGTCAGCTATGGGGTGGCGCACGTGTGCGAGAGCCGGCGTTTCTTTGCCTGATGGGAAGGGCAAAAGGGAAAAAAAATGGTGCATCAGCTAGCTAAAGAGTTCACGCTTGGCTGAGGGATTCAGAGGAACAGCCCAGAGAAATGAGGGCTGACTGATCACTGCACAGATGCTGCCCCGCATTGCTGAGCTTGTTCCCTGTGTGTCTTCCTTGTATTAGCCTTGAAAGATTTTTTTTCTTCTGTCTTTCTCTACTCTTTACTTTTTCTTGTGAATCTAACATTTTGAAGGGCCGACTTCTAAGATGTATACCTGGAAACTGGCCCTATTATAACAAAAATAGCATTGGTGTAAAAAATAAAAATAAAATGCTTTCTTAACAAGGCCTTACCTTTCTCTATAGAACAATGACCCCTTGACTCCTGGTTTCCATGGATACCCACCTCACAGTCAGGTAGGTCAGAGCGCTTATCAGTGTGGTTCTGTTAGCTTTTATTAGCTTCACACTCATTCATTCTGTCTGTTCCAGTGTGGTTTCCCCCCCCCCCTCCGTCAGTGTTTCTGCCTCTGTGCATCAGTTTTGCAGTGACGTGGTCCTGCCACAGGAGTGCAGTGCTGAGTTTTAGGCCATTCTCACACCGGGGTGCACAGAGCCAGATGTGGATCTTTGTCTCATATGCACATTCTACCAGCAATTGTTTTTCTTAGAGAAGTAGCGCAGTTTCATAGACTGGCTGACAGAATAGCAGCGTAAGACAACCACTGAGAAAGTTTAAGTTCTTTACATTTTTAAAAATGAATCTTGGTACCGTATGACATGACGGTTACATAAGTGAATAATTTCATCAGGGAGTAATATCAGTATCAGTGGGATCAGTGAGTGTGGGTGTGTTCATGTTGCGGGGGTCTCTCTTGAGTTTAGCGAGACCGTGGCTCACTCACTAGACCCCCCCCACACACACACACACACACACACACACACAGACACACCTCCGCTATGGCCCTAAGGTTCTGGAGAACAATAGGCATCCTCACAACTCTGCGGGCCAGTCCTCATTTTCTCCATCGCACTCAAAGCAGAAGATTGTGGCACACATGACTCCTGTGTGTGTGTGTGTGTGTGTGTGTGTGTGTGTGTGTGTGCGTGTGTGCGCGTGCGTGTGCGCGTGCGTGTGTGTACTCACCACCCATAACTCGGTACATATGTCGGCCATGTCTCTTTGTCTCTATGAGCGTTCAGCCCGTGTTGTTAATCCCCTGATCATCCCCTATTCATACTTTCATCCCTGTAGCTTGCACCCTAATCCTGTCATCCCTTGCCTTTTACGATCCCTTCATCGCTTTATCTCCATTCCACTATCTGTCCATCTTCTCCACCTTTTTTTCCCCCTCCTCTAGTCTCATTTCTCCCTTTGAAGCTGCAGCTCTTAAAACTTTGTACTTTATTGTGGGGGGGGGGGATAAGAAATAAAAAAGGGAGAGGAGGCTTTGTATCTCACGGCAGCACGCAGTTTGAATGCGAGATCGAATGCAGATCCCGCTAGCTGTTGGATTTAGTTGTCAGGCTGCCGAATGTGAACCATAACCTGGGGCATGAAAATGGAGGTGGGAGGGGCCTGAATGCACCCGCTGATGATAGATAAATAAATAAATGATCAAAGCCCCGCAGTACAAGAGATCATGTTACGGGTGCAGAACTAAGCATCTCCTCCCCACGCCGGCGATGGCACTCGTACGTTCAGCCAGCTGTCAAGAGTGAGGGAGGGGTGCGAGGTGGGGGGGGGGGTGGGTGCAGGTAGGATAGGAAACAACTTGACAGGGAGGGAGAACGAGAGAGGACGGGTTATGAGGGAGAGGGGGGGGGAGGAATGTCTCGGGCTGTCAGGAAAGGAGCGAATCACACAAGGGGAGACGGAGCTGAAGGCTTGAGAGCGAGGGAGCGCCAGGAAGGGGGGAAGAGGAGTTTGTGGGAGTCCTGATAAGGAGGGGGGGGGGGCGTGGAAGGTGAATTAACCCGAGTGAATACGGGGAAGGACTTCTGGCGTTTTCCCCCCACCTGTACGATGATGGGAGTCTGACCCCACGCAAGACTGCCGGTGACTTAATCTCTAACTCATAACAAACACCGTCTTTATACATTGTTCACGTCGCAAGCTTCTCGCTGCGCGATGTCGGCCGCTTTACGTTGACCGTTACCCCCCTGGCCACCGCCCTCATAGCGAGATTGGACACCAATCTAGCGTCAATCCAGCTGCTACAAAATTTGTGGTGTCAGCGGTATGCGGCCGCGTCATGTGACTCATTTTTCCAGGGGACCCTTCAAAGCGCTTGTTTATTGGTCGGCTGGCTTTCGGCACTGTTAAAGCTAAGGGTCTTGGACTGAGGCTGTGGGACAGGTGGGTGTACAGGGTGGGTGTGGCCACAGATGCGGCGGCTCTCTCTGTCTCATTGGGGCTTCCATGCTTAGGATTTGACACCAAGTATCACTCTGAGTTTAGTAGCGGAGTTTAATATTTTTATCCAGAATGACACCCCTATATTTTCATGGAGCCACCAACAGGCTCAGGTAGCTGTTAGCCAAAGGCGCCAGGTGGTAGCGTGAGAGGTGGTTGGATGCTCCAACATATATGAATTTGTTTGTTTATTTAAGAACCTGCCACATCAGCTGTTCTCTGGCTTTAAGCAGAGTCCTCTTCACGTTTAACACCTTTTTTAAAAACATTTTTTTAACACTCTGGCTAGAGTTAACGACGGCTGACCCACGTTGATGCAGCCTCACAGCGGGGGGTGTGTGTGTGTGTGTGTGTGTGTGTGTGTGTGTGTGTGTGTGTGTGTGTGGGTGGGTGGTTGGGGGGGGGGATGTTGTCTACAGAGCGTGGTGCTGCCGTCTGCTGCAGGTATTCGCAGGGCTCCGCCCAAGCATTTGCCTCGGGGTGAGGAGAGGCCCTTACCTGCCCCGTAAGACGGCTCGCACAGAACGCTAAACGGTAACCGCCAGGTGCTCCGCTCTAACCCGCAGCGCTAAGTCCCTGTCCTCTCCCGAGGCCCCTTTACGCCGATCCGCCGCCGCTCGTTCCACGTCGGATGCGGCATGGCGGGCACTAGTGCTAGCTAAACATTATAACCTGTTCAGCTTTGCTTTTCCTTCCTCCTTCCCATAACCCTGCATTCTGTTCGAGTGGCTGCTTAGAGAAAAGAGACGTATCTTAGGTTTGCCTCTGTTTATTAGTCTTAAGGCACAGTATTTCTCATGGTCAGTTTATTTAGGGCTGTGGGCAGGACACTAAATTTTTAATGTGTGTATCTCAGGTAATGTGATGTGGTTGGCTTTGCAGGGTTGCTTAGGTATGAGTTTCAACTTGCACAAGCCTCCGGGACTAGTACTTTGCACTGACATTGGCAAGTAGCTGTATGTTTTGCTAAGAGCTCTGACTTGTGGTTGGGCTGTTATTTATTTAAAAATCTGTATTTTTTTCCCTTTTAAATCGAGTATAAAGTATAAACATTGAAATGTCTAAGAATATGTTTATACAGAAGTGCAAAAGGTTTTAAATAATCATGAAACTGAAACTTAAGAGGCGGTGGGGTTATGAAAGGACTCTCTTTATCTTAAGACGCATCGGCTTGCCTTTAAGAATAGCTATAGATTATATTGCTCGCCGTGCTCGGACCCATTTGGACCAATTACAGTTTTTCCATTGCTTGTGGGGATAGACGAGAGAAGACGATTGAGCAATATTATTGGTCTAAAATGGAGTGGGCGGGGCAAAGCGAAGAGAGGAAGAGGGCGGGGGGGGGCGGTAATGGTCGCTGATTGATAGTCGACGGTCACGTTTCTCAGTGGCGGCGACTTTGATTGGCACGGGGGGAGGAGTGAAGGTAAAAAATCCGCGTCTGGACTTCGTTGGGCGAGAGAGACTCCGGGAATTAAAGCGGAAGATAGGAGCGCGCCCGAGCGCTGGCAGCCTCGGGAAGAAAGTCACCGAGGAGGAAGGGATTTCATGGAGGAGGAACAAGGGAAAGGCGAGCGGAGCTGTAGCCGACCGCCAGACTGACATTACCGGCAACTTAGTCAGAATTAGGGTGCATCGTGTACGGACCGCGCGCTCCGCGCCTGCCAAAGGTTACAGCGTAAGCGCACATGCACCGTGTGCAGCGGGCGTGCTGGGAGTGAGCGAGCGATCCGGCCAAAAGGGAAAACGGCACTGCGAAGCCCATCTCCTTTCACATCCTGTTATATGGAAAGACACATGGTGTCTCAGGTAAATGACCATCCCGGAGCGGTGGGAATCGTGTCGTTAAGCTGGTGGCGATGCTTGCCGTGCCGGTGGATCCGCCGTGTTGCGCCTTTGCTTCGGTGCCGCTGTTAAGTTCATGCGAAAGGGGTGTGTGACATGTAGCGTCGCCGCTTTGATGCTGTGGTGGGTTTTATTCTGCGTTTGAATTTGGCCATATGGCTTGAGTTGGTGCAGGGCTGGCGCTGCAGCCTTTTAATGACTTAACTCCTGGGAGGATGTAACATCCTGATTGTTAAAGACAGGGCCAGTTGGACCTGGAAAAAATCCTAAAATCTATGGTGAAAAGTAGATCCCCCTCACTGTAGACCTTATATTATCCTCATTTGTGTTGCAACTGCACTTCATATGCTTACTGCTTTAAAAAAAAAAATGTACTAATCTTAAGCGTCTTATTTAGGTTGTTTTAATGCTTTGAAACATTTTAGAATTATTTGTCAATTATTACCTTTTTGATTGTTCAATCTGTTTTTATTATCCATATACTCTTGCTATAAGTGTAGTTCTAGACTTTGGCACAGCGTTAAGAGACGGCGTATATGCGTCCAGGAGAAGACTGGGAAGGCACAGCCGTCATATGTGGCAGCAGGGGGACGCTGATTCTTCTTCCCTGAACCTTGGCTGGCTTCCTGCCCCCATGTCCCTGCAGAGACGGCCTTATAGGGCAGCGCTGCTCTAGGGCTGCTGCATCAGGAATGCAGGAGTGATCAGTGCGTCTTCCCTGCCTCGTCTGTTACCCGCTGCTATCTCCCTCCCCCCCTCCCCTTTTGGTGTGTGACTGTGTGTATGAAAGGATCCACTAAAAGGCCATCTGGTCTGGGAGGACTTTACAGTAATGAGGCTCTTTCACTAGCCCCCCCCGCCGCCCCCGTGCCTCTAGCAGTGTTCAGAGGCTCTGAGTCAGTGGGCACTGTAGGTGCACCCTGCTCCTCACCGAGCGCGTGCTCAAGTATGACTCTGCACCCCGGAGAGGTGCATTGTGGTCCGTGCAGGCAGGCTGCCGCGATGCTGAATGCGAAGGTGGGGGTATAATCCAAGAGAGTGCGGCAGGAGCGGTTTTATTAATGCAGCAAATGGCAGCCCGAAAAGCGGAGAATATCACTGCTGCTTTTTGCCGTCTGTATGTAATTTAATGAAGCTTTGCTGGGAAAGAGCAATAAAAAGAGGCCATTAGAGACAGACGATGCATTTGTGTTTGGGCTGTGAGAAGGTCGCACTCAGCTTTGGGGCGCATAAAATGTTTACAGTTTTTTTTCCCTTGTAACTGATACTTGAATTCTATTATGCTGTGAGGTTTTGATCTGTTGAGTAGATAGCCCTACCAGTCCACGGTTCCAAGATGACCCCGTGATTGGTGTGTTTGCAATGTGGGATGTTCCCCTTAACGGGGCGGCGAATCCCTGGTCTTTGGCGACGTCTGCTGTATAGGGGGCGGGGCTCCGCATGCTGACATCACGGCAGAAACACTTATAGTCTTGTTGCACGACTGAACGGTTGCCGTCGGCCACTCCTGCGAACCTGTGGAGCCTCACTCCAACTCTCGGTCATGTGACCGGCTAAAAGTCAAAATGATTTAACAGCAGATGGTGGCGATTGAGCGGGGGATGTGCTCCCGTCCCTGTAACGAATGTGTCTTTGCTCTCTGCGCCATATGTATGGCTGTCAATGGCGTGCTTTTATTATTTGATTGGATGTGGTTGATGATGATGTCAGTCGCCCTCGTCGCTATTGGCTGGAGCTCCTCCCCCCATCGAGACTCCTTTCGAGCGTGTGCCGGCCGTGGAGCGAGCGACACACGTGTTGGATTTCCGGGCCCTTAATAATGGATACGGCCAAGGTGAATATTACATGCGGGACATGTTGTGCCCCCCCCCCCCCCCCCCCTTGCCGGCACCGGGACGCCGAAGAGGGAGAGTGAAATCGGAGTAGGTTCTCCCCTCTGCGGGTTGCCAGGGTGGGGAAGCAGGCTATGAATTTGTGGGCTGATTTGGTCTCCAGTGCTGTCAATGCATATCTGTCCCATCGTTTACGTTAATACGATCGATTTTATTTATGACCTAAATTACATTGCGGCTAAATTGCACCTTTTCTCTCTCCCACCCCACCCCACCTCACCCATTTGCAGGGTTCTCAAGAATTGGCGGGGGGTCAGGAGGGATTGCTGCCTCCACCCTTTTCCGCATTCCCACCCCCATCTCAGAATGGCCTGGGGGCTGAATACGGAAGCGGCCTGTTTGGATCGACGGGGCAGGCCCCCTCAGAGGCCGGGGCAAATGGCTCAGCAGCTGCCCCTAATACGCTCAGCGCCCCAGTGAGTCTCGTCGTCTTTCACGGTCTCTTTACGGCTTCTGCGTCGGCTTCATGCTGACCATCGCGTCGTCTTCCCATAGCAGGCAGATGGAGCAGCACCTGCTGAGGGAGTGGGTCACTGCTCGGGTGGCAGCAGTGGCGCGTTGGGGGCCGATGCTTTGGAGGGCAAATGCACCCCCAAACGACTGCACGTCTCCAACATCCCCTTCCGCTTCAGAGACCCGGACCTCAGGCAAATGTTTGGGGTAAGCATCCGGAATATTCTGCATTGTTCAGGCCCTTAGGATGTAGATGTTTGTAGATGGGCCTGTATGACCCCGGGTTCGACCCATGCCATACTCTCTCAGAAATGGACGCAGCAACAAAGAGTCGGTTTTGAGGTTTTGTTAAATGAAAATGAAAGAAAGAAAAGCAGAAAAACATAGAGGTGTGTTGACTTTATGCAACAACACTGCCACCCAGTGTGGATAAAGAGCAACGTGAGGTCACTGCACAGAAATGGAAAAATGTTTTTTTTTCTTTCAAGCTGGACTCCACAGTGAAGAAAAGCATTTGAGTTTACCAAAAATATGTAATGAGGTACAAAACTATGCTAGAACTCCTTTGCTTACCTTCATATGTTATCAATCTCACTGCCAAAACGTCCTCTTTCGATTTTAAGCCCAAATGTTACCAGAAGCAAATTAACTCCTTGTTTTACCTCATACGTAATTTCATTGGTTCTCTGTGTACCTGGATATGGTCTATATTGACTGTTCTCTTAGTTTGTTTTCAAACTTCCTTTGCCTTGTTGTCATGCCTCACGTCTGTTTTTCAGCAATTTGGGAAGATTCTTGATGTCGAGATCATCTTCAATGAAAGGGGGTCAAAGGTGAGTATGTATGTGTTTTGGGGGGGGGGGGGTTGGATGCGATCCTGACACTGATCTGAGGATGTAAACGTCAGTTTAGCACATGAATCCTGTTAATCCTGATTAACAGATTGGGCAGTAAGAGTGATGAGCCTGGCTAGTCGGATCACTCTGTTGAACCACTTGTACCTTGATTACTACACAGTTCAATTGTTTGCGGTTGTCATAGTACACGTCAGCACAACGAGATATCGACTCCCTGAGCGTGCAAACTAAAGACTTGTAAACATTATATGCGAAATGCTCAAAAAATGTGTGATATGTACAGGACAATAGTACAAGTGTGAGTGCTGTGTATGCGCTAACGCGGTGTGAGTGCTGTGTATGCGCTAACGCGGTGTGAGTGCTGTGTATGCGCTAACGCGGTGTGAGTGCTGTGTATGCGCTAACGCGGTGTGAGTGAATTACCAAACAAAACCAAGATGGCGGCTGTGCCATTGTTTTGCTTAAGATATTAATTTGGCACTTAAAATTTGTGGCCCCTCTTCGACAGTACGCTACTCTTCCTGATCTTTCCGTCTTACCTCGTCTCATTGCCTCTTCACCTCCATGCTGGGAGGGAGCAAAAATAGGGGTCTAGGGGAACCCAAGGGCTGGGTTGGGAAACACTGATGTACAGGATTTACGCTGCGGGGTTAGGGCTATTCATCAATCAACTGCATGTCCTGTATCGATCATTTTCCTGTTACCCTGCCCTCCTCCCACCTTCTGCTCCTCCCCTAAACTGCCAACTCTCCTCCCCCTTTTGGCCTCCCATCCTCACCCCCACCCCCCACCTGCGGTGCCCCAGGGTTTTGGCTTCGTGACGTTCGAGAGCAGCGGCGATGCGGAAAAGGCGAGGGAGAGGCTTCACGGTACTCTTGTCGAGGGACGCAAGATCGAGGTAATTCGATGGCTTGTTTTTGTTAGCTTACCTTCCTTGCACTGTTTTTGTTTTTTGAATCCTCATCATGTTATAATGATGATATTTTTTAAGTAAATAATTAACTTCTGTTATTGCTGGTTGCTGGTCAGGGTTTTCAGTGTTTGTTTTGGGTTTGGCCATGCTAATATGATGTGCAGTAGTGTTTCCCAACCTGGTGTGCGGGGATCCCCAGGCAGCCCATGTACCGGGAACTGGGAGGGAGCAAAAATGTGGAGCGTCTGTCAGGGAGCTGGGAGGGAGCAAAAATGTGGACCGGCTGGAGGTTCCTGAAGACCGGGTTGGGAAACAGTGATGTACACGATCTACACTGGGATGGGGTGTGATCCATCGATCAACTGCATGAGCTGTATCAATCATTTTCCTGTCAAAATTTGCATTACTGTTCCTACTTTTTTTTTTGGTTGGCATTGGCTTTGAATGCAAAGCATGATGGGAAGAAGAGGTGAGTTCAGTATGGTGGATTGCATACAGTGTACGGATTAAAAAATAGATTCAAAATTTGATGACCGCGCTCATGGTCATGAGCGCAACACTCACGATGCACCATACTGAGTTTATCTCTGAGATCACCGGTCACATGCAATGCTGCAGTGCAGGGGCCTCTGGCGCCCCCCCCCTGCTACAGCGGTGCATGCCTCGCCACGTTAGCTCATCGCGGCTCCCTTCTGCTCGCTCGCTGCTCTGCATGGGTACATTTTCCATGGATACGTCCTCTGCGTCCATGATGGCACACGACAGCAGACTTGCATGGATGGACCTCTCCTGTTCGCTGATATAATTGCCTTCATTTTCATTTTTTCTCCCCCCCCCCTCCCACCCAAAGACCTAAACGACACCCACGGTCGATCAATGACATTGACCGCCCAACACGGTGAAATAAACTCGATCTGTTCAGGGTATGATTAGGTCTTCCTGGCAATTTATGATGGTTCTACTTTTTTTGTTTTCATTTAATTCTGTTCTGTTATTTTTTTTGCATGGTTTAACAACTTTGGCCGCCTAATTTTGGGAGCCAGCTCCCGCTTGCAGGTGCTACGTCTCGTCAGAGCTGCATGTTTTTTTGTTTTTTTTTATCACTGCATGAGTTATCAGAGCTGCTGTGGGTATATTTGTGTGTTATCGTCGCCTTCGGTGAGTGACTCCTTCCTGCCGTGGAATGTGAGGGTAGAGGTGTAGCACGCTGCTTTGGCTGCAGTGGGAGGGGGCTTGTTGGGTTTTTCCCCCCCACCTCAGTGCCATATGGTTGTTTTGGCCTTTTTTTTTTTTAAATATGTTAACATTTTTGTGAATTGTACCTGTAAGTCCAGCTGTTTCAAAGCAAAAGCACCATAGGTTACAGAGAATTTAAGTGTAACCATGCCTTTGAGCTTTCTTTATATAGTTAAGCCTTTTTGTTTTACATAACTTTTTTTTTAATGGAAAATTTCCCTCTGCCCACTGAATGTTCACCAGTATGTACAATGTGCACTTCTTATTTAGAATGAAGAAATTGTTTCTTTAAAAAAATTGCCAGTTATTTGGAATGGAGGGGTGACTTATTAGGACCTCGATCGGTGCCCTGGTGCATACCTCCTTAATGTGCATGGGTCGATATGCAAAATGCCTTCAGATGTTTTGCTCTCCTGGTGGTGGGGTTGTGTAAATGCATGGAGTATCTTTCATTACCGGAATGTGCATGAATTAATTCCTTGCACCTGGAGTGGTGACAGTGTTCTGGGCTGTCCTTACTTTATTTCTCTCTTTCCCTTTAAGTTTAGATATTTATTTGCATGTTGTCATCTGATAATGTGTCTTTGGACTGTTGAATGTAAAGTGCTCTGATGATTAGTGACAATGCCGCTGTTGTTGTTGTACGATGATGATGATGACGATTACGCTGAATATAATGGTGGTGGAGGTAATTGAGATATTGCATGAACTCTTTTGGATGCTGTTGTGATGAACACATTGAAAAATGTCCTTTGGGGATTGTGATCTGTAAAAGGTTTTTCAGTAAATGGGAGATCAGTGTGTTGCTCACTCTGATTGTGTCCTCTAATCACATTCATTCTAATCATGCATGGATTCAACTAAGTAAAGCAATTTTCGTTTGTTAGCCCTTAACAAGGTCTGGTCTTTCAAAGCTGGTCTCTTTAGACTGATAAACTCTGTGCTCTGAAGAAACCAATTCATTTTTAAAGAAAGGGGTGTCGTGCTGAATGCGTGTGTGTGTGTGTGTGTGTGTGTGTGTCTGTCTAGAGAGTTTCTCCAAAGTGCAGAGCTTGGATCAGGCAGCGGTGATGCATGTGTCTCTCTGGAGAACTGCATGTGGAATCATGAATATAATTGCCTTGTGATTTAAAAAAAAAAATTCTTATCATTTTTATCATAGGGTGTGTTTGCATGGTGCATCTTGTTCTGCATGGCTAATCGCTGCAAAATGTCACATGGACGGGACAGTCAAAGCCCTCATTCTGAATGAATGCCACCAACTTTCATTCATCTCTATTTAAACGTCATTCTGCCTGAGCCAATCTGCTGCTATCAGAGGAGTCGGCTTAGTATCTGCCTTTTGAGATCATTTCCTGGTGAACTGCAGTCAGTGAATGTGCTATTCGTCCCCTTGCGGTGGTAAACGCCGGCAGTGGCGATTAAACCAGTCCACGCGGCTGCTTCAGAGGGCTGTGGTTGTCTCATTCGCCAAATTGCTCCTTTGGTCAGCACTGTAACAAGTGAGGCTTTTGCTTGGATGCAAGTCTTCAGTTTGGATTGATTATTTATTTTTGCATGATTGATTTTGTTTTTTTTTTTCTTTATTGGGAGGGAATGTTCCTGATCGGATGCGTGTGTGTGTGTGTGCGCGCGTGTGTGTGTGCGTGTGTGTGAAGGGAGAGCTATTTTCTACTCCTCCCTCACACACATTTCATGGGCAACTAACAGTCTTCATTTCTTTCTTCTCTCTTGCGTGCTCTCTCTCTTTCGCTCTCTCTCTTTCTGACTGTCCATGCCAGTCTGTTTTTTTTCTGTGATTTTCTTACTGTTTCGTCCTGTTCCCCAGACATGATCCCCATTCCTTTCCTTTTGTCTGTACCCACATCTATCCCCCCCACCCCGAATCTAAAAATGACCTTCTGCATGTGAGCTCTCCTGTCGGCTTATTCTTCTCTCCCCCTCCTCTGTGTCTCTCTTCCCCCACCCCTCGCCTCTCTCTCTCCTTTCCAGTTATGTTCCACATTGTTATTTATAGTGTCACCATTGTGATTGAAACGAACATTATTTTCTTTCCTTCACCCCCTCCCCCCTTGCCCTCTAATAAACTGTGCTTGGTTATGATTTGCAAAACTGAGCTACAGTTCTAGTATATCTATATCTATATATCTATAATTCTCTGTCTATTGACTCTGTCGGACTGGAACTAATGACCAGTTCCAGTGCGTAACACCTACTTTGAATAGCCGCTCTGGTCCTGGTTCGGAGCTAACCTCCTTTACCCTGCATTCGCCAAGCAGTCGACTCCTACCATCAAGGCATGGCTGTGATCTTAGGACCAAAAAGCACAGTTTCAAACGATGAAATAGCAACGTATCTATGCAATGTGTACAGCTCCTTAAAGCCCCGAGCAGTTTCACATACTGTGAGCTGTAACATTCATTGCAGACCACCTCTCGCTTTTGGTCTAATTCTGCGTTTCTGTAATATGTCCACCTACTTGCTTACAACTGTGCTTAAATTCTCCCGCAAGTTTATTGCGAACTGGATGCTGGTGGCCGACACATCAGATTTGCATTTTATTATGCTTGCTTATTATAAAAGAAGCAGATCTTTACCAATGGAAGCACGCTGACTTCGTTATCCCTTGTCAACCTCATTTTTGTGTATGTAGAATGAGGATGGGCTGTCATTTTTAAATAAGTAGTCCAGATTAGTACCTATTTCATTTTCGAACGGGGTATGTCTGCCTCTCTGGCCACATGTCAGAGCAGCGTTCTGCCCGAGCTTGCCGTGATGATGAAGTATTTATCTCTCTGCAGGGTCTTATCCTTTTCGCAGTATTGATTTGTAGGCCTGTGATCTGTGCCCATGGCTATGTGTAAGGGAGTGAGTGATGACAGACAGGGAGCATACTTAGACCTCCCGTTGTCTGTTATTCACTCTGTATGGCTGTTTGGTTGCAGGGACTGAAATCCACAGAGCCCTGCTTGCTGTCTAATCAATTTTGAAAACATTTCTTTGTTGTCTTTAACATTTAAGCACAATTTAATTTGTTTTTTTATATATCTTTTGGGGGTGGGTTAGGCTTAGGGTGGTAATTTTTTTGTTTGTTGGGTTGTTTGTTGGTTTATTTATTTGTTATTTTTTTTCTGTTTCCCTGATTACTTCTATGTGTGTTGTTGTCAGTCTCCACGGTAACCACTCGCGTGTCCTCACGCTGTTTCCTCGGCAACGGTAAGTTGTGTATGTATGACATCATCGCTGACTGACCCTTCCCACCCTAAAACCAAACAAATTTTGCGTAGACAAATGTTGCTTCTTAACAAGGTGGTAACAATCTCCTCTTTCTTACCTCTGAATCAAATTTTATTCTCTAAATGATTAAAAAAAAACAAAAACATGGTAATGAATTCCCCTTCTTCCATAATAATGCATTTTGAGGTCACGCTAAGACTACTGTGCTACAGTAGCGCTGTTTGCTCCTTCCTGCTGAGGCGGAGTGGTCAGCATGTTGTCTCGTGCATTTCACACCTTTCTAATTCATGTTGTCTAGTACCCTGTCTTGGAATGGACCCTAGACTAGTACCATTTCCATGGATGCTGGCTGCAGTGTAGTGTCTTGCGATGTAATGTACTCTAGTGGGTGAAGATGTGGATAGTGAAACTTGTATGCTGACTCTCAATGTACAACTTGCATTGAGCTCTGATTACTATCAGAGAGAGTTTCTTTTTTTTTCTTTTTTTTTATTTTAAGTTTCGCTACATAATTGATAAGCCATACTGGTATAAACTGCACTCTATTTAGTGGTGTCCGTTTTGCTCTTAGTGTCTCGTGTCCTTTCTCTGTACGCGGCTGGTGGGCGTTGCTCTCCAACGCTGAATCTGACTGCATCCACTTTTAAGCAGCGTTAAGCATGGATAGACAGCATACAGACATGCGTGCACACACAGGCACACACGTGTGCAGCAGCACGGAGCTGGCAGGACATGAGCTGTACCTGAATGTGCTCCCCCCTCTCCCCCCCCCCCCCCCAACCATCATTAACACTACCTGGGAATGCTCGACTGCGATCATCTTCCTCTCTGCAATGACATGGCTGGCAAAATTCATTTGATCCATTCTTCCTGTTTGTGTAATTTTATTGTAATCACAGTGGTTAGGAATGAATTACCAATTATGTTTCTCTTCTGTTGTCATTAAGATTTATTGAGTAGATGAGGGGGGCAGTTAGATGCCAATTTGCATCCTTTTGGGGGAATTTCTGGTGCAACACACATAGATGTAAATACTGTGATCTAATGAGTAGAATCTTGTCAAAAGCGACGTCCTCTATGCTCTGTGTCCCTTGTCTGAACTGAGGCGTGTAGCAAGAGCCTGGCGCTGTTTGGTTTTAGAGTGTTTGGGAATAAGCTGTGAGTACAATGAAAATGGGCTGGTTTAACACTGGGGAGTCACTGTAGGTTGCCTCCCTTTCTCCCTCCCTCACTCTAACCTTTTTGTTAAACCCCCCCCCCCCCCCCGTTTGTTTTTTGGATGGTGTGTAATTTTGTGTTTTGGTTGTAGTTTGTGACATTCGGTATTGATGCCTGGCGGTGTTTCTGGTTTCTTTTGATTATTATTTTTTTTGTTTCAAGTATGACTCTGTTCTCCTGTCCTTCCCCTCTTTGGAAGCTCTGACTCTCCCCCCCCACATGTCTTAGTGGTATTTGTAGCAGAATGGTCACTGAATATGATTGCTCTTAATTTTTATTTTATTTTTTTTGAATGATGCACCCCCTCAGAGATGGTTTGATTTTGGTGTTGCTTATGTAGATAAAGTGTCTCTCTCTCTCTCTCCCATCATTTCTGTGTACCCCAATTTTTGAGTGTGGACTGGCATCTTTCTCACCTGCATCCCTCCTCTTAACCCCCCTTCCCTGTCTGTTCTCTCTTGCCGTCTCTCTGTATGTGTATTTGATATGAGAGTGCTGCGATTGTTTTGATTGGTCTATACGCTGCATCCGATGCTTGCTGATTGGCTGGATTTTTAAACTTTTTTTTTTTTAAAACTTGGTCATGTGATGCGCCCATTTTTGGCTGTGTGTAATTTTTATTTACCAAATTTTTGCACCCCTCTCTCACCCTGCTGCTGTGTACACGCGTTTTTGAAGTAATTTCAGAATGTTTGATTTTGCTGTTTTTATTGATTACTTGTGTAAAATTTTTGTGAGTCGTGGTTGAGCATAATGGACTGAAAAGGGGTTTTTTTTGTTATTCGTTTTAACCCATGCTGAAATGTCTTCTGAATTATCTAGCTTTTTTGTCATTTCTCTCCCTCTTATCTAATTTGCATGCCTGTTTGTGCCAAGATTTACTCTAGCACATACTTTTAAAAGTCCTTGTTCCTAACACAAAGATATTTGTATGACTGATACATTAGGGAAGCTGCATGTACTGCAAATCAGGGAAAAAATGAATCTCAATCGGCACCTCCATGCACACTGGAGAACTCCATCATTTTCAGTGCCAGCAAATCGATATTTTATGCGAGTTACCAAGCATCAGTTGAGTCCACCTCCCTTTTGAACGGGCGTTATCCCCGTGTGACCTGATGAACGTGTTTATGCCACAAACATAAGCTTCTGGAAGAGATCGGCCTGCTCCAGGGTTTTGGCCTCATGAGATTAGCGGACGAGCTGCTGACAGACCTGAAACGTAACCCTGAACTGTCGTACTAATTGAGTCATACGTAGTAAACTGTACATTTCAGCTTATTTAGCAGTTACTCAGCAATTCTGTTAGGAATTAATAACGTTCTCGTCTGTGTTTACAAAAATATAAAAATTAATGAGATTATTTGAGAGAATCTGTGTAAATTCAGCAGTCTGACAGACCTGCTAGGTGCCAGGATTAGACAAAGGACAGCAGCTGTGACGAACATAGTTTACTCGTTTAGTTACTATGGTAACATAAGTAACACGTTTTCATTTCAATGTTCAGTGGATAAGAAAATGACAAAATACAATATGAAAATGCTCATAGTAAGAACCGGAATATCCTTATGATTAATAGCCGCTCTTTGTGGGTGGTTCTGGCCAGCGGGGTCGCCGTCTTCTCCCCATAAGGACGTGAACTTTCCAGTTGAGTGGAGGTTACCGTGATGGCGGCCCTTCGGGCTCCCTGGGGTGGGATCCGTCTGCTCAGCTGTGGCAGCGCTGTCCTGTAACGGCCGCCTGTCACGTTTCGGGCGTGTCGGAGCCCACATGCAGATCCAGAGAATCGCCCTTTTTTTTCCCGTAGCAGTTTATCAAAGGTACAACAGCAGTGACCCTGTGTCTCAGTCATAGGCTCATAGACATGAATTTCTATATAAATATTTTAAAAGGCTTTCAGACACTGCACCCTGTGCCCCCCCACCCCCCCGGCAGTTATTGGACTGCAGATTGTAGCTTTCTGTCTGTTCCCCAGCCTCCTCTCCTGCTGCATGCCCCCCCTCCCCCCCCACTCCCTGTAAAAGCTGGTCATCTTCACCTATTACTGCTTGGCACATGAGAACACACACACACACACCCAAAGTCATGTCACATTACTTGCACACCACTTCATACCAGCTAATTGCCCCCCCCCCCCAACACAGAGCAGTGGGAGAGTAAGCAGCAAACAGCCGTGCTCAGTGTAGTCTGCAGGGTTGGGGGGGGGGGGGTTGTGTAGACAGACAAACAGACGGGACTCTGTTTCTCTGTCTGCCTGTGCATTTTTGCACATGGACCCACACACTCAGTCCAGTTATTTTAGGCAGAGTTACTCAGAGCCATAGACGTCGACTGCATGAGTCTTTAATAATAATAATGATGATATGATAACAGCGTTCTTAGGCTTTGTTTTCTTGTGTTTCTGTGACTGGTTTCAGCTTCTCTGGTGGCCAGAGGTTGCATGTGCTGTGTCCGTCTCTGTGTCCGTCTCTGTGTCCGTCTCTGTGTCCGTCTCTGTGTCCGTCTGTCCGCCTCCTGCGGGGGGCGCCGACACCCTGTTCGGTGTCTCTTTTTCATCCCCTCCCCCCGCCCCGCCTCGTCTCTCCCAGGTGAACAACGCCACAGCCAGGGTGATGACCAACAAGAAGATGGTCAGCCCGTACCCTAACGGAGAGGCGCTCACCTCCTTGCCTTATGGTACGGAGCTATTCGACACGTTTTTCCGGAATGTTCTTTACATGCCGCCGCTCTTCTTTTCTGACGCCTTTTTTTTCTTTCTTTCGTCTGTTGGTCCAGCCGCAGGATGGAAGTTGAGCCCCATGGTGGGTGCTGTTTATGGGCCAGAGCTCTACGCAGGTGAGGCTTTGCTGTGACGCCCTCTATAGGCCGCATTCCGCACTGCACCCACCTGACCGCAGTTCCCCCATCCTCTCGTCCATCAGTTCCTGGCTTCCCTTACCCTGCAGCAGCAGCGGCGGCGGCGTCTACGGCGGCAGCGGCCTTCCGGGGGGCACACCTGCGAGGGCGGGGCCGTCCCGTCTACAGCGCCGTGCGGGCCGCCGTCCCCCAGCCTGCCATACCGACCTACCCCGGGTAAAGCCACGTCCCCACGCCGTTTTACACGTGTGTGTGTGTGTGTGTGTGTGTGTTACTGTTTTCTGCAACCGCAGGCTGTCAGTTTGCATGGTCTCTGTAGATCATGCATGTGCTGTGTAGTTTTCCCGGGGGGGTCTGAGGTCATGGTATCTGCACCTTCTGCTAGGAGTGCCGCCCCCAGGGTACAGGGGGGCTAGGGTTGGGTTTGAACCAATGAAATAGAAGTTGGAAGTATTTACGCTGCCTGCTGCATGTATGTGAAATAAACACCCCCCCCTTCTCTGTCCTTCGCTCTCCTCCATCTTAGTGTGGTGTATCAAGATGGGTTTTATGGCGCTGCAGACATATACGTAAGTAACCCTCCTCTGCTGGCTTTCTCTCTCTCTCTCTCTCTCTCTCTCTCTCTCTCCCTCCCTCTCCCCCATCCCTTCCTACACCCTCGCTGCCTGTGATTCGGAGAGCGGCTCCTGCAGGGGTGTGGCTAAGCGCAGCACGTAGCCCCGTCTGCTTGCGAATGCCGTCGAGCACGGGATGCCCGGGAGAGCGGATTCTCAGTGAAATGCCGCTTTGAGAGAGAGAGACGAGTTCTGCGCATGAACACTGTCTCTGTGATTAATCGACAGTAGCTTTCTGTTGTTGTGAATGTTGTTTCTGACAAGGACAGGCGTTGGGAGGGTTGGTACCTGGGCAACTCGGCAAGGCTGGTTCAGTCAGGATGCCTATCTGTGTGCGTGTGTGTGTGTGTGCGCGTGTGTGTGTGTGTTCAGGTTTATGATGCCTATTTCTGTTCCTTCTGTAGAATAGTGTTTCAGGACTCCAGGTAGGGTGGAAGGTTCTCCCGCCCCCCCCCCCCCGTTGTTGTTAGGGCAATTTTCGATACTAACTGATACTTAATTACTGCAGCATTTTCTGTTTGTTACTAACTCATTAAGATCTTTGTGTTCAGCTGAGGAACGGGAAGCTGGGGTGCTGAGGCAGGTCCGGCTGAACCGACGCCGGGCCGTAAACAGCCCTGGCGCCAGACTGGCGGATCAGATCCGCTGGGTGACTGACAGTGACAGAGACACAAACGAGTGAAAGGCCTGGTTTCGAGTGTAAAAGCTGTTAGTGGCAACAGGCTAGAGGTGGGCGATAAATCGATTTTATTGATTAATTCGAATTAACAGTTCAGGACGATGTGTTTTCATGAATATCTTATACTTATTTTACACGCGAGCGCCAAAAGTGGAACTAATGCGACGCACCGTTCTTCACGGGTACATTAGTGCGGCGCACCCAAACACTGTAGCAGATTCACAAACAACATGGCAGTGGTTCGTTTTTGCGCCGTCGGACACAGACCGAACAAGTCCTCGTTGCAAAGTCTGTTTAAAAACTGTTGCAACCAAAGGAAGCAGCACGACAAATTTATTCCAGCACCTAAAGCAGAGGCACACAGCGGAGTGGGAGAAGTGCAGCTCCCAGCGAAATGAAAATAGCCGCAGCACCAGCACGACATCGAAAGTTAAGCAAGCAGCTGTCCCTGACACGTTTTCAAACTGTGTGCCGTATGATAAGAATGGGGCACGGTGGGAGGCGATAACAAACGCTGCCGCGATGTATACTGTAAAAGACATGGTGCCCATACATACTGTGGAAAAGCCGGGATTCATTAACATGCTAACACTTTTTACAAGTTTCTAAAAGTGTTTACAATGGCGTGGTCTGCCATCTCACAAGCATCTTTTTTGGCTTGTCAGATTGCACTTTATTTTGTTTTGTTTTTTTACTTTAGAGTTAAAGTTAAAACTTGTTTTGAACCATTTATTTGTCATCTGAAATTAGATTTTGAGTAGGGGAGGGGAAAATCGATTAGAATCGAAAATCGGATTTATTGTGGAAAAAAATCTGAGATTTTATTTTTAGGCCGTATCGCACAGCTCTACAGCAGGGCGATCAGAGCCATGGGAGATGATGCTGTGGCTGGTGGCTGTTGGTGCAGGGTGGTGGCTGTTGGTGCTGGGTGGTGGCTGTTGGTGCTGGGTGGTGGCTGTTGGTGTTGGGTGGTGGCTGTTGGTGTTGCGTGGTGGCTGTTGGTGTTGGGTGGTGGCTGTTGGTGTTGCGTGGTGGCTGTTGGTGTTGCGTGGTGGCTGTTGGTGTTGCGTGGTGGCTGTTGGTGCTGGGTGGTGGCTGTTGGTGCTGGGTGGTGGCTGTTGGTGCTGGGTGGTGGCTGTTGGTGCTGGGTGGTGGCTGTTGGTTGATGTTAGTTGATGTTAGTCCATAGTTAGAATAAATGCCTTTTCCACACACGCAGTGCAGAGTTGGTGTTGTATGTGTCCCACCCTACTGTCATTTCTCCACTTCCATCTTCCTGTCTCCACGTAGCCCAGCTCCCAGAGTCCCTCCTTTACCCTTTTATTCTCTTCCTGGTTTCCGACGTGAATCCTGAGATCTGATTGGTCAGGGTCTGCATATAAATTCCCTTCCTCTCTGGCAGTGTCTTTAGCCCCTCCCACTCCACACCTCCGCACTTAATGGTTACCCCTGTCGCCCCCCCCCCCCCCCCACAGGGAGGGTACGCCGCATATCGCTACGCGCAGCCGGCTGCTGTAACTGGGGCGACGGCCGCTGCAGCTGCCGCGGCTGCCTACAGTGACAGGTGGGTGGGGCACCTCCGCCGTGATGCCCCTCTCCGGCGTCTGTCACGCCATGCCCACGCTGACCTGTCTGCTTCTGTCCCGCAGCTACGGCCGGGTGTACGCTGCAGACCCGTACCATGCCCTGGCCCCAGCCGCCGCTGCCGCCTACGGCGTGGGAGCCATGGTGAGGCCGTCACCCGGTCCGTTTTGCTTCGTTAGAAGTTCTTGTTGCTCCTGCTCCAGTACTCTACTTGTAACTGCCGTTCCCTAGAAGCTCAGCCTTGCTGCACTTGCGCCAAGTCGACTCCTTGACAGCACGTTCAGTGCCAGTCAAAAGTTTGGACACGCCAAGCCAAAATAAAAGCGTACATTGGAGAGTGATGGTATCGCATCACATGACCTGGCCACCTGACACAGTAGAGATGGTTTAGGAGGAGTTTGACCAGAGAGTGAAGGAACAGAGGCCAATGGGTGCTGAGCATGTATGTGGGACGTCCTTCAGACAGCTGGAAAAGCATCCCAGGAGGCCACCTCATGAAGCTGGAGTAGAGGGGACAGTAGAGGCAGCCAGTCCCTGGAGCAACTGGGGTTAAAGGTCTTGTTCAAGGGCCCAGTGGTGGGATCACTCTTCTGACCCAGGGATTTGAACCAGCATCCTTCTGAGTTCCAACCCCCAGAGCTGAGACTAGTTTTTATGTCTTTGTAATTATTCTAAAATGTAGAGAATAGTTCATATAAACCTCTCTGTGGGACGGTGTGTCTGAACTTTTGTCTGGTACTATATGTTTGCATTGTGCTATTTGCCTCACCTGTTCATCACTTTGGATCAGAGCATCTGCTAAATGTATAAAATGTAGAATGTTTAGCAGAATCTGGTTTGGGGTGGTGGTGGGAATTTAGAGAAGCACCTTTTATCATGTATCTGTTATGGCCGTTTGTGGCTCGGCAGGGAATTTAGAGAAGCACCTTTTATCATGTATCTGTTATGGCCGTTTGTGGCTCTGCAGGGAATTTAGAGAAGCACCTTTTACCATGTATCTGTTATGGCCGTTTGTGGCTCTGCAGGAAATTTAGAGAAGCACCTTTTACCATGTATCTGTTATGGATGTTTGTGGCTCTGCAGGGAATTTAGAGAAGCACCTTTTATCATGTATCTGTTATGGCCGTTTGTGGCTCTGCAGGGAATTTAGAGAAGCACCTTTTATCATTTATCTGTTATGGCCGTTTGTGGCTCTGCAGGGAATTTAGAGAAGCACCTTTTATCATGTATCTGTTATGGCCGTTTGTGGCTCTGCAGATCTTGTTTGTTTGGTGGCTGTGTGCTGAGATCTTAACCTCTCTGTCTCCTCACACAGGCCAGTCTGTACCGGGGTGGATACAGCAGATTTGCGCCATACTAAACGGCTTCCATTTCCACGGACCCCTCTCGCCCCCCTCCCTCGCCCACTCCCCGACCCTGACTTCATACACTTCATTTGGAAACCTGCGTTCCACAGACATGGTAACGATGACCGCCCATCAGTCAGCTGACACCCTGTCACCTTGGCTTCACGGCAGCCAATGAGAGCTCGGCCCCAAATGCATTCAAAGGCAACGGCGATTTAAACGGCAAAGCCGTCACCACAGCTGAACAGAGGAGGAGCAGCCCGTCCGCGTGGAACAGCGTGGGGCTGAATGAGAGGCGTGCGGCGGCCTAACATCGCCCCCGGAGCAGACAGCTGCGGTTTCACCCTAACCCTCTGACCCGGCCGAAGAATCACACCCACCGACAGTACAGAGAAAAACAGGCCCCCATCCCACAGACACACAAAGGCGTGGAGAAACTAATTTTTTGTTTTTTCTTTTTAACTGTGGACCACAGAGGGATGGTGGAAGCTTCAAGCTCACTACAAAGTGTTAAGATCCATGATGTTGAGGTCGCGACACCCGGGACCCAAGTGGAAACAAACTGCAACGTGGAAGGAGGACGATGAGAGAGAGGGAGGCGGGGGGGGGGGGGGGGGAAGAGAGAGAGAGAGAGAGAGAGAGAGAGAGAGAGAGAGATATCCAGCCCCCAGACATAAAATGACATCACCACTGATGCAACACTAGTGTGTGTGTGTGTGTGTGTGTGTGTGTGTGTGTGTGTGTCCCTGTCCGTCCGTCCACTGCCGTTTCTTTAAGGAGTAACTCTAAGACTCTCCGGGTCTGCGCTGACTGCAGGGAGCGGAGGAGAGATCAGCTCTGCCTGCGTTTCACTACCAGCCGGGTGTGTCAAAGGTCCTGCTCCTCGTGTTAATTTTTTTTGTTTTAAATCCTCATTACCTCAGTAATGTGTTTTTTGTCTCTGGAATATGTCACAAAAAACAGAACTACAGTACTAATAATAATGTACAAATGTGTAAATGGGATTGCTTGACAGCCTAGAATTGATTATTATGATTATTATTATTATTGTACTATAGAGTTAATGGTCTCTGATCATGATTATCGTTTATCATTGCTGGTTGAGTATTTACTGTTAACTACCATTTAATTGCATCCACAGAAGCATCTGACCTACATTTTTACACACATGCTGTTTGATTTTATTTCTTGACTAGGCTCCTTAGGAAAGGAGAGAAGGGGTTGAAAATGGGGGGGGGGGGAGATTGTGCTGTCATCAGTAGTATGGCCCCCCCAGCTCCGGCTGGCTTTGGGTGACTGAATGAGCGCATTGAAGATAACCACAGGTAGTCAGAACTGGCTTGAAGTCATTATGGATAATAAACTCAGGGTTTTTTGGGGGGTGGGGGGTGGGCTGGTGTTTGAGTATGTTACTGAGTGACACTAAGCCAGTGTCCCTTCTCTCAGCAGTGGAGCAGGTCCCATACATAAAGTTTAAGATCACCTTCTGCTTTCTGGATGATGCAGTGCGATATGTATGGAGGTCACTGCATTCTGCTTACAGTGCTGTGGGAAAGGCAGCCATAGACAGACATGTATAAATAGCTTTTGTCATAGTGCTGTTCTGTATAACCTCATATATTCAGAATATGGTATCTTTTAATTCCTTTGATTCCAAAGATTCCCTCTGGAAGCACATTTTGGTCGTATTTCATATGATTGCTGTTCTTTTAGCTGTTCTATTTACGTATAGCTTAAAATGATCCTTTTTTTTTTTTTTTTTAAGAAAAAAGTGAGATCCGCCCGTTTTATGTATTATGTACTGAAATGGGTAATTCAGATACCAGTTTTTAAAAACCATGCTTTTCCGATACCGAACGGTTGGGTTCTTAGCGACCGTGACAACTTCTAGCGGTCATTTATTTATACCTGCAGCGCAATGCGTTTTACGACGCGATGATTAAACGGTTTTAAACACTAGAATGCAAGTTGCTTGATTTTTGAAAACGGAAGAAAATGTGTTCCGACTTGAAGTTGGTGCATGTATGTATGTTTGACTAGGAAATGGTTATATATGGCATGAGATTGTGACGGAAAGACAGCAGGGAATGGATGGGCGGTAATTCGTAAGTAAAAAATGTTGGCATTGGAACGGAAGCGATTGTTGTAAGTCCTTTCACAGTTTAATATATTTACGTAGGTATGTGGGGGTTTTAAATAGATTTAGCGGCCTCTTCAGGGGAGATGGTGTTTTGTGAAACGATGTTGGGACTGAGCCATATTTCAAGGAGTCGCTTGGAGACACGTTTTATTTTTTCGAGTTGAATATAAGTTCGTCTTTTTTTAACTGGTGGAGTGGGAGGTTTTAACAGGTGCGTGTTAAGACACATGACTGAACAAGGATGAACACTAGTGCGGAGTTTTTGCGCGGTGGTGTTTTTTTTATAGGTATTCATAGGGGCCTGATACTGCGCGCCGGGCTGAGAGCCGCTTGCGGGCGGCGGCGTGATGGAGCGTCTTCCTCCGGCTCCTCCAGCAGCTCCATCCCCCTACCGGATGGATATGTCATAAATGAAGATCAGTCGGCGGTTATCAGCTGTCATTTTTACATGTGGTCATGACGATTTTGTGTAATTTTACCGCAACGCTTTTCCTTTTTCGTTAATACGAAATTATGAAGGCGGTTTAAATATTACCTTGTGTTAAAGTAATTTCGAGAGCTGCAGTTTCATTTTTAATGTGATGCGGGGGAGGGGGGCGTGCCTGTTAAGCCTTTGAATAGTGTGTCAGTGTTAAATATCATCTGGACACCAAATATCCAGCGCTGAAACCGGATCCAAGCACCTGGCCGTGTGTGACAGCGGATAAGTGCACAGCACCCGTCCGTCCCCGTCCCCCCCGGACAGTTCGGATCGCACCGATTAGGGATGATATTGTGCGGAAGCGCTCAAGGGGCGGTACTACCACCCCCATCCAGAGCAACCCAGACCTGCGGGGGTCCGTCCTGTTTGGCCGGGCGTTTAGGGGTCTGCGATGACCCCGGTAACACTCACGTACTTTTGTTGAACAGTTTGTCATTGCTCCGGCCTGTCCCATGGATTTGCAATGAAACTGACAGTGTATTTTTATTATAATAATTATTATTCTCCTTATTCCCATTCGCCATGTATGCTTTGTTTTCTGTGTTTATTGAATGTGTATATATATAAACAGTTTGTTTGGTTTTTACTTTTGCCTCTGTTCCCTTTTTACCTCGTCACCCCATAGCTTAAATGACATTGTTTAAATTTATTCGGAATTACATTTCCGCTGCAGGGAGGTAACATTTAACGCTCCCTATACATAAGACTTGCCACAGGGGGGGGGGTGCATTTTCTCAGATGATGGAAAAGGTATGCTTAGCGAGAAGGTCTCCGGTTCGAGTTAAAAAGAAAACTGCGTTAATGCTCGCATCGTACCATTAGTGTATTATCCTATCGGTGTGAAACCTGTGGCCAGTAGAGTTATTGCACCCCCGCGAGCTCCCTGAGCAAAGCTCCTTAACTTCAACTGCTCAAGGGACCCTTCTGCTAACTGACTCGGTGCTGTGACCGCAAAAACCAGTTCATGTACCTCCTCCAAACCACATTATTATTATTTCTTTAAATATCCATAATGCCCGGTTGTGTCAAACAGAAAGCCCTCAAGAAAGTCAAAGAACCCTTCTCGCTTAAGCCACACTTTTGACAGTAGCATGTCCTTCCCAAATGTATGTTTGGCTTCGCCTTACAAAGAACTGGTTCCTGCTGTGGAAGGACGAATGTCTCTGGGGAATATGGATCCAACAGAGAAGTTACCTTTTTGTGACTTGTAGTGACCCCTAAGGACCGGTAAGTTGGCTCGTCCAGTGGCACACAAGCTGAAGATGCCCCCGTGTGGTGGGCTCGGGTATAGCTCTTCTTTGTTCCCTGTTGCAGCACCGGCTTGATCTTGGCGGCTGCGGTTCCGTTGAAAACAAAAAATGCTACCCTAGTAAAAATGTTTCTAAAAACGGAGGAAGAAACTGCAGTGAATCTTCTGCTTTTTATGACTTCCTGATTATTCCTTGTCTGTATTATGAATCATAACATCGAAATTAAGAACGAAACAAACGTTTAATAAGAGAAGCGTATAATACAGGCTGCTAGTATTGTGGAAGAGGCAGTCAACAAAATGGTTTAACACAGGATGGCATTTCGTTAAATCTGTGTATTTTAATACATCTGCACCTATATTTTAGAAAATAAAAATAAAAAATAGCTTAAAATACACTTCGAAATTGGCTTTACTCGGCTATGTCGCAACCCCGTAACTGCAGGTAGCCTACTTTTGAAGTACTTTTGGTATTTCAGCTTTTTTCCGTTTTAAGTAGTTTATATAAATGACAAGTAATAATCAACTTGATGCTAATGAGTTTCAGGTAATGGTTAGAATTTTACCTTGTCACTATGTCAAAATGTGCGCTGTTCAGGTACCATTAATGAAATAATTGCGCGGATAGTTAAAAAGAGTGTTTTAGTGATTTAAATTAATAATTTACAGGAAGTCATAGCTTTAGAGAATAAAGGTTGTACATAGAACAACCTGCGAACCAGGCTGGGATGTAAACAAACGTGATTAGGTCTAAAGGATCTGTGAAGGTTCAAACGATGTTGGTCTCTAGCTGGACAGCCTGCGACCGTAGTAATCCTCGTAGGGCACATCGGTGTTGGTGGTCTGAGGTCGTGGGATGCTGTAGTCTTTCCCAGGGTCTATGTCCTATAACACAGCACCCGTGACATTAAAGCGATGTGGTTCGCGTTGTGGAAGGAGCGTTCGTACATGTGTCAGTAATTACATTATTACAGTCCTAATAGTGTGATAGTGTGCATGCAGGGGTGGAATATAAGATCGCCCACTCGCGAGCAATTTCAACAAAGGGTGAATACAAAAAAAACTTAACCTTATAGCTGAGAAAGAAATGTATACATATTGTGTGTGTTAGTGAGTGGCGCCGTTATGCATGGTAAGATCTTGTATAGAGCCTGTCTGTTTTGTGTTTATGGGTGTAATTACGCTGAACTCACCGACATGGAGAATCCTGATTCGTACGGCGAGCGTATTGCCGCGTTGTTCCGTTTACCTGCAAAATAAATTCATCAGCATCCACCTGTCAGCTCTGGTCTCTATTCACCTGCGAGGGTGCTGCGTCACCGTCACACAGCCAGACTGTCAGCAGCCCCTGTTATCTGCCGCTGATGTGTCTCATTTGGTTGGCAGTGTTACGGAGTGTGTAGATTGGCTCCTGCTTTTTACTTTGGATATGCACTGTTAAGGAAATACAGCAGGTCCTCTACAGTGCCTGAGGGATTCTCACCTCTCCAGTCCTGGTTGTCGCTTTCGAAGCTCCGGTTCTCCCGCCCCGTCTTTTTGACCCCTTGCAGCCCGGCCATCTCGCCACTGGGGCTAGTCCAGCCCGTGAAGTCCAGCGGGGTCTCCTCCCCGCTCCGTAGCGTCTGCCGCAGAATGGCCGCCTGGGCCAGCCCGTGTCCGAGAAGCAGCACCCAGGCGTTGGACACCAGCGCCACGCTCAGGACCGGGTCGTCCCAAAGCGGCCTGCGGCCCATCTCCCAGTTTCCCCACGTCAGCAGTGTGATCCACACCACCCAGACGGCCACGGAGAGTGTGACGGTGAGGCAGAGCAGCAGCGCCTGGGCCCCGGCCCGGTTACGGGCTTCCTTCCTGGGGCACCCGAAGAGGCAGAGGCAGGATACGGAGCAGCACAGAGCCGCGGAGACGAGGCACAGCACATAGATGAGGAGCACGACGAACTCGGCCTGGGAGTAGCGGCACGGCTGCTGGTCACGGACGAGCACAGTGAGCAGCCACTCCGCAGCCACGACGGCCTGCACGGAGCTGAGGGCCAGCGTGAGGCCCGCCTCGGCCCAGCCCCGCACCAGGCCCCGCAAGGCCAGACTGCGCGACACCAGCGCCGAGAAGCAGAGCGCCGAGAGCACGCCGAAGAGGAAGACCCGGGTCGGACACGTGGCCGGGTCGAGCCGGACCACAAAGGCGAAGGTCAGGCTGAACATTCCCGCCGTCCCCACCAAGAACAGCAGCAAGGATGTCGCAGTCCCCGCCGTGGCCATTAGGGGGCGATGTCGTAGGGACGTCCACGTGGTCCAGGCGATGGTAGCGAAAAGCAGAGCCAAGGTGACGAGCAGGCCCAGGGCTGCCAAAGTCTCCACCACGATTCCCCAGGCAGCCTCCGTGTCACAGAGGAAGGAGAAGCTCGGGTCGAGGCTGGAGCCACACCCAGACGCCATTTGGTGAGTGGGCGTGTATCCGTTCGGTTTGGGGGCAGAGGTGGTATTGGACTGATTGGAGTTCATTGCAGTGGGAGGCGAGTCTTGCCGTCTGTGCCTAGAGCGGTCAGGCTGTTATTGGACGTTAGCGGTGTTTGGTCTCTGCTGGAGGGGGCTCCGGGGGTGGCGGAGGAGTGATCTGTCTTATTGAAGAGTTTCTGTTAGGCTCTCATTCACGGTGCCTGATGACAAGTCGTTGGCTCGTGGGCTTGTGCTCGCTTCTTCCCCATGGAAAATGCCGCTCTGTCTGAAAGTTTAAAAGGAATGAAGGAGAACGTTACTGCACAGTGTCCTGGATTGATATTGTAAGTGACAGTGTGATACTGAAGTGTTAGTAATGGTATCACTAAGGATCCCCCTCCCGCAGATGGTCCATGCTTTTTCTAACCCTAAACCTACCGGTACCTGGGAGGCAGCAGAAATGTGTAGCGTTTGGGGGGGGGGGGGGGGCATGATGAGGACCATGTTGAGAAATACTGGGGAGAAGCCAGAATGAAAGGTAGACAAAGCGCCTAAATTAGAGAATTGATCTATCAACATGAACTGTGTATAGTTGAAAAGGAATCCTGTAGCTCAGATTGTCAGAGGGTTGGTTATGTTGTGTGTGGGGCACATGATAGAAAGTTCCAGCAATTCAGACTGAACAGGACTGGAGCTTAAAGCAGAGGGATGGATTCCTTTGTAGGCATGTAACTGGTGTTTAGATGCTGGGACTTTTGTTCCTTCAGTTCTGCCCCAACATGTTGCCTGACCTCCACCTGAGTCATTTCCCCCAACAAGTTAAAAAAAAAAAAGTTACAATGGACTACAGTGTTTTCTGTGTAGAGAAATTGATGGAGCCTTAGCAAAGTGTTTGGTATATGTAGGTATATTAAAATTGTTATTGTTGCACTGATTTACAGAATTTTTTAAATCCCTTTTCCCCATATAGGTAGCCAGAAATCTGATTACTGTAACAGTTTTAAGTTCAGATATAACTCAAAACTAGGTAAATATTTTTAAATCTTTCATCTTCATTGTATACATGTAACCCACAATAAACAATCAACTATTAATGATGCATATTTTTTTGCTCAACTGTTTTTTCTCATCTCCATAACCATTGCCCTGGATTTGAAACTATATTTTTAACTATAAACCTTATTTATTGCCTAAATAAATGGTAATAGAATAAAACTGATTAACTACTCTAGAGGTAAAATTGGCAGTTTAGACAATGAAGTAGCATAATTTGAGTCAAAATAATTTTAAGAATTAGAGAAAATTGATGTTACGGTAATGAGTTTGTGATAATGACCCAGCTTGTATTTACCCACAAACCAAGCACGGGACTGAACTCAACCCAACCAGCTTCTGACAGAGATCTACCTAAAGTTATCTCTCCGCAATGGTGGCGTGAATGTGTGGGCGGTTAATGGCTGTGGTGATTTAGAGAGCACTGCTGAATTTGAGAGAGATGCACACGCTCGATAAGCGGATTCCATTTCCTTCAGTTCACAATAGCGCTGCTGTCTGTGCATCAGAGATTAAAAGGCTGACATTTATAATGTTATCTTTTCATACGGATTCTCATTGTGCTCTGCCACAAACGTGCCACAACATTTATTCTGCGTGAGTTTAAAGAGCAGTTACTCACACTTCACACCGTGATGCTGAAACATTCGCTCCTCATTGTGCCCAGTAACCTTTGATGTTTAATCAGAGTAAATTCTGATTTTGTTCATTTGAAATTAATTACCCAGAAACAATTTTCTCAATTATAGACATTTAGCAGACCTGAGGCAAATTATTTATCCAAGAAATACCAATTTCTCTTCAGTGGGTGTTGTCCGTCTCTCCATTACTGACTTGCCAGTGTTACTCACTTGTGTAATACTTTTTTTTAGATACTTCTAAGTATTAACAGGAGTATTTAAAGGAGGAAACAAGCTTACCTTCGATCCAGAGTTACTGTTCCTCTTTTATCCTGCTTGTTGCAGCCATTTGCTGCCGTTATTGGTCGTCGGTAGAGACTGTTGGACTTCAGGTCAGTTCTGATCAGCATGTATCCCCATGTCTTTGCGCCGAGTCGTGTAGCGAGAGAGAGGAGGAAGAACTGAGGGTGGGTGAGGCTTTGACACCAGAGACGGGATTGTTTGTTTAAATCCCTGATTTACATTGACAGGTAAGAGGGGGAGTAACAGGCCCCCCCTCCAATCTCTGCCTTTAAAGAAGGCGTGTTTCAGCCAGGGGCCGTGAAACCTGTACGGACACCAATCCAACCCGAGCAGTTCTAGCGTGTTGGGACAGGCGCCCCCCGCCAGTAGCACACTACTGTCTTTCATGGGGCTCCCCGCAGTCACCCTATCGGGGTCCGCTCTCTTCGGCCCGTGGGGGCGATCCGGCCTGCTCCGCCCGTCCCCCTGACCGGCGGAATGCGAATATTTGGGAGCTGTGTTTCTGCTCGTCAGCGTTTTGGCCGCTGTCTCTGGCGGCGACCGATCACAGGCTGCCGAGAACGCAGGCATGTGGCAGCACATCTGGCGAGAATGGCCAACGTTCGGTGCACGTCAGCCGGGCCTGACGCCCAGTCATGCCTGTGCAGGCCGTGTGTGTGTGTGTGTCTGTGTGTCTGTGTGTGCGTGGAGGAGCTGATAACTGGGTCATTTGTTTAACTCTGTTAGACAGGGAGGGGGGAAAATGCATGCAAATTATCATAAGTCCTTGGTAGCTTCTTCCTTTGCCAGCTAATGTTGTGGCGTTTAACATTAAAGCAGTTCACTGGATTATGACTGAGCTGGAATTACTGTATCTGATATTTAGACCCATTTATTTTCCCTGCCTACTGTGCTGGGTCATGAGCCTGTTCCAGAAGCAAGGGGTCAAAGGTCAGGAGTAGAAAGGGGCACCAACAACTTTAAGCAACTCCAGCTCACTATAACATGTTTTTTGGCTGAGGGGGGAGGACCCAGAGGAAACCCCATGACAGCGACAGGGTGAGCATTCAAACTGCACCTGGTCCCAGAGGTGTGACGCAACAGTGCTAACCACTGCACTACTGTGCTAACCACTGCACTACTGTGCTAACCACTGCACATATTACCAGATCAACTTTTGAGTTTTTTTTTTTTTAATAAATTGAAATTTCAGATATTGAATAATTTAAAAACTGTGTTTTGGAAATGTATATACACTCACCTAAAGGATTATTAGGAACACCATACTAATACGGTGTTTGACCCCCTTTCGCCTTCAGAACTGCCTTAATTCTACGTGGCATTGATTCAACAAGGTGCTGAAAGTATTCTTTAGAAATGTTGGCCCATATTGATAGGATAGCATCTTGCAGTTGATGGAGATTTGTGGGATGCACATCCAGGGCACGAAGCTCCCGTTCCACCACATCCCAAAGATGCTCTATTGGGTTGAGATCTGGTGACTGTGGGGGCCATTTTAGTACAGTGAACTCATTGTCATGTTCAAGAAACCAATTTGAAAGGATTCGAGCTTTGTGACATGATACATTATCCTGCTGGAAGTAGCCATCAGAGGATGGGTACATGGTGGTCATAAAGGGATGGACATGGTCAGAAACAATGCTCAAGTAGGCCGTGGCATTTAAACGATGCCCAATTGGCACTAAGGGGCCTAAAGTGTGCCAAGAAAACATCCCCCATACCATTACACCACCACCACCAGCCTGCACAGTGGTAACAAGGTATGATGGATCCATGTTCTCATTCTGTTTACGCCAAATTCTGACTCTACCATTTGAATGTCTCAACAGAAATCGAGACTCATCAGACCAGGCAACATTTTTCCAGTCTTCAACTGTCCAATTTTGGTGAGCTCGTGCAAATTGTAGCCTCTTTTTCCTATTTGTAGTGGAGATGAGTGGTACCCGGTGGGGTCTTCTGCTGTTGTAGCCCATCCGCCTCAAGGTTGTGCGTGTTGTGGCTTCACAAATGCTTTGCTGCATACCTCGGTTGTAACGAGTGGTTATTTCAGTCAAAGTTGCTCTTCTATCAGCTTGAATCAGTCGGCCTATTCTCCTCTGACCTCTAGCATCAACAAGGCATTTTCGCCCACAGGACTGCCGCATACTGGATGTTTTTCCCTTTGCACAGCATTCTTTGTAAACCCTAGAAATGGTTGTGCGTGAAAATCCCAGTAACTGAGCAGACTGTGAAATACTCAGACCGGCCCGTCTGGCACCAACAACCATGCCTCGCTCAAAATGGCTTAAATCACCTTTCTTTCCCATTCTGACATTCAGTTTGGAGTTCAGGAGATTGTCTTGACCAGGACCACACCCCTAAATGCATTGAAGCAACTGCCATGTGATTGGTTGATTAGATAACTGCATTAATGAGAAATTGAACAGGTGTTCCTAATAATCCTTTAGGTGAGTGTATATAAAAATAAGAATTAGAATTATTATTCTATCAGTGAACATTACTGTCGTGTAACTAATGTTTAAAAATGAAATTAGGCCCTAAAGCTAGAGGAACGTCTACTGATGACATGTTTGGAAAGCAAAGATTTTTGTTCAAATGCAAGATTTGGACACCCTTCCAAAGACTCGAAAGATGAAGAACTTAAAATTGAATTTTATTGAACATGTGCTAATGGTAATCCATGCTAAGCAGACGTCACTATAAAAAGTATATGAGCAAAAGCTTTATATTACAGAGTTGATCGGGAGGGGGGAAGGGGGGGCGAGGGCCATTATGCTGTGTTTTTACATGGTAATTTTATTTATAATTGTACCGTTTGCCTCATTACTACTCAGTAGGTGTTGCACCTTATTTACAAGTACAGTCATTTCACAAGTACATTCCAGTGTTTAAAAATATCGCTTAACATTCACAGTCGCAGAAAAACCAGGCTGTGATGAGGGCAAAGACCGTGCGGCAGATAGTACCAATGCAGGAGTGAGTACAAGCTTTACTGATACTCGACTGCTATAAGCCAAGCACAAGGTTTGGGGCGCTATATATGAAGGTTACTGCGCCGCTGTTGCCGGGAGATGGAAGGGTCACGCTGCAGGAAACACCCGGACACACACACACATGGGAGCGTAACGGCTGGAGGGAGGAGAGCTGGAGGTCGGGAGCCGGGCCTGGCTCTAGGGGGCGTAGCGGAGCAGATGGTGAGGGAGGGGCCGCGGTGCTCAGATGATGCCGTATTTGGCGAGGTCGCTGAGCTCCATGTCGCCGAAGGCCTCCCAGGGGCAGACGACGGTGATGTCTGGGGGGGGGCAGTGAGAAAGTCAGAGCGCGGCCACCGACGCCCCCTGCTGGCCAGACTAAGTGCCTGTATGGGCAGGACCTCCAGGGCTGTGTGACAGTGTGGGGGAGCAGCGTTACACAAAACAAAGGAGTTCAAACCTGGATGGATGGATGGATGGATGGATGGATGGACAAGTTGATGTACTGATGGATAGACAGATGGGTGTATGGATGGATGGATGAGGGATGGATGGATACAGATGGGTGCATGGATGGATGGATGGACGGAGAGGCGGACAGATGGATAAATGGGTGGATGATGGATAGACAGAACGATAGACAGATGGATGGGTGGATCCCAGGGGATTTTTTTTGGAGAACATCCAGTAATAGTTACAGTTACTAATGGATATACAGATATATATATAGTTACCTGTGCCGAGCCCCTCCATGCCAGGGATGTCGTCCCCAAACCTGAGGGAAGGCAAGAGCCGCTGTGATGTGCTGACAGCTGTGTGTGGCTTCCTCCTGATTCATATCTGTGCAGCAGGGCTGCGCAGCCGGTGTCACTGTCATATCTGTACTGCAGGGCTGCGCAGCCGGTGTCACTGTCATATCTGTACTGCAGGGCTGCGCAGCCGGTGTCACTGTAACCTGCTGAGGTGACTCACCCTTTCTGTCCCGGCTTGGGGGCTTTGCTCTTGAATGTGCGCGTCTGCCTCTGCTTAAACTTGGGGGGGCCCTTCTTGGGTGTGGAGGGCCCCCCAGGGCCGGCCGGAGTGGCGAGAGCACTTCCTGCGGGGGGCTGGCAGTTCATCTTCGCGGCTTAGTGTGTGTGTGGGGGGGAGATCTGCGCAGAGACATCATCTTACCATGAAGGTCGCACTAGTTTCTCATTCTATCTTTATTTTCTGTTTGTCTTTTACTTGTTAAATCTCCCCCCCTCATATTCTGGGGTCTTTCATCTCTCTTTTTTTTTAATCTTTGTAGGTCTCAGCTTCCACTTCTGCCTCACTTCTCTTCCCTTTCTGTTTTCGCTCTCCATCTCTCCACCCCTCCCTCCGTCTCTTGGCTTCCCCGTATCCCACCCCCCCGCCCCCATACTGCGGATGAGAGTTATAGCCTCGCGTCAATCGTGTTGCAAAATGTCGACGCAGCACAACCTGCGATTCCGCACACCCGCATGCCACATCCCAGGAGGCTAAAGAGAGACAGGACTCCGTTCAGAGGCGAGGGGGGGGGGGAGGGGGAGGGGGAGGCCCTTCCATGCAGCCCGCTGTCTGCCAGACCCGTTGCGAGAGACAGCATTTGGCTTAATCTTCAAGCTTTGTCCCGTGCCGTTTGCCAGCTAGTGCTCAAGGCCTGAGCTGGAAATGCTGTTACAGGATCACAACCTGCTGGTAATGCTGGTTAATTCCAGTGACCTCGCAGTGCAGCGCCGGCCTGGTAATCCCTCCTCAATCTGCTTGTTATGTCCTCATCCTCTTACCAGTTTTTCCAGCCATGTGTTTCCTTCCTCTTTTTTTCTGCACATATGAGTTGCGCCTTTCCTCTGTCGTCATCCTCCGCGCTTACAGCCAGTTTACCCCCCTCCCCACCCCAACCAGAATCATAAGCTCTCTTTAAGCTGGTTAATCTACCTGAGAGGGTATAAGTCATTACGTCATTCCTGTGTTATTTTGGATTGGCTTTTGTTGGGTTTTTTTGGGTGGAATTGGGGCACCCAGCAGTCCCTTGACAGTAAGGCTCACAGAGCACATCCTGAGGCGTGGAAAACAGCTCCAGTGCTCACTGCCTTTTGTGACGCCTGCGGTCTTTCTCCTCTACGCTGAGCCACCCTGACCCACATTCCTTCAGCCCTGAGCTCTGTCTCTCCTCCTTGCCTTGACTCGTCCCCCGGCACACTTTGGCTGAGGGTCATCGTCATGGCAACATAGCCTTAGGCCACTCTACACAGACACGCCGTAATACTGGATGGAATCATGCAGTAGGTACCTTTATCTCATGTATCTCTGCAGTGACAATGCTCCCAGTTCACCCTAATCTTGTAATGGAAGCCATGCAAACATCAGCATAGAATTTCTGTATTGGGAATGTATTTACGAATGCAATTCTGCATACACTGCAGCACAGCGCCCACCGTAAACTGGACAGGTAGCCACAGGGCCTGTGCGTGTCCCAGTGGCCCAAACCCTCCACAGGTAACAGGAAAGAAGCGGTTCTTACCTGCTTTATCCACGTCTTCCAGGCAACCCCTGTCTCCCCTGAGGACGAGTGATGGAGGTGCAGGACAGAGACTCACTGGACAGCGGGTGGAGATTATTCGGCGTCTCTGCTTTTTATAAACCCCGCTCTCTCTAATCCCCTGCATCCAGTTATCCAATCGTACGCCTCATCCTGATGAAATGCCAGCCAGCTTGTCCCCCCCCCCATCTTGGGCCCTAGCCTGCAAGTGTTCGCTGACAGTGGCTTTTGACTGAGGCGCTCTACGGTACAGTAATCACTCAGTAATCACTCAGTAATCACTCGGATTACTTATGAAACATAAGTTGTAGGCCGGGGTCAAGAGGTGTGAAAGGGCACTATATGCATAATAGTCTCAGAACCCGACAAAAACCCAGTCTTTTATCTTCATTTTTGGGGAGTGTTTTAGTTTGTTTCCAGCTTAAGGTGAAAATTTTCATTAGAGAACTGCGCAAGAACAGCAAACTGATAATGTAACTGACGCCCTAGTGCATGCCATTCTGTACACCATATTAATACCATTCTCCATGTGTCGTTTAGCATTAATACACAAATATTACTTACTGATTTATTTGAAAATTTTTAAATTAAACGGGAAATGAACAGGAAAAAATGGTAGCGTTAGCAAGGATATCATATTTGAACAAGAGCATTTCAGCGGTTTCATGTGGACGGAAATTTTTTAGAAGACAATGTTCGTGTGGACGGGGATTTTTTTTTAAAACGGAGGAGGAAAAACACCGTTTTAAAATATACCCGTGTACGTGTGGACAAGGCATTCATGTCCCACGATTTTCCTGCGTGGGCCTGAGCGTGTTAATTGGGATTATGTACGGGTAGGAAGCGCAGTGACCTTGAGCTCCCGCACATGGCCTCTTCGTATCGGAATCATTGCATGGAAACGAGCTTCCCGTATTCTGCGACACCTCTATTCCTACGACATGCTGCAGTCTGAAGAGTGCTCAGGGTGTCTGAACCCGGGTCTCCGTGAGGTCCAGGTGTGAGACGTGACCTCCTCACGCTGGTTATGGTGGTTATGTCACATGACGTTGCTGATATGTGATGCTAACCTTGAGGGCTTAAACTCTGCTTGCACTGCAGTTTGTAATGTTATGCCCCCAGATATAGCAAAGTGATTTAATGTCAAAATTAATCTGTGTAACGCTCATTGAGCTCCTCCTGCCTGTTCACAGCGGTCCTCACCCGGACGATGCTGTTGTACCGCGAAATGCTGGTTATCTCTTTCGCAGACGTTTAACTCGCCTGTAATAGTGTCAGGTCTTGTCGCCCGAACCACACCCACGACATCCTGCCAAGTCTGACGCCAAATCCTGCCGCTGCAGGGTAAGATGCTTTACTGTCGAAGTAACCTGTTCCGTCTGTCTATTCAAACCAAATGCATAACAAATTACAAATAATTATATTACAAATGACTGGTTATTAATACAGAATGTACGTGCATAATTAGTACGTAAAGAATGACTTCATTTGATAATATAATTATTGATTGTATTGTAGCGCAGAGGTACTGGCAGACAGCGCGGTATGTTGGACTGATGCCAGTTGTAAATAGTTCGCAGTAATCGCTTGTGTCGTTGTAAATGTGCTGTGTGCTATGTCATGTATAGTGGTTAATGTTTATTGTTGTACGTGGTGTGTGTGTGTATGTGTGCGTGCCCACATTTATTATTGAGAGCATGGCTCAGCGTCCCACCATTACAGTATCGTGATAATTGTTGGATTGTTGCATTATGACCTGTCTGATATTTTATGTGAACTCTTGTTGCCGCATAGCTCCGGGCATCTTACACTGTATCCGTACGTCACCTGAAACATCACACCAAGACAAGGAACGGACTTCAAACACGGGAGAGTTGTTTTAAAGGATCTGACGCATTCGGAACTACAGCAGCGTTGCATCCGCTAAGGGAGTTTCCCAGTCGCTAAACGGACACGTCGCCTTAATCCCATCTGGACTGAGGTTAGCATTAAGCACCTGGGCTAATGTTCATTTCCTCTCTGTGCCTCGGAGGTTGCCCGGAGTAACAGACAAACAGCAAATAACAGAAAGTGACATTATGAAAAGACGATAAGAGTAACTCGTATTGGATTTCATGTCTTTCCAAGGGCTGCCTAAAATGACAAGCTGGCATTTACTGAATCCAACTTTAATTTACAAAAAGTAGTTACTATGCCAAAGGTGCACATCATGGAAACAGTAATAGGAAAGAATACAATGACATGACAACTTTAATTGATTGCTCTGCAGGAGGTAATATTTGTTGTGCAGCAGCATTAAAAATACCCCCCCCCCCCCCAAGAAATTAATAAAAATGAGAACAAAGTGTGAAGTACAGTGCAGGTGGTTCAACATGCAGAAGCACACCCTTTCAAGAATGGAAGGTTGGTAATTCAGTGCAGCTGAAAGAGTAGAGTGATGAGTCAAAGCTTGATTATTCAGCTTGGACACCATGTCTCTCTGCATCAGCTCCACCATGGAGTGCAGACTCAGCCCCGTGACTGAGCTAGTGCCCCCCAGAAGATTGTCCAGCCTGCTGAATATCCTCCTACATCAGGGGTTCTCAAAGTCCAGACCGGATGTGGACCGAACTGCAAGTTTGTCCAGACCCAACCGATAATAGTCCTTATGAATCAAAATGGTTCATGTAAATTAATGTGAAGAGGCTTCAAGTGGTTTGAAGTTCAAAAATACAATGTAGAACCTCCAACCTTCGCACACACATAACTCATCAACCCCCCCCCCCCCATGACAGAGAATCACAACGATGAGCGAACATTAAAAGGTCCCCATTATTGTTATATATTAATGTCTGTATCGAAGGTTATTGTTCATTCATTAAAGTTCATTATATGCTGTTTTCTTATTGAAATTTGTTCTGGATCTCTGACTTTGAAGAGAAATCTGACGTGGACCTTTGACCAAACTCTCGGAGAATCCCTGTCCTACGTCTTGTATCCCCCAGCACAAAGAACTGATCAATGTGACAGACTGATCAATATTTAGTGGCACCAAAGGGCTTCAGAAAAGCAGCTTCCTCTGCTCTTTCCTGGTTACTCGCTTAATGTTTTTGTGCCGATCCAGCCTGCCGTTGGTGTAGGAGGTACCTGTAACACTGTTTCGACGCTCTTTCCTAGGATCCTGACTAGTCGGCAGCTCACAGCTCCGCCTGCAGTCCACCACCAGCTCCTTCATCATTCCACCATCAAGCCTCTTCTGGTCCTTCTTACCCACTCCATCAAAACATACCACCAGGCTCCTACACCCTGCAGCCACAAAATCACCATAGAAGATGGCCGTACTGTCGCTGTCTTAGGGTGTCCGTGCAGCCTGTTTGTGAGTTAATCTGTGATCCAGAGAGCCATGGTTTAGCCTGCATCACATCGAGCTCCTTTTTCGGAAAGTAAGGCAGTACAGAAGTCAAAGAGAATCCTCACGATGTTACTTCACTGGTCCAGGTAGTGATGGCCAAATGAAGCCTCATGAACCATTTGCTGTATTTTCTGATCCCACTAGATGGCGCTCTTGGTTTGCATTGGGGCATGCTTTGTGCTCTTTTTTTGATCAGAGAGCACCATCTAGTGGAGTCAGAAAGTACTGCAAATGGTTTGTGAGGCTTCATTTGGCCATCACAAAGTCCATGAACGAGTTGGCTCTATGGAGCAGGTGTATGATGGCATATTCCACATTTATGTGTGCCTGGTTTGGAAACAGGGCGTCTTCCATGTCTGGCATGTTGGAGGAGCATATTCTTAAATATCGGTATTATATGGGATGTCAGTGTCACTGGTCTATATTTATAAGGTGTACAGGTACTAAGCAATTTCAGAGGGGAACCTTTTGTAGTTTGTAGAGGCAAGTCAAACACATGGTGTAGAACCGCTCCCAGCTGGGACACACAGGGCCTAATGAGGAGTAACTGTACATTTACCTTTGGGAGAACGTCAGTCTTTGAAAGCTGCTGCACATTTCCAAGCAGTGTGTACTGAGGTACTGGGCCATAAATCAAGATGAAAAGCCCCCAGTTTTTTGAGAGATGAAGGAGGTGGAGATCAGCTGTGTACTAAACACATCAGTGCTGCCCAGAAAGGTTCCTTGGTCATTAAATGTAATGAATAGTGAGGCCAGGCATGGAATTTGACTTCATCCCGATGTCCATAAAACGACTGTAAGATCTTATTACAGATTGTTACTTTGTCTGGTGTTTGTGCTCGTATCACAGGGCATGTTTCTCTGCATTGGCCTGAGATGCGAATGGACAGGCCATGAATCACAGCTTTGTCAGGGTCATGACGCACAGCTTTTGTTGACTCATTTTTTCAGTAAATTTTCAGACTGCTTTTCTGGTGTATAGCGACTACATTATTCTGTCCATCTGTCCCTGTCAGGGAGCTTTGACTTGCAGTCGCTGTTCCTTTTCGCTGATACACTGTGTCCATATTTGATATATATTTTCACATATATTAAGTGCGGACTTTGAGACCTCATTTGTAGCTGATGCATGCCGCTCGCTGGCATTGGGCCTGATGTATGTCTCATTCCCAGCTAACAGGGAACGTTCCCAGAACTTTAGCTAACGTTATGTAAGAGTCTTTTCAAAGTTGGTAGAGAATATTCTTGCAGTAACATTAATGGACTGCATTTCTACGTTTTACATTTTAATAAAGGTTCTGTCGTTATTAGATTATTAGCATGATAACATTATTACCTGAAAACCCTTTTAAAGTAATGTTGAAAAATATTGTTTTTTAATAAAAAATACTGGTTTATAATAGTGTTGTATTTGTATACTGTAAACACACCATCCAGCCTAAAACCCACGACCTTTGAGGTGTAGAGAAACAGGGATACCTGCTGCATTACCATGGCCTTTATTTGTTTATGCTTTATTATTATTAGTTGTAGCAGTGGGATAACGTTCTCGGAACATCGCGAAAACTGGACACTTTCGAAGTTTCCATAACTTGACTGTAAGATTCGGTAAACGTTTCTGGAATGAAAAACTGTTCATTTTGTTTGTAGCTATTTGTCATTGTTTTTGCAACCTACTTCAAAGACCAGTGTCTCGATGTGGCGTTTCTGTTCTTCTGTCCGCGCCGTTTTAAGGACCCTGTTTCTCGGCAGCCAGAGGCTGAGCCTCTCGGCTCCTGTGTGGAAGCCGCCCTGTCAGCTTCACCTGTTTCTGAAGGGCCTGTGGCTGTTGTCACATTCTCATAAGAACAGCGCTAACACATCCACCCACGGATTTAACTGAGCCCTGACTCATTTTCTCTTTGACTCACCACTCCACTGTTCCACCCGCACTAAATTATGCACGTGTCATGTTTACTAACCATGTGTTACATCATTCGTACCATGTTTTCCTGAATTTGTGCACATGGTCCTTTTATTTATTTATCCATTTGTTTATTTTCTTTGGTGGGAGGCTGTTGTGTTGTAATTTATCTTTGTGAGGCAGCTGGATGACAAAATCATCCCCCCCAGGGATCAGTAAAATTCATCATGACTAATTGCCTCCGCGGAGATCTGCATCAGACGATGCCTGTGCTTTACTGCAATTAGAAAAGTCTTTATGTGAAGGGAGCTGTTTGCATTCAGTAGCTGCATGTTTGTGTTGCCTCATTGTTGTTCAAACGGACGCATTTAAAAGGAGATAAGTGACAGCACTGGGCAGTATTACCTTTTATTAATTATCCCAGGTGACCAACACTGGAAAAGCTCTCCATGATTCAAGCCATGATTGACTTCATCCCGATGTCTGATTCATGACTCATGTATGAACATCGCTACTGCTTTCCCGTGAGGGTAATTCCCATAAAGTTCCAGAACGTTACAGAACGTTCTGGTGGTTCTGGTGTGTGAGCGGTGAGCAGTAAGATGGCCAGGGTAGGGGTGGGGGGGGTGCCTGAAGAGATGAGGGTGGGAATTCGTTATGTGGGTCATATGGCTGTCTCAGGAATTAAAAGGTGACACCGGGGAGATTAGGTAAACCATTTTGTTTTCAGCAGAGACACTAATTGGATCCGACAGAATTAGAAAGTGACAGCAGAGTGACGGAGCGGGGGCTCGATGTCCCAGCCTGGGGGGAACCCGCTAGAAAACACCGCGTACCATGGAAGGCCTGAAAGTGAATTGCTGACTGGAAGCGATGGCTGATCGTCCACTTAAGGTTGCCCCCCCTCGTGATTCTTGCTCAGCACAGAGGTCAGCAGTCGCTCTCCTAACCACTCAGGACCTCAGCATTAATGCACAACAAGCGGCGTTCGTCTCCCTGGGCGTCTAGTTCCCATTTATAGGGGGATGTGATCCAACGCTCCTCGGATCACCCTATACATGCCAATAGCCTGTTGCTTAAATGCTAACCAATCAGTTAGGTATAAAGAGTCACAGCCACTGAGTATTCAGCTGGTTGCTTGAAACAAAACCTTGGCATGGATTTGTACTTTCTGGACCTGAACTCTCCATCTCTGTCTGTAATGGATCACTTTTGTGAGCAACTTCCCCGATGCTGGCTGCCACTTGTGTGTCTATTGGTTCAAATCTGGCCAATTACAGTGCTATCTTCCAAAAGGAATTCTATCGGTCTAAGGTAGCGTTTGCCAATCGCGTCCTTGGGGCCCCCCCGCATTGGGAGGTAGCTGGAAGGGATCAAAAAAATGTAGATTGTGTTGGGGTCCTGGAGGACCATCAGTTTGGGGATCACTGGTCTGAGGGATGGGTGAAGAGTTCTTTCATCACCTAAAATGTAACAAGAATGCTCTTAATTATAATTAATTTTAAGATTTATGATTATGCTTCCTGGCCTAATTAATAACACAGCAGGTCATTTCCATTTTCAAATAATATTTATATCAATAATATTTTTCAAATAAGTCATTAGCAAATTGACACATGCTGATCAAGGGGTGACTTGGTGGCTCAGTGGGGATCACAGTTTTGAGGGGTGACTTGGTGACTCAGTTTGGGATCACAGTTTGGAGGGGTGACTTGGTGCCTCAGTGGGGATCGCAGTTTGGAGGGGTGACTTGGTGACTCAGTTTGGGGATCGCAGTTTGGAGGGGTGACTTGGTGACTCAGTTTGGGATCGCAGTTTGGAGGGGTGACTTGGTGCCTCAGTGGGGATCGCAGTTTGGAGGGGTGACTTGGTGACTCAGTTTGGGATCGCAGTTTGGAGGGGTGACTTGGTGACTCAGTTTGGGATCATAGTTTGGAGGGGTGACTTGGTGACTCAGTGGGGATCGCAGTTTGGAGGGGTGACTTGGTGACTCGGTTTGGGATCGCAGTTTGGAGGGGTGACTTGGTGACTCAGTGGAGATCGCAGTTTGGAGGGGTGACTTGGTGACTCAGTTTGGGATCGCAGTTTGGAGGGGTGACTTGGTGACTCAGTGGGGATCGCAGTTTGGAGGGGTGACTTCGTGCCTCAGTGGGGATCGCAGTTTGGAGGGGTGACTTGGTGACTCAGTTTGGGATCACAGTTTGGAGGGGTGACTTGGTGACTCAGTGGGGATCGCAGTTTGGAGGGGTGACTTGGTGGCTCAGTGGGGATCACAGTTTGGAGGGGTGACTTGGTGACTCAGTTTGGGATCGCAGTTTGGAGGGGTGACTTGGTGGCTCAGTGGGGATCACAGTTTGGAGGGGTGACTTGGTGACTCAGTTTGGGATCGCAGTTTGGAGGGGTGACTTGGTGACTCAGTTTGGGATCGCAGTTTGGAGGGGTGACTTGGTGACTCAGTTTGGGATCGCAGTTTGGAGGGGTGACTTGGTGACTCAGTTTGGGATCACAGTTTGGAGGGGTGACTTGGTGACTCAGTTTGGGATCGCAGTTTGGAGGGGTGACTTGGTGGCTCAGTGGGGATCACAGTTTGGAGGGGTGACTTGGTGACTCAGTTTGGGATCACAGTTTGGAGGGGTGACTTGGTGACTCAGTTTGGGATCATAGTTTGGAGGGGTGACTTGGTGACTCAGTGGGGATCGCAGTTTGGAGGGGTGACTTGGTGACTCAGTTTGGGATCGCAGTTTGGAGGGGTGACTTGGTGACTCAGTGGGGATCGCAGTTTGGAGGGGTGACTTCGTGCCTCAGTGGGGATCGCAGTTTGGAGGGGTGACTTGGTGACTCAGTGGAGATCGCAGTTTGGAGGGGTGACTTGGTGACTCAGTGGAGATCGCAGTTTGGAGGGGTGACTTGGTGACTCAGTGGAGATCGCAGTTTGGAGGGGTGACTTGGTGACTCAGTTTGGGATCACAGTTTGGAGGGGTGACTTGGTGACTCAGTGGGGATCGCAGTTTGGAGGGGTGACTTGGTGACTCAGTGGAGATCGCAGTTTGGAGGGGTGACTTGGTGACTCAGTTTGGGATCACAGTTTGGAGGGGTGACTTGGTGACTCAGTGGGGATCGCAGTTTGGAGGGGTGACTTCGTGCCTCAGTGGGGATCGCAGTTTGGAGGGGTGACTTGGTGACTCAGTTTGGGATCACAGTTTGGAGGGGTGACTTGGTGACTCAGTGGGGATCGCAGTTTGGAGGGGTGACTTGGTGGCTCAGTGGGGATCACAGTTTGGAGGGGTGACTTGGTGACTCAGTTTGGGATCACAGTTTGGAGGGGTGACTTGGTGCCTCGGTGGGGATGGCAGTTTGGAGGGGTGACTTGGTGCCTCAGTGGGGATCGCCGTGCCTCACTCCTCCACGTTTGGGCTGCCTTTTGCCCTGTGCTGCCAGGAATAGGCTTCTTATTTGGTGTTTTGCTGATTACACAACGGTAATGGGGAAGAATAGCACAAAATATTGCAATCAAATGTATGGTGGAGCGCCAACTACACTGGCAATTTGTCACATTTAATAACAGAATAATCATATTACTTAATGACCATCCATCCAATTTCTGTAACCATTATTCAGGGTCACGGGGGGTCTGGAGCCTATCCCAGAGGGATCACCCCGGGATGAGGCACCAACCCATCACAGGGCAAACTCACACACCTTTCACTCACACACCAGTCACTCACACACCAGTCACTCACACACCAGTCACTCACACATGCACACCTATGGACGAGCTACGTAAGTCCAGTTAACTTCAGCATGTTTTTGGATTATGGGGGGAAACCCCACAATGACACGGGGAGAACATGCAAACTCTACACATAGGGGGCGCTAAGTACTGCCCCTCCAGGCCTCTAATGGTCATGACATAATTAGACTTTAGGAAATATTACGATGAACTTAATAATCAATTTAGTAATCTTAAAAAAAAAACCTTTTTGTGGCTAGTGATCTAATGGTAACAGTAATGGGTCCATCTTGTGAAAAAATGTAGTGAAATTGTAAATTCAATCCATCCATCCATCTTCTACTTGCTTATCCAGTACACAGTTGCAGAGGGCGCTAGAAACAGGCTCTAGCCTCCCTTGTATTGGGTAAATGGTTGAAAGGGCGGGTGGAAAATAGTGTTAAAACATTAAATGCAGGTTGAAGGGTGAAAATTAAATTACTATGTCTCCATCTTGTGGTGAATCGTGTGAACTGCAAGGTTAGATGTGAAACCTAACAAAGAACGGTGTGTACTGTTCCATCATGATTTTAATAATCAGAAGTTTATCCTGATCAGTGGTGGGAACCCCATGTGGCGCCTGCGGTGAAGCCTGCCTAGGGCGCCACCTGGAGGTCAGCCGCTACTGACCCTGATCATAATCATAGGTGCCTTAATTCATAGTTAAACCGGTATCATTACTTCACAAACTGTCCAAAAATCTGCCGAGGCCTTATTTCTGTGCTGTCTCCAAGGTATTAGTGGCATTGCGTGTTGTGTCAATAAAAGTATCGGAGCCAGGCCCTGATAACGCAGGGTAAGCATGGGTTCCGGCTTGGGACCTGTGAGACAGTACTGCCTTGTATCTGAAACCCCATCTCCCAGATCGGCCTCATCAGAGAGCAGCGGCTGAGGACGGCGAAGGGGAGCGTGACCCATGGCTGACACTCCAGCGAGCCGCTGACACGCATCCGCCAACGGCGGCCATTACCGGGGTAGGCGGGGCAGCAAGCAGATGCTGAGCCGTTTCTAGCTGCACTGATGATATTCTGTGATTTTTGATTTTGCTTTTTTTTTTTTTGGAAATGTACTTACAGCTTTTGTACTCAGAATGTCTGTCGCCGTGGCAATAGAGGAGCAGGGCAGAGAGAGCAAAGCAGCCTGGGGGGGGGGACAGGAAATGAGGGCGCAGCTGAGGAATTATGGGCCTGGCACAGACTTGGATTCTTCCACAACCACATGACCACAAGGGGAACGTGCAAGAAAAGTACAAAATACTAAAGGATCCTATGCAGCTGAAGACTAGACTTGACCAGTCAGTATTATGGCTTTTAGTATAGAAGTACAGCCCATCCCCCACCCCTAGGTGGGGGGGTGGATTTGATGTCTTAACACCATTAGACAGAACGGCACAGAACATCCCAAGCAAAGGCGTAGCCTCATGCTAACAGAATCACGCCACATGCCCTGCACCCTCAGATTACACACCATGTTGTAACTTGTCCCATTTTGTGATAGAGGTAAAGATAAGCTAGTTTCAAAGGTAACGGTAAATAAATAATATTGACCTGGTATTGCTGGTTTTAATCAATGTGGAAATCATTAGAAATGGGCAGCTACCTGTTTACGGGGAATGGGAAGTGTGGCTGTCAGTCACGGCACTGCATGGCCGTTTGGTTATTCCGTGTGTTGGCATGTCGTTTACATGTTACTCTGTCTTAACACATCATTCACATGTTGCTGTCTGTGTTGACAAATCATTCACGTGTTGCTGTCTCTGATGGAACGTCGTTTACGTGTTGCTGTCTGTGTTGGAGCGTCGTTTACTTGTTGCTGTCTGTGTTGGAACGTCGTTTACGTGTTGCTGTCTGTGTTGGAACGTCGTTTACGTGTTGCTGTCTGTGTTGGAACGTCGTTTACGTGTTGCTGTCTGTGTTGGAACGTCGTTTACGTGTTGCTGTCTGTGTTGGAACGTCGTTTACGTGTTGCTGTCTGTGTTGGAACGTCGTTTACGTGTTGCTGTCTGTGTTGGAACGTCGTTTACGTGTTGCTGTCTGTGTTGGAACGTCATTTACGTGTTGCTGTCTGTGTTGGAACGTCGTTTACGTGTTGCTGTCTGTGTTGGAACGTCATTTACGTGTTGCTGTCTGTGTTGCCGCGTCGTTTATGTGTTGCTGTCTGTGTTGGAACGTCATTTACGTGTTGCTGTCTGTGTTGCCGTGTCGTTTATGTGTTGCTGTCTGTGTTGGCACGTTGGCTGCAGCAGTTTGGAAGGTGGACTGTGATGGGCGGAATGGTGGAGCGCAGATGGACCGGCTGCAAGTTATTGAGAGAAAAGTTGGCCAAAAGACAGTATTTATTACACCCTGCAGAAGGGTAGCAAATGGCATGGTATAATGAGATTAATAAGTATTACAAGAACACCTCAAGGTCGTATGAACACATCAAGGTCGTATGAAGCCATCAAGGTCGTATGAACACCTCAAGGTCGTATGAACACCTCAAGGTCATATGGAGATGGTAGAATGTAATGAGAAATATGGATGCTAAAGATTTGTGGAATATGAACCAGACGCTCATGGCCCAGACTGCAAGAGAGAGGCCAAAGTTTACATCCAGATCTGAAGTAGAGTTAACGAGAGAAAGACTTCCTGTTTCCAGAAATATTCAGATTGATTAGAGGGATCCACTTGCCAAAAGGAAACGCTTCAAAATGAACCAAAAAAAAAAGAATTTTGATGACTGAGGAAAAAGCGAGTGGATGAAAGAGATGGGCATATTTATAGATATATAGAAGATTCCATATAATTTAATGAGCGTAAGCATTGCTTTCTGTGTTTATGGGTCCATGCTAGAGTTAGAACGGGATCAAGATTTAAGGAAATGTTTCCACAGAATCCAGTAAATCACGACGGAGTGGTGCTGCTCCGTCGTCCGCTCGTCTTTCACGGGACTAGCCTGGAATGAGATGGAAAAGCTTTTTTTCAGGATGCATAACAAGGGGAAATACTAACATTTCAGAATGCACAAGTGTGTGTGTGAGTGTGTTTGTGTGTGTGAGTGTGTTTGTGTGCAAGCGTGTGAGTGGGTTATGTATATATTACGTTGTGGGGACCAAATGTTCCCAGAATATGATTAAAACCTGTTATTTTGAGCCTGTGAGGACATTTTTTGGTCCTCACAAGGGAAGCTACTTTTTTAAAACTCTGTGATTGCAAATCAAAAAACTAAAAATGCCAAAAGTCTTGTATGTTGTTTGGTTACTTATGGGTAAGCTTTGGGCTGGGTAGGGGTTAAGGTGTTATTGTTAGGGATTAGGGGTTTTTCCATTGAAATGGATGGACGGTCCCCGCAAAGAATAAAAAGGTGAGTGTGTGTGTGTGAGAGACGGAGAGAGAGAGAGGGCGGTTCGTGCTTCCAAACATTGATTCATTGGAACAACTTCTTGGCAGGACAGACTCTGGTTCGTTTGCGTTGGTTGAGGGCAAGTGACAGAGCTGCTGGGGAGAGAGGATAGGGGGCGACTCTAGGGGAAGGACTCAATCAGGAACAGATGTGGGGCAATATGAGAGACACACTTTAAACACGTAACTGTGTGCACAGGCTGATAGGAGGAATGCGCAGAGGAACAGCTTCACCTCATCCCCAGGATCATTCATGTTACAGGACAGACGGGCCTGGTGAACACATCATGTCACCGAACGATACTTATCACCTTTCACAAATGGCAGCGCTTCCAAAATCACATGGGAAATCTGTTAGTAATTCAGCAAAGGGATGGTTTTAATCAGAACGAAAACTGGCTTATTCAGCTAGATGTGTGGAGAACGGACAGATGAAAGCGGTGAGAGAGCGGGAGGCGTGGGAGGAGCTACTCGCTACAGCAACATTTTTCAGATTTCAGCGGTTGCGTTTGTTGGCCTGGTTTCTAACAAGTAAAAAAATGTGGGGTCTGTGAAGGTAACGAGTAAGAAGGGGGCTTTGTTAACTGGCTCTGTGGTTCTGTGGCTCCGTCTCCGGTCTGACTCCCACTACGGATCATGAGTCTGGGGTTTGGTTCCCTCTAGCCATCATCTACTTCTCCTACAGATTAGCATGTGAGCCAAAAGCTCCTTCCAAATAACATGGAAAATGTGCCATGATACCGATGCAGTCTGAAGGAGATTATCTTCACAGACAGTACACAAGCCATTGCTAGATCTGTGACCCTTTGCTAGATCTGTGACCCTTTGCTAGATCCGTGACCATTTGCTAGATCTGTGATCCATTGCTAGATCTGTGATCCATTGCTAGATCTGTGATCCATTGCTAGATCCTTGAAGCTTTGTTTGGTTCGTGACCCATTGCTACATCCATGAGCCACTTTAGATCTCATCTGGTTGATCAAAAACATCTTAATCCACCTTGAGAAAAATCTTGTAGTATGAATTTATACCCATCCATCCATCCATCCATCTTCCAAACCCATTATTCTGGTCTGCATTCCAAGTCAGGGGAACATCATAGATGGGATGTCTGTCCTTCTCAGGGCACAAAAACACACACTGTGGCTGTTTAGAGATGCCAGTTGAACTTACTCAAGAAATCCAGGTATTTTTCGTTATATTCCTACATGTACAGTAGACAGAAAATGTTGAATTGAGAATAAACAAGAAGAGAGAAGTGAGGATTTTGGCTTTCAATAAAAGACTCAAAACAAAGGACGGTGTTTAAGGATAACGGTCAGGGATCAAGGGAAATCTAAAGAAACAGTGTAGAGACAGGTGTCATTATTTCCACACTCTCACCCCCCCTAGCCCCCAGCCCCGCCAAATGCCGCCCAGACTCTCCTGCTGCTGTTGGCCCATATTCTTGTACAGCAAGTCAGCTGCCACCCTATATGGGCATCATCAGCCCCCCCACTTCCTGTTGACGGTGATTTAAAATCCCCATTAGAGAATCGGCCCCAGCAAAACCACAATCGGTGAACCACTGCTCTGAAAATGACCTTTTTAACATCGGCCGGAATTAGCCTACAAGCTGCCTGAATGTTTTATGGCTTCTTTTCTGCACTCCTTCTCACTGTGCATTAATACCCCCCCCCCGCCCCCCCCCCCCCCCCCCCAGGGTGCCTGTAAGGCAGGGTCAGTGCTTACATCTGTCTATCTCCTTCCCTGCTTCTGATTGGCTTTGCCTATTTCAGTATGTCTCCCTTATTGCAAGACTCCAAATAAGTCTGTCTAGAAAACATGTGTCATATAAATAGCCTGACCAAGACATAGCTACAAATCTAATGTGATTAAATTCCCGAGTATTAAACCATCTGACCCTGTGCTTCAGAGTACGGTTCATAAATGTAGACAGAAATAAAGTGTGACATCAGGGCGGCTCAGAGAAGCTAGTTTCACATCCATTAGAGAGTCAGAGGAAAATATTTATGATTTATGATCACACAGTAATGGATTTTCAGTACTGGCTTTTGAGTGCTGATTTAAAGCCCTTGTGATTACTGGTTTAAGTCATTTACAAGTAGTGATTTGAATCCAGAAATAAAAACAATCCAGACCTGATGCACATTTATTAGCTGATATAGGTTAGGCTGATTGATGGCTGTAAAGGCAGATATATAACCAAATAAACACATTATAGCAATAAACCCATATAGAGAAAGACCAGGAATAATTCTGGAGGTGGTATATTTTGACGCTCTGCCAGTGTGACTAGATGGAAGGACTCTTCATGTTTGGAGGGAATTGGCCGTAACTGAATTGTAGCCCCATGAGACGGAGAATCTCCCGCAGTGCGTGGGGTCTGGTTATGTCTGTGTCAAACACCTTGATTTCTCTGCGCTTATTCTGTCCTGTTTATCTCTGGATGTCTATTATTTTCCATGTTGAATCTGTCAGTGACTCAACCTGTCTGAGGTAATAAAAAAAGCAAAGTGCACAATGGGCCCACTTGAGGCCCGTCCATCTGTCCATCAGTCCGGCTGCCCGTGTCCGTCGCTCACGCCCCCCTGTTTTCGTCTTTCTGCCTGTTTTTCGCTGAGGGAGTGTTTTCGCATGAGTGCGAGGGGAGAGAGTGAGCTAATAGTTTTGCTCCAATTGAGTAGGTGGTGGAAAGGGGGGGCAAAAAAGAAGGAGGGGAGGGAGGAGAGATGGAAGGGAAAGAGAGCGAGTGGAGGAGTGGGTGGGAGGGGGGCTTTTATAAAAGCCTGACATCATAGAATAAGAATCAGTTTCAGGCAAAGAGAAGGGGAAGAGAATTGGATTGAACGAGCTTGTGCACATCACTTCCATACTTACGGTAAGTAAAAGGCCTTCTGCACATCACCTCCATACTGATGGTAAGCCAAAGACTGTGCACATCACCTTCATACTGACAATGTCAAAGACTTTGTGCACATCACTTCCATACTTATGGTAAGTCAAAGGTCTTGTGCGCATCACTTCCATACTGACGGTAAGCCAAAGACTTTGTGCACATCACCTTCACACTGACGATAAGTCAAAGACCTTGTGCACATCACTTCCATACTTAAGGTAAGTCAAAGACCTTGTGCACATCACCTCCATACTTATGGTAAGTCAAAGACCTTGTGTACATCACCTCCATACTTAAGGTAAGTGTGACGCCACTCTCTGCTTCCCACTGGACAGGAGCTGTTTACTGTTTGCTCTCTTATATGCTGGTGTCCTCATGCCTGCTGGTTGTTCCTCTAGTCCAGTGTAATTTACTGCTGTGTGTGTATGTGTTGGGGGGGGGTGTCCATTTCTCAATTTCTCTGGCTACTATGGGATAATCTGCTGAACCTGCAGCCGGCCCCTCAGCCTAGTGATGAAACACTTGTAGACGGTGTCAGAACAAGATGACCAGTGGTCAGAGGCAGGGGGTGGTAAAGGAGAAGAGTACGAACACCATGGACCACAACCCCCCCCCCCCCCCCCATGACAGAGGGCAAGACATCTGCTTACAGGAGAACATCCCAGCTGTGCACCGTAGCGTTCACATCTGGCACTCGTTTGTGCGAGTGTGAAACACCTGGCGCTGCACCTGCATGCCGGCCAACTCTCTCTGTCCCTCTGCCTTTTCCCCACATCTCCTCCCATCTGCCGCAGGGTGAGGTGACCTTCTAGGCAATTGGCAGCTGTGATTCACAAAATGAAATGAATGAATGAATCATTCATTCATTCAACACGAAATGCACGTGCAGTTTGAGGATTCGCTCCCTGTCCTTGTATCCCATTGACGCAATTTATGTGCTTGGCTGGTAATTCCCATGTTCTGAGTGTCCCATCTCTCTGCTCCAGCAGACAGACATGATGAAGGCCATCCTACAGTGTGTGTTCCTCGCCGCTCTCCTCACGATGTGCCTCTGCTACGGTATGACGTATAAAACACCGTTGCCGCCCTCTGACGCTTACGTCCCGAATCGGGGTTTATTCCTGTTTTGTTTTTGCAGATTCCCACGAGAGTCAGGAATCACTTGAAGGTAATTTCATTCGGTCGCTCGTACCGTGACAAACTCACACTTTCTTATAGCAGGTAACCTTAGCTGTTGCGTTATCAGAGCATGGCAATCGTTTTGTTGACATACTTTTTAAAATACAGTATATTTTAATTTAATTAAAAGATATATTTTTCGTAATTCTCATGTTTTCGTCTTGTATATTTCACAGACCCATTTGTCACTCGGTACCGGGCCAATTCCTTCTTCAACACCCAAAGAGGATCCATCTACAACAACTACAACTACAGAAGGTAACCATCTGTATTACCATGGTAACCTGGCATCTATGCAATACAGCTTCACAGAGTAACAGCGATTCTGATTGGCCCCTGATTTCATACATTAAGTATTGGATACCAGGTTGTGTAGCGTCTAGGAATGTGAGCTTATATAAGGTTTGTGGACTGAGTCCCCAAGGAGCAACGTATGTAACCAGGATTTCTAAAATACCCTGTTGGTAAGACTCCTGAAAAACTGTAAGTTATTTGGGGGAAGTAATCAGCGAAGCGAGTAAATTTGAAAAAATCTTTCCGTTTGCTCTTTAGCGCAAAGGGTTATATCTGCGAAGGATTTCACTTAATCCTTGGTTTTGCCAGGTTGGTGAAGTCACCAGCAGAACGACGCGCGGAGGTCTGCGAGGATTTCTTTCCGTGTCGCCTGTATGCCAATCGCCACGGCTCCCACGTGGCCTATCAGAGGTTTTTTGCCTCCCGGAATCCATGGAACGGAAGATACTGATCATCGCAAGCGGCGGCGTGACTCTCCGTTAAATCAACCAGCGTTTAAGCTTTGTGCGTTTATTTTATCCCCACGTCTTATCGTGCGCGTCTAGTTTACGGCGCAGTAAATATCGGTAGAAAGGCTAGCTGATCTGCTCAGATCACTCAAGCCAATTATTATTCCTAGTTCGTTAAAATTCAAAGCACACAACAAGGGGACCTTCGAATGTATTTTCATGAATCAGCAGTTCTCAACTTTTCTCTGTTCACTTTTCTACTTTTGTGGCCATCAAGGTTCAAGTTTTTATAGACATTCGTACATTGTATAAAATTAATCAGCAACGTGTCAAACGAAAACATACAAACAAATGCAAAAGAAAAATATAGCGGCATTGCGTCAATATTTTTGGCTGTTTGCTACAGAAAATGATAAACGTAAACCACCGTTACAGTAGCTGCTAAACATACGATGGATGTCGGGGTCCTGCCTACTTTTCATGATTTTGTGTAGAACTATTTTAACTTTCGTGTTTTCCATATAATTCTTACAATAAAGTTATTTTGATGTACCAAAAAAGACGTGGATGTTTGTACTGTCTGATGGCCAATGCAGCCTGCATCAGAAACGAGGACAAAGAACAGAGATGAGCTGAAGCTGCGCTGGTCGCCCGGCATTAAGTTGCGGCTTCGCCGCTTACCCGCATGCGGACTCCCCGCGGCGATACGCTGGGTTCATCGGGGACGCGTCCTTCAGCGCCCTCTCCTTGCCGATGTGTATACGTGGGGAAGCAGAGCGAAAGCAGACGACCAAATTACACCCCATATCGCCAAGAGTAACTGCGCACACTAGAAATATCACTGACGGAGGGACACGAGGTCAGCTCGCCGCATGCCGAAGGCTGCTGGGCATCTGTCTGTGCTGCGTGTCGGTACTGTGCATTTCTGTGCGGTACATATACTGCGTATGTACACTTAATTATATGTAAATCAATTCAGTACAACATGGTAACAAAGAAATACGACAGAAGTAAGAAAAATTATTAATTTATTAAGTACTTTGAGTAACCTGGGTACACGTTTTCTGCGACAAGCCCGTTGAATATATGTTGTAGCTATTCTATTGAATATTAAACCTTAGAAAAAAAAACAAATGGTACAAACAAATTCAGTCAAGATTTTATTCTCTGCAGTTTTTTCTATGCAGACTGGATCCTTATCGCTTGTTTAGCGGAAGGGGGTACCGATAAACCGAATGAGGTTTAGTGGTTTCTTGCATTTTTGCATCCTCAGCACCACGGTCCTCACACACCCGTCGGTTTGTTTGTGGGCTGAAAAGGGGGGAGGGTGTCAGGTCTGCAAGTCAGAAATTTTCATGGAAAAATAAAACCGCTAGTCCCGACGACTGATTTATTTTAACGTGCTAAATATTTGACCTCTATCTTTGTGAAATAGTTATAATCGTCATACTAGTATTGCAAACAATCTAAGAATATGTCTAAACCAAACTGTAAACTGGCTGAATATTTGGATATAAGGTTACATTGGTTATGCTGATAGTGCACAGTGCTAATATGATAGATTATTGATACAAATCATATGTGTTTGCCACTCAAATATGAATAAATTGCATGTAGACTTGGGGAAAATAGTGGAATTCTGCAGAAAGCTTAGCTCTTCTCTGCCCATATATAATGGCATGAATATAATTGTGTGTGCGTTTGCGCAGGGTGTGTGTGCCACACGATTCTCCTCCAATCACACTCTCAAGCCATGTGTGGGGGGGTCAAGTTATAAACTGGATGCCCTGGGCAAGCTGGGATCAGGACTGGGACCAGGCTTCTGAAGCTGCTGAGCGACCTGATAGAGAAGATGAAGACCTTTGCTGTACTCGTCCTGTTTGCCTTGGTGTCGGTCTGTCTGTCCACAGGAGGTAAGGACCAGCATGCTGGGTGTAATTGCCTGTACTGGTGGCTGAGTTCCCTCACATGTGGTCCCAATAAGGACCATAACAGAAAAAAAATAATAACAGTGCTGCAATTCATTTAATAAAATTCAATTTTTTTGCTCAGTTGACAATATTGCAATTCTCTACTCTCTCTTTTGTTAATAATCCCCCCTCCCTGCAGACTCCAAAGACACTGTATCAGGGAACGTCGCTGATTCTCCAAGCAATGCGGGTTAGGAGACAGGACTTCACAACATGCCCCACACATGCTGCTGCATGCAACCGTGTGTGTGTGTGTGTGTGTGTGTGTGTGAGTGTGTGAGTGTGTGTGTGTGAGAGTGTGTGTGTGTGTGTATGTGTTGGGGTCACAATGCTCAGTCCTCGGTAGCTTTTTATCTGTGCATCGATGTGTATTTACATCTGTAATTTACATGTCATTCACATAGAGCCTGCATATGTATATAATCATGCATGCATGCTGCATGTTATGCATGTGCATGTTCGCTGTGCAGATTTCAAAGTGCAAAAGACAGTGATGCATTTTCTGTGCATGCACGCCTGTTTGTCTAAATATGTTTTATGTATATATGCCTGCGCTTATGTGTGTTGCACATGTTTGCATAAATATGTGTGTATGTGTTACAGATATATTTGTGAAGAGAGACCTGGCCTCCAACCTGATGAGGCAGAAGAGGGCTGGGACAGCCCCCACAGCCCTGACCCTGACCCAGCTAGAGAGGTGCCCTCAGCTTTCTGACCCCCCCCCCCCCCACCCCCCACCCCCCGCTGTAGCACAGCACACAGAAAGCCTCACTTGCCATGCATTAAGCACTAGGCTAACATGGCAATGCAGTGCCTTATTCTGCATACATTCGTAAAATTCAAATGCGAACAATCTATTTTTACAGAGGAGTAGGTGTGGTTTCATATGCAGTTCATAGGCTCCTCTAACTTCGGTCTTCCTCTCTGCCCTCTTCCACTTGCTGCCTGTTCCTCCCTTGCTCTTCCCTCTCTTTTCTTCCGGGACAGCTTGAGAGAGGTCTGTGAGGTGAACATGGCGTGTGAGCACATGGCGGAGACTGCTGGAATCGTGGCCGCTTACACGGCTTACTACGGACCAATCCCCTACTAGTCAGCAACATGGCCGGCCTGTTGTCTCCGGGATAAGAGCTTGTCAGGATTGTCACTGTCTTTTTCAGGAAGCAATTTTTTTGGTGCTGAATTTAAAGAGGACCAACGATCTGAATGCCCCCAAAGATTTAACCTTCATGTGACACCGATCTCAGCAACTGTTTCAGGTTGTTAGAACAAAACCATATGTTTGGATTGGAAGCTAATATCCATCATGTGCCCATCTTATTTAAATCAGAAACCCTCAACTCTATACTAATCATTCACTTAAGAGGGAGACAGAAGAGAGAGATAGAGAGGAGAGAGAACGAGAAAGAGAGAGAGAGAGAGAGAGAGAAGTATGGAATAGTAGAATCTAGCTTGTCGCATGAAAATGCCACCATCATGGTTGTTAAAGGGTACAACTATAGATGTAAACAATAATGAAGACCAGCCAATACAACCCCTGGACCCTGTTAAATGGGCGGAGACCTCAACCCCCCCAAAGCTCAACCCAAAGTTATACACCTATCATTGATCGCAATTTAGAAAATAAAATCTGCATTTTGTTTTCTTGCTAATGTGTTTTTGTTGTCTCTCTCTGTTTTAGTTTATAGTAGATGGCTTCATTATTCCTTAGTTTAGCAACAATAAAGTACATGGAAATCAACATCTGCTGTGTCCATTCTGTTTGGCTGCCGTTACTGTCACTCTCAGCGTTTTGGGGTGGGGAGCCGAAAGGAGCAGAGGGACGGGGAATTCTGCAGTATCACAACTGAAAAGCAATGATATAGATTCATACCGTGGATCAGATATACCAAACACACTGTCCTTGGGATCAGAATTTCACAAAGATGACACTGAAAGCCGGCGTGAGGGTCCTCGACATGTCAGTCAAGCCCGATGGCCGACACTGAGCTGAAGTCTCACATGGCTGCATTCGCTTTAGGTTCAGGCTCCCATGGTGAGAGAACGGCATAGAAGACAAAATCTGGGGGCTTCACCTTGCAGTTTAGCTTGGCCAAAACTGCCCCATTTATTACACATCATACAAACTCTAACCCAGTATTTTTCTTGTTATGTAACAAGAGAATGTTATTATTTATGTAGCTCTCTTGGTAAGACTGTGGTTTCCTGCCCACTGAGTTGTGGGTTTTGCTCTCTGTTTGCATGAGTTTTCTCCAGATTCTCCTTTTCCTCCCACAATACAAACATGAGTGGCTTAAGGTGGACTGCTGTCTATAAATTGCTGGAGTGGTAGCTTGTGTGTGAATGAGGGCAATTTGATGGGCTGACATCCTGTCCGGAGTGTCCCCCACCTCAGAACCGCTGCTTCCTGCGATTGGATCCATGCAGCTGTCACCCTGTGTTGGATATGCACTCATGGGAAATGGATAGATGAATTACACAGTAAGAAACAGCCAACACCGTGAGAAATGGAAAAATCACATTTGTGATGTTTGTTATATGTTTATAATGTATGTATTTTCATCTGTAAATTATATTTCCGCTGCTGTATGCAGCATAATCTTAATTAATGGGAATTCATCGATTATTCAGTGATATAATTAAAGCCTTTAATGACATTTAAAATGGTTTTGTTATTTTTTTACGCGAAAATGTGCGTTTTTATTATAAATTTCTCTCAGAAAGGAAAATCACTGTGATGAAAAGTGTAACAGGATTGTAAGACCATTTCACTTCACGCTCCACGCAATAGATGGCAGTGTGGAGCTTCTTGACTGAATGCGAAGCACCCAAGCGCCGAAAAAGATTCATGACGTCACAGCAGTTACACGCATGCGAGGTGCATGCGCGACGAACACGTTGAGGGTCGCAGGCATGGCGGATGGAAAGGAGAGCGATAATAATGTGGAGCCAGAGGCAACGGCACTGAATGAGACTGAAGCTGCGTTTGGTGGTGAAGATGAAAAGGACACTCCAAAGACCTTCAAAGATCTTGTGAGAATTTGCGACATTATGGATTTATAGAACTAGAATATAAACCTACTGTTGTACTCGATAGCATCACTAACTACACACGGGAACATTCCAAACTTAGGCGCATGACTGTAACGTTCATATTGTCTTTTTTTTCGTTAAAAATTAGTTGCTCCTGCAGTTTTGTCAGCTAGCCTGCTAGCTTGTAAACACGACATGACCCGACGTCCAGCGACTTGTTTTTACGTTTATATAACGTGCTGGCATTTCAGCTTAGAGACGACATACCTCTTTAGAAGGTATACTTTATATTTGTGGTTTAGTTGTGACGCGCAGTGTTTAAGCCTCAAAAGGGATCGGATTTAGAAAGCTATCATCCACTTTCCTGAGTGTGCCTTCCGCAATGGCTCTGCCAGATGCCGCCCTTTGCTTTGTTGACGACCCCTTAATGTGATTCTTAGGGGGTGACAGATGTGCTGTGTGAAGCCTGTGAACAGCTCGGATGGAAACATCCCACAAAGATCCAGGTGGAGGCCATACCTGTAGCCCTTGAAGGTGAGTGTGTGGAGACTGGAGGCAGGTGGGGTAGTTAAAGGCCATCATACGTCCGGTTGAAAGGACATGGAACATATTAAGTCTTGATGAAACTGAGGAACATTATCTACCTTTGTTTTCCACTGCATAGTAGTACAGTGTATGATTCTGTATGTGACAAATAAAACTCTGAACTTGAGCATCTAAACCTCGATGAGTTCGGTAAAGCATCTAGCTGGATAAGTGGGTAAATGATTAGATGCTTGGGATTGTTGTGACTGAGCAAGAACAAATAATGTAACAATAAAAGTAAAAAAATAACAATGATAACAGCTGTTAGACTACTTAGTGTGCGCTGTCCCTGCCCTATGTTTATAGGACGTGATGTCATCGGCTTGGCTGAGACCGGCTCGGGGAAGACGGGGGCCTTTGCCCTGCCCATCCTGCAGTCGCTCCTCTCCTCAGCCCAGAGGCTCCACTCCCTGATCCTGACGCCCACCAGGGAGCTGGCCTTCCAGATCGGCGAGCAGTTCGAGGCCTTGGGATCCAGCATCGGCGTCAAGACCGGTGTGTGGCTCTGGGCGTCTGTGAAAAGCACAGCTCCGTGCTGGAGGGGATGGAGAAGCCGGGGCGGGGGGTCCGGTGTCACCACACGTTAACAGGCTCTGCTTTTGTCCCTGCTTTAGCTGTCATTGTTGGCGGAATTGATATGATGTCCCAGTCGATCTCATTGGCCAAGAAACCTCACATTGTCATTGGTGAGTCAGACAGCCTCTCTTTATAGAGTAATGCACTTCTGAATTCTGTAACCTCACCTAATAACTGGCGCGGAAATTCAGTTTTAAAATGTGTGCAAGAGCAGGTATAATACTAAAGGAAGTAGGTTTGTAACCCAAAGGTTGCTAGTTCAGGTCCCCGGAAGGGCTCTGTTTAATTGGGGTAATAAATCTGAATTGCTACTTTGCAATCTGCAATTTTTTAGATAAAACTACTGAATAAATAAATATGTGTAAATTCCACACTGTCTAGGTTGTCCTGCGCTCTCTGCAGATGTATAAATGTAGTCCTTAGATGTTTGTCAGGCTTGTGTTCCGCTGGTTACGCTGGGCATCATCAGTAGGTTCACTAAAATGCCCAGCAGTGCCGTAACAACACATTATGTAATGACGATGAAATGTAACGAGTTTATAAACTACATTACATTTAAATCCCGTTATAACGGACTTCAAGGGACCTGGCAAAACAGTCCATTACATCCAATCCAGAGTTGCTGTATGGCCAGAACACAACTACAGGACGCCATTTACTCATGCCACACCTCAGCAGACACACTTGTGGTATAGATTATTATACTGTACATGTAGTAATCCAACTTTACCTGACCAGATGCGTGACTATTAATAATCCCGACTACGTATCTGCGCTGGATATCACCAGCCCGCCACGCGCCTTGTAGGCGGAGCCTGTATGTCCGTTATAGCCGAACAAAACTACAGCTAAAAGCGGCCCTGGGGACCAAATTGTTTGTCCGTTATAATCGAAATTCCGTCATATGCAAGTCCGCTATATCCGATGCTTTTTCTGCATGTTCTTAAAGGCGCACAGCCGGGACCAGCGGACATCGTCTATTATAGAAGATATTCCGTTATAAGCGAGTCCACTATAACGGGATTTTACTGTATGATTTTATATTGTGACATTACCCTGTAATCATCATCATCATTGTTGTTATCATTCAATTTGTTACATTCTGTCGAGTTATCACATAATGTGGCATTATTACAGCATGCGTTGTCACAAGTGCCCTTTCACAAGCAATGGATGGCGTTTTCTCTAGCCAGTGTTGTGATCATTCCTAAATCCGTTTATCCTGGATCGTTTAGCCACTCCTGGCAGGCTGATAGACCACCTGGAGAACACGAAAGGCTTCACGCTGCGGGCCTTGAAGTTCCTGGTGATGGACGAGGCAGACAGGATCCTCAACATGGACTTTGAGACGGAGGTCTGCCCTGGATATCTGCCCACTGCACACCCCGATAAGATTCATGTGGGGAGGTGCGAACCCCCGCAGAATAAACACACGGCCTTCTCGCCCCCTTCTGCTCTCTCAGGTAGATAAGATCCTGAAGGTGATTCCCAGGGAGCGACGCACGTTCCTCTTCTCCGCCACAATGACTAAGAAGGTACCTATTCCGTTCTACAGCCCCTCAAAGGTCTTTCTCCCTTGATCTCTGTCACTCTTTGATCTCAGGATTGTCCTTAAATATGGCTTAATATTCGTTACTGTAGGTTCAGAAGTTACAGAGAGCAGCCCTGAAGGACCCAGTGAAGTGTGCTGTGTCGACCAAGTACACCACAGTGGACAAGCTGCAACAGTATTACATCTTCATACCATCCAAGTACAAGGTGAACCAGTGCATGGGTTCTTCTCTCTCTCTGTCCCTTGTTCCTTACGTTGGCCTCCAAGCTCAATGCCATATGCCAGATTACACCCTCAGCCTCTGTTCCTCCAGTTGACTTGGATCTTGCGCTTATTTTGTTTTTTGACATCCCTCCTAGTGTCTCAGCCCCTGTCTGTAATGTCCTCCTCATCCCTTTGCTTATATATTTGGCTGCACAGGCCCCAATATATCTCTCTCTCCTTTTGTAACCAGGACTGTTATCTGGTCTCCATTCTAAACGAGCTGGCGGGAAACTCCTTCATGATCTTCTGCAGCACCTGCAATAATGCCCAGCGGGTGGCGCTCATGCTGCGAAACCTGGGCATCACCGCCATTCCCCTGCATGGACAGATGAGCCAGGTGAATGAGATGGAGGCAGACAGTGCAGTGTCCCCCCTGTGTAAAACGCCCTGCTCCATCACTACATATTAAACAACTGCTTATGACATTGAGACTGTGATCGTCTTTCAGAACAAGCGTCTCGGAGCCCTGAACAAGTTCAAGTCCAAGTCTCGCTCCGTCCTGCTGGCCACAGACGTGGCGTCCAGGGGCCTCGACATTCCACACGTCGACTGTGTCATCAACTACGACATCCCCACCCACTCCAAGGTGCCTGGCCGCCCCTCCCTGCCCGCTGTCCCTGTGCCCTCGGTCGGAGTCATCAGTACGCCTGTGCACATCATGTCTACATGTCTACCTGCAAATGCTGCACTCCAGTGTATTTTACTTGACCACTTATTTTTTTTACCCCATTTAATGTTTAACACGCTCTACAGGATTATATCCACAGAGTAGGCCGCACGGCGAGGGCAGGCCGTTCTGGCAACTCCATCACTTTTGTCACACAGTAAGTGCCAACCTTCACTCACATGTTTCTGCCTCCCTGTTTCGAAGTGCTTCTGTCGCCCCCTGCAGGCCGTCCTTGGCTCTTCACCCTTCCATCACCTGGTGTTTTCTCCAGTTGTTTCCACCACAAACAATTGCTCTAGAACTACATGGGAAGCTTGGTGTCCCCCATAAAATTGCCAGACATATTTAATTAGTCAGTGTCAATTGCTTTCCATCACATCACTTGATGTCTATTGAAGATTCTTGTATGCTTTGTATACTTGGTCAATAGACAAAAGTTTATTGGTTAATATGCTTCCATGATATGATTATGCAGCCCGCCCATAAGCCGTGCTTCACTGGGCATCTGAAAGCTTCATACATAGTTACTGCTTAGGCAGCGTTATTTGGACAGATAGACTTGCAGTCAGATGTTTTAGTCCTGCCTGCATTCCAGGCTTCTTCACATGACAGGATGAAGAGCCAATAGCATTAATGCTAACAACTGACTTACCGGTTTTACATGCGGTGGGATACTCGCAATATTCATTAATTCTGTCGCATGCAGGGGCACAGAAGCATTATGTTGCAACCCAGAGTGACAGATTATCGGTTCACATGTCATCTTTCGCCATTGACATCTATAAATATTGTAAATTAAGTTAACATTCAGCAAGTCATTTCCAAGTTCGTTTGTTTAATTTTCAGTGAACGTTCAGTGATTTATTTATTTTTTTCTAGTAGACTAATTTTATAGTTAGCTTGCTAATTAAGCTGTGTGTATGTTCAAAATGGTCAAATCGCTTGAGAAGGAGCAATGCTGGTATAACAGGATAATTGATAATTTCTTACAAGGAGAAAAGAGAGCTGAAAGTAGCTGATTGACTAAAATACAAAAATAAACACACTATGTCCACACTATGCTTCCCTCATTTTATTAATCACCATCCGCCACTGGTTTCCAGTCTTGCTTACACCCCCGCAATGGTCGCTAACAGCATGAGTTACTCGGAGAGCGTTTCCTACTCCACAGGTATGACGTCGAGCTGTTCCAGCGAATCGAAAGCCTGATAGGGAAGAAACTGCCCGCCTTCCCCACACAGGAAGAGGAAGTGATGATGCTGATGGAGCGAGTGAGTGAGGCGCAGCGCTTTGCTAGAATGGTAGGTCCCAAATAGTTACACTCATTTGCATGTGTAAACATTCTCATTTCAGAACAGTGGATAGTCTGCATGTTCCAATGGGTCTCCCTCTTTCATCTAATCTCGATTGTTTTTTTTTTTCTCCCCCCATTTGACTTCCTCATATCAGAGCTTCCTTGGCACGTATCTGACAATCCCCATGTCCTGTTTTTCTCCCCCAGGAAATGAAAGAACAAGGGGAGCAGCGGAAGCGACCCAGAGGAGGGGAGGGAGAGGGGGACGACACGGAACAGTCGAGCGGAGTGAGGAAGAAAGTTAAAGGAGGGAAAGGACCCGGGAAGGGGAAAGCAGCAGGGAGAGGGCGCTAGAGATGCAAAAATAAACATTTTGACAAACTTGTACATATGAAATATCTCACCTGTCTTCTATTTCTCAGTGTTTCGCTCAGAAACTCTCTGATGAGTTTAGTTATCAGGCTAAACTTTCCTTTGAAAGTTTGCAGTTGATTGCAGCAGAATTCTTGTTGCTTGACATCACTGGAATTTGTCTCAGAGGTCTTTTTCAAAGTTGCCAATACCAATGTTTCTCTAGTCGAACACACTAACACACTTTCCGAGGTAACAATGTCTCATGTTTCTAATTATTTATATTGTACAGCAGTAATCAAAATAACTTTGTCAGCTGCAAAGTTTTTCCATGAAATGCAACACTGTTTCAAATGATTAATTTGCTTTTTAAAGAACATACTGGCAATTAAAGGTTGTGCAGATTGTTCTTACTTTGAATTGTGTGAAATTGGCATTTTTTTGTGTGTTTAATGACTCAAGTACAGTCCTTTTCATTATTTTAGCGAGGGTGGAGGCGTCATGTGCAAAACGTACATACTGAAGAGGTCTGCATTTGAACTCCTGGAATTAGTCTGTTAAACACATTGTGAATTGATTGTGTTTGTAATGTTTGCGGTAATTAACCCCAAAATCCAGGCATTCCTTCGCAGAACAGCTTCAATTGTGTGAGAACTTCCAGGATACCAGATTCGTTTTCCTGTATTGTTTGTTTTGTCGAATCGGCTTTGTGGGCATTTATTTCCAATGATTATTTCTGACGTAACGTCATTCTCCACCCTGTCCCCGTCCCTACTTTTCACGCGGCTGCGCGTTCGCTGCTCGCCGAGTGCGCGCGTCCGCGGCTGAACCTGCAGGAACTTTATAAAAGAAGGACAAGAACAGGGGAGACAGTCACAAGAAGATGGATTTCTTGATAGGGAGTCCATTTGCTACTCCAGTGGGACAGCGAATAGGTAACATCAGCAGAATAACGCTGCGTTAGACTGATTGCATTGCGATTTCTGCTTACTGTGTATTGATCTCATAATATTATCTTCTATTCCAGTACTAATTATTGTATATAAATATTGACTGCTGAGTTTATGTGAGATTCGATGAAAAATCAATTATGTAAGTTTTCGGGGTTGAATTTAGTAACAAAGCCGGCTGGCTACAGGTAGTGAATATTGAATGTGTACAGAACTCATTCGTGGGTGGTGACGCACTGAATGAATTCGTCGTCCAATTGGCTGGATTAGATGACTTGACGTCTGTTTTAGCAAATGATGTATAGAAATTACGGAGTGGGCGTGGTTTAAGGAAACTTTCTCACAAAAGCCTGACCTCGTTTTATAACGTTAATGCTATTTAGAAATAATAGGTCTTTCTTATAAGCTATGAATACTTAACGAGTTTAGTCGACTCAGATGACTTTTTTTCGTCATGGATTTCTTCTACACAGAGATTTGCTTATTCATTATGAGAAAAGGCAATAAATTAACGGACCTAGAAGTTTTATCACGTCAATTTTTGTATTCCAGCTTGGTGTACATTGAGCAAAAATTAGTTGTAGGACATAAGCGATCATTCAGACAGACTGATTATAACGCGCATTACCATTTAATGTGATAAGAAGCAAGCATATAATTTGCATATAATTTGATCGCTTTCTTTTATTATTATCGTCTGCAGTTACTACAAAGTGAGGAAGCTACAAACGGGCTGACGAATTATGTCCTAACGAAGGCAGATTTATTAAAGAAGCAGAGGTGCAATGCCATATCTAATGGGACTGATGCTAAAGTATGAAAAACTCATTAACGTTCGGCTCTTATTGTGGTCTTGTATTTAAACTGGTTTTGAGTTGGTGGGTATAGAGATGGAAAGTTCAGGTCCAGAAAGTAGTCATACCATCCATATACAGGTTCACAGAGGCATGAAATAACATTCCCCCAGGAATATTGCGTATTGTGAGTTAGCTTTGGACTGCAGTAGCCCCACAGCTAATCCTAAGAAGTATAAGGTGTAAATATACACACAAAGGGCTATTCATAGGTGCCAATCAGAGGTGGAAATTTCCGGTACAGAAAGTAAAAATCCAGACCAAGATTTTGTTCCAACCAACTAGTTGAGTATTAATAGTCACAGTCACAGAATACTCAACTGGTTGGTTGGAACAAAATCTTGGTCTGGATTTTTTACTTTCTAATTCCCACCTCTTTCTAATTTCCACCTCTGATGGGCATCTATGAATAGCCCTTTGTGTGTATATTTACACCTTATGCTTCTTAGGATTAGCTGTGGGGCTACTGCAGTCCAAAGCTAACTCACAATACGCACTATTCCTGGGGGAATGTTATTTCATTGCCTGTGTACCTGTATATGGATGGTATGACAATAAAGACTGCCTGACCTCACTTGACAAGTGTTGGTTTTTCTAGAACATGCCACAAGTGCTGCTCTCCTGTCAGAGGACTGGGGCTTGAACATGGAAATCTGTGACATCATCAATGACACGGAGGACGGGTAAGTGATTTCTTTTTGCTTTAAACAGAAGTTGCCTTTATCCAAATCAGCAGGGCATTTTACCATCTAATGCACTTGTGTATTAACAAATAACTAGGGTCTATACTGACTTGTGGGCTTGTTGAGCAGTTCTGGTTTTTAACCATTAGATTATTAGCAATAAGTCATTAGCATTCATGAAAATTTCAATTATACCTAATTATTTGGTCTAATTATCTCAATAATTTAACCAATACAGTCCTGTATTAGGCCTTGGGGGATTTGTGGATTAACAAATGATTATTTTCCTTAAGCAAGTTTTTCCTCATCTATTTAGTCTTCCCAGTAACTTTGGTTTTTAATAATCAATTGGTGATTTTTAGTCCAAAAGATGCAGTCAGAGCAATAAAGAAGAGGATTGTGGGAAACAAGAATTTTACAGAGGTCATGCTGGCGCTCACAGTGAGTCCTTCCGGTTTTATCTCATTTTTCTTTCTTGCCATTTCATCCTCTCTCTTCCATTGCGGTATTTTTCAGTCAGCAGTTTTGACTCAGCTTTAATCACAACTGACTGACATCATGTTTGTGGCTGTGCTTTACACCTCAAGCCCGTGGACAGTGCTTAGCATTGCTAAGAACCCTGGCAGACTCAGTAAATGCCCACGGTATAGCAATAGCAGAGGAATCAGGGTTGCCAGATTCTGTCAGATGACCGGAACTGTGGCCAGTTCGTGCAGCATTGGCCTGTGAAAATCAACACATACGGTTGGTGTTTAACTGAAACCTGTCCGTCAGGTGCTGGAGACATGTGTGAAGAACTGCGGCCACAGGTTTCACGTGCTGGTGTCCACGCGGGAGTTTGTGGATGGCGTCCTGGTGCGAGCCATTTTGCCCCGGAACAACCCACCCATGGCGGTACAGGAAAGGGTGCTGAGCCTCATACAGGTGTGCAGAGCCTGTGACGCATTTACACTTTAGGACACTATGTTGTGTATTTTTGTGTTTGTGTGATGGTTCAATAGCATAATGCCCCTCCCCCGTGTGCGTCGAAACAAATGTGGGCGCTGTTTGTGTTACACGCGGCAGCCCGATCCTCTGTATCTCCTCTGTACCGGTTTTGCTGGCTGGTGTCCCTGCGAGCGGTTTGATGCATGTGTGCCGTTTAGGCGTGGGCTGACGCCTTCCGCAGCTCGCCCTCTCTGACGGGCGTCGTCTCCGTGTACGAGGACCTGAGGAGGAGAGGCGTGGAGTTCCCCAGCACGGAGCTGGACGGCCTCTCCCTGATCCACACCCCGAGACGGGTAGCTGCCGCCCCCCCCCCCCATGGCTGATGCAGCTTCACACGCCCCCTCCCTCGTAACCCCATGCCGACCTGTCTCACTCGCCCGCCCTCAGAGTCTCCCGTGCAGCTCGGCTCTCATCTCCCCGCCCGCTGTGGCCTTCGACACCCCCTCTGCCCCTGTGTCAGTCCAGGATGCGGTCTCACCCCTGAACAGTGAGGTAACTCTTTCCTTATTACCTAAACATGTGACCTCATCCGGCGAGAGGTGTAGTTATTGTAGACCTAGAGCAGAACTAGATATTCTGTTTCCTTTCTTTCTGGGGCATTTTTATTTTCATATCTATCGGTGAACTTTTCTACGTGGTGAACCCTGTGATATACTTGAAAAACAAAATGCTAGAAAGATAATGATTGTCCATCAATAATGAAAGTCATCAGACATCTCAGCCACCACACATGCAGGGGCAGTTCTTGGATTGGGGGGGGGGGGGGGGGAGTCAGGGGAGACCAGTGCCCCCCTGCCAACATGCATGCCCCCCCTAAATACATATGCTACTTGGGTCTGATAACGTATTAATATTATTATTGTTGTTGTTGTTGTTATAATTGTTATTATTATTGTTATTATTGTTATTGTTGTTGTTATTATTATTGTTGTTAGTATCATTTACAGCTACCTTTACATTTTTATATGTGGGCTAAAATTTTGTGCGCAGGCGAAACAATCGTAAGCATGTTTTCGTAACAGACTCTTAATGCGGGTACGTCGGGTGGTCGAGTCACTTCAGTTGGTGAAACGTGAAGTTAACGACAGAAAAAAATATCAAGCTTGTGGGAAACAAGAGAGTGTGAACAAGAAATTAGTGTTAAATATTGGTAAAATCTGTAAAATGTAACTGCAAAGCATTCCATAAATAACTCTGGTTTTCAAAATGGTCTTTTGCTTCTTAATGCTGGCAGTCTAGTGTCAGTGATACATGGAGGACATTAAGTTCAAATGGGTCCGGACCCCCTAACAGAACAACTGGCCCCAGTCTGGACCCCCCCCGGTTGAAATGGTCTAGAACCACCAGTGTACACATGACTGAGATGCGTTACGAATGTAGATTCTGAATCTCAGGTGGAGAAGCTGAGAGCTGAGCTGGACACGGGCCGAGGAAACCTGATGCTGATGTCGGCGCTGATGAGCCAGCTGGAGCCAGATCGGGCCCGCCCAGCAGACACGGAGCTGCTTCAGGTCCGACACCGCCGGTTCTGTCAGCTCTCTGGGGGGGGGGGCTCCCGTGCCCCCGGCTGGCACAAACCATCCTGCCTGCTCTGCTCTCCCTGTCTGCCAGTAGCAGCTGTACTCCGTGTGTAAGGGCATGCAGGACCGGGTGGTGCAGCTCATCCCAGTGGTCAGCGAGGAGAGCCTGATGGAGGAGCTCCTGAAGGCCAACGACGAGCTCAACGCCACCTTCGTCTCCTACAGCCGGTGCTCGCTGCGTTTTTATCTCCTCTGGACTTAGCATGTGGCCAAGAGCCTTGAAAATACAGCACATGTGTAACATGCACCCTCTCCTGTGCGTTTTGCCTCCTGTCAGGTTTATGAAACACTGCGACGGACAGAGTACTGCAGAGCAGGTGAAGCTGCATTGTCGTCATTTCCTTTTTTCACAGTATGTATAAATGTCTTCATTCCACACTTTTTTTCCATTTCATTCCCAGGCCTCTGATACTACCTACGGCAATCTTTTTGAGCTCAGTACCACCCCCTGCGCTTTCAGCCAATCAGCTGTCCCTACTGCTCCCGCCCACCAGCCCGCCAGCCAATCTACTGTGAGCACGCTCCCCAGTCTAATGGCTGGCCTGAGTAAGTGGTGATCTTCTGCTGATGTCAGCCTGCATGCATGCTCCAGACATGTATATTAATGTGTTTCTCTTTGTTCCACCCTCTGAAAGATACCAGAGAAGATGACCTTTCCATATCTGCTCAGGGCAGTAATAATTCTCAGCTCAGGTAGGAGGTGTTGTGGACAGGTGATGTTGCCAGTTGAACAGTGTTTCCCAATCCAGTTCTCAGGGACCCGCAGACAGCCCATGTTTTTGCTGCCTACCAGCTCCAGAAATGTGGACAGTGACAGGGAGCTGGAAGGCAGCGAAAACATGGACCATCTGTGGGTCCCCCAGGACCAGTTTGGGAAACACTGCAGTACAGTAATGATTGAACTTTGAACTGTACAATGAAGTCATCCTGCTAAATTAGTGACGACAGTTAGAGGCGGTCATGTCAAATTCCTAGGCAGCTGGTGACCTAATGGGACATGTTGCGGAAGGGACTCACCCCAACCACCACAGACAGTAGCCCAGGAGCTCACAGCCACTTAGGCTTACAGGTTTGCGTATGTTGCAGTGAGAAGCGTGACATCACGGGGGTAGAGAAGTCACTGACTGAGGCTCCAGAGACCAGACTGCAGAACAATGGAGAGGTTTGTAGCCCAAAAGATGATTGTCTTATTAATATAACATAATAATATAGTGAGCGGAAACTGAATGGCAGATTACATTAGGCTAAGAGTAGGAATTATTAACAATTATTATGCCAGTCAAATTATACAAACAGATTCTGGTGTTATGCCCGTGTATGTTGATTCATGCACCATCTTATGATTTATATGGAGTGTCTATCTGTGTGTTGGTCTGTACTTCTCTTTTAGTGTAATGTGTCATATGAATCCAGGCAGAATGTTAATAAACTGTCTGTCTGTCTGTCTGTCTGCCACAAGGACGTCAACGTGGAATCCGTCATCCTTGGCTCCTCCCCTAATTTTGATTGGATGGTGGCAAAGGGAATGGTGGGTAGTGCTCAAAGATACGGGAAATAAAGCATGAATAGGGTCTGATCTGCTTTGTAATTGTGTGCATGCAGATTTGCAGAATTTTGCAGTAGCAAACCAGGGCTAATTACCTGGTAAATAATAAATAACAATGCTGGGGTTTTGCAGTAGCACTGTGATTAACTGTAGAAGGAAAAATAATGGTGCCTCTGCCCCCCCCCCCCCCCCCCAGATTCCAGTGAGTCAGACAGACGCAATGGAGGATATTGAGAAATGGCTAGATGCTGATATGGTGAGGCTTCCCTCTGTAGTTTAAGTTGAACTTTTGTTATTTGCTTCTGAATAGTTGCACTTATGACTTATGACACTGTCCTTTTATTTTTTTACTGTTGCCAAGGAAACAGGAAAATAGGCTGAGGCCTTAGGGATCTAGCTGCTGAAATTTTAACCTGTTAGACTCATTTCATTAGCCTACGATTGACATGCATTGTGCACGAACATCTGTTTCTCAACATTCAGTTCCTCCCTCTGTTTATGTGTTTATGTGGATTATTTGCCGTTCCGGGCCTTTCTACCAGTGCTGCCCACTTCTGTACCTTTAAGGGATGCTGGTGGGTCGTGTTATGTAAATTTGGTGAATCGTAGCCATAAGCTGATGCTGATAATATACCCATTTGTCCCTCAGGAGGGAGAGTTGACTGAGGGCGAGGGCGTGACCAGCGAGGGTGAGTTGTTGTTTTTCGGCAGTTTTAATCATTTTCTGCCATGAAACTAAGTGGGTGGCGTCAGTGTCTCCGTAGCCTGTAATTCCACCGTCATTATGCGCTGCGTGTCTCACCCACATCTCTCACACGTTTTTAAGCTGCTGCCGTCTTCTTGGCTTTCAGAGTTCGACAGGTTTCTGGAGGAAAGAGCAAAGGCTGCCGAACGCCTCCCGTCCCTCGGGGCCCCGGTGCCGGATCCGCCCCCCCCGCAGTCACATGACTTCATGCTTTGAGCAGCTTGGAGCGGTTAGAGACGAACTGGCAAAAATGTTTGGCACCAGAAAGACGGGCGTCGTGATACTGACACAGGATCCTGAGAGTTCCATGACAGGCACCTTTTATCAGAGAGGAAAACAAGTTATTATGGTTAAATGAGCACCATACTTTCTTAGAGTCATGTCTCGAACCTCATCCTGATTACAGTCATGGTTCTCCATAACCTTGCATTCATAAAAGGTCAAGATTATTTCCCAGACAGTTCTGAAAACTGATTAAGTTAAATATGAACAGGATGACTTTAGACAAAAGGTCAAAAATGTACATTTAGTAATGGCACAAAGAAAAAGATTATTCGCATGTGGGATAGTAGGTTTTCGTTAGGCGTGATGCCATCTTGCGACAACACATGAATAATGCAATTTGAGTCGGATTTTTTTCACTAAAAATGGCATACTCCAAACGTTACCACTGGATGGCAGCACGTTGCATGAAAAATTATGTTCCCTCGATTGGTTGTTACAATACTACCCTCACAGGTGCACGTCCTTCGTTTTCCTTTAACCAATGAAACATTACAATGAAATAATTTATTGCTGTTACTACAATATAAGTGAGTGAAAAATAAAATAGAACTGATATAATTAAGCTAAATGAGTTATATTTTAAGGGTAATATATATTTTAGTGCTTGAAAAAGTTGAATCAACAGTCTGTATTTGCCTTATAAAGAGTTAGTGTGTTAATTATTGTGTTAATTATTGCTCAGTTGTGTTTGTTATATTGAAGTGTTTTATTAAAACAAAAAAATAAACTTTAGATATAATGAATTTACAGAATTTTTCTGGTAACCCTTTCTTATATTACTGAAGTCAAGTTTAGAAACATCTGTTCTGAGTAATTCGGCTGTATCCCTACCGCAACGATGCACATTATGTACATGATATCGATTATCCGTCTTATTCATGAGATCTTCAAGGGAGCTCATCAATAAAACGGAATGTAATATCTTTTATATGTCTAATATATTATTAAGCTAATGCTTAAAAAAGTTTAAAATTGCGTACTGATACAGTCACACGTGAATGATAGACGAGATAAGCATTGGTTGTTACATAACGCATAAAAAAAATTTTGAGCTCGGTGCTGAAAGTCATAACGACTTTTTTACTTTCAGTCTTCAGTAAGAGTCATTGAGAGAGACACTGCATAACAGTTAATGTACAACTGAAGCAGGCTTAGAAAGGCATATGACCAAAAGTAACAGTAAAGTTAAATATTGGGTTAAGTGGCATTTAAAAAGGGGTGTCGCCGATATATTAATTTATGATTGGTCGGAACCGCTGACATTTTTGTCTTCGGTGGACATGATTGGTTTCATTGTCACGCCCACGCACGCTATTGGCGCACTGGTCACATCGTCGCTATTTGGTAACGCCTCCGCAGCGAACAGAGTTTGACTGTCTGTCGCCATGCTGTTCCGAACGACCGTTTTTAAAGTAAACTACCAGGTAAGGGGTATTTTAAGCCCCTTGCTAAACTCAAATAGGAAATACGCCGCTCTTGCCGAAGCAAAGTTGGTGTTGGAAAGCGAACTTGAGTCGATCCGAGTTGCAGGGACGTGGAAAGGCGAGAGAGTGATCACATCCAAACAAGGACCGCGTATCAATGTGGATGGGAGTCGTGGCGGTAGGACACTAGTTGTGATCAGGTTTTCTGTGCAGCTGTCTTTTGTGCATTCAGTGCTATTCATGCTTGGGAACTTTCACTCACTTTTGCTTTGTTTCGTTCTGACCGATCCTGCTTCCTTCCTCTTCGTTAATCAGCAGCTGTCCATGAATAGTCACGATTATGACTCGATTCACATGTCTTCTTCTGTGATTTCCCGTAGAGCAAATATAAAGATACACACTCAAGTAGAGGGTATAAATATATAAATGCCATATATGGCTAAACATAAATTACTATTACAGAAACACCAATAAATCCGTCCCCCCGCTTCCCTCCATTTGCGCTTTCAGACATACTGAACTTCTGTGCGAACAACTACTTGGGTCTCTCCAGTCACCCCGAGGTGATCGATGCTGGAGTTGAAGCCTTGAAGAAGTATGGTGCCGGGCTCAGCTCCGTGAGGTTTATCTGTGGTACGCAGGTAAGTCCAGGAGATATTGTCTAACAACAAATAGCGCTGGACATAGGGGTGCTGAGGCACCCCTCTGGTTGTTGGTGGTAAGTAGGACTGTCTGCCTATCGCTATGTAGTTTTTGTCAGACAAACATAGCGTTATGTTAATTATCTCGCAATTGTCCGAACCAGCACCGAAAATGCTTTTCATATTATTTTTAGCTGGTGATAGCTTCCGACCATACAAAAGAACTAAAGTAAAGTCTATTGGTCGTTCTGACTTTAAGCACCTCAAAATATCGTCACGCGTCTATGCTAGCAGCTATATGTGGTTTCGACACACACTGCGTGGGACTCGCTTTGCCTGCTGAGTGATACAGAGGAATGGTTTTTATCAAGAGTGCCACTCCATGGCATATATGGGTCCCTCCATCACCTCGAAGTGATGGAAGTGGGGGCTGAAGCCTTGAAGTATGACCCCAGACTTGCAGAGAATGTGTCAGATCTTCTCTCAACCCTCAGGACCTTCACAAGCAGCTGGAGCAGAAAATCGCCCAGTTCCATGAGCGGGAGGATGCCATCCTGTATGCCAGCTGTTTCGACGCCAACGCGGGCCTCTTTGAGGTAACTGGCACCCAGCTCTGTCCTCCTGTCTATGGCTCCACCCCCTTTATATGGTGCTCTGTGATTCTGTATGTTACGTTTTGTGTTTGTCTCTGCTGCTCTCTCTCAGGTCCTCCTGGGGCCCGACGATGCGGTTTTGTCCGACGAGCTGAACCACGCCTCCATCATCGACGGGATCCGGCTGTGCCGAGCTCGGAGGTTCCGCTATCGGCACATGGATCTCAATGACCTGGAGGAGAAGCTGAAGGAGTCGCAGGTGAAACAGAAGACACGGTGACATGTCTAAATAACAGTGGAATAAGAGTAGTTAAAATTCACTTGCGTCCTTAAATGGCCACTTTTCGCCGCTGCTCGTTAGTCCTCCAGGTTGCGGCTCGTCGTGACCGATGGCGTCTTTTCGATGGACGGCGACATTGCGCCCCTGGTTGGGATCTGTGACCTCGCCGAGCGATACGGAGCGATGGTTTTTATCGACGAGTGCCATGCCACTGGCTTTATGGGTCCTAGAGGCCGGTGAGTGAGTCGTCTTTTGCGTTTGACACTTGAATGCTGCAGGGGGCGCTGTCCCCGCATGCTGGCGGCTCTCGGCCACACCTCCAAGCAGGCGTAGCTGATGTGCACTTGCCCTCGTGAGTTACTTCCTCATTGCTGCCCTGCAGGGGCACAGATGAGCTGCTGGGAGTGATGGACAGGGTGCACATCGTCAACTCCACCCTGGGCAAGGCCCTGGGGGGTGCAGCTGGTAAGAGTCAGGATCTTGCAACTGTGCAAATACTGTTTGCATGGTCAGCAGTTTTTACGATACGCAGTAGTATGCAAGGAAGTCAAGGAAAATGTTTAAAGCTTTTTATCTGGGTAATAAGTCTATATTTGCTGGGGAAAAAAACACAATGTAACATGAGAACATATGCAAACAGTAACAATAAAAACTAACAAGAATATCTTCTGTTCTCCAAAAAGTTATTGATATCTTGCAGGACGGCTAGATGAACACCTCAGCCATTCCATGTATTTGTTAAATTTCACCACCAGCTCAAGTAATTAATTAGTTTAAAAAAAGTCAATGAGGTGTGTATTAGTCATGCATGCTATGCTAATGGTCAAGTCAAAACATTCATGGGTGTATATGAGGGTTGCTGTATGTACTGGGGTGACTTTAGCAGAGGTTTTGCAATGGCTAAGCTGACACACTTTGACAGGCATCATAGTTTTACACCAACATGAAGATCATTTAAACATCGTTTTCTTTGCCTGCCTAAGACTTTTGCACAGTACTGTGTGTCCAGTGGTCTTGAGTTTTCTTAAAGCTGCATGAATCATGTTTAGATGCAGTTATGTTTTTATACTCTTCCATGTCACATCATCCACTGAATCTGTATATTCTATTCAATTTATTTTTATATAGTGCCTTTCACAACAGTCACCCCTTTATATGGGTGTTTTGTGATATATTACATCATTATATGTTATATATGTTGTTGTATATGTATAATATACATTATATACTCTCTCTTGCTCAGGGGGTTACACGGTGGGTCCCAAAACCTTGATCGACCTCCTGCGGCAGCGTTCGCGCCCGTACCTCTTCTCCAACTCCCTCCCCCCTCCGGTGGTGGGCTGCTCTGCCCGTGCCATTGAGCTTCTGCTCCAGTCCAATGAGATTGCACAGAGTATGGCGGCCAAGACCAAGAGGTAAATGCAGGGGGGGGGCAATAATATGTAGGTAATAAACTTAGTGAAACTATATGCATTAAAATTTTTATAATACTTTACCCAAAGTTAAATGTGCAATAATCTTTAAATAAGCTTGAATTATTGTGACTTCTTTTAACATAATATATTTTCCATAGGTTCAGAGAATCGATGACTAAGGCTGGCTTCACTATCTCAGGCGCAAACCATCCCATCTGCCCAGTGATGCTGGGGGATGCACGGCTAGCCACTGTGATGGCTGAGGACATGCTGAAACTGGGTGAGTCTGCTGGACACCCCTCGGCACACAGCCCTTAGTGGACTGCTCCGCAAGATTGTAGCTTATGTGCCCCAAGTGAGAATAGACAGGGATTATCAGAGTAATTCATACACAGAGCAGATTGGGTGAATAGCTCCTTCAGTCTGTGTTTGTTATATAATGCCGCACATTCAGTACGATTGCCGATCTCCATTGTTCATTGTACATTGAGATGTCTGCTTTTACCTGTTTTTAGTCTCCAGGCTGCTCTGACTTTCATTAAATTTGCAGTCTCTGTATTGACTTGGTCACGGTGTTTGATCTACAGACTGTTATTGCGTTCTCTCTAAATATGTGAACGGCATTTTCCTCTTCTCCCCGAAGGAGTCTATGTGATCGGGTTCCCTGTAATTACGTGAAGAGCATATGTCTGCTCTCTCCGTAGGAGTGTACGTGATCGGGTTCTCTTACCCGGTGGTACCCAAGGGCAAGGCCCGCATCCGGGTACAGATCTCGGCCGCTCACTCGGACGCGGATATCGACCGCTGCGTCAGTGGCTTCATACAGGTTGGGAGGAAGCATGGAGTGGTGCCTTAAAGACAGAGGTGGTACAGGAACTGCAGGAAGAGGGGTGGTTGACAGAAACTACATAAGGACTGTTACCTACATAGACAAGTGACTGACTGTTACGTAGCAGTGAATCGATCAGTCTCAGTCTGTCTTGATTTTCCCACTGGTAAATGAAGATGTGTAATCATTGTAACGCAGTTTATTAAAATTGTAAAGCTCCTCTGTTTATTGGACTTCATGTGTGTCATTCCGTGCGATATGGGTCAGTATTAACATTCACAACAAAGCTGGAGGGGGGAGTTACTGCATTAACTTGCTGATTTTTATTGTGAAACAGTCACACCTCCTCTGTCAAGCAGAAATACTAAATTGACCTAACATGAATTTCCCTGAGGTGATAAATGATCTGTCTGTCTCTGTAGTACTAGATATTTTTAATCAATTTTCATGCCCTTATTGTTTAGAGCAGGGGTCTCCAACTCCGGTCCTGGAGAGCTACTATCCAGCAGGTTTTCTATGCTACCTGGCTTCTGATGAGCCACACCTGCTCCTGGTATTTACCTGGTGTGGTTCATCAGAAGCCAGGTAGCATAGAAAACCTACTGGATAGTAGCTCTCCAGGACCGGAGTTGGAGACCCCTGGTTTAGAGTAATGGCTAGCATTCTAGCTGTCCAAAGCCAAAATTGAATGCTTCTTTATTTCAACATCTCAGCCTGTCCCGGAAAGGCTGCCCGGGAGATGAAGCTGGGGTGCAGCCTGGAAGGGATAGCAGTCTGTCTCAGGGAGCCTATGCTCCTCTCCACGAGCAAGGATCATCTTAGGCCTCTACAGCAGTGCTTCTCAAGCAGGTTCTCGGGGGGCACCCAGACAATCCATGTTTTTGCTTCCTCCTACAAAATGTAGACTCTCTGGAAGTTCCTGAGGACTGGGTAGAGAAACACTGCTGTAGAGGACAGTATACTTATACTCCTGTCTCTTCTACATGTTACTCAGTTTCTTCTTTAAGAAACAACATAACAATAGTCATGACTTTAATTGCTTACTAACTTCCTCTTGCTGTCAAACCAAAATGTAAACATTAAAACTCTTTTCCCCCTGGATATCGGGAGAAAATACACACAAAGGGAAATTTAGAGAAGTGAATTATCCTAATTTCATGTCTTTGGGTGCAGGAAGAATCCTGCGCAGTATGAGAACATGCTAACTCCACGCGCATAGAGTGAAACCTCCCATTGTGAAGCCGCAATCCAAATATTAACTTTTGTAGTGCACCATCCATCCGTTGTGAAAACTCCTTATCCAAAAATTCTTAAAGTATCAGTGATACTAATTGTGCTACCTGACCTGCCAAAAAAAGTGCTAAAATTTTTCAGTGAATCAATGTATGAGTTTATATTGGTCATTGTTCCTCTAATGCAGTGTTTCTCAACCCAGTCCTCAGCGAACCCCAGCCAGTCCACGTTTTTGCTTCCTTCCAGCTCACCTGTACCAGCTATTCGGTGTTCCTGATTGGCTGGGAGCAAAAACGTGGACTGGCTGGCGTTCTCTGAGGACTGGGTTGAGAAACACTGCTCTAATGCAATATTGGAGACACTATAGGCGATACCGGACACTTAATTTTATACAATACAAAGATTCGTGCATTTATTTTAAAATGTTTAATGAATTAGTCATTTCAATTTTACTATTACATAATAGAAATCTTATGTGGTCACATATAAAGCTTCGTACCTGTGAAGGTACTATGTATCTTTCAGGTTAAATATATAAATACGTGAACGATGTATTTCTTAATAATTTAGGGTACTTCCAGGACCTTAGCAGTCCTCTTAGTTACTTTCCCGCCACCAATATTCCTTAAGCACAACCCCCCCAGAGTTCAGTGGGCGTTTAATCTGGCGCCCGCGAAATGCAGCCAGCCAATCATCACTAAGCTGGGATCCGTTTAGTCAATCACTAAAGCAGGTCTATGGGTGGGATGGGCCTACGGAGGAAGCAGACGTGAAGTTTGCCGCGAAATTTTCTGCGAGGAAGTTGCGGGAAAGTCATTGTCTGAGTTTATCCGGAGAGTTTGTGTATGTTTATATTAATTTTATATATTCTTATACGACGGGTAGTTATTACGTGTGTTAGTAAACATAAAGTTCGTAATCCAGAGGACGACTTGTTGAAATAACAGTAGTCCTGCGAAGCTTTTTTGTATCAATTGTGACTACAGACAGGCTTGCGCTTCGGTAGTCGACATAACAGTAACGACAAAGTTTATTGATTATTTAACTATTTGATAGTAAATAGGTGAAAGTGGTGCAGGATGTCTGGTTTTGATGACCCAGGAGTATTCTTTAGTGACAGCTTTGGCGGTCCAGAAGGACCGGCAGACGACGGAGTAAAGAGAAGCCAAATTAAAAAAAGATTCAAGGAGTTTCTAAGACAGTTTCGAGTCGGCACTGATCGAACGGGGTTCACCTATAAATACCGGTAAGAAGTGTTGTTCTCATTAATGCTTACTGTAATTTGAATTGACTGACTTTGATAGACTTTATTCTCATTTGGAGGTCGTTGCGTGTCTTGTGTTCTTTGTCACGTTGATTTGCGCTACCACAAATCTTTGAGAAACTAAGTCTTATTACAGTCTGTTACATATGACTCTTAATGTTGGAAGAGCAATCATTCTCTAAGTAAGACGCCATTTATTTTTAATGGATGCGACAGCTGTGCTAAAACGCTTCCGTCTTTAATATTAGTTTTGGAAATCCATTTTTAGAGATGAACTCAAACGGCATTACACGTTGGGAGAATATTGGGTGGAGGTGGAAATGGAGGACTTGGCCAGCTTCGACGAGGAGTTGTCCGACTGTCTCTACAAGCTCCCTTCAGAAAACCTCCCCCTGGTAAGATGCGGCTAGTCACTAGTTACGGGCCTGTTTGCGGAAATGTTTCGGTTGTTCGCCATTGACTCCGAGCTCACGTCGACAGCTTGAGGAGGCGGCGCAGGACGTGGCAGACGAGGTCACCAGGCCGCGGCCCGTCGGAGAAGAGCAGGTACAGGACATCCAGGTCATGCTGAAGAGCGATGCCCACGCAGCCTCCATCCGAAACCTCAAGGTGAGATGGGAGCCTTGTAACTGAGTAATAATAATATTGCATAAGTAAGGAAAGGACTACAGGGACAACTGATCTGCATTGAAGATTTTGAAATTCAGTCCCACTATAGATTTCTTTGTACATTTTATTTAGGGCAGGTAACATTTCTCTCTTGGATATAATTTCTGATTCTGATTCCCTGTGTCAAGAAGGCAAATTCAAAGAGTGTTTGAGGAAATAATAATTTTTTTAAAATGTCATTCCTGTTTTCCCAGTCGGATCAGGTGTCCAGGCTGGTCAAGGTCCCAGGGATCGTAATCTCCACCACGGCGGTGCGAGCCAAGGCCACCAAGGTGTGCCTGCAGTGCCGGGGGTGTCGCTCGGTCATCAGCAACATCCCTCTGCCGCCGGGGCTCCAGGGCTATGCCCTGCCTCGCAAGTGCAACGCGTGAGTCCCGTTCCCTGTGCGGGGGCCCGGTGCGTGACCCGCGAGGTGCTGACAGCCTCCTCGTCTGTCTCTCGGCCCCACAGCGAGCAGGCCGGCAGGGTGAAGTGCCCCGTGGACCCCTATTTCATCCTCCCAGACCGCTGCGTGTGCATCGACTTCCAGATGCTGCGGCTGCAGGAGTCGCCCGACGCCGTGCCTCACGGGGAAATGCCCCGACACCTGCAGCTCTACTGCGACAGGTGGGCCTCCTCTGCCCCCTGCTGGACAGGCTTATTACCGTTAACGAAAACTAAAACCTATAACAAAATTTGTAAACTGAAATAAAGACAAAACTAAACAAAAATTTGAAATATTACACCTGAAACTAACAAAATAAAAATGAGCATTGAATAGTTTCCCTTTTTTTTTTTAACTGGTTTATTGCCAAGTTACTTGTAAACTGTTAATACCAAGAACCTAGTTTGCCCGTGTTGAGAACATTAGTACGTAATGTGTGTATATATATCCATATATATGAAAAAATAAAAACCTAACTTAAATCAGACTTATAATGACAGGCTGGACTGATGTTTCAGAATGATGATCTGTAGTACTGGAAATCCCGGTGGGGCGTCTGACCCTGACTCTACTGTCCTGTTTTCCTTCAGGTACCTGTGTGACCGTGTGGTGCCTGGAAACAGGGTGACCGTTATGGGCATCTACTCCATCAAGAAAGGGGCTCCGGCCAAGACCCAGCGGCGCGGCCGGGACAGAGCCGCCGGCGTTGGCATCCGCTCATCCTACTTGCGTGTCGTGGGCATCCAGGTGGACACTGAAGGAGCAGGTATGGCGGAAAGGGCGTGCTGGTGCCCGCTGGGTACTCACCGCTGTGCGTATGCAGTACCAGTCATAAGTCTGGGCATTTCTGCTGAAGATCATTTGTTTTTCAACATGATATCGACCCCAAGCACACACCGAGGTTATGTAGTATTATCTTGTGGACAAGCAGATATGGAGTGCTGTGATGACCTGCCCCCACAATTCCCTGACCTAAACCCTACAGAGCTGGTTTGGGATGAGTTGAATGGAAGAGCAGGGTAGCGAACTTGTACCCAGAACTTGTGGACAGTCCTTCAGGACTGTTGGAGAAGCATTTCAGGTGATTAGTTCCTGTACCTTAGCAAATAGAGTATTGTGCTAATAATGCCAAGGTCATGGGTTCTAATCCCAGGGAGCACGTTTTTTTTTTCTTCTCTACTGTAAGCCGCTTTGGATAAAGGTGTCAGATGAGTTAGTCAAATTGCCGTGTGAAACAATGCCAAGAGTCAATACTGTCATCGAAGTCAAGAAGTTTTTTTTTATAGTGTCTAAAATTTGAGAATATTTTGAGATGTTGCACACGTCTCACTATGTATCACTTCATTGCTGAAGACCTTTTTCTGTACTGTGAATAACGTTGCTGAAATTGAGACATTGAATGCAGGTGTATCCAGACTTTTGACTGGCACTGTACGTAATTTGTACTTTTAATAGGCAATTTTATGTTTTCTTTGTACTTCCTGTTTTATTACTTATACTAAAAAACGTTGCTTGCCCCTGATGCCCCCAGGCCGGGGTGGCTCGGGGTCCGTGACCCCGGAGGAGGAGGAGCAGCTGCGGACGCTGGCCGCCTCACCCTCAGTGTACCAGGCGCTGGCTCGGTCCCTGGCTCCGTCCATCTACGGCAGCGACGACCTGAAGAAGGCCATCGCGTGCCTGCTGTTCGGCGGCTCCAGGAAGAGGTGCGTTTCGGTGACGTCGTCGCCGGGGGAAGCCCCCCGGCAGCCGCGCCATGTGCCGTACCGCGTCTGATCTCAGCGGGGGCAGGAGTTGCCACATGAAGCAGGGGGGGGCCTAACCTCCCGCTCTGTGTTCTGTCAGGCTGCCAGATGGCCTGACCCGGAGGGGGGACATCAACTTGTTGATGCTCGGGGACCCAGGGACAGCCAAGTCCCAGCTGCTGAAGTTCGTGGAGAGGTGCTCCCCCATTGGGGTGAGTCTGCCTGTCGCTGATACTGAAAGGTGTGGTGGTGTTATTGTCCTGGATCGTCCTACCGTTAATCCCCTGTCCCCCCCCCCCCCGTCCCCCCCCCCCCCACACTCAGGTCTACACTTCTGGCAAAGGCAGCAGTGCTGCAGGGCTCACCGCCTCTGTGCTCAGAGACCCCAGCTCCCGTGGCTTCATCATGGAGGGCGGGGCCATGGTGCTGGCTGACGGGGGCGTGGTCTGCATCGATGAGTTCGACAAGGTGAGGGAGCCAGGGAGTTGTGGAGGGGAGGGGGGGGGGGGTCAGGTGATGTGCAACTTGCATCACCAGTTCTGTAACATCCTGCGTGTTTCAGATGAGGGAGGATGATAGAGTTGCAATCCATGAAGCCATGGAGCAACAGACCATCTCCATTGCCAAGGTAACAGCATCTTTACCGTATTGATTGGAATATCTGCACATGTGTTTTGTTTGAAGTGGTTGATGCTGAAATGGCCCCTAACCACCACAGGCTGGCATCACCACCACTCTGAACTCGCGCTGCTCAGTCCTAGCGGCTGCCAACTCGGTCTTCGGCCGCTGGGACGACACCAAGGGGGAGGACAACATCGACTTCATGCCCACCATCCTGTCCCGTTTCGACATGATCTTCATCGTCAAGGACCAGCATGACCAGCAGAGGGACATGGTCAGTGGCTGTTGGCAGAGGTTCACCTGCTCCCTCTGGTGGCCAGTTGTGTTATAACACCCCCCCCTCTTCTCATCAGAACCTGGCCCGTCACGTGATGAATGTTCACTTGAGCGCTCAGACCCAGACGGAGGGCATGGAGGGGGAGATCTCACTGGCCACGCTGAAGAAGTACATCGCGTATGCCAGAGTGTAAGTCCTGTTCTGAACAAGTAACAGTGTTCAGTGAGGGGCAGCCATTTTGTTCTTAAAGGGACAGTTACAGTTTTTAAGAGCGCTAAGGACTGGCCGTTTACTGCCATTCTGTGTGACTCCTGGCGTTGCAGGAAATGCGGCCCCCGCCTGTCTGTGGCGGCCGCTGAGAAGCTGAAGAACAGGTACGTGGTGATGAGGAGCGGCGCGAGGGAGCACGAGCGAGAGAGCGACAGACGGGCATCCATTCCCATCACCGTCAGGTGGGTAGCGCTCGCTGCCCGTGGGTACTGGTTATATTCGGGCACCATGGCATGTGCTCTGGGACTGGGTGATGTTGCTATATACGGTCAATATTCACAACCTGAGGGCTGTATCACAAAACAGTATTTCCGGCTGAGCCAGATAACTTGTCGGATTTAAGGTAGTCTAGGTTAAATGTCAGTGAACGAAGATAGTCCATTTAAACTGGGGTACCTTAAGTGTTAACTGGTTGTAAACAACCTACAATTTCTACGAGTGATTGATATTTACTTGTATTAGACTAGAAGTTATATATTATTTTAATAATTATCACTAAAGCAGGCCTGCCGTTCATGGCAAAATGTGAATTACACAGTACTAATTTGATGGAAGATTGTAATGCAGGCTTGTGAGCTTCTTGGTTTGTTACTCTGGTTGTGTTACTCTGGTTGCGTTACCTGGGACAGCTACATGTTTGCTCCCCCTGTCTCCCACGCAGGCAGCTGGAGGCCGTCGTAAGGATCGCAGAGTCGCTGGCGAAGATGAAGCTGCAGGCTGTAGCTGGGGAAGAAGAGGTAGACGAGGCCCTGCGTCTGTTCCAGGTGTCAACACTGGATGCTGCTCTGTCAGGCAGCCTCTCAGGTGTGTGAGAGTCCGTGTGTCTGTGTGTGTGTGTGTGTGTGTGTGTGTTACTGGCCCTCAGACTAATAGTTCTCAACTGCGTTGTAGGTGTTGAGGGCTTCACGACACAGGAGGACCAGGAGATGATCTCGCGCATCGAGAAGCAGCTGAAGCGCCGCTTCGCCATCGGCTCGCAGGTGTCCGAGCACAGTATCATCCAGGATTTCACCAAGCAGGTGCGTCCCTAGTACCACGGTGTGTCCTGATGGCTCAGTGTTGGGGATTAGCCTCACGCCGAGCCGCCTCTGTAGGACATGGATTCTTTTGACGTCTTACTGGTTACTTAATCTTTTGACTGTAAAGTTGCCCCCCCCCACCACCACCACCACCACCACAAAAAGGCAATAACTGCCTACGGATGCTCCTTGGGTGCGTCTTGACGGATCGCTGTCTTCTCGCTCTGCAGAAGTACCCGGAGCAGGCTATCTACAAGGTCCTGCAGCTGATGATGAGGAGAGGCGAGCTTCAGCATCGCCTCCAGAGGAAGGTGCTCTACAGAGTCAAGTAGAGGAAGAGTCTCGCTGTCGCTGGAGGCTGCAAGGCGAGAGGGCGGGCCATGAAACCCATTATTATGGCTCCTCTTTAGTGACAGTCTGGTGTCTTTCAAAATGCCTGAACAATATGCAGGAAAATGTCATTTTGTTGTCACCACAGAGGAGCTGGTGGTCATTGCCAGTTCATACCCTAAAGCTGCTGTATAGTCTTCCCCCCCCCCCCCTTTGTTCTCTTTAACTGCACCCCCACCCTTTGTTGTACTGGAAAAAAAGAATGAGTCTCTTTATGAAGTTGCTGTGCTGTTTGTGGTATTAAAATGTATAAATAAAAATATGGTAATGCAAACAATGCTTTGGGTTTTTTCCCTGTTCATTCTGGTGTTTGAATTTAGCCCCCCCCACCAGTCCTCACGGAGGTGAGAAACACCTGCCCTAATCGTTTGTATATTCACGCATCATTTAAATTTTGCCGAAAAGCAGTGATTATAGGTGCATTTGGAAATTACAATACAGGATAGCTACAACACATCGATAGAGAGCTGGTAAGTGGTAAAACTCGAATTTTATTCTACAGCTATGTACCATGAATAACGATGAGTTCAAGGAAGTCTCGCACTATTCATTCATTCGTTGACAGTTGGCTGACTGAAATCCACGTAAAGTTGTTAATTTTCAATAGTTTCGTTTAGAATGTTTCGATAAAATCAGTTTCTTAATGGCGTTTAAAACGCAGTGGAAGTTAGAGTTGTGACGTTCGCGAACGAACCGATTCTTTTGAACGGCTCATAAACATGAACGATGGGAGTCGAGTCGCGGCTGGAGGGGAGCCGTTCTTTCTGTCGTTCTTTTTTTCCTATGCGTGTTTCACACAGATGCACACAAATTAGCTCCTCCGCGAGACAGAACAGTTATAGGGGGAGGGGCGCACCCAGCGCAGGGGTGCTACTGCCTAACAGCATGATGATAGTTGTGCACGCATCCTTCATTCATTGCAGCCGGCTTTGTTTTTGATGTTTATTTGTGAGTAGGTATTGTATGAGTAACATAAGTCAACGTAGCTTTACACATACACACACTTTGTACTAAAGGTAAATCCAAAATAGTGATGTCACTGTCTAAGCAGAGGGATGTTGTGCAACCATATGGAATATAGTACACACATGACAAATGAGGTAATAATCAATATTTCAGAATAATTCAAACTCAGATATTGGTGTGTGATATCTGAGTTTTAATTATTTGACTACAAATCTCACCTCATCATTCCTCCCAGTGATTATTTCCAGGATAAACTGAGATGCCCCCAAGCTGGCTTCTTAAAACTGACTAAATATTTAAAAAGAGCCAAAAGAGCCGTTCTTTTGAACGGCTCTTTGAAAGGAACGGATCGCCAAGATCCGGATCCCCTCAAAGAGCCATAAATCCCATCACTAGTGGAAGTAGGTAAGTTTTTTTCCGGGGGGGGGGGGGGGCTTTATTTGACCACGCCCCTTTATCCATCTCTGTATCCTCATTGGCCGAAGGCGACGGCAGTAACTCCTGGAAGACTGGAATGCTGCTGGAAAAATGTTCGCATCCGCGTAGCGAGCCGCTGTCCGACTACATGCTGAAGTTGGCGCAGATGCCTTTTGCTCGATGCTAAGGTGAAGCGGTCCGTGCACCAAGAGGTAAGACACTCCATGTTGATGTCTAACCCCTCTCGGTGTTACCAGGCTTGTGCAGCGAGCTACGAGCCGATGTATGGACGCGACAGCAGGTTTGCCGGAATGCGAGTTCTTAAGAAGAGCATGTCTCGGAAATCCAGCACGAGGATATAAAACAAGCCGGGCCTACTGTTTCTTTTTTCCTGCATCGCATGTGATCAAAACAATTTTACGTCGTATAGTTATATTCCGAGTCATTTTTATAGTAATAATAACATAAGCGTTAGCCCTTCTTTATTTACTCTCTTTAAAGAAAATATGCGTTTTAACTGTATTCTTAAGTTTAGACAGTTACTATTTTTCATTCTGTTATTCGTATTCTTTTCAAATGATTTTTTATGTCCGTTTTCCTAGTGCTCATGCTTCCCTCTTCCCTTCCTGCCCTCACCCTCCTGCTTGCCTTGGGCCACTGTCTCCGTGGTGAGCATCCCAGCTCCAACAGCACCTGTCGCCATGACTACTGCGTGCTGGGGGCCGGACCTGCAGGTCTGCAGATTGGCTACTTCCTATCACACAGCCAACGGGATTACATCATTCTAGAGAGGAATTCTGGCCCTGGGAGTTTTTTCAACATGTGAGTTTCTTGCCACATGGTTTAGCATCTTGTTAGAATTAGAATTTGGTGATCAGTGATCATTGTTTACACACCACAGCACACTGCACAACAACGAAATGTGTCCTCTGCATTTAAACCATATGTGACACTGTGACATAGCAGGGGGCAGCTAATTCAGCGCCCAGGGTTTGTTAAATGGCGATAGAATGATTGCAATGTATAAAGGATCCCTAGTTGCTCGTCCCTATTCACCATTTTTAATTAAAACGAGAACATCTGCGAGAACCTCTGCATCCACGATCTGTCTCTGCTCATCTTACTGTTTGGCAGATACCCCAGACACCGGAAGCTCATCAGCATTAACAAGATCTACACGGGGAGACAGAACCGCGAGTTCAACCTCCGGCATGACTGGAACTCGCTGCTGAGCCACAAGCCGGACCTGCTGTTCCAGCGAGTCAGCACGCAGCTGTACCCGGACGCTGACGACCTTCCCCGCTACCTTTCCTTGTTTGCCAAGGAGCTGGACCTTAAGGTCCAGTACGGAGTGGACATTGGAAAAATCTGGGCCTCTGAAGACGGTGACCATGGAGGGCGGAGCTATACGCTAATAGACCAGCACGGCCTGGAATATTCATGCAGGTATCTTCTGTTTACCCATTAGTCTCCATACATATTACCAACTTAAATGCTGCCACAAGAGGCTTTGCCCCCCCCCCCCACCCCACCCAGACTGATCCAAATATTTTTAGGACACTCGGAATTGTCCTTACTGCCCCCCCCCCCCTTATTTTTTCTGGCTTTATTTTGGCACTGTACTACACCTAAAGAATTGTGGGATTGATTCTTGTCCCCCACTCTGAGTGTGCAGGGTTTGCCTGTTCTTGGCTTTTCCCAAGGTGCACCGCTTCCTCTCACTTTCCAAAAACGGGTGGCAGTGCATATCGGCCTCTAAATTGCCCTGTGAGTGTGTGTGTGCTCTGTGATGGACTGCCAACCTTGCCTTGTGCCCAAACCCTACCGTGACTGTCTGCCCTATCTGTTCGTTATATGGACGTTCTTTCCTGCCTGTCAGGGTCCTGCTGGTTGCCACAGGCCTGTGGGTGCCTGAAGAGGTGAAGTTCTTTGGCTCCGAGCTGGTTGAGGGTTATGAGTCCATACCTGTCGATCCAGAGGAATACCAAGACCAGGCAGTATTGATCTTGGGCAAAGGGAATTCCGCCTTTGAAACAGCGCAGAGCATTCTGGGTAGGGCCAGTCGCATCCACCTCTACAGCCCAAATCCAGTTCGCTTGGCCTGGCAGACACACTATGTTGGAGACCTCAGGTGCTCACGCATTTTATTAATTGATTTTAGTAGTATTTCTTTTTGTTGGTTCATATTTCATGCCGTAGTTTCTTCGTCTTGCGAAAAACACATGAAATCCCCTTTATTCCCACTCAGAGCGGTCAATAATGAGTTACTGGACACTTACCAGCTGAAGTCACTGGATGGCCTGGTGGAAGGTGGGCTTGAAGAAATCGCCATTGTCAAGTACAGTCCTGAAAAGAAGGCCTCAGGCAAAGAGAAAAAGGGCGACCGGAAAGACAGGAAGGGGCGTGGCCAGCTCTACCTGACCTTGGCTGATTTGCTTCAAGAAAACAATGGCAATGGGAGTTCAGGCATTACCGCGGCAACCCTGCCTGGTTACCACAATGACAACTTTTCACTCCGGCAACCGTACGACCGTGTGATTCGCTGCTTGGGGTTCCGCTTCAACTTCTCTATCTTTGATAGGTATGGAAAAGACATGATAATCTGATAAGGTGTATTTTGCTGTATGCAAATTCCTTGTTACAATATCACATAAAATATTGTAATGTTAAGGGAATGTCTGATAAAACGTCATATAGGCTGCTCCTGGGGCGGGACTGTGGCTCAGTAAGTCAAGAACATAAGAACATAAGAACTATACAAACGAGAGGAGGCCATTCGGCCCATCGAGCTTGCTTGGGGAGAACTTAACTAATAGTGCAGGCACACACACACGCACACATACACACGCACACACACACGCACGCACACGGTCCCTCTGTACTGTGTTGGATCTCTGGGCCCTTTGCATTTCCCCTGTAGTCCCAAGACGTGCACCGAGTGAGTCTCTACCCCGTGATGGATTAAAATCCCCTCCTGGGTAATTTCCCTCCTGCCTAACCTCTGACCAGAATTAGTGGTTGCATTATGAATAGTTCACACCTGGTCTGTTTCTTTTTTCACATCATTTGGTTAATTGAAATGCAGAAAGTCCCCAGATTAAGAATCTTACGGACAACTCGTACTTACGAACGCACTGTAATAAGGCCTATTATATAAAAAAAAATTGTGTTAAATGCAATGGTTCACAAAAATGAACGTATTTGTGATGCTCGTGAAAACTTCGCAGCTTCAGCGGTTCATTGACTTGAGGTACAGTACAGTGCCGCATGTAATTACTATTATTATTATTCTATCATTATTGTGTACTTTATAATTATCATCATTATGTACTGTTATTATTGTTCCTCCAAATTCAACTTAAAGACAGACTTTAGGAATTAATCTTGTTCATAACCTGTGGATTGCCTGTAATGCCCATGTTTAGTGTGAATTCTTATATGCTAAGATATATGCGGTACCTATGAGAGCCGCGGCATTGTCATTGTGTTCCCCTACAGCTCTGCCCGGCCGCCGTGCAGTAGCATGGCTAGGGGGCGCTTTCCGGGGGTCACTGCGTGGTACGAGGGGAAGAGGACCCCCGGCCTGTTCGTGCTGGGGGCCGCGGCCCATTCCAGAGACTACCGCACATCCGCAGGAGGCTTCATCCACGGCTTCCGCTACATGAGTAATCCGCCTCCCCGCCGGCCATGTTATTACCTGGTTACGCGCAGCATGCTTCATCACAGTGTTGTCTGTTAGCCCTGGGTGGTGATGCCCAACATTTCAGAATCGTGTTTATCTGGCATAAGGTGGCACATTGCCGCGATTCTGAAACCCTGTCCTCTCTCTGGTCTGCTTTGTGGCTCAGTACGCTCCGTCCACCGGGTCCTGGAACACCGATACCATGGCAAGACCTGGCCCGCTACCAAGCTGCAGACCACACAGCTGCTGTCCTGGCTGCTAAAGAGGGTTAACGAGGCCTCTGGGCCGTACCAGATGTTTGGGATGTTGGCCGACGTTATTCTCCTGCGAGGGTGAGGAAGAACCTGACCATCCCCTGCCTGCATGTGGACAACACCTGTTGTCAGATTTTACTTTTTTATAATAAAATTACTGTCATGGGGCAGAGTGTGGCTCAGTGGGCTAAGCCTCTGTGTTGGTGGTTTGTATTTAAACAAACTTCATTCTGTTTATGTTCCTCCCTTAAGCTCTTACTGTGAATACCTGGAAGAGTTCCCCATCCAAGCCCTGGCACAACTCACCAACCTTTCGGGTCACCAGGTCACAGAGCAGGGCCTGCTGGTTCTGATTATGCAGTACGGGCTGAACCGCACTGACACACTCGGACCGGGCCGGGCAGAGTCTGAGTGGACTCGGGCTTGGAAATCGAACTTCCTGCACCCAGTCCTGTACTATTACAGCAGGCTTCCTACGGGTGAGCAGCCATGTTGATACTCTGCTTCCCATTGAGATCTGTCAGAGAAACGTTACGGCTTCATATCTGTCAGACAAGAAATGTTTCATTACCCACGGAAAGACCTATGATTTAGTTGTGTTGAGCCTTATTAAATTTCATGATTACTTGTAAACACAAGATGCAAAATATGCGGATTTCAGGTGGTTACATGAGCTTGGTACCATACATAGAAAGATCAATGCAATCAGTGGTCAGTGTTGGGGAAGTTACTCAAGAGTAATCCATTAAAGAGAAAGGTGTAAAGTTCAGGTCCAGAAAGTACAAATCCAGACTAAGGTTTTGTTTCAACCAACCAGTTGAGCATAAAGACTCTCAGTCACAGAGCGTTCAACTGGTTGGTTGAAACAAAACTGTGGACTGGAGTTGTACTTTTTGGACCTGAACTTTCCATTTCTGAATTTTAGAATTAGAATTTAATGATCAGTGGTCATTGTTGACACAGCACACAGTGCACAACGACGAAATGTGTCCTCTGCATTTAACCCATATGGGCGGGGATTCGAACCAGCAATCTTTCAATTACAAGTGTGCTTCCCTAACCATTAAGCCCTGTCAATGGTATGATCCTCATAGAACAAGATATGAAATACCGCCCAGTCGGATGGCCACTGCCCCGGCCGAAGGCTATCCACCACATTATTGAAGACTTCCTGACAGAGTGGGATGGGCCTATATCTCATAGCCAGCCACTGCGCCGTTTTCTGGAGCACTGCCTTCAGACTGACCTCAGGGCTTTTTATGCAGGTATACTGAACACACTGATAAAGATGTAATCTTAACAAAAAAGTATTCATGTACAACACTAACACAACAGCTACTTTTAAAAAAATAATCATTTTTTTTTTCCCTGATTGTCTACAGAATCCTGTTTCCTTTTCTCTCTGACCTACACTGAGCCACCCCTCTTCTGTCGCCTGGGTTACCTGAAGAAGCAGGGCATCGTGGGCAAGAGTAAGCAGTGGCAGCCTTCGCAGGAAGAAGGGGTGATGGCTGACGATGATGAATCCAGGACGTCTCAAGAAGAGAATTCCCTCCCTGAGTACCTATCTGAGGCTGAGCCTTTTGTAACTTCAGGGATGAACTAACTTTGACCTTTGATTATATGGAACCAAAATTATTTTCTTTCTTTCAGTGTAACCCAAGCTCCTCCTACCTCTGGCTATCTTAAAATGCCAAATGTATCGGTTTTTTGTTTTTGCTAAGAATTTAACGTCTATTCTTCATGTATGTTTTTGAAATATAATTTTCTTATTTTTCCGTTTAAGTATATGTACTGTTTTATACATATATTTCGGTATGTGTGTCTATATAAATATATACAAGTTTTTTTTCAATGTGGAACCATACAGAATATACTATATTTATTTTTATACTGTCATCATTTATCATCTTAGACTCGTTTTTCACCAGAGACTCATTTAGGTGTTACTTTGTGCCTATGTTTAAAATACATATATATGAACAAATTTTCAACAACAATTTTCAGTGAAATAGGTTACACCGTTTTTAAAGGTGTAACTTAAATACTTTCGTTATCTGGTTCAAGAAAAACGAGATGATAAAAACGGCAATTGATTAAACTTCCTGTTTGATGCAAATTTATTTAAATACACCATATTTTCAAAAAAATCAATTTCTTGGCGTGAATTTTACGGAACCGCGGTGTCTTGGTCCTTAAACTCTAATTGGTCGGCCCAAAATGCAAGCTGCAATTTGATTGGTCGAATTCATTCGACGACCATAGTAGGAACAATGGGAAAATATTCTGCGCAGGCACAACTGGAAAATATGAAACTTACGCCATTTTGGCTCTCAACACGGGACGATACTGAAGATTATTAAATCGCTATTTCGAGATACTCCGTAGAATCATTTTGGCAAATTGATACAATAGCAAGTGTTTCAATGTGTTTAACGAGATGTAGCCTCGTGCTTGCGCGAGAAAAATATGCTTGCAAATGAGTTGGGCGTGTGCAAATTTGTAAATATCGTGCGGTAGTGAACTTTATACGTAAGCGTTTACTTAGAAAAAAGCTCATCCGACAAAGTGGAGGGGAAATGGAGAGGTGGAGTCCCATCGTCGCTACTGCTTCGGACGATGAAAGGTCCAGCTCGGAGGGCGAGTACACAGTTGACACTAGAGCGCCTGCAGACTCGGAAATTGAGGCAGGTAGACAGATAGACGAGGATAGAGGAGACGGGGCTGCAGTCCATTTCGGGATAAGCGGGTTTGGAGCACAGGCGATGAGGCTGGGTCGCGGCGGACAACCTGCCGATCAAGAGCTACGATACCTGCATCTGCTGTGGGAGCCTAATCGAGCCGCCGCTGGGCCTGATGGTACGAGTAGGCTGGGAAAGGTGACGCCGAGCAGAAGCAGGCGCCGAGCTCGCTGCAGCGTCGGGCCCATCGGCAAGGACCTCCACGGTACTGAAAGTTTACGATGCAAGTTATCCATTGGTCTTTAAGAAACGTGCACCAGTGAATGCACATAACTGCTCCACCCTGCAGTATGATCGATGCAACCTCTTCGCAATCAGTATGCGTTTTCTCTGTATTTTAGACAAATGACTTGTTTGGCAAATAAGAACTGCATACCTCGGCGGAGTGCTGTTTAGTAACGCAAATGTATGCCTGTTACAGCAATTCACACTATTTTTAACGAAGTAACGATGAAGCCACGGCTCTCATAACGCTCCACTGACAAATGATGGTGGAAGTGAGTTTCTTACTTTTGTTTTTCATCTTTCTAGCTGTGAGGAGACTCAGAGAGGCTGCCAATGGGAACGACATAGATACAGGTATGAAGACAGTCATCAATGTGTGCTTTTTATGTAAGGCTTGGGGGGTAGGGGAGTTATCAGTGATGAATAACATTTTAAGACGCTAATAACAGGCCTACTAGTAGGGTTGCCGCCCGTCTCTTATAATACGTATAATACGGCTGCCACCCGTCCCTTATTATATGGGATCGCCCTGTATTATACGGGATTATTATACGTATTATAAGGGACGGATGGCAGCCGTATTATACGTATTATAAGGAATGGGTGGCAACCCATTCTCTCTGTCATATCATTAAAGTACGACGCCTGCTCGAAGAGGAGGTTGACCCATGTGCTGCAGATGACAAGGGCAGGACCGCCCTGCATTTTTCTTCTTGTAACGGCAATGAGCGCATCGGTGAGTCTTGGGGTGGGCGTAACGGGGTGGAGGAAGACTGTCCCAGCGAACGTGATGACGACTGTTGTTCTCTCTTACCCATAGTGCAGCTACTCCTGAGTTGTGGTGCCGATCCCAACCAGCGGGACGGTCTTGGAAACACACCCCTCCATTTGGGTAAGGGAGGGGACGATCTGACGTTTCCGTTTTAGCTCGAATGACGGCCATTACAGGCAGTAGTGTTCACCTGTATTATCATTATTGTTGTTTTGTTTTTCGGCTTGTGCGAAAAGAGTTGTTTGGACACAGTATGTTAAAATCCATGTTGTCCTCTGTTTGTCTGCAGCTGCCTGTACAAACCACGTGCCCGTCATCACTACTCTGCTGAGAGGAGGTGAGAGGACACTATCCTGCTATCTACTGTGTGCATCTTCTCAGTTTTTATATGAACAGCTAGTATATGCCGTTGCAGATATGCTTAAGTGTATCTTACTCATAGTGCCAGGTACCATGTGACCTATTATGTGGGTGCATATATAACAGAGAATATGTTCTTTGATTTTTATTATGCAAATCACGCGACTCTGTTATTTATTATATTTTATGTTCGGACGTAAACTTGTAAAATGTAAATTAGCATTAGGCAGCGAAAGGCCAGGAAGTGAAATTTAAGTCTTTAAAACCTTAACATATGAATAAACTTTTGTTTGATTCTGTTTATCTGGGTCTTGAGAAGGGATATTTCATGTCCGTGGCAGTTAGGTTGGGAAAATGAACAGTTCGTGTTTCTCTGTCCCTCTATTCTGCCAGTGCGGAATGACGTTACATCTTTAATAGTGAATTAAGAACATGTCTCAGATCTTCTATGTGATGAATGACTCCATTGTCCTCCGCTACTGAAAATGGCTGATTGTCTAAAGCGAGCATCTCCATAATTGTAATAGATGTGCTAATAGCTCTGGTGCTGCTGCCTTTGGATATTCTTAAAGTTTAAATATCGGCTGGCAATATCGGCCAAGATTGACACACTGGACTGATATCAGTGTCCTTTTATTTCAGGAACATCAGCTGATACCGATGTTAACCGTTATATTGTACAACTCTGATTTGATTGTACTTATTTATATTGTCTACGTTTTTTCATAAAATGAAATGTTATGGTGCCTTCTCCCCCCCCCCCCAGGTGCTCGTGTTGACGCCCTGGACCGTGCCGGAAGGACCCCTCTGCACTTAGCCCGGTCAAAACTGAACATACTACAGGAAGGAAACTCGCACAACATAGACACCCTGAGAAGCGAGGTGACCCAGGTAGTATTTCCACAGAACCGTCCAAGATTAAGCGTGCATGTAGGGGCACCGCGTGAGTGTCCCGTGCCCTCGGCTGAGATAAGCGGTGTGTAATTGCTGAACGCGCTCCGTTTCACATGTTGTAGTAGTCCAGTGTTTCTCTGCACTCCTTTTACCATTGATTCTCCCTCCCTCTGCAGATTATCCAGATGCTGAGAGAATATTTGAACGCGATTGGACAGAGTGAGGACCGAGAGAGACTGGATCGCATCTCCACACAGCTGCAGCACACACGGACCAAAGCGCAGGTAATGCACAAGCGAGCCGTAGCTAACGTGTGTAATTACATACATATCACGCTCACTCAGGCATCTGTCCGGGATAACGATTCCACTCACTAAAAACACATCTGCCGTTCTTCCCCACAGGTGGATGAGGTCACAGATTTACTCGCCAGTTTCACGTCTCTTAGTCTACAGATGCAGAGTTTGGGAGATAGGTAGAGGGGGTTCTATGGAAGAAGGGGGGGGGGGTGCAGTGGTGGATAGTTCAGGTCCAGAGAGTCAAAGTCCAGACCAAGATTTTGTCTGTACCAGTTGAGTACATTGTGACTGTGACTTGTCATATTCAACTGGTTGGTTGAAAAAAAATCTTGGTCTGGACTATTACTCTCTGGATTTGAACTACCTACCTCTGGTTGGGTGGATTGGGTTAATTATGTAGGCGTTATGAACTGTGTGTGTGTGTGTGTGTGTGTGTGTGTGTGTGTGTGTGTGTGTGTGTGTGTGTGTGTGTGTGTGTACATGCTCATGTGTTAATCTGCCTGTAGGTACAGTGTCTGTCAGCTGTGATTTTCGTTCCGTGCGCTGCAGTCTTTCTCGTTTCCTGTCTGCTACGTGACAGTTTGTGTGTTTTAGTTTCGTTATATTTGTTTGCCCTACTGACCCCCGTGTCTTTGTACGAAGATGTTTTCTGGAGCTGAAAAACAAAGGCCCTTGTTATTGCTGGTGGTAACCATCAAATAAATGATATATAAAGCCAAACCGTGAGCATTTGAATGTGACTGTGTTGTTTTCATCTCAGCCCGCGCACAGCAACATCCCTTTAAACTTTGCTGTTTGAGATTGAGTTTAAGTTCGCCCTAAAAGACAATTTCCTGTATGGCAATGTCAGATCTGATTCTCGGTGTGCTGATCTTATTTATAGAACTTACCCAGTTAACACTGTCATGATAACAAAAACAAAGGTCTGTTGGGAAATATGTTGAGCATGTTACGTAAATATGTCTGTCAGAAATAAAAAGAAGAGGCCGTGTCCCCTGAGAATAAGACGTGGCAGCCGTCAGTAAGTGCTGAGTCTGCACCTGTGCCCACCTTCCATTTCTTGTTCTGAGAGATGATGCTCATGCTTGGTGTTAGACTGCGGAGCCCACGCTATGCAGTGATGATGGCTGCTTGTGGGCTCATTGCCTGGGTTTCGCGGAAGGGAGATCATTCAAAACGTAGCCCCCCACCCCCCACCCCCCCGGCCCCAGGAAGAGCCCGGGGCAGTTTGTAGTGTGCTCTGCCGTGTATGTTCCAGGGGTCCAAGCCATGTTAATATTCGCATTTTTCTGATATTTTATTGATATTTTTATGTTACTAGCTTCACAGCAAGTAGGTTCTGCACGCTGCCAGCACAAGTGAGAAATATCTAAATACATGGACTGTGTGTGTGTACATTGATAGGTTGATTGATTATTCTTGCCAATGTTTCTCTGCAACAAGGCGTGCATCAAATGTCTTGAATTTAACCATTTCAGTAATCCAGTTGAAAATAGGTAACATCTTCTATCAATGAAGGCATCTGCAATATTTTTAATGACCACGGGGTGGCAGTAAGTGGAGGGGAGAAAAACCCTGTTGGTAATTTATGTATTTCAGGTGTGTATCTAAAGTGCCGGTGAATTTCGCACAGTGCCTGAACTGGGAATTTAATTATGGTTGTTGAGACTTGAGTAATATACTCATTCAGCTCCCTCAGACTGAATGTTCACATTTTTATCTCTAAAGTCCAGGGATAATATTACGCTACTTTCTGGAAATGTGCCTCAAATAATAAATAAATAATGTTTTCCATGCCGAATGCAATGACTGAATGTTGAACCACGTTACTATAGGAGCGGTTTCTTAAACACTATACCATTTAACCACATAACCTACTGTTCCCTTTTCTATTACTCAAGCAAGGCCAATTAGGATTCTGGTCGAGTTGTTTAGATATTTAAGTTCTGACTCTATTACAAACCAATATGATAAAAAAGTGGTCACAGTATTAAGAAAGTTAAAGAAAATTAAGATATGGTTTTTTTTTGCCAATGCATGTTTAAGTTTTACAACTGTACAAGTCCGTCAAGGAAATGACACAACAAAGACTACATGGGGGAAGACGACAACAGAAAATGGCAAAAAAAAAAACAACGAAAAGAAAGAAAACAGTGCAAGTACACAAGGTAACTAAATATTTACCACCCAATATCCATTATCCAGGGGTAAGAGGTCGTACCGACCTTTCCACATATGATGTGAAGGACTGTCATCAAACCTCCCAAACATCCATTCAGTGTATCATCTTTTTGATCTTAAGAAAAGATGAAATGTCACAGATCCACCTACCAAAGGGGGGAGGGTCTTTCTTCCAATTTAGGAGAATGAGACACCTTGCCAAGAGAAAGGAGTAGGCCGTGCTATTTAACTGCGGTTTTTATAGAGCCAGATTCTGTGATGTTACACCAGAAGGTCCCAATTGGGGACAGGGTTCAATTGTTTATCGAGTGAATTTTAAGAATGATTCGAGTACAGAGAACCAGAATGCTGTTGGACTTGGGCATGACCAAAACGTGTGATAAAGACTGGAAGGGGCTTGCTTGCATCTGTCACAAATAGGACCAAAGCCCAGGGACAATTTTGGAGACCTTGGACCTTTGCCATGTAGAGTCATTGTACAATCTTAAATTGAATAAGACCATGTTTGGCACAGATAATTGAAGATTAGTCCATTGATCATCGGTTATGTCTATACCCAAATCCCTCTCCCAGTTTTCCTTTATTATTGAGAGTGAAGCGCCTTCTGTATCTGAAATAACAATATATACTATATGGACAAAAGTATTGGGGCAATATCTTAATAATACAGGTGTTTCATTCAGACCCTTTGCCACTGGTGTATAAAATCAAGCACCTGTAATAGGTACTATGACATAGGTACTGTCATAAGATGCCACCTTTACAAGAAGTCAGTTCGAGAATTTTCTTCCCTGCTAGATATTCCATGGTCAGCTGTAAATAATATTACAAAGTGGAAGCGTTTAGGAACAACAGAAACTCAGCCACGAAGTGGTAGACCATGTAAAGTAACAGCTCGGGGTCGCCGAGTGCTGAGCCGCATAGTGAGTAAAAGTCACCAACGCTCTGTTGACTCAATAACTGCGGAGTTCCAAACCTCCTCTGGCATTAACCTCAGCACAAGAACTGCACCGGGAGCTTCATGGAATGGGCTTCCATGACCGAGCAGCTGTATGCAAGCCTCACATCACCAAGCACCATGCCAAGCATTGGATGGAGTGCCGTAAAGCACACTGCCACTGGACTCGGGAGCTGTGGAAATGTATTCTGTGGCGTGACGAATCTCGCTTCTCTGTCTGGGTCTGGCGGACGCCAGGAGAATGTTACCTGCCTCACTAGAACTGAGATTACAAGCCAGACCTTCACGTCCAACATCAGTGCCTGACGTCACAAATGCTCTTCTGGATGAATGGGCAAAAATTCCCACAGACCAAATCCAAAATCTTGTGGAAAGCCTTCACAGAAGAGTGGCAGCTGTTATAGCTGCAAAGGGGGACCAGCTCCATGCTGATGCCTATGGATTTAGAATGTAATGTCATAAAAGTTCCTGTAGGTGTAATGGCTAGGTGTCCCAGTACTTTTGTCCAAATAGTGTATGTTTTGTTTACAGATTTTGCTTGATTACTTTGTGACATTGATTCGTGTCACCTGATCTCAGCTGTACTTGATTATATCTCTCATTGGTAGCAGAAAAATACTGATGGTTTGATTCCAGGATAAAGTGAGTACATACTGTATCTCCATTTCTGTAATATATGATTTGGATCCAGAAGTATGAATGATGCTTGCCAAGTATTATTTACAAAAAGAAAGAGGAACTTTCAATGCAAATAAAGAGACATTTCTTGAATTGTGATTTTCCATAGTCACCTGTTACTGTATTATGTCACGTGAAGATTTCTTGATAATTTAAATGGCATCTCCTGAAACATTGTTTTTCCAGCAAAACAAATTCAGTGAGTCGCCTTGTGTGTTTAAGAAGCACAAAGTACTCAAGTTATCCTGAAATACAGCTCACAAGGAGCCACATAAGCTTTGTCTGATTTGGAGAAGTATTCCAGAGACATGCAGGGTAGGGTGGTCCAAAATTAACAACTTCACACAGCTTTCCCTCCACAACCCTAATTTTATTCTTCCCCTTATTACAAATGTGTCTGCCAAATTTTATTATGATTGGTCATTATTTAGAGGTCGCTCAAGCTGGTAGTAATGCAACACTGCAACAGCTATATTGTATTGTGTAATTGTATGCAATAAAACAAGGAAAACATGCAGTAAACAGAATTAGAATTTCCATGAGTGAAAAAGAACAGAAGAAACATGTCAAATTAGCTGTTACTATCTTGGATTCAGGTTGTCTGGACTCTTACTGTTGTATATTGTCCCATAACGTTCTAATGTTCTTTATCATCAGTGTCGCACTGTTGCTGTCCCGACTCCGTTTTCAGAAGGGTAGACTTGGCGCAGGTTGGATATTTCTTTCTGTGTCTTTCAACCAAACGTAGGAGATACTGCTTCTGCTCCTCGTTCTTGGTCAGGGATGAATTGTATTGCTGCATCAATGCAATGGCTCTCTCTGCACAATCATTCACGACCTTCATTTTTGACGCTGCTGTTTGAAGTTCCTGGTACGAAGGGTCGTCATTCCATTCTCTTGGGTCCTTAGCCAAGAAATTTTGCGCCTTCATCTTCCCATTTAATGACAGTACTTGCGATTAAAGAGATGCTAATTTTTTCATTTGATTTTACCCTGGAATTTTGGCAAATTGTCTTAATCTGAGTCCACAACAAACTTGTGGGACCTTGAGCGACCTCTAAATGTAGTTCAATTTGCTCCATATTTACATCATATCTTTACTACATCTGATAGAACATATTTAAACTTGTGGAGGTGGGTTTTAATGAAATTCAAAATTTTCCATAGTGCCGTGGACCGCCCTAATGCAGGGGTTGTATTCCTGCTTTTTTACGTCTCTGAAATCATTTTTGCTTTGCTTTATACTAAGCAGTGTAATCAGTGTTTGGACTTTTGGACTTTTTAAAAAAAAAAAAATGTTTTAAAAACATTTTACAAAACAAGAACACCAGTTGGGGTCTTATCCTATGACATCTGAAGAGATTGTGTTCACAACCTTGCCCTTGTGTTCAATGGGACTATTTAATTGTGTTAGCTGTTGAGGAGAGGGTGCCACCAGAGCTGCGCGCCTGTAAGGTTGTGGGTTTGAATCCCACCTCTGCTCTGTATATGGAGTTTTCATGTTCTCCATGTGTAGAACAGGTTTCCTTCAGAGTCCAAAGCCTTGTAGACTAATGTGTATAACTCTGTGTGGACTGGCACCCCACCCAGGGTGTATCTTATGCTGCCTGGGATAGGCTCCAGGCCCCTGCCACCCTGACCAGTATAACTGGGCTGTTCTGGGCTGTTGGTGTTGACTGCTGGTACACGGACAGCGGTCCTCCGGACTGTAATGGCAAGTTCATTGTTGTGAGTCTATCCACCTTCTTTTACATTGAAAATAACCACAATGCAAGTACAATGTACTATGTTCTCACACAATATTGACTAAATAAGATTTTAATCTCGTCATTTGTGCTATAAGTGAAAGTTCAGGCTTTAATGTCTTTTCAGCAATAAAGTTGAGGCACCGAACCCTCTTCCTGTTTTGCTGCTCCTTGACTGGCTTTCACATCCTTAAAGAGTCGCAGAAAATACAATATCACGAACAATTCAGATCTGTTTGGTATTGTTCGGTCAACGCTTTGATTCTGTTTTGGTGGGCTGCAGTAGTTCTTCGGCCATGCCCTTTACTCCAGGGATCTTCATATTGGGCACTGATCTCAGGGCTGAACTGACTTCTCCCATCACTGAAGGTGAACGGCCATTGTTCTTAAAGGGAAATCTGACGTTTCCCATTGTAACCAGTCAACCGCTTTACCCAAACTATTTCTGAGTTAATGCAGAAGTTCTAAATACCCAGAACTGGGGTTTGATTGAACCTACATCCCTAAATGCTCTTGACCTTAAACACTTTGTGGTGGCAGTTTCTCAAATGTTAGAGTTTGGTGGGGCGACATGGACTCCATTGATTTATAGCTGATTACGGACATTGATGCAGCCATTTCCTAGATACTCGGGCAAGATTTACGCTTATGATTGATTTTTTTTTTTACGCCTCTGAGCCGATTCATGATTTAGAAATATGTGTAATAGAACTGCCTTTAATACCTCTAATATCCAACGTGAACAGCTGTGAAAGCCATAACCAGACATGCACTCACAATCGCATCATTTGAATTGCGAGAACCCGGTTAATTTAATCCTGTGTTTCTCAACCCAGCCCTCAGGGACCCCAGACAGTCCACATTTTTGCTTCCTCCCAACATACATCCACCAAACAGGTTAAATTGCCCACTGTGGCCCTTTCAAATCTGGCCTCCTCATCATCCTCTGAATCTAACTGGTGAATCCTCTCCTGCCCCCTCACCACCTTAGCTACTGTGTGGTGAGCATACTGGGGCAAAATGGCTGCCGTCGCATCACCCAGGTGGGGGGGACACAGTGGTGGTGCTTCAGGCGACTCCCCATTGGTTCTGTAAAGCGCTTTGGGTGTCTTGAAAAGCGCCATATATATGTAACATTCATTAATTCAATCAAGAACACCAATTAATTGGTCCTGGTGTGTTGTAGTGAAAACGTGGAATGTCTCAGGGTCCCTGAGGACTGGGTTCAGAAGCTCTGATCTAATCTGACGTTTTTGGACTGTAGGAGCAAAGCTATGTAAAACTCACTGGGAAAACGCAAACTTCAGGTTCTTAGTGGCTGTGTGGAGAGTCAAACCTGCATCTCTGGATTATGGGGCTGCTTTTCTAGCTCCATTGTGTGACAGCAGATGTACAATTTGGCTATTATGTACAGTATGAAGAGTTATAAAGAGTCACTGTTCTTGGGTTTGGAAATCCGAGTGCTAAAAAGGGCCGAGACGTATTGGGCCGGTTAGCCGAGCATGAAGCGAGGCACGGGCGCTCTTCTCACTGCAACACCGAGGCCGGTCCAAGCGGGGCAGACTGGCAGGCCAGCGCTCCTCCCAGGATTTGGGATCCTAGAGACCTACTTAGATATTTTGACTGGATTCAGTTCATAGAAGTATTGCTTACATTGTTCATTGAAAACTGTGTTGTAAAACAGCAGTTCGCAAAGTGGGAGAAGTGGTGGGAGGTCGCGAGATGATTTCCACATTGTTTATTGACCATCCCCCCCCCGATCAGTAAAATTTACCCCCGGTCACATTTACCAAGGGGAGCGTCTCTTGCACCGTTATTGGGGGTCGTGGGCTAAGAAGTTTGGGATCTCATGTTCGATAGCTAGACAAATCTGTTTCTTTTTGAATGTTTCAGAGATTATATCTTAAATTTTGTGTGATATTTAGTGCTATTGTATTTAAAAAAAGTAATTTTTTCCATCGCATCCTGGCCTGCAATATCAATAGGGAGCCACCGGGTGGCACTGTAGTGTCTCAACAGGTTTTTGACAGACGATGTATTTCGCGTTAGGCAGAACCGTAACCCCCCACCCCCTGCCTTTGATCGCTGTGCGAATCCCCGTGTCCTCATTCCCAGCATTGCTCCGCGCGCGATAAGCAGGCCGCCTCCCTCGCCAGGGGCCTCCGACGCATGTACCAGGAATGCACCTTTTAAAATAAATTATGTGAGCCTTTATCACAGCTGTCTAATCCCACGGTTTGCAGAGCCTTTATTCTGTACTGCAGAGCAAGTGCGGCAATCTTATAAACTGCTACCCGGTCGATATTTTTCTTATGATTTAGTTACTTGGCAGAAGTTGTTAGCCAAAGTTGTCGCGCAGGCCTGCCGTACAGTATTCTTGCGCAGGCCTGCCATACAGTATTTGCAGTATCAAAGAGGCTGCTACGTATTTTAATGTTTTTTTTTATGTCATTCATTTGTACTGTATGTCAAAATTAATGACGCACACATTTCTTTTGTACAGTTCAGTCACAGAGAACCAATATCCAACCATGATAAGATCTTGAAGTCTGGAGAGACGAGGGTGCAGGTGATAGCCTTTGCCATACCTTACGTTCTATAAACTTTTACGACGGCCTTCCTCTGAGCTCATTCCTTGTTTAACTTGACAGTTATCTCAACCTGGAAAGTCGGTACCATGAAGCTCCTCAACTAGGCATCAAAGGTTCCCCTTGGCTTGTGCACACATTCCATAAGATCAGTGTGCCGGCTGCACGTGGGATCCTGCTGGAATTGTACTGGGGTCTTCGGTACCGTCTGCACGGGACGAAGACTGACCCCTCATTGTGGCTGAATACTTTAACCATGAAGAAGAGAGCTACTGTAGCCCAATGATCATCAACCCTGCTCCTTGAGATCTACCATCCTGAAGAACTTAGGTGCAACCCTAATTAAACACACCTGATACACATAATCAGGTCCTTCAGGTGCATGTCAGTATCAAAGACTAGTATTAGCTTTAACATATTGGCTTCAGTACTTATCTATACCAGGTGTGTTACATTAAGCTGTGAAAGGGGTAGATTTCCGGGAACAGGGCTGGTGACCACAGCTGGAGGCCTTTGTAACTGGTAGCCTATGAATCCCATGTCAGTTTACTAGAAGATCTTGTCTGAAGGTGTAATGTGGAGGTTCCAGAGGTGTCCCTCCTCAGTGGGCAGCCAAAATGAGCCTTACGTAGTTGAAATGGTGTGAAAGCTTATGACGCGGCTGACCCCGAAAGCCTAGAGAAGCTGTCCAGGAGACTCAAGACTTTGCAACTCCCTTTTCCCGTTAGGTCTAGGTCCTGTGTCTGGAATAAGTTTATGTCCCCAGATGATCCCAAAGAGCACTACAGTCACCGGGTGTATCTTGCCTATATCCCAAAGAGAAGGACTACTATTGCTACAAAAGAGATGGATAACTTTTGGCCATGAGAGCCCCAGAAAACTGATGGAAGGTGGGAATGCTTTCCAGCTTGGCAAGGTGGATGTCCTCCGTGGGAACAATGTGGAGTGCAACCCAGCCTTGCCCGGTAAGTAGGTCCCTAATTCTTAAGGCAATTATCCTTCTGGTATCCTTTTTGAGAATATGGATGTTCGACTTACACGCTGTTTGGGTTTGAGGGAGCAGGTGCACAAAGAGAATTTAAAGGCTTACAAGATTCTGATGCAAAGTTGATCCACTCTGGGTGGAAACCCTCAAAGAAGGAGCTGGATTTTGAGGAGCTGGCTTGGTTGAACCTCATAGCACTTAGTAAGGACCACTAGGACAGGGGTGGGGAGCCTAATTCGTGGGAGACCAGTGCAGGTTTTTGGGATGACCTCTCAAACAGCTAGTGGCTCTCAGACTGCAGCTGAGAGCCACTGCTTGATTATTGGCTGATGGAGAGGTCATCCCAAAAACCCGCACCCCAGTGGTCCTGCATGGATCAGGTTCCCCACCCCTGTTCTCGTGGGAGATCAAGGGGAGCCATGCATGGGTGATTGTCCATGTGTGCCTTTCCAATAAATCCATGTCACCTGGTACCACTCCAAGATATACTTCATTAATTATGGGATTGGCCCTTGGCCATTTAGGTCTAAGCCGGTTCCCGCCAAGGTCTTGTCTTCCCCAAAGCTTAAGCATGTCATCTGTGGTCCATCCAAGGGCTGGACAACATCTGCAATTCAGCATGAGTTCAAGGCTATTAAAGTTAAGTGCTGTGGGAGATAAGGAACACCAAAGTTACCCATAAACCTCCACCTTTGTTGGGTGTCCTGCTATTCTGTTTTTGATTTAATAACATCTAACATAGCATGTTAAATTTCAAAATTAATGTTTTTTTTTAGGTTATGTTTATATTAATGGTTTCATGTGAGATTCTAGCATTTAAGGGTTTATTTACTAGCTCAATTAGGTTTTTTGAATGTAACTAATAAAATTCAGTCATTCGTAATAATTGCTGGTTTTAAATAAAGGATTTAGGTTTACGTTTGATTTTCACGTTCGTACGCTTCTGCAGGAATCTAGCACACAGGACTGAGGATGGGTGAGAGCGGAGGCCGCGCCGTAGAGCTCGTAGGTGCAGGTGACCTCTTTCTGTCCCGAATGAGAGCAGGAAAACTCCACTGTCCCAGTTTTGCTGTGGCTCTCTCGCTCGATCCCCCTCCCTCTCCTTGTCCCTACCCTGTAGTGGCAGCAGGAAAGATGGGCTCTGCTTGTCTTTCCCTAGATGTGATGCCACTCACATATGTCAGGCCTTTCTGGAGGGGGAGGTCCTTATACACAGATGTGTGAATGACGCGGACCGGGGGGGGGTGTTTGCGTGCTGCCGGTGTGACTCCGAATCGGGATCGAATGAGAAGCTAAGCCACAAAGTACGCCTTCAGGATGCTCCTTTTCTCTGTAAAGTGTCCCTACAGCAGACCTTTAGCCCTCGGAAGGCCTGTGCAGTACATCCTCTGCACGCCACATGCTTCCTCTCTTCAGTTATGGCATTTGCCTTACAGCCACCGTGTGAGTCATAAACGCACAAACCACACCCTAAGCACATTCACAGCGCTGCGGTTATTCCAACACACCCGTCCTTCCAGGGATGAGACAACCCACGTGTTCACCATCCTGACACCCTGCAGTGTGCAGAACTAGAGCCCCCCCCCCCCCCGCCCCAGACACGAAGGCCTGCTGCAAACGCAATCATGTCCAGCCTTGTTTACCTGTGGGATACCTCCAACGCCTAACTTCCCAACGTCGGTAAACACGCTCGGATAATCTCTCATCGCGGCCAGTGGATGCGTCTGTTTATTTGGGCTGTTAGTCATAGATGGTGCTTGGAAGTTTCTTAGCAGCTGCTGGCATTCTGAACTAACATGATAATATAATAGCAACATATAATATAATAACATAATAATAGTACCAAGTGCTTTTAGTCTTCATTTTAGGATTATCGAAGTAATAATCCTATATGTCACCAGCAATCTTTGGTTAAAAACATGGTTGTGGGTAAAAGCTTTATTCATATTTATAATAATCTCCGTAAGTTTACGTTTAATCGGTGCCACTCATTGTCCTGTCGGCTGCTTTCATCCACAGATTTACATAATGTTTTGAGCAAGACTGACCTGTTTATACAGGTGGATATTTGGCTGGCGAGCTTCCTCAGGCGTATCGGCGCAGCAGTTCGTTCCTGCATCTGTGAACTGCAGCAGTGGCAAACAGACTGCAATGCTGCCTCAGCCTTACTGCCTTGTCACCCGAGTCTGCTCCTGTGCAAAGAGGCAGAAGTGGGGGTGCTGTGAGTTAGGCCACATAAGTCTCTGTGCTGAAGAGGGAACTCCTCTCGGTCTGGGCGCGAAGCGCTTCGCTCTCCCTCCCTGCGATGACTCACAGAAACATGCTTGTCAGTGATCCCTGCCCGACTCTACCTGCCAAAACACATTTTGTGGGTGCAGTGGGATCCTAATAGATGGCTGCTTGTTGTAATTATGTGCACGTAATCCCAAATTGTCAATGAAATGTGCCACTGTAACAACTACTTTCTAGAACTTTTCAAGCATTTATAATCCCCCACGTGCTATCCAGTGACAGGCGTTTTGAGAAGACTTCAGAGAGAAACAGTCGCTTAGTTAATAGGGTTCTGCTTTTGCCTGCTTCAACTGTCCAATCAGAGGGCAGTTCCATTGTTGCTGAGCAACAGTGCTTGTCCAGCTCGACTGGGAGGCCGAGCTAAAATCAGTTCAGCGTTAAGCAATGCGTGCAATGTGTTGAGCAGTGTGGGCTGTGCGACCTTGGCTGACCCTGAGTCACTAGCTTGTCCAGCTCATGCCTTGCAGTCATGATAGCTGTTACAGGGATGGGCAGTAGGTACTTGTGTCAAAAAGCTTGCAAAACGGTTGCAAAATTTCATGAAATGTGTCAGGCCAAAAGTCAGACAGATGTTTATCAGCCTATTACAGTTTCCAAAAAGCTTGTTGAAAGGGATTATAGCTGAAGGATCCCTTAATTTATACATTAAAATGATCACATTGGCGGTGTGACTAATTGATTTACTTGTCTTGGAGTTTGATGTCCATAAGTACTCACAGACAGAAGTTAATGTATATTCCTAAATTCTTGAGCACAAATACTTTTGAATAGTGAGAATATTCTTGCAAAAATGGTGAATAGTGAGAATAGCTAAATATTCAAGTACAGATAAACATTGTGTGAGTATTTCCAAGTATTTATCCACAACAGACCATGAGTATACCTAAGTATCCATGTCAATGAGGTACTCAGAGCCTCATGCATAGAGTGTAGATGTGCCACATAAAGTAGTAATACCTGAGTATTGATGTGCGAGTTACATACAGTGAGCATGCAAATACTCATGCGGGAACACAGCATGATGAGTCACCCTCTTTGTTCATTATTCAGCTTTTCATTACACACCTGCCCATCCTGATATTCTGGTTTGAACTGACTGCGGATCGGAGGGCACAGAACCAGACACTGAGGCCGTTTGGACTCACCCTTGAAGCGGGAAGCTTTATTGGTTATTCACATCACATATAATCGCAGCGTGTGCACATACATACTTGGGCACAGTTCGCAGTTTAGGTGCTGAGCCAGAACTTCAACCTAAAGCAGTTTTTTTTGTGCATTTATACAGCGTGGTGTTTTATAGGAGTAGGTCAGGTTATTAAGGGTACAACAGGAGAACTCCTCCCGGGATTTGAGCTGACGCCCTTTGGGCTAAATGTCTGTATTCGGAATCACCGCCCCCACAAGTGCAGCACTTGTGGGGCTTTTCACGTCCCCAACAAAACGCTCATTAAAACCATTAAAGTCTGTTCCCTCTTATTGGAACCAATGAAGATTATAAAACTGTAATGCTTAGGGAGTGGCACATAAGGGGCACACAGTCATCAAATGCCCAGAGCTCGCATTAATGTCAAGAAGATTTTCAACAGGCATGTCAGAGGCCCAGCATCTCCCTTATGCCAGTGAATGGAGTCTTCTGTCATCCCCCCCCCCCCAAAATGTGTAATCCTTGAGTCAGTTTGATCACTGGAGTCTCCCATACCTGATTTATCTCTCGCTGGGCCGAGCCAATCCGTGTAACACTTACCAGTCACTTTTCCATCCTGTTCTTTTGCAGTCTGCACCTCAAGTCCAGTGGGTCTTTATTGTCAAACCATCCAAATACAATCCACAGCATACAGTAGCACAAAATAACGTTGCCTGGCACCACGGAGCAGCATATATACATAAAGTGCAGAAACTGCAAACAAGACGAGTGCTTCGCTGTTTCGTTTGAGTGACTCAGCAGTGAGTTGTGTTCCGACAGGCTTTCCGGCTGACTCTGCAGACGGTGCGGAGTTCTGTGCGCCCTGTGTGTGTGAATACTGTCTATAACAATACTGCACATAGACACTTAAGCCCTTACAGTGAGGAATATGTCCGCTTTCAAGCCGGGCTGCTGACGAACATTTTGTATGATTAGATGCCACGAGAGGTCTGCAGTTGTACTTTTGATCAGGGCACTTAACCTGAATCTGTGGACTAGCTTGCATTTCCTGGCAAGCGTCTCGAAATGTGTGAATCGTACTGTGCGTGACAGGCTGTTACATTAAAATACTCAACCGTTTGGAAGATTCTGGAGTTGGATAATAGCAGGAGGGCAGGCCGGTCATTACAATGGTCTTAAGTTTATTTTGGAACTTTGTTTTCAGATAAATGATGAAAACTAATCTCTGCTTAAATCTTATTTGGGGCTACCTGAAGTGTATTCATGTAGAATCATATAAATCATATATCTGTATAAATCCAGAAATTTGCCATTAATAACAAACATTGTATGATTATATGATTATAATATATAATATTATGTTAAAGCTGAAAGTGATTAGTTGTCATTGTTGACACACCACAGCACAAAGTGCACAACAACAAAATGTGTCCCCTGCATGTAACCCATATGTGACATAGCAGGGGGCAGCTAATTCAGCGCCCGGGGAGCAGTGCTTGGGGGTGGCACCTTGCTCAGGGTACCTCAGTGGTACTTCAGGGATTCAAACCAGTGCATGTCCCTAACCATTAAGCCACCACTGCCCTATGTTCTGCAAATGCATTATGAAGGTGCATTGAATGTTCTATGAATGCATTATAAATGCATTATGAAGGTGCAGTTAAAGCAAAGCATTAGCATTTATTAAAATGACTGGCACTGGAGATCGTTATTCCACTTTCTGTGTCTATATGTTAAGGAGCAAAGGCAGGCGCCTATCGCTTAGCGTCCTGGTTTTATGAGTCCACCGGAATCCTTGGGACTTTCTGGAAAACCACCGACCCCCGAGCCTGTCTTGCTCTGAACTTTTTTCTAGTCAGCTGTGACACACACTCCTTGACCTATTATCCTCCACTTGAACCCTGACACCCTTAGGCACTTGTTGAGCATTCAGAAGCGTTTCACATTTTTATTTCAATGATGACACACTGGTGACAAACTCCGGCATTTATATTGGTCATTGGGCAATGGGCTCAGTAGCGCTGAGGCCCTACATGAATGTGCTTGTTGGGCAAGTAGGGTGGGCAGTTAGCCAGTGAGGGGTGTGGTGGGAGTTGGGTCGTGATTAGCGACTACCAGAGCAAACGCAGCCAACGCTCAAGCACCACCAAGCCAGCTTGTTGCCCCTAAGGGACGCTCAATTGTGAGCTTTTCTGTTCTCCTAAAACATAACGCGCTTTGCGTGCTGCAGGGAACATCAGGAGTCCAGTGTCAGGGCCAGAGGTGGAAATTTCAGGTCCAGAAAGTACGAATCCAGACCAGGATTTTGTTTCAACCAACCAGTGGCGTACTCTGTGACTGTGACTCTTTATGCTCAACTGGTTGGTTGAAACTAAATCACGGTCTGGATTTGTACTTTCTGGACCTGAAATTTCCACCTCTGGTCAGGGCTGAGGTCGTCTCCCCTTTGAGAGATCAGGCCCTGTTGACCGAGGTCTTGTTTTTGCACCTTAGCAAACAGTAGTAACATTTATTCATTAAGCTCCATTCACAGAAAAAAAAGTCACAACGTGCTGTACAAAACTAAAAAGCAGAAAAAACATTTTAAAAAAACGAAGAATAATGTGAAAATACCCATGTAAAAATAGACAACTATGCATAGCAATCGGCATTGATTTATATCCTTAGAGGTTTTTTGCTCAAAGCTACAGTAATGTTATCATGGCTCAAGCATCGGTTAAAACTTTAACGTACCTTTGCATCAGGGCAATTTGCTCTCAGGGTGTTTTTAACGCAGATGCTCATAGATGTCATGTCCGTATTTTACGAAGTCGTCTATCTCAGGTGCCAGAATCTTGCTGTCAGCAAATGCATTTGAGCTAAGTTTACTTTGCCGTTCTCTTTTCCTAGGGAACACTTGCACTAGTTAAAGACCAATTTCAAAGGGTTGTCTCATAAATGTAGAAAAGTCGATTGCAAAGTCTTATACGAGAAATAGAGGATCTGTTTGCAGGTGTGTTAAAACTCAAATGCTCCACATTAGTCCATGTTACAGTGTATGTGTTATCTATATTAAATGTAAATTTAAAATGATACTTAGTATATGAGGTAGTTTTTTGCCATGACAGCAAGTGTTTGTATCTACCTGGACTTGCAGAAGTAGTACAATGTTAAAGCTGATAATGATTACAGCCAGGAAGGATTGCATCATTGACACCCATGCAAATTTGGGCAGTCCAACATTAAATTGGTTTCTTAAATCATCAGTATTACAATATCGACTGGGGTTCTGTTTTCTAATTGCCTGTGATTCAGATGGGCTGAGCTGAAACAGCAGAGGAATTTTTGGGCAATTTGGTCTATTCATGTAAATATAGTTATTGTTTCTGTGGGTTACTTAAGGCTAGAGTGTCTTGCTGAGTAATAATTGGTTGCAGTCGGCAATCTGCTTTGCCAAAAATTAATCAACACCTCCATCCGAAAGCCAGAGGAAGAAAGTCATGGGTCCACCAAGATTCTCTTTGCTTAGGTCAGTTTAAGACCGAAAGTTTTAAAATGCTCTCAACGTGCCTGTCTCACCAATAGGTCACTTAAGTTGTTTAGCCTGAACTGAAAATGTTTCAGATTTACTTAATCAAGTTTGTTTTTAAAGCACTCATGTGTGAGGCAGACATGGTTCTGTTTATTCTGGGCTTTTATTTCCGCCTGCTTTGGGGGACAAAGAAAATATTTTTTGTTCGCATGAACATATTTTTCAATTTTGTGTTTAGCAGACAGCCCAGTTTCAGCCGCGCTTTAACTATCGGTGCTTGTGAGCCTTTGTAAGCATCGGTTTATGAAGAGACTGAGAAGGCAAGCACAAACCCTGTTCTTGTGCTGCCTTTCAAGTGAATTTCTAAGTTCATTAGAATCCATGTTCTAATTTGGATGCCGCTACAGTGACACCTTGGAGACAGCTGAGGGAGAAACGGCGGGACGTCTTCGCGAAAGCCCGCGGGAAAAGGCGGCCGAACGCGCCATAAAGCCGAGCGTTCAAAAAAGCACCTCCTGTTGCTCATTGTTCTTTTTCTTTTGGGCCGGAGTAGAGGACGCACATGGCGTGAAACCGAGGCTGACCGGGGTGCGGCCAAAAACACCACAATGATCCGTCAGTGCAAAAGCTACCTAAATTGTTGCCTGCTGTTAAAACACTAAGTGCCAGGTAACGTTTCAGGACAGAAGAGGAGTCCGTTTGCCCGAACCGGGCTGCTGCTCCGCCGATGACTGTCAGCTATAAATGCAAATGCAACGGCCTGATGACGCAGAGTGTCCCCACCCTCCCCCCGCGAGAAATGTTATGCCTGCCAATTTACAGGCATCCAGCTGTATTAAAAGTGATTCTAATGGTAACGAGTAGCAAAGCAAGCATGTCGCTTCTATTAAATATCCTTTTGTGTTAATAGGAACAGTTGATTGATGACATTGTTACAGGAATAACTAAGACTATCCATCTTTTATTAAGACCAAATGTGTCATAAATCAGTTTTAAATAGCATGGGGTCCAACCAGTGGTTGTGGAAGTACTGCATTCTCATTTGGCAGAACATGCTATGTTTCCTGTTTATCCAGGTTGTGATGTAGCCGTACTTAACTTCTGTGTTTGACTGACACCCTCACGGGTGCCGCGAGCGGCAGGAGTGCAATGAGGCCCCAAGGGGGCGCTGACTCTCCCACTGGGTGTGGCCCAGCCTCTGGCTTCCCTTGGCTGCCCGTTCCTGCCTATTAGCCTGGTACACCTCCACCTGTTTGCAGGTAAATGGCTGCCATGCCTGCTCACTGGCACTGGGCACTGCATCCAACGGGCATCGAGGACTCCACTGCCAATGGCTTATGTGCCTTTTTTTAACTGCAGGTTTTTACTTGCACGTACAGGTGTGAGAAGAACTGAGACAAACGTGTGTTTGTGCGCATGTTTTTTTTTTAAATAGTAGCCGTTGCTGTCATGCTAATATGTTTGTGGCGTGCAGCAAGGTTTTCTCTGGCCAGGACCAATAGCAGCGAAGAGATTACAAATATTGGCGAGAGGTGTACTACCATCCTGGCACAAGAAACGGTAACGAGCTAAAGCTAGTCAGAGGAACTGCTGGGCAGTTCATAGTTCCGCAAGTTCTGACAGGTCATTCTCCGCATCTTCCCAAAGCCCCAAGCAGGGCCTCTGCTCTCTCCCAGCTCCAGCAATGGGTCATATGAGTCTTTTAGGAAACAGAGAAATTCCCCACATGACTCACTGGGGATTCCACTGGAATTTCCACGAGACTTCATTATTCCGGAAGTCGCACTGACAAGTCAGACTAAAAAATAAAGAAATTTGAGAGTATTTGGGAATATTAGATTTTCACATTTGAATGTTTTCGCTGGATTTAGAGATGTATCTGAAATACTACGACATTTGATGTGTAATCATGAGTACACTCCTTCGTTGGTGAGTAACATTTGAATGAATATATACATATATACATATATAAAATATTTTCTGGCTGGCTCCCCCCACCCAAAACCAGCTCAGTTCCCCCTCACAGTCAGCAGATGGTAGATGATCATTGTCCTGTATACTTGATGGCTCCCTTTTTGAGATTTAAATTCATTAAATTCAAATCAACATTCAACAGAAATAGAGAAAAATGGCAATTTAATTGTCGGCGCATAAAAGAAAATTATTTCATAGCACATTTGAAGTTGAAACATCTAAAAACACATTTTAAACCACATTATTTAAATCGCAGGCCACCGTAAAATTAATTGGAAATACAGGAATCCATATAAGGTCTGCTTTGCTGTGCAGTCATGTGATTTGCCTTGTAAATTGATGTAAACGGTGCACATGAGCATGTGCTGGTGTGCTAACGTGGCGACGGCAAGCGGGGTCAGGCGAGTCCCCCGGTGGGGGGGGGGGGTTTGGGGTTTTCCTCGGAAGATGGTTGAACATTGCAAGAGTAATAAGGATTTTTAGGGGCATTATGACTGGTTCCATGAAACACAGCTGCCCCCAAAAGTCCCTCATTTTTCTTGCTGCCTCTTGGGTTCTCTTCCCCTACCCCCCCCCCCCCCTCCCCCCCCAACCTGTTATTCCACAGCCCCTTCATTCCCGGGGCCATTAGTGACTCTAGAGTCAGTAGGTCAGGGGGCAGTTGGGGAATTGTGAGGGGGGGGGGAGTTCCCAGTTTCCAAGGACTGGAAGTTACCAGGTCGAGCTGTCAGCCATCCAACAGCTGTGAACTTAAAGTGGGGGAAAAAAAAGAGAGGAACAGCTTTCTTTCTCTTCAAAACCGGCACGCCAGGGTTTATAAATTGCACATATAAAAAAAAATAGGACTTGCATTGGGATTTGCGCAGAAGTATGAAAAGGGTGAGCGAGTTCAACCCACTCCGCCAGGCGATTTGTTCTGCAGTGAGCATGTGAAGCAAATAGGTGAACAAACTCAAACTGCAGCCTTAAATAATGCCAATAATTTAGTAGCGACAATTAACTCCTTCTGGTGGGTGCCCTTGCTGTTCAGAGGGGGGGATCGCCATCCGGCGCTGTTTACCTTCACACACTCCCGCAGGCCTTGGCGATCCCCAGTGCGGCGCCACATCTGGCTTCTCTGCAAAGCCTGGCTGACAAACGAGGGTGCAGAGCTGCTCGGTTAGAGAGATCAGAGGGACAGTGCTGTTTGTGAGACGCGGTCCAGACCCACTGGGAGATCCCTGGCAGGCGGTCACATGTGCCATAGTATCTCATATTTAATCAGCTTGCTATGTGAATTTCCCAGAATTCCTTAGTTCATTGTGCTCATCCTGTGCTACTTCTTAATGATCTAGGGTGACTTTCCTGAAGCCTTTTAACATAGGACTAACATAGGACTTAGTGTTAACGCTTTTGGGAAATTCAGCCCTAGTCTTTAGGTTAGGAAAACTGTATCTTATTCTGATATTAATAATAATAATAATAATATTAATAATAATATACAGTTGGTAATATTATTTTTTTGTTTTAAAATGTTATATATGTTTTTAAAATTAATTTTCCTGCTGTTTATATTTAAAAACCCATTAAAGTGTTTGGGTTTTACTTTTTCTGTTCCAGGTTTAAAAAGTTTTGAGGTGGCTGAAGAATTTTAGTGCAATTTTAGAAAAGTTCTTGTAAGAAGATAATAAGCTATTTGAAGATATGAACAATTGTAAATTAAATACACTTTCTAAATAATTTAATATGTAAGAAATATCAAAAAGTTTGCCAGATAATTATAGCTCTAAGCATTTATTTATTTTAGGGCCCTCCTTATATGTAACATTATAACGTGAGTTAATATTTTAAAGAGAGTGACCACATTAACCACTAATTTAATGTTTGGCATTTGCACAATAATGTTCTGTCGTTTTCCTTCATAAATACTGATGAAGAAAAGGTATTAAGGAAGCAGCTTTATTAAACAGATTTTTGTAATAAAGCATTTTAGCATAAATAATGCATAAATAATAAAATGCATGAATAATGTTTAAATATATTGTTAAAATAATTAGATATTTAATGTAGTTGTGGGTCCTAATTTAACAAATTAAATATAATCATCAATGTCATGATATACGTTATCGTTTCCTTTTAAATTTCACTAATAAAACAATGCCATCGACAATTACTAAAATAATTATCAGTAAACTAAATGTTATTTGTAAAAACTATATATGTTAAGCTATAAATTTATGCGTTTAAGTCTTTAGTAAATCGTGTTTAGCGTTATGATGCATGCTGTTAAATGACCGATTAAATCTTAATTTGACACTTCAAACTCAAATTAAACATGTGTTTTAATGATTTTACAAATGACTATTAACTTAATTACTTTCATTAGTAAAACTTATTTTGACGAAGAAATGTATACCAATCTGTTTGTAATCAGCAATTGAGGCTGATCTTGAAGGAATTTATTTAAGAGGTAGCGAATTTTTTTTTTTTAAATGATAAATATCACAGTTTCATGTAATAGCCTACTGCGTTGCTCAAAATAGGAATGAAAAAATGAAGTTACATGAGCGACAGACATAATGTCATTAACATATAAAAACCGAGAATTCGCATACATTGACATTAGGTCTACGAAGTATTTTTTTAATGAACAGGAGCACGACTGGTTTGGGCTTCTTGTTTTTCCCGCTGCTTCTGTGAGTTAGGCTACTACAAAAGAGGTAGTTTTCCGGGTGCCTGAAGTTACGTATAGCAATGTATTACCCTAAATTAACTACAGTATAGAATTAGTCTTTCATCATAGCAGGCAGCTACATTGACAGTACAATACGGCGTCTGCTTTATTTGTATTTCTACCTATTGGTCTCCTGACACATATTTGAAACGTCTGCTTTCAGAACATTAATTCGTAATTTATAAATCACCTGCGAAACAATGGTTACTTGGAATGGTTTTAAATGGTTAGGTTTGGCTGGTATTTTATGATGCACTGGAGTATCGAATATATTTTTATACTCTAGAACGAAAATCCAAATTTATTAAAGAGAAAAGAGTCGGAGAGCGATTATAGATATAACGCGTAACGCTGTTACGCAGGTTGTATGTTTCTCGGAGACATAAAACTTGATCAGTTCTCTTAAAGACACGCCGTCGATGGTCACATGAGTCAAAAACTGGGACTTTGTAGGCCAGTTGAGAGAACACACAGCACTCACCTTGCCCGCAAAGACCCAACCTCAGACACATTCCCAAAAGGCTTCTTTTGAATGGCAGCCACCTTACGTGGGTCAAATGAATGGATGTAGAGTCCCGATCAATATAAGATGTGACGGACGGAGCCGAATCTCGTTAGAAAGTCATCTTTAAAAGCTATTTCAGTTATCACTCTACGAAGCCCTTTCCCATATATAGTTACCCTAAGGAAAAAAAAAATCTTCTAACAGAAAGTATTGAGGCTACCGACGGAATGACATACTGTATGTCGTGCATTATCTGAAACTCTTTCGCATGTTTCGTGCAAAAGCACCAAAAGTAATAGCCTAATTTGCATTTCTTTCCTATGTGGATTATCGTATAACGGCTTTTTTCTGTTACAGAAACGATCACACTCTCCATTTTTTTACCTTCACACTGACACCTTTCGCTGCAGTTTCCTCTCATACATTAGGCGGTCTGTGCAATAAAGGATTGCGTACGACGAGGATGAGACGGGTACCGAAGCTAAGTTCACTATATGTTACGGCTCGGTCCAGCCTTTCGGTCATTCGTGATCTCACGCGGACGTCGAGTTTGGCAATACGATCCTTTTAAAGAAGGTGCAACATGTTCAGAGAAAATGATGTTTGTAGCCTATTGTCCACCGAGACGGAAAAAAATGTTAATTCCATCATAGCCGCAAAAATACCTGTTTCTCTCTCAGACGACAAAATCATGGAAAGTTCTCCGTCCCCTTCATGCATCCGCATGTGTGAGTGACGTTATCCTTACAGATCCGCTTCGTGTCTGCGAACGTGCTTGTCATAACTGACCAGTCAGACTGAGTGCAAGTCGTTGACTCTTTCTGGCGCAAGCAAACTCTTCCCTCCCAAACAAGGAATTCTAGGTAGCAAACTGATTACTTTGTCGGTGCCTCTCCAGACTTTTCCGTCTTTGTAAGTAATTATTGAATAGATTCGTGTTGCCACCAGTTGGAAAACAGTGGTGCTGCACCATTTCCTAATTTATTTCTACGCAATAGCTATAGTACTGCACGTGTTTTACAAATGGTAAATGATTGTCTTTCGGTATAATATTCTTCAATTGACAATTTAAAGGTTATTATAGGCATAAAAGTTCACCATTAGAACAACAGCATGATATTACAATAACAATAAATCGTATTAATCGGCGGTAGCAAAGATCCAGTAAAATAACCTATGCCTGTATAAGTGTCAAGTTGTTAAAATGTAAAATGTCATTGTTTGAACCTTACTGTCACATTATGCTTCTTCCTAACGTGTGAAGAGTGAATTATTTAGAATTTAAAAATTCATTGTTAGAATACTAATTCGCAACTTGATACAACCTGCTTTTCGTTTTAAGCGACTCCTTGTGGCGAAGTAGCAAACAATGTATTTTTTGCATAATGCATAAAAAGTATGCATGGTATTTAATTCCTTTGATTAAGCCGTAAATATTTTACTTATTTCAACTGTCACCCAACACTGTTGTAAATACAGTGAAACTAATAATTTGTAATTAGGTGCGAGATATTTTTCCATGAAACTGCATGCAAAAATATTAAGATACATTCTGAGTAGCCAAAATACATCCGCCGCTGCTTTGAATGGGCTATTGTGACATGTATTTGCCTGATTTAAAAAGACATCTAACGCTATTTTTTCCCAATAAGGCACGGACGGGGTTCGAACCCGCGATCTTCGGTTTACGAGACCGACGCCTTACCACTTGGCCACCGCGCCTAACAACAAATTTGCCGCTGGTTTTGATTAACTGACATTTCGTATCAAATATTTCTGTTGCAATTCAAAGAATTATTCTTTTTATATATGAATACATATAAAGGGTGAAAGGGCATTTTTAAAAATAAAATAACCAATCAAGTAACTGATCTTGTTACTTAATAGTGTCTCTTCTTTTCCCTGTAGTAATGTGATAGGCACAACAAGTAGGCCTATCCAGGGCAGCTTGCAGCACGTGGAAGTCATTGACACCGATTTTAAAAATAACTTGCGCATATGTAACCGCTATGATATTTACTTCAGATAGGTATAATGCTTTAGGCATGCAAGTTAATTCAGGTTAATTCACATAAACGCGATAATGATTAATGTGAAATCATACCAGCATAGCTTGACATTTACATTACAACCAAGCGGGTGAAAACAAAAGAATCCTCAGAATCAGACTTTTCACTTGCGTGTGTTTAGGTGCAGAAATTTTATTCTAGCGTCGTCCGCTAAAGTTTCGCAGGTGGTAGCGCTTGTATGATCTGCGAAACGCCACCCACAGAGAAATGCTGACACCAGCCATTTCGGCTTCTTAAAAAAATAACGTTTTCAGTTAACGCGGTAACTATTCCGTGTATTGAACTCAATCCAAGTAAACTATAGGCTCTATTACATTTTTACTTAAATTAAAGCAGAACATTCAGGCAATTATGTATACTAGAGCGCTAGAAAAGGCGTAATGTAACATCAGCTATCAGCTTAATCTGTAACTATCATAGTTTTTATGATTGCAAAACTACTATGCAGGCAACTACAAAAAGTGCATCACATTCAATATTTTAATATAACACATACATTCAAATCTTGTTTTCATGCCTAGGTGCAGATCTACGGATGAAGATTTTTGTTCCAGGATAGAATAATAAGAGACACGCTAAAGACATGCCTGGGCTTGTTAATAATGTCAATAAAATGTATAGTGAAATTTACATATTGCATGGATGTAGGCGACTGCTGTTTGTAAATGAATGACAAAACGAACACACAGCACAGAAATATGAAATACATTTAGCGCTGGAAAATTCAATACCTCCACTTGGAAGTCAACAAACAGGAGTGTGGTAAGTCTATAGTAACCTAGCTGTTTGATATTATATACAATCAATATTTAAAATGTCATTTTACGTCATTTTTCTCATGCAAAATTCTGTGTAAATGCGAAATTCTTAGTTTTCAGCTCCATAATATAAATATTTCATATAATAAGACTAAGAAAATTTCAATTCAAAAAATAAAATATTGATGATATGCTGTTGTGTTTTTAAGCAGCATCCTCACTAGTTCTATGAATTACTTGCATACATCTTCCACTGTTAATTGAGAAAAGAGTATTTTTAAATAATTGTATACAAATGTATAATTGTATAAATAATTGTAGCAATTATTAATCATTATATAAGAAATTGTTTTAGGCTAACTGCAAAGCTGTTCATACTGTGCACTGGTCATTGATCAATTGGTAATAATTGGTAATTCAATTGGTAATTGTTCATTCAAATGAAATAAGTATTGTGACAGCATGACTTAAGATGCTGCAAATGAATACTCATAGGAGATGGAGTGATGCATTCCCATATATTGATGCTTAACTTGTTCTGACCACACAGGCAAAACACCAGCATTCTCAGATTTAATTACTGACATAAAAGCTCATTGCAGAGTTTCCATATCTTATTTATTATGGTTTGTCTGTATTTAAAACTTTCTAGAAGCTTTAGAACACTTGCTGTGTTGGATTATTGTGTAGTATCAGTCACCAAAGGGATTAACCCACTTTGGTTTTGATTTCTGATTGGGTTAAATCAGGGAGTGATTGACAGAGCCATGGTAATCCCGCTCACGTCTGTTGTGGGTATAGCATGTGACAATGAACAGGTCTGACCATTTGAAACATATTAAAAACCATGAAGGCCGTGTTCAATAGCATGGCGAAGCTACATAATATCTACTGTATGTGCATGTAGGTCCCATGGTGAACTTTGTCCAGTGGATGCTGTAGATGATTATTTTTCAGACTGTCTTGGGGTAGTGATGGCTTAATGATTAGGGCAGCACACTTGTGAGCAAAAGGTTGCTGGTTGAAATCCGCCACCACGAAGGCACCAATGATGCCCCTCCCCCACATACATGCACCCACACTGCTACCCAGGTGCTAAATAATATCTGCCCGTTGCTATGTCACGTATGGGTAAATGCAGAGGACACATTTCATCATGAACTGGGACATGACAATTAATCAATTCTTGATGACCATCACATACACTTCTAGGGATCATTAAGGTGCTGCTAATTTGTTGGTGAGATGACACTTTATAACCCAAATAAACATTATTTGTGTGGATTAATGTAAATTAAAGAAAAGGGTGATTTGCTTCAGAATGTCTCAATGTACCCTTCAAGTGTCCAAATGTTTTGTTGCACTTGAATTGAGTTTTGTTACATAAGAACATAAGAAATTTACAAACGAGAAGAGGCCATTCAGCTCATCCTCGTTTGGGGAGAACTTAACTAATAGCTCAGAGTTGTTAAAATCACATCTAGCTCTGATTTAAAGGAACACAGGGTTTTAGTTTGCACTACACTAACAGGAAGACTATTCCATACTATAACTACACGATGTGTAAAGAAGTGCTTTCTCAAATCCATTTTAAAATGTTCTCCCGCTAATTTCCACTTATGGCCACGAGTTCTAGTATTTAAACTAATATTAAAGTAGCCATTTGGCTGAACGGCATCCAGACCCGTTAGAATCTTATATACCTGGATTCCCCCTTAGTCTCCTTTGCTCGAGGCTAAACAGATTCAGCTCAACTAACCTCTCTTCATAAGACATTCCTCTAAGACCAGGAATCATTCTTGTTGCCCTACGTTACACCCTTTCCAAGGCAGCAATGTCCTTTTTAAGGTAAGGTGACCAAACCTGCACACAATAGGTGGGGTCTTACCAAGGAATTGTATAATCGTAGCATCACCTCCCTTGACTTAAACTCCACACACCTAGAGATGTAACCCAACATCCAGGGGCGGATTAAGGTGTACAGAGGCCCCTAGGCTACAGTAGTCTATGGGCCCTCCAACCCCGCCTGCCTCCGCGCCAATGGGGGCCCCCTTGCAGGCTGGCACACGTGGGGGCCCTAGGCTTAAGCCATATCTAGCCTGTGTGTTAATCCGCCCCTGCCAACATCCTATTGGCCGTTTTTATTGCTTCCCCACACTGGCGAGAGTAGGACATGGAAGCATCAACATAAACACCGAGGTCTTTCTCATAATTAGCTACCTTTATTTCAGTGGAACCCATAAAATATCTGTGTTGAAACTGAATGAGCACCCAAATGTGTCAGAACGTAATGACACGTGGAGCAGAAACATCATGAAACACCGCTGACACAGTCAAAGGTTGAAAGAAGAGTGTTTTACTCGCACGAATGAGAAGATACGTTTTCACAAGACAGACGAAGTATCAGAAATAAATTAAAGCTGAAGCTCAGCCATATGATGGAGAACATTTGCCATCTTGCGATAGAGATTTCAATTAAGATATTCAACGAACCTATTGGAGAAAAAGAGCGCATAGCAGTCTGTTTTGCATTCACGCAAGCATATAGGCCTATAGCCCATACCCATAATAAATTATTAATTATTACTTATAATGTTTCAACATCTTTTAAATTTATAAAGTCATAGCGCTATGAATGTCACTATATATGTGGTTATATGCTGCCTTTTTACGATGTAGCACCAAGTATTCAACAGTGAAGTTCTGACAGCTCGCTTTATTTAAAGTATTTTTAGTCGATTGTTATTCTTTGGTTTCGCTTCCTTTTACAATCTCCGAACTGATGTCCGGATGCGGACTCCGGAATGGAACGTGTCGCCTGAGGCGCTTTCGATCTCCCACTCGGTTCTCAGTCTAATTTCAAAATCAACAATTCCACACTTTTCCATTTCGTATATATTCTTATATAGAGGCTTGTAAAGGTGCATCTTCATGCTGCACGCTTTTAAATTAAAATATTACTGGAGGGGGTAGGCCTAAGCCTGAAATTCTTTAAAATACGCTAGGCTTATATAGCCTAATCATTTTAATCCTCAAGAGAAAAAGTCAAATTACATATAATAGTATTGTAATAGTTTTTCAACTATACTGAATAATTGGTTGAAAGATGGATGAATGGAAGCATTTTTGCATACTCGGATGTATAAAAATATATAGCTAATATATAGAATTTTCTTTACAAAGCAGCTTTATAAAATAAATAAAATATTTTTATATTAATTTTACGTTTTATCGAAACATAGTCAAACATGTTGGACTTTTATTTTTTTGTTTCGTTTTGTCACAGGCTATTAAATGTAACACGTTTTTATTATGAAAACGTTCTTTTTACCTGACGAAAACACAACTGATTTAATAAACTGCACCCCAATAACCCCCCGCCCCCCAACAAATCGGAGTTTAGGAACTACATAGCCCATAATTCGTCTTGGCATCAGTACATTGCGATTTCCCGCAAAATAGTTTCAAAGGCGAAAGGAGCGCGAGCGGCAAATTTTGTTCTCTACCAAACATGGCGTTTACGGCTCTAATTTGATTGACGCTGCATTAGACCAATGGCGGTGCTCAGCAGTTCAAACCAGCGACTGCTATTCGATTGCATTCTACAGATGGGCCGGTGTTTTCGTGCAAATCATGTTCGATTGTAACTCGCTAGCGAGGAGAGTTAAACGGGAGTTTTGTCTGTATTCGGGGGAAACAGTGATTTCAATATATTTATTTTAATCTTGATAAATATCTAGATATTATATTTCTTTTAAATGTCAAGAAAAAAGTCTCAGAGATTTAAATATTTTGAAGAATCCCTAGAAACAGTACCTGAATTTCATCATTTAAAACCGCATGTAATGATTCTTTCATGGCTTTTCCCCAGGCACTAGCTACACAGCCATCAGTATAGCTACCTAGCTAGCTAGCTACGGGACTCGTGTAGCTAGTTAGTTTTTTTTTTTTGCTTCGAAACGGAGAGTAGATGCGTTTCCTTTTCATACATTTTCTTATATAAACCAGCGAGGAAGTCAGTCGTATCTGAAGCCCGTTTAGCTATAGCCAGTTGGCTCTGTTTTATATGCTCATCTAAAAGTCGGATGTTCTTTTCCAGCTAGCTGTTTAGATAGCCGTCGAGTTGCCTGGTTAATGTTTTGGGGACTAAGAAAAGCGGTTAGGTAGATATCCGTGTCCTTTGCTCTGGAAAAGGACGTGTGCGTTACATTTCATTTTGAGATACAGTTGCAGCCTATTGTGGTTTGTCGCATGGCTCCTCAGAAGCACGGTTCCGGTTCGGGTACCGGTGTGGGTTGTGGTGCTGGTGGGAAAGCCAACGGCGGCGTGTATTCGTCCTCCGCTGTTGTGATGTCCGCAGTAAAGAAGCCCAAGATGGAACTGATTCAAGCCGACCACGAGCTCTTCTTACAGGCCTTTGAAAGTGAGTTTGCCTTTATATATTGTTTCCTTTTATTTGTGTAACATGTGCCTTATATCCTATACATTCATAAACTTTTGGTAGCAGGTTGCTAGATGGGTAAGGAGGGAATAAGTAATAAATAGCTAAAACAATGTAACAGTATTGTTTCACACGATGATTAACTTGATCCAGATTACATCAGGTTGTGTTTGTCAGTGTATTTTTAGCGTGGCGAACTAAAAGCCTTGGTATTAGGTCTAGAGAAATTGTTGAAATGGTTTAAGAATTGAGCCACTTAGCTTCCTACCGTTCAGAGCCGCGCTGTCAGTTTTAATGTTCTTGTGAAGTATGTAATTAAAAAAAACGAAGTGCGTTGCTCATTTTATGTGGGGGGAAAAAACACGCATTTTAGATTTCTGGGCGATGAGCTGAATAGGGAAGTCTGGTGAATTGTATCATTCACAGTTGTATAATTTTATTATCAACGTTATTTGAATTAGTTGCACTATTTCCAGTAGTTTAATCAATTTGAGTATTTTGAGATGCTGTAATTCCTAAGGATCGAATGTCAGACGTCAGACATCTAATGACGCAGGTCGCCGATTGTGTGAACTAAACTTGTTGCCGGATTATTTTTTTTCTGGAAACCCCGATGTCTGTTTACTCATATTATTAAGGGCATTTAAATACCTTTAAAATACGTTTTGCTATGTATCTCAGTAATTTCTGCTTTTTGCGATGAACTTTTTGTCCTTTGAAAAGCGATTCACAAAACACAACGAACCTGACTATAGGCATTACTATTTGATCATTTTAAACTTCAAGCAGAATGAGATCCTTCTGAATTGCAGTATTGTGACCGTTAACTTTACTTTTCACAGAACCAACACAAATCTACAGATTTCTTCGAACCAGAAATCTTATTGCGGTAAGCAGTGATATCTAGAAAGATATGTGTGGATTTTGCTGCGTTGTTTGCTCAGTTAATGTATTTTTCATGATTTTTGGTCATTTACGTTAACCGTTTCCATTACTTTTTCCACTAGCCTATATTTTTGCACAGAACTCTTACATATATGTCCCACCGGAACTCTAGAACGAACGCCAAAAGGTAAAAAGAAACTGTTGTTGTTATTATTATTATTATTATTATTATTATTATTGGTACTGAGTCGTCTTGCAAAATGAATGGGAATGGACTTTTGATAGCTAGCTGCGTTTCAAATAATATAACAGAGTAGTGCATTGGTATTTTGCTAAAAAAAAAATGTGTGATTGAAGCTGAACTGGTCACGGCACCTTACCATTTTCACAGAACAGCAAAAATCTGACTTAATGGAAGGCGGTGGTCTCTTTGTAAAAGGCAGTTCATGTGTCAGATTCACAGTCGGGGGTTATGTGTCTGCAGATAAATAGCTCTTGTGCATTGGCTTTCTGAATGAGCTTTTGGACACCTGCTCCACGGTGTGGTTATGTGTAATCAGGTACATGAATCAGATGATTTCCTGAGAAAATACTTCGACTGCCTGCTGTGTTGCTAAAAACTCATAGGCGAACGAAGTGGCCAGAGTAGGTTCAATGTGTGCAGTTTGGTCAGCAGGTACAAGACACATCCTAAAAGCAGCCTTTTCTGGGAACAAAGCCCACAGTCTTCATGTATCCATAGCTTTCCTGGGGAGGGAGCCTTAAACTGGCCATACTGGTGAAAGTATCCAGCTTAATAAATACCCCCCCCCCCCCCCCACATTCATACACACTCCATGGTTACTGAAGCCGTTTCTGTGCATTCAGGAAGTCTTTCAAAGTGGATGACATGCTATTCAAGGTGGAGAAGATGAGAGGAGAGCAGGAGTCACACAGGTGCGGCTCGGGCGTCGTCTTCCTCTTCGGCTTTACTGTCTTGCTGGCGCTCTTTTAATACTCCTGTGTGAATCCCCCCCGCAGCTTTGCATCTCACCTGCAACTGACCTTCACCGGATTCTTCCATAAAGTCGGTATGTTTCAGTGCTTTGTTAGGTGGTGCGTGGAGGCAGCTGTACGCCGGGAGTCCTTCGCTTTGTTGTGCCGTAACACCTCTTCCCCTTCGGCTCCCGCAGAAAAGCCATCGCAGAACTCGGAAAACGAGCAAAACTCTGTCTCCCTGGAAGTGCTTCTGGTCAAAGTCTGCCACAAAAAGCGGAAGGTGAGTCTTATTGCCTGCTGTTATTAAAGGGGCGGTTCACCCCAAAACTGAAAAGAGAGATGTGTTAGAAGGACTTTAGTGCCTTCTATCCGTTTAGGCTGCTCTGCTGGGAGTTGCTTAGTTTTGGAGATATCGGGCGTAGAAATCTGGCTTCTCTTGAATGTAATGGGAGTGAATGTCATTCTTTCACTGGTGGTTAAAATACCAAAATAATACAACAGCGATGTCTCTGACCTGAAATCATGACCTGGTTACTCAAGATAATCCACAGACTTTGTAGTGAGCAGTTTAATGTTGGAACTATTTTCTCCTACCAAACTCCATGTGCCAGTATTATCACGCAGAAGATAAGAGCACGAGCCCCGCGGCGCTCGCTTCTGCACACTGATACGTTTGGTGTGTGGAGTTCTGTAGCAGAAAACGGGAGGAGCTGCGTCTTTAACACCAAAGCTGAATATAGCTGCTCAGTTGTAACTTTCCCGTGTTGCCCTTCGCTGTAGATTTTGCTGATGATGGCCCTCTGATGTACAGGGTAAAGGATGTTTATCTATTGCAGGCCTGTTGTAGTGACCTTCCTTCTGTGGTTTCAGTTCTATGCACTTGTCACATGTACTGGACTTGCTTACATGTTGCTTATTCATGTTCCCAGGATGTAAGTTGCCCAGTCAAGCAAGTGCCTACGGGTAAGAAGCAGGTGCCTTTGAACCCCGACACCAGCCAATCAAAGTTGGGCAACTACCCCTCGCTGGTGGTGTCCAGCAACGAGTTTGAGCCCAGCAACAGCCACATGGTGAAGTCCTACTCCCTGCTGTTCCGGGTGTCGCGGCCTGGAAGGGGGGAGCTGAATGGTCTAGCCAATGGCGAGATGGAGAATATTGGTAAGATTTAAGGCCCCATTCCCACGCTTTTGTGATTTGCTGATGGTAACTTGGGCTTCTTAAATTTCTCTATGTACTTTTGTGCTTTTTTTTTTGAAGATAGTTCTCTGTATTGTGGGAAAACGCCTCATTCTCCCCAATTATTTCCAGATGTCAACGAAGAGCTTCCATGCAGGAAAAAGAGGAGCTCCTCCCACAGAGTAGATGAGGAAACCACTTTTGTTGCTCAGATGACGGTCTTTGACAAGAACAGGTGACCGTTGTGCCTTTGCTCAGCAATCATCTATCACTGTAAAGGACAATTGTTAGATTGAGATCAACGTTGAATGTTTTTTAGAGCTGTGTAAATTGATTTTGTGATACAACCTTTACCCTCTTAATGATAATGTTTGTTTACAAGCTGTGTTCCTGGTGTGAACTCTTGTTCGTAGACGTCTGCAGCTGCTGGACGGAGAGTATGAGGTGTCCATGCAGGAGATGGAGGACTGTCCCGTCAGCAAGAAGAGGGCAACGTGGGAGACCATCCAGGATGGGAAGGTACGTGTGCCAGCATATTAAGCTGCCACATTGTGTTTGTGTTGAGGACTCGGACATTGCCTGTGATTCTGATTGATGTTATCAGATAATCTGATACGCGAATCTGTGTGTGTGTGTGTGTGTGTGTGTGTAGTGGCTTCCTCCGTTTGAGACCTTCTCTCAGGGACCTACACTGCAGTTCACCTTGCGCTGGACGGACGACATCAGCGACCGCTCCACGGCGCCCGTGGCCAAGCCGCTGGCCACACGCAACTCAGACTCGGTGCTTCCAGAGAGCCGGCCCGGCCCGCTCAGACCTGCTCAGGCAGTAGGTGAGGGGAGGAGCGGGCGGCTCCTTAACACGCCCTCTGCCGGGGAAAGAGGTGGTCGCGCGTAGCGCTGTGGCCCAACGCCAACCTCGTCACAGGTCAGCTGCGGGTTGCCGCGTCCATGTGTACGCGTGCGGTGTGCGTGCGTCAGATCCGCCTGCGCTCCGGCCTCGTGTGGGTGAGCATCAGCGTGAGCAGCTGGCCTGCCAGCTCTGATGTAATGACCTTTACTGGCCGCATAACAGCTTGCGTGAGCAACAGCCGCCCCACACTGCTCTTCAGAGTATAGTGGCTTCAGGCGAGATAGAACGTGGTCTGCTGGATAGAGCGCAGGGAACAAAAAGCACCCCTCAATCACGGGATTTAGAGTGCTGTGTGTTTTTGGGTTTTTTTTGAGAATCTGTCACATTTCCTGATATAATCGCAAAGATGTGGTTGGTGATCCCGCGGTACTGTGCTTAAAGTAACGCCATGTCCTATACTGTGCATACAGCGGAGTTCCATTAAATAAAACGTTCTCCAGTCAGAACAGCTTGCATTTACACTACACGTTTATACATCTGTCCTCACTCACTCGAGTACTAAGCAGGGCTCCTCCTGAGGTCTGATCCTGATCTTAGCATCTGGAACCTCTCTTTGGCTTGAGCGTTAGTCACTTGTCCCTAAGGTCTCCCGATGGCACGAGACGGCCGTGAACGGCGTCTGCAGCCCTGTGCTCCAGCGGCCTCGCCGGTAATCGGCATGTGGGACGTCTGAAATCGAGGGAGGGTCACATGGTTTGCTGAAGTCCTTTTTCGCTCTGCTTTCTTACAGCTGTTAAAGATTCTGTTGGCACAGATGTCCAGACAAAAAAAGAGCAGATTATACTTGAACCTCGACAGAAGCTTCGCATTTTTTATCAGGTGAGGAGCATTTGGTGACTCTGCCATTTGGTGACTCTGCCATTTGGTGACTCTGCCATTTGGTGACTCTGCCATTTGGTGACTCTGCCATTTGGTGACTCTGCCATTTGGTGACTGCGATGCTTGTGTTTGAATCCCATGTAACCGGCAGACTTTACATCGTTAAACTTTCCACGGGTATGACCATCTTACACTTCTTTTTATTTTGTAATGTCATGCTGTAATGTTATTTCAGTTATGACTTTCCACTCTGTGGTTTTCTGCGTGATGATGACATCTTGTGTTGGTGGCACAATAGACTCCTACGTAGGTCTTTCTCACTTGTGCCTTTGGCTTTTTTCTTTATTTTTAAAATGTCCCTCTTCAGTTCCTGTACAACAACAACACCAGGCAGCAAACAGAGGCCCGGGACGACCTGCACTGCCCTTGGTGCACGTTGAACTGCCGCAAGCTCTACAGCCTCCTCAAGCACCTCAAATTGTCTCACAGCCGCTTCATCTTCAACTATGTGGTGAGTGAGCCTCTTTGGGGCTTCAGCCTGGGGGGACTGGCTGAGGGCTGTGCCTGCCTCTTTGGGGGGGCGTCCATCTGGGCTGTGTGTGGATGGGTGATCTAATGCAATAGGAACCAGATTTTACTGAGGTGAGGGGCTTTGAGAGTTCAGATGCCAGGAGGTGTGGTTATGGTCTGTGGTGAAAATTCCGGAATCTTGTCCTCATTGTCTGCAAGTGTCGTGAAGTCTTCATCCATTAGCGGTGACATTAATTTTGCTTGGCGGGCACATCTCTGGGCTGTACATTTAAATGTTTTTATAGGGAGCAGGACATGAACTACCACCAGGCAGGACAGCCCATAAAGGGAGAGGAAGGGGAAAACTTATCAGGGGTTCCAACACTAGTGACTAGGGGAATGGAACAGTGGACCTGCCGGCACCCCCCGTTTTGACAGCCAGTGGTTTGGCCGGCACTTAGTTTCAGTATCAGAATCAGTATGGGCAATGCTAACCTTGGTATCGGATTGAATCAGATTGGAAAGAAAATCAGTGGTATCGCCCATCCCTGCGGTCTACCCCGAGTCTGTGGTTGACCACTTTAAACCTGGCTCCTTGGGGGCAGAGTTTGGAAGGTCGCTGTCCCAATTCGAGTGTCACTGATGGCCCTGTCCCCCCCCCCCCCCGCAGCCTCACCCCAAAGGAGCCCGGATAGACGTGTCCATAAACGAGTGCTATGACGGCTCCTACGTGGGTAACCCTCAGGACATCCACAGCCAGCCCGGCTTCGCCTTCAGCCGCAACGGACCCGTCAAGCGAACGCCGGTGACGCACGTGCTGGTGTGCAGGTGGGCCTCCTTGATTTATAATTTTTCTACCACACCCCCTAGTGGTGTCCGTGGAGTTCAACATTAGAGATGTGCGTTAGGGAGCTGGCAGCTATGTCCTTAAAGGTGCAGTCCACAGAAAAGTGAAAAAAGGTATGTTTTAGAGGGGTTGTAGTGTAACTGCGCTGAAGATACGATCACCCTGGAGCTATCTTCGGCGCAGAGATACGATTGGCGTGTGGAGTTTGTAGTGACCAGTTGAATGTAGGAACTATTTTCTTCTACCAAAGTCTGTGGATTATCTTAACAGAAATCATGACCCAGTTATTTAAGAGAGATTGCTGTCGGTCCCATTCCAATCGAGGGAAGCCCGACATTTCTAAGGTCGGTATCTCCAAAAGTAGGCAACTCCAAGCAGAACAGCCTAGATGGTTAGGCTAGCAGGAGGACTATTCCATACTCTAACTACACACTGTGTAAAGAAGTGCTTTCTCACATCCAGTTAAAAATGTTCTACTGCTAATTTCCACCTCTGGCCACGAGTTCTTGTATTTGAACTAATATTAAAGTAACTATTTGGCTGAACAGCATCCAGACCTGTAAGAATCTTACATACCTGGATCATGTCCCCCCTTAGTCTCCTTTGCTCGGCTGAACCAATTCAGCTCAGCTAACCTCTCCTCATAAGACATTCTTCTAAGACCGGACATAGACATGGAAGCATCAACATACCGAGATCTTTCTCATAATCAGCTACCTTTACCTCACATCTCTTTTCAGTTTTCGGGTGAACTGCCCCTTTAAGCAGAGATTTGGCTTGAGTTGACTTTATTTCTGCATGAATGGCTGGTGAAAAATGGTTTGTCTAGGTTAATGCCCCAGCATAGTGAATGTAAACTATAGGAGTCTAATCTGTGGGGTCCCGTCTCCCCCCCAAGGCCAAAACGCACTAAGCCCAGCCTGTCTGAGTTCCTGGAGTCGGAGGACGGAGAGCTGGAACAGCAGCGCACCTACATCAGCGGCCACAACCGGCTGTACTTCCACAGCGACAGCTGCATGCCTCTTCGGCCCCAGGAGATGGAGGTGGACAGCGAGGACGAGCGTGACCCCGAGTGGCTGCGAGAGAAGACCATCACGGTGAGTCCGAGATGCCCCCTGCTGGCGCTGCGGCGGCCCTGCACAGGCCAGGCCTGCTCCTGATCGTGCCATTTCGCCATGTCGATGGTGGTGATGATCTCGGCTCACGTCATCTGTCAGCCGCGTCGTTCTGGTGTTGGCTACCCGGAGAACGTAACCTCTACTGCTGCCTCAGAGGTGTCTCACGGGATTGTGGGGAGGCTTCTTTAAAGTAAGGTTGTCGTATCCTCGCCCACAGCAAATAGATGAGTTTACAGACGTCAACGAGGGTGAGAAGGAGGTGATGAAGCTTTGGAATTTACACGTGATGAAGCATGGGTAGGTGACTAATTTGCTACTTATTTTTAGAAAACCGTTTGATATTCCAAAATAGTCCTTAGAAGGGTTTAATGACTAACTCAGTGTTTTATAATTGGCAGTCTTGATGTGTTCTTGGTGGTTTTGGTGGGTTGCCTGTACAGACCGTGTCGCGTGACCCTGCGACTGACGGTGCTGTTTGGCGTGTCCCTGCAGTTTCATAGCCGACAATCAGATGAACCAGGCCTGCCTGCTCTTCGTGGAGAAGTGCGGCTCCTACATCGTGGAGAAGAACCTCTGTCGCAACTTCCTGCTGCACCTGGTCAGCATGCACGACTTCAACCTGATCAGCGTGGTGACCATAGACAAGGCCATGGTGCAGCTGCAGGAGATGCAGCCAGAGTGTGGCTCGAGGGCCAGGGGTCCTGCGGAGGGGGAGGAGCCGCCGGACTCCAAGGAGGAGGAGGCCGCTGCGCTGCCCGCGGAGAACGGCGGCCGCTCGCCTGGCGCGGACGACTCCAAACTCGCCAAGCGGCAGAAACTCTAAGCGGCCCTACCAGGCTGTTATGGGCAGCGGTGGGCCATGTGGAGGGATTGGCCGGAGTCAGCGGGAGTCTTAAAGACGGAGAGGTGCAGCCTACATTCCGAGCAGGCACTCAGATGGACGCATGTGGGACGAGTCTGAATGAACAGGAGTCTAGTGGTTTCGGTGCCCATACACTAACCAACACGCCAACACATCTTTTTTTTTTTTGGTCCTGCCTTTCAACTGTTGCTATGGCAACAGTCATCATTACTGCACCTTGAGCTTGAGCATTGTGGGGGGGGGTGTCCAGCTCAAAGTCTGACCTCATGTTAACCATGACAGTCCATCATATTTTAGCACTTGTCCTGTTTTATATATATACCTTTTTTTGGGAAGACTATTAATATATTTTGATTCGAAACAAATTCAGACATTACCCTTTATGGGTAGTCTGATGCATTCTGGAAACATGAAAACTCTTTCCTCTTCACTTTGGTGCCGTTCTGAAACAGCCCTTTATGGAGGCCACCGACAGGCCAACCCCGCGTTCCAACTTCTCAGCAATGTCGGATCAGTAAAGCCCAGCCAAGCACAGCAGCCCTAGAGGACAAACTCTGTGATGCAGGACTGGGCCTGTTACTGAGCTATATGCAAGGATGGTGGTCTATCCACTGTGATTTACAGGGTATATATATATATACTGCGTACACTAAACAGGAAACAGAACCTCGGTCAGTGTTCTGCTGCATGCAGGAACATGTATTACTCATGCAAATGTTTACAGTTTTCTTTTGGTTTTGTCCCATGGCGATGTGTTATGTGTTTTTGTGTACTTACTACTATTGCTGAGTTAGGGGCATGACTTGGCCTTTAAAGTGTCGAGCGCTGAGTCCCCCTAACCCCCTGCGTCTCTTCGGTCCGTCACATCCACACCATTCAGCGAACATCTGACCTGCTGTCCTCTCTGTCCCGCGTTTGAAGAGGAAGAGAGTGTGAAGCCGCTCCCCGTTTTGGAAATCCTCCAGATTAATCCGCCGGACTTTATTTGAACTTGTATAGTATATATGGTATGTGTATTGTGGAATTGTGAAATTCCTGCTCACCACAGAAATTGTCAGGAGGAAGACTTTTTTTTTCTTTTTTTTTTTTTTTTTTTTTTAAGGCTGCATCTGCCAGAATCATGCATTTATGAAGTATGTTTTAAAAAAGGCATATTTGTTTTCAGACCAAAGGGGGATATTTCCCATTTTAATCTGATTTTTTTGGTTCTTGTTGATTTGCATCACAAATGGATAAAATTACAGAAGTTGCTTTTTTTTGTCCACAACTCGCTTTAATTTGCTGTAGCTGTGCACATATATAAGACTATGGTAGATCGGTTTGGGGAAAAGTAGGGCATATGAAATTTGCTGAACTTGCTCCTGATTTTTTATTTTTTTTTGTTAAGCAAGCTGACTGCTTCTTCCTGCTTTGGAAAAGACTATTTGCACACAGTGTGACGACTCACAGAAAGAAGAGGGCGGAAGTCTGGAATTCATGAACCAACGTTGTACAACCAGCTTGTTAAAACTTGTGAATTTTGTGATAAGAGTCATAGAAAATGTTTTTCTATTTAAAATAAAATATTTTTTTTTCGTTTTTTACAGACATCAGCGATTGGAGTTTGTTTTCTATGAGAGCAATGATAATGAATAATGTTTACCCAGGGACACACGTTGGTTCTAGCTTTTGATACTTAAATCTCCGCTTAGTATTTTGTCAAAATTCAATTTTGGCTACCTGGAGGAGAGAAGAATGCTGGGGGATATGTAACCGTCAGTAATCAGGTACCAGTGGCCTCTAGCGGCCAAGTTCAGGTAAGCACCAGTGGGTTTTTTTTTTTTTTTTTTTAATACAATTTAATGATGAAATTTTCTCGGGATGCATCCGAAAGGAGCTTCGGTGATGCTTACGATTCATACCGCGCGCGGGGCCGCCTCGGTTTGGGCGATAGTCTGTTGGCCAGTCATTACACTAAAATACGGCAATTGTTAATTGTTACTACATTTCATCAAAATAAATTTGCCTGTGTGTGGGTCCTGCAGCCCATATTTGTCTACCCTGACCTAAGTATTTTTTAGGTTGTGCTAATCTTGCAGTTAGGGCAGATAGCTGTGAATGATGTAATATGGCAGACTGAGCAACTATGCATTGCTTTGCAGTATGCTAAATGACGGTAGAAGTACTACATATATATCTAGTGTGTAAAAGTTGGGGGAGGAGAGAGATGCGGTTAGACTTGTTGCTTTATTTTAAGCGAGGACCCACTGTTAAGTTTGGCCACGGCGACGCTTCAGTTGTATATATTGCAGGTGCCTCGCCCTCTAGAAGCCTCTGACAAATGCAATCTAAAATAGAATAATATGCAAGAGTTTGCGGGATGCGGTTTCATTCAATCGCTCTCAAGCATTTGCGCAAACATCTTGCGATAGTTACTGCAGTTGTGCATGTTACACGCCGTGTTCTCACAAAAAAGAATAGGAAACAATACATGCACCTCAGCTACCGTGCAGGTGGCACCAGGTCTCAGTCATCAGCAACGGTGAATTCAGGTTAGTGCGACTAACCGGTAGTAATCTACGGGGGATAAACGATTTTAAATGTCTATACGGAGCAGCCGTGATACGTGTCCTCCGAATTAAAACAATAAATCAGCGGTTTTACTTATTTGAAAAGAAGATTGTCAGTCTGTGCTGTTTTATGTCGTTATGGATTTTCTGACTGCGAGCAAAGTGCCCGAAGTCAGCGGCCGGTTCAGTGGCCGGAGCAGCTTACTGCAGGCTAAGTTACTTTCTCGTTTCCCTCTCTTGCAAAATCGCCTAACGAACTGAAACGAAGGTTCATTATAGCACCCCTTCGCAAGAAACTCCCAGCACAGCAGCCATCGCACGCCCAGTTTGTCAGGGTCACTGGGAGAAGTAAGAATCCAGCGACAGGAACTGATCTGACTGTTGGCATGTAGATAAAACAGGCGCTGATCGGATCTTTTTAAATGCTTCGGAACCTGTATTTAAAATTTGTTAACAACACGAAGTATGTCAATTCAAGACCGAAACAAGAAAATTCTTATGGATTTGGTCCAACTGCCTGGTAACAACACATGTGCCGACTGCGGAGCCCCAGGTGAGTACAGTGCTTACGACGATATGAGGGCGCAGGGAAACTGACCACCCAAAGAATGGCAGTTTATTTGTAATAAATTGTGTGCTTGTTTTTTTATTTAATAGATGATTACCGTTATCATTGCTGCTATTTTAAATACTCACGTCCAGAAGGTGTGTTCAGGTAACACAGGACAGTTTTGATTTAAAAAAAAAAAATGGGTTGGTTATATTTACCTGCCTCTGTATCAGAAATACAGGCTACAACATTTTCCATAAAGTGCTGTTTCTCAATATTTCAGTTGGTTTTCTATTTTTTCCTGTTCATTGATGCACTCATAACTCAAAATTCAGTGAACAGTTTCACTGGCAAGAACAAGTCAGTGCTTCAGAATCTGACTGGCTGATGGATCAGCCACGGTTCTGAGTTACTGGGTATTATGGCCGTACGGGGTCTTATGCTAATAAGATGTTCATTAAAGAGACGCTAAGACAAATCGAACGATGTGACAGTGAGACAAATTATACCCATTGTTTAATGTTAAAAAGGCTATAGTTACACAGTTTGGACTGTTCAGGGGATATTTTGTACATTCTGCTTAGCCTGTGAAGCACATTTTACATTCCTGGTGCTAAATATTATTTTCCTGTTCACAAAAGATCCAGACTGGGCATCTTGTAGTCTGGGCGTCTTTGTGTGTCTGGACTGTTCTGGCTTCCACCGAAGCCTGACCAGCATGAACCGCGTCAAGTCCATTCGACTGGATTTCTGGGATGATGAAATGGTGAAGGTACATTATGCTGCACGCAGGTCACGTCGTGCTGTGTGGGTGCCGCTATTTGGACGCAGTTTCCACCTGCTGCGTGTGGTTTGTGTGATCCTGAGCACATGTTTAAAACTGTTTTGTCGACACCCTGCAGTTTAGTGCTATTTCTCTCTGTGCTTTTGTTTTATTTTTAACATCCTCTGTTTGGGTGGAAGTTTGTTTAACCCCAGAATTCGCTTCCTGCAAGCTCTTCGATATGCGCCGCTGCACAACGTGCAAAATTAAGTAAATGTCCTGCGCCGAAAGCTCCCAGATGAGACACGTTTTGTTAGGATGTGCATATCCAATGAAGGCATTAAACGGCACTGGTGTTGATTTCTACGTGTTTGTAGTTCATGAAGACCAATGGGAACGAGGCGGCCAAGATATTCTATGAGAGAGATGTGCCACCGTTCTACTACCGTCCTCAGCAGAAAGACAGTGCGTAGGTACCACCTAAGAGCACCGTTTCAAACAGGGGTCGTTTTTGGCAATCTCGTTCTCTTTTGCATCCTGTCCCGCTCCGATTGAAGCAGAAATGAATGTACTGGATGTGTATTTCTTTGCCTAATGAAGATACCTGTGTGTTTTGTATGTTAATTATTTTCCGAAGTAACACATTTTGAGTAACGGAGATCAAGCAGAAAATGTACTTGTGGTTTTATCCATTTTATGCAGATACATGTTTAGGTTTGGTGTGTCATCCAAGGGCTTGCCAGCAACCCTTTTATGTAGAGTTAAACTTATTCAGCAGAGGTGGAAAGTTCAGGTGACTCTGTGACTATGACTCTTGATGCTCGGAGGAAACTTCGGTGTCAGTGAAGAAAGCCCATCAGACACTGGGAATCTTTTAAAAAAGAAGATATCGTGGATAAACCTAGTGAAAAATAAGTGTTGAGGGTGGTTAAGCCTGTGGGCCTGTGATCAGAAGGTCGCCGGTTTGAGCCCCGACTCAGCACAATAGTCACATCTGTGGGCCTTGGAGCCCGGCCCCTAACCCCCGGCTCCGTGGGCACCACTGCCGGTGGCTGCCCTTCGCTGTCAAGCCTACTCTCACCTACATGTGTGTCTGTGTGATGGAGAGCAAGATGGGGTAGGCGAAAAGGGAATTTCCCCACGGAGGTTGATGAAGTGTTGTTGTTGCTGTTATTATTATTATTATTTATTATTATTATATTGCCCAGCTTGACTTTGGTGGCCTTCCCAGTCACTGGATCTGTATCCTATATTATGGATGTGCAGCTGACAAATTTGCAGAAATTGCGTGATGCAATCATGACATCATGGACCAGAATCTCAAAGGAATGTTTCCAGCATCTTGATTGCAAAGGGAGGCCTTACTCAGGATTAGTATGTTGCTGATAAAGAGCCCAGTGATCCCCAGCTGAAATTACACCGTCTGAACCCTCACCTGGACTCCTTGGAGATAATTACATGAAACCAACTGGGATTATATGGACTGGAATTAATGTCAATGTCAATACAATTTCATGTTCCCCGGTCGCCCAGAGGAGGATGGGGTCCCCTTCTGAGTCTAGGTTCCTCTCAAGGTTTCTTCCTGCCTCAGTGCTTGGTGGGGGTTCGGGCCGGTTAAATGTAAAGTGCTTTGTGACAATGACTGTTGTTAAAAGTGCTATATAAATAAAATTGAATTGAATTGAATTTATAGTATATATTGGCAGATTTGTTTGGAGAAGCTGCAAAACGATTATCCAGCATTTTTGCAAATTCAGAGGAAGGAAGCATGACTGCATAATTTTAAATTTAGCTTTTGTGTAGCTCGACAGAAACTGTCATTGATGAGCAAGCAAAGGACACATAGCAGGTATTTTCTGTGCATCGTTGGCGTCGGCTGACGTGCTCTCGTTCAGGGTGGTGCTTCCACAGTCAAGCAAACATAAACCCGGTGTTGTGAAGCAGTGAATGTACTGTCAGATGTGCCACTTAGGGAAGGTGGAAACGAAAAGGCTAAGTCGCTGTCTTTCAATTCATTCCAGCGTTTTGAGGGATCAGTGGATAAAAGCCAAGTACGAGAGGCAGGAATTCACCGGGGACAACCGCCACCGCCAAGAAATCTACTCCTCAGGTAAGCTGGGGGGCTCCTTCGGCCTCAGGCGCTGTGGTTTGTCTCTCCTCTGGAACACTTTGCCGAATCTTCAATTCAAGACCTTATCAAAGGAACATGGAGGAATACAGGCTCTCATAGTGTTTTTATCTTACTTTCTAATTGTCAGAATTTAAAATCATCTGTTTATAGGTCTTAAAAACTGGAGTTTCTAATACCTGGTTTGTATCTCCATACTCTCTTCTTTGCCTGAACGAGTTAATGAGACCAGGTTCTTCATATATCATTAAAACAGACTCATCTTCCACTGATCTATGTTGCTGTAGGGTTCTATGAAGGCAGACTGTGGAAGAAAGCCAAGGACAATGGACAGTTCTTGAAAAGAAAGTTCACACTTTCTGACTCTGACTTTACCCTGAAGTACTACACCAAAGATGATGTGAGTATCACTCCAGCCAGATGTGTGCGCATGGAGATGCAGAACTGCTTTTCCAGCTGATTCTCTCCATTAGCTACCCAGGGCAATAATTTCAATTAAAAGCCTGAATGCTACCTTTCAACCTGAGAAGATCGGACACCAGAACGGACTCCAGATCATGTTCCAGGATGCGCAGCGGTCTCAAAACCTGTTTGTGTACCACGACAGCGGCCAGGTGAGCGGAAATGTACAGAGACTCCTCTAATTACGGATTTGTAGTAGAAGTGTTTCCCATGTTTGGTGTCCCGATGCAAGGGGACTAGGTAAGAAATACACTTAAGTTGTTGTGGAATGGGTATGTCTATGCTGTCCTGTCAACATGGATGGGTTCTGTTTTCAGTCATCTTCAGAAGTATGACACTTGAGATGGAAAGCGTACCAGATAAATGCTTCTTTCCTATAGGAGATCGTAAATTGGTTTAATGCCATTCGAGCTGCCCGATTTGCCTACCTGAAGACAGCATTCCCCATGGCCAACGACAGTGAGGTGAGAGACGATTCCTGGTCTTCTAGAGTGACGTCAAGAGCCCAGGGCCAGAGCCTATCGGCTAAAATCGTAGATTCACTAAGAGTGTTTTATATATGATATCGGCAATGCAAAAATAGCTGCGCGCTAATGTGAAAACTCCTGTGGTGTCACAGACTTTTCTCTTTAAAAATAATTCTCTATATAGACTTCCTGTCCTAGCATGGATCTCGGAGTGCAAGCATGACGTTCTTTTTTTAAAAAAACTTTTCAATGCTGCCTTAATCAAGCAGAAATACACTTCAGTATAATGAGCAGTTCACGGAATTTTGAGAGTAGAAATACACTTCAGTATAATGAGCAGTTCTGTCTCTATCTGTTATGCGTTTGCTCTTGATCCCTGCACTTTTTTCCTTATCGATTTCTTCCGTTTCTTCGCCCTAATTCCTCAGTTAAGTCCCAGGATAACTAGGAATTACTTGAAAGAAGGATACATGGAAAAGACGGGTCCCATGGTAAGCGGCCCTCAGCACGTCATCTTAATGGCGTCCTTGTATGACCATGTGCTTGAAACCGTGGTACCTGCTCTCGGCTTCACGGCTGGTAGCTTCTGATATAATTAGTGGTTTACTTAATGGAGAGCTCTGGTGACAGCATGTGTTTGAGGGCAAACTTCAAATGTTTCACCTGCTTTCTTGGGCAGCAACGAGAAACCTTCAGGAAACGGTGGTTCATCCTGGATGGACAGGAGAGAAAGCTGCTCTATTTTAAAACAAAGCTGGTGAGATCAAAGACATTGATTAAAGATTTTGCTTAGATGAAGATTAATGCTTTAGATGTAAATTTTTACCTCAATCAGGTTCTGTTTCCATGTTTTAATTCCGGTACAGCAGTGTTTCCCAATCCGGTCCTGGGGGACCTCCAGCCATTCCACATTTTTGCTCCTTCCCAGTTTCCTGCCGGTAGGGAGTTGGGAGGGAGCGAAAATATGGACTGTCTGGGAATCCCCAAGGACCGGGTTGGCAAACACTGTTTTAAAGTACTTTGGGTTTCTTGAAAAGATCCACAAAGTTGCTACTTGTGGCAATTGTAGTTCTCGCAAACTGAAAGTTCAACTGAAAGATTAAAAATGGTCTTAACGTTATTCTGGGGTATGTCTCTGTGTCATGAAGGATGCAGTGGAGCTGGGGGCTGTGTTCATAGGCCCCGAGACCCTTGGTTACTCAGCAGCAAAAATAGCACCCAGGGGAACCCGGGGGAACCGGTGGAAGTTTGGGGTGACCATGGAAACGCCGGACCGGCAGTTCGTGTTCATGTGCGAGCGGGAGCGGGAGCAGGGCGAGTGGCTAGAGGCGCTGAAGGTCATCATCTCCAAGCCCATGCTGCCGCAGGATTACGCGAGTAAGAACCCCTCTCAGGCTGGTGTGTGGCTCTGTAGGTTAGGGCTCTGTGCCTGTGATCAGATGGTTGCTGGTTCAAATCTCAGGGTCTGTAACAACGCATTATGTAATAGTGCCGCATTATGTATTAACTCTATCACATGTTACAAATTTATAGACTACATTATAATTTTATACTGAAATATTAGCCTATTATTATCATCATCATCATTCAGTTTGTTACATTGTCAAGTTATTAGATAATGCATTGTTACACGGTCACCAGAGGTATTTCACTGTTGGCCCTTTGAGCAAAGCCCTTAAGCTCAAATGCTGCAGGGACTGACTTAACCTTGTTTTCTCAACTGTACATTGCTTGGATAAAGTGTCGCCTAAATAATCGAGTGTAAGGTTGCTTTTCTACTGCACAAGGTACCGTACTTTTGTTACTAAAAATTTGATACTTTCTCTTTTCCATTGATTTCTGGACGAGTACCAGTACCAAAAGTACCAAAGCAGAAGGGAATACTCTTTCAGTACTCTGGGGTGGGACTTGGAAATGTGTTTATTGTTGATTAGTCATGCAAATAACCTTCCTTGCAATCACAAAATACATCTGCTATACGGAAAAAGCGTAGTTACGAACTCAAAGAAAACTGATAAGTAAACAAACAGTAGTAATAATGGATGTGTGGACTCAAGCTTTAATGATATGTAGATGGCATGACAAGAAATTAAAAAAAGTATTTGCTATAATATACTATGGCTGCATGATATTGGGGAAAAAATAAATATCTCAATGTGATTTTGTTGCAACAAATATTGGGATATTTATAAAACAAAAAAGGATTTCAAAATAAATGCATTTCTCACAAAGCCATCTAGGAATCATTTAGGGAGGATGAAAATGATTATGATTGGCTCACACAGAGCTCATGTGAAAGCAGTGGCAGTAAACTTTAAACTGATTTTTTTAAACATATGCTAGAATGTTTGTGAATTGGACCGGACAGTATGAAGAAGCCAGATGTCATCCCAGCTGACGATCGCGGAACTTATGATGTAAGAATTGCATGTGCGTAACACGTGATGTTTGGGTTTAATATCCCACATTGCCCAGCCCTATAATATACTACAGCCATTTTTAAAATTCAGTACAAAATACCCCATCTCACGTTGTGATGTCATTCAGCGCTGGTACCAGTTTTTATGGCAGTGGAAAATCAACACCTTGATGTACCAAAAGTACAGTACCTGGTGCAGAGGAAAAGCGCCTTAAAAGCGCCATAAGTTGGTCTTCCTATCTAAGTGGGGACCGTCCATTCATTTATATGGGAAAAACCCTAATCCCAATCACGACAGCCTTAACCTCTACCCATCCCTATCTTTAACCATAAGTAACCAACCAAAATACAAGACTTTTGGCATTTTTACTTTTTTGATTGCTTTCACAGATTTTAATAAAACTGAGGTTATCCAGATGGGGACCTCAAAAGATGTTCCCAAAAGTAGGGAAATTTCAGGTTTTACTACACTTTGGGGACAATTTGGTCCTCAAATGTGATCTATGCAAACCCCCACACACACACACACATACACACACATACACACATACATGTTGGCATGCCTAACTAAATGGGGACCTTCCATTCATTTCTTTGGGAAAAACCCTAATCTCAATCACGACAGCCTTAACCTCTACCCATCGCTAACCTTAACCATAAGTAAACAAACAAAATACAAGAAAAACATTTTTACTTTTTTGATTGCATTCACAGATTTTCATGAAATTGAGGTTATCCAAATGAGGACCTGAAAAATGTCCCCAAAAGTAGGGAAGTTTCAGGTTTTACCATACTTTGGGGACATTTTGGTCCCCAAATGTGATCTATTCAAACCCACACACACACACACACAGCCTATGACTCCTAAAGAATACGTCTGGTATGCTGAGCTCTGTTCTTGCAGCTGAAGCCAACCTGCGACGGAGGAGATGACTGACGTCCCCTTTCAAGAGCGTTTCCGGTCAGTCACAGCACTGTCCAGCAGGGGGAGAATAACGACCGGCAGCTTTCGGTCCAAACACTCAGGTTCAAACATTCTGCCAGCGGCCATCCTGACCTGGATTCTGCCTACTGGACAGATGTACTCGCCTTCAGTCATCCTTAAACGGGATGCTCGTTTCTGATTGCCATTCGTTTTGAAATGGATCATTTAATAACACGCTGCATTTGACTGCCTTTATGACTTTATGTATGTGTTGTAACCATTATTGTTGTCAAATAAATTTTGTTATATGGGAATTTTATACACTGATAAATGTTTTTCTACTTAAGTTAATGCTTTCCAAATACACTCACCTAAAGGATTATTAGGAACACCTGTTCAATTTCTCATTAATGCAATTATCTAATCAACCAATCACATGGCAGTTGCTTCAATGCATTTAGAGGTGTGGTCCTGGTCAAGACAATCTCCTGAACTCCAAACTGAATGTCAGAATGGGAAAGAAAGGTGATTTAAGCAATTTTGAGTGTGGCATGGTTGTTGGTGCCAGACGGGCCGGTCTGAGTATTTCACAATCTGCTCAATTACTGGGATTTTCACGCACAACCATTTCTAGGGTTTACAAAGAATGGTGTGCAAAGGGAAAAACATCCAGTATGCAGCAGTCCTGTGGGCGAAAATGCCTTGTTGATGCTAGAGGTCAGAGGAGAATGGGCCGACTGATTCAAGCTTATAGAAGAGCAACTTTGACTGAAATAACCACTCGTTACAACCGAGGTATGCAGCAAAGCATTTGTGAAGCCACAACACGCACAACCTTAAGGCGGATGGGCTACAACAGCAGAAGACCCCACCGGGTACCACTCATCTCCACTACAAATAGGAAAAAGAGGCTACAATCTGCACAAGCTCACCAAAATTGGACAGTTGAAGACTGTAAAAATGTTGCCTGGTCTGATGAGTCTCGATTTCTGTTGAGACATTCAAATGGTAGAGTCAGAATTTGGCGTAAACAGAATGAGAACATGGATCCATCATGCCTTGTTACCACTGTGCAGGCTGGTGGTGGTGGTGTAATGGTGTGGGGGATGTTTTCTTGGCACACTTTAGGCCCCTTAGTGCCAATAGGGCATCGTTTAAATGCCACGGCCTACCTGAGCATTGTTTCTGACCATGTCCATCCCTTTATGACCACCATGTACCCATCCTCTGATGGCTACTTCCAGCAGGATAATGCACCATGTCACAAAGCTCGAATCATTTCAAATTGGTTTCTTGAACATGACAATGAGTTCACTGTACTAAAATGGCCCCCACAGTCACCAGATCTCAACCCAATAGAGCATCTTTGGGATGTGGTGGAACGGGAGCTTCGTGCCCTGGATGTGCATCCCACAAATCTCCATCAACTGCAAGATGCTATCCTATCAATATGGGCCAACATTTCTAAAGAATGCTTTCAGCACCTTGTTGAATCAATGCCACGTAGAATTAAGGCAGTTCTGAAGGCGAAAGGGGGTCAAACACCGTATTAGTATGGTGTTCCTAATAATCCTTTAGGTGAGTGTATGTTATGTTTTGGCAATTAATTATGAAGACCTAGATATACCAGAAGGGAGTAGGGATACTGTTCTAGTAGTCAGAACAAAGAAGTGAGGAGTCTTAGCAGATGGCGGAGGGATACGGTTTTTTGACCACATCAAAGCTCATCTGGCAGAGAACTATGAACTGTGACTGAACTGTATCTAATCCATGTTTAGACCCGTATACTCTTTTGTTTCTTTGAAATTTTACGTTCTCACATTCGTACGTAAAAATCAATTATTGAGAGATCAGTTTTTGGGATTTTGATAATTTTTATGAGAATAATTGGAAAGAATGTAAAGAAACGTACGTGGGATGGTTTGTGATGGACTGGGATCCCATTTAGGGTGTCTTGTGTCCGGTGCTGGATAAGCAGGTTTGGAAAATGGATGGATGCAGGGTTGCAAACTTCGATCAGCTTCCTGGAGTGAGATTTTTAATTCTAAACATGTCTGCACACACATGCACACGAATTCACATGTATGTAGCAGTTTTATTACCTTGTAGATAGTCTGTTGAATTTGCAAACTACCCCAATGGTTTTGATGCAGCCAGTTTTATGTTTATAATGGAATAATATAGATTTGCAGTAAGACTTCTTGTGTGAGTGTGAGAGTCTGAAAGCGTGAGTATCAGGCCAGATGCGGGAGAGCTGGCAACCCTGTACTGAGTGCTGGTGGCATTTGACAGCTCTGCATTTTAAGTGTGAAACAACATTATTATCTACTGAGCCAACCTGTTTGGAAAATACACTGCTAATAAAGGAACAGACAGTTATCATATGATAAATTAAGATTAAGATTTGGTTTATTGTCAATACAACAATATACACAGTATACAGGGTCGTTTCACACTGGTCCCCCATGGTACACTATAAAGATAAAAAATTTAAAACAGAAATTTCACATAAATAAATCTAAGTAAATTTTTAAGAACAGAAACTAGTTCTATCTATCTATGTACAGTAAACTTGACAGAGACAGTACAAAGTGGTCATGTGCAGTTATTCGAGTTAAGTGTGCAGGTAGTTTTTAAATACCAGATTCAAGTATGGCAGGATATTTTTGACAAGACAAAGACGTGCCAGTTATTACATGTGCAAATTTGGCAGTGTATGAAAGTCTAGTTTGTAATGTTTGTGTTGTGGGTTTAACGTTCCTTTGGTGGCAGTGCGTTGAGAGCTCTGACTGCTTGAGGAAAGAAGCTCCTGCAGTGTCTGGCAGTTACAGTTCTGATGCTGCGGAACCGTCTACCAGACGGCAGAAGAGAGAACAGTGCATGTGAGGGGTGGAAAGTGTCCTTCACTGTGCTGTTCGCACGACGGATGATGTGCTTTTGGTACAGGTGGGAGATGGCAGGGAGAGGGACCCCGATGACGCTCTCTGCTGTCCTCACTGTCCACTGCAGGGACGTCTTTTCAGCGGCGGTGCAGTTTCCATACCAGGCAGTGACGTAGCAGCAGAGGACACTCTCGATGGTCCCCTGGTAGAATGACGTGAGGATGGGAGGAGGGAGGCTGGCCTTCTTCAGCTTTCGAATGAAGTGAAGACGTTGTTGGGCTCTCTCTGCGATGGTGGTGTTCGGGTTCCAGGAAAGGTCGTCTGCCATGTGCACACCCAGGACCTTCACACTGCGGACTATTTCGACAGTGGAATCGTTGATGTGCAGTGGGGGTGTGGGCTCGCCAGACTCTTCCTGAAGTTAACAACCATCTCTTTAGTCTTCTGAATATTAAGAGATAGGTTGTTATTTTCTCACCAGTCCACCAGGTGTTTTACCTCCTTTCTGTACGCAGACTCATCGTTATTGGTGATGAGACCTACTACTGTTGTGTCATCTGCAAACTTCTTTGGCACCGGGATGATTTCGGTGGTTTTGAGGCAAGCTGGTACCGCGGCTGAGCGCAGTGATGCATTGAAGATGTCTGCAAGCTGTTGTCAGGCCCTGCAGCCGTTCGCGGGTTCACTCTGCAGAGGGTCATCCTGACATCCGCTGTAAAAAGCTGAAGTACCTGATCTTTGGGGGAGGGAGTCATCTTCCTTGCTGGTTCCATGTTCTCTGCCTCAAAACGTGCAAAGTCATTCAGTTCATCTGGCACGGAGGACTCACTGCCGCACGCCACACGCGTTGGCTTGTAGCCTGTGATGGTCTGAATGCCCTGCCACATGCGCCATGTGTCCTTTGAACTTGTGAAGTGTGATGATCCTCTCTGCATGCACCCGCTTTGCCTCTTTGATGGTCCGAGACAAGCCTCCCTGAGTGTGTGTAGCTTTGCAGAGAACCAGGGTTTGTGGTTTGCACGGATGAAGACAGTCTTGGAGACAGTGACATCCTCAATGCAGTGGTTTGCACGGATGAAGACAGTCTTGGAGACAGTGACATCCTCAATGCAGTGGTTTGCACGGATGAAGACAGTCTTGGAGACAGTGACATCCTCAATGCAGTGGTTTGCACGGATGAAGACAGTCTTGGAGACAGTGACATCCTCAATGCACTTGCTGGTGTAGCTGGTAACTGAGGTTGAGTCCAGTTTGTGTTCGTAGGTGGCAGCTTCTCTGAACATATCCCAGTCTGTGCAGTTGAAACAGTCCTGAAGGGCAGATGTGGCCCCCTGTGGCCACGTTCTCACCTCTCTCAGTGCTGGTCTGATCTGCTTGTTGATGGGCCTGTAGGCTCAGTATGGAGATGTGGTCTGATTGTCCGAGGTGGGGGACGTGTGCAGCCTTGTATGCATGCTGAATGTTTGTGTAAACAAGGTCTACCATGTTATCCCCTCTCATAGAAATACATTCTTAGAAATGAATTGATACATTCATACATTTATAGAAATACACCTTTAATTCTGCACTTGATATTTAAATAATGGATTCCAAATATTTTACGTCAACTGTGTTTTTTTTTTTGACAATTCGCGTTTCCCATGCTGCGGTTTCACAAGTTTGTCCTTCCGAGGGAGCCGTAGATGCCGGTATGTCGAAGGTCAGCAAGGGGAGGCGGGGGTTTCTTAGACTGAAACGAGAATGTCGTAAAAATTAACATGCTTTGGCAGTTATACGTGCTGCAAGGGAGAATTTAGTCAGAAACCGTCAGATGCATGTATCGCAAGTGATTTTATGTGTGCATTCTGTGAAAGAAAGCAATTTAAGGAATAGAGAAGAACGGAGGAGACCATGTCCGTTTTGTCCTACAGGGCGATCCCTTCATAAGCGCTTGGAAGTGAATAGCGCAGGGCCTGATAGAACGGGGGTCAGTGTGACAGACCCAATGAACGGCGCGGATCACCTTTAATGTGCCAAGATTTCACGATATTTTACAAATCCTTTAATACATAACCGCTGACATAATGAGGAAGGACGTCCGGATATTACTAGTGGGGGAACGTAAGTACTTATAGTTAATCAGGTGTCATGCAGTATGAGAATAGATGGTTTCTGCATTACTGCATTTAGGAAAGGCATTGTAACTGCACAGTAAAGCAATACTGACATTGCGTTAGTCCATTGTGCATTTGTAAATTGTTTTCTCTTTTACAACAGCTTAGTGAAGCAATATATATTGCAGTATATTCGTAGTTAAACTACTGGGTGGGATTCATATATTTGTATATCATTTATGTACTGCATATTTTGGAGTAGTAATAAAACGCTGTCTTTGATTTGCTATAGTGTTTTATAAATGAGAAGTTCTTCAGCCATTTTCTGTTGTTAATTTTTGACGTCGGTATTGCTTCTCCCTGTAATAGCGTGGTGCTGTAAATCACACTTAGAGTGGCCGTGATTCTGTCATCTTAGCGTCCTTTGCCTCTGTCGCACACATTGCACCCGTCTGGGCCCGGTTTCGTGTCCCTGGGCTCAGGGCTAAATTGTCTGTTCCGTGTTTTGCCTTTCTGGCACTTGTCTATTAATACTATTTTAGTCTTTAAGATGGTGAGAATCTGGTGTCCTAAATAGTTCACTAGCAATATATTTGAGGTCCATTAATTGCTTAGCGTGGAAATGCAATATCCATGGTTGCAATGTTATCAAACGTTTAGCAGTTGTACAGAACAGTTATTTAGAAGTGCTTAAATCTAGACGCAGGCTCTATTTAAACCTTAAAATCTGCGAGAACTACACAGCAAAATTTAAACGATCTGGTAATCACGTTACGCATTGTATTCAAGTACACACTGTTCTTCACAGCCAAAGTGGGCAAGACATCTTTGATCATGTCCCTGGTCAGCGAGGAGTTTCCTGATGAGGTACCGCATCCTCTTGCATGTCTTCCAGCTGCACAGTATTACCGTTATAGCTGGCTTCAATTATTAACCGGCAATGCTTGACTAGTAGAAACATGGACTGTTTAAGTTTATGTAATTATGGAATTAGGATTCATTCCCCTGTGTTTCCTAGCGTTTCTGGCCTTGACAGCTGTTTTGATGGCTTTTAAAATGTCTAATTATAGCCGCGTTTTGTGACTGTGGAGCAGGTTCCTCCGCGAGCCGAAGAGATCACGATTCCCGCTGACGTCACCCCGGAGAGAGTCCCTACACATATAGTGGACTATTCAGGTACGCGAGCCTCGTCTGATAGCCCCAGAGAGAGGGGGCTGAGAATCAAGCTGGTAGAATTGGCTTTTAATATTACTTTCACTCTCTCCTGCATGAATAGAAGCAGAACAGTCAGATGAACAGTTATTCCAGGAAATATCAAAGGTGAGTTTTTTTTATAGGATAAAATCACATATACTGGTGTTTTCCCATTGAACTGCAAGATGGTTGAATGTGTTCTCATTTTGCAGGCCAATGTAATATGCATAGTGTACGCTGTCAATAACAAGAAGTCCATTGAGAGGGTGAGTCCAGGGTGTCCCAAGTGAGCCGGTGGGCCTTTATGAATAATGATTAATAATTCATTTGCAGCATGGAATTGTGCACTTGTCTCATGCAATCGGTGTTGTACAGCTTCCTAGGTTTGTCAGTAGTTTAAAGTGTAACGATTGTGCATATTTTTTTTTGTTTTTCTGTGTTTTGTCCTGCAGGTCACCAGTCACTGGATTCCCCTCATTGCGGACCGAACAGACAAAGATAGCAGGTAGGTGAGGGGAGACGGCCCCCCTGCCTGACATCGTACTGTTGTGGTGAGGGGTCGTGGACCCGCCTCTAGTGAGTGTGAGCAGAGCACCTGTGCGGATCTCGAGCTGTGAGGTGCTTTAGGGGCCTGGCTGTCTGCTGCTCGTTTATATTGGGATTGTGTGTGTCTGGGCCGGGATGTGGTGGGACAGGGTGCCCCTAATCCTGGTGGGGAACAAGTCGGACCTGGTGGAGCACAGCAGCATGGACACCATCCTGCCCATCATGAATCAGTACAGCGAGATCGAGACGTGTGTGGAGGTGAGGCCCGATGCCCAGAGCCTGTCCAGCCCAGTCGCTCTCCGCTGGAGGTCGACCGATATGGGATTTTCAATATCCGATGCCGATATATGCTGCAGATTTTTTATTTGGCCGATAATTGGACGTTTTCCCCTCTATTTGCATGGTAAAATATAACACTAATAATAGCAAACAATACACAGAATTTCTCAACTTGGCATTTATTGAATACTGACTTGTGTAAATTTAAAATATAAACTTAACAAAAACACAATACAACTTGTAAACAAAAACTTATAAACAATAAAAATAGCAGCATCAGAATCTTTTAGTGCACAATATAGCAGCAAACTCCTCATTTCTGATTTTTATGTTTAATTAAAATGATTTTTAACGATTAAAAAACCGTGTGTGAGCCACCAACAAGCGCACAAAACTAACTCTGTCAGAATCAATGATCCTTAATGTTACCTGTAGGCTACAGTTGGTTGAAGGCTCATTATCATTACGCCAGTTCCCGACAGCGTAATTCGCGTTCTCTTTCAAAAGTGTTCACGTTTTCTTTTAAAGCAACATTTCATAGCAAACCATTTTAATAAATAGGTCTTTTGAAAGATCAGAATTTAAGCCTTACCGTTTTCTCCCAGGACTCTTCTGGCTGGGGTCTTGCACAAGGCAGTATGGGTCATGTGTTCCACAGCAACAATAACACTGGGCTGCCCGCAGACGTGCCTGTCTGTAAAACGGCGTACAGCACTCAGATATCGGCCGATGCTGATGCATTAAAAAAAAGCCAAATATCAGCCCTATATATCGGTCGACCTCTACTCTCCACCGTTTACGATAGACACTGAACCTTCATTTGTTTCTAACTCTGCTGTTAATGACATTCTAAAACAAGATCAGGTAAATCTTAAGATCTGTTGTTGATTTGTTGTATAAAAGTAAGATTTATTGTAGCCAGTTTTAAGAAACCCAACTAATATAAGATCCCTGCTGTCGATTTTGTTGCAGAAATGAACTGTTAAAGCACCAGTGTGCATGTGGTTTTTATTTTTCAGTGTTCTGCGAAAACCCTGAAGAACATTTCCGAGTTGTTTTACTATGCTCAGAAGGCAGTCCTGCACCCGACAGGACCCCTGTACTGTCCGGAGGAGAAGGAGGTACATCGGTGCCCTACAGCACTCTGCTGTTCTGCGGCGTTTTACTGCTGACCTGGTCTGAAGGCGCTGTTGTTTTTCCTCAGATGAAGGCAGCATGTGTGAAAGCCCTGACTCGCATCTTCAAAGTGTCCGACATGGACAACGATGGCCTCCTCAGTGACCTCGAGCTCAACTTCTTCCAGGTAGGAGCTCGACACTCACGCTTGACACGTGTTACACTCACAGGCGTCCGCAGTCTTCGTGTTTGGATGCAAATGAATATATAGCAGTATTTCCCACGTGTTGGTGACCTGGCACTCGTGACGGTTCTTGTGTCTGTGCAGCGAACGTGCTTCAACACCCCGCTAGCTCCTCAGGCTCTGGAGGATGTGAAGAATGTTGTGAGGCGGAACATGGCAGACGGGGTGCAAGACAATGGACTCACGCTGAAGGGTGAGCTGGGGGGAGACTCGGGTGTAGGGTGGGGGGGGGGTCCTTTCCATTCCATTCCATACTGGGCAGCTTCATGTTTGAACTAAACAAGCCTTTACTATCAGCAATGGAGCCTGAGGTGCTTAATATAGACTTGAATAAGCTTCAGTTGTCCAGGACCAGAACTGACCTGCTGGAATTCATGGTTCATCCTGTTCAAGCTGTGTGGCCAGGGCTGTATGGCTTCCATTTATGGGTGTGTGCAGTTTGTGGAGTAGGTGTGGTTTTTACATGTGGGAGTGGCCCACTTTTTGGTGGGTGTGGCTTTCCATATATGGGCGTGGCCAACATGGGTGACCGTACTCATATGATGTAGTCATAATTGCTTCCTTGGTAGGTTTCCACTTTCTGCACACCCTCTTCATCCAGAGGGGCCGGCATGAGACCACGTGGACCGTGCTGCGGAGGTTCGGTTATGATGATGACCTCGAGCTCACACAGGAGTACCTCTTTCCACCGTGAGTACATCCCTCACACCGGTTAGTTGTCGTCTCCCACAAACCCTCCTTATCTACTGTAAGTGGCTGGTTGTATCTGAATGGTTATGGAAGCAGTGTACAAACAGTGAAACCCAAGAAAAGAGGGAATTTTTGGAATTTCAGATGCTCTATAAATGATCGTCAGATGAGGTTTGCTTGTGGGAAATCACACGAGTGTCACCACCAGGGGGCCTAGTTGTTAAGGTGTTGGATTTGTGAATTAAGAAAAGTTTTTGTTTTGGGCTGTGATTTAATGTTCTTGGTAAATACATTTAAAACACGTTTTTAAACAGTTGCTGCATTATTTCCAAGGAAGATGCTGTAATTTTAAATGAGATGCTGTATTTGGTCTCCGTATGATCTATCTTGAGAAATTCCCGTTAGCTGGTTGGATTTTCCGCTTCATACGCGGGTTCACGGTGCCATTTCGCTGCTCCTAGGTTGAAAATCCCCCCGGATTGCACCACGGAGCTGAACCACAACGCTTACCTGTTCCTCCAGAGTGTGTTTGACAAGCATGACAAGGTGAGCCCCGGGGCTCCGCCTGCAGGGGGCGCCGTGCGTGTCTTGTCGTCAGTGCAGCCAGGACTCAGTCTCCTCCAGGTCATTTTTGATAGCAGGTTGCTTTACTTGCTAAATGAGTCTGAGTCAGTTTTTTTTTTTTTTTTTTTTTTTGGTTTATGTGTAAAAAATTCTTTTGCTGGGTGCCGTGTTCTTAGGAGGTAAGAGGTTGCCTGTCTTATGGAGTTACTCTTCTGGTCAACTCCTGGGAAACCCCTCCCTCTGAATGGTGGCTCCCGGTTCGAGCCACTCTGAAGCCTCTGCTATCGTCCAGGACCGGGATTGTGCCCTGTCTCCCGACGAGCTGAAGGACCTGTTCTCCGTCTTCCCCTACATGCCCTGGGGCCCCGACGTCAACAACACAGTGTGCACCAACGAGCAGGGCTGGATCACCTACCAGGGATACCTGTCACAGTGGACGTGAGTGCGGAGGCCTTATTCGGTCTGTACTCAAGAGGGTGCTCTTTAGGTGGCTTTTAGGTGATTCACCTGATCTCTGACCACTGGCAGGTTAACCACCTACCTGGATGTGCAGCGATGCCTGGAGTACCTGGGCTATCTTGGTTACCCGATCCTCTGTGAGCAAGAGTCCCAGGCTGCTGCCCTCACAGGTGACATAGAGGGCTGTGTGTCTGTCTGTGTGGGGAGTCATGTATATGTTACATTGTGAAGACATTTGGTCCCTGTGAGGACATATTTTGGACCTCACAAATGAGACTACTTTTTAAAAGCTAAAAATGCCAGTCTGTGGTTTGATTACTTATGGTTAAAGTTAGGGTTGGGTAGAGGTTAAGGTTGTCATTGTTGATTATGGTTTTTCCCCATAGAAATGAATGGCTGGTCCCCACAAAGATGTGTGTGTGTGAGTGAGTTTACCTCCCTCTCTCTGTTTTTATTTCCATTTGTGTGTGTGTGGGCGTCTGTGCGCTGTTGCCTCTTCATACCAGAGCTTCAGAACTCATCCCCCCCTCCCTCCCCCATAACCACAGTCACGCGTAACAAACGCATCGACCTGCAGAAGAAGCAGACCCAACGCAACGTCTTCCTCTGCAACGTGTTTGGGGCCCGGGGCAGCGGCAAAAGCGGCTTCCTGCAGGGCTTTCTGGGCAGGAACCTCATGGTGAGAGCTCACCACCACGTCCTGATCGCGGCCCGGCCCGGTCCACACACCTCGCGTCGCTGGCTAGGCAGTTTCGAGGTGCCCCTACCTGCGAGCTGAGAAACTGTTTTAAAATACCACAGAATGGGGGGGCTTTGCATCGGAGCTTTAAATAACCAAACTCTGGGGTTGGGGGGGGGGGGTATCGTGGGTTTCAGAGTTATGGGGAGTGAAGCCAGTGTTTAATATACATTTAAATGCATTGTCTTTCAGCGTCAGAAGATGATAAGGCACGAGCACAAATCGTACTATGCCATCAGCACGGCTTACGTGTACGGCCAGGAGAAGTATTTACTGGTGAGTGTGAGCCGTCCTCCCTGGCAGGGCCAGCCTGGGGGTATTAAGTGCCACTGGGCAATAGTGCATATGACGTCATGTCAGAAAGACATGGAGCTGATTGGTGACTCATGAAATCCATGCATCTAAGACAGAGAACTGTTGCATTGGCTTTTCAGTCAGTGCCATATTAAAAGAACAATACGCAGTCTTATTACATGGACAAAAGTATTGGGACAATATCTCAATAACCGAATTCAGGTGTTTCATTGACTCATTGCCACAGGTGTATAAAATCAAGCACCTAGGCCTGCAATCAGGTTTACACACATTTGTGAAAGAATGGGTCGTTCTGAAGAGCTACAGTACAGTTTGCCACCTTTACAAAAAGTCAGTTTGTGAAATTTCTTCCCTGCTAGATATTCCACGATCAGCTGTAAATAATAATGTTGCACAGTGGAAGCGTTTAGGTACGGGACTCTGGAGCAGTGGAAACATGTTCTACGGAGTGATAAATCGTGCACACACGTCTGATGGACGAGTCTTGGTGTGTCGGACGCCAGGAGAATGTTACCTGCCTGACTGCATTGTGCCAACTGTAAAGTTTGGTGGAGGAGGGATAATGGTATGGGGTTGTTTTTCTGGGGTTGGGCTGGGCTCCTTAGTTCCAGTGAACTCTTAATGCTTCAGCATACCAAGACATTTTGGACAATCCTATGTTTCCAACTTTGAGGTAACAGTTTGGGGAAGGCCCTTTTCTGTTCCAGCATGACTGTGCCCCAGTGCACAAAGCAAGGTCCATAAAGACATGGTTGGGTAAGTTTGGTGTGGAAGAACTTGACTGGCCCACACACAGCCCTGACCTCAACCCAATCAAAGATCTTTGCGACGAACTAGAACTGAGATTACAAGCCAGACCTTCACGTCTAACATCAGTACCTGACCTCACAAATGCTCTTCTGGATGAATGGGCAAAAATTCCCACAGATACACTCCAAAATCTTGTGGAAAGCCTTCACAGAAGAGTGGCAGCTGTTATAGCTGTATGGACCAGCTCCATACTGATGCCTATGGATTTAGAATGTGATGTCATAGAAGTTCCTGTAGGTGTAATGGCCAGGTGTCACAATATTTTTATCTATATAGTACATATTTCATGTTAAATCACATTAAATTATTAAAATGCATTTGTGAAGGGGGTTGCTCTGCCTGCCCCCCCCCCCCCCCACACAAAGGACATAGTGTTCCTAGACACGTGCCCAAATACCCCCCCTGACCCCTCTCCCGCCTTCATCCTTCACCCTTCATCTCAGCTGCACGAGGTCCTTCCGGACACCGACTTCCTGTCTGAGACCGACCTCTCCTGTGATGTCGTGTGCCTGCTCTACGACGTCAGCAATCCCCGCTCCTTCGAGTTCTGCGCGAGGCTCTACAAGGTGCCGCTTGCTCCGCCATAACTGCCCCCCCCCCGTCCCGCTTAAGATCACATTTACATTCAGTCATTCACCAGCTGCTTTTCTCCAGCACGACAGAGGTGATCTATTCTGTGATTTATATGTATACATTATAAATATAGTTATGTCTGCCTGTGTACTGTAATGCACGAATGAATTCATATAGTGCAGTTATGTAATCGGTATTGTAGAAATTCTTTATGGACCTCACTTGTGTCAGTCATATGTTTCTTCGCCTTAGTATGAATACATAGTATGAGTAGAGTTTCCCACCCTAGTCCACGGGACTCCCAGATGATAAGGGCTCCTCCGCTCCCGCAGAATCACTTCATGGACAGCCGGACGCCGTGCCTGCTGGTGGGGGCCAAGGCCGACCTGCCGGAGGTGCGGCAGCAGTACAGCCTGTCTCCGCTGGACTTCTGCAGGAAGCACAAGCTGCCCGCCCCCCAGCGCTTCACCTGCAACACGGCCGAAGCGCCCAGCCGCGACATCTATACCAAGCTCACCACCAAGGCCATGTACCCGTGAGTGTGCCCTCCGCCGTCAGCCCCCTCCCCCACGGCAGGGCTCCAGCGTCCCCCAAAACGGTTCCCCAACCCCCGCAACTGCAGCGCGTTGGAGCCCGACGCAAGGCCAGCTGTACCGAATGATGCGTTTCCTGCTGCTCATTACATCACTTCCTCTTTGTATAGCCTGCTGCTCATTACATCACTTCCTTTCTGTCTAGCATGCAGCCGCTGTTTTAGAGGTTAATAACAAAGGAAAATAATAAGAGTTATGGTCTGTAATCACTGAATTTTGTGGGATCCGTTAAAGCCATGTGTAGATTATGGCAGGGTGTGTCCGCACTGCGAGGGTCTCGTCACCCCTGTCTTCGGCCCGTGCCGCACCGCACCGCAGGCAGCCCTGACCACCTCTTCCTCTGTGTCTCCGCAGCCACGGCCAGTTAAGCTGCATGTGCAGCTGTAACAGGTGCACGTTTTGCATCTGTCAGAAGCTGCTGCGCTCAGAGATGCTGCAGCGTGTAAAGAGCACACTCTACAGCGCAGTGACGAACAGGTCCACTCTCTCTCTGCCTCTGGGTGCCCTCACGCCCCGAGAAGGCCGTCTAACACATGCCTAACCTCTTAACATGTCCTGCTCAGTGTCACCTGACAGCTTCGCACTGCATATCCACCAGGGGACTTTGAGTAAATTTCTCATTCGGAAGGATTATTGACAAAAAAAGCTGGCAAATTCTAAGACCGGTATTTATGAATATAGGGTTTTTTTTTAATATGTAGATGCACTTGCCTCTATCCCGTTTCTTGCAGTTCCCGTTGTTTAGTTTTTATTATTATTATTATTATTATTATTATTATTATTATTATTTTTGGTCCAAACTATTTGCTTCTCTGCCCCTTGCTGGCCCTTTTGCAGAACTGCTGCTGTCAAGTCAGTTCCTCAAACCCTTTAACACTGCATCACTGTGGCTCAGGAGGGTGAACATGTGACTGCAGTGAAGTTCGGATGGTATTAGAGAGACGCAGTGACTGCAGTGAAGTTCGGATGGTATTAGAGAGACGCAGTGACTACAGTGAAATTCGGATGGTATTAGAGAGACGCAGTGACTGCAGTGAAGTTTGGATGGCGTTAGAGAGACGCAGTGACTGCAGATGTCTTTTCCATTTTAACGTTCCGTTTTCCGGGAATGACGGCTATTCGCATGTTTATTTTGAACTGACGTGAATCATCTTCTTTATAAAGAGGCATATCTGGTGCTATGGTGTAATTATGATCTTGACTAAGTATGGTGAAGTGGATATGCAGTGTGTCAATATGTGACGTTGGTCGCATTTATCACTGTAAACCTCATACATGTTTGTGCACCCCTAGATGTCTGGCTGACCCGCCCCCCCTTGGTATGAAACGTCGGTGTTTGTTTGCAGGTGTCATTAGTTTGTGTTTCCTGTGCTTCCAGCTAAGCTGTGTGTGTGTGTGGGTGGATTCGCCTGTCTAAAGCACCAACCTGTGGGAGGGGGCCTTTTTTCAGGCCGGGGGAATTACTGGGGGCTTTCCACATCGCCGTTCCCCTTCCTGGGCTCCGCTCCGTGTGTGTGTGTGTTTTTTAAAAGCCCCTCCTCTGCTTAACACAGCTAAACAGGCCAAACAAAGAACAGTTTGTCTGTCTGTCTGCTGCGCTCTTTCATTCTGTACTCATTTCATTTTTTTTTCTTTCCCTTGTAGGTCTTCATTTTCTTATCTCTGGATGGCTTTGTCTCTCTTACTGATGCATGTTTTTGCCTCCTGCTGATTAGGGTTCTACGCTCTCCTTTGCCTTTAACATTGTGCTGCTGATTTTTAAACCCCATGCCTGTAGTAACATTCCCCACGTTAAGCGCCCCTCTGTTCTCCGGTACCTTCCCTGCCTGCATGGTGCATTCCCGCTTTGAAAACCACAGTTTTCTTTGAGTAAAAAACCTCAAGTGTAAGTGGTTCTTCTACATTTGGGTCTAAATTACTGCTGTAATGTCGGCAGACCTTGCAATGTGGCTTGACGAGAAGTTGGGCTGCGGATGGATTGCGCTTTTGATAAGCTTTTAAAGTTTTTTTTTTTTTTTTGGGGGGGGGGGGAGCAGTGTTTGTGAGATTGGATCTAATGCTAATATCACGGTTAAACTTTGACTGATTGGTTTTAGCATACTGGTTTTTATTTTCTCAAGGGTTTGGGAGGGTCACAGACAGGGGATATCTACAGGAATACAAAGCTGGGATTGTGTCACTTCGAAACCAGTATACAACTAGTGTGGGTGGTGTGAAACTGAAGCTGTGGTTTTGGTGAGCGTGGTGCACATTCAGCGGCCAACCAGGGAATGTCCCGTTTTAAGACTTCCTCTGACCCTGGATCCATTAACCCCGAAGTCTGAGCTACTTAAATGCTTTTTTGGGAGGGGGGGTAGCGCTATTTTGGAATGCATGCTGCTAAACCAAGGACTCGGGTTCGATCTGGGATGCTGCTCTCCCCCTTAAGTGGGGAAACCTCCCAGGTTCGGTCTTCCGTGCCTGGCTCAGATTGTGTGTCTCTGCCATGATGATGATGATGATGATGATGATGATGATCAATGATGATAATCACGGATGCAGACTTCTTGAGCTTGCAGTGTGGTGTGTGTCGCTCGCTGGGTTGGAGTGGGTCACCCAGGTGAGCGTGGCTGCTGAACCGCCCTGTGTGTGTGTGTGTGTGTGTGTGTGTGTGTGTGTGTGTGCACGTGTACCCGCACGTGTGTAAGGTTGAGACCCTGTCTGGACGAGCTAGGTGCCTTTCTGCTGGCTGATCAGGAGTCCAGCCTCACGCAGCAGGTTCACCCCGTTGTCCATGTAGAGGAGTCCATCTACATGGAGTCGTCTGTGGACCCCTTTGTGTCCAGGTAACTGTGGGTGGGGTCTGCGAGGGCGGGACTGGTGGGTGCAGCGCGCTGTCTAACCCCTGCGTGTCGCCTTGTATCAGTAACTGATTCTTCGGTGTTTAATTGGTCTCTTCTGAATGCTCTCATATGGATAACAGCTGGTTGTGGGGAATGTCATTGGCCAGCGGGAAGCTTGGTGTCGGACCCGGGTGTGGCGGGGTTCGGATGTCCTGACACGCTCGGTCTGCCGGTCTCGCAGCCGGGCTTCATAAGTCAGGAGTCGGATTAGAGTCGGATTTAGGGGATTCAGCCATTTGTTTGTGAAGGTGAATTACATGCACTGTTTTTGGTATGTGTGCAACTTGTAAGCAAATCAAAGAACCATCAGTTTCCTTGGCAGATTCCACCACTGCAGAATGAGATTTCCCCCCCCCCCCCAGCCTCGGCACGTCTGCCATTATATGAGGGTAAAACCATGAGCGAGAGAGAATGGGGGGGCTTGATGGTATAGGTAGATCCAACGAGGGTATAGGTGATCTCTCTATTAAAAAAAAACAATTTTGTAATATTGATGTGTCATGCTTATTTTAGTTTCCCTAATGCTTGTTCTAAAAATGAAAAAATGTATCTGAATATAATAATTTCCTTAATGTTTATCTACACATCAAAGGTAGACGTCATTTCCTCTTACAGCAATCAATACAAACGCGAGTACAGCTAACATTATTTGGATTGTTGGGCGTCTTCATTGAGGAAGGTGTTACTGTTGTTATGCTTTGGAAATATTTCCGTTAAATGCCTGACGTGAGTTTGTAAAACTAAAAATTGATGCTCTGGACAGTTCGGAGAGCTTTCCAGAGAGACCAAAAATAAGAAGTGTAATCATATTTCGTTGGTTATATTTTATTGATTATATTTTTTTGATGTGTATTCTGTTGATTAACATACTAGAACCTGGGTTCCGGTTTGCTAATACGTTGGTAGGCTGCTTAAAATGCACGGCCCCTTCGTTATGCTTGTCAGACCTCACATGCTGGCTGCCGCCGCCCCTCCCTTCATTGGTGTGGTGCCACAGTCGGGTGTAACTTCCCCTTTAACCTTTTCCCCTGCAGGCATGTGACCCAAGCCGAGATGAAGAGTTCCACCTTCTGGCTGAGGGCCAGCCTGGGTGCCACCGTTTTCGCCGTCTTCGGATTCGCCGTCTACAAGGCTCTACTTAAACATCGATGACCGCCCAGACGCAATCCTGCCATATGATGTTTTTACTTAATTAAATACCATGCATACGTAACTCTATAACACACACACACACATATATGTGAATTGGACATACCTGCCTGCGGCTGTGGTCTAGTAGTTGAATTTTGCCCTTGGGCGCTGGCTGCATTTTCATGGCAACCCCCCGTTCCGGAGGGGGGGGGGGGGGGGGAGAGGTGTGATGGAGCCGTTTGTCCGTTTGATGTTCGCTGTAAGGTGCCCATGTCCTTCCTGTGTCCCACACAGGAAGTCTAACCTTAGTCAGCCGAATGCGAGTGTGTATATAAGTGTACAGATTAATGGCGCTATGATTTGGAAGTAGGACAGACGGTGGCTGATTTTTGAAGAGCGGCTCTCGTGAGGAACTGTTTAACCAAAGCCATAGTCACTTGTCAGTATTTTTTTCTTTTTCATATCCAGAATGTATTTTCTTTTGGCTTTTTTAATTTAAATTTTGAAGTAACATCCTGTTATCAGTTTTAATTTAACCTTATTTATTTGACTTGTATGAAGACATTTCAGGTATTAATATGTATATATTTTTCCTGGCCAGCCGTCTGGCTTTAACATCAGGTGGTCGTTACATTTGCTTTTTCCGCTTGCCTGTGACTCCTCCCTCCCTACATGGGGGGGGGCAGTATTGGCATCATCATACTACTGCTCTGAGCTGTGGGCCTGAACCAGTCACCCGTGTTACCAGCACGGCCCCAGTTCCTCGAGCGAGTGACCCCCCCCATAGCCCTAACGCTGGACGTTCGCCATGTTTGCTGATGTCCAGCCTCCGTTTTGGTGTTTTTCTGCGTTTAATGTCAGTCGCCACCACACACTGTGTGCCCGCAGTCTTTGGGCCTTTTTATCACTTTGTATTGTTGCAGCAGTACAATAAATGAGTGTGTGCTGTCATGAATCCTGTGCTTTTTTTTTTTTTGTTTGTTTCGCGGTGACATTTTCACTCCTGTCACAAGTTTTGGCTGCTCTCCTAAGTGCACCTTTCCCTGGTGTGTGTCATTGCATAGCCCAGGTGTTCCTTTGGTTTGGGAGTCTTGGCTCACATTCTGTACACCTGCCCATGAGTCTCACTCGAATATCATTTGCCGATTTATGCCGCCAGTCTGGGCTGTGGGAACGCAGAACGAAATATGTCCTGGACTGAACAGCGTTCCCTCACTGAGAACTTAAGCTCATGGGTTCATGGCGGTTCTGCAGTCATCGGTTCCCAAAACAGATTTTAATTAATGGTTGCTGTCAGCTCTGCTATATATACACCTGATATTATCCCTTAAGTTTGTACGACTTATTTAGCATTTGTTCAAATGGGATATATATACACGCACACACCCCCAGCTCTGGAAAAATAGAAAAAATTTCAGTTTCACTCATCACCCAATCTATGGGTATACACCTATGTAAAACACATTTTTTTTGTGAATTCCAGCCTGGCTCTTCCTGGCTTCTCATTAGTGAAGGGCTTTATTGGTCTTCAGTCCTGCTTCTTTATTTTTGGAGGTCACTTCAGGTCATCCTCTGATTTATGAGACGCTGCCGGATAAGTTGACGGTCATCTCTGGCATTAGATAGTTCCTTCTGCCCTTTACCTGCCTGGTTATTAGTTATTGCCCATATCTCCTGCTTCACCTTCTTCTTGTGTACTGTGGTCTTAGAAACTTTGAGCCCGGAATTAGTCTCTTAATTCCTTCCAGACTTTGTGTGTGTCCTGCTCTCCGTGGCACACGAACGTGATTGTAGGTGAGAGCAAGTTATCTGGAAGGAATGATGCAGATGATTGAAGGTGCTGGATGTAGGAAGTGAGACTTCTGGATAAGGCTGAACAGTGACTGTTTGGAGGCGTCGTCAGCGAGAAAGGAGAAGTGTCACACCTCAAAACGGGGATGGGGGGCACGCCGGCATCCAGTGCGGACAGCCGGCATCCAGTGCGGACAGTTGGGGGAGGCCGATCTGGAAATGTCGACTGGGGATCACGAGCTGCTGTTTGAGGGCTTTTTGAGGAAGAGAAGGGATAAGATGGTGAGTCTTTTTTTGTTAATAAAAAAAAAATATCTGGTGACACTTGAGGGGACACAAGTAACTTAACTCGGTTACTGTTGAAGTACAAATCATGAACAAATACAGTTGATGCATGAAATTTATGAAGTGTTATGAATGATTAATTAATGATGAATGAACATGGGACCAGTACCTAACACGTAGTTTGTGGTTAATTTATGTACATTAAGTAAGGGCAGTTTGCTACCTTATTTGTGCCCCCGCAAGTAAAGTGTTACAAAAAAATCTTTCACTTAAAAAATTTGCGGGGGGGGGGGTCCTCCTCATGTCAGTTTTTCTTTAAAACATCTGAAAGTTGAAATTGTCCTGCTGTCTCAGGGACCAAGTGCTTTCCTGTCCTCAGGGATTAGTTATGGGACTCTGGCCAAAGTCAGATTCCAGTTTGTGCTGGACGTTCCCCATTCCACTCTTCCTGCTCCTTAGTCACCTGCATCTGTCCAGAAAGCCCCCAAAAAGCCGACTGGACCCTGACCCTACTGTGCTACAAATGTGAGCTAACTGTTGCTGACCAACCTCCTTGTAACCCTAATGCAAAAGTTTTTCCTTGTCTTTAGAAGCTGAAGTGGGTTACATACTTGTTTCGCCTGGAGAGCACGTGTCTCAGCTTCTATACGAAGAAGAATGAGTATTCCGTAAGTAGTTCTATTGGAGTCTGAATGTGTCAGATTGTCCAGATTAGGGATGATAAGACTCACAGATTCACATCGGTGCATACAAGTTCACGATATGATTGCCGCAATTAAATAAGTGTGCATTGGACACAATTGGGATGAACACAGGACGCGTCTTTTCGAACATATTTGCATCGGTAACATCTGATTCATTACCATGTAATTATTAGTAGAGACCCTTTATTATTTAAAATGTGCCCAATAATTAATTGACAGTTTTACTGTATATTTAGATCGTTTGTCCCTCTCGAAACTGTTTCTGTCTCATCTCCAGTTCTCTACCGCTGTCAAATGATCTGCCCCATGTTGACTTGCATAACATCACATTCTTTTGCGTCGCATCATGTGGCACTGAATTAAATTGTGTCAAATCAATTCGCATCGATTCGCACGGCCTTACAATAGGGGTGAATCATATCGTATCATATTAACAGTCGTTTCATATGTAACGTGTGGGATCGCCGGCAATGCGTCGAGATGTGTGTGGCACCGGCCCCATCCCTAGTGCGGATACTTCCTTCAGTAGATTTGTTTCTCATAACTGGGATGCAAAGGCGTTACAGTCATTTATACAAGACAGGGTTCCAGCAAAAGCCAAAGCAGTCTCATAAATTCACTAAGTGAACTGAAAACCGCCTGTCTCTAAAATACCTGCAGCACTGTTGACTTTGAATAGAAGATCTGAATGTAAAATTCTACTCAGTGTCTGATTCTCAACTATTTCCTCTGTCTTTTTAGACACATCTCAAGGGCCGGTATGACTTGTGTGGAGTGAGTCACCCTTTGAAATGTTTTTTTCTCCAAATCTACTATATGAAATTCAAGGCTCTATTATTGGGAGCTGACTTTATGACTGTGTATTTCATGTTAATATATTAATATTTAAAAATATGTATGAAAGTATAGGCTATCTTCCTATAGGCCTTGTAGACATGCCCTGATGTTTATGCTGAAAGTCATATTTTTGTTGACCTCAGGTGAAATCTGTGCGTGAGATAGACAGGAATGATAACAAGCATTATGTTTTTGAAATCAGCTTGAAAAACGGGAAGAAGAAACTGCTGGTGAGACCCCCCTCAGCCGCGCACTGACGCTGACTAACACAGACTGTGATGTGCTTTGAGGATGTGGACCATCCTTGAAATATTTTCTCTTCCACTAATGAATGATATTCTTTGTTTCGTACTGTTGCTTTTTTCTAATACCCCACAAGGAACTGGGAGTAGAGCCGTTTGACTGTAGTAATTGTTTGAAGGAGCACAGGGGCTCATATACGGCCAAGTGAAGGTCGACGGGCGTTATGTAGAATTTCCTGTACGTCTGTGGTCACGTTTCAGTGGTTTCTGACGAACGATTGTGTTGTTTGGATGCCTATTGGCCATAATGAAGTTGAAGGTTCTGCTGTCACTGTACTGTGAGTTGCTCTGAAGAAAAGGCGAGGTCGTTTGCTCAGAGCAGCCCTCGTGTGGCTGGGTGACCAGGTGTGACCAGTGCTTGTTCCCCGGATGCAGGCGGCCGACTCGGCGTACTTGAGGCAGTGCTGGATGGACCGTCTGTGGAGGGCCATACAGCTTTCACCCTATTGCTCCCCAGACCCAGCTTTCGCCCGGTAACCCAGCCTTGCTTTCACCATCTCTTTGGAGTGAGGTTATAGGTTTGAGTCCCATTCGTGGGCAGCTTTCCAGTCATATGTTTCTACCTGGTGCTCTGCTTTATAAGCTGTAAATTTAAAGATTTGCTAATTTAGTAGCTTATGAAATAAGTGGCTCGGCGGGTTAGGAGGCCGTGCTTATGATCAGAAAGTCGCTGGTTCAAATCCCATAGTTAGTAGAGTGATTTCACTGTTGGGCCCTTGAGCAAGGCTCTTAACCCCAATTGCTCCTGGAATAGGCTGACTGCTTTTTGAACTGGATAAAACCCATTTGCTTGGACAAAACACATTAAAAATGTGATATGAAATTTTTAGCTCTCTGCCAACCCAGCGATTTGTTAAGCTGATGACTTGGCTTAATCAGTGTCAAAATGCTGTAAGTGGTGTATGTAATGCTGTAAGTGGTGTATGTAATGCTGTAAGTGGTGTATGTAATGCTGTAAGTGGTGTATGTAATGCTGTAAGAACCTGTTACCATATAGTGTTGCTCCTTAGGTGGGGAGGGGGAGAGGTAAAACGGCCCCCCCGGAGCGCTACTACAAACTCTCGTCACAGTACAGGACAGCTAATGGACAGTCACTCCACTTTTGGACATTGGGACTCGACGGGAACCAGCAAAAGACACACACTGGGTACGAAGAACACATCCGTTTTCTTAATTAGTTATACTTTCAACTCTATCCGGGGGAGAACTGTACACTAATTTTATAAAAAAAATTATTTGTCCTTCTAACTCCACATGTTGCCCCCAGAATCAGAAGTGATGTACCATAACAACAAGCTGGAATTCTGTGGCCAAGAGGAAGGAGGACGATCATGTGACCGAAACAATTCTTATTATGAAACTGTAGCACCGGGGACAAGTAAGCAGAGTATGACATAGATTTCAGCTAAATACTGAGAAATTAAGCTGGTCGACAGCAGAATTAGAAGATGCTTGAGCCTTTTACAGATTCTGTGTGTGTAGATGGCAGCAGTGATGCTTGGCGAAATTGGACCTGTTTTTAGGTGGAGAAAAATCCTGGCAGGTTTAATCATTTCACGACATGAATGACAGTAGTTTGCAAGCACATCTGGAAAAATACAGAGGACAGTCCAGGGCTGGCTGCAGAATCTCTCCAAAGTGTGTGGTACTTGGTACAGGCTGGGCATTTACAGGGCTATCTTCATCTTCAGGTGTCTACGAAAGCACTTACTGTAAGCCGGACTATGAAGAGGCAGTAGAAAGCAACTACGACACGCCGTTACGCAGAGCAGGTATATGCTTATGACCTCCTTTCTCGCTTACTGTACTGCTACCAAAACTTCTCTTACTTCTGGGTGTAAGAAGGGTGTAAGACTCTGTTAGAGGTAAGATGTGTATAAGAAGCAATCCATGAATAGCCTGATATTATAATGAATTTTCATAGGGACATTACTAATTAAAAATCAAGAACTTTGCCTGTAGTGATGTGCCGTTTTGATGCATGTTTAAGGTTTATTTGCATTATGTTTGGGTGACCGTATGGTCCAGGTCAGAGAGGACACTTTGAGGTAGGACAGGATTTGTAAACTACTGTTTCAATATAAAGCCTCTGGATTTCGCTTAAGTGCTGAGGTCTTGCTGTGTCCTGATTGGTCAGACTCCTATAGTCATCCATGTGTCACTAATGTTAATGATAAACAGGTGGATAAATCTTTCTTTAATTAACATACTACTTTGCAAATCCTGCTAATACTGAGAAATTAAGCTGGTCGACAGCAGAATTAGAAGATGCTTGAGCCTTTTACAGATTCTGTGTGTGTAGATCGCAGCAGTGATGCTGGGCAAAATTGGACCTGTTTTTAGGTGGAGAAAAATCCTGGCAGGTTTAATCATTTCACGACATGAATGACAGTAGTTTGCAAGCACATCTGGAAAAATACAGAGGACAGTCCAGGGCTGGCTGCAGAGTCTCTCCAAAGTGTGTGGTACTTGGTACATGCTGGGCATTTACAGGGCTATCTTCATCTTCAGGTGTCTACGAAAGCACTTACTGTAAGCCGGACTATGAAGAGGCAGTAGAAAGCAACTACGACACGCCGTTACACAGAGCAGGTATATGCTTATGACCTCCACTCTCTGCCGGGGGCTCTCTCGTGCGATCTCTCCTTAATTCTCCACATTGTGTCACAGGGCAGGAGTGTCTAAATGCTTGCCGCAGGGTTTAAACATTAAGAGGGTGTAAATATAGAGACCAGCTCCGCCTCCTCATGTCCAAATTGCACCTTGCCAGAGTGCAACTCCACCTCTGTTTTTACTTTTCGCTTACTACACTGCTACCAAAACTTCTCTTACTAGCTAGACTCTGTTGGTCAGACTCCTATAATCATCCATGTGTCACTAATGTTAATATCACCCTAGTTACCTAGGACTACTGAAATGTACTAAAATGTAAAAAATATGTTTTCAAAAGACAGTGAACGGGTACATCCTGATAAACCTCCTTGTGTACTTTTTCCTCGACTTGTATTTGTACGAGCTCACCGAGCTGGCGTGTGGTTTCTCTGCAGACACAAAGGGCAATGCTGTCACCGCCAGGGAGGACGAGGAGGCAGAAGCCATCTATGACGTCCCAGTATCTTACAGGAAGGTGAACAACTTCTGGTCAGGTGGGACTTCTGACAACATGCAGGCTGGCTCCCCGTTCAGACAGGAGCAGCTTTCACAGCAGGGGGCTGCTGAGTGGAGTTTTAGTTTAATTAGTTTTCAGTGCGGTTTTATTAATTAAAAATATGTATTTCTATTTATTTTTATATACTTCAGTTCCAGTTTTTTTTTTATTTCTTGTATGGCTGTTTAAAGTGTCTGATCTTTAGACAATCCTACACTACAAGTCAAAGGTTAGAACTCGTGGCCATAGGTGGAAATTAGCGGGAGAACATTTTAAAACGAATTTGAGGAAGCACTTCTTTACACAGCGTGTAGTTAGAGTATGGAATAGTCTTCCTGCTAGTGTAGCGGAAGCTAAAACCCTGGGTTCCTTTAAATCAGAGCTAGATAAGATTTTAACAAGTCTGAGCTATTAGTTAAGTTCTTCCCAAACGAGCTTGATGGGCCGAATGGCCTCCTCTCGTTTGTAAATTTCTTATTTTCTTATGATTAATCAACAAAATGACATTTTCTTGCTAATAAAGGTACTCAAATGGTGAACATACTGTAAATTTATTTGTCAGCAAAGAATATTGAGTGTATTTTTAGTAAATGTGAAGTGAGGTACATGCAAATGTAGAAAATCTCAGTGTGTGCAGAAACTTTTGACTGGTATGTAGATGAAAACAGGCAGATACAGCGAAGGAATTGGGTTCCTGGCATTATTAATGGTAACTAAAGAAACAAATCATTACTTTACATTTAAAACAGTAATGGAAAGTATTTGTATTTTATTTCAGTTAAGGTTGGAGGCAATATTTAGTTTGCATTTAGTTGTAATTTCTTGTTTTTCTATCTTGTTTCTATGAACATGTGTTCTTATACTTTTCGATAACGATAATAACCGTGGCCTGAACAGACTGCTGGTTTCTTTTTGAGACGATAACAAAAATGCAGTCGCTACCCTCAGGCCAGCTTATACACTGACCTTTTCCTCTTATTTTGTTTTTCTCTTTTTGTACCAACTTTACGATGCCTACAATCCACAGAGGGCATTTACGACGTCCCAAAACCTCTGCTGTGGACCATGTCTGCACAGAGCCTTGGTAAGATGTAGAGAAAACATACTCTCCTGTACATGACACTCATGTGACGTTCTTCCCACTCCTAGAAAAATGACGAACAGATACAACTGCAAAGTGTATGTTAGCAGACAACTTAACCTGCTTGGAAGCAGATAAAACTGCTTGTAAACTGCTTTTGGCTGTAAACAATATCAGCCTCATGGGAGTTTTACTTACACAAAAAGGTTCTGAGGACAGAATGGAAAAGGATTGGTTCAGAGAGATAACCAGTCAGACTGTAAAGGCGGCGGGACCAAGATATCTAATTGGTTGGGCCCTCCTCCTCTACAATCTGATTGGTTATTTTTCACTTTTCATTCTGCCATCGGGACATATTTGTGTAACTAAAACTCCCATGAGCCAATGGCAGGCAATTTAAAAACCCTACATCCTTGGAAGACTGACCTGTACCTACTGGATATGGCTTTTGTTGCAGATGACATCTGTGACGAGGAAAGGTCACCACATGACACCTTTCTGTACGATCAGGTGGTTGGGGACAGAAGAAGATATTCAGATTCCTGACTGGCAGGAAGGGGACACTGTGGTCAGACAAGGGTGGGGAGGACTGGGGGAATAGCAGATCAGCTCAGACCCTGAATGAGAATAATCCAGTGCTTCAGTTCTATCAGAGTATAACCTTCAAGGTTTTACTTAATGTGTCCAAATAATTATGGGGCTGAATTACAGGGGAATCAGCACCATTTAATACCCCATAAAACCTTTACTGATCTATGTTGATGATCTGAAATATTAGTTATTGGCTGTAATATTTTTATTTTTAACTACTTTATTTGGGTGTGTTTCTTATGCTGCAAGACATATTATCTTTCTTTTTGAGCGCTAGGGTTGCAGTTCTCTGGGACTTTGCATATATCCTCTCCATGGTGTACAGTGACACATTTAAAATAATTGTATTGGTTTGAAGAATGTAACAAGACCAGAGACGGATGGTTTGTTTTTATTACTGTTCCTTCATGACTGACAAGGCGACAGAAACTAACAGGAAGCAGAGGAGGTGCAGAGGGCACAGCGGGGGCTGGGGAATTCCCTCAATTTGAGGCTCGTCCGTCACGCTGGGGGCTCTGCTCCCCCCCGCCTTCGGGAACTTGTCACAGGACTTCACGTCTAAACATTTCTCGCTGGCGGAGGAGAGCCACGTGTGAATTAAATCACCACAGGGAAAACAAATCATGCCAAAATAAATGCTGTAAACGTGAACCTTTCAGTAATCGCGAAACTGTAGGTTTTTATATGGTTCCTGCTACTATAATATACAACAGCTTCATTATTCCTTCAGAAAGAAAACTGTAGTGCACGGGATTTCCTGTAAATAAAGAACAAGCATTTCACAGCCAAATCTGCACAGCGTGACACAAATCTGTACAGGGCGTGTGTGACATTTACATACAAAGATAAATCAAAACTGAATACAAGCAAGCCAAGGAATCCCTGCCACAGGGATCACATTAGATGTGTGTTTCAAGTACAATATAACTTTGTCTATAGATTTCATATTGAGGGACGATTTGCTACAATACAGATATTTTACATATGAAAGGTTGTGTTGTCACATTTATTTTGCACACAAAACTAAGAAAGTTAATAATAAAAATCAGAATGATGCTCCCCTGAGGAACTAATGCCCAGCACCACGTGATCAGTCTCTATATGCGATTTAGCAAACTGCAGTAAAATGGAACGTTGTGAAAACTGGCGCTTAGCGACAGAATGTTCCAGTTTCTGGTGGACTGGGCCAACCTGTCTGTGCAGAAGCGTTTTTACCAAGAGCAAGAGACACCTGGGCTGCCTGTCTTTCTGCTGCGGAACACGGTTACATGCAGTAGTGAGAGTCACCATCTTGTCAGTGTCAGATTAATTTAGATTACACACACGGCAATCTCTTTGACGACTTTAAATACACAAATAAATATAATACATATTTTACTGAGATATTGAGGAGATTGCAGCAGTTCCCTGGTGCTGGGATGTGCCCATAAAACGTGCTTCCCCTGGCCGCTCAGTAGGGGGCGCCCTGTGCCTGCTCGCTCAGGAACTCCTCCAGCACGCGGATGATGTCGCAGGCCTCGGGCAGGCCGCTGTGCTCGGCACGTGCGTTGCGCAGCAGCACGTCCCCGTTGCCGCAGGCCTGCAGGAACAGGCAGCAGCGGAACAGGGCGTAGTGGCTCATCTCAGCCTGACGGATGAATCGCTTCAGGTTGTTCATGTCCTGGATGGCCTGCAGGTGGCGACAGTGCATCAAGCAGGGGCGTGGAGGGAGGGGGGTATCGAACTCTCAGGCTGTGGGCTCACGGCAAACGTGTAAAATCTCCTTAGATATGTTCACTGCTTAGATATGTTTAGCTGGGAGTCTTGCAGGTTGGTTTCCAACCACGTGATGCCATCTATTCAAATGAATTATGAATTGACTCTGAATAATGAATTGAGGCTTCTGACGCAACATGAGACTCCTTCTCCGGCACGTGAACGTGCAGCTGTACCCGCCGCACCAGTCTACCCAGTGAGGCTGCGGGCGGCCGGCCGGCCGACACGCACCTTCAGCTTGAAGTTCTCCAGGATCTGTCTCAGCAGGAAGGGGTTGCTACGCTCCGCCGCATTCAGGAACGCCTGGATCCAGTCGTCGCAGAAGCGGTTGCTGACTGCGGAGGAAATGAGTGGCTGGTCAGACGGGTGCTTAGAGACGCGGGCTGGCGACGTGAGCAGCGATCGGGGGGGGGGGGCGGGCTCACCTGCGTTGGTGAAAAGCAGGGGGGTGCGGGAGCAGTCTACCAGCAGGTTGGACTGCAGGTCCCCCGGGGCGGACTTGCAGAGGGAGGCTGTGCTGGCCTCTTCTGGGGCCAGGCCCTGCAGACTGGCCGCCTTGATGAACCTGCAGTGGGGGTTGGGTTGGGGGGGGGGATACTGAAGCTTTCCTACCCCTATAATTTCACATGGACTCGTAAACACATTTATAGGTCTCTGGCTCCCCCTGCTGTCTCATAGTTGTATGCGGACACTGCTATTCATGGGGCACAACAGGGGCCTTTAAAAAATTGGAACATGAACCCTGTGTGTGTGTGTGTTTGTAATTATTACATTGTGGGGACCGTATTTCCCCGTGTTTGTTTTTGTAACTTTTTACCTTGTGGGGACATTTTTCCTTCCTCACAAGTATAACCTCAATTTCATATCTGCGATTGAAAACTTAAATTGTCGAAAGTCTTTTATTTTGTTTGGTTGCTTATGGTTAAGGTCGTCATAGCTGGGATTAGGGTTTTGCCCATAGAAATGAATGGACAAGTCCCCACAAAGATATGGATCGAAACGTGTGTGTGAGAGACGGCGGCATCTCCGCTCACCTGGTGATGTCCGCCTTGGTTCTCTCGTCCGCGCCGATGACATCCACGTTTGTGTGACTCAGTGCCTTCAACATTGAGAGACCCAGGCCAGGCCTGTTATGCGCCACACTGCACCTAGTGGGACGTGCGCGCTGTCTGACAGCAGCTCCCCTCACGATCGCAGGGACAGTGACAGCCTGCCTGGGTACTCACTTGATATGTGACAAGTGACAGCAGACTACTGTTCATTTAGCAGATTAACAACAGATGACAGAAAGGCGGGCAACAGGAAATTAACCATGTAATGTCATAGAATGTGGAGGCCAGTCTGCCGCTTCCTGATTGGCTCTACGTGCTGCATGCGGGCCGACGAGGTCAAAGGTCACTCACGGCATGGAGCAGATAGGCCACGTCCCCCTGCATCAGCTGCACCACCCTGTAAATGTGCATGACGGACTCTTCGTACCAGCGGCTTAGGTAGGGCCTGATCTCCGTCTCCAGATTCTGCAGCTGGGAAATTGACGTGAGATCTGGTGACACGAATCCCTTATGATGGCACAGCTGTACAGCTCTGAGACACTGTGTATGCTATCAGTGTAGGGTTACTATCATTTTTTTTAGGGTGTGGAGAATGACATTGTTCACAAGGCTGTGGTGCATCAATCTTTAAAAAGGAGACAAGATCTCCATGGTAGACCACTGTGTTTTGACCTTCCGGGACACCGGAGCACCTACCTCAGGGCACAGGCAGCTTTGTAGCCCTTGCACATACTTGTCCAGCTCCAGTCTGAATGTGCACTCAGTTAAGGTCACAGGAAGTACCAGCAGAACCTCAGTTTACCATCAACGTTCCGCCTACAGCCGTCTGCGATTTCAATGTACAAGCTGCTATAGACCTACTGACCATCGGTTCTGTTTCGTACGTCCAAAGCTGTCACTCTGAGAAAGGATATAAATTAAGGCCCCTCTCGCACCCCCCCAGCAAGCAGACCACGTAGCCGTCGCCGTCCTGCCCCTCGCCTTTCTCCAGTAGGCAGCAGTAACAGCCCACCGCCTCCTCCGGCACACTGAAACCCGCCCCACAGAAAAAACACCCTTTGTACAAAACCCGCCTGCTCAAGTCTCAGAGAGAACTGCTCTACTGCTGTCTGAGCAGGGCTCTCAGAGATGATATTCCGAGCTAAAGCGACACTGCATCAGGTGTTATGACGTCACCTGAGTTCCACCGTGGCGATGTTGCCCATGCCTCCGAGGAGGGCGCCCTTGCTCAGCCGCCTGGAGATATAGCTGCGTAGCTCAGGCTCAGCTTCTGAAGGCAAACTGGTATCCACAAGGGAGAGACTGGGGTGGCCGGAGCCGGCGGGGGAGGGGCGGGTGCATGAACAAGGGCAAATTCAGCAAGTCAAACGGGGCATACATAAATAATAGTCATAATCTCGGAACTTACACCGATAATATATTACAACATTTTTGCTCGTGCATTGTACTGTCAGCAAAAGTGTTGAGCCCTAGTACAATTTTGTTCCCCAAGGTACAAACAACACTAATGTCCCCCCAATGGTACAAAAATATTCCTGAGTCCATTTCTGTACCTTAAAAGGTACATTTATCTAATTTATCTATACCTAAGTTACAATTACCAGACCCATGAGGGGTACAACCCCTGTGACAAATGATTGTTTTTGACAGTGTGGGGAACAGGGCAACCCCCCCCCCCCCCAATAAATGTACACTTATTAGTTTCAATAGCGTGTTCTCGTTCGTCTTCATTATGATAAGACCCCATAGTAAAGGCTTTGCCCCCTTTTCATAAATCTCTAGTGACGCTCGTGCACAGTATGATTACTAGTGATTGTCGTAATGCACATAATGGACCGATAACTGCGATCATCGATCTCTACCTGCCGTCATCCTGGCTCGCCGTAGACTCTGTCCTTCGGTGGCTCTTAGTCTCGTTCTCCTCTGCCGACTCCGATCTAAACGGCACATTTCACGTAAATTTAATTATATGGGTCATTTGCTAGTAAAACGTTCCCATACTCCAGTAACTTCGTATTCAATTCGAACGAAACGCCCGGATCAAAAGAGCAGATTTGAGAGCTACTTTTTAAAAGCCACATCGCACGGATGCAATTGCTGAACAGAAAGTTTACATTTCCAGCTAATAACCAAAGACCGTATCGACACCGATGGATGAGTAATATTTCCGTCATTAGTGACAATAGCACCTCTTTGAATGAATCATTCATAATATTTCTAACTTGTCAAACATGTTTATATTCAGCTGCAATTAATGCAAGTGGTTCCGTTATCGTATAGTAAAATAAAAATTGTCGATACCTTGTGGTTTCATAAAAATAGACGGCATAATAACAGTTTATTTGTTGTGATATTTCTTCATTGTCAAAATCCGTTTCCTTTTCTTCCACGTCAATTGAGTCTTGAAAAGAAGACGTCTGCGAAGTAAACATTTTTATGTCAGTGAATAAATTATTACTGTATTGTAGTTACTCTTCAGAGACGTTAACTGGCGACGTATGATCATCTGTGCCCGCTGTGGTCCGTCTCTTAAAACATCCGTGTTCAACACACCTTATCTTACATTGATTCCTGATAATTTACAGACTTTCAAATCATAGTGCAAGGCGTTCAATGGATCCAGAACAGACTCAGTAGAGCACACAGTATTTTAATAATAATTATGATAACATGTTCTAGTACTTATAAACAGCGTAGGAAACTCGTCACTAGTTTTACATGCGATGTAGGTATTTAACTTGATTTATATTATTATTATTATTTATTATTATTATTATTATTATTATTATTATTATTATTATTCTCAACACACACGTGCTTGTGTATAGTTGTCTTAAATGTATTTGTCATATGAGAAACACATTTAAGGAAAAAAAAAAATCGCCTTTGGTTCTGCACATGCGTGACGCCCTCTTGCGCGGAGTGCATTGTGGGTAAGCCCGGCATCCGTTGTGTTATTAGCTTCCAGTTAACTATACGCCATCTTCTGCAGTGGTCGACTCGTTTTTATATTTATATCTTCCTGTTTCTCCTCTCTTAAAGAGCGATAATTAAAAAGCATGGGACGCAAAAAGAAGAAGCAGATGAAGCCGTGGTGCTGGTATCCTTTGTATAGAAGCTGGGTATAGCTCGCATTGCTGTACTATGTTTAGTAGATACTGTTTGTTAGGCCAGATAGGCGCCTTATGCGGACAGCGAGGTGGCTAAATTGCATAGGTATTTGTTTAGGGGTACTAAAATTTAAAGGGAATTTCGACAGCTTCTTGTGTACTTGTACCCTATGCATTTATAAGTCGTTCAGCAAATGGAGTACACGATTCCTTCCATTGTATGAGATAGCGATGAGCTAGCTGATTAATTGTCTTAACTAGGCGTTAACTATAGTCTTCACGCATTTTTTTAAACTGTGGTACATGTAGTTTTCGTGTTTACCGTCAACCGTTTTGAGTAAGATGTTTATATGAAACGAAAGATCTAATGTTTCCGGTGTATCACGCAATTTCGTCCTACAAATTATAGGCGCTGTATGTTCGGAGCACTAGGTGCATTTCAGCAGCCCGTCTTACTATATCAGGTTATAGTTAAAGCGATCATCGCAGTCACGTGGCGTGTAAGTATACAGTATGATTTTATACGCGCATATTTTTGACCTTAATTTGGAACAATAAGGTACTGCAACCGGGATTTCGACGATGAGAAGATTCTTATCCAACACCAAAAGGCAAAGCATTTCAAATGTCACATATGCCACAAGAAGCTATATACGGGACCTGGTTTAGCCATCCACTGTATGCAGGTACGGTAACTCCGCGTTGTGGCTTGTTGTTTTTCCTGCTGATATTGTGAGACTGATCATGTGTGCCGGTACACAGGTCCATAAGGAAACCATAGACGGGGTCCCTAATGCAATACCGGGGAGGACTGACATCGAACTGGAGATCTATGGCATGGAAGGAATTCCAGAGAAGGATATGGATGAGCGAAGGCGTGTGCTGGAACAAAAAACTCAAGGTACCTGCGATTCCACAAGTGTCCCCTGACAGGGCTGACTCCAGATCAGGGGCTGGACGGTGACCCCCTGCCGTCCGTGTTGGAGCTCTCCTTTTAAAAGGATGCTGTGCCCTGTTTTGCAGCGGAGAGTCAGAAGAAGAAACAGAACAACCAGGACGACTCGGACGATTATGAGGATGACGAGCCTGGGCCCTCATTCCAGACGCCCGTCACACAGCCCCAACCCAGCTACATACCGCCAATGACCCAGCCGGGGGTGTCCCCTGTCCACGGCGCCCCGGGCATGCACCCCGGGGGTTACACGGGTACGGCATCATCTATCGCTTCATTCTTCCTATATGTGCCTGTAAAAATGGCTAAATAACCCTCTTGCCCTGCTTTCTGTGCAGCTATGCCCCCCCTGATGCCAGGCGTGCCGCCCATGATGCCAGGAATGCCCCCTGTAATGCCAGGCATGCCCCCCGGGTAGGTCTTCTGCTGTGGTATGCACAGGCTGCGTGCCTTTTTCCTGCTGGTGTATTAAATAGTTTGGTCTTTCTGAATCTTAAGGATGATGCATATGGGTGGCCTGATGCACCATGGACCTGGGATGCCCACGATGATGCCAGGCATGCCGCCAGGTGAGTCCTGCCTGTTCTCACTCAGCCTGTTAGATCTCCATGTTTGTAGTTCTCTCTCTTCATGTGGCCTCTTCTCCCCACTCAGGTATGCCGCCTCCCATGGACCACAGGGCAGCGAATCGCCATATGGCCCCCGGGCCCCCTGTCACAGCTCAGGGCATGCTCAGTAGGCCTGCTGGGCCTGTAGTCACGACAACAACGGCCCCACCTGCTGTCACAAAGCCGCTGTTCCCCAGTGCAGGACAAGTACAGGTATGTAATATGAGCTTGTGCTCCCTGAACGTGCCCTCGCACTCGCGTTGACTCGGTTGCCTGGGGTGCAGATTATGTCTGTTTTGTGTGACAGTGTCTGAACATGTTTGATAGTTTTGTTGTTCAGACAGAGGTGCTGGTTGCCCACTTGGCGTCAGGATAGTTTCTTGGCATATGAGTCACGAAGCCTTTGGGGATGATATGGATCCCTCGCCCCCGTTGCGTGTGGTCGGCACGCGCCAGTCGGTCGGGCTGAGACTGTTCGCGCTGCACGAAGGGTCTCGCGTTCCAGCTACTGTCTGTCAGCACCTGCTAAGACAGCGTCTCCCCTGCACAGCCTAAGAAGGCGGGAAGCTCAGTTTTGTGAACCGAGCAAGAGCTCCCCTAGTGGCACGAGCCTGTGATGCGCAAATGTCGCCATTCTGTCGCGTAGCAGGTTTTCCCGTAGGAAACACAGTGCCGTAAACAGAAGCCGTTATGTGGCGTCTATATCACCTGGTGCATCTGCGTACTTTTCCCTTGTCGTTTTCACACTGTTATCCTGTAGGGAGTGACTCAAACCACCTTCAAAATTCGCCCGTACAGAGTAGCCCCAGATATACAGATTAGTGTGCGTCACTGTGGCAGTGCAAGGGCGCCGTCCTTCTCAGGAGCGGCATTCGGGTGCCTGAAAGTCCATTGGCTGGCTCATCCTGTGCCCCTCCCCCTTCTCAGGCGCAGCAGGCGGCGTCGGCCCCGGTCGGCACAGACTTCAAGCCCCTGGGCACGGGCGCAGTCGCGGCGTCCGCCGACCCGCCGAAAGCCACCTTCCCGGCGTACTCGCAGTCCAGCCCCTCGGCCGCTAATGCTGGTAGCACAGTGTCCAAGCCGCCAGCCACTGTGACAAGTAAGCCTGCCACCCTCACTACCACGAGTGCAACCAGTAAGTTGATCCACCCTGATGAGGATATCTCACTGGTAAGTTTCACACGGCCTTATTCGCCTTACATTTTACGCTTTAACCGTAAGTAATGTACCTGTAATGTCAGTTGCCTAGTGAATAATCCTGATGTTTCATTCACCGCCCCCCCCCCCCCCCCCAATCCCTCCAGTCTTCCAGTATTTCACTTTGCGATCCTGCTAGTATCTCAGCATCTGTCTGTTTTTGGTTCTGTCCCCGGTAGGAGGAGATGCGGGCCCAGCTGCCTAGGTACCAACGTAACATCCCTAGGCCGGGCCCGGCACACATGGCAGCCCCGCCGATGGGGGCCATGATGCCCCCGCAGCAGCCCGGAATGAGGCCCCCAATCCACGGTACGTCATCGCCATCCTTCTCTCTGCCCCCTGCTTTTTATAGTCAGTGCCAGGCCGGAATGATGCTATGTGACATTTCGCCCTCTTTGTTGCAGGTCAGTATGGGGCTCCACCACAAGGACTACCGGGTTATATGCCAGGTGGGATGCCCCCATATGGACAGGGCCCCCCGATGGTCCCCCCTTATCAGGGAGGACCACCAAGACCACCTATGACCATGCACCCCCCTGTAATGTCTCAGGGAGGGCGATACTGAGACTTAGGTTTGGAGACCTCCAACTTTTTTTTTTTCTTTCCCAATCCCCTAGGCTTGTGTTTTTTAATTGCCAGACAGTAACGACTTGTTCATCAGTCCACTTCATCGGGATAGAAACATGGAATCACGCATCAGGTCTCGTTTTGCTTACTGGTTTTTATTTCAACAAGCACAGTCAGTTTTTATATATGAATCGCTTCCCCGTGTTTTTTTTCCATTGTTGTTTTTTTTCCTCTTTTTTTTTTTAAAGAGATAAAGTGTAGTAAGTAATTCGTGATGTTTCTGAAGGCGTCGGCCCGGCCGTTATCCAGGTAAACGTGAGCGCGGTTCCCCAGAAATAGCGATTCCGTGTCCCCAACCTGGTTTGGGCTGCTGAACACCGTTCTCCGTGCTGTAACCTTGAAACACATACTCACCTCATTTAGCTTTGCTCGTTACAGGCTTGAAATGGCTTGTGAATTATTTCTGAATGGTTGTAAAATTTTATTGTAATAAAATTTTGTTAATCTTGGGCCTTTTTTTAATTTTTTATTAAACCCCCCTACCTCGCCTCGCATCACTTGACTACTTCACATAGGTTTGTGTCCTCAGGCCGTTTACAGGTTTGCAAAACATGAACATTTTTTATTTTTTTTTTACTGAAATTGAATCATTTGAGGCACAGTAATGTGCATGAAATCTACTTTTGTGTTGGAGTCGTTGGACAGTTGCTGTCATCGGGTACCTTGGTGTTCCTGCCTGTAGAACATACCAGGTCAAAAGTTTATAGAAAGGTTATATAAGAAATTTACAAATGAGAGGAGGCCATTCGGCCCATCAAGCTCGTTTGGGGAGAACTTAACTAATAGAACCCACTCTGAGCAGGCTAGATGTGCAGTGTAAATGACCGAGGTAATATACTCTATGCAGAACTGAGCTATGATCGACAGCATGGAAAATTCGTAAGTATTTTGAGCAAACCCACTTTGCAGTATAACGCTCAGGACCGTTAATGAAGAGGAAGAGAGAATACAGAGAAGGAAAGCTAGACGCCAGGCTCAGGACAGTGCTGTATAGGGAACTAATCAAACACACATTAAGTAATATCATTTAACATGGCACAAGGCAAACACATACACAATAAATTTACCATGTGAATTATCGTAATAACCTTGGAAATATTATTTTTCTATTTTCTTGCTGCCATCTCGTGGTCAAGCTAAAGTTTTGCAATGAGGGGAAAAAAAAAAACTAAAATGTTTTGAAATGAAAAATTTATACAAACTCATAAGATGACAGGCAGACTGCAGTCACTCAGTGTCTCCACCCTCCATTGCTGCTTTTCCGCTACAGGGTGTCGGGAACCCTGCAGTCTGTCCCAGGCAGCAGAGGGCAGAAGGCAGGGCTCAGCCTGGGTGGGATGTCAGTCCATCGCAGGTCTCACACTATTCAGTAACTGCAATTATATAATCTGTACAAACTGCATTGGATGTTTTAATTAGCTACCTTTTGATAGGTAGGAGGTAGGTAACACCCACCTGTTTGTGTGAGCTCTAACCGGGGGCTGTGTGTGTCTGTGTTTGTGTGTGTGTGTGTGTGTGTGTGTAGCAGGGCACTGTTATGCCACCCTGAAATGTCCCTCCCTACGTATAGTGTGTAATAGGTTGGTTCTGAGGCAGGAATCAGCAGTGTTACATAAGTGGTGCCTGAACAGGGACCAGGGTTTAACAATTCATTGTATCTTGCATTAGTAGTGGTGTTGCCATGACTAGCAGCAGCCCTGAAGTAGAACATAAGAAAGAACATAAGAAATTTACAAAAGAGAGGAGGCCATTCGGCCCATCAAGCTCGTTTGGGGAGAACTTAACTAATAGCTCGAGAGTTGTTAAACTCTTATCTAGCTCTGATTTAAAGGAACCCAGGGTTTTAGCTTGCACTACATTAGCAGGAAGACTATTCCATACTCTAGCTACATGCTGTGTAAAGAAGTGTTTTCTGAAATTCAGTTTAAAATGATCTCCTGCTAATTTCCACCTATGGCCACGAGTTCTAGTATTTAAACTAAGTAGCCATTTGGCTGAACAGCATCCAGACCCGTTAGAATCTTATAGACCTGGATCATGTCCCCCCTTAGTCTCCTTTGCTCGAGGCTGAACAGATTCAGCTCAGCTAACCTCTCCTCATAAGACATTCCTCTAAGATTAGGAATCATTCTCGTAGCCCTCCATTGCACCATTTCTAAGGCAGCAATGTCCTTCTTAAGGTATGGTGACCAAACCTGCACACAATATTCTAGGTGGGGTCTTACCAAGGAATTATATAAATGTAACATCACCTCCCTTGACTTAATCTCCACACACCTAGATATATAACCCAACATCCTATTGGCCTTTATTGCTTCCCCACACTGGCGAGAGTGGGACATGGAAGCATCAACATACACACCGCGATCTTTCTCGTAATCAGCTACCTTTATTTCAGTGGAACCCATAAAATATCTATACTTTATATTTCTGCTCCCTGCATGGATTACCTTACATTTATCTGTGTTAGAGACACGGGATGAGTTCCATGACCCAGACTTCACAGCTGGTCCATTTGTGACTCGACAAGAACCTTTGCAGGATATTATCCAATCTTTAAGTAATCTTTATGTGTCTGAAGAAGAGGGTGAGGGATCAGGGGAGCATGCTCAACTGCCTCCTAAGGGAAAAGCACCTCTTGCCCCTTTTTCTCCAGAGCAGTTGCAGGAGATGTTAACCTGGTTGCAGGTAGTGGAATCGTTGGTGGAGAAAATCAACTCTGACTTCAGCACTTTTCGAACTCCTCTAGACGCTTGCCAGGTATGGAGTGGAGGACAAGGCAAAGGCAATGGAAGAAAGATCTGAGTACAGATTGAGTACGGAGGTAGAGTAAAACAACTTGTGGACTTACAGATGTAAGAGCTAGGTCAGTCAATTATGGATTGTTTACAGAGGAGAGATGGACAATTGAAGGCTTTAATACAGACACGTGTTCCGCCATCTTCTACACCTGTCCAGGTTTCCCCGTCTTTTTGTCATTCCCATCCATCTGGCTGCCAAGGACATCATTTTAAAATGCCCATTAAGATTGAGTCTCCACATTTTGGCCAGGAATCAGATGAAGATCCAGTGGCATATATTGAGAGGTGTGAAGAATTTTTAGCTGTTAGACCAATGAGTGATGTGGAAGTACTAGCTACAATGTCATCTGTTCTGTCAGTTACTGCTAAAGATTGGTGGTTGGGAGAGAGAAGAGCCATTGGAACATGGAGTCAATTTAAGGATGCTTTCCTAAGATCTTTTCTTTCCGAAGATTATGAAGCAGAAGCAGAGAGAAGAATCCATGAGAGAAAACAAGGGCCCCAAGAGACCATTTGGAAAATGCAAAGCAAAGTTACGGAACTTTGCTTTCCAGTACAGGGCACTGTGTCTGCGATGGAAGAATGACATGACAGAGAAGGATGTGGTACATGCTATTCTGTGTAATTGTAATCCCCATCTGACAAGCCTACTGAGAGGCACTGTTAAAACTGTGCAAGAGTTAGTGAGAGTGGGAACACTGATTGAATGGGATTGGCAGGACGTCAAACGCTATCATAATCAGTTCAACCACCCAAGAGCTGACCAACAACATAAACGAACTTCTAGTAAGGTTAGCCATAAAAACACCTTACAGATGCAAGGAAGGGTGCCCATTACTTCCAAAGCGCTCACATTACCAATCACCATCAGGGGGGCAGCAGTTTTTGGCAATGGTAGATACAGGTAGTTCTCTCTCATTAATACAGTGTGTGTGTTTGTGTATGGGTGTGTGTGCGCGCTGTAACTGGGCACTGTGTGTGTGGGTTTGCATAGATCACATTTGATAAAATTGTCCCCAAAGTGTAGTGAAACACACACAGATACACAATAAATTTACGTTGTGAATTATCTTAATAACCGTGGGAATTTTTTTTTCTATTTTCTTGCTGCCATCTCCTGGCCGAATGTAAGAATTGCAATTACAATTGGTTTTGCAATTGTAATTGGTTCCCCCGGACACAGCCGTAAATGCACCGCCACCTGGCAGAGGGCGTAACACCAGCACGTATCAGGTTCAGTCCCAGTGCCTCCATTCTGGCCCGAATCCGGGCTCTGTAACGTGGTTAATAAATTTCCACTTGCCACTGTGTTAGAATGAAAATGTAAATTTCTTATCATATTAATTGTGTGAATGTAGGCAAATAGTTTATCAACTTTGACGTAGAGACCTGTTAGAACAGGACATCTTCTGTAACTCTGTAAGATTGTGAAAAAGGAACAATCACCCTGGGAGTGGAAATAGACTCTGTCGATACATCGAGGGGGCCCACTCTGAGGAATGCAAGGTCCTGTGTTTTAACCCCTTCGCAAGAAGCACAAACAGCAGTATAGCTTTAGGATACTCCCCATTGTAACCACTCCCCTCCTGTATAAATAAAGAAGCCAAGGGACTGCCCTGTGTGACACTGAACTGAGGCGCAGATATTGTCTGTTGCATCTAAGTGAGTGGGCACCCTTGCGCAAGTAAAAGATTAGAAGTGTGCTGTCTCATTATTATTATTATTCCTGAGTCCTAGAAGTGCAAAGTGTGGAGTGAGAAGCCAGTACGCTTTCTCCACATAGGTATTGCAGGGGTCAAAGCTTCGGCGCTTTCCCCAACATATAAGTTGGTCCTTCGAGCCGGATCCGAGAGGAACCCGAAAGACGCCGACCAGTCCGCCGCTGAACAACACCGAAAGCTGTCGACAGTCTCGCTCTAGAGAGTGAGTGAAAGACCTGCGACGTGAATTCGCCTGCAGGCCGGTGGTTAGGACCGTTCCCGACGGCTGGGCCGACGTCTGACGGGCCTCCGGACAAGAACTAGAAGCACTTCGCGAAGGATCAGGTGAGAAGCACGACGCTGCAGCGTGAATGAGAACAGACGTGTATTAAGAGACTAGTAGAAGGTCTGCACGTCTGGCCTGGGTGCAACAACATACTGGTGACCAAGGGAGAAAGGACGGGTTTCATCCCTGAAAACTGATACCGCTGTCTCCATAGGAGACAGTAGAAGGCCGTGTCAGTGTCCTCCTGAGGTCTCATGCCAGGGACTTGCACCTAGGGGTTGTTGTTTTTTTGTAGAGAAAAATGGGACAGAGTCAGAGCAAAGTACAATTTACGGGAGATGAGAAATTTATGGAAAGATATAAGGAGGGAGCAGGAGTAGTGAGCAATCAGAAATGGCGTAAAAAGCATGGGTTCTCAGGGAACCTAAAAACAGAAGACGTCCTAAAATTACAGACAGAATTAAAGTTAGAAATGATGTCTGGGTGCTGTAATGGAAAGGATAAAATACAGAAAAAACGAGAATATACGCTGTCTGAAGCATGGTTAGAACAAAGCAGACTCCGGGACATAGTCCGGAAAAATAAACAAGAAAGCAAGAAAGAAAAGATACAGGCGGCACTCGTTAACCTAGATGAGGAAACGCAGCCCACAGCTCCCCCACACATACCGGCAGTGGGTATGCAGCTAGCACCTCAACCGCCCCCACCGTATCATAATGAACCAGAACCCCCGCAAGCCCTGGCCCAGGGTGCGGGAGGGGCAAAATCGAGACGGTATGAAACCAGAGCAGCAGATCCACAGTTGCAACCACGATTGAATCCTGCGAACCAAAAGACTAGATGGCACAGGGAGGATAATAGGGATGAGTCAGATGATGAAATAGACTTCCTTGCACTAATGGTAGAAGTGGCAAATTTAAGGATAGCCCTTATAGATGGAGCTGGACATCCACCAGCCACAATCTTAGTCTATCGCCCATGGACCGCAGAAGATAGAGCTGCGGCCCTAAAAGGCATTCCTCCCGTAGAGGATGGTGTACCTGAGTTCTGGACAGCAATGACAGAATTACAAATCAGTTTCCATTTAAATGGAAGAGAGCTGTTCCGCTGTTTCAGACAAGTCCTAAACCATAAGTGGGGCCGCGTGGCTGGTGATTTCACAGGCCACGGAGGAGATGATCAACCTCTACCCCACGATTCTCAGGCTTTGCAGCAAGCATTATATCAGCTGAGACAAAGGTTAGATGCTGTATTCACAAGACGAGCTGATTATGGGAAAATAGCACAGTGTAAACAGAAAGAAAGTGAAGAAGCAGAGGATTTCCTAGATAGGTTACGACCTCTGTTTAAAACAAATTCAGGAATCCCTCCTGGGGACGACGAAAATGGAGTATATCAGCAGCAGCTAAAGAGGGCATTCCTAAACGGCTTAAGGCCCGAACTGAAGCGCTACATAGATAAATACTGGGTCCACCAAAATACAGGAACTGTGCAGCAAGCCGTAGAATATGCACAACATGCTCAGAAAGCTCAGAAAACAAAACCTGACGCATCATTTTATAGTCAGGAAGACCAGATCGTAGCATATGCACAGGCCCAAGGAAGAGGTCGAGGTGGTTTCAGGGGAAGAAACAGAGGAAGAGGCAGGGGAGGTTTTGGGAGGGGCCAACCAGGAGTAATAGACTGCTGGAATTGTGGGAAGATAGGACACATGGCAAGGGATTGCAGACTAAAACAAAATAGGGACCCCACAATCAATCCCGATAGAAGGTCCACCTCTGGTGAGCCACCCCAATGACTCCCAGTCACGGGGGACTCTATTTCAAACACTGAAACAGAGGAATGTTCCCCCGTGACTCTGAGGCGCTGTAGAGTTAAAACAGTGCGAATAGAGGAAGAAGAGGAAGTAGACCTGCTAGAAGTGCAACAACTGTTAGTGTCAAAACAATGGTGTGAATTACCAAGCAGACAATTGTCTATAAACGGGGAAACTTATGAGTGTTTGTGTGACACTGGAGCCTGCAGGACGGTGCTGACAACAGCACCTCCTAAAACTACCTTCTCAATGGCTACAGTGAATATGAAAACAGCAGGAGGCCAAACAGATAGCCATAAACTTACCAACCCCCTGCTGATAACAGATGTCCAGACCAGAAAGGAATGCGAAGCACAAGTGCTCATAAGCCCAGCTTGCCCCGTAAATCTGATGGGGAGAGATATAATGCAAGCGCTAGGGATAAGCGTAGTTCCAACAGCAAATGGAATGAAGGCCATAATAGAGGAGGATGTTTATGTGTTACAAGGACATAACACCCCAACCTATTACTGGTCCCTAGACTTAGGAGACACGAACCAAACTAGAGAAATGTTGAGAAAAACAAGACAACAGCAGAAAGCACCACAAACGCAATATATGCTAAGTGATGCGCTGCACGTCACAATGAGGTACAAAACAGTACCAGGGCCAGACCCAGCATATGACGCCATGTTTCATGCACAAACTGATAATTGCATTACGGTCCCATATCTGTATGTGGACACAGTAAATGGGCTAGCAGCAGCATCCGTCACCCTAACTAATAGGCAATGGAAATTGTTTCTAGAAGACAGCACACATTTCTCTATCTAAGGGAAACACGCACAAATGGGAAGATTTGGGACAGTTTGTGAGCTGCGCATCACACCCAAAACTTAAATATACGACGCAGCCAGGGACAGAGTGGAGTTATAACAAAACCCAAAATATATGGAGATTTCCTTTGGGATGGCGAGTGCCGGTGACCACTGTCACACACATGGACGACTCAGCCTGATTGATAGCTACGGTTGAAAGCCCAGAGCTGTCAGTAATACCTGAAGGGCTGTGGTCTTCCTCCCCCACTGATGTAGGGCTAGTAAAAGACTTCCCACCATATAAGGTAAAAATACGAACACAACAAGAACCGATAGTGAGACAATATCCATTAAAACCCGAAGCCGAAGCCGGAATAGCACCGGTGATACAGGACATGTTGAGGTCAGGAATCTTGAGAGAGGCACCTGAGGCTACTTGCAACACCCCCATATTCCCAGTGCAGAAAGGTCAAACGGGGAGGTGGAGGATGGTGCAAGATTTAAGGCCAATAAATAACATAGTTCAGCATGCGGCACCAGATGTGCCCAATCCACATTTACTGCTTAACTCCCTCACAGGAGATAAGAAGTGGTTCTCAGTGATAGATTTGAGCAATGCCTTTTTCTCAGTGCCGCTACATGAAGACTCGCAACATTTATTCGGGTTCACCTACAAAGGGAAAAAATATATTTACACTAGATTACCACAAGGCTTTTCTGAAAGCCCACATGTGTATACAATGGCCCTCCGCTTCTCTATGCAAACGTGCCCAGTGCTGGAACACAGCCAAGTATTGTTGTATGTGGACGATATCCTAGTCGCAGCCGATACTGAGGAACATTGTCGGCAGACGACCTTGGCTGTACTCCAGCATTTGTACAAAACGGGACACAAGGCTTCGAAGGAGAAGCTACAATATTGCCAGGAAAAGGTAATCTATCTAGGCCATTATCTCACTGGAGAAGGGAAGGCACTTTTAGAGACTCGTAAACAAGCCATCAAGGATGCACCTAAACCAAGAACAAAGCAGCAAATGATGTCCTTCCTCGGACTGTGTAATTACTGCAGAGAATGGTTGCCAGATTACGCTGCCCTGACACGACCTCTGCAGGAGTTAATATACGGGAAGGAGATGACACTAAAAGATCAGATAAGCTGGACCCCCGAGGGGGATGGGGCATTCCTGAAGCTAAAAAGCATGTTGCAAACAGATGTGGTTTTAGCTTTACCTAATTATGAGCTACCTTTCACCTTATGTGTCGATGCTCAAGAGGGGTATATGAAGGCTGTACTCACACAACCTTTTGGAGCAAAGCACCGACCACTGGCGTTCTATTCTAAAAAATTAGACGCAGTAGCAGCTGGATTCCCAGGCTGTCTGCAGGCATGTGCAGCGGCCGCTGAAGCAGTGAAAATATCTGCAGAACTGGTGCTATGTCACCCTTTGACCCTGAAAGTGCCACATGCCGTGTCACTGATATTGCTCCAGACGCCACTACCCTTCTTGACTCACACAAGACATTTAACCTTAGTTTCACTACTGCTCTCACAACCTAATGTAACCTTAGAGAGATGCGGACCGCTAAATCCTAGCACCCTTCTACCTTCTGAAATAGAAGGGGAAGCACACTCATGCGGAACTAAAATAGAAGAGCAAACAAAACCACGAGCTGACATCTCACAGACGCCCATAGCGGAAACTACGATTTTATTTGTAGATGGATCCGCCTCTAAAGATCAGTATGGGAAGAACAGAGTAGGATATGCAGTGGTGACTAGACAAGAGGTGATAGAAGCAAAAGCACTGCCACCTACCTGTTCAGCACAAGCGGCAGAATTGTACGCTGTTATCAGAGCTTGTGAAATATATGAAGGAAAAGAGATTACAATATATACAGACAGTCAGTATGTATTCGCAGCAGTACATCACCACGCAGCAGTCTGGAAAACGAGAGGATTTAAGACGTCCCAAGGGACCACATTAACTCATTCGGCATTACTACTAAGACTGTTAGAAGTCGTGCAGAAACCAAAACTACTAGCACTCTGCAAATGCAAAGCGCATCAGACCAATGAAACTGAGGAAGCGAAAGGGAATGCTTTCGCTGATCAAACGGCTAAGAAAGCAGCCCAAAGCGCACCGCTCGAAGAGAGCGATGGGCTCTTCCTCATAGAAACTAATGTACTACGAGACGCGCAGCAGAATGCCCCAAAGGCAGAAAAACAGAGATGGACTAGCAGGGGAGCACAGGAAAAAGATAATGTGTATGAAGTAGACGGAAAGCCAGTCCTTCCGCGAAGTCTGTATAAAACGGCAGCTTTAGTGAGCCATGGGAAAACCCATGTCTCAACAGGAGGGATGGTACATATAATACAACAACACTTTTACACAATAAATTTTTCTGATTTTGCAAAAAACTATTGCAGAGCGTGCATGATTTGCTGTAAACATAATGCACAAGGGAACATGAGACCCAAGCGAGGCCAGTTCCCCACTCCGAAACATCCATTCCAAGCTGTACATATGGATTTTATAGAATTAACGTGGTCACAAGGAGTAAAATACTGTCTCGTAGTGATAGACACGTTTTCAAAGTGGGTAGAAATATACCCCGTGAAACATTGTGATGCCGTTACAGTTGCCAAATGCCTGGTAGGGCAGTATTTCCCAACGTACGGCATCCCTGAATTAATACGATCAGATAATGGGTCACACTTTGTGAATAAGGTACTGGACCTATGCTCACAAGCGTTAGGATTCACATTGAAGAATCACTGCGCATACCACCCGCAGAGCGCAGGGCTAGTGGAGCGAACGAACGGAACGATAAAAAACAGACTAAGGAAAACAATGGAGGAAACAGGCAGGACATGGCCCGATTGCCTATCCGTAGTGAAATTATGGATGCGTGTTACGCCTACTGCCGAAGGGTTGACCCCGTTTGAAATAGTATACGGGAGACCCTTCCCGTTGCTAGGGGAAACCACTGATGTAGGGAAGGTGGAGCAAGAAAACACGCTCGCAGACTGGATGAGCCAGCTGATAGCTAAACAGAACGCTCAACACCCTAATAACCTGCCAGAAGCATCTGTGTCTGTGTTACAGGATTCTGTGAAACCTGGAGATTGGGTGCTGGTCAAAACCCTGCAGCGGAAAAATTGGACTACGCCCCGGTGGGACGGACCATACCAAGTACTCCTCACAACGCCTACTGCATTAAAGATCGCAGAGAGACCCTCCTGGATCCACAAAAGTCACTGTAAGCTCATAAAGCCCTTGCCAGACGCCTCACCCGCGGAGTAGCAGTGGAAGTCCGCTACAAAGGCACGAAGTACAATAGGTTTTCGTTGTCTCAACCCGGTGAAGAAATCAGCTGAACTGCACTCCTTTAGGATGGCTCTGACAGGGTGCCCATGGTGGGCTAAGGGACTGTTTGGAGGGCTCTTTTTCCTAATGGTGATACTAATACTGCAGTTTGTCGATGACGGAGAAGTCAAGGAGGTAAAGAGATGGAACCCGGATGGAGTCCACCTCACTCGAATGAAAGGGGATGACGAGCATCCATTTCTACGGAATTACTGGTACCGATATGTGTATGATGCTGTTAAGGAGAGAAATCTGTCTAACTGTTATGTTTGTTCTGTTATGCCACACCATAGTGAGGGCCCGACCCTACACGGCACGAGAATGAATGAGTCACAATCCAGGTGTGCGGCAGCAATCGGGGGGAGCGGGTGGCGGTCAGATATCTCTTTTGCCTTCTCCCTTCCGGCCGGTCGAGCCGAGGTTAATGGAGCCAATGTTACCATAGTAAAGCAAGACAGGACGAGCCTAGGGCTTGACGAGCCAGGGTATGTTAATGGGTCATGCATACACAGATTCTGGCCTGACATCATGAAAAGGATGCAGAGTGGGCCTTTTAGTGTATATATGGCAGGGGGCCCTGGAAAACAACATTCCATCTGTTTCAAACAGGAAAACGGTAGCCAATGGCTAGGCGACACGACAAATTGTAAAAAAAAACGTATGTGTCTGCACCAGCAGGATCCCCCTGCCTAGCATGGGGCCCCACCAATGGCACCTGGTGGGTGGATGGAATAGCCTGGTTATGTGGAAGTCATGCTTATTTTGTGCTGCCCCCTGGGTGGTGCGGTGTCTGCGCACCCATATTTGTTACAGATCACACCTACATTGTAAAGACCGAGCAGCAGGCTAAAAGATATAAGCGTAACACCAATAACAATGTAAAACCACACGATAGTATCTGGGGCACTGACGTACCAAGCGATCAGAAATTGTGGTCGACTGGGCAGAAAGTTCTTCTCTCCCTGTTCCCAAGTTTAGGGGTAGGTAAACTCCTACTCCGCGTAGAGACCCTCACCTACCGCCTGGGATTATTCATGAATGCCTCTATAACAATAGATCAGCAACAGAATGCAGAACTGGATGCAACCCGACAAATGGTAATTCAGAATAGGATGGCGCTAGATCTCCTGACAGCTGCACAAGGAGGAGTGTGCGTCCTCCTAAACCAAACTTGTTGTACATATATCCCTGATAATGTGCATTCTTCCAACATGACTACTGCTTTACAGAAGCTAAAAGACCTCCAGGTGGTGATGGCCGGAGAGGTCCGAGACCAAGGGTTCTCCTGGATGTCTTGGCTCACTTCCGGGGCCTGGTGGTCGATTTTGATGAAGATATGTGTACCGTTGCTGCTATTTTTCATTTTATTTTTCTGTTGTTTCATCACTGTAATACCATGTCTCAGGATGTTGATTAATTCTGCACTCAACTCGGCATTTCGAGTGCGAGAGCATATGTTATTGTCCCTCACTCAGAACATGGAAGAAGAAGAAAAGGATGACGATTGGGAGGAAGCGTAACTCACTATGACGGACAGTCCGAAACCCTCAAAGGCGTGGACTGCTCCCGAAGCTCGAGTTGCTCCTTTTGCAGAAGTCACTGTCTCTTAATTAACATGATAAACAGGAGGGACTGTTAGAATGAAAATGTAAATTTCTTATCATATTAATTGTGTGAATGTAGGCAAATAGTTTATCAACTTTGACGTAGAGACCTGTTAGAACAGGACATCTTCTGTAACTCTGTAAGATTGTGAAAAAGGAACAATCACCCTGGGAGTGGAAATAGACTCTGTCGATACATCGAGGGGGCCCACTCTGAGGAATGCAAGGTCCTGTGTTTTAACCCCTTCGCAAGAAGCACAAACAGCAGTATAGCTTTAGGATACTCCCCATTGTAACCACTCCCCTCCTGTATAAATAAAGAAGCCAAGGGACTGCCCTGTGTGACACTGAACTGAGGCGCAGATATTGTCTGTTGCATCTAAGTGAGTGGGCACCCTTGCGCAAGTAAAAGATTAGAAGTGTGCTGTCTCATTATTATTATTATTATTCCTGAGTCCTAGAAGTGCAAAGTGTGGAGTGAGAAGCCAGTACGCTTTCTCCACATAGGTATTGCAGGGGTCAAAGCTTCGGCGCTTTCCCCAACACACTGTGTCAGCTATGGGTGTGTGTGCGTTTTGGTTTTGTGTTCTGTAACTTTAAAATTGATTTGGCGGTTGCCTTTAAGAGATTGACGCACGTGACGCTTTCCACAGTTTGGAAATGCCCGCGTGAGCTGTAGGTCGTGCTTATAATTGTCTCTCTCTTTTTAGAAAATTATTTACTTTTACCGACAATTTTGTTATTAAAGTATATGTACCTGGATGAGTTTATGTATGAACAAAGTTTTGTGAGGTGCGATAAAGCGAGTGTTTTTGTATTTCCAGAACCAAACAGTGCTGTGTTTTTGAAGTATTCATCTTTTTCACAGGTACATATTTATATTGTAATTGATTTACAATTGTTATTGCTTTACGTTTTTCTCAGTTTGGAAATGCCCGCGTAAGCGAACCAAACGGTGCTGTGTTTTTGAAGTATTCATCTTTTCCACAGAATAAAACCAGCCCGATTGGGAGCATTGAGTTGCGGTGCAGTGAATTTACACAACGCAACATCAAACCGGTTACAGCTCGACAGGCTACCCAGAACACCTGCAAGACCCGGATTGGGGTGGAGATGGGGGTTGCGTGACATTCTCGTGCCGCTCGTAAAGCGGGCTGGGCCGGAGTGCTTCAACTACACGAAGCTCAACACTTTGTTTTGTGAGGAGTCAGCGCTAATCAGCACCAGCAGCTACCGCCGCTGCGAAGCCTGGACGCCTCTCAAAGGTAACAGCCGCGGCATTAAAAATTGATCACAGGGGGGCTGTTTGTCGCGCCGCGAGCTGGGGGCCGCGCTTCTGCATACCGTGGGGGGGCACGCGCGCCCGTCGGTCAGTCCCGCCCGCGGCCGCCGCGGCGCGCCGGAGCTGCTGAGCGGGCAGCCCCCTTCATGTGTCTGATTTCACGGTAAACGCTCCGGCTGCCGCTCGCATCCTCCCGAATCTCGGAGCTGTAGCGCTAAACACGCCGAAGAGGGCTGCTTCTCTACATCCTCATTAAAACGGCCCCCAAGGACTAGGTATGTCACTATCACCAGTTCTGCGCCACAGGGGCTTTGGCAGGCAGCCTTGTTTTCAATTTGGTCGCCATTCCCCAGAGCACCAGGGTATCCCAATAGTTTTTGCCTTTTTCGTTCTGATAACGTAAAACACACCTTCATCCGGGGATTTCCATTCAAAACACGGTAATCTGACTTTCCTCCCGATCTTACCGAAAATTTCACTCGTTAAAACCTTCGTTGGGACAATAAAGGTAAGCAGAATTATTCTTCTAACTATGATAATTATATTTCTTAGTTAGTTTATTGTATTTAGGCGTATTTTGAGCAAAATGTATCGATCAGCAGTTCACTTTTTTGGATCCGCCGCGAGAGCCGGCCATGTTTTGTGGTGAACAGTGCAGCAAGAGCCGAAAATAGCATGATTTTCAGCATGGAATTTACAGCTTTAAAATGATGTGAAGGCTTTTAAATGAGGTTATATGTGTTTATGAATATATATTCTTGTAATAAAATGGAGTAGATACCCATCGCTTGCTTTTGTAACACAGATTGATAATTTTGAATGGCTTGGAAAGGCTAGAAATAGTTGCATATTGTCTTTTCAGTTACCTTTAACATGAAGAGAACGTAATCCTCCACAACCAGCACGGGCTGGCATAGCAAGGCAGCATCTCAAAGACTTCTTTTCTTCAACTCCCGGAGATCCGACAGTTCTTTACGGGCACATACTGCATATTTACCTGTACCTTTTGATACTTTACTATGGACAATGCTTTTCAAATCTATTATTATTGAATGGATTATAATGATAACACAAAGTACTTTTTAATTTGATGCTGCGGACTCTTTGAAAAGACATTCTTTGTATTATTCACTACATACATTCTCCGGTGAGTATTAATTGACAGACGAATAAATTAAATAATTATTTGTTTTATTTTCAGTGTATCTGAGACTGTTAGGCAAGGAATAAGCTTTCTAATGATACCTAGTTTATTAAAATCTGATAAGTTATGCTCATTTTTCTGAACACCATAAACGGGTCACAAAGTCAAGTATGGTTCTCCATTGTTTTACCTGTTACTAAGTGGACGTTAATAAGCCTTAATTGGCGTTACAAAATATCCTATAACTTTCTTGCCATTCATCACAGAAAAGTTCTTGGTATCATTGGAAAGGTCTTTCTTCTGGTGCTATTTTTGTAAAAATCCAACAACTTTGAAATTTTTTGTGACATACCTACAAGGACAGATTAACGCGCAGCTCTTACTCCGCCGGCAGGCCTGCTACACCTGCCACTTTGCTCCCCCTTTTTCACTCGAGTTATGATTTAATTTACGTCAAGTTGTGCTGCGTTTATCAGGACGCGATGTGCTTCGTATGGACCCGAGCGCCGAGGTGCTTCCCAGCCGGGCCGGGCTCTCTGTGGGTGCTGCTGTCAGCGCTCCGTTTGCGTTTATAACTTAACCCTTTGTCTCATCACTACAGAGACACGAACAGTGATGTTCGGATGGAAGGAGAAGTCTCCCAAACAGCCGGAAAATGACCCCTGCTGACACCGTTACATAGCTGTGGCAGCTTCGGCCCTTTGGGGAAAATAAACTGAAACACCTTCCGAAGCTTGCAGAGGCTTAAGTGATTAATTATCCTTTTGGATTATGCTGAGGACACAATGAAGCACTAGGGATTTACAGCCTGTCTGTGGTTAAGATGTGCATAGCATTGCTGTACTTTTATTTTGCCACTATGATTTTGTTTAAGATTTTAAGAACAATTTAATTGATTATTTAAATAATTATTTACAATTTAAGTTATAATATATTGAATATTGTCACAAAGCACACTCTATTAAGTCTGTAGTGTCAGACCTGTTTCAGGAAAATAAAGATGTATCCCAAAGCCCTTTCTACAGCCCCCCATGAATCGTTGCAAGTGGTTCTGCACACTGAGAATGGCAGATTGGACCCTCATTATTCATGCCAGAAGCTGTGGGCTGCTCCAGTCATGGCCCCAGCTGGGGGGTCATGTGACATTGTCACCCTCGTCCAGCTTAGCTGCTCTTCTAACAGAATAGAATACCCTGCATTTTCGGGGCTTTACTGTTTCTCTTAGCAGAGCCCATCTGCTGGCCTGCTTGCTGAACCCGCTTGTCCCACGCAGGGCTGCAGGGAGCTTATAGAGCCGCGGTTCTTAATCTTATTCGGGGGGGGGGGGGGGACTGTTGTATCCGTTTAGCAAAATTTGGTGGGATGTTTTTTTTTTTACCACCTAAGAAATGACTGCGACTGTAGTGGCAGGGTTAGTATGAGTAAATGGTAAAATTAATATGCATATACTTATGCAACTAAACCAATAAATTTTGCGAAGTAATAGTACGAATCTCCGCGAATACCATCAACATAACCAACACTGCTGTGTTTGTTTAGCTGTTTAAGTTCTTAAAGGTTACAGTCCTGCGGTTTGTGGAGATAAATGTCATTTTATCAACAAAATCAGTTTCAGGAGCAACTTTACAGGCAGAAGTTTGGGGGGGGAAATGCTGGGCTGGGCACTTTAAAAGAAAAAAAAAAGTGTTACATAGCTAAGAAAAAAAAGTTAAACTTAATCAATACAAGGTTTACGCTTAGCAACAGATGAAATCAACTGCAGCAGATACCAAGGTAATACACTTAACAGGGAAGAGTGGCAACTACAGGATTTCCACAACTAAAGGTAATTTTATTTGCCTCCTCTCTGCGTCTCCCTGCCTTGCATGGCTGTCTCATGGAGTGCATGATGAGGGGTGGGGGGTGTGGACTGTCGGGCTGTCCTCCCCTGTGCTGAGGTGCCCCAGAGCAGGGGGGGGGGGTGCGTGTAGCCGGCCTGCCTCACTCTCTCCACATCCCTCGAGAGTCATTTTAATTTGGCAGAAATGCTGACAGTGTGGAAGGCATTTTGACTCGTGGCGTTGCTTCCTGCACTAATGCATGTCATCAGAAGCATGTAGAGTGAGTGCTTCATCGTGATGGGGGACAGTGAGAGTCAGGCGCATGGACGAGGGATGGTGAGAGTCCAGCACAGAGATGAGGGGACGGTGAGAATCAGGCACAGAGATGTGGGGGGGGGACGGTGAGAATCAGGCACAGAGATGGGGGGGACGGTGAGAATCAGGGAGGGGGAGGGGGGGGGGGGGGCGGTGAGAGTCAGGCACATGGATGAGGGGTCCTGGAGTCAAATATCGCTTGATTATTATACATGATGCACTGAAGACTATGAAACAATCAAATATGAATAGTAACATTTAGATTGACATTTGACGTTGTATTATTATTATGAGTTTGTATCCATGTCCCACATGGACAGGTGGACTCTCACTGCCAATCTCACTGTCCCCCTGTTCATGTCCCTGACTCTCACCGTCTCCACATTGTGTTTGTCTTTGTTTACTGCTCATCTTCTGCTCAGTTAATTCAAAAGATATTTATCTGCGGATTCTACCTTGATCCAATTTATGCAGGTGGACGAGCATCATGCATTATGAAATGATCCAGCAACATTTCTGTAGTTCGGTTTGCTGACTGCGTGAAATGTCCTGTAAATATTCCCTGTGTCTCCCAAATCCTCCACGGTCTGCTTTCTACTTGGTTTGTATTTCTCCTTTGCTGGTTATTTTTGTCCTGCATGGGGTCAGATGAACAGTGCATGTATCCCTTCAATAAACAGCACTTGAGTCTACATGGGGAAAACATCAGGGACCCTGGCAGAGGAATGTCGGATTTTAGTATAAATAGCCTTTATTGAATTTGATGTGTAATTTTGCATTTTAAAACACCATGTCTCTCCCACTCAATCACAAGCTGTTTCCCTGAAGGAGCGCAGCCCTGAGACCAGACCAAGTAATGGCTAAACACATTTCTCACAAATATATATTTTGTGTAATACATTAACTATTTATATGATAATTTGACAAACTTGGCTTTAAATATTGTAGTAAATTCCTGTGATCATACACCTGCATCCTGCCTACATCATCACAGTCCACTTATCTCATCGTCACCTTGGAGCATGTTCTTGCAGGTGAGTACACTGGCAACCGAGGCCTTGCTCTGGGCCAGTCTGATATGAGCGATCCACCACCCTGGAAGGGCCCTATGGCTGCGGGCGTAGGTGTGCATGTGTGTGTGTGTGTGTGTGTGTGTGTGTGTGTGTGGTGGTGGGGGGGGGGGGGGAGCATAATTTACTCCTTAAGGCAAAACAGCTTCAAAGTGCGCGATTCCCTGGAGTGCAATGGCAAATGCTCGGAAGCTGGTGACGGCGACACAGAGCACCGAGCAGAAGCCGGAGTCCAGGATAACAAGGCCACCCCACCCCCCCACACTGCGCCTCATCCGACCCCAAAGTCTCCACCAGAGCTTGGGGAGGGGGAGGGACTGTGTGCCCCAGGTCAACCTGCCCCCCGATCCACGAGGCACTACCTCTACGTGTTTGGCAGCTGCGCCTCCTGTCGGTGATGATGTCCCCTTGACCTTGATGGTTCTTCGGGCACAGTTTCATTTTAATAGTTAATGAAATACAATATGCATTATTTTAACAGTATGAAGTGCTGTGATTTAAAATATATACATATTAAGTCAGGTAGTAACTTGATAAGTAATGTATAATGGACTCTGTAATAATGCAAAATAAAATGTGACATGCGACGCCTGCAAGGAGAGACCGCAACACCCGAGGCATCATCTGCAGCAAAACTGCAGCAGTTAGCTGCAGCAGTCAGACTTGCAGTGGCTTGGCAGTTGCCATGTTTTTCCTCAATGGATTTTAATGTTAACACAACCTTTTGACCTCCAGAATAAAGATGCGCCCCCGTTGTGTTAACCCTAACACTCTGCTGTGAATTCCTGTCATTTGGTATCACTTCGCCTTCCAGTCAGGCTCATTTAATGTAATGTCTCCATGTCGTTTGTGTTCTGCGACCTTATTAAAGGCATATCGAGTTCTTCTCAGCTTCTGTAAATGATAGGGAGAATCGATAAAACACTGATTTGCTGTGACAGTGTTTCTCAGTAAACATACAGGACAGTCACTTTCTGTGAGTGTGTTCATGAAATCGGATCTGGTTCGGGGAGTGGGATTTTCACCCAATATACAGAGACGTGTCACACCAGTGTGACAATCTGCCTCTTTCAGTTACTCTCTGAATATGTCATTGCTGTGACTCTATCACTCCGCTCACTGTTTAACTTGGTGTAGAGAAGAGGCTATTTCTCTATTCTGGGGGAACTAGGATGCCTTGCAGAGGTCTGCACATGTCCGTGTCGTACCCACCTGCCCGTCTGACCTGCACCCAGCCTGCTTGACGCAGGTCCATGGCTCTCGCACACACACCGAGAAGGATAAGTGCTGAAGTGATGTTGAGAGAGAGCTGGTGGTATGTCCTCCAGCCCATGACCAGGCATGTGGGACACTTTTATTGCGCTTGAATAATGTGCCCTGCTAATCTGCACCTCTGATTTACATGACTCACCTACACGAGCGAGGTGTGGACCTGGCAGAGTCCGAGATCTTCACCTGGACCGGATTCCATAATCAATAAACCCCAAGTGGTGTCAGCATCGATACGCTACATTCACAGGGCAGCCTTCGGGAGGCGTGATTCTCTAGCCGGACTGTGTTTTGTGAGAAGGGAATCTTTACCGAACCTCACTGACAGTGAAACATGCGAGAACAACTGTTATGGTTATAACTCTGCAAAGGGGCCGTTAGTGTACTGATGTTGTTTTTGCCTGATCTGGGGAATTGCATCATCATTTGTGCTGGAGGTTTAGAAGAGCGTAATTGTACAGGGTCAGTCTGGATTTAGGTAGGTTCTCTAAGTTTTATACACACAGCCAGACTGACAGCAAGCTGCCAACAGACCAGTGCCAAAAATGGAATGAATTCTGAAATCAGTAAGATTTCACATGCGATTTAAGAGTCATTTTGTTAGCAGGATTGTCAGTTTGACAAAAGAGAACCTCAGCTCCAACTTTCCCTGCTACATATAGACCACTAACTTTTTCAAAGGTGATTTTATGGTTATTGTTCAGATCAACATAACTCTTTTGTAATTTGTCTTTTTAGAGAGAGTCAAGACGTTTCCAGCTGATGCAGGACGAAGAAATCCGGGTCGATTCCCAGCTTGAGAGCAACACAAACTACATTTAGGGAACTCCATGCATCTATAATGCTCTACAGGTACAAATTGTGAATACAGACTGGCATACTTTAGATGGGCAATGTACACTTCTTTAATGAATGTAATTATGCTTCATTTTTGCACATAGTACAGATATATTTCTTCCCCCCCCCCCCCATGTATCCCAACTTGTTGACTCTTAAGACGCACAAGTATGCAGCTGAGAGACTGGGGTCTAAGCGCAGGGTCAGCCATTTATCTGCTGTCCCTGGAGCATTTCAGGGGCCCAAGGGCATTTCAGGGGGCCAAGCGCCTCACCCAAGGGCATTTCAGGGGGCCAAGCGCCTCTCCCAAGGGCATTTCAGGGGACCAAGCGCCTCGCCCGAGGGCATTTCAGGGGGCCAAGCGCCTCGCCCAAGGGCATTTCAGGGGCTGCCCCCTAGCAAGCGTAGTGTGGACATTTTTATATCGCGGATTTTCACCTATGGCTGATGGGTCTGGATCCCCCGCCTACGTTCCAGATCCATCAGCGGTAGGTGAATATCGGCGATATAGAAAGACCATATTCATAACCTTTTTTGTAGTTTAAGCCTTAAAATACCACTCCCACATGCTTTAAACACATGTGAACTTATTAAAACGCACTCTGTAAACACATATGATATGTGTATGTTGGACTAAGGATATGAGTGACATAAAATATGAGAATTTCTGGTATCATTCAAATGTTTCTAGTAATGCGTCATGCTGGTCTTAAATTTTTCTCATAATGGTCTTAAAAGGTCTTAAAAAGGTCTTAAATTTTACTTACTGAAACCCGCAAGAACCCTGTCTTAAGGGGCCTGGTTAGAAGCCTCCTGGCTCACTCTTGTGTGTATAATAAAATTTCGAGGACAGGATAAAAGGGTCACGTCACTGAAAGGATTACAAAACAAATCAGACAGAAAGAGGATGAAATGAAGTTCAGCTCCCCTGCATGGTGTGAGGTCACCGCTCTGCACACAGTGTGGACTGTGAAGGCACATCCTGCTCGACAGTTATTCCTTATCTGCAGCTTAAAAAGGTTCTGAGGTTGATTAACCTGCCTCTTTGCTGTTTATCAGGAAATGTACGTGATAACTGTAGGCAGCGTTTAACATCTGATTTCCTACGGTGTTTGCGGCTAACTGATCTTGCGGCTTTTTAATTAAGCGGGACTGCGCACCTTGCTGGGGTCATTGCCCGTCTGCCGGGCTCTGACGAGGGGTTTGGGATGAGGTCACGCACACGTTCCGCCATTCGCTCTCTCTGTTTTCCATTTTTACATCTAACCATTTCCCAGCCGCACTGCCTGTGTCTGTTCACAAGAAGAATGAACTCCATGGATTATCCTCCATGTATTTTAGATGTTTCCTACATACGTCAAAGTAGTAAAATCTCTGTTCATTGTGGTTGCACCTTGGAGGTAGTGTGATCCTGAGATGCTTGGCTGGATCAATATGGTTGAGTACAATCACTCTCCTTCACTCCTTTTGGAATAATACTTAGTTCTTTTATGATTCTGTCGTCACCCAGTAACAAGGTGTCTTGTTTAGTTTAGTGACCACCTAGCAGCTGCGTGCTTTATACAGACGGCAGCTACCTTGAGAAGGGGGGTGTGTATCAGGGCGAGAACAGATATTTTAGGTCCTGTGTTCAACACCGTTTGTTAAAGGGTAGATAATGAGCAAACGTGGTAAAGGGGATAAGGGAAAACCATCCCCAAGGCAGATAATGGAACGGGTGACTGGCCTGAGACTAAAGAAGGCTTGTAACACACAGTCTGACTGGGGGTAGATGACCAAAGGAGGGCACTCTAAACATACTGCAGCTAGAATGTTGTGAAACAATGCTGGAAAGCAGGGGAAATGGTTATTGTGGTAAGGGAATGTGCAGGCTAGAATATTACTATCAGTAATACTCTGAAGAGAGATAGGAAAGCTAGAGTGGGGCAGCGGAGAGGTAAAGTTAGCAGGGAGGAAAGGGGGCCGATCCGACTGCTGCTGTTTCTCTGCCTGAAGCTGGTGCTGAGGAGAGGAAAAAGCCTAATTCAGATCTCCTGTGTCCGGTCCTGCCTGAAGTGTCCCCTTCTCCACCACCGTCACCTGCACCTCATCCTCCTGCCTATGTTTCTCTTCCTTTGGGGAGAGCTGAGCCTCCTGCCCCTGATGCTGAAGAAGGGGGGGGCAGTGGGACTGATGCCACAGCCTTATGTGAAACAGGAAGACTTTCTCCACGCCGAGGATGAAGGTGGAAATGGGGGAAGACGATTTCGTTGTGACATCAGAGGCTTTGGGACTGTCGAAGAAAGATAACTTTGCCACTTGGTGGCTAATGGATGACACAATCCTGAGAGACTGTATCCCTGAAGGACAAGAACAGCCTGACAGATTGCATTGCACTGCTCAGTTTTCTGGACAAGGAGAACTGAGACAGACTGTTGTGCTTGATTTCCTCTATGTGGCAGAAGACAGGTCTGCTGCATCTGTCCATTTGTCAGCTGGCCAGGAACAGTGGTGTGTGGGAGGTTCGGTCCCCCATGTATCATATGGGAGAAAAGGGGTCATTAGAATGGAAGGATTTAGGACCCTGGGTCGCAGAGTCTGAGAAAGTGAGTGAGTGGTGTAGGTACAGAGAAAGAGGGATGTAGAAGGAGATAAAGAGAAAGTTGTTGATCCTCTGCCAGACTGGTTAGGGGAGGTACCAGATTGCTTGTGGGCAAAAGGGAAAAATGATTTTGGCCGAGTGGTGTCAGCTGAGCCGTTGGTGGTCCACCTCAAGTCTGACTCTCGGCCTCACAAGGCCCAGTATCCCTTATCTAGAGAAGCAGAGGAGGGAGTGAGAGAAGTACATGCAGATCTGATGAAAAGGGGGGCTATTAAGGAAATAGCCTATTCTCCACTTAATTATCCTATCTTACCTGTGAAAAAGGAGGTTTGTACAGGATTTGAAGGGTGTAAATGCAGCCATACACCCCAGAGCTCCTATTGTACCTAAACCAATTACGATTCTGGCTTCCATACCAGCGGAGGCTAAATGGTTCTCTGTCATTGACTTGGCTAATGCTTTCTTTTCTTTCCCAGTAGATCCAGATTCCCAGTACTGGTTCGCCTTCACCTTTCAGGGGAAGAGGTGGACTTGGACAGTGATGCCCCAGGGCTACGCAGAGTCACCTAGCATGAAAACCTTGAGTGTGGGTTGTGGACTGATGGTCATCAAGTGTTGACAATTTTCATTGTCATGACTCCGAGTATCTGCGAGACAGTTACACCTGATGCTTGTTAAGGCTGCAGCTGATTTGTTCCCTTTTAAAATGGCCAGGCTTTGGGGAAAATGGGGTTCGTGCTCAGGCGCCTGTTGCACATTGTCATTTGTTTTGTTTTTGTTATGGTTTTGTTTTGTATTTGATTTTCGTTTTCTGTATTTATTCTACACTACATGAACATGGCATGCCTGCACTACTGACTACTGACAACCATGTGTTATATATGTTGTGTAGCATTCTTTTTCTTTTATTCTTATTAAATTCTTTAATTATCTGGTAAGCTTGGGTCCCATGTCTTCTCTTGGATTTTCTTTTTCCTTTTCGTTACGGTTTTGAGCCAGATCGTAACACCTAGCATGTATGGACAGGAGCTGGCAAAAACATTTGGAGGGGTTCACTGTGCCTGGGGGTAGCACACTAGTACAGTATGTGGATGATTTGTTGCTTTGCTCTCACACTCGTGAGTCCTGTAAACAGGACACCATAGCTATGTTAGACTTCCTGGCAAAAAATGTGCACAAAGCCTACAAAGAAAAGCTGCAGCTCGTATCACAAAGGGTTAAATACCTTGGACACGTGTTATATGCGTTAAAGAGTTATAACTACAACTACTTTATTACCACACTTTAATTAAAGTAAGCGAATTAAAGTTTAAAGTAGAATCACTGTTGGTGTCCTCAATCCTTTAAATAAATATTTGACTGGGAGTCTTTTCAGTGTCAGCTCTGTGGTTAGCATGTTCATGTCACTGCCTCCTGGAACTGGCCTGTTTTGTGAATACCTCCTGTGTTTGGGGCGATCATGTGACCCTGATTTGATTGACATGATCATGTGACTGCCTCCTGCGGTCATATGACTTGCTCAAATGAAGGGTATAATTGCACAAATTCCTCCTGCATTTGCTGCGATCATATGACTGCCTCCTGTGATCATGTGACTGCCTCCTGTGATCATGTGACTGCCTCCTATGACCATGTGACTGCCTCCTGTGATCATGTGACTGCCTCCTGCGGTCATATGACTTGCTCAAATGAAGGGCATAATTGCACAAATTCCTCCTGCGTTTGGTGCGATCATATGACAGCCTCCTGTGATCATATGACTGCCTCCTGTGATCATGTGACTGCCTCCTGTGATCATGTGACTGCCTCCTTTGAATGGCATGATTGTAGAACTGCCTCCTGTGTTTGGTGCGATCATATGACTGCTTCCAGTGTTGAGAAGGGTACAGCTGCAAATGCCTATAGAGTGGAGCTCCACCGAAAATACGTCACCTCCACAGGAAACACGTGATCTTTAAGGGCGTACTCTGGTTAAGGTTAAGGTTAAGGTTAGTGAATTTAGTGTTTATTCGCTGTAACACAGAGTTGAGTCAGGTGTTTCCTGTGGAGGTGACATATTTCCGGTGGAGCTCCACTCTACAGGCGTCTGCAGCTAGACCCTCTTGCCAATGTTTGGAATGATCATGTGACTGCCTCCAGAGAGTGGTGTGATCATGTGACTGGTTCGATTGTGTAACTGCCCCCTTTGGTATGATCACATTACTGCCTCCTATGACTGACATGATCATGTGACTGCCTCCTATGATTGCCATGATCACTGCCACTGGTTTTTGTAAGAATTGTTTTTTTTCACAAGACAGGAGTATTTAGGTAGTAGAAGTATGTGGGGTGAGGGGGGGGGGGGGGGCTGGGCTTCAGTTCCACTTCGCACAGCTGCACTCATAACAGCGGGGACGTCACTGCAGCAGCCTCATGCGGCACCTGCACCTTCATACGCAGCAAGCAGGTGGCCATGATAATGACTGGCATCAAGTTACTGCTGCAGTCCGACACCAAAATTCATACAGATACAACGTATATCCAAACGCTGAATGATCTGGTGAAGTTTGTCTCCAGTGGCTACCCATACTTAAGCACCACTAGTGACGGTACAGAACACTAAGTGAGGACCCAAAGTGACTTGTGGCCAGATTTTCTGGAGAGCAGCCAAGACTTAAAACTCGTACCTTACGCTTGTGTCCCCAGCCTGAAATATGAAAACACTTCAGTTGTTCAAATACATGCTTGATTTATGCAGTCTTCAGAAAGCACCTGGATCACCTTAAATGAAGCATTAAAATGTAAATAATAGAGAGATACAGAAATCTTAACTTCTGGAGGGAACATTAATGAAATAACAACTAAGCTTGGATATCACACTCTGGATGATACCCCAGAGATCACTCCCTGGGAACACCCCAGAGATCACTCCCTGGGAACTCCCCAGAGATCTCTCTCTGAACAATACCTTGGACAGCACTTGGGCTGCTCTTACGAGAGCTAAAAGCAGAGATTAATATTACTCTGCTTATCTGCTATTGCGCTAAGACTCAATAGTTGTTTCAAATGGAAAGCAGAAAATCGGGTCATCAGCTCAGGAGCCACACATTCTCTGTATCTGGGACCCACAAGCATTTCAGCATGGACGAGGGTTTCCATGGAAGCGGCAGGACGTGTTGGGGCCACAGGGACGCAGCAGCAGCAGAGCTACCCATCCAAGCATCTCTAGAGACTTCCACAAGTACAGTGTGAAAGTAAGAGGCCTGGGGGTGGGGGGCAGTCATTCGGCCACGTGCCGGCGCAGGCTGGGGTTCTGGCTGTGCTGGTTGCAGCTCCGCGTCGAGGAAAATGTGAGGCTGCAGCCCGGAACCTTGCGGCGCTGCATCTGGCGCAGATGTACCGTCTTGAAGCGAGTGCCCTTGCAGCTGTATGGTTTGTGGCACAGCATGCACAGGACAGCACTCGGGTCGACCCCCTGGCCCGGCAGCTCTGGGAACCCCTACCTGGCACCACCCCTCACCCAGTCTGCCCTGTTTGAGCCACCCTCCCCTTCGCTGGCCCCCTCCACCTCTCGCTGGTAGTCGGAGCTTCATCCTGCTCCAGCTGGAGAATGCTCCTCAGTGCCAGCCCAGGTCTCACCTCATCCCGGCTGGGAGATGCTTGGCTGCTGCCCCCACTGTGGTTGCCGTTGTTGTAATGGTGGGAATGTGGATGGTGGCATCCCTGGGTGCTAGTCATTCCATTCAGGACCCTGCCCCCTTCCTCCTCCTCCTTCTCCTCCTCCTCTTTGTCGTCGAACACATCAGCCACGCTGATGACCTCCTTCTCAATTTTCACTGGCATGCTGGATTTGCGGGGCTTCTTCTTGGGTGTGGGGTCAACAGAATGTTCCTGGATGCCAGTACCAGGCAGCTTGTGGCTGACAAGCCCTGCCTCTGCCACTAGAGGATTGTGGGAGCCAGGGGCCGAGGCCTGCTGCTCAATGAGAGATGTGTTGTTAGAGGCCGGAGGGAGTATGGGGCTGGTGGGCAGGGAGACCGGTGAACTGACAAGATCCCCAGGGGACAACAGCGCACGATAGAATGGGGGTACCGGTTGTACTGGCTGGACTGATTTCAAGGACGGGAAGATCAGAGAACTTTGCAGGGGAGACTGCAGCATGGGCTCGAGCGATGGGGTAGTGAAGCCAAGAGGTGGCCGTCCCGGGCTGGTCAGAGTCAAACTGCTTTTGGTGCTGGAGATGACAGATGTGCCAGAGCCAACGCTGGAGCAGATGAGGTCCTCAGCATGGGCATGTGTAGTCGGGGGTTAGGGATGCCGCTGTGCCGGTTGCGGCTGCGCAGGGAGCTGAACGTCATGTTGCAGCCCTCGATAGTGCAGCGGTGCTTGATCTTCAGGTGCACAGCATTGTAGTGGATCTTCAGGGTTCCCTTGCCATAGAAGGTCTTGCCGCATGCGCTGCAGCACACTCGGCCCTTAAGAACATAAGAACTATACAAACGAGAGGAGGCCATTCGGCCCATCGAGCTCGCTTGGGGAGAACTTAACTAATAGCTCAGAGTTGTTAAAATCTTATCTAGCTCAGATTTAAAGGAACCCAAGGATTCAGCTTGCACTACGTTATCAGGAAGACTATTCCATACTCTGACTACATGCTGTCTAAAGAAGTGCTTCCTTAAATCCAGTTTGAAATGTTCTCCTGCTAATTTCCACCTATGGCCACGAGTTCTTGTATTTGAACTAATGCTGAAGTAACTATTTGGTTGAACAGCATCCAAACCTGTTAGAATCTTATAGACCTGGATCATGTCCCCCCTCAGTCTCCTTTGCTTGAGGCTGAACAGATTTAGCTCAACTAACCTTACCTAGTCCAGGTAATCTACCATTTTCTCTTTGATTATAGCCTCCATAACTTTACCAGTTATACAAGATATACTGATTGGCCTATAGTTTGACAAATTACTTATATCCCCTTTTTTGAAAATGGGCCAGATCTGAAGAGCCCTGGTTTAGAAAATGGATGTAGCCTATATACCAGGGGTCTCCAACTCCGGTCCTGGAGAGATACCATCCAGTAGGTTTTCTATCATACCGGCTTCTGATGAATCACACCTGGGCTCAGGTAAATACCAGGAACAGGTGTGGCTCATCAGAAGCCGGTATGATAGAACACCTACTGGATAGTATCTCTCCAGGACCAGAGTTGGAGACCCCTGCTGTAAAGATAGTAGGGCTGTAGGCCTTCCTTCACGGATATCTCAGCTCTGGACATCGTCCCTCACTTGACACCCCACCATGAAAAATATTTAGCAATATTGCCACCTTGTGGCAAATTCTATAAATTTAGTTCTGATTATGGGGTGGTGGACTCAGCCCCTCCCATCTATCTCAGGGGTGGCCAATCTTGTGCGGGTTTTCGCTGCAAAACACCGGCGTCTATTTCTGCGAGTTCAACCACTCGGCTCCGTGACTTGGGAGCACGGAAGTCTTCGTCTCCGTGGAGGTGACAGGTGGGCCATGTATGAGGAGAGATAGGCTTCAAGGTGTCACTAATTAGAGGACTGATTGGCTGAAGAGTCCTCACACCTGGGTTTATCCCAAAAACCTGCGTACACACCGGCCCTTCGCGGATAAGACTGGCCATCCCTGATCTATCTATTTACTATTTATCCTTATCGGGCTCCTGAGAGATTCAGCCCAATAAATAATAATGTTATTAATGTTAGTAATGTTCTCCCTTCACTGGTCTTTTCCGTCTGCATTTTCAGACTAAGAAGTTGTATTTTAACATAGTTGTCAACTTTGGTCAGCTGGCTGGCGTGCACACACATGCACACTCATTTACACGTATGTAACGATTTTATTGCCTCGTAAATAGTTCGTATGCTTTGCAAACTACCCCAACGCTTTTGATGTAGCTAATTTTAGGTTTATAACGGAATAATATATATATTTACCATAAGATTTCTTAGAACATAAGAAATTTACAAACGAGAGGGGGCCATTCGGCTCGTTTGCGTGAGAGTCGGAAAGCGGGAGCGTTGGCAAACATGTTTTAAACAATACAAAGGTTCCGCTAATATCACTAAAAATAAAACAATCAGATGGGAAACCACCTACCCTGGTGGTAAGAGGGGTGTCTCTGCCGCCCACTGAGTGACTGAGTATACAGCCGCACCAAAAACCGAGCTAGATGTCGTGCATCAGCGCTTCCTGCGTGAGAGAAGATCGCGAGCATACCGCCGCCTGCCCGGAGGTGCGGGCTCCTATCTGCAATACACGTATCATAATTATAAATAATTCATTTGAAAATGATGCTACATTTTGCTGAGTGGATATTTCTCATAATGCCTATTTTGGGTAAGTATTTGAGTGTTTTTCTCGTTGAGGTAAAACCAAAGCTTAAGTATCATTTAGGCAAATAGTAACAAAATATCTCTAAAATATATTAACTTCTGTGGCATTCTCAGATACGCTACGAAATTTTAAAATGAATGTTCTCCCCCTGCTTGTTCTCCCGGTCTTGTGCGTTCTTCCTCTGAGTACTTGCCTGAGAAATTGCCTCCCGAAATGCAATTGCATCAGATATATTTGACTTTAATGTCTTCAAGGTATTATTTACACTAGATTGTCAGCATTTAGAAGCAAAATACAATTTTGAAAACCAATAAGTTATTTATGCAATGCTTTGCAGTCACATTTTACAATTTTCACAAATACGTAACTCACTCATTTCTTGTTTAGACCTGAAGACTTTATTTTTTTGGTTCCACTTTACAATAAGGCTCCTGTCGTCACTTGCAAATGGCAGAAACTCAATAATAAAAAGAAAACTGTGTTATAAGTTAAAAAATTAAGTTTTAAATAGACTATTAATAATTTACAAAGTGTTACAACCTAATTAATAACCAGATTATAAAGCATTCATAAGCCCTTTATAAGGGTAGCCTTATTGTAAAGTGGGATCACAACTTCGCTTTTCACCAGCGGCAAGTCGACCACCCAGCTTTGAGTCTGTTACGAAAATCTGTTTACGTTTGTGTTTCGCCTCTTCCCAGTGCACAAGATTTTAGCCCACATATATTAATGTAAATAATGATAGTAATAATATTACATTTATATCAGATCCAAATAGTGTATATATTAAGGGGGGTGGGGGCACAGGGGGGGTCATGCATGTTGTCAAAGGCGCATTGCCCCCCCCCCCCCCCCACCGTCCCAGAACCCCCTCTGTGTCCTGTATAAGGGGTTAGAGGTATATCTCTCCTAATAGTCATCTCATGTTTAGGCTCCAGAGCTGTAATTTACATCCAGAGGCTAGAAGGCCAGTCGCTGGACATTCGCTGTGAGTCTGAACAGTCGGGGTCCACTGCCGTGGGCTTGTACCTGAAGCACAAGTTCCCCCACCCCGAGAGACACGTGGCCTCCATCTCAACCGACGGCAAGATGTCCGAGACCCCCCAGTACCTGGGCCGCGTGAATGCCCACGGGGGGCCGGGTGCCGGCCCGGTCAATATCACCGTGTCCCGGCTGCGGCACACAGACACCGGCGTCTATTTCTGCGAGTTCAACCACTCGGGCGTGACTGTGCTTGGGAGCACGGAAGTCTTCGTCTCCGTGGAAGTGACAGGTGGGCCATGTATGAGGAGAGATAGGCTTCAAGGTGACACCTATCTACAGAGCTGGGCTTGGGATTCGCAGTAATTATTTTTTTTTTACTTCGTAGGCTGCCACTGCTTGCGCTATCCTCTACTGCTGTACATCATTTGTGGGGCAGCGGTCTTCCTCTTCCTCACCGCCATGGGGTCTGGACTCATGAAGTTTGTGAGTACGCAGCTGATTTACTCTGCGGTACCGATACCTGGGCGTTCCTACACTACTCAAGGGGCCCGGTCGTGGAAAAATTATGTCTTCATGCTTGTGATGTCAAAGGCAGCATGTTTGATTGTTCAATCGAAATATGCTCATGGAAACTCCCAGAGGTGGACAGTTCAGCTCCAGAAAGTAAAGTTCAGATCTGATATAAATCCAGCCCAAGATTTTGATTCAGCCAACCAGTTGAGTATAAGGAGTCACAGTCACAGAGTACTCAGCTGGTTGGTTGGAATGAAATTTTGGTCTGGATTTTTACTTTCTGGACCTGAATTATCCACCTCCGGAAACTGCAGCAGTAGCGAAACGTGCATGACAAACTGTCTTTTTAGGGTAGAACGTGCTGCTGCAGGCAGCAAGCGGAGGCTCCCGTCTACGAGGACATGATGGGCATTCACAAGCGCCGCGTCCGCCGTGCTTCACAAAGCCACGGAGCCCAAGAGGCCAGAACACGTCCCCCTCTTTAAGCCTGAGGGGTTTCCCTTGTTAATTTGTAGTTATTTAATTATGTTCATTTAGTTCATTCATTTATAGCTTTCATATTTCATATTTTTATATTTCTTTCTCTCCTTGCTACTTGCTCATCATGTTCTTTGCCTCTCATACAACTTGCTCTCACCAAGGCCGTCTGACCCCCCCGGCTCCAGGAGTCTGTATGAAGACCATAGATAAAGGGGCTGCTTCCCTCAGGGGGGGCAGAGACAGACGCAGACTGACACTGAACCGGCCGTGTGAAACATCTTCCTGTAACATCTTCATTCTGTCTTAATAAACTGCTTAAGCTTAAGGAACCTGCCTCATCATTCGTCTAAAAGAACCTGAGGATTCGCTGAAGAAATTTATCAAGCCAGACTGGCATCCTATTACTTACATAGCCGAACCTCGGCTGCTTCATCTCTGAGGACATGGATGACTGCATGAGCCACATAACAGCTACCTTGAGTCGGCTGGATCAGGCTCCTCAGTCTCCTTGGGGAGGTCAGGTGACTGCTGCCTTGTTGAGGGTCACAGAGGCCAGATTCCCTTTAGACAGCAGGCTGTGTGTTTGTAGTTAGCATGCTAATGGACTGGGTCATCTGCATCTGTGTCCAGAATCAGACTTCTATAGTGTTTTTTTATTCTTCTATAGTTATTTTTATTAGGAGCTAGCATCACGTCAAGTTTTTTTCTTTAATAGCTAGATTGTTTTGTTACTGATTTTCCTCTATTTCTGTGTCTTTTCAGTCTTTCACTGACAGCACAATGAACTACTGGCTACAATAAAATCATCCGAATTCTCGTCAGCCCCGCCTTTCCAACGCTTTGCAGCCAACGTCAAATTTGAAACTGGCGAAAAGCAAAATCTGGGCGTCGACAAAAACGAACTGGGAAAACAAAAACAAAAAAACAGCTAATTTATTAATCGTTTGAGAGAAGTTCCACAGTTCATTAATCTCTTTGCTGCATGTTGACATGAACCACACCATTTTAGGTAATATGAAGAAAAACACTATTTTGATACAGTCAAAGTAAAAATTTAAAGGCGACCCTCCCCATTTCCCACAGAAAGTAGAGATATGACACTTTGATCACATGTGATAATACAAACAACCTCGGCACCATGTAGACGGAGACTCATTGGTTTTGGAATATACAGCATGGTAACCTAACATAGAGGCCAACAAGAGAAACTACAATGGAGCGGAAAGCGGGGCTAACATGCCGTTAGCATCTAGAAAGGCCCCGCCCCTCGAACCCTAACCGCTGTGCATAGATCGTGAGCTGTTTAACGTGACAAACCACACAGGTTTTTTTCCCTTTTTTTGAAGTGCATCCCAAAAAGACAATTCTGTCATTGAATTATCTGCCACATGAGGAAGAATGACAAAGGCGAGAAATATTAATGCACAAACTCCTAGTTTGACAGGAAGTACCTCATAATGAATTTAAAATGTACAGCCACCGAGTTTTCGCCAACTAGTGATTTAAAAATTTAAAGCAGTTTTATTACATAGATTTTATACAAAAGCAGTCACGTCACTTTTTAAATCCAATATTTGGTAAACATAACAATTTAGCATCTTTTATTCAGTTTCTTTACCTTTTTTTAAATTTTGATATTTTTTTAAATTATAAAAATTAATGGCGTGGAGTTTGTACTCTGGAACTTTTTCCTGAGACGTCCACTTTTTTCCTCTGTGCAAGCAATGCGGAATTTAAACTCCCCCCCCCACCCCCCCAAAAAAAAAAATGTACAGCTCAGAGAGGCTATTAAAGATGATTAACAGTAACACTGACATACGACATGAATCATTCCCAGAGTTCTGAAATTAGCACAATAACCTTCTTGTATAGTGTTTTTATTTGATGGAAGAGAACTTGTTTATTTTTCAACCGTTCCCGTCATAAAATCTCTTTCCTTGAATGTTAGAAATACCAAACGTTTGTAAACAACAGGTGGCCTTTGCAAAGATATGTTGAACAAACAAACAAAACACTAAGGTAGGCACCACTGAATGGAGTTTCATTACAAGCCTGGCTCCTACAGTCTTCTTGTCACGTGTCCTCAGACATGGAGAGCTGAAGTCCATCTAGTCTATTGCCACTTTTCACCAAAGTCCTTTTTTTTAAAAAAAAAAATTGATCTTTTGTGTATTCTTTTTGTAAAATGCATTCATCAGAGTCGCGACCTTTTCTGGAATTATTCTGCCAGGAAAGCCACAGCAAGGTAGAAGGTAAAACATCTGGCAGATTCTGCGAGAACGTCACTGTCCTTGAGTAAACAGAGACAAGCAAAGATGGCCGCCAAAACCCCCACCCCCCCCACCTCGAGTGCCGTGTGTCATTTGGGCCGGGGAGCCGATTGAGGGGAAGCACAGATTGAGTGCGGAGCCGGGCTCGAGGATCGCCGGTAAAGTCCGTCACACGAACACAGCGTGGCATCCACAGTCGATTCTCACGTCTCGAATAAGCACACACAAAAATGTGCAAACACTCACGTGACGTCAGTGTCATTCAGCATTTTTCCCCCAAAGATTTGTTAGTCTATTATTGTATTTTTTTTTATATATAAAAACCTGGAAGATTATGAATGAGAGAAAAAACTGTTAGAAAAACTTCACATTACAGTAATGTTGCTTTGTTAGATTCAAGTATGTTTTGTTTTTTTTAAATCAGTTTTTCTGTTGATATGTGTTTTCTTTTAATATGCGCGTAATGGGAAAAACCATTTTTGAGGCCCGTGCCCAACATGGGGGCAGGAGGGGGGCAACCTCGGGAGAAGGTCCTGCAAGACAAACGTTTGAGAAGGGCAACAGTGATTTCGGCGTTTGTGTTGCATGAAACCCAAGCTTCAGAATGCAGGCTATGAACCTCGCTTTGAAAATAGAGTCAGTGTTGATATCATTCCCTAAAGGTCCCCCACCCAAGACAACCCCCCACTACATTTCCTGGAGCCCTACAAACGTTCCGTGATGGGTGGGGCGTTACGGGTATGACACACTTTACAGAGAAAAACAAGGACAGTCACTAACTGCCTTCACCACTTTTGATATCAGTAAATCCAAAGTCACAGAAGGAAACACACAAGTGAGGTAGCAACGGCTGGGATTCTTTCTCCGGTCACCAGTAAGTGTGCAAGCCATCGAGATGTTCAGTGAAACGGTCATGCACTTCTGAAACCCTGCTTAACCACACGAGGGGAGTCACAGGAAGAAAATAAAACAGGAAATCAGTGTCACTGCTTTTCGAGAGATAAAGTTCGTTATTGGCGCTACCCTGCCATCGAGACGGAGCGGGTATTGTGGGGGTGCATTTCCTCAGGAGCGGCATCGCTCCTGAAGTGGGGGCACACGCTGATGACAGTTTGGCTTGTTGTCCCGTCCGAGGCGGGGCTGACCTTCAACAGGGGTCAGACAAGTGCTCGTCGTACATATCTTAACCATTGCATAGAGCAGCATTTCGCTACCTCCGGCCGGTCCACGTTTTTGCTCCCTCTCAGCTTCCTTACCAGACAGCAAAAACATAGACTGTCCGGGGGTCACTGGAGAAACACTGGCATAGAGACAGTGACATGCTGGACCCTCCTCTTTAAAAGTCTCTAAAACAGCACAGAGCAGAAACAAATTAAACCAGCTTCGGGGGTGGGGGTGTAAGAAATAGTGTGTAAGAAATCCAGTGACCAAAAACACTGGGGAAAAAAAAAGTCGACCACGACTGTCACATTTCACCGTGACTCTGTCACGTACATCCAAGTCCCCCACTAGCGCCCTCTATCTGCTCCCGGAAAAGCAAGCGAGACTGGGAGCAGAAGGCTGAAAAGCGCGTCGTGGGAACCTCCTCTGCCCATCAGCTGGGGCTGTGTTCCAGGGTAAGTGCTATGATGTAATTACAGGGGTAACGATTACCTCGTATTCATCGAAAAGCAGAAATGGCCGAAGGCGTTGCAGGTTCGTGGAGAAGCCTGCAGAGTCTGTATTAACACGAATCTTCGGATCTTCCTTCGAGGATATTGGTGAAGACTCTGGAATATATTGCACATGAACCGAAGGTGACATTTCTTGAGGAATATGGCAGCATGTGAGCTGATGGGAAAGTAACGGCCAACAGCAGTGTGTCCACCAGCAAGGTGCTGGCACTGCAGTGGGATTTTTTTTGTTTGTTTTTTTTTTTTTAACAGATCAGCAAGGCAGTGATTAACATCAACGGGCCCTCAGCCAAACCGACGGCATCCGGAGAATATCCTTATGGGAGCGACATATGCAAATCGAATAAACATTCAGAACAGACGCCGGTGTCAGTGCTCGAGAGTCATGGACACAAAGACCTCCGGGCCTGCGGGGGGCGATGTTGTCCTTTGGGTTCCATACAACGATTGTTGCCTCAGACGAAACTGTGCGATTTGTCCAAGAGTCTCTCAAGTCTCAAGTCAGTATAAAATCGTATGAAAGACCAAAAGCGTGAGATCATTTAAGGCCAATACTGCGGCACAGAAATAAACAATAGAACAGGCTGAGTGTTTTGGAACAATTTCTATTGTTTCCTGCTGTGTGAGGGAAGGAGGTCAAAGGTTGGTTTTTAACAGCAGTTCAGATCAGTTCTTCAAACGAAAAAAAAACAAATAAAAGACCATAAACTACCACAGGTCAGGCTGATCAGGGAAAGCCAAGGGAAAATTACAGGCCTCAGCGAGGTCACATCACATCCTCTGATGACGTCATGGAAGGAATGGCTGGCTGTGCAACAGACTGCTGACCAATCAGAGGGATACTGCTCACCAATCAGATGAGGGTGGCAACCAATCAGAAGAGGCCCGGTGATCCTACTATTAGCCGACCACCTTCCTCTGAAGCTGACTTGATCTGACTCCTACAAGGACTCTCCACTCAGCAGGTCCCCAGGAAGCAGCGTACTGATTGGAGCAGGGCTGCCAATGAGCCCGCCATCCTCCCGCCTGGGGCTTCCCCATAGGCTGGAATACTGGGAGGGGGCCCCTCCCCACAGAAGGTCTGTGCCAGATCCGCCACTTCCGCTGTCAGAAGCCTCGACCCGGCCGTCACTCCATTGGCCCGTGCTGTGCGATGGCCCCGCCCCCGCCAGCCCTAGCCGCCCCTGATTGGACGCTGGTGGTGTGAGCGAGCGGCCTTGTGCAAAGAAGCGATTCACCTCCTCCTCACCGGCAAATTCGGCCAGGATGGTGGTGTTCCCCAGAACACACCTGCATTAGCAGACAAAGACGAGATAATTCGTTTAATTGAACAGCTCTGTGAAAAGGGGTAAAACACACATACAACCAGATAAACCACACAAAAAACATTAATATGCAGGTATCTTCATTATCATTAATGAATAATGTAATTGAATTGAAATGAATGTTTTGTGCTGAAGTGCTTTGTGCTCAAAAGCACCCTGTTCTCCTAGTTCTCTTTGAAATATCTGTGAAAGTTTCCTCCAAATATAACATTGGGCCAATAGCAGGGCAGGAAGACGGGGTGGGCGTGGCCTACATGTGCAGGGACTTCTGGGCCTTGGCGGCCTCCTCGGAGGAGCTGTAGCGCACGACGGCGCTGCCCTGACTCAGGCTGAGGTGGAAGGTCAGCAGAGGACCGTGCTGCAGGCAGAGTGTGCGCAGGGTGGAGCCGTCGATCTGCGGAGCAGACGGGAGACAGCCCACCGGGGGGAGGAGACGGTGAGACCGAGCACTCGCTGAGCTGCCATCTTATTATCCGCCTGACTGGAGAAGGGGGGGGGGTAGCGTACCTGGGGGGTCAGGTTCCTCAACACCAACCAGCTGCTTGTTCTGGACGAGCTGTCTGAACCCCAGCTGCTACCTGCTGGGGGAGGGAACACAGCTCCGCTCAGAGTGGCACCCCCCACCACGCTCTCTGATGCCCCCCCCACCCGCCACGCTCGCTGATGCCCCCCCCCACCCGCCACGCTCGCTAACAGGCCCCCCCACCTACTGTGCTTGCAGACACCCCCCCACCCTCTGCCACGCTTGCCAACAGCACCCCCCCCCACCCACCATCACTGACAGCCCCCTCCCTCGTCGGCAGCCCCCACCACCTGCGCTTACTGACGGCGCCCCCCCACCCAGATCTGGTAAGCCACAGGAGTTTCAATCCAGGCATGCATTTGACCACACCTACAAGGCTCGGCCCCCCCTCGCTGAAACTAACACCTCCACCCCCCCAGCCAGGCTACCCTGGAGGTGTTGAGCAAACAAAGCTGCGCCCAGCAGCCATGCCAGCCCAAACACACCACTGTAAATGCACTGCATGTGTATGTGTATGTGCTGCATTAATACTTCACTGCAGTGTCAGTGCATTTATCTCACTAAGCGATTCGCTTGTGCTGGACTGGGAGCCCCAGGTAGTTAATGAAAACAGACTAGTTAACACATAACTAAGACAGAGTCAGGACTTCTCAGCCATACACTATGGGCTGTTTAGTGGATATTGACAAGAAGGTGTTCATTGAAACTGCACACTGCAAACCCTACGCTGTACACACATACTCATACAACTTAACCTGATTAAGGATTTCACCTGAAGTATTTCTCTAAAACACATGCTTCTCCTTAACTAGCTGTAAGTTATGCGTTGCTGTTTTAAACCCCTTCACAGTTAAGCAAAAAAAAAAAAAAAAGAAAATCATCATGGCTGCTGAGTGGGAGGTGTCCTCCTGGGGGCATACCTGAGTAGGAGGTGGTGCTCCATCCCACCGGCAGGCCCAGACCGCTGCCCCCCCATGCAGAGGAGGGCTTGGCATTAGCCAGGCCTGGAGGGGGGCGCGGGGGGGCTGTCGTGTTCCTGGGCACCTGCAGCCCCTTCCACAGCTCATGGGACAGCGAGGCCTTGGGTGGCACAGTGGACCAGCTGGGCTTGTCTGACATTTTCCCTGGGGGTGGGGGAGGAGCGGCAGGTTAAGGGGGCTTATCTAGGAGACATGAAAGCACCTGCAGGTCTTCTGAAATGGGGGGGGGGGGGGTTGGGGTGACGGAAGTCAAAACTCAGTTTCTCTTTATATACAGTGGTACCTCAGAAATCGAAATTAATCCGTTCAGAACTCCAGATCAAATCCTAAAAGGTTCGAGTTCTGATCGAATTTTCCCCATAAGAAATAATGGAAAACCAATTAATTGGTTCCCGGCCCCAAAAAATTACACCGAAATATGTTTGTTTTTTTTTGAACCGGATAAAACAAGAAGAGCATATACTGTACTAAACACATCTAAGCACATTTATCAAAACAGTAATTTTTAAAGTAAGAAAATAAATGTATCCAAACAATGTGTAAAGTTAAAAAAAAACAATGTGTCCTGCCCCGATCGCCCGCTCCTTCCGTGTGCCACGCCCCCTGTTACCCCCGTGTGGAATCCCCGTCTGATCAGCTGTTTCTGCTTGTTGTCATTAGTCCTCTGTATTTCGTCCGTGTTTCAGTTTGTTTCCCCAGTCCGGTCATTGTATTGTCCGTCTGCGTTTTGCCTGCCTTACCTGTAATTAAACCCCGTATTCCCCGATACCCTGACGTCTGCGCCATTGTCTCCGTTCCGTCCTCGCTCGGCACAACAATATTATTATAATTAAATGTATTAATGGTTTATTATTAATGATATTAAAATAATTAATAAGATTTTTTTTATTTTAAATGTATTTTATTATATAATAATTACTGTCTATCATTGTCTAAATGTATTTTTACTGTCTAAATATATGTATTCAGTTAGTGTAAACATGCACGATGCTATCACAGCGAATGCGAGGCTGAGACTGAAGCATTACCCTTTGTTTCCGCTAAGAGACATGCCGCGTGACTCATTTCCCCGCACGTACAAGTTATCTTAGGTCGGCGTTCATGGTTTGACTTCTGAGATTCAGATCGAGTTCTAGGTAATTTTTTTTTGCGAACCGGTTGTTTCAACTTAATAAATCTGAGTTCCAATGAGTTCGAGAACTGAGGTACCACTGTATTTCAATCTGCCTTTGAATTAACTAGGTTTCTGTGTGGCTTAATTAGTGTCCATTACTGTTTGTTTTAAAGATACATTTTTATTTAGTTCTTACATAATTCAGTTTAAGTTTGAGTAATTTTACTTTTAGGGATTGACTGATAGTTGCAGAGCAGTTTTTTGTGTTTGAGTTTTAGAGAATGCTACAAGAATAAAAAGTATACAAAATGGTTTTTGACATTTGTTTTTATTTCAGTTAGTTTTGGAAGCAATATGAGTAGTTTTAATTTAATTGTAGTTTTCGTTTTATTTAAAAAATTTAAGTTTATGAAAACGTTTGCTTCTAGTTTTAGTTTAAGGATAATAACTCTGATGCAGAGTAACACATAGCGACAGTCGGTTTAGTGATGGGACCCCCCCCCCCCAGGTCCGGACCCCCTCACCTGCGCTTGCATCCCTCAGCAAGTATCGATTGACATCGTGGATGCTGGTGTTGACGGTGGGCGCCATGGCGACGCTCCCCGGGGTGGCATCCGGGTCCGTCTCGGGGTCCACACTCTGCAGCCCTTTCCAGGGCACCCCGGGGCAGAACTCTGGGGGGGTGGGATTTGATAGGAGGCGGGGCTGTAACACAGCACCACACAGCGACACCCACATCCTCACCCACACCCACACCCACATCCACTCCCACATCCACACCCACACCCACACCCACACCCACATCCACACCCACATCCACACCCACACCCACATCCACATCCACACCCACACCCACACCCACACCCACACCCACATAATGGCGCTGCCTACCTGGTGGCCAGTTGACACTGGTCCCATTGGAGATCTTGTCACCGGTGCCCTTGACCTGAGCCCAGCCCTCAGAGGTCACCAGGGAGCTGGTGGGGGACTCGGCGCTGGGGTGCAGGTTGTAGCTGAAGGAGCTGTCCATCGTGGGCTTCCCCTGGGGGGGGCCCAGCTTGGACATAGAGCCTGCAGAAACATTGGTCATTTGTGGTTGTGTGTGCAGATCTAGGCGTGTGCTACATGTCCGTGTGCGTCTTCAGACTCTCATACCGTATTTACTGAAGCCTGGGTCCGAGACACCTTCCCGAGGACTGGGGTGCGTCCACTGGGACAGGCGAGACTGCGGCTGGGAGGGGTCCTTCACACACAGGCTGTCCGCCTCCATGCCGGTGACATTCATGTTCAGGTTCAGTCCGGCTGAAGGAAACACAGAATTAGGACCCATGGGGGGTATTTTATAGGCACTGCCACTCGTAAGGGAGGAGAATGGGGAAGACATTCAGGGGCCCAGACATTACAGGGAGCCCATGGGTGTGTGATTGTGGATTATGGTATTTTTTGGGGGTTTCAAACACTAGGGGGTGCCCATGAGCATGTGACTGTGGCCCTGTTCACGGGCTCATTAGGGCAGCAGCTGGGAGGTAAACAAACCGGTAACCTATGGTGACAATCATGGTGACTTACACGGGAGTGTTTTTCACAGCCTATCACGGCTCCCAACCTGGAGGTATAAAGGACTTCCTATCTTTCCTCTGTGGTATTGGTGGTAAGAATAAATGAGCGGCTCACCAAGAGAGTAGGGGGCGTAGGAGCTGGGAGCGGACTGCGGCTCTTTGGTCTGCATGTCGGCGAGGCCCGGAGCCGGGTGGTGGCCTGCAAAGCCATCCAGGGCTGATTTGGGGGCACCGGGGTGGGAGGGAGTCGGCGCCTGCTGCTTCTTCAGCAGGGCCTGGGCCAGCTGCCGCTGCTGCTGCTGGATCTGTTGCTGCATGCTGCTGATTGTACGTGCAACCTGGGGAACAGGTGCGCAGTGTGAGGGGAGGGGCATGGCGAGAGGGGCGGGGCATGAGGGGTGTGGCGTGAGAAGATGGGCGTGGCTTGTGGGGCAGGCGCAGGCGAGGCAGCTCACCTGTTGCTCCTGCTGCCTGGCCGGGCCGGACGCAGTGCGGTGGGTTTGCAGCATCTGCTGCTGGATCTGCAGACGCTGGTAAGTCTGCAGGAGTCACACGCAGGTGAGCAGCTGTGCATATATGCATCTGACAGCTCCATCTAATCTCCTTCATACTGTTTGAATTTTATTAATAGTGTGTTCTCCACAGAAAAGTTATCACCCCCCCCTTAAAGGATACATACCCCATGATTTTCTGTTTTTACCAAATATCTACCAGGGCTCCAGAGTGACGGCAATTTGGTCACACATGTGACCTAAAATCTGTCAAGTGCGATTAATTTTTTTTCATTGGTCGCAGTGGTGCTCTCTCTTTTTTCAGGGTCAGAGCCAATCAGAGGCAGAGAAGGGGTGGGTCTCTGCCACTTTAGACCAGTGTTTCTGAAACTATACACGTTTTAAAAAGGTGTAATTTTATTTACCAAGCATTTAACTGCAGACCTCAGCCTAATTATACTACACACACCTTTTAAAAACTGTACAGTTTCAGAAACACTGGTATAAGAAACACATCCTGTATCATGACAAGTTGTGTGACCGCCAGGGCAGCGTGGCAGCAGCAAACCAAAGCTTTTTCTGTATCTGGGAGCAGCAGACACTTATGAGTCATGTGAGTTTTTGAAATTTTGTTTGTGCTGCGATTCAAATAAGGGTAAACATTTACCTACCCCTTTATTCCTCTTTACAATCATTTACATAAACTATACATATCATACGGGAAGTGACGAAAAGAACCCTTAAAATGTATCTCTGTGGCGCTATAGGAACTGTGAAAAATGTGGGTGCACCTACATTTTGTGGCAGTGCACCTAAATGGAAAAGTTAGGTTCACCAGTGCAACCAGTACAAAAGGTTAGTCTGGAGCCCTGTGTACCACATCTGTAACCACTGTGGACAGATGTTTCCCTGACAATGAGGTGACCGATAACCTCCCCCCCGCACCAAGGACCCATCGGCCCTCATCTGCGGCCCTGACCGGTGACTCACCAGCTGTAGCTGGTATAACTGGTTGAGAAGGTTCGTGTGCTGGGGGTTGGCTGGGGAGCCCAGTAGCCCAGGGTTCAGACCGACGCTCTTGGCCGCTAACTGCAGGAGCTGCGCTTGGACCTGTGGAGATGTGGGCCCAGAGACACATCACGTAACTTCCTAGCCGACACATCACTGACACACCACTGACACAAAGTGAAATGTCTACAATGTCATTGCAGAGAAAAACAATCACTCGTATCCAGGCAACGGTCCAGCCGGAAGTCCTGAGGTTAGCACTTTAGCAAAGCTGTCACCTCCAGCATCTGTACCCAGAAATGCGTCTCGCACGTTGCTCTCTTGAGATGACTTCGTGCAGCTCTCTCTAGAAAATGTTTTGTTTTTTTTTTCCATTGTGCATGCTTGCTGATTATGAGCTCGTTCTGTGTGTGTGTGGATCATGTATATATTACATTGTGAGGACCACATGTCCCCACGATGTGATTAAGAAACTGAAATTCTGATGTTGCGGAGAAACTCAATTTTATAAAAGTCTGCGACTGCAATCAAAAAAACTGAAAATGCCAAAAGTCTTGTATTTTGTTTGGTTACTTATGATTAAGGTTAGGGCTGGGTGGGGGTTAAGGTTGTCAGATATGAATACAAAAGTGCGTGTATGTCTCCCCCTGATGGTATGAATACAAACGTGTGTGTGTGTGCGCGTGTGTGTGTGTGTCACCCCTGTTGGTATTCGAGGCTGACCTGAGGGGAGAGAAGCTGAGGCACTTGAGCACGGTGACCAGTCTGGGAGGAGCTGAGGGGCGTGGCCAGTGAGAGAGGGGGTGGAGCTTGATGCTGCGAATGGGCAGAGCGAGCTAATGCTGCCCCACTGCTGCCAAATACGCCACCCTGCATTTTTGTGTGTGTTTGGAGGGGGGGGTTAGCAAACACGTTAAAGTTGCTCATGATTCATTATCATTTTATATTTTTAGAGAACAGACATGGACCATATGCAGAAGTAGTATATTTAAGCAGTAATTTTTAAGTTATGATCTACGTTAAGTGCTTCGAATTAACGTAATGAATCTGCCCACTCAGCTGCAAATTCAGACGTAATGGGTCACAGAACAGTGTGACGTACGGTAACTGTGTGGTAAATCACAGAGCAAAGAGGCTACTGGCAGGAGACTACGACACCCACATTATCTCCGAAAGCAGGACGGTCTGGCGGGGGATCTTTGGGCAGGAGTGCCGTCCGTCCAGGCTTGGGAACCGGCCCGTTGCTGTAATCGGATCCACCCACCAGGCCTCGCTTGTCCAGGGCAGTCTTCTTTTCCAGCAGGACACCTGGGGGACGAAAGGAAAACGTATATAAACCTGGGGAAATCCATCCATTTATCAGGGCTTAATGTAATAAAAGATGAGAGCTGCACTACATGACCATAGCCAGCAGGGGGCACTCACTCATTGCTTGGTCCAGATTCATGCCAGTGCTCTTGAGCGCCTCCTCTGCCGGGTCCCTCTGAAAACACAAAGGACAAGATCAATCGATGGCTTATTCCATAGTAACGGTATGTAATCCAAGACAAACAGGCATCTCTGGTGGTTCTGACGGCATCATCAGCAGAGCAGGCAAGACTCGCTTACTGGAAATCCCATGTCCGTCAGCTGTTTGATCAGGTGACTCATGATCCAGGAGTCGTCCTGCTTATTTGCCGCTTTTCCCTGCCAATGGGAGGAAACCAGTCAGTCCGTCGACCAATAGCATGACAGTGATTTTGGTAAGAGCCCTCCCACCTCAGTCACCTTCTGTGGCACCTTTCTGGGCAGGTTTCCCCAGGAGCTGCTCTCCTGCTTGGCGGCGGTGCCACTCCACACGTCCACGTCCTTGGCCTCCCACGGGCCACCGGCCGAGGTCGGCTCTTCCGTGCTACGACCCCCCCAGCCTTCTTGCATAGGTTTGGGAGCTTGGCGGAAGGAGAAGAGGCAGTGAGACAGTAAATCCTCTGGAGAGCCAAGACACTAAAGTTAAGCTTCATCATGACCACTAGGGGGCATTAATATATTATAAGTGTGCTAGCTACCCAACTTAATATAAAAAGTTGAGTCTAACAATCTAAAACATGAAAACATGGCATCAAGATTTAAATATGCTCTGTCTACGCATGGCAGAGCGTGTCTGAGTACCTGGCTTGCGGCTGGCCGGTCCTGGGGGTACACCCCCTCTGCTGAAAGGCCCGGCCCCCTCGGGGCCCTCCGATCCCCAGCCCCCACAGCCAGCGGGGGGTTTGCCCCAAGCCGACGTCCCGTTGTCCACGGAGACGGAGGGGCAGGTTGGCTGCCCCCATGTGGATTCGGTTTTGGGGGGCACGGTCGGCTGCTCCGGCCACGCTACGGGACAGAGGTAACCATAAACAGATTTATTCGGGAGACTCGACAGAATCCAACAAAACCCAACTAGGTAAGTCCAAGATATCCCCTGGTTCAACAAATGGGACTTAAGTTTTGAACAGGTTAAAATTTTAGCTCTCTAGGAATGATTTTAAGGGTTTCAGAGCCAAAAACCAAACCGAAGCTAAATTCATACGATAAAAATTAGCGGTTAGCGATTATTATTACCTTCGGTTAAACTATTTTTGTGGTTTATCGGATTAGCGTTATCCAATTAAACTTTGGAGTTAGCCGATTAGTGGTTACAAAAGGTAACTTTTCAGTTAGCTGTGCCCAACACTGGCTATGAGGTAAGAATCACTCCTGTCTGCTGGATGGGTCACAAACAAACTGCACAAAGTTTAGCTTAAGGGGGCCGAGAAATACTAAACCAAGCTCTTAAAATCCCTAAAATTTGCACGCAACTTTTTTTTTTCTTTCCATTCTCCCAATTTGCTATTTTGGGCTCTTGAATTAATGAAGTTGTGTTCAGTTTTGGTTATTTGTGTCCCAAAGCCAGAAGCTTAAGTCTTGGGATTGTGTAGGTGAAAAATTGTTTGTGGTCCTTCCAGAGCTCCATAAAATGCATGTAATACTGATATTAAAATGCACAATGAGCAACTGAGTATTGATCATGAGCAATAACATTTTCCTTAAGTGAATTTACTATCACTTTGATCTGATAATTTGCTATGATTTTGCCAATGATGAGATCAAATGCAATACTCAAAACCTACAGCAGGGGGCACCAAACTATTCCAATAATAGCAACCAGTAACTACATATACGGCTTCCTAAAATTACACATTACAATCTGTAAATGTGCTCTGTTTCCATGGGGGGCTTTTACAAACGAAATTATTCTTGATTTTTCAGCCTCACTGCCTTCCCTTATAACTCACATATTCATTTCAGAAATACACACATCTGGGACCCCAGAATGAACTGGGCTCTATTATAATTCTAACATGTGCTGCCCTTACCTGCAGCTGCCATGGGGGGCCTGCCTGGTGCTCCTGGCTGCTGAGGCCTGCTTGGATTGGCTGGACCGCTGACAGGGGCGGGGCGGCCGTGGCAGGGGGCGGGTAACTGGCTGTGTCGCGAGACGCTGTGATGGGATTGGCTGCCATTGCCGGTGGGGGCAGAGCTCTGCTCCTGGTTGCCTGGAGGCTTGTTTTTGTCCCACAGGTTGATGGCCTTGCTGTAGATGTTGGGGTTGCCCCAGGCTGACGTGCCGTCGTCGATCTCCATCTTGTGACGGATGGAGGGGGAGCGGGGCTCCTCCCAGCCGGTGGGCTGCCCCGCAGCCGCCTCCCGCTGTGCTAAGGCTCTGCTGCCCCCACTGCCCCCGATCCAGCTGCCCGGCTTCACCGAGGTCGGGCCCCCCCTGCCTCCTGCTCTGCCTCCCCCTTCCTGGGATTTGCCTCCCCAGGTCTGCTCGGGGGACGGCAGCTGTTCCCCCCAGGCTCCGCCCACCTCCTGAGAGCCTGCCCCCCAGCCCAGGGAGCTCTCTTTCCAGCCGTCTCCTTCACCCTCCCAGGCCGGCTTTGCCGGACCGCTCTTACCCTCTTTGGACTCCCCACCCAGCGCCCCTCCTCTGCCGGCCCAGCCATGGGGGGGTGTGGCCTGGGGGCCGTCGCTCCAGCCCTGGACCGGCTTGGCCTTCCCCTGATAGCTGTGCCAGCTGCCAGTCATTTCCTCTCCAGCTCCGGCTGAGCTGCCCGCCCAGCCTGACGGCCCCGCGTGTACCTTTCTGTCGGTGTGCGGCTCGACCCGGCTGGGCCTGGGGTGCGGGTCGGGACCCCCCCAGCCCGTAGCCGTGGAGACCCCAGGCCCAGCTATTTCGCTCCTTTGCTCCGCCTCCGCTGCACGCCCGGTGGGGGGCTTGGGGTCGGAACCTTCTGCGCCCCCCTCCTCCGTCTCCCACACCGTGTGCTGTCTCACTGGCGTCTGGCCCCAGCCCGTGTTGCATAGCACGCGGGGATCCAGGTCCTGGGCAGGCACCGGGGGGTCCACCTCCTTCGTGGAGGGCTTCTTCCTGTGCCGGGGGGGGCCCTCGTGGCTGTCACTGCTGCCCTCGCTGGAGGGCGTCCCGGCTCCGCAGCCCCAGGACCCAGTGTGCTCCTGCTGGGGGCTCCCTGCCGACTCTGGCCCTTTAGCCTTGCTGGAGCTCTGGTCCCAGCCAGGTGTAGCCGCCCCCCTGTCGCTCCCACGGCCCCAGGCAGTTGTGCCCAGGTCCCAGGATGAGCCGCTCTCCTGATTGGCCGGTGTGGAGCCTGTGGTCCCACCCTCCCAGTCCGGAGCAGTGCGGACGGGGTTTGACGAGCCCCAGCTGCTGCGGATCGGCCCGTTGGCATTACAGTTCTGTGGTTTGCCTCCGGTGGGCATGTTCACGGAGGGGGAGGGCGGCTTCTCCAGACCATCAGGTGTCATTGTTCCTCCCCAGGAGCCAACGCCACCATTTCCTGCAGCATTACAACTGGCCCCACCCAACTGTGTGTTGGCCCCGCCCATATGCGCCATAGACCCTCCCACTGGGCCACAGAGCCCGGGGGGTGGGGCGTTCCCACTTAGTGACCCGCCGGCGCCATCCTGACCCAGCACGGGCCAGGCAGACGGGTTGGCACTCGGGTTCAGGTTCATGGCAGAGGAGCTCCAGCTGGGTTGGCCCCTCCCTCCTGTAGGCGGGGTCTCATGATTCCCATCTCCACCAATGGCAGCTGGACAGTGGGCAGGCCCAATGTCCCAGGCTTTGCCAGCCACCTCCAGGCCGGCGGTGCTGGTGACAGGGTGGTTGCCTGGGTAACAGGCTTGGGGGGAGCCCTCGGCGCCCCCGCTCATGCTGCTGCCTCCCTCGGCAGTGCTGTCGGCGTCCGCGGCTTGCTTCGAAAGGGCGTGGCCGTCGGCGCGTGAGACGCGGGGCCACGCCTCAGCGTCTCGGTCGTCCACGATCAGCTGGTCCCAGCTGGCGCTACCGGTGGGCGAGCCCCCGCCACGGGAATCCTCATACTGGGACGACACTGCGGCACAGAGAGATGGGGAGGGCAGGTCAGCTTCTCGAACCCTGGGTGAAACAGCAGTATGATAATTAGGTCAGAGCTGTACTTCTGTAAGCCATGCGCTGCTACACCCTAAGGCCTGGGGATAGAGACTGCGGTGGATGTTGCCGCCGCTGAGCGTTTCATTAGCCCGGTGGCAGCTCCGCAGCCCGGCACAGTCCTGCCGTGTCCCACCGCACCCCGACCCAGCAGCGGCCCCGATCAGATCCAGGGCTTCTTCATGGCCTGGAGATCGACCTCGGTCAACTGACCACTTGGGGCTTTTAAATTACAGCTGATACGTTTAGCAGTGGTATTAAAGGAACGCGGGGCTTCCACTGAGCCACTCACGGGGCACGGAGCCAGCAGCAGGGGCGTGTGTGTGTGTGTGTGTGTGTGTGTGTGCACGCGCAATTCCTGCTCTCCACACAAAACCCATTTTCAGCAAGAACAAGGAGGAATGGGGGCAGGTGGCTCAGCCACCTCCCCCCTCGCTGTTTACGAAGGACGCCATTTTGCAAAGCCGGGCCTTTCTGTCTCTCCTCCCTCCCTCCCTGTCTCCCTCCTGCACCCCCCCCTTTTTCTCTCTCTCTTGCACAGCGTCTCTGAAGAGCAGAAAAACACGCTGCAGGAGACATGAATCGTTACCAAACAGCATCTGGCTTCTTTAATCTTTCACAGCCTCATTGAGTCAGACAGGCTCAGCGGAGGGACTCTGCAAGCGAATGGGGCCAGAACAGTCCCATGCCACCCCCCCCTCCCTGGCCCCAGAAACACAGGACAGGTACATGGGGCTCCATCTGAGGGCACCACCCCTTGCTAGACCCCTAAGCTATACCCCACCCATTGTTTATAACTGTAGCAGCACTGTTGTGAGCAATGTATAAAATACACAGAAACACACACACACACACTCACAGACCCTCAGACACACACACTCATAGACACTCACAGACACATGCAGACACAGCAACACACAACGAGACTCACAGACACACACAAACGCACACACGCAAACGCACACACACAGTGATACATAACACTCACAGACGCATGCAGACACTCACAGACGCATGCAGACACTCACAGACGCATGCAGACACTCACAGACGCATGCAGACACTCACAGACGCATGCAGACACAAACAGACGCATGCAGACACTAAGAGTCTGTGCCCAGAACCCCACCATTACAATGAAACATACACTGACACAGTCTGTCAAGTTGCTGCAGAGAGCCAGACAGACATTAAACATGCCCCACATGCCGCATCGCGGCATTCCCTCTCATCCGCCGGGCGCCGAGATGAATAACTGTTTACCCCCATGTCTGCTAAGAGCCCCTCAAGCATAATGGCTCCAGTTTCTCTGATCAAAGTCCTGGTTCTGTTTCATTGGGTCTGAGATGGCACACCCTGCCCCCCCTCCGGACCCCCTATCTGGCTGGTCTCCATCAGAGTCTGGCTGGTGGTCACCGGCAGGTGGGCAGAGCCAGCGCTGGGACCTGGGCCATACACTCGCTATGATGGGAGCTTTAGGAAACCTATCCTCATGGGATAGTGCGGAAACACATGGAATCAGTGTGAACCAGTGTCAGCCACCCACCAATGAAACCTGTTAAAAGCATGAATGTAGAGTGACCTGCGTGCTGATTGGTGGACAGGGCTTGGGAGGCGGTCCCAAGGGGCGGGCTCCCGGCCGGCAGTGGCTGGCCCCTCCTTAGCAGCTGTTTGTGCTCTTGCTGGCGGAAGCGGGGCGGCAGCTCTCGCGGCGGGTGGCGGGAGGCCGGCGTCGGCGGCGGCTGCTGCTGGGGGGCACAGGGGGGGGGACGCTTGCCATCGCCTCCGCTGCTGGTGCCCGGGGTCACCGAGGGGGGTGCGGGGGCTGGCTCGGTGGGGGGTGCGGCGGCACACCGGGGTTTGGCCGACTCGGGCGCTGCGGAGACACGGACACGGCTAAGGGGCAGTTCGCAGGAATCAGCTGGACGCCGGCTTTTTACGGTATTAACAAAAGCAACGCTGTTCTGGTATTTTGAAATTTTGGCTAAAAATCAATGAGTGGGGGTGTGGGATTCCCAACACAATACAACTCGTAGAGTGGCACCCCGCAATAAATTTTCACCACACGGCTAATTTTGTCACCAAAATTTCAAAATACTGCGGTATACAAAACACCGCATCATGTCCAAAATACCATATTACCGATACAGGACCCAAACCTACTCCCCAGCACGAATTCCCTCTCTGCCAGTACTCCCTCTGAAATTCCTTTAAACCCCAAGAAGCATCTCTCAGATTGTCCACAATCCAGCCCCCCACCCCCAAAAAAGCACCTGACAGTCACCTGTCAGATGAACAAGACGGGGGGGTTGAGAAAAGTCAAGGTGTGTCCCTGGTGACAGGAAATGGGCCGTGATCTGCCACGCTGCTAACCCGGATGTTACTGCCAGGGACGACTCGGACCCGGTGCCAGCCGGGACGGGCTTCCCTCTGGTGTTTCTCCCATGGTGCCCCTTGGCTGCCCGTCGGCAGCAATCCTGCGCTAATTCAGTCAGCGAACCCAAGGCGTAACTGAGCTTAAGCTTCAGAGCTCCTACTTGGAACGACTACAACTGTTTGAGTTTAGCCCCCATGACGTAGATCTTTCTGGAAGCTCACAGGAGAGCCATCTGCCTAGCCCTCCTACACTCTGAATATATCGACTCGGGTGCATTATTCAGTAAATGTAGCAGGAGAGCAACATGCAGTCAGTGTCTGCAGCCACATGCAAATCTGCAGCAGAACTATCTCCCGGTGGTTCTACTCGCTGAAGCAATACACTATTTATTTTCCACTGATGGACCCCTGAAACACCAGCGACTTTCTGCCATATCTAGAGACTTCAGATCAGACTGTGATGCATGAAATGCGACAGGAGGGGCCACAATGACATGCTGTGCATTAAGCCAAATGACCGCGGCTTGGCTTTGGGGTAACGTTTCCTGGATGCAGTGCCCTCTGGTGGCGCCTTCTCTCTGCATGTCGTTTATCAGCCTCGCGCTTACAGAGGTCACATTAGAGTGACAGGTCCCCCGACCTGCTGAACGACATGCCTGCGCCTACGAAAATGGATGGCGTCGCACGTTGTGACCGCGGACGAGCTCAGCAGTGGAACCGGGCCAGCGGCCCAGATGCGTCCCGAGTCACTGAGGGCCTCTGTGCTCTGCAGTGACTCACAAAGGAAGCTCTGTGACATGCCGGCTTCTGTTCTCATGTTGAGTCTAAGCAAGGCGCGAACGCCGTCTTTAAAGGGCTCTCACCGTACAGCTCTTAATGACCTCTTAGCCTACATGAGAGCAGATAAAAACTGAACTTATTTTTTTTTTTTTTTAAAAAGGCATTTGTGGTTATTTAAAATGTTACAGGAAATAAAGCACACAGAAAGGCACATAAACAGACTATACGCCATTTCTGAATGTGTCAAATGTCATCCTAACTAGTCTCCTGACCACACCCACTAAACATGCCCACTGGCCACACCCACTGGCCACACCCACTGGCCACACCTACTCACTCTATCAACACCCCGATCCTCAGACAGACAGGCCTCCAGCAGTTGCTCTAATGGGATTTATAGCTACCTGTCGTCCCCAGGCGTGAGCTCTAGGCCCATCTGTCTCTCTGACAGCCTCGCTGAGAATCCGCCACGGGCTTTAGGAGGAGATTAATGCTCCTCACGCACGTAAACCCCCCTCCCCTTCCTGTTTCAGAGCAGGGAGGGCCTCTCCCCAGAGCTTTGGGTTCTTACAGCACCCCAAACCCCCACCTAAAAGAAGACTCTGCATGTCCGCTGAGTTGGCTTGGATATGCAAAAAAAGACGACTTGCAGATCATCACCACAGCATGTCCGTTTGACACCGGCCTCCGCCACCCGGTTAGAAACCAAACGAATACTCTGCACAAGCTCCATGTTGGCTTGTGGTCTCTGGTAATTCTGGCATGGACACTCACACCGCAGTGAAGCCATTTGGTACATTGCCAACCCAAAACACACTTCATCGGCCAGGGAACTTAATGTGGAAACACCATGACATCAGGAATATTTTACAGGTGGTTAAATAAGTCACAGGACTCTGATTTAAAACAGCTGAGTGTGCTACTAACCCCAGAATGCACTTGGGCTGCCTTAGGCCAACAATGCCAATAAAATCAACCAATAGAATTGTCGCACTGCAAGGACTGGTCTAGATCTGAGGGACTTTCTTCACTATTGACCCTTTTCACACAGAAGACATGAAGATTTAGGATTTTCTTCATGCCCCTGAAGCATTTAATGACACGCGAAGATCCGTCGGGCAGGCGGCTGCACTCACCCTGGTGCTTCGGTTCTGCCGCCTGGAAGGGAAGCAGAGAGACGTCAGCAGCTGAGGACGCACATGGTCGCAAGCAGAGAACATGGGAGTCAAGGATGGGGCGAGTAGTCATACCTTCAAATATGAGTGTGCTCAGTGCCCCGTTTTAACCCAGGATAGTGCGAGCCCCAGTGTGAGCACGCTCAGTGCCCCGTTTTAACCCAGGATAGTGCGAGCCCCAGTGTGAGCACGCTCAGTGCCCCGTTTTACCCCAGGGTGGTCGAGCCCCAGTGTGAGCACGCTCAGTGCCCCGTTTTAACCCAGGGTGGTGCGAGCCCCAGTGTGAGCACGCTCAGTGCCCCGTTTTAACCCGGGGTGGTCGAGCCCCAGTGTGAGCACGCTCAGTGCCCCGTTTTAACCCAGGGTGGTCGAGCCCCAGTGTGAGCACGCTCAGTGCCCCGTTTTAACCCAGGGTGGTCGAGCCCCAGTGTGAGCACGCTCAGTGCCCCGTTTTAACCCAGGGTGGTCGAGCCCCAGTGTGAGCACGCTCAGTGCCCCGTTTTAACCCAGGGTGGTCGAGCCCCAGTGTGAGCACGCTCAGTGCCCCGTTTTAACCCAGGGTGGTCGAGCCCCAGTGTGAGCACGCTCAGTGCCCCGTTTTAACCCAGGGTGGTCGAGCCCCAGTGTGAGCACGCTCAGTGCCCCGTTTTACCCCAGGGTGGTCGAGCCCCAGTGTGAGCACGCTCAGTGCCCCGTTTTACCCAGGGTGGTCGAGCCCCAGTGTGAGCACGCTCAGTGCCCCGTTTTAACCCAGGGTGGTGCGAGCCCCAGTGTGAGCACGCTCAGTGCCCCGTTTTAACCCAGGGTGGTGCGAGCCCCAGTGTGAGCACGCTCAGTGCCCCGTTTTAACCCAGGGTGGTGCGAGCCCCAGTGTGAGCACGCTCAGTGCCCCGTTTTAACCCAGGGTGGTCGAGCCCCAGTGTGAGCACGCTCAGTGCCCCGTTTTACCCAGGGTGGTGCGAGCCCCAGTGTGAGCACGCTCAGTGCCCCGTTTTAACCCAGGGTGGTCGAGCCCCAGTGTGAGCACGCTCAGTGCCCCGTTTTACCCAGGGTGGTGCGAGCCCCAGTGTGAGCACGCTCAGTGCCCCGTTTTAACCCAGGGTGGTCGAGCCCCAGTGTGAGCACGCTCAGTGCCCCGTTTTAACCCAGGGTGGTCGAGCCCCAGTGTGAGCACGCTCAGTGCCCCGTTTTACCCCAGGGTGGTCGAGCCCCAGTGTGAGCACGCTGATGCTGGTATTTGCTGCTCAACAAAAACATCTAAAATCGATAAGCTAAAAACAACAGGTAAAAACACGTATTGCTTGAGGAGTAACTGAATTATCACACTGACACAAATCCAATTAACACATCAAAGTTAAACAGCAGACACTGAGCTCGGTGTTGCGTCCAAATAATGGAAACATACAAAACACTATACAATGCCTGAAAAGTTAACTTTAGCACATTGTTCATGATTTCTTTGGATAAACCCTGTCAGTTAAGTTCATCCATCTGCAGTCATGCAGTGTGGTCCCTGTGTGTTTATGCATTAAAGCGACTGCACAGTTAAACAGATCTTAATATGCAGTAAAACTGTACAGTGCTCACCAGCAACCAGAAATGGCCATGAACTACGCATCCCAAAGCTTATTCAGCTCATGTGCCTAAGTGTCATTCCGATTATGGTTGCCACTTACAACTATTTTTCTATGAATTAATCTATTGACTATTTTGCCAATTGATCGATAAATCCAAACGATCAATTTTCCTCTAGAAAATCAAATAGATTTAGGTTTAATTTTATTTTGACAATAACAAACTGTATGTTATTGCAGGGCTTTAGATAAAGGACGCCGACTTGTCTGCAGTATACGGACTTTACTTATGGCCACAATTCAATAAGCACAGGCCTATTAGTAGTACGACTAAAATAATAATGGGATGCGTACTGTGAGATCCAAAAGGTAATAATTTGTATAAATAAAGCAGGTTACATGCGACCGTTTTGGTAAATCATGGAAGCGATAAGCACTTCAGTCAGGAAAGGAACAGCTCAGCAATCAGAAGATCTTTTATAAGAGGGGATATTGTACGTGGATAAACATGGTAAACGGATCTTGGGGGTGTGGCGCTACTTAATGCTGATTAAAGTCCGACACGTTTTTGTTTTCATATTTATTTATAGTTTAGGATAACAACACTGGTCCCAGTACAAGCCCAATACACACGAACACACACTGGCACCGTCAATCCATGTAGAATAAGTCCAGATTTTAGTCTAAAATTTTTCTGAAATATTTATTCAATGGAGATTCTAAAGTAGCAGGCAGATAACTTTATGGCTTTAATGATGAGTGTATTTAGCAGCTAGAATGACAAACGATATTTAAAAGCTCTCCATAGCCTACTAATGGTAAATTAATAACCATGAACAGACAACACTTACTGTAGGGTGGTTTTGCTTATTCTGGCGATCGAGGATAGTGGCAGGGCGCCCCTTCTGCTGCTCATGTGAAGGCTATGCCATCGAACTTCACACAGTGTAAAACCACCTTTTCATTTCGTGATAATTTGAATTTTAAATTATGTAGTGATTTTAAAGGAAAACATTTGTTATAAAACATTTGTTGAAACGTTTTAGACATCATAATGGTAATTTCATTATAATAATAATAATTAAAAAAAAAAAAAAAAAACGGTTTAAAATATTAATGTCGACGCATTTTTAGCGTCATCGAACACGTCGGCTAATTGCGGCAGCCGGAATTCTGATGCTTCTCAAAGTAACAGGCGGACAGTGATGACGTTCCCGTCTGCTCCTGACTCCAGAGATCAGGCCAGATCAGGACAGCTAGCTAACGACAGGACCAGAGGGGGGTGGGGGGGTTTGGGGGATGGGTTACTGCACCTTTTTCTGAGTGGCTTCCTTCTTTTTCTTTTCGTCTTGTTTCTTCTTTTTCTTTTCTTCCATCAAATGGTTCTCGTCATGTATTTTTGGATCCCTTTCTTGCCTGGAAGAAAAAAGAAAATCGGTTTTCAGAGCGGTCTGAATGAAGGTCACACTGCTTTAACACACACAGTTCATAATAAATCTGGTCCCCACAATGTAATGTACATCTGACCCACACACACACTCCCAGACTGTGTGTGTCGTGAATGCTATAAGGAGACTTCAAAAGGTATAAAGAAAGATTTCTGAAGCTCTATTCTCCGCAACGTATAAAGAAACGGGGTCTTAGGAGACCTCAGGAGGCGAGGGAATGGACAGCAGAGGTCACCTTCAGCTTCCTAAAGCCGCGCCAACAGCCATCACAGGAAACGCAGAGAGAGCGGTGATGTGATCGGCAGTGTTTCAGGATGAAAATGCTAGGAAGCTGCATGCTGGCCCCTCTGAGGACTGGCTATTTTAAGCTGCTAAGTTTTCAACTATGAGGTAAAAGAAGCTATACAGAGAGACTGAAAAGGCCCTGGTGCCTCACCAGCGGCCAGGGGCCACTTTTCTAGATGTTTATGTCTCCGGCCAGAGGAGCAGAGACCAGACGCAGCATGCCGAAGCAACACCTGCGCACAACGGCGAAGCAGCCCAGAGACGGCTCACCGAGAGAGCAGGTCTCCCCACGGGGACGGGACACACCTCTCCATGCACATGCCGTCTCTAAAAGTGGCCATAAATTTCAAACAAAATCACTGTTTCGGCTGTGCAGGGTGCCCAAGGCAAACTTTTTCATTGGTTCTGATCCCACCCCCTGTCCACGATTGGCTGATATAAACGTTACGACGTGGGGCTGTTCAGCAGGACCAATTATGCAGTTACCAGAATGCTTTGCACGATTTACAAAACTGTAAATTAATCTGTGTATTTGTACATTTTTATTAACAGTACAACAACTACGGAATGTGCCATGGAATGCTTGTGTTTTGTTTGCATGTAGCCGTGAGTGTCGTGTAAATTGTTGGCTTGCCAATCTGTGCTGCTGCTAGTATTAAACCAATAATGGCTGTTAATGAAGAGAGCAAGTTCCATTTAAAAGAGCTGTCACCTCCTTTATTAAAGTGACTCACGCACTTGCCACAATACACTTATTTGCCCTCTCTATGTGGGTCTGCTGCATCGAAAAAAAGATCCTGCGCACTCTAGGGTTGCGGCATGATGTAGACGAACGAGGTGGTGACGTCGTTTGAAGTATGCAAAGGATCGTTCTCACAGATGCACTTGATTTCTTTTTGTCTAGACGTCATTTGAAGTCTGCAGCCCAAAGGAAACACAAATTCCAGAGCAAACATTACACGGCTATGACATTTACTACTGACATAATGAATGCGTGAATACACATATTAATTTACACTATTAAGATACGTGCGATGCAGTGCAAAGCGTGACTGTGATGACATAATTAGTGCTGCAGACCAACCTCACTGCATCATATTATGTCAGCCAATCGTGGACAGGGGGTGGGATCAGAATGAATGAAAAGTATGCCTCAGAGACCCTGCACAGACGGTGATCAGTGCTCATACGACGTCGATTTCGTTTGAAATATATAGCCATCTTAACACAGGAACCAAGCGTGACTGCTTCAGTACGCTGATGCCCTGGAGATCTGAGGCAAACAGGAAGTGGAAGTTAATTAAGTGGCTCTTTGAATCTCTCCGGCCAAACCTGCCTGAACTGCTTTGCCGGGAAGAGGAGCTGCATGATAAAAAGCCAGTGACTGGAATCACAAAAATGTTTGCGTAAATGAAAATATAAGCGTAACATGCTATGATTCTTATACCCAATGCAGAATTTAATCTCAGGCAAAGAAAAATACTAAAAATATAGCATAAATAATACTATAAATATAGCATAATTGTGAAATCAAGTTGTTTTTTTATTTTATATAACACTTTTGCCGGCATGGCTTCCAAAAATAGTGATAGGAGATGTTGAGTCTGTGATACCCATAGTGGAGATGGTGGTAGATGGGAAGGTGTCATCATTCCCATGAGTGGTTTGACCCGCTTCCTGTTTGACCCATTGCATTACTGGTTAAACCGGGATGCGACTGGCTGCCCACGGAAGTCCCGTCCACCACAGACTTCAGAACTTTACTTCACAGTACTTAAGTTCTAAAGTCATGAAGTCCATACCAACTTTACTGATGGGCACAAAAGCAAAAGAATCGAGAAGATAAACCTAAATGTAGGTTTAGGAGGGTAAAAAACACCTCTGGAGGCACAAGGCCAGTTGCCCAGCCCCTCTGAGCACGTTGACCTGATTCGAGGCAGAAAGATGCACGAGAATAAAATTAGAACTGGCATGGAGGGTTTTTCCCGTCAGCCCTCCGTGAGGACGGCCGGGGACAGGCAGCGGTGCCGCACCTGTCCGTCAGTTTGAGTCAGGTTCCTGACAAACACAGAGGCAGAGGTCAGTTACCTCGCCGAGTGGTCATGGCACAGAGATGCTGTCACACTGGGGGCAATGAGCGAGATCTAGGAGCCCTGCGGCCGAGGCAGCGGCTGCGGTGCACGACGGCTGCAGTGCACAACGGCCTTCGACTTTAATTAGCAGAACACACTGTCGGCCATGTCCTCCTGTGTCACTGTGCCGCTTAAGTGTGACGATGGGCACAGAACAGCAGCACCAGCCACAAGCTAAAATCAACGGTGAACAAAATAAGCTTGCTGGAAAAATATCAAAACCCCCAAGCTAAACTGCAGCCAATTTTACCACATGGTAAAAAGATATTTGGTCTATTAATAGATAGGACGGCACTGTTCAAAATGCGTAGTTTTTATATTTAAAATATTCACGTAGATGTTTGTGGAGTTTGCATGTTCTCCACATGTACGTGTTTCTTTCTGCAGTCCAAAGGCAGTTAAGCTGACTTGCACTGCTAAATTGCTCGTAATGTCTTAAACACCTGGATAAGATGTCAGAAGATGCTTGGATTGACGTATGTAAATATGAGTATTTGAAAATGCCACTTAATGCATTCTTATTCACCAGCATTGTACAATTACACAATCAGTTCTACAGGGAAAATAAGAACCCTATTTCAGGCAGGCATCACTGCGTATTCGTTGGGGAAGAAAGAGAAAGATCCCGCGTCATAGCGGGGTTCACCTGTGACGTAATCCGATTAATCGGGGTGCTGCCTGGGTCACAAGCAAACGGTCCCGATAATGGCAGATTTGCTGTCAATGTATAAAGCGTCTGCTAATCAACAGAGACCTTTTAACACTGACACTTCAATCCATGCATGAGCTTGGTAAATGTGCCACCGCTTGATTCACACAAAAGTGCGCAAACCGTTATTTACCACAAATATGGAAAAATAACACCACGCACTTTATAAACCGCTCATTACATGTCATTTTCATGAAACTAAATTCTCTCTGGGGACTTGTTTAAAATAGTTTATGCAAGCATAATAACCCATAACCAGAAATTGTTTAATTGGCCACACAGGGGACGCGTCGTCTACTGTCGTTTTGCTTATTTTGAATTAGCTGAGTTTTGTTTTGAATAATTTATGAACTAGATAATTTTGGAAAGTCTTTAAATTTAAACATCTGCCTGAAACGTCCTGCACAATTAGCAAGTATAATCCCAAGATCTGTAGCTTTTTCGTGACGTTTCCCCTGAAGGTCACTGGAAAAATCTGCCAGACACCAAACAATTTCACTGCGTCAGCAAGCAGTATTTTTGGCCAGCTAAATATATGACCGAATCGTATTGTAATTATTCGATGCTCGCTGAAATGTCCGTCATTTGCCTTTTCCTGTGTTATGCATCAAAATTTATCTTTTATGCGCCGTACTAGTCTTACTAAGAGAATCTGGCCAATCCTCTTATCAATAAATAGGTTTGTATTAATACATCAATTATTTTAATGCAAATAGCACATCTGGACGACGCACGAAAAAGACTTAATAATCCAATTATAACGTCCTTTGTTAATGACAGACTAGATTAAAATAGGTAACTAGACATCCGCATCAGACCACATGACAACTTTGTTCCTAAATCACACATCAGAGAACTCAAATGCTGCATGGGATGAATTGCTATTAAACTGAAAACGTAAATACTACAATAATCAACAATAATGTGGATTAGTTATCCCTATCTAGTAACACAATTGACGGTAGGAATCGTTTGCCTTACTTGAACTAGTTGCATTATTTACGGTCGCAAGGCACGCTGGCAAACAAATGAAACGTTATAATAACCATTGCAATTCTGCCGACAATTTGAATCGCCAAGAGTGCTGTTAAAGTCGTTATCGAGTTTATGGATGCATATTAATTAATCAACCATCGTCATCAAAACCCTTGACAAATAAATGCGTGGTCATTACCTTATTCAGCGTGTCTGTTGCAGCTTTCAGTCGCGAAGGAGCGCGTATTACCCGTAATGACAGATGAAGAATTCAGCCGTAGTCCCTTTCGTACTATCACTGAGCAAACAGCCGCTGTCACTGCTTCAGTTTCTTTCTGGGGTCACTGTGTGGAGGTTTGGAGACGCCAGGAAAAACGAGCTATGCTTCCATATACAGTGCAGGCAAAAAAAAAAAATAAAAATCAATGATTCCCAAAAAATTTAGTGGTATACGAGCTGATTCGGCAGCTAGTTAACTAACCAAAAACAGACATAATATAGCAAAAACGACAAGCAGATGTAAAGTTTTTTTTAAACACCGAGAACTTGATTTCAATAGCAAGCTACGTTAAAGTGCAAATTAGAAAGGTTTTAAAGAGCCTAGCTATGAAACACAAATACAAAAAATAAGAAAATTCTTGAAATATCCAATTATTTGCAACGAACATTCTCCCTAAGATACAATATTGGCGTAAACATATTATTATGACTGTTATTAAAAACGTTCAATGAACTCCCGTTATCTGCGCCTTAGCAGCCATTTTGTTGTAAATGACAACAGCAGGGCTCCGTTTCTAAGCTAAAGTAAAACAGGAAGTGGACTCCTTGCCCCAGATGCTGGTCATGTGACATCAACTAACAAACACCCCCACCATCAGCTCCGCCCACACGTTTCCCTGACAACAGCAATCTGGCACCCCTTTCTCCTCCTTATTCAGTGACAATAAATGTGGCCACTTACCTTAGACCCAGTACGAGTAAGATCCGCGTCTGACTGTTCCTTATGTTATACAGTTCAGACATCTTTGAATTCTTATATCAAAGGTATCACAAGTATTACACAGGAAAGTGACATACAACAACGGCTTTTCTTTTGCTACGGTGAATATTAAATGAATTTTGCTTTGGCAGTAAATGCATCCACTAACACAGTAACAGGTTTTGCTTTTTTTTTTTTTACAATTCACTTAAAGCCTGATGTTTCATGAATCTGCAAAGAATGGACTTTTTTTTCTGGGATTTAAAACCTGCAACTTTTTAGTAACAAGTTCAGTTCTTTGAATCACTGAACTACCCTGCTGAGCACTCGGGTGCTGTGAAGAAATCATAGTTCATTAATGGAGGGCACATCTACTGTGTAACACTAACTCGGGGGCAATCGAAATGAAGGCAAGGAAATACGGCAGCGATGGCAATCTCTGGGGCAGCGAGAGGTCCCTCTGTCTGAGGGACCATTACAGAGCATGCCAGAGATCGTTAGGCAGTGCAGTGGAATAGGACAGTATCCCAGGCTTGTTTTAATTTCCCTAGAGAGCGCTGAACTGGTTAAGTGCAAAGACTTGGGGGAGGGGAGGGGGGGGGGGTGGGATGAGTGTGGGTGGTTATAATACGTCCCCAAATATCAAGAAAAAAAGGGAATACATTCATTTTACGTTATCAGGAGACAACTAAAACATGGAACATGGGGGAACATGGTAGAAAAAAAATGCCGTCGCTGCACTCATCTCTGCTGTTTCACGTGTAATACTTATGATAGATATGAAATATGTTTACTGATTATAAAGCTGGAAGTGCGAGTGGCTTTGCTGACCCAAGTTGTAGGGAAATATGTCCAAAAGGTGGCATTTATGCACGGTGGAAAGATGCAAAGCAGCAACATGAATGTTATATTCTACACATAAGCATTTCACCGAAAAGAATATGTTCAGATGTATCCCCTTTGGAAGCACCAACATTTTGATTTAATTAGATTTTATTTCTAAGTATCTGTAATGGATTACAATTACATTTATTTTGTAATTTAATTACATAACGCTATTACGTGTAACTAGTTACTACTCGACACTATTGCAAGTACATTGCCATGTATTTTTAATGATTGTTTTACTTTGGGTTATTGACAGATATACTCTGCCAAAGGAGACTGTCAGTCCTGCATGTCTTCAGACATCGGGGCCTATAAATGCATAATTCTCCATCTCAAAAGTATACTTTCAGGGAGCAGGATTCTAGCCGTAGTTTTAGGGTCTTCTTCATCCTCTTCCTCATCTACCACCCCAGGACCCTAGATATTATGGAAGATGTTTGGATGGACAGAGGAAACATTGCATTCCATGAATCTGAGAGTAAGATGTTCCAGTCGTGTCAAGGATTGAGAAGCAGAGCAGCCCCTTTAATGATTTTAATGGCACTACCTTTGGCATGGCTTAGATTTTGCATTAAATAATTACTGTACATTGCAGAAGCATTAAAAGATCTGTAGCCCTACTCCAACTACTTGCTCCACTTTGCAATCCAGCAAAACAGATCGGTGAATGATGCCGTCTCCCTCATACTGCACACTGCTGTAGGACATCTAGAAAAGAAGAACACATAAATCAGGATGCAGCTCCACTTTTAACACACTTACACCATCCACCCTAATGCCTAAGCTTAGAAACCTCAGTCAGAGCAACTCCACTTATGACTGGGTGTTTGACTTCCTTGAGAACTGGCAATGGGAGATCCATCCATCTATTTATTTTCCAACCCATTTATCCTACTGGGTCGCAGGGGGTCCGGAGCCTACCCCAGAAGCAATGGACACGAGGTGGGGAACAACCCTGGATGGGGGGCCAGCCCATCGCAGGGCACACTCACACACCATTCACTCACACATGCACAATTTAGTAACTCCAATTAGCCTCAGCATGTCTTTGGACTGTGGGGGGAAACCAGAGTACCTGGAGGAAACCCCACGACAACACGGGGAGAACATGCAAACTCCACACAGATGTAATCCAGGCGGGGACTTGAACCCAGGTCCTAGAAGTGTGAGGCAACAGTGCTAAACACTGCACCACCATGTCGCCAATGGGAGATCATCGACATTAATTGTCAGCACTTACATTCCACAAGCCTACTGCCTCCGCCTGCTGCCTCCGTCTGCTGCCTCGTGATTGTGAGGCAAACCACATGGGCGACACGGGAGGTAAAGAACCTGACTCCATGGTGTCACAACGACAACCTCTCCCTGAACGTCAACAAAAAAGGAGCTCATCACCTCCTACAGGATGATCAAAGCCATTCCCTGCCCACTATTCATCGATGGATCTCCCGTGGAGGCAGTCAATAGCTTCGGGTTCCTGGGAAACCAGATCACTGATTCCTTCTCACGGTCTCTTAAAACCAGCTGCATCCTCAACAAGGCTCAGCAGAGGCTGTTCATCCTGTAGGAGGCTGAAAAGCTTTGAGTTGGGAACCTAAACTTCTACTGCTGCACAATTGAGAGAATCCTAACTGGATATGTCACCGTGTGGTAAGATTACCTGATTGCTCAGGACCTCAAACTGCTGTAAAGGTCTGTCTGGACGGCTTTAAAGCACCTTCCACAATACTAGTCAATCTGCCTCTCCTGAGTCCCTCATCAGGGATGCCACACCCCCCCCCCTCATCACGCTCCTGCCCTCTGGAAAACACTACCAGTACATCAACACCTGCACCACCCGCTCCAAGCCATGCGGTCTTTAGACAACTGCTGATCAGTACCGGTCCACTGCACTGTACTGCACTGCACTGAATCCTTAATGTACTTCCTGCACCTTTTCAACATCATATTCATCTTATTTTATTGTGTCTTTCTACCCTGTGTTATATGTCTTGTCTATTACTGCACTGCTGTTTGTTTTATTCTTTCCATGCCCCCCCCATTTTCCAAATATACCCGACAATATAAAACTTGAAACTTGAGATCTGAAACTTGAACCTTTTGCGTTAGGTCAGCACGAAAGGAAACTAACTACTGAGAACAGCACCATTACACATGTACAAAATTTCAGAGGTCCATTGAAAGGCATCTCACCCAAGGTCATAGCTAAGAACCAAGTCACTCACAAATACCCACAACACTCTGAAAGCATCAGTTTTGTTCTATATAATAATAATATGGTCAGTCGCGTGACGGCCTGGTTAAAGGTCAGGACACCCAAAGGACATTCTGGATTGGCAGCTCTTGAAGTCAATTACTCTTCTTTTTTTTTTTTTTTTTTTACTTTTTTTACTTATTTCTTTCTCTTCCGCTTTCACCATTCAATACCCCCCCCCCCGTCATTTTCCCACCCGTTGCCAGCCCGTCTCGTCCCACTTCAGTTTACAGAGCACTAGCCCAACCCCCACACTGCACGCCCCGGCAGAAATGCCATCGATCTTCCACACTGACACTCTGCTCAACCCCCTACCCCACCTCCAGACCTCCACACCTCCAAGAACCACACGGCACATTCCCTGTCCACCACCGACAGAAGAGCATAAACGAAAAGAAACGAGAGAGAGAACAAAATCAGACTGGGTGCACCTTTACGTTCAAGAGGACCTTAAAAATAGGCGCGATTCTGGCCAGCGGTTAGCTTACGTGGCTTAGCGTAGTGTAATTAAACGCTGCTTAAATAAATAAAATAAAATAAAAATGTAAAAAATGATTGCCTCGTTTCATTACATACCATATATTTCAAAAAGTTTATTTGATTGCTTTGGATAATCTTTACATTGATACAGCAGGTTCTATATATATTGATCTCTCTGTGCAGTCACTTGTCACTAGCATTACTCACGCAACAGATCTATCAGTGACTCCTAGAATTAGGCTAGTATTTGTGCCACTACATCTACCGGTGAGTAACGATACGTTCATCTGTCCAGAAAAACAATCTGGGACCATTCAGGAAGTGCTTTTAATTTCAAATGGAGTTTCCACTAGGGAAAAGAATCACGCCCAATTTAATGCAAAACCTGTTTTCTTTAATTCGTTTAAAAAAAATCTGCGTTAACAGCGCATGACATGAGAAAATGAAACGCTCTGACAAAGCAATTATGACCTTGATGAAAGTGTCACCGTGAACAATTACAACAGTTTTCACCCCGTGTTCCTCTTTTCCGCAAATACCCGTCGAGTGGATCCGACGTGCTAAATGCAGCGGACTAATTCCTTTTCATTCATTTAGCGGAGACGCCCACCACGCGAGGGAGGTCCTCCCTTTTAAAACCAATGTAATTATAGACTCTACAGATAATTAATTAAACTCCAACATCCACCCTTTAATTCAATCGGAGACTAATTAGCGTGGGGATATTACAGGGAACCGAGCTGTTGAAATATGCGAGCTTTTCCACGGAAAACAGCGTTACTACCCAAACCTTTTAAACTCCTTTTCATCACCATTATTTAGTCTGATTACTACAAGGCAACCGATGCTTATTTCATAGTCTTAATAGGCACATTTAGCACAAGCACGTACATACAGCCAATATATTGATCATAATAGAATTTCTATTGTGTGATTAATTAGCCATCGCACGATTAAACGAGTACAATCCAAGACTGGCTGTTTTTATGCAAACTTTCACCTTTTGTCCCAGAGCCCCCCCCTCTCCCGCCCTCGCCTTTGTATAGCCATTCCCCAGCACTACCGCTAACTACTCGCTCCCGTGCGCTCTCTCCCCGAGTCCGCCTGCAGACACGTTTATAAATGCGCGCAAAGACTCACTTCTCCACCCACCCGCTCTAATTGATGCGTAGACGGAAATTAATTGTTATTTAACGTTGTGGATATTGGCTTAATGGACTCAATTTGGAAGCCCCGCTGCGCTGTCGGGGATGGGGACTGCGGCGCTGAGAAAGGCGGCCCCCGGGAACCAACCCCTCACTCTCTTATCGTTTCCTAGGTAACAGCAGACGAGAGATGCAGAGCCTGACAAATGGAGAGTGTCAGTTTCAGTAGATATGTAGGTATAATATACAGTAACACGGGCAGGGAGGCAGGCAAGTGATGAGGGGTTGTTAAGGGTGGGGGTGCACCTCTGACAGAGAATGGTTGCCTTTCTTCATTAAAAGGATGCTCCTACTGGAAGCATTGCTTACTGGAGCTTATCAGAATCTCTTCTGCTAACTAGCTACCATATAGCAATTTTCAGGTCCGGTTTCTGTCATCAGTTTGATCAGGTGTGAAACGTAAGACGGATGAAAGCACAAAGTGGCTTGGGCGGCGATTCCGTGTTCTGGATCAGACATTGACCTCGTCTCATCTGCAGACTGCTGATCAGCGCTAGCAATAAAATGAACGCAGCCCCCCCCCTTGAGAGACGGCAAAGTATGGAGAAGGAGCTGGGCGGGGCTGAGATTAGCAGCAGGACATCAGACAAAAATACGATCTAGATTTCACCAGCAGGTGGCGCAGTCATTAATGAACTTAGTGTAAAGCTTTAAAAAATAAAATAAATAATAATAATAAAAAATATATATATATATATATATATATAATATGAATGAATTATTAGTCTTAATCAGTCTAACTGAAACACATTTACCTTGAAATATTTGATTTATACTCACTGTTAAAATAAGTAGTCTTCGAAAGCCCGGAAGATCATTTGTGTGATTATAATTTTTGTTTACATCATTTTTTGTCTCACCAGGTGCGAAATTAGTGATTATTATAAACTTACTAAAAACCTCACCATCGTAATTTATACTCACTGATGTTGCTCATCAAAATAAGCCAAAGTGATGCAATACAGAAGGTACCTGCCTTGAAAAAAGATACTGAAAGACGGGGATTCTCTAAAAACATCAGAGGAGCATCAGACATTTAATTCCAGCCGAATCCCTTTTAATCTCCCCTCAGGATTTATGTGCCCAATTCCAAAGCGTGATTTACGAGATGGTTTGCACAAAGCCCAACAGCGCTTCTCTGCTAAGCTAATCCAATTAACAGGCATCCTGTATCTGCAGGAGAGCGAGATTGAACAGCGTCCATGTGAGTCGCTAACCAGGGCACGCGGCTGGGGACACAGTAAATACTCGCTGTGTAAATACACTCCATAATTCTGTTGTTTTAGTGTTTGGATTTATTAGTGACTTGTGTATTTAGGAGACTGTGTCCTTTGGCTACTCTTGAATGATCTAGTTTTTCATGCTCTGTCCAGATGTACATAGTCTTTGTGATGAATAGCAGTCTGTTTGTTGACCCCTTGATTAGATCAACACATCTTTTTGGTTAGTGCTTTCGCTCAAAGTTAGGGCATGGTTTTACACAAGGGGGGGATGAAGAGCCTTAATTCACGGCGATGCTGCTTTCTGTCCCTAAGCCAAGATGACAGCCTGAAACATCACTGTATTTGTGCGATTTTCAGTTGGAGAGACACTACTTGTGTGCAAAAACATCTATCCTGCGAATCGTTCTTTAGAACCGGTTCTTTCCAGTCAATCAGTCAAACTGGGTTTCAAATCTAAAAGAAGCGAACTTTTAGTACATCCACATATTGCAAAGGGCAATACTCAGAGGTTCAAAAGTCAAAAATAATTTTAACAAATCATCAGACAAATACACAGCAACATTTTAAAAATTTTTAATTTTTGTACACTCCCCATAGCTATGTTGCCTTCAGTGCCCCTCCGCATACCATAAGCAGCTGTATTTGTGCGGTGTGCACGCCTGGCCACATGGTGGCTGCGGCTCACTAACCCCTTACTAAAAATGGCAAAATGACACTTCATGAACCCTTTTCTGTCATGGTGATGGGGCACGGTGCAGGCGGGACAAGTGGGCGCCGATCCACTTAGCGGCTTCAAGAGAATAGGGGTTTGATGAACAAAAGGAGTCCATGGGGAAAAGCACCAAAACAACAGGACCACGAGGGATCAAAAACTGGGAAAAATAGGAATTAACTAGAAAACGAAAAAACAAGGAAAGACCTGGACCCACTGGGTAACACAGGGAGCAGACCTAGAAACAAAACATAGACATATACAGAGTAACATCGAACAATGACCAACTGGGGAAATGAACAAAGGCAGGCACTTAAATACACTGATAATGAGGACTAACAAAGGGCGGGTATGAACAATTAATCAACCATGGAACAACAAGACACAGGTGAAATAACTTAGAATTAACAAGACCAAGAACCAGGGAAGCTAACAAACACTAAGGTTTAACAACACTAGGAAAAGATTAGGAACAAGTACAAGCAAAAGCAAAATCAAACAGAACACAAGCAGGGCAAACTAAAACAGGGAACCAAAGATGACTAATAAACACTACAGAACAGAAAACCAATAAATACAAACTGGTGAGAGTGGGCTTGGATCCACGACAGGGGTATTATTACCTTTATACCACACATTCAACCAATTGAGCCATGTGGCACTCTAGGGAACAAGGGAAATACAATAGAGTCTAGTACAAAGACAGAAGAGGTAACAGGATGGCCAGCAACACCTGCTGGCCAAGCGGGGAATTGACATGAAGGGCAGGGAGGGGCATTGATCCTGACAATTTTCTGTATTTTCTAAGCCCACTAGATGGTGCTCTCTGTTCATAAAAGGGCTCAAAAGCATGCCTAAGTGCAAACCAAGTGCACCATCTAGTGGGACCAGAAAATACAGCAAATGGTTCATGAAGCGTCATTTGGTCATCATTGGCAATGAACAAGTGAGCGAGTTCAGCACATTCAGCTGCAGAGGTCACTAGGCAATTATCGTGGTACTCATAAGACCCACAGGAGATGTTATGATATAATGTATCAATATATTATTATTATTATTATTTCTTATTTAAAATGCATATAATTACATTATTGGCCACTAGCAGGACTGTTTTTATTATTTGATTAATTTTGTTTGGCATAAGTTACTAAGTTTTGGAGTCACGTTCTCCTAACCTTATTTTTCCCATTGGAGATGTGTATATTAGCACACAATTTCAGAGAACGCATCAGTCGCATTGTGGCAGGACTGAGTGAGTCCAGTACATAATACTTGGCACTGCTCCCTGGGCACTGAATTAGCTGCCCACTGCTATGTCATGATGTCACATATGGGTTAAATGCAGAGAACACATTTCATTGTTGTGGTGTGTCAACACTGATCACTAAATCCAATATTATACTGCACATTTGATCATTATATTAGAGTGTATTCTTCCTACTTATATAAAAAAGTTTAATGTAGCCTAAGTGTGTAGTAGGCTATACTAACTTGGTACAATCTATGACAAAATCACCTAACGACACATTTAGCGGAATGTATCCCTGTCGTTAAGTGACCAACCAGTTGTGTCACAGTCACTGAGTACTCAATTGGTTGGTTGAAACAAAATCTTGGTCTGGATTTGTTCCTTTCTGGACCTGAACTTTCCACCTCTGCTGTCCCGAGTAAACAGTACTCTAATGGGGAAGATGCCATCAGGCTACTGGAGCAAACAGAGGGTTTAAAGAGGCCCAAGGATGGCTAAGAAATGGGGCAGGTGGTCAGTCTGGCAGTCGTCATAGGTGTTGACTTCCTTTGGGTAAAACACTACAGTTAAATCGGTGCTGAGGGGGAAATTCATTCCCTGTTACCTGATTACGTTACTCCACTTTGCTCTGTTAAATACGGGCTCCTAGTTCTAAATGAGCAAATCGACGTGTGTGTACAGATTACTTAATAATCTGAGAACAGGGTCCCCATTTACACAGGTATGTGTGTGGAGCAGGGCATCAGGAACTCAGCGCAGGTCTACAAGGACATCATCGTGGGCAGAGACCACAGCAAAGACACAGCATCTCCCCATGTTCGATAAGCTGTTTTGTTTGGATTTCTTGACTCCTTCCACACGCGTGTTGTGCCGTTCCTGACTCGTGCCAGCAGTGTGTCACTGTTTCTCTGCCTTGGGGGCCAGAGTAAGGGCCAAGGAGGCTGTGGCAAGCAGAGCCACATCGTACGCGAAAACAGAGCCCGTTCCAGAACGACGTCTTGCCCTTAAATGCAGTAAGCAATCATCACAACACATTCACATGGTAATTATAGAAAATAGCAGGTTTGCATACGCCTCCATTATTCCTCCCACTCACTGCTTAATTAGCCTGCAGCCTAATGACTAGGTGTGCAGAGTATCTCCAATTAGGGCACGCAGACAAACTTCCTGGAGAACATCACTTGGTGAAGATTGCAGCATGTTTGTACCACCGCTCCTCTTACAGGTCTGGACCACACCTGAGGTAGCGAATGAAGCATCCCAATGGCCTGAAACTCATCTCCATCGAGGAAGGAGCAGGAAGTTTGCAGCACTCAGAACCTGTCAAATGCATGGTACCTATTCAGTCCCTAAAATCACCTTTTTTTAAATGTATAAACATAGTTGCCAGCTCTCACGCATCTGGCGTGATGCTCACGTTTTCAGACTGTCACGCTCACGCAAGAAATCTTACGGCAAATCTATATTATTTCATTATAAACCTAAAATTAGTTACATCAAAAGCATTAGCTACATCAAAAGCTATTGTAAATAGTACCTTGCACTATTTACAAGGTAATAAAACTCTTACATACATGTAAATGCGTGTGCATGTGTGTGCAAACTTGTCTCAAATTGAAAATCTCACTCCAACCGGCAGAGCAAAGCTGGAAACCCTGATTATCTGGTCACCCACATTTAGTCTCCCAGTTTTCCCTCCCCAAACCTCCTGATGTCAGACATATCACCCCATGTGGCTACTCTGTGTCCTCCTTTTCCCTTTCCCCTCCCATAGCAAAAGCCTGACAGCCCCCCATTCCACCACAAAAACTCCTGCCTTGACCTGCTTCTCCATCCCAGGGCTGCACTGGCGAGGTTTGGGGGATGGGTAATGAACCCCATCGCTGCTGTAAATTACCCCTGAACCACATCATTAGCCACAATATTATTGCTAGTTTCACATCAGTGTTCATTCTTGTGTCAAGGCGGTCATAAGTCAAATAAACACAAAAAAACAGAGAATGCACAAAATGTTCTCCAAGGTTTAAATGGGAAGGTTTAGTGATGGTAGCTATGTACAGTGCGAGAAAGGCAAAAAGCGAGGGATACATATTGGAAGAGTAAATGGTTTTTGAACTGCATTCATGAGCAGCACTTTGTACCTCGTGGGAGTTTTATTTACACAAACATGTCCTGAGGGCAGAAGAAAAATGATTGGTTCAAAGAGATGACCAATCAGATCATAGAGGAGGTGGTTCCAAGCAACCAGAAGACCTACCTTGGACCCACCTTCTCAACAGTCTGAATCTCTCTGAACCAATCATTTTTCCTTCTGCCCTCAGAACATTTTTGTGTAAGTAAAACTCCCGCAAGCCACTATGTAGGACACGAGGACTTGTTTCTTGAAATACACAGGACTTCAGTGGGACAGAATGGAGACCCGTGTCTCAGAGCATCACCCTTACACTGCCCGCTGAAATTCCACTAAATTAGATCTGCAGCCCCCAAAGAGGGGCTGAGTGAATTATTTGCTTGCTGTGACAAACCGGGCCATTGATAGATCTGTAACTAATTTGTGGTTTGGATGATGCGTGTTTCTAACAGGGGATTCTGGGTAATGAGTAATTATCAGCATTTTTTGCTGTAGACAGTCTGCAGTGAGAACAGACCTAAAGTTGCATTCGAAAGCAGTGTTATTGATATTACAGTTTTACTACAGTACATCCTATTCCGATTAATCGCAAGGTAATCTCAGCTACTGTCAGTCATAGACTTTACCTTTAACGTGTAGCTCTGAAATGGATGGCTTGTAGCTAACGATGCCTGCATTAGCATGCTGGGTTATCGGATTCTCCCACAATGCAAATGACAGCTGAACCGTTCATCAATGCTACATGTTTGTACTCAGCAATAGGCCGGATAGGTTTGCTCTGGTGTCATAACTCCAATGAATGCACAGCAGCCCTCTTCCTCTGTATGGGAGTGTAAAAAGTTGGCTCTTCTTGTTACAGACCCCCAGGATACACAGACTGGAGGATGGAATGAAAAGATTGTATTCCCCAGTTTCTTACTGGGATACTTTGTCCATGCAAACCAAACAGCATATTGTACCACTCAAAAGTGTAGGCATGCCTAGTCCCTCCTTCCTGACACACGGCAAACTTTTATATGCTTAATAATTACATTACATGCGTGTAGACGTGCTAATGTCCCATGACGTCACCCCTGCTCCAAAACATCCACACGCTCCCCCTGTCGCACAAGGACCTTCACCTGTACCTCACCGCCGGAAACCTGACCATACAGACGGAGCCAGTCTTAGGATATGAGATCAGAAATCAGCATAGAAAGTTGAAATGAGAATAATTGTAGTAGGAGCAGCAGTGAGTCTTCACTGGTGTGTACATGCAGTTTCTGATGGGTTAGCAGAAAAAAAAAAAAGAGTACCAATTTGTACCCTCAAGGGTCGGCCAATTGTACCCTAGCTATAGGTAATTGTACCTTTTAAAGTACAGAAATGAACTCTGAGGAACATTTGTACCTTTGGGATTACATTAATGTTGTTTGTACCTTGTGGATGTTCCTCAGTCCATTTCTGTACCTTCAATTCAATTTATTTTATATAGCGCCTTTCACAACAGAAATTAGACTAAAAGGCACATTTACCTACAGCTAGGGTACAACTGGCAGACCCTTGAGGGTACAGCCCCAGTGACGAGCAAAGGTACAAATCGGTACTCTCTCTTTTTCTGACAGTGCAGGATGGATCAGGGAGAGTGATACTGTGTTGTCATGATGCCTTCTGCTTGCTGTGGGTTCGACTGGACAGGCTAACAATGCCTGTGCCACACCGGCAAGAAAGCCAGAGCGAAGGAGAAACGATCCTGGACACCAGCGGGACTGATGGGAGAAGAGTCTGCCGGCCAGTTACTGCAGGTGTCCCTTGTGTATAAAACACTACAGCCAATGTGCAGCTGAGGGGAAAATTCATTTGCTGTTGCCTGATTACATTATAGCACTTTGCTCCAGGAGTCTCTTAAATATTCTGCATCAGCAGCGATATTCATAGGGACAGATTCTCATCCCATAGAATAAAGAACAGCATTGGCAATAAGGGGACAAAAAGCAATTTGCTCTGGAGATTTTGCTGGAAATTTGCCTCCAGCAAACCCAAGGCCATTAGGGCCTTTTTAAAGCCCGCTTACTGCTATCACAGCACCACACTAGGATGGCGAATGCCGTGTGGAGCGCTCAGCAAACGTTTAGAAAAAAACAGTCTGTAAACTGTCTCACCCCATGCAGGGAACGGACATTTGAATATGCGGCGCCTGGAATTAACGCGACAGAACAGCAAACTCAAAAGCCCCTCAGATGAAATCTGGATTTCACACACAGCCTTTCACACAACCTTGAACTCAAAATTAAACCCGCCGCTCGATTTTAAAGCGAGGACAGAGCGGAAGAAAACAGCCAATTTGGTTCTTTAAATAATGTGGCCCCAGTAATTTCAGGAATCTAGACGGGGTTAAGGGGAATAGTAAACAAAATATGATAATGGTTTAGCTCACAGTTAATTCATTTTCATCCTTCAGGGCAATTTTTATTGCCTCTTCACAACCAATCGCTGTGCTCATTGACCAAAGAGCATACCAGGGCAAAAACAGCATAATGGGGGTTAGGGAGAAAATGTGTTAATATAAATGTAAATAAGGTAATCTAAGACGACTTTTCCCTTAAAATGAACACAAAAAAATAACAGACAGCATTACTGGAGAGCAGGGCTGAGGTGTGGCCCACGTGCTTAGCGATGGATGATCCTGTTATCTCACGGTAAGGCCTCCACAGCAGGGAGACTCGGGGCTGCAGTGGGTGTTTTTGCACCAATTTTCATCAAGTGATCAATCGCGTAATCACTTATGTGCTAAGTGTGACAGAAGCCGCGGCCACATCGAGACACTGGTGCCTCTTGGTGAGCGAAGACCGCTCTGGATTTATTTCCGCGAAGCAAAATATGTTTTGTAGCAAAATTAGCCAGTTAGCAGCTAATAAGGACATCGTGAGAACAAAAGCCCAGCGCAGTGTGGCCCGGGGGGGGGGGGGGGGGGGGGGGGCGAACAGGCGTGTCGCAACACTGCTGACTGAAGGAAAAGAGAGACATGCGGGCGACAAGGAGCAACCGAGGCAGGTGTGTGGTGGAAAAATCTGTGCTGGAAAGATATTTGGCAGTATTTAGCCAAATAGAAGAGAGCAGTTTCACATGCTAGACATCCATTTATTGCAATAATGTACCTGTTCGGCTATTATAAAGACTATTATAAAGATTAAGTAATCTGACTGGCCCTGGCTCTGTAGCGGAGACACGTCTGGCTCCACGTGGGACCCCCCCGCCCTGCAATGTCTGAGATTCAAATCCATTTCTGGCATAAGATTAATTATTCCCAGTCTCCTACTGCCCTACATTCCACGGTCTGGATGCGTGCCAACAACTCTCTCCCTCTCTCCTTTTCCTTCTCTCTCGTTTCTTTTTTTTTTTTCCCTCCATCTCGCCCCTTCTTCTGCACATCCTGCCGTTTTTCGTTTCTGCTACGCGGCATCACGCGGCCATCCGGCGACGCTGAGACACACATCCCCAGTGCACATCCATTTGAACCCAAAGGCGTGAACGTGAAGCGGTGCAAAGACTATGAGTTGTGAATTTGCACTGGCTCCTTTCAGCGCTTTTCACTGTTTGCTATTATCTTTCCCAAATCCTTTGTGCTCACAGTATTTATAGACACAGAAACTTCCAGTGCCTGAAAAGCCAGACCAAACAAAACGATGCCAGAGGCAGGTTACGGCATGCACTGTAACACACTGCCTACCCCCCCCCCCCCACCACTCCTCAACCCACCCACCTCCTCCCCCAAAGAACTCCTCTCCCACATCCTCCCCAAGCTCCCTTACTTCCGCACACAGGCTCATGAGGGGAGAAAAAAATAAAGAGTTGTCACACTGCTTTCATCATGCAGACAGACACAGCGGTGTAACTGAGCGTCTGTGTCAGTCTTTCTGCAGGACATCCATGCTGAATTTTTTGGGAGGTTTTAATTTGTCCAGCTTGGCTCTACTTACCTCGACTGAACTCCCCCCCATATCAGTGTCGTCTTAGCGACCGCATGCCTACTGAGAACGCCACCCCCACCCCGTCTCCGTTGTTCTGTCGGTCTCCCACCCCCACGAAAGCACTCGCTAAACACTTTTATATTTACCGTATCCTATAACTGCGACCCCCAACACACACACCCATCCTAAGAGCCCCTACTCACCCACCCCCCCCCATGAATACAATTGCGTTTGCATCCACCTTTTAATCAATATGCACCCATTTGCATACAGGTGGAGCTGCGGACCCCCCTCCCATGTCGGAGGACTTGGCACGGGGCCAGGAAGCATGAAGCAGCCAGCAGCTGATAATGGTGTTGAAGGGCACAGAGAACTTAAATTATATATATAATGTTGGTGTGAGTTTTACATAAGAAAAAAAAATCCAGACGGAAATGTTTTTTGACACTGATCTTGGGGGAGGAGTGGGCAGAGAGGGGGCACAGAGACGAACACGAGCTCAGCTGCGTCCCGTCGACACCAAAATCAGCAACAGATTTTCTTACACTAATTAAAGATACGGAGGCAGAACGCATGCTGGCACGCGAGGCCCTTTTACAAACTGCCGTTAATTAACAACCCACTTTCCATCCCACAGATTAGCTTGAGGTGGAGGGGGGGGGGGGGGGCGCTTTCTCTGTTCCTTTGGGATGGCAGGACAGACGGGGCGATATTTCAGGTTAACAGGCTCTGTGGAAATCAGAAATCAGTCAGGACACGGGAAGCAGCATCACGTCACGTCAAGCAGGTGCTGTGTGGATCCTTTCATCCTTTCTCCGTCTCTGCTTGTCTTCCTTCCTTTCTCTATCTGTCTGTCTCTCTCTCTCTCTCCACGGAATAGTGAGAGAGAGGGAAGGAGAGAATGTGAGACAGCAGGAGAGCACATGGTCTGCCGCTGGTGGGAAGGGAAAATGGGCAGACGCCATTTTGAGAACACAAACATCATCTTAACAAAGTGTGTGACAATGGGGAGGCGTTCGAAGACACTGTGGCTTATACAGACAGAAAGAGACCCCCCCACATCAAAGTATGGCAAACAGCATCGGGCTCTATGTCAAATGTTCCCTGATCTTGGAGAGCAAGGGGGAGGTAGGCAAAAAGAGAATTTCCCCAGAGGGATCAATAAAGTGTCATTATTATTATTATTATTATTATATTATAAAATTATTATTATTATTAAGTATAATTTCCTAAAGCAATTTAGGTAAAATACTTCTTGGTCCAGTTCTTTAACTACTATGCTACTGCTTGGTCACATTCAGGTCACATCCATAACCTCACAAATGCTTCTGACCTCAACCTGTTCATATCCCCGTTTGACACATTTGCAGCAATAATGGAAAGTGACAGTGTAACACACAAGCCAACCGATTGGCTGTGAGGGCATCCAATCGGAACTCTGTTTTGAAACCGATAACTTCTGGGTTAGAAGGAGAACACTGCGAGGTGGATGAGGGTCGTGACCTTCCCTGGTGTCATCTGCTAACAACCATCCCACAGTCCCACTAGAGCAGTGAACTATGGCTGTCAGATACCCAACCACCCCCTGGACAAGCAAACAAAGCCAGCAGACACAAACATCACTGCCATCTGGTCTGGGGGAGAATGAGCTATCAGGTTTTTCATTTTAATATAATTAGTATTGTGTAGCCAAACACAAACACTGACTAATGACCAGGGGGCAATTACCTATGCAAATGTAGCCCTTTATTTTTAAAGCATGTTTGAATGCTTTGAAATCAAACTAATGAGAAGCAAAACAAATACAAAAGAATGTTGCTCTTTATTTTTGGAAGATATGTTAATCAAGTATTTCTGTAGTTTTTTCGTTTTTTTTTTTTTTTTAAAGCCAGTACAAAGGAATTTATCTGACAAAATGAACTTACATCAAAAGACACACAAATGTTTGACGCTTCAGAGAGCGGGAGAGTGACAGTTTCTGATCGTGGGGAGCTGCAATGTTCCCGCAGTACAGCATTTGCCAACCCGGTCGTCAGAGACCCCCAGACAGGCAGGGCACTGGGAGGGAGGAAAAACGGGGGCAACCGGGTCGGCAAACACTGCTGTAGTAAACTCTGTGTGTTGCAGCTCCCAGCAGAAGCACCAGCACCGGCTGACAGGAGTCAAACAGGACGTAGATAAAGGAAACAGAACGAAAAAGACATTATGAGCCCTGCCGTCTGTCAGCCCCCTAAAGTAATGTAGGCAGAAATTGTCTGGGTGCGGGGAGGGGGGGGGTGTTTGCTCTAGAATCTCCACCGGAGATCTGTGCAGCGCCTGGATCGTTCTAAATCCCGTTATTCTGCAGGCGTCTCAACTGGGGAACATTTAAAAGACACAGGAAAGCGCTTCTCCATCAGGCCGCGTGTCTTTGCCGCTGTGTGTGTCTGCCTGTATGTCTCTGTAGGGCTGCCTCTGTCTTGTCGCCAAGTCCTTTTAAATTTGCAATGTGAATAAATATTACTCAGATCGATTCCTATTACTCATCACAGAAACCGACTCCCGTTAATGTATGACAGAACAACAAAGAAGTATTTATTCCTTACGTTCCCCTCTCCCACGAGAAGCGGCACAACAAACAAAGCAGTAATCATTACATAAAAATCATTAAAAAATAAAGAATGTTGGAAGTACTCTTAAGGTGTGCCACTGCGAACACAAAAGAGAAACGACGGTGATGTCCAGGTGATTTTATCATAACTTTTAACACAAAGTTTTCAAAATAGCGAAAAAAATAAGCAACCCCATGTGCCTGGACCCCTTTATCGACAGACGAAAAAAGAGTAACGTCCACAAACGCCACAAAACAGCGAAGCGATCAGCCCCGTCTGTCCCAACACCATGTGATGATGAGTCTGCTTCCTCCCAAGGTTCTCTCCTTCTAGGGAGTTTTTCCTTGCCACTGTCATCTTTGGCTTGCTCATTGGGGGCTTTGGGTGGGCATAATGTAAAGCGCTTTGAGACAATGTAACATTGTGAAAATGCAGTATACAAATTGAATTGAATTGAAATAATTGAACTGATGATACCTAAAGAAGCTCCGTTTGGGCTTCATTTGGTTTAATTTATCATTGTAAAATAACTGAGGTTTCGTTCCGATGTATTTGAGGACATATCTTTTAAAAACCAGACTTTTAAAAAGCTCCTCTGATGCAGCCTGGCTTTACCCAGACAGGCTGCTTTTCTGTGACGGAGCCAGTTACGGTCTAAAGCGCCAGTCCCAAAACTGTTCAAGGTGGTTCATCTACCACACTCGGCGGGGGTCAGATGAAATAACACGAGGACAGGCGCTTAAAGGCACAAGGAGACACCAAGAAAAGCTCAGAGCCAGATCAGATGCGACCCCCGATGGCACGTGTGCTCGCTGGGGTGGGGGCTGGGGGTGCATATGGGGAGGGAGGGGGTTTCTACAGCTCATGGGAGGTGACGTCCTGCTCGTCAAAGCCGTTGGTCTGCGCGTTGCACTCGTTGAGCCTGCGGACACGGTATCCCTCATAGTGGATGCTGCTGGTGATGTCCTTGATGTTCTGCATGTGGGACCTGAACGACAGTGCAGGCGCAAACATAGATATACATGCGTGTGCAGATGGACACATGCTTGGAGGACCAAGTCTTTACAGCAGTGCGTTTAATATGAGGAAACTGGAGATTCACTTACCTAATGAGAAGGTCTCTCAAATAGGCAAATTCACAGTGGGCAATATTTTCAACTGCAAATTACACAACAAAGTCAAAGTTAGGAGCAAGTTCTCCTCAATATACATTTCTGGGCAAAAGACTTATAAATCATTACTCCAGTTACAAATCATTAATCGGCTATTCTAAAAATGATCAAACTAATACATTCTCTAGTACAGGATTGTGGAGGCAGGTAACTGCCAGTCTCACCAGGAGAACCAGTATGAAGATATACAGATGAAATGAGCCGTTATAGGAGATGCGCCTCGACAAGTGCAATTCTCCTGTTTTCCAGTAGGTGGCAGTGTTGCTATCAATGTTTTATATGACAGCTACAAGTAGATTATCATCTCTCAAGATAAGAAATCGCTCAGCGTGCCGCAGAGTTTAATTCATTTGAACCTCTTTAGGGAAGATAAGCCTGAGAGCTTGACAAATTATGGGTGAAGAACGGGAGCCGGGATGGTGGTGGAGATTGCGTGTAAATTACAGACTGGCCTGAGGTTCGAGGTAAGGAAAGCAGCTGTTTATGTGACTGAGATGCAGGCACTTGCTTGAAGAGGAAATTATACTTGTTTTGACTTCTATGGAAAGCGATTTTGTTTAATTATCAGTTTTCACATCTGGAATGCTGTAGTTAGTATGGAAAGATGGAGGGAGTAAGCAGTAAAGGGGCCCCCTCCCCCAGGCCCCGCCCTGAGCTCTCTCACCTTCTATGGTCCCCCATTTGGTCTTCCGCCCAAGCAGCCTCCGCCCGTTGACTTGGCACTCCTGGTCGCTGCCCACCACGGCAAATGGCACCATGCCCTATGGAGCCAGTGGGTGTTAACGGCACGGAAAGAAAGAAACTTCCACTGTTTTCTGAACGTGAGGAAAGAGACGTCAGGAAGTACGGAAAAGGTGGGGTGGCCGACTGGACCCCCCAGCTCACCCTGATCCTCTCGTTGATCGCCCGGTCCTCTGCGTCTTCGTCGAATTCCTTTTGGGGGTACACGTCAATGTCGTTGGCCTGTAGCTCCTCCCTGATCTGTGGGGATGCATTGAAAAATGAAACAGACGCAACTTGATGCAAGAGTGATGAGTCCGTACAATAATATATTCAAAGTAGAATTAATTTTTAATGTAGCCATTAGTATAGCCACAGCTGGTACCAGGCAGCCAATCACAGCTGATTCCAGGCTGGCTGTCTGTGCCCTGATTGGACACTGGTGACAGGTTGGCATACTACTGAAGCAGCGCTGCAGGGCGGCCGCTTCACCTTGTTTTTGAAGAAGTCCCTCTCCTCCAGGGTCAGGGTGTCGGCCTTGGCGATGACGGGGACGATGTTCACCACTTTGCTCAGGCGTCTCATGAACTCAACGTCAAGGGGCCTGAGGCTGCGCAAGGGCAGAGTCACGTGTCATGTGAAGCCTGTAATACTGCACGTCTGGATCCAATAAGCTTCAGGTTTAAAAGAAGCTAAGACCAGATGGTCTGTAAAACATAATGATTGCTGTGTTTGTGGGAGTTTTACTTACACAAAAATGTTCTGAGGGCAGAACAAAAAATGAGATTCCGAAAGATAACCAATCAGATTGTAGAGGAGGCGGGACCAATACTTCTGATTGGCTGGTCCTGTCTCCTGTAGTTGCTTGGACCTGCTTCCTCTACAATGTGATTGGTTATCTATCTGAACCAATAATTTTTTTTTTTGTGTAAGTAAAACTCCCTCGAGCGGCTACTGAACTCTGGAACAGGTCCAGGGGGCATGTATTGGGATGTTTTGGGATGCCTGGTCTGCAAATAATAAGGTCAAATATAATAAGGACAAAACATCTTGAGATCTTAAAAAGATATGAATGAAAAGAAAAAACAATCAATTAAAACAAAAAAAGCAGCTACTAAGAAATATTACCACTAACAGGAATACATCGGCTTCACATTCGGATTTAGTGCCTCTGCAACACATGAACACTGACAGGAAATCTACTCCCCTGTCCAGTTCTACGCTCGTAATTTCAGGCTCCAAATACAACACACAGCGGCTGACGTGAAGGACAGCCAGACGCACACTCTTTGCAAGAAAACAAAGGATCACCCCAAAGGGACAAGTTCATATGGGGTAGAGAGAGCTTTTCTCCGTGAACCGCAGACAGAGCAGAACTCAATAGGTGGCGCTGTTCGACCCCGAAAGGAAGGTTCGGAGACGAAATGCGAAGCGGCCTCCAGCTGCACCTTAAAAGTGGTTTATTAGCCAAACCGAGCTGTATAAGTGTGTATGATATGGTTAAAGTGTAGAAGCCATTTGCTGCTATTTTTTTTTTAAGTGGGAACATCATCAGGGAGAATACGTCGGCACGGCAACTCCGAACTCGGTGACAAATGAACCGTGCCGGCAGCTGGATAATTCCCCCCCCCGCACTCGGTGAGCAACGTGCGTATAGTTGAAGAGGCGGCTAAACAAAAGGGGGCACTGTAGCTGTCTGCAGCTCACCCAGGGACAAGGTGTCCTGCCCGCCTCTTCTCCAGTTACCACAGCTGTCTCCGGCTGCCCCAGGCCCCGCACAGAACGCTCATTGTCCGCTAATCCTCTGATTGCCGCGGCCCACTCTGCTGCCCCCTGGGTGCTTCAAAGCCGGACAGCAGCTGCGGACAGGCCCGGGGAGACACACACCGGCACCGCGCAGCCTGTTTCGGCACGCCAGACCGGATCACGCCAGACCGGATCACGGCAGACCGGATCACGCCAGACCGGATCACGCCACGGCCTCGTACCTCACATGTGCCCGTTCTGTGAGAGCTAAACCCGCCAGCACTACTCAGTCAGGCCTCCCCCGCATAAGTATTACCAGGACAAATCACACCACGGTGGTGGACAGGATCCATTTCCTGCACCAGCATTTCCTCTCTCAGCTAGAGGCTTTAGGGGGACAGATGTTGCTGGCTGGGGTGGGGGGGGGGGGGGGGTCGGCATGGCAATAACAGCTGACAAAATGTTTAAGGAAACAGGACTCCAGCAGAAGTGCGGACTCACCCTGCTACACCCAGGGAAGCTGACGGCCACTATGCGGATCTCAAAAGTTAAACCAAATGTGGGGGGTGGGGGGGGGGGCAGCCCCTGGCGCTCCCAAGCCCTAAAGAGCCAATATCTTTTGCCAAAGCATAACTGAAAACACACTGTACACTACATATAAACACACATTGGACACATTGCACATTCTACAAATCAAAATTGTAACTTTTACGTCCTTAATATTTTCTACATTAAGTAAATGAAATGAACATGACTTTATGTTCAAGTTTTGACAATAAAACTTTATCAGCATTTAAGATATTCTGTTGTTAGACATTAAAAATTCTGTCAAGCCGTCTCCGCCAAGCTCTCCTATAAATGTGTTGTGTAATGGCTTCACTTTTGGGTCAATATTCCCATAACTGAGGTGTGCAGCTGGGGAAATATTTACTTCTCATATTTCCGTAGCCACACTCCTCGCCGATGACTGATTATTTGCAGTCTGGGGGGGGGGACACTTGCCCTCAGGCACACAGGTAAGCTGACCGTCTAGCCATTTAGGTGAAGGCGGAGTTAATGTGGGGGGGGGGGGCGCACTCAGTGATCAGACCCAGATGTTTCTGGAGACGCCAAAGATTTGAGGTGGGGGGATTTTTAAGGCTGAGTGAGACCAGGCCATGATTGCAGTCGCCTATAAAACGTGGGCTCTGTTTATTAACTGTATAAACCTCTGCAGCGAAGCTACACACGCGCACACACACACACACACACGCACACGCACACACACACATGCACACGCACACACACACACGCGCACACACACACGCACACACACACACGCACGCACACACGCACACACACACACACACGCACACACACACACACACGTTTGTACTTATATCTTTGGGGGGACCGTCCTTTCATTTCTATTTGCAAAACCCTAATCCTAAACAATGACAACCTTAATTCCCACCCAGCCATAACCTTAACCATAAGTAACCAAACAAAATACAAAACTGCAGTCACAGAATTTTATAAAATTGAGTTTCCTCACATTTGGTCCCCACAAGGTAAGGTATATCTGGACCACACACACACACACACACACACACACATAAACATACGTTAGCAAAGACTGATCCAGAAGTATTAAAACCCTATCCACGATGGTTTTGTGAGACACACACTGACTGGGGCCCCGAGTACCACATGGAACCCGTCCTGGGGCCCGACGCGGCTCCTGTCCCGAGCCCCAAACACTCCCTGCCACCATAGCTTTGGAAACTGCTTAACCATAAGCCCACAGCTGGTCTTTGGCATCTCCTCCAGCAGTGCAGCACTCCATCACATTCTTACAGCTCCACACCGGACCTACACCCACTACCACTGCCGCGAGGCCTGCCAACCGGCCAATGCTGCATGAATTCACCATCAGCTATGGATTAGCTAGGGATACACCAAGAACCAAACCCTGAACAAAATACACGGTATCAGTGTCCTACACAGTGTAACAGCCCCACAAAATTAGACTGGAGCATGTTTAACATGACCAAAGGCATCCTATTCACAGGAACAGCCTGTTTTATAGAACACTGGTGTTATATACATCTTATGGTTATAATGACTGATGGTGGAATTCTAACATTAATAGTTATTTATATCAGAGGTACGAATACGAATTATATGGAAACTTCCGTATAAATATCCCCTAAACCCATAATGCATGCATAGATTCTAAAAAGTGCCAAGCATCACATTGACTTGGCATTGGTAAGGAAAGAAAATAAAGATTTTAAAATATATTTTATCTTGATGCTACAGTGCCAAACAATGGACTTTTTTAAAGAGGAAATGTGGAGCCAAAGAAGTCTGGCCGCCTTGGACATTCTGGGGGCAAAGCTGCTGTATGCTGCTTCCTTCACCCTTCCCACCCAAAAGCCAATTATTAGTGATGGGCAAATGCAGCATCATGAACCATTTGCTATATTTTTTGACCCCACTAGGTGGTGCTCTTGAGTTGCTTTGCGGCATGCTTTGAGCCCTTTTACGAACAGAGAGTACTATCTAGTGGGATAAAAAAAAAACAGCAAATCGTTCATGAAGCTTCATTTGGCCACAGTAGTGCAATGATATATTACTTGTAGTGCAATTATTAAGCAAAAGCAGGCATAACTAATCATACATAGAGCTGCCACAGAGAAGAACCCCTTACTTCTGTTTTTGACTCTAAACAAACAGGGACAGAACATAGCACAGAGCTCTTTACATTGTGTCCCACGTTAAAATCTCAGGCGTGTGATGGTGTGTGTGTGTGATATCACCGTGTGTCAGGGCAGTGATTGGTCCTTACCTGTGTCCAGTAGGCGGGATGAAATAGATGCAGCAGTGAACTCGAGAGTCCGGGATCCTTGTCTTCCTGTTGATGTTGATCTCCTCTTGCAAGTACTGCTCATACTGCTCGTTAATGAACCTCATGATGGGCTGCCAGCTGTGCAGGACACAGACACACACACACACACACACACACACACACACAGACACACACACACACGGACAGAGTCACACAGAAGCACAACCACAATGTCAATATCTCACACACAAGGTATGATCAGACACACATTCTGTTGTGTGGAAGACTGCACTGACCAATTTTCATTGTTGATATGATCTCCAAAGCCTGGGGTGTCAATGACAGTCAGTTTCATCCTCACACCTTTCTCCTCAATCTCTGAACGGAGGGAAAGTCCATGGTAAACCAGAGACTGTTGACCTGTCCTGAGGTCTCACTAGAGAGAAGGCTGAAGACACCCCTGCGGTATCGTTCCTCGCTGCTCACCGTGACTGATCGACTTGATCTCTACAGTCTTAGGAATCCTCTCGTCAGCAGAGCCCAGGCCTGTCCGTCGGCTCACCTTGGACTTGAAGAGGGTATTCATCAGTGTGGACTTTCCCAAGCCACTCTGCCCTGCATGGAACATCAGCAGAAGCAAAGGCACAGGACACATGGAATGAGAATATAACATGTTATGTTGCTGACAATAAGCATTCAACTATCTTTGGGAACAATTACGCACAGTGTGCAGATTCCGCCTTCCATGGTCACCTCCGTCATCTGTTATGTAGCTACATCATGTTGATTGATGTGTGTGTGTGTGTGTGTGTGTGTCTTTATGGTAGAAATATTCCAAACCCATGTAACAGCCAGTCAATCAGTGTAACAAAGCACAGTGTAGCACAAAGCGCAGACACATGGAACAGAATGATATCATCTCTAATAGCTATTGAGATGGAAGCTGAGAAACAATGAGCGAGGGGACCATGGCAAAAGGTGGAGCATGACTGGGCAGCCATATGCAGGCCTGAGTAGGGTTCATTGGCTGAGTCAGGTAAACCAATTAGTAACTAGGAAAAACTCAAGAAGCTGCTGAGCTCAATCTTCAAGTGATGAGCATAGAAGATTGACACAGATAAATGTCCCAGCGTGTCCTACTTAAACATCTTAAGCTAAGAAAGTTTAGGGACTTCAACAAGCACGGTTGTACTGGAGCCTCTGAAGTACTGTTTCCCCAATCCGATCCTGGGGGACTCACAGCCAGTCCGTGTTTTTGCTCCCTCCGAGCTCCCTGCCAGACTGTTTGAGGGTCCCCCAAGGTTGGGATCGGGAAACGCTGCTCTGAAGCACCAACACCGCACACTCACTCACCAACGACCATAATGTTGAGCTCAAAACCCTGCTTCATTGCTTTCCGCCTCATCTGCTCCAGGATGGCATCGATGCCCACGTAGCTGAAATCCACGCTGGGTTTCTCCATGCTGGCCGGGGATGGGGCTGGCTTCACTGGCTCCGACATTGTGCTGGCGATGTGGCTGGGGACGACCTCTGACCCTGGTGCAGCAGAGACACACGTGAGACTGGGATTTATTCATTAGTGCCAAGCAAAGTCAAAAATCCACAGTTCTGCATGGTTGACTAATGGTAGCTAATTTAGTGTAGTTGAAGGCCAAACTTGTATTATTCCCTGCTAAGGAAACCCTGAATTCCCCTATATGACCAGAGGTGGAAATTTCAGGTCCAGAAAGTAAAAATCCAGACCAGGATTTAGTTTCAACCAACCAGTGAGTATAAAGAGCCACAGTCACGGAGTACACACCTGGTTGGTTGAAACAAAATCTTGGCCTGGATTTTTACTTTCTGGACCTGAAATTTCTACCTCTGGCTAAATTGCATTTCCAAGCAAGAAATGAGAATTCTTTATGAAGCATTAAGTTCACAAAAACATATCGCGGCACTCCACCAGAGAAAGTCCAGCAAATCAAACACTGAAGCTGAACGATTATTACCGATAGAGGTTTTTTCAGATGTATTTCTACACGTCACAAGACAAAGCAACAGAAGAGCAAACCTGAGCTGATTAACACTTTGCATCGTGTTGAGAAGCTTCACTGCGGGCAGTTAGCTGATAACAGCAAAACCCACAGCTTAGCATCTAGGGCAGGTTTCCCTTTTGAGAAAAACATTCAGATCTAATCAGCTTTGACTTTTCAGCACGTTCTTCCAGCTCATTGACTTTAACTAAATAATCTGTATAGAATGCAACCCACAAAAATTCCTGAACGCGAAAATCATTTTTTGTTATCGCCAGCTTCTGCAACTCCCCCCCCCCCCCCCCCCAGGTGCCATCTCACCCCCACATATAAGGAACGAAAATGAAATCTGTGGCAAGGGAAACACCAGCTGTGTAGTAACAGCCACTCAGGACTTGATGGTAGACAACAGGAAGTTGGTTCCCTCAGGTGGAAAGACAGACAACGAGCTGAAGTCGCTCTGTTCTGCTGCGTTTCGGAGGCAGAACCTGCGCTGTGCTCAAACGAACTAGCGTTAATGACAGCACACTAAACAGCCGCATGGAGAATCCTCTCTGAGGGCTTGTTCCCGACATATATACACGTGCGTTAGGCCGAACGCTTCTCTTGAAGCCTCTTCGGCGAGGTCTGGCTGGCGGTGCGAGAACGTGCCGGCTGGGTCCTACCTGGGTGCAAATGTCTCCGGCGTGAGCCTGCAGCTTGGCCTGTACTTTTGCACGTCCGTGTACAGACCCTGAGCACTTGGCTCCTACAGAGGCAACCGGCAGAGCTTCCTACAGTCAAGCAGAGAGCGCCGTTCACGGGCTGCTGTTAACCACGAGGGCAGCACACACACACAGGCACACGCATACGCACAAGCAGACAAAGCACATACGCAGCGATCAGCGGGCGGAGTTCCTGCTACGAGGATCCTACAGGTCCCTGAGCAAGACAGGCAGACAGACACACGCTCACATAAACACGCTCACACACATACATTCATTCCTTTATTTTACTGCTCAGCATAAAAAAATCTGGGAGATTAATGACCCTAAAACCACAGGCATTCCAAATAAACCGAGCACCTCTCACTACAAGGGCGTGCTCACCCTGCACAGGCCTCTGTGATCCCCTCTCTCCCCTCTTCTTTTCTGCAAGCGGAGCGCAAAGAGATAAAGACAAAGACTGTAAACTGACTCAGCAGTTATGATGCATCACCTTACATCCTCTGAGGTTTTCCTAGAATTCTTTTCATATTATTATAGGTCACATCATAAATTGGCACAAGCAAATGCAAATATTTGGAAACATTTTTACCCTAACCCTTCTTGAATATTTAGCCCTGCCTTTCATGAATCTTTAGCCCTGCCCTACATGAATCTTTAGCCCCGCCCTACATGAATCTTTAGCCCTGCCCTACATGAATCTTTAGCCCTGCCCTACATGAATCTTTAGCCCCGCCCTTCATGAATCTTTAGCCCTGCCCTACATGAATCTTTAGCCCCGCCCTACATGAGTCTTTAGCCCTGCCCTACATGAAACTTTAGCCCCGCCCTACATGAGTCTTTAGCCCTGCCCTACATGAATCTTTAGCCCTGCCCTACATGAATCTTTAGCACGTGTATAGCCCCGCCCTACATGAATCTTTAGCCCCACCCTTCATGAATCTTTAGCCCTGCCCTACATGAATCTTTAGCCCTGCCCTACATGAATCTTTAGCCCCACCCTTCATGAATCTTTTGCCCTGCCCTACATGAAACTTTAGCCCTGCCCTACATGAGTCGTTAGCCCTGCCCTACATGAATCTTTAGCCCTGCCCTACATGAATCTTTAGTACGTGTATAGCCCCGCCCTACATGAATCTTTAGCCCTGCCTTACATGAATCTTTAGCCCTGCCCTACATGAAACTTTAGCCCTGCCCTACATGAATCTTTAGCCCTGCCCTACATGAATCTTTAGCACGTGTATAGCCCCGCCCTACATGAATCTTTAGCCCTGCCCTACATGAATCTTTAGCCCTGCCCTTCATAAATCATTAGCACGTGTATAGCCCCGCCCTACGTGAATCTTTAGCCCTGCCCTTCATGAATCTTTAGCCCTGCCCTTCATGAATCTTTAGCCCCACCCTACATGAATCTTTAGCCCCGCCCTACATGAATCTTTAGCCCTGCCCTACATGAATCTTTAGCCCTGCCCTACATGAATCTTTAGCCCTGCCCTACATGAATCTTTAGCACGTGTATAGCCCCGCCCTACATGAATCTTTAGCCCCACCCTTCATGAATCTTTAGCCCTGCCCTACATGAAACTTTAGCCCTGCCCTACATGAGTCTTTAGCCCTGCCCTACATGAAACTTTAGCCCCGCCCTACATGAGTCTTTAGCCCTGCCCTACATGAATCTTTAGCCCTGCCCTACATGAATCTTTAGCACGTGTATCGCCCCGCCCTACATGAATCTTTAGCCCCGCCCTTCATGAATCTTTAGCCCTGCCCTACATGAGTCTTTAGCCCTGCCCTACATGAATCTTTAGCCCTGCCCTACATGAATCTTTAGCACGTGTATAGCCCCGCCCTACATGAATATTTAGCCCCACCCTTCATGAATCTTTAGCACGTGTATAGCCCCGCCCTACATGAATATTTAGCCCCACCCTTCATGAATCTTTAGCCCTGCCTTACATGAAACTTTAGCCCTGCCCTTCATGAGTCTTTAGCCCTACATGAGTCTTTAGCCCCGCCCTACATGAATCTTTAGCCCTGCCCTTCATGAGTCTTTAGCCCTACATGAGTCTTTAGCCCCGCCCTACATGAATCTTTAGCCCTGCCCTACATGAATCTTTAGCCCTGCCCTACATGAATCTTTTTAGCCCCATCCTTCAGTGATTGACACCATTGTCAGCTAAGAATGGTTAAACTAGTTGATTAAGTGACACTTATATTCAAAGAAACAAGTCTGCATTGCTGGAATTCTACCAGAGGGATTCAGGTCAAATATCTCACTCAATGACCTTACAGCAAGGATCCTCCCAAGACTCAAACTTTAACCAAATCCATACTCTTACCCACTATGCTATCCCCTGTTACTCACACGAAAGTAACTTTATCTCTTTGCACAGATGTTTGTCTCAGTACTGATATAACGACAATGTGCTCCGGACAAACGTTCACATGAGCGTCCCCTGGAGGAATCGTCTAAAACTAAATTTAAAGAGATCATCAAAGTGTCCGTCCAGTCAACAGCCGGACACAGCTTAACTTCATATGAAAGAATTAGAAGGATTGATTTCTAAATTAATGACAATTTATGGCAGCACTTTGCTTGAGGGGACACAAGTAAGTTAGTAACTAAGTTGCTAATCAAGTACAAAACATTATCAAATATACTTCCTGCCGGAGATACATGAAGTGTGCAGATTGATCAATGCAGCGTGCTGCCGCACGACCGTCACATTCACCAGAACAGCGAGAAATAGACCAGCAGGCGAAGGTGCTGCCCCATCTCCACACAGGCGGGGGGGTTTACTGCACTCGCCATTCATGGCGGGGATGTTAGACATGCCAACGATAAGCCCTCCCTGCGACCTGGAGGGTCTGTCACCGCCATACAGACTGTTACTGATGACTTTTAATCTAATTCAATCTTGATGGTGGGAGCAGGGAGATTCTTAAACTGCAAAATGCACAGATAACCAAGATGTTATTGTCAAAAGGTCAGTCCCTTATGAGATTATGCTCAATCTCTCGATCAGGTTATATCCAGAGGGAAGTCAAGTATCTCCTCTATCTCAACAAAACATAGAATGACAGGTAACATTTGAAACAGAACAGATTCTTAGTAATAACTCAGTTACTACTGAAGTACAAACCTTGAACTAATCATTAACAATATAGTCGCTACTTGAGACAAAACATGCATCATGATTCATTAATAATAAACAAACATGAGATCAGCATTTCGCTTGAGTTCTTTCAGTGGTTCCTTCAGTCGTTCACAAAGGTTTACAGAATTAACAGATATGGGAACAAATACAGTTACTGCTTGAGATAGAATATGCAACATGATTCATTAATGATGAACAAACATGGTTAATTAATGCATTAATTAATGCATTAACTGTTCTCAGACAAACCCGGTGACCGTTATCCACAGAGTCGCTGTGCTTGTTCCGTTTCCACGGCGCCTTGGCTGACGTGGGTCCGGCCCACATTTCCCACGAGCTTGTGCCACTTGGTACACAGGACCCCCCCCGCCCCAAAGGTCTTATAATAAATTATTATGAGCTTGATTTTCCAGGACAACGAGGAGAGTGAGCTCACACACCACTGCATAAATCTGCTAGGGACAGAAGACAAACCTTTATCTGTGTTCTAACTACCCTTCACCGGCAGCCGTAGATCATCTCCCACACACTGCGACGGTTAAATACCACGTTAGTCAGCTTCTAGAGGTGACTGGTCCCAGCCAGCAAGCATGGCAGCTGACAACCAGTTCAAAGACTCTCAGGTCAACCACAGAATCGCTCATCCAGTGTGACGCACCAGCATGTGTCTTCAGCTCTGTGCCAAACGAGACTCTAAGTAGGTGAAAAACGCAGAAGCTGGGAAGAAGTTCTTAATACTAATACCATCACATTTTCTTTGGCCCGTCTATGAAGGGTTAACAGCAGAGCCGTAGGAACCACGGTCGATTCCTGTAAACGCACTTCGCTGAAATGCCCCGACGCGTGTCGCCAGTTACATGCTCAGGTTCCCCTTCCCTCGGTACCAGTTCCGGTAAAGTCGACACACTGGCCAGCCGCCAGTCGCTGCGTAGCACACTCACAAACTGCAGCGCACAGGGATGCAAAATCCTCTCAAAGGGCAAAGAGGAACAAAGAAACAAAATAGCTCGGCAAGATAGCCCTGTCCCTGCTGGAAACAAGAATCCGAGGAATTCTGGGGGTCAAAGACTAAGATCAGAAGCTGTTTGCTCATGACTTTATTTAATCAGGAAGATATCCCATGTTTTGTCATTCTTTCTCTCTTAAGGATTTTCCAAAGAAATGGTAATTGTAAGTCATCTTTATTTTAATTGCGTTGTATCCTCTTCTTTATAAAGTGAGGAATTCTGGTATGATATATATTATTACTATTTTGAAAGGCACCCAGGTGTGGTGAGCCCACTATCGGCTGCCACATCACAGCCCCCCGGAGGTGAAGTTCACAGGACCAGCGAATCTGACAGCGTGGTGAAGCAGGCAGCTCGCAGACGAAAGCCCCCCCCCTTTAAGTCGTCACTTGAGCTTCCGTTTCTCACTCAGAAAACACGTCACAAATAATACAGACAGACACCTGCAGGTTAGCAATAGTATCTCCGCCACCAATGAATCCACTTACTGCCCCAGAGCGGCAGAGAGCGCAGGATTCGCTGTGAGTGTGACATGTGGGTGAGTTAACGTGACACCAAACCACGAGAAAAACAACTGTGAGAAATACAGAGAGAAATATCTAGAATGTTCTTTTTTGGTGGCCGCTGTGTTTGTGGGTCAGAGGATCATTAAACACTGCAGGCCCCTAAAACAGGAATACCCGCCCCCGCCCCCCCTAAATCCCCAGCAGACCAGATCTGCTGATTCCTCCACCCCTGTCTCAGGCAGTTTTAGCAATGAGAAAACACCACACACACAAATGTAGGACTCCAAAATCGTTCAGCTGCGCCGTATCCTATGGCATCGCAGGCCGCTACCGTCCACAAGCCCCCAGGCTACGCTGCTCGGAGCCGCATGGTGACACATAGGTGTCAAACTCTGCTGTTCTCCCTTGTTGTTCAGCAAGACTTATACAGGTGCTGAAAACCTGCTCTTCTCATTCTTGGATAGAAGCCGATTCAAAGACACCCAGACAGAAGGCTTTCAACGCAGGATGGGTGTGGCCTGTCGTGCAGAGAGACAGTTACCCGCCACGCACTCGTGACGGACGGGCCCTGGTGCTCACGGAGAACTGAGGCAGCCTTAACAGAAGACGTGCCTCTCGTCACCATGTCCTCAACACCTTAAAAAGGTGCTGAATAGTCTGCGGGCAGCAGCCTACAGGAAGCCATTAAAATGAGCAACATGAAAAGGAGTGAAAGACGCCTGTCGTGGAATCAACATCAAAACCGAAAGGCTGGAAGTTCTGGGCGTATTAAAAATAAGCCAGGAATGTACAGCTCGTTTCAAACTACACGAGATCTCCAAGGAGAGCTTACCAAAGCAGACGGATGGAATCGGCCAAGATAAATTACCTTAGCTAACTTGCCCTGAAGTTTGGTAACGTGCTCCAGTCGATCAGAATGCAATGCAAACAATCCCAAGTGCAAGAGGAGGAAGACGGGAGAAAAAAGCGGCGAGGGGTTAAATGTCAAGCAGCTCCCAAAACACGAGCGGCGCTCGGAGCAAACGTGTCACGCAAACACTCCAGCGGCCTGAAGTGATCTCACACTTCAGGCAGACGGGGAGGTGAGAAAAAAAAGCGAAACATGACAGGGGAAGAAAGTGAGAGACAGGAAGAGAGTAAGACACAAAGAGACAGGCAGAGGCGCACAGACACACGCACACAACCTCCTTTTCTGACTCACATTCTCCAGCGCAAGGCTGAAATCTCCACAACAAAAGTTCCCCCACTAAACATGGTGCATGCCTGCTCCCTGCAAGATCTGCTTTCTCACCTCTCAAGCTGAGCACTCCCCTTTCAGGCCAGAGGACACCCCCTTCCGAACTGGCTCTGCTGCAGCGTGCCACTGGGATGGAGGGAGGGAGTGTCCCAATCAGTGGAGATATTGAAACCCCGCCCAGCTCCAATCCCTTTAGCTCCGCCCACACATGGCTCATGTGACACACAGAGCCAATCACGCCACACCCCTCATTCACTTTGAATAAAGGGAGGGCATTGTAGATGAAGCCGCAGACCGTTGTCATGCTGAATTACTGTTGTCATGCTTGTCAGCCCCGAGTGCTCTCTCTCTCTCTCTCTCTCTCTTTTTCTCTCTTTCTCACCCACACAGAGTATGCGCACACAAACTCTGCAGTCAGCCCAGGGCAGCTAAGGGCGTCTTCGGAAAATCTCAGTCCCCCCCCCGACTGACCGGGAAACATTTGCGCTTCACAGTGAGCTGACACAAGCTAGGCCCTGGCCGTGCTCGAGCTCCAGAGAATCTGGGCGCTGTTCCCCCAAAGCCGTTACCCTGCTCTGTGGTTAGTCGGCGGATGTGGGGGGGCGTGTCCCGCGTGCCCTTTTGTAGTTTACCCAGATGCTGGTCAGCACACATTACGGAGGCTTTCCCACCACTGAAAATACGATGACATCATCGCAAAGCCCACCGGGGGGCTGCACCACAGACTTTGCCTGTGTGATTCAGGGTGACTTCATATCACAGATTAACACTCTATAGCCTGTACCCCCCCCCCTCACCCCCAAGCTTCAGTGACTGTCAGCAGGTCTGTAGTGTCACAGTCTGCCCTCATCTGACGCTTCCTGAAAAGCCCTTTAAGGAGATTCTCGTGGTTTGAGGAACATGTTCTGAGAAATATCACAAAGCCTGTTTTATTGCTATTAATCAAAGGAGAACTTATAAAACTCGTGTTTTCCTTGAAAACTCCCATTACAGCAGGAAGAAACCATAAACCACTGGCATGATGATCTCTGTGAACGAGCGATACTCAGCCTTCTGAAACTGCACTCCCTGCAAACAGCCTAGCAATGGCTGCGAACAGAACTGTGAATAATTAGCTGTGTTTATGGGTATATTCTCTAAACAAGAATAATGCCTGAATATGTCTGGACCCAATTTATCGGTTTTTCATTTTTATTTTTTTCCTTTCGTGTCGTCTGCAAAGCACTATCGCTTTGCCGAGAACGAACAATGCTTTCAGAATGATCTCGATCCAACAGGCAACTGGAATCGAACCAGTACAGACCCTCCCCCGAGAGAGTGCGCCGATTGAACGAGGGAATTGAGATTGATTGTGGAAACATTTGGAGCGTTCCGGGTATGGAATAAATTACCGACGGCCCCCTAACGTTTCTTACTCACACATTTCTCAGAAAGATCAGGCTGAAGACTGAGCTGAATGCATGACTCCTAAGTACACAGGACTGAAGACCTTAACGCCTAAACTCTCGTTTCTATGACGACATCCTGGACCTGACATGAACAGTCTGAACTGTGAACACTAAGCATGTTCCATCACAAGCCTCCTCTAGCAAACAAGCCGTGGTAGCTGAGGGATCGGAAGAGTGCCTTGGAATTTTTAGTGGGGTTTTAAAATATTTTCCATGTTCTATTGTAACTATTCCCTAATTCTTTTCATTGACATACCAGTAAAAACTCAATTCTGCGTTTGAAATTCACTCTCCTGGCAATTTGGCAGAGCTTGCGGTCTGACAAACAAAAGCTTTGGTTTTAGCTCAAGGGTTTTTCGTTTGTTTTGTGACTGAATTGTTCCTGCTAGTTAAAGAACATTAAGGCTAAAAGGCGCCCCAGCCTTGTAGCTCTGCGTTTCTCGGGACGCCTGCGAGGGTCTCAGTGGTTTCTTTCACGACCCAAAGCGATGCAGCCTACGCAGAGCGACATAAACACCGTACTGCAGCTCCGCCCCCTACTGCTCATTCTTTACCCTCCTTCCAGAGGACAACAAGCATACTTACAACAGGGGGCTGGCTGGAAATCATTTGCAGGAAAAAAAAAAAGAGGGATGGCGAACAATGGAAAGAATGACAGATCTTCTCAATAACAATAAAGATAAACAATAGCTGCCAGTCAGGTTTGCAGTCGTTTTTGGCTACATCTTTCTCTTGAATTAAGGATTGGAAAGGTAACTCATTAAGAGCAGGAAAAACTTATGGTTGGCCGCCCTGGAATACCCCAACCCATCTGGTGGTCGGGGAGCAATCCCCTCGAACCCTACATCAACAGAACAGAGAAAACATGCGTTCTTTCATTTCATGAAAAGAATTCAATGAGCAGTGTTCTACCACACATTCCAGTAGATGTTTTCATCCAAACCAGCATGCTAAGGCTATGTTCATATTACAAGCCTCATTGCACAATTCTGATTTTTTGCTCGGATCGAATTTGCCAGTCCTGACAATTCGCATTCATAATTACAAGCCACCTGTATCTAACTGTGAAGTGAACGCATCTGTCCTTGAAAATGGTTCGCATGCGCACATTGATACATTTTTGTGCAAGTCATCTGTGTCATCAATAACGAAAAACGCCCGGCGCACGGCTATAGACAAAAAAATAAAACACATGAATTCCGATCTGACCATTTCATGTTCATGTCGCAAGGCCAGGAATCGGATATGCATCTAATCTAGGACCACATATGAAAGTGACTCAAATCTCATTTGAAAAGACCCTGATGAGACCCTAAAGAACACGAGAGGTTAATACCTGGTCATATAGAAACAAAAGATCCACTCTTAGCTATGTTCCACATTGCCTAACTGTGGCCTACATTACATACCTCTCCCTGTGACTGGCAGGAGAATTAATGGCTGTAATTGAAGATGGAAGCTATTAGTCACACTTAGAATCACTTGGGACGGTGTTTGATGGCCCTGAGAAGGCGGGCGAATGTTCCCTTGAGAAGCGGGGAATCTGTCGCGTTGCATTTATCATGGAAGCAGAGGGTCAGGAGGAGGACGGACTCTGGGAGACAGGAAATGCTCCCTCGCCACGTGGTTAATAAAAACGGGGGGGCGTAGCAGTTAGGGGAGGGGGACCGCCGGCCTCTGCGGGAACACTTTCCCTGTGCTTTTATGCTGTTGTCATGACAACCCAGGCGACACTTCACTCAAAGGTGTCTGCTGAATCACAACAAACACAAACAGCAAAAAATATACTAAACACACTAATATATTTGATATTATCACTGTGACACATTATGCCAGAGATGCTGTTTTTGTGCTTGTGTCATTGTATGGTGATGTCTTTACTACTTCCTGCACTTGTCTGTAGCAAGACATAGAATATCTGTATAACAGTGACTCCTACTGGTCATTGCTAAAGATGCAATGGATCAAGAACGGCTTACTCTAAGTCTGAGAAGTCAGAAGGGAGTGCATCCCTGCAGGTAGTACTTGGGACTGTCCAGGTACTTTGGGTAGTACTTGGGACTGTCCAGGTACTTGGGGTAGTACTTGGGACTGTCCAAGTACTTGGGGTAGTACTTGGGACTGTCCAAGTACTTGGGGTAGTACTAGGGACTGTCCAAGTACTTGGGGTAGTACTTGGGACTGTCCAAGTACTTGGGGTAGTACTAGGGACTGTCCAAGTACTTGGGGTAGTACTAGGGACTGTCCAGCTTGGTCTGGTTCTTCCTCTCACTTGACTGAATCACTGCGCTATTCTGACATTCATGGAGACTGTGCTGTAGACTCCCTGTCCGCTGGCTCTCAATCCCATTCCCTTATACGGCTCTCTCTGACCTGACACATTACACGTCCTTTTCATCTCTCCTTAATGGAGTATAATGTTCATGAACAGACAAGCATGTGTTTAAACATGACACGTCTCAAGCCAGACGGAGACGGCAGCCACTGAAAACTGCTGAGCTAAAACAAATGCTAGAATCACTGGATCTAGCATAAATATACTCAGGTAGTGTTATATACTTTGGACTGGCTGAGACGAGAAAGCAGGCTTTACCTTTCATTTGAGATTCAGAGTATGCATTCTTAAGATATCTGCAAGACAATAACTAGGGTTCGGTATCTACTGTCTTACGACACGGAAATGCTTCCGACCACAATGACATTCGACACAGCAGCAGGGACATCCTGTGCGTCTGATCCCTAACAGAAAGGTCAGAATCTAAATCCGTCAAGGACCATGAAGCAAGAAAACATACCACAGAAAATCTCCTTACAGTAATCAGAGAGTCATTCTTTGTCAGACTCAACTCCAGTTAATACACAGTTTATTTACATTTCTTTTTACATTTTAACTGTTTGACTTATAATTGTAGGTATTTGTTTAGGTTTAGGATTGTAATGAGAGCCAAAGTTTTCACTATAATGTGGCTCAAAAGCCAATAAATCAGAATCCTGGAAATGTCATGCGACACGTTCATACTAACATGCATGATTTTCCACTGCCTCAATGCTCAGTATTACTCCAAGTAACAAGGAGTTAGCTGAGCCCCCGCAGCAGAATGGAAGATGATGTCATACGGGATGCAGTCACACGGGGCTGCTAGCAGGTGGGCAATCAAAGCAAATGCAAGCGGCACATAGTGAAGCAGCCATGGGGATTAAAGGAATATGTGCACATACACATACGCACACAGAAATACACACGAACACACAAACCAGTCTCTGTGAAATACAACACAGTAGTGATGGACAAAATGACACCTAATGAACCACTTGCTGTATTTTCTGACCCCACTAGATGGTGCTCTTCGATTGCTTTGGGGCATGCTTTGAGCCCTTTTTTTAAACAGAGAGCACCATCTAGTGGGGTCAAAAAATATAGCAAATGGTTCATGAAGCGCCATTTTGTCCATCACTACAACACAGCCAATGAGCTAGAAGAATATTTATTATAGGGTACTAACCAAGTCAGTATTATACATCATGTGATGATTTCATCAACACACACAATGCCCTGTGTTTGAAAATGAAAAGGGGCCTTGAGACAGGTCACACTGGATCTGGCAAAGAGAGTCATGCAGCATTCTCAGAAGCATGGCATTGTGGGTAGGGCTCTCTGCGAGGCATGGCACTGTGGGTAGGGCTCTCTGAGAAGCATGGCACTGTGGGTAGGGCTCTCTGAGAAGCATGGCATTGTGGGTAGGGCTCTCTGAGAAGCATGGCACTGTGGGTAGGGCTCTCTGAGAAGCATGGCACTGTGGGTAGGGCTCTCTGAGAAGCATGGCACTGTGGGAAGGGCTCTCTGAGAAGGATATGGCAATAAATTTTCTTTCAATTGGCATTAAAATAATAATTTGAAATCTGTTCATTCAGTGGAAAACATAAAAAGTTATTCACTCTAAAACAGTGTAACCTCAGGGAGTTTTGCTTAACTGAACATTTTTTATCCTTGTATTTTTCGGCCATTTCTACAGCTGGGTGTTTTTTACTGGAGCGGCTCAGGTTAAGTAGCCCCCCCCCCCCGGGGGGTGACCGCCGGGTTACAGCTCCGTGTTGGAGCAGCACGCTACCTGCCGTGGGCTGGGAGGGGGGGGCCAGGGTCCAAACAGGAAACCAGGCAGGCCTTCTGGTTAACATAGGCAGGCCAGTGACCTTTGTTTAATTATAGAGGTCTCCAGTGCGGCCGGCATGCTGACACGCACACGCTGCCTCTCAAGCTGTGCAACCCAACCTGTGAGCCCCATCCTCCTGCAGGGGGGGTCTGACATCACACCCACACGTACCTGGGGGTACAGACTGCACGCTGAGATGTGACACTGTGGTTAACTAACGTCCTGCAGCCTGCAAAACAAACCCTGAAATAATGCCTTATGAGTACTTCGCCGAGGGCCGAATCTACAGTGCTAGCTAGATAACGGAATGAGATTTCAGCCGCACTCCTCGGGACACAAGACCGTCTCGTGAGACTGGGAAAGAGCGAAGGTCAGCAGCTGCTCTCTGTCCTTCGCTTGTACTCCAGCTAAGCTTATACTTAGATTTTGTTCACAAAAATTGGCGAAAATGCGAAACAATCGCATATTTCAAAACAATCAAAGGCTGGGATTCCATCTCCTCAAATTTCTCACGGCCCCCGAAACGAGCTGTATTATTAATTAGCATAACCTTCTGCAAGAGCATGGCTTCCTGTGGAAATGGCCCTGTTACGCTCATCACCGCTGCTGACGTGCAAACTCTCTGGCTGGCCCTGTGCACCAGCCGTGATTTGCGTTTCAAATTCAGAAACGTCTGCGGTCCGGCAGTGATCTGGCCTGTGGGGTAGTTCAGCAGGAGTTTAATGTGAGCCGTTGCCCTGCAGGGTATTCTTCACAAACAAATCTGTCTACAAAACATGCTGAGCGTGACGCTGTGCTGAAAGTCGCATGGGATGCTCTAGTGTGCCGGCATGGTGACTTACTGTCAGGACTCCTGGCGAATGCCTCAGGGATTGGGGACTGCGTCTTGGGTTCACTTAGTGTGGGGGAACTATTCTCTATCCTGGAAGTTCCTGTCAACTCTGGCCCTTTGGCTAGCGGAATATCTGGAAGCTTCCGTGGCGACTCCACCGGGCTTGGCGTCTCCGCTCTCCTCTGGGAGGCGCTGTGGCTGACGGGATCGGCCCGCCTGTTCGCCTGATCTGTGCCCCTGGTGACGCCGGACGTCTCCGGCCTCCTCAGACCGAAGCGCGATGCCACGGAGCCGGCGCTGCCGTCTACGGTCTTGGAGGAGAGGTCGATGGAGAGCTCCGCTCGCCGGGAAGACCCGGAGGGCTGCAGGCCAGGCTTCGCCGTCCGGGGGGGCACCGTCCGGCGAGCCTGAGGCAGTGCGGATGCTTCAGTCTCCTCAGTTTCAAACGACCTCTTCAGAGCTGAAGGAAAAAAGGTCAGATAAAGGTCAGGTAGGTCAGGTCAGATAAAGGTCAGGTAGGTCAGGTCAGATAAAGGTCAAATAAAGGTCAGATAAAGGTAAATAGGTCAGATAAAAGTGACAATCACAATCACAGACAACAAATGGATTTAATACTAGGGTACACATATTTTTAGTGAAAACGTCAAGTGTGAACTGTAACTGTGAATGGTTACTCAAATAATTTGAGGTTTATGTCCTTATATAAATTGAGTATTTAGAAATGTAGATGTAGAGGACGTACAAGGCAGGATGTCATCAATTAGCGCAAATGACAGCCACCCAAAATCAAATAATGTAGCATGACTTCAATGTATGCTTGTAATGAGGAGGCAGCAATAACTAACCGTGTTCCATCTACTTAAATTTTCCTCATTAGATACAGAACACAGTAACAACTACACTATAAAACGTTTATTCTCTTCGGCCAAGAAATACATCTACCAGTAAATATCTTGTGCATTTTTCAGGAGTATTTGAACCAGAACAGACTGGGTGGCAATTAAATCTGGACATGCTAGAAAACAGCTAGAAAACAGACCCAGCTCAAATTAAGACCAAATCTGCAGAGCTACACTTCAGTTAAATGTGTAAACAGAAAAAAATGAAAGTGCATCAGTCCCTGGAACACATTTGCTAAAATTGTAAGTGATCAGCACAAGCACCCGGCACTTTGTGGTGGGAGGGTTTTTTAAGGCAATCACTGCCACTGAGTACACAAGGAAGAACAACAAGTCTGTTTGTCCCTCTTTGGGCTCTGATAACTGGTGACATTACATCCACGAAACACAAGGCTCTTTTCTCTTCCCTTTGGCAAGTTTTCAGGTATCTGTGACTCAAACCACACATGCTTCTATTGGCTGGCAACAGGCATCTCCCCAAAGGAGCCGGTGTGGGCTTCATGCTAACTCGGGCTGAGACCTGACTATAGAGTCCAGAGAGCTACTGGAATGGGCGTTCTCCGAGTGGACCGGCTTTCACGCATGTGCTGAGAGGACTTCACGATCTGGTTTTCACTGCTGGATATTTTAATATATTATAATATAATGACATTTTCCTTTAAGGTAAGATTGCTACAAACAGGTTGTCAAAATGTAACTTCAAGATTATAGCATTCTGTAAGGTGTTACACCACAATGCAGTGCAGGATGTTACATTAAAGGGTGCTGTAAGGTGTTACACCACAATGCAGTGCAGGATGTTACATTAAAGGGTGCTGTAAGGTGTTACACCACAACGCAGTGCAGGATGTTACATTAAAGGGTGCTGTAAGGTGTTACACCACAACGCAGTGCAGGGTCCTACAATAAAGTGTGATGTAAGGCATTACACTGCAATGCAGTGCAGGGTGTTACACTGGAGTGTGATGTAAGGTACTACACTGCAATGCAGTGCAGGGTGTTACACTGGAGTGTGATGTAAGGTACTACACTGCAGTGCAGTGCAGGGTGTTACACTGGAGTGTGATGTAAGGTACTACACTGCAGTGCAGTGCAGGGTGTTACACTGGAGTGTGATGTAAGGTATTACACTGCAATGCAGTGCATGGTGTTACACTGGAGTGTGCTGTAAGGTACTACACTGCAGTGCAGTGCAGGGTGTTACACTGGAGTGTGATGTAAGGTACTACACTGCAGTGCAGTGCAGGGTGTTACACTGGAGTGTGATGTAAGGTATTACACTGCAATGCAGTGCATGGTGTTACACTGGAGTGTGCTGTAAGGTATTAAACCACGATGCTGTGCAAGGTGCTTTATTAAATTATGTTGTAATGGTGCAGTGGTTACCACTGTTTCCTCACACCTCTGGGACCTGGGTTCAAGTCTCAGTGTGTGCGGAGTTTGCATGTCCTCCCAATGTTGTCATGGGGTTTCCTCTGGGTTCTTCAGTTCCCCCCAAACAGTCCGAAAACATGTTAAGGTTAACTGGAGTTACCATAGGTGTATGTGCCCTGTGATGGGTTGGCACCCCATCCTGGGTTGTTCCCTGCATTGTGCCCATAGGCTCCGGACCCCCTGTGACCCTGAATAGGACAAGTGGTGATTGAAAATGGATGGAGGTGCCATAGGATGTTGCATTCAGATGCAGTGTGTTATAGTGCAGCACACTGTAGGTTGTTCTACTTTGATGCAGTGTAAGGTCTCATATTATTCCACAATAAAAGGCATTTCATTATGTTTCTGGCATTTCTGGCTGAGTGTTAAAGACTGTGCCCCAGGCTGGATGAGCTTCCTGAACGCCAGGCAAACACAGAGAAACAAAGAGCAGTGACGCGGGGCAGCCGTGAGCGCGGAGTGAGAACGCCGGCGGGAAAGCGAGCCACCATGGCAGCTGCAGAGTGATCAGGGGAAATAGCTGGCAAATGAAAGGAGGTGGATCAGAGACACGCAGCCCCTACAAAATCACACACGCTGGCTTTTACTTCCAAAGAGGAGGGTTTCTTAGTGTCTCCCTGCTACAGATAATTCCCTTAAGTCTGGCTCCAATCTTATTGTTTTTTAATACAAGGAGCCTCTTCTGGGACCGTGAGCTCTGTCTTTTCAGACAGCGGGAGAAACCCGGACTCTAAGAGAGCAGAAGAATCTCTGGGGGCCTTGTGGATGAAGATGCATGTTCAAGATCTCCTCATTCTCAACCACGTGCCAACAAAGTGACTGAATTCCACCCTCGCCCTTCAGGTCATCCCCCTCCCCTCCCTCCCTAATTACAGACCGACTGAGAGACAAAGACCAGCTTTATTTGGGCACCTATCCCATACCGTAAAAGGATCAGGTTTCCACCACGACAAGGAAACAGAGGCACACATATCACATGGGCCGCATGGCAGGACTCTAGCCAATCAAACGCCTGGGCATTCCGACATCATGGCCTCTGGTGTGTGATGTGACACACAAAAGAATCAAAAAATTTAAAAAAAGGGATTCAAGAACTATTAATAAAAATGTGGATGTTACAGATAGCATCATAATCAGTTGTCAGCCAAACAGAGGCTTAACTTGTGGTATCTTTTCCACACACAAGCTGAAGGGCATTTCTCCTGCCACCCCTGCAGGTAAGAGGCACAGACAAATAGGCAGACATATTGGTGAATTTTAACATGTAACATACAGCATCGCTGGCAGGTTATTTTAGGTCCAAAGTGAGCTGATTCTCTTGATAGAAATATTGAGATCTTCAGCTAAACAAGTAAAAAAGTGGAAATGTAATATTGAAATCTTTCCTGCTTTATCGATAAAAAATCTCTTTACCGGTAGCAGTGGCTGAGGGATTTTATATAAATACTCCCATTCTATTTGTTTGACTCTTAACCTGCTTATTGTCATTTCTATTCCTAAGGAAACGAGGTACAAGAGCAAGGCCAGGAACAGCCCAGGGTGGGGTGCCAACGCATCGCAGGGCACAAGGCCGGGAACAGCCCAGGGTGGGGTGCCAACGCATCGCAGGGCACAAGGCCGGGAACAGCCCAGGGTGGGGTGCCAACCCATCGCAGGGCACAAGGCCGGGAACAGCCCAGGGTGGGATGCCAACGCATCGCAGGGCACAAGGCCGGGAACAGCCCAGGGTGGGGTGCCAACCCATCGCAGGGCACAAGGCCGGGAACAGCCCAGGGTGGGATGCCAACGCATCGCAGGGCACAAGGCCGGGAACAGCCCAGGGTGGGGTGCCAACGCATCGCAGGGCACAAGGCCGGGAACAGACCAGGGTGGGGTGCCAACGCATCGCAGGGCACAAGGCCGGGAACAGCCCAGGGTGGGGTGCCAACGCATCGCAGGGCACAAGGCCGGGAACAGACCAGGGTGGGGTGCCAACCCATCGCAGGGCACAAGGCCAGGAACAGCCCAGGGTGGGGTGCCAACGCATCGCAGGGCACAAGGCCGGGAACAGCCCAGGGTGGGGTGCCAACGCATCGCAGGGCACAAGGCCGGGAACAGACCAGGGTGGGGTGCCAACGCATCGCAGGGCACAAGGCCGGGAACAGACCAGGGTGGGGTGCCAACGCATCGCAGGGCACAAGGCCGGGAACAGCCCAGGGTGGGGTGCCAACCCATCACAGGGCACAAGGCCGGGAACAGCCCAGGGTGGGGTGCCAACGCATCGCAGGGCACAAGGCCGGGAACAGACCAGGGTGGGGTGCCAACGCATTGCAGGGCACAAGGCCAGGAACAGACCAGGGTGGGGTGCCAACGCATTGCAGGGCACACTCAAGCACCATTCTGTCATTATTAAATAAAATGCAAATTTTGCCTCATTGTTTTACATCTTAACAACAGTTACACAAAGTAAAGATCACAGGTGTAATAATTTAGCAGATGACAAATGAGGAATGTTTTTGTTGTCAGACGGCAGAGTCAGTCAGGGTCCCCGGAAGGAGAGTCAAGGTTCTCTGATCACTCTGCTGGCCAAAGGATCCAAACCCATGATCTTCCAGACACAGATTCCTCATCCGCTCAGCTACACCCCACACATGCAAAAGGACTAAAACAACCTACGGAGAGCAAATGACAGGGAAACCACATTACAGGGCTGTTTAGGACATAAAAGACTGAACTAAAGACCAGAACAGAGTGTATCTTTGAAGCATCTTTTCCTTCCGACTAGGTGGCATATGCTGCAGAAGAATTTAACCAAAATTGGTTACTGTTAAAGCAGAGGGCCTCCTGCCAAGGAGAAGTCGTCAAGCAGGGCCCTGTCCCCAGGGCAAGAACTCATCACCAGGAACCACCACACCTGAGCTACAGGAACCTTTACACTCCCGTCCACCTCTGACACAACAATGGGTCTATAATGGTGATGATAAACAAGGCAACTTTTCCAGCAATGTTGCTGGGCAACTGCCAATCATATGAGACCAAGGCCAACTCATCTGCATCTGGGCAATCGTGAAAAGTAGCCAATGGCTGATCGAGGCTTTTCAAACAGAAATCTGTGGCCAAATATCAATGGGCAAGTGCCAAAGCAACGTTGCCCATAAAGTTGCCCTCGGTACCGTCACACTAACAGGGGTCCAAGTATGTTTTAAACTGATTTACAGATTGCCGAGAGAATATGATATACAGGATACGATATATGATACAATACACTCAATTATTCTGCACTCAAATGTAAGGATGACTGTATGAAACAAGAAACATTTACAAGACCACGAGGCAATTTTAAAGATAATAGAAGATAAAGATGATGAAAATGCACACAGAGAGCAGATACAGTAGTGGCTTCAGAGTGGTTTGTATCCTTGGCCAAGTTGTTTTACACTAACGTGCAATGCACACTTGCAGGAATTCTGGTGAAGGATTCACTGTAGTTGTGCGCCATGCTTCTCAGCTTTTGCCTCACTGGCCTCAGAAATGTTTTATGTGTCCTTTTGTACCCGAGAAGTTAGACGACACTGGGCATCATTGGGGTCTGCATGTGTTTTGGGAGCAAAAATAACTTCAAATAAACATGAAGACGGAAACTGAGACGACCACCTTCGGAAATGCAGCACACCTGGGGACGGGGCACCCTTACTGCACTGCCGCCCCCTCGTTAGCCATGTCGCAGGTCTGGGAGAGTGCACAGCGCCCATCCCCCCCAGCCCCCCCCAGTTCAGGCGGTTTGCCCGCAGGGCTGGGAAGTTAGACCCGACACTGGAAACTCAAGTTCTGTCTACCCAGACATTTTCGGCACCCGCAGAATTCGCGCTTTCCATGGAATTTCCTTCCTCTGCCCCAAAGTCCTGCTCGGTATCTGCGCTCGTCACGCCGGTGTTACCGGGCCAATCAGAGAGTCACTCTCTGTGCACTATTTGTCTCATGGAACCTGACACTGGGCAGCCAATTATTTGTATATTAAACTTTGTTACGGACCCCGAACCAGCAGTTCTTCAGGTGAAAATGTAATTTTTAAGCAGCCAAACATATGACAATATATACTACAAAGTTCCAGCAAATCTTTAGAGATACACCTGACCACAATTTAGAAAAAAGCGCTTTGAACTATTATTTTAATAAAAAACCCGGCAACAGCAGGTGTGTAGATGCAGTAGGCCGTGATACCCAGCTGGACAATGCTGGCAGAGCCAGGCTAATGATAAAGGGGGGGGCGGGGGGGTCACATGCAGGGCAGACTGACTGGAACAATGCAAAAACGTGCACAAGTCATTATGAAGCTTAACATTCAAGGACGACCAGTTTCAACAGAGTTTCCACTTTACCTGGCGCGTCAGATGTAAATCTATCGCTAAAGGTTTAACCGGCACAAACGGGACGCCTCCACCGAGCACAAGAATCCCTCTGCTTTCATTCACATGCCGGGGCAACCTTGAGGAGGCCTGATCACATACCGCAACTGCTAATGACAGGGAACGGAACCCAACATGTGCTGATGCACTTCAGACAGGAATCCGCCAAGACGCAAACGTCCAGGCAGAATGCACGGGGCGCGCTGATGAAAAGGCAGAAGAGGAACTGGGGGGGGGGGGGGGGGCGGTGGTGCAGAGGGTGGGGGCCGTGGATCACTCACCGGCAGGAAGGCAGAACCGGTGTTTTAAGAAGTGTCATAAGTCACCGTAAGGTGATGAATCATCTCTAGCAAAAGAATGAAGTATCACAAGCCAGAGGTACCAAGAGCCATCACAAGTCGACCGTCCAAAAATCAAGGGCAAGGAAGAATGTTCCAGACCCATGCAATATTACTGCATTGGTTACTGTTAATCTTAAATAAAAACAGCCACACAGAGAGCATTCAGTTAAGAGTACAAACAGGACAATCAAACAGGGAGCAGAAAGAAAGATCATATCACACAACCGACCTTCAAAATCTGATATAATTCCTTCCAGGTGAGAATTAACACTGGAGTCAGACATGTCGCTGAGCGGCACCATGGGACAGAGCCGCGCCTCGATCAAGGTGAAGCTTCCTGCCGGTTTCCTGGGTCTTTGGATCCCAGAGCAGCAGGAAAGAGGAAAAAAAAGTTCCTTTGCACAGATCCGAGCCCCGTGCTCTTAAAGGACCCGATTATTTAGCCTGACTTTCTCTCCCAGGCTCAACGTCACAGAACTGAGAATGAGAATGATGACAACCTCTCTCTCTCACTCCTTCTCTCACTCCCTCTCTCTCTTTCGCTATCTCTCTCTCTCTCAATCTCTCTTTTTCGGTCTCTCTCGCTCTCCCCCCCCCCCCCATCTCTCTCATACACGTCAACAAATTCTGTTGAACTCTGCTGTGGTGTTTTATTTATATCAGTTACAGTAATAACACCACTAATGAGCAGGAACACTGATGTCTTCATAAATAAATACTTGCACATCTTTCCTTAACCTCATAATGACATTTTTCACAGCTGAAGTCCCTAAATAGCAAGAAGGAGTTAAAAGTATGTATGTAACTGGAAAGAGAAATGGAATTCAACGTCCGTGCTCCTGAATTCCATACTGACTCTGATACTCACTTCACAGGGTCATCAGGACATTCTGCCTTTGAGAGACTAAGGCTGGCTTCAAACAGACAAAATTATATATAAGACTGTACTGAATATTATCTACATGTAAGTTCCTTGTTTGGCAACAAAATTTGTAACATGGAATCTTCCCTTACCAGCACAAGTATGACATTATGATGTTGAGATTAATCGAAACAATCTCTATTACCATGCACTTCTGTGTATGTTTTATTTTATTTTTTTACTTCCCGTAGCGTACAATACACCCAACTGACTGCTACTTTAATATTAACCACCAGGTGTCACTATGCAATCAAAACAGTATCCATAACCAAAACAGGGCAAATCACTCATCAGACAGGAAGCGGTGAAGTGGGATGGATCTTTTGATAAATATATCGATAGCTAGCTGTGTAAATGTGAGCTTTCAAACAGACGTATCAGCTAAGCTGCCACACCCAGACAGCGGACTACAAATTGCTAAATGAGGCTGAACGATGCAGGACATCAGTGCTGATCCAGGGTCAGAGGTCATGCACTGCAGGGTAGTGACAAGGGTGGCGTGTAGTCCCATAAGTTACAGATCCATTCCCGGTTGGTCATGGGTTCGGATTCTGTGTCTGGCAGAGTAATGAAATCTTGAGCCCTCGAGCGAGACCCTTATCCCCGACTCCCCCGGGAATGCTGGCTGGCCCTGTCTCTGACCCCCCCGAGTCTCCCTCACTCCTGCATCACTCTAAATAAATACACAAACGTGAACGTGTCTCCTGTGCACTGCTTCAAATGTGACGGGACTGTCACAGTTTATCCGACACAGCTGGACGGCCAGTCCGAACTAATTCTACACCCAACTGCTCATTCAGTGCAGGAATGTTATCCTGCAATGGAGAGACGCTGAACAGAAACACCAAGCTGCACTGGTCTTTCCCAGGGGTTTCATACAGCAAAGCACAATGTCGGGGGGACTGGGGGGGGGGGTTGTGCTGCCTGAGGGATTAAACAGCACTAATTGCTGCCGTCTTCCATACGGAGCACGCTTCTTAACAATTCAGCGCGGGACGGAGCTACAAAAAGCCCGCTGAATGCATTTTTTTCACAGCGCTGACAGGGCTATGCTTTGCCGGGGCACAGAAATCACTTGCAGACGATCCTTCTGGGGGCGGGATGGACAGAGGGACAGATACAGGAGTAGGGGTGTAATCCCAGACTCCGCTGCTCTCATCGCCGTCGTTATGAAATACAGGTGACCGCGCCAGTACATGCCCTCTGTGGCGGCCCAACCCAGGCTCCGTGTGTGAATTGGCTCCACAGCTCATCACTCCGGGGGCTGTTTACACGACGACCGTATAATAAGTGCTGTTTACATAGCAACCGCTCAGTAAGCTCATTAGTCTTCCTGCAGCTGCAAGCGAGGAGCTGGGGGACTGGAGCTGCCCGACTCTTCATCAAGCCTGACCTTTCGGAGGCGTTTTCAGCAGAGCTCAGCACATACGTCTGCCCCTCTCCGCTGCATTTACTGCACTTTACAAACTATGTCTGTCCACCATTTTGAATCACGTAACACTGATTGCAATGGAGATAATGGGACGCCAAGTAGATGAAGGTGACCCCGGATGTGAGCACTGGGAATACAGGCTGGACCGACAGTATCCCAGTATGTTACCGTTAAAGAACATTTCCATGCATAATGTCACCACCTTAACACTCAAAGGCAAATTTAATCAAATTCACGGACAGAAAATATTTGCACGAGCATGTGTGCTTGAATATGTGGGGAACCTCAAAAAAAAAAAAGCCAAGACTGCCATCCTCTGGCTCTCTCTGGAACTGCAATGGACCATAGAAGCAGTTTACAACAAAACAAGGTCCCAAAAGAAAGTTTCAGAAAAAAAGGGCTGCAATAGTCTTTAGTCGGCTTCTCAAGAATTAATGAATCAGCACTCGTATGATCTGACACAACTGAATCTTAACTACAGCACGAATACTAACTGCTACATCTTCTATAACAGTAACAGTTTACCTAGAACAGGGTCACAATCTAAACAAGATCAACCATCTTCATAAACCAAAACTTCAACTTAAATGAAACGTAATACAAAAGCAATCGGTGATCAAAATCTAGCTTCAACAACTTTTCTATGTTATGCAACATCCCGCTGAGTGTTACTGCAATGATGAAACACGGGAAGTATCTCTGATGACACAGCCTGACAGTCAAACAGCCAGCCCTGAGGCCCACAAATGCTGTGATTGCTGCCCCCTGCAGTTGTCTCTCATCCAGTAGGGACAGCTGGGAATGCCCCATGGCGGTCTCTCTGCATACCACACAGCTACTTGTCACACACTGACAGACCCACCACAGACCTGCCGAATCCACTGAAGGCACGGTAACTGTTTCTGAGGCGAGGCAGACGCCAGCCCTGCACAGCACAAGCCTGACACTTGCATTCCATCCCCCTTCTACTCATCCACGACAGGGTTACAGGGGGCTCGGAGCACACAGCAGCTGAGCTCTCCAGGTGTGGAAATGCTCCTTTATCTCGGTTAATCAGTAGCCTCTCATTACCCTGGCAGGAACTAGCAGCCCACAGTCGGAATGCTGCTCTCGCTAACTACAGATACAGGTCTGTAAAAGTACAACTCGAAAGCACTTACACTCCTGGTTAAGAGTTCCAGCTGTTGACAGTATGGCTGCAGGTCATAATAGGTACGACAAGCCGCGCTGATTTAACATGTAGCCCGTCTGTCAAACTCGCGAGCTGGGAAACCGCAGCTCAGTACTATGCTGCGGGGGGCACAATGGGACGGAGAGAAACCCCCCGCCCCCCTCATTACCGTTCTGCGGCTGAGCGAGACGGGAAACAAGCGATGACTTACCTAAAATTCTGCCTGCCTCCATTTCCTGAGACCCCTCATACAAGCACGCGCTACATGTGATCGCCGCAACCTCTTCTCTATTCGTTTAAAACTTCCCGTTCTGTCTGCTCTCTCTCCTAACTACAATTATACCAGAAATCCGAGGTCCTGCACAGCCATACACGAATGGCACGTGCTTTATTACAGTCTCCCCGTTTTATTTTACAAGGTTTTGTTTCTGCATTCATGCCTCAGATGTATGACGCATTTGAAATGGAAACTCCTGTTTATATGACTTATATTCATTACTTGCCCCCTCATTAGTAAATATGCTTCATAATGCTCAGTTTAAGCTGTACATACAATGTTCCCTTTATCAGCCAAGAAACTATAAGCGTTTTTTTGACAGCTAACAAGCCAAAACATAAACCTGTGACAGCTAACAAGCATTAACAGGCATCGCCAAAGACAGAAGGGAGGGGTCCTTCTGTAGACGCTGGGAATGAGTGCCACAAATGTGGTTTACATATGAACATTTTACTGTCGTCCATCTAAATGAAGGAAACCAGGAAGACCTCCTTGCTCCCCTAAACTGCAGTAAACACGGATGGATAAACTGCTGTCTGAGAAGAGGACTACCCGGTGGGGTGGGGGTTAAGAAAACAGTGCAGGGAGGGGGGAGCCCGATGAATAAACCACAGTGAGGTTTTGGTTATGAATGGCGCTAGTCGGATTTGATTCTCACAGACTGAGGCGTGTTTTTCTGAGGTTGTGTTAAGATACCTGCCCCGCGGGGTCAGTGCGCAGGGCAGAGCTGAGGTTCGGGGCAGTATGAAGCCACAAGCCTGTGCCTTTCAGCACCTCTCGGCAGCCTGATCCATCCTCTCGTACGGACCACCCAGCTTCCAGCACCAGGCCCCAGGGAAGGGGCGGGTAACAAATGTTGGCTGCTCAGTCTCTACACAAACACACGTGCACACACACACACACACACAAACAAGCGCGAGAAGTGAAGGGCTGTGTGACTGAAATGTTGCAGACTGAAGCTTCCTTGGGCATGTAAAGTGAACGGGCTGGAAAAGGAGACGTCCCAGAGGGTGTGGAACTCCATATCTACAAAAATGGCCCTCCTGGAAGAAAATGTCGCTTTTCCTGGAACACAGGAACCAGGCCATAGCCAAGCCATACCGTGAGTTCTTGGTGCCACTGGACAAGCACCATAAGCCAATCCCCTGTCGCTAAGCTGAATCCATGCTTGGGTTGAGATGGAAGGGTACTCACTGGGACTGGTAGGGTCCGAGGGCTCCACTCTCCTCAACCTGCCACTGGCAGTTCTGGCTATACCTGATGGAGAGAGAGGGATTAGCACAGACGGACAGCAATGGGATGATAGCTTAACATCAGACAGCTTTGCCTGCCTCTGCAAGGACCACAATGTCGTCATCAAACATAAACACACAGAGAATGTGTCCTCTCCTCCATTTTGAAATCCAGTTCTTACACCAATCCAACGGTTATCAAACCATTCGATCGAAAGTTTCGCCACAATTCCACAGCTCCAGACTAAGTGATGGTTGATGCAGAGAACGTTTTTCAGCGTTGACTAAACAAAGCTTAATGGTTGGAGGAGTCGTCACTACATATCATTCCCAGGGTCAATGTAAACTTGACTCTTAAATGTTCTATGAAAATCTGCACCACACTGAATAAATGCAGAAGGAATTTTGCATCTATTCAGTCAAAGACTTGACAAACATGCCAGTCGCCATGGTAACGAAAGATGGCACTTAGAGGGCTGCGACACTTCAACCACACAGCGAGAAACTGGAAGCCACATACGGTGATTCTGGCTGTATGAATGTTCACCGATGCCTGTGGGCTGAGGAATGAAACCACAGGGAAACCTTACTTTCCAGCTTGCCCTAAAAGAAGGACAATGGCTGTGCAGTAGCAAAACAGTAACGCTGCACAGATTTACACGTGCTTCCCCACAGGAATACAAAGCTCATTTTTAGACATTCCTTGAGGAAATTTATTACATTACTACGATTTTTCTTTATACTTTTCTTATCCGATATTTACTTTAGGAAACTGTTAAGGTTTCATTTGTCGTGTTTGAATGGTTAATTTTTTTTGTGGAAGAACAGATTTAAAAAATAAATTAAGAAATACCTTGTACCGTGATTAAATGCGAGGGAATCTGAGTATCGATGAAATAAGGGGTTTCGACAAAGTGCACCCCCTAGAGGTAGCCTGTGGACATGACGAGAGGACGCAAAAATGAAGGGCCATTTGAGCAAGCATGCTGCTAACGGAACTACTGACCAATCAACAGCCACATAATGACCTATTGACCAATGAGGAGACGACCTATCCCTAGCTGTGAACAAATAAAGGCGAAGCAGGTCCCGCTTGCCAGAGGGCAGCTCCTGGGTGTGGACTTGGCCGAAGAGCGGATTAATACTAAATCACTACTGTCTCTTAACTTCACTGCATTCATTGTTTTGCAGTTATATGAAGCCTGTTTCAACACTTACGTGTACTCTTCTCTGCTCAGTTTCGCAACCCTTCCATAAATGACATTTCAGATGCTGGGGGTTGGTATTACATGTTGAGACAGTCTTGCAATGTTGCAGCATTATTATCCAGGCGAAGAACTTGCCTACTCTAAGTACACGTCAAGGTGGCGTGCCAACACGGGAAACAAGCCCCACACGAAAAGGTGATTATGACAAATTAATAATTTCCAGCTCGTGTTATTCAGAAAAAAATTAAGTAGCATATCCTTGTCAGTCCCCATATTGCACAGAACTGTAGAAAATAGTTTTGGCTATAATGTTCCAATCCGACTCTACGTTAGTTTAATCAATTGAGTAACACTACATCCACATCGAGCGTACAAACTGGACAGGTGGGAAGGCATGGTAATTGCTCATAGCGAACTGAACCTAGCAAAACAGTATCCAGATAAACTCAAAAACATGTCACAAGTCTGAAAATCAGCAAAGTACAACATAAAGTACCAAAACATTAAATAAAACTAACGTTAAAGCGTGAATTTGTACATCTTTTCCCTCTTAGTTCAATGTTTGTAAACGAAAAAAAATCAACACTGCCAAGGCTAAGTTAAATACTGTAGAGTATGAAGTAAGTTCGTGACGCGGATTTCCGCTGTTCTGAGACACTGCTCCCGGCATTTATTACTCACATATGAGTTAATGGTTGACTACAGGTACCCGTGGGTGTGTCAGGCTGTCTGAACCAGTGGTCATGAATCACACGACCGGCCACAGGAACACCAAGACCCATGGCAGTGTTAAAAGGAAATTTAGTTACCCCTTATGCTAGCTGATACTTGCTTATCTGTTTAGGACCGTGCAAATCCCAGTCTTCAGTTATGCGCATCGGAGGAGAAGTAGTGAGATTTTTGCAAGATCCAGCATGCCTTCGCTCAGACAATGCAGAACGATATGCGAAGGTGACTCAGGCGATATCGGGAAAGCCCAGCATTCCTGCTTTCGCACAGTGAGAAGACCTGAGCTCAAATCAAAATCATAAAACAGCTGCACATCTCAAAGAAAAAGTAAACTATTACACTTGTAGATATCCAGTGGAAGAAACCTGCCCTTGAACGTAAAGGCTTCTAATGTTCTGAAATTCACGTGATCATTTTTTTTAATTGCTTCTACTTTTCTTGCTAGAACTTTGTTTATATGCAGACGTCGGCTCAAAGGTTCCCCTCTAACTTTCTGTGACCTACTTATTTCAACCAATGCTAACTTTTAACCAGAAATTTAATATGGTAAAAATGTCATTAGTTAGAGTAAGTTGCGACCGGGATAACTAGTTTGTCAACAGTTTAATCCAAATTCATAATGCAGACTGCTATTAAACATAATTTACCGTTTACACCACAAAACCGCAAAGCTCTCGTTTGTTCTGCTAGTTTGCTAAAAGATTTCACAACTGGTGACGCATAAAGTAGGCTACTAGATATTCTGGATGGCAACGAGTACAAACTGTTATAAACTTTATACATATATAATTGCCATGTATATAAATGAAAAGATGGGATAAGGAATAAAATGTCAGGCAGCAGAAAATGAACAATATATAAATGCAAAGCAAAACAGCGTCCTTAGAATAAAAATCGCGTATGATGAGGACAACTGAGCAGCATGCTTATCCCCGTAGGCTGTGATTTCGCTTAGGCGTGTATTCATTCCCAATGGAGAGCTGTACCACATTAGGAACACGCCTGCTCCCCCCTGTATGTCCGTCTGCGCAAAGTACGCGGCTAGGAGGTCAACGCACCCCAGGATCTGAACAACTACTTTTACTGGCACTGAGTTCATTAACACCGAGCACGTTTCAAAATGAGCCAAAGTATCAATAGATATACAAAACGCAGATCTTTCCAGGCAAATACGGCACCTGTATATCCCGATTTCCTCATGTTCCGTCTTGATCGTAGTGAAGAAGAAACTTTAAGATCTGATTTCACTTTTCTTTTAATTTTCCAGAAACACAGTATTCTTGAGTATAATCGTCTTCATTAAATGCTCGGATTTCCAGAAGCAACTTGGCGGTGCTGTATTAATTTTCGTGAAAGTTTCCTTTGTTCATTCTACGTGCTTTCCCGGAGACACCTCTGTGCATGGAGTACTTTACTGATCCGCACTTGGACGAACAAAGTTCATTGTCATTTAACCTGTACTTATAAATGAATTGGGCACTTCAACTAATTGAACTGTCTGCGTGCCGACAAAAAGAAAAATCAGGAGCGTGGACAGGCTTGTACCTGACCTTTTTACGCACATCCTATTTTGAGGCGGGACCACGTCTGTACAGTAATCCTTCTCTCAATAAAGAAAATTCCCAAGTTGCATACGTTTTGTCCTAGTCTCCAGGTCGGCATTTTAAGGAGGTTATAGTTTAAACCAGGTAAACCATGTAGTTCCGATAGCTCCTTTAAGCAATTTTGTTAACTACATGGTTAATAAATACGAACAAGTATCACGCAGTTACAATACTTGTGCGGAGAAAAAAAAACATATTCACTGAAGTAATCAGTGCTAATTATGCGCAACGTGAATTTGCTTTCTTGTTAAGATGCAAATATCTACACACTAAATCCGTTTTGATATAATCACAGGTGGCATAGTGGCCATTGAACACAGATTAACAAACAGTTAATCAGTAGCCCAGTAATAAGGGGCTATTGGCGACTGGGTATTTATGGCACAAGCATAGTAGCACGAAAGAGAATATAGGGGGAAAGGGAGGACCCGTAACTAACTTTGGTGGACTAAGCACATTTACTTTTTCCAAGAAAAGTTAATTCCACATGAACATCATGCAGCGGAATATGATGCAACAGGTTTTTATTCATAAATATTAGCATTATTAACGGGGTTAATAAAGAGCAGAGCTACTTGCATGTAAGAGCATGTGGCACGCTTATAGGTGTTGACAGCTATATCATAGAAGGTATGCCATGCATCAGCTCACAGATGACGCCGTCTCCATCCCCTCCTGTGACCCTGAGGCCCTGGTGCCGCACGCCCTCGCGGCACCAGCCACAGCCAATCAGCAGGCTTCGCCATCGGAATCAAGCGGAGTCGGAGAGTCAGTGCGGCCCAGTCAGCAGTCACCCAGGACCACGCTGTTTTTACAGACACAGCCCCTATAATGTGCCCTATAATCTTCTGGCCTGTGAAGGGAGCTCACATAAATACCGATGTCTTCGCCTGTATTTTTCATCCGCTCTGTGAAAATGGCCATAACGCCGGACAATGGCGATGACGTGTCAGTGCTGGCGAGCTTTTAAAGACTGTGGTTTTCCTGTGACTGGCTGGATTTGCTGGAACACGTTGCCAGGTCTGAAGCTATTCTGGTTTACTTCGGAGATAGACTGTACAGACTTCACATTTCTCCCAGCATACTGACAATTTAAAACTACTTATCCTCTTACGAACAGGACCTTCTATATTTCAACAAACCGCCATATGTAGCGTGTGCCAAATTAAATCCTAATTTCAAATTGTGCTTTTGATATAAAGTAACGTAAGCATACTACTGTCAACTAAGTTAAGGTACAAAAACATTCCAACTGAGGATATTTTTAAAAATAAGAAGGTTAATTGTGTAGAAACTGACCCCTAGTGGCCCCATGATGCATAGCAGATTGTGACATTTATTCCTAACCACGGGCGCCGCCCCCCGTGAAAGCATATCACCCCCCACCCCCCTTTACAGTGCCCCAGCTACTAACCTTGACTTTTCTTTGGTAGAGCTGAGTATATATTTCCAGATGCTTTCATCCAACATGATGTGCAGTTGAGACATCAGGGTCAGCTAGTGCCTGAATCGGGGAAGGTTTTCACTCTGCTAACCAGTGACCTTCCAATCGCAGACCGGATATTAACCTACACACTACCTCACAGCTCACACTACAGCATGGGCGTCGCCGCCATTAAATCGAAGGGGACGTGCCCCCCTTACATTTCATAATTATTCGTTTGGACCCCCCACGTTTAACATAAAATATTAGTTTTATGCCAGTGTGTCCCCCCCACATTCAAAATGCTTCTGATGCCCCTGTTCTACAGGCATTTGCAATCAAAATAAACCCAACCTGTGTCTCCACCGGTCTGAAACTCAGTTAGAAGACTGAGACACTATGATTCCGTAATAAGTTTGATAATCTGGTGTTTAGCTCATGAGAGAATGCCGTATCATACCATCTAGAAAGAGTGAACCAGAATATCAGAAATCAGAATCAGAAATCTTGCACCACAGGATAAACATGATAACTGTCTCAGTGACTTGGTACTGTATATACTGGAATTGCCCTTGTGGCTGTGATTGTGTCAGTGTGTGTGTGTGTGTATGTATGTATATATACACACATACACACACAGTGTTGGGGAGTAGCTTACTACAATTAGTGAAAAAGGTGAAAAACACCAAACAATATGACCTAAAGATGATATAATTTTATTATACAGTATACTATACACTCTTGGTTTACGCAAAAGAAACTTTTTTTGAAACCTTATTGCAATTTGACAGTACATTGTTAAAAAAATAGATATTCGTATTATAAATAGCTTCGATATAGTTGAATACTTTTTCTCTGTAGCTTGTAGTGTAGCTAACTACTATATTAAAGCAGTACTTTGTTCAAAAGCAGCTTCCCCAACACTGTGTGTTATTCCTCATCGTGAGTGTAATTCGAATAAAATGTACGCAAGGCCCCTTACAGCGTACCACAGCCAAAGGTCAAATCATCAGCTCTCTGAAAGGTCAAATCATCAGCGCTTAAATTGTGTGATACACTCATAGACATAACATTATGGTATCAGCTCGCACATAAGGAAACGGTTCAATAAAACGTTTATTTTATTTTGCTGGTACATCTCTTGTTTCGACTATCTGAAATGCCCGTCTCTCTTCTGAGGATCACAAAACAAGTTTTTAAGACACATATGGTTTTGTCTTTACTTTTTAAATGAATGACTTTACAATTCACATCCTGTCACAATGCATTATATAATACTACTGCATGAATGCCACATTAATACCTGCAGTAATAACTGGACAGAATGCAACAAATTGAATGATGATAATAATAATATGTTCTTACACAGTGTGTAGGCCTAATTATGTAATAACATCGCATGTGATGAAAATGTGTTACATTTTAGCCAAGTTATTACATAATGCATTGTTACACATCCACAGATCCATCTTCGACGGCTGCCTATCCAGTACATAGCTGTGAGCCAGATTTAATGTTATTAAAATACGATTAAATTTTAGCAATTTAAGAAACATACAATAGAGTGACCATCCCTTCTCTTTTTGCTGGACTTTTTGGTACATAAAACATCTGAAATGCCTGGGATTTTGCCTTTTTTCATGTTGACATATGCTTTCTACAGCCAAAATACTTTGTGTGTATATACATATGCGCTGTTTTGATGCCAACCTTTGCATCCTGTCCCGGGTGTGCTCATTTTTTCAAAGCACAATATAGTAAAGTCTACCTACCTTATTGGATTTAAGGTAGTCTGGGCTAAATGCAAATGCAAGTGTATGAAGATAAAGTGCATTTAAACGGGGGTAACTTAAATCCAAGAAGTTATCCAGCTTAGCAAGAAATCCTGCTCTGTGATACAGACCCCTGTAGTTGTTACAACAGTGCTACTCAACAAACCACGTGGCACCCAGACCAGAATTATACTAAAATAATTTGAAAATGGGTCTATATACTACAATTTTCATATCTCAAATTTAGGTCTTAATGGGCAAAAGGCAACTTGGAAAAATGTTTTGTTTATTCTGTTGTTGAATGTCTTTACATGAGAAACTGCCCACGTCCTGTCAACTGAGAAGGGCCTCAAAAACCACAATCAACATGTTTACATGCTGCATTCAGGCCAACGTGCAAAACTTGCAAAGATGCCTTTGTACTGACTTACCTAATTACACTGATATGCATTCTGAAAAAAAGTGTCAGATGTCTCTGTGTTTGAAGGTGATTCTATGCAATTTTGACATGCTGATTTCAAATAAGTAGCTGAAATTTGGCTATAATGTCAGGAATTTTCACAAATAAAATGTTAATTTTAATGAGGTAATAAAAAAATAAAAAAAAACAAACTTTTAAAAGTTAAATAAAATTTAATAACTTTTGAAAGCGACCAGGCACAGTAAAATGGGAAACAATATCGGAATAAGCTTGAGACACTGCAAATAACTGTATTTTCAAACTTGATCAGTTTTATTTTGCAAAAAACTGATTGACAATACAGATGATTTCAGGAGTTCACAGCGACAGTCAAATCATACGCAGACCAATAAGCAGCACGGGAACTTCAGCATGGCTTTCATTTCCAACTATATGTTCCTATGGACAGAAACGTTCCATTTTCTTCTGTGTTCCCTGTGCTCCTCATCACCTGAAGCCTCTTTTTAACATCCAGCAATAGTCCACCATCACGGTGGGTTCATGACAGATTGTCGGAATGCTAAAATTGTCATTTTTTCACACCCTTGCCTCAGTATCGAACCACAACCCCGCCCCCCCCGTCTCGCATACTATACGAGGGGCCTTTATAGGCTTATATTATAGGCTTTTTCTCTTTGTCTCTGTAGAGCTGGGGGGTCAAACACCAGTCCTGGGGGCCGGAGCCCTGTGTAGCTTAGTTTATTTCCTTGTTCCACCACAAATGATTCAGATCAAGAGCTGGGTGGTAACTAGCACAAGGACCTGAATGAGGTTTGTTAAATGAGGGGAAACCCAAAAATGTGCAGGGCTCTGGCCCACTGCAGGACTGTGGTTTGACACCCCTGCTGTAGAGTGTAGCTTCCATGGAGGTAGCAAAATGAATCTGGGAAATCAACAGAACTTTTTTTAGATGAACAGCTTTTCATAATTACAGCCGCCGTGGTGCTTAAAATATCTTTATAATAAGCAACGCACTACAGTTTAAGGTGCATCCAGCATTGATGTTAATATCTCACATAAAACATAAAAATTGAGCCTTGCTGATTTGGTCGAGCATATTATATATGAAAAGTTTTATGCAACGGGTAATTTCATCAAATATAGAATGGATACTAATTTTGATGTTCCGATTTCAAAAACAAGTACAAAAACATGCTTTTTGCAAAACATCAGAAATCATGTATAGCAGTGTTATCCAGCAAAAGAAATGATGAGAGCAGACTATGGTGCCACATTCATGTATGGAGAGATACAATTTAAGAGGCATTAAGAGAAGCACTAAGAGCAGTATTAAGAAGTCACTCCTCAGAACGTTACAGGGTATTTGCTGCCGGATTCAAGGTCAGATCTCTCCCATGCCTGCTGTTGAGTCAAGACCGCTTCAATTCTCACCCATACTTTCACCACAGAGGAAAGCCCCACCCACCATTATACACCACTTCTGACCTCAGAGCAAGCATGTACTCATATAAGTCACCATGCCGTCACCTATTTCAGTAGAAATAAAAACAGTACTATGATGTTAGACCAGTGTTTCCCAGTACGGTTCTGGGGGACCTTCATACAGTCCATGTTTTTCAGGAGCTGGGAGGGAGCAAAAACGTGGACTGTCTGTGGGTCGCAGGGACCGGATTCGGAAACACTGCATTAGATGGTGATTTCACCCTTTACACTCCTAGATGTAATTATGGCCAGCATTTTTCATATTTGTCAGCATTGTGACTGCATGTGTGGTCCAGGTATACCTTACCTTGTGGGGACCAAATGTCCCCACAATGTGAATACCTGTTTTTTTTTAACCTTTTGGGGTCCCTACATGGGAAAACTCTATTTTACAAAAATCTGTGACTGCAATGAAAAAACTAAAAATGCAAAAAGTCTTGTATTTTGTTTGGTTACTTATGGTTATGTTTGGGTAGTCCGGAAAAAGATATGATTACACGACAGAGTGTGTGTGTGTGGAGTTTTCCGGTTCTCCAAATATTGTGTGGGTTTCTGGCTGCATTCCAAACACATGCATCTCTTAATCGCTCACAGTATGACTGTACATGCTCTGCGGTAACCTGGCACCTCGTCCATCGTCTGCCCCCTGCTGAGGTGGAAATTTCAAGTCGAGAAAGTAAAAATCCAGACCAACTAGCTGAGTACTCTGTGACTGAGACTCTTCAACTGGATGGTTGAAACAAAATCTTGGTCTGGATTTCTACATTCTGGACTGGAAATGTCCACCTCTGGGCTTCTGCTACCAGGGGAACAGGCTCTAGGATCCCTGCAACCTTGACTAGGACAAGCGATTAGAAAGTGGACAGAATATTCTTTTTCCACTTTCTATTGCAGTATTTCTCACACAGGTATTCTGGGACCTATGAGACCTTTTGGGCATGAAGTACACACAAATTGAAAATGTCATACATATGTTAAAACAAGGAAGTACTCAACCCTTCAATAATCTTTTACGTTTTTATTATTTTAAATATTATTTCTATTAAAATGTACATATTAATGTAGAAAATGGGATGAAAAACAAGATATGGCTTGTCCCAGAATGATTGTTCTGTAATACGGTAATATAACAGGTAATGCATCAGATGTTCCTAACTAGTACTTAGCTTTAAACTTTCTGTTGTCAGCATTATTGCTGCTGCATATTGCAGCTGTATAATCTGCCACCTACAGTTTTGCCTACTAGCGTTTCGAAGCTTCAGCACGTCTCACGTGCATCTGCATCACTTCATAAACGCTGTCGGAACATCTGCCCGGCGCCTTTCTCTCGCGGAACTTCTTTACCTGCCAAATAAATCAACGAAGACATCACAGAATTTAAAACGCACAGGAAAGTAGGCACCATACCTGACCTCTCTTCAACCAGTAATAATCACCTTAGGAATGAGCCAGATGATGAGTAGGACTATATATATGAAGACCGACAGCACTGAGAACACAGTGGTAAGGATGAGGAAAATTCCTTGGTCACCTGAGTTTCAGAATAAGCGGGAAAACAAACGTATGTCAATCATGGTTTTATGCATGTCAGTAGCAACACTTTCCGACTCATGTAAATATTTTGTTTCGGAGCAGTTACATCAAATAACTACAATAAAGGACTGCAGAACCAGTCTGACACCTACCAGCAGCTGAAACACTTGAATGGGCTGGGCTGCAATTTTCACCTGTTCGGCACATTAAATGCAGTAACATTACGCTCCTGTAATCTGACACTTCGTCGCTTTATTCTCAGACTCTACCTCTGTGTTGCATGTGTATATATGCAGTGTCTACAGTGGTTTGTCATATTTTTCGCATTAATCTTAAGTATTTAAATACACAACATTCACATAATAATAAAACCAGAAGACTTGTAGCTGCATTCACGAGCTTTGCCGAATTCTATTACCGTAATATAGGATTAGGCGCATGACTGGTCAACGTAGGGACCAGGATAGTAAAAATGTTCCCAAAAGAAAATTTGCTGGCGATTAATACTATTGGTATGGCACTGCAGGCTACAGTAGCTGTAATCTGGCATTACATATGTCTTTCTTCGTATTTTTGTGAAAGGTCGGCATCAGAATAAACTTACCGCTGACCGCAACTAGCGTGGCATTGCCGTTTGAAGCGCCGCTCGCGGATGTGTATTTGCAGTAGTAAATTCCAGAGTGGAAGTCGTTTATTTCGGTCAGCGTGAAGCGGAGGCTCTGCAGGGTCCCCGAGATTCTCACTCTGCTGGCTTCCCGCGTTTCACGCATAGGATCAGAAGACCCATCGTAGGAGAACAAAAGGTCGTCCTCTCTATACAGATTTACTGATTGAATGTCCCGATCACTGTCCGAGCAATTGATGGAAAACCCATCTCCAGGCCTCAGGTACAAAAACTTCCTTTGCGCTGTGGATACAAATAAAACTCCGGAATTATCATTCAGCTAACGAATATATACAATCAATCACACAGATGAATAGACATCAGCCTACATAATGCATGGAAAAGCGGGACAGAAGATAGATGGATGATTTAGAAATACCTCAGTACACTTCATCCATTTTAAACAATGCTAGATGTTTCTCTTAAAGCTGCGCCGCGCAGCATAAAATTTGCACTAGTTTACAAAAGTTCAACTTATAACTTTAAAATATTATATTTTAAAATTTAAAAAGGATTCTTAAAGTCGATTTAAACACATTATAACACATTTTTTTAATGATGATAAATGAATTAATGAAACAAAAAGACAACATAGCGATATATTCATACTCACCTTTACTAGACAGAGTTAGGGAAGAAAATACGAGTAAAATGAGAGACTCCCGAGAGGCGACCATCGCGTTAGGTGGGAAGGCAAACAGCAGTAGGCAGGTAACGCTGTTCGGCCGGCGACTGACGCCCTGCGGCCAGCCTAGCGAGTTATTTAGGTTTGCGGCATGAACATTTCCAGGAAACAGAAAAAGACAGAAACAACATTAAAATATTTTGCTAGTAAAACAAAACCTTATATTTTGCTAGTAAAACACCTTGTATAGAAAACACGAATTTACGAGCGTAAATACCCTTTATGATGTTTCATTTATAATAAGATCTCAAACCACTGAAGTAGATGATAAAGAATATAGAACAAGAAAAATCAATACTAGTACATACTCTTCCTTCGGTTAAAGAAAAGCGCTTTAGTTCCGAGCAGATGCTCTCCCAGTGCCCGGTAATGGCGTTTTCAGACGATTGTACTACCCACGGAGTACCTTGGAGCAAACAGAACAGCGAAAGATACAGACACTAGTGCTGCCATTCAGCGGAGACTGACAGTCACCTCCTGTCTCAGATCAGCCTGGGAGCGTTTGGGTCGAAGTCGTTTTTTTTTTGTTTTTCTTCCCCCAGAGCGTAACAGAGCCGCTGCTTACTTTTACTTTACAAGACTATCATCCAAAACTTTTTATTCATGATTTAACTAAAATAACTTACACAGCTCCGCCAACACATTAAAATCATAAAGGCAAAAATAAATATTTAAAACATATGTAAAAATACATATTAAATATATATATATATGTAAAAATACATATTATATATATATATATATATATATATATATATATATATATATTTATTAACTATATACACTCACCTAAAGGATTATTAGGAACACCTGTTCAATTTCTCATTAATGCAATTATCTAATCAATCAATCACATGGCAGTTGCTTCAATGCATTTAGGGGTGTGGTCCTGGTCAAGACAATCTCCTGAACTCCAAACTGAATGTCAGAATGGGAAAGAAAGGTGATTTAAACAATTTTGAGCGTGGCATGGTTGTTGGTGCCAGACGGGCCGGTCTGAGTATTTCACAATCTGCTCAGTTACTGGGATTTTCACGTACAACCATTTCTAGGGTTTACAAAGAATGGTGTGCAAAGGGAAAAACATCCAGTATGCGGCAGTCCTGTGGGCGAAAATGCCTTGTTGATGCTAGAGGTCAGAGGAGAATGGGCCGACTGATTCAAGCTGATAGAAGAGCAACTTTGACTGAAATAACCACTCGTTACAACCGAGGTATGCAGCAAAGCATTTGTGAAGCCACAGGACGCACAACCTTGAGGCGGATGGGCTACAACAGCAGAAGACCCCACCGGGTACCACTCATCTCTACTACAAATAGGAAAAAGAGGCTACAATTTGCACGAGCTCACCAAAATTGGACAGTTGAAGACTGGAAAAATGTTGCCTGGTCTGATGAGTCTCGATTTCTGTTGAGACATTCAAATGGTAGAGTCAGAATTTGGCGTAAACAGAATGAGAACATGGATCCATCATGCCTTGTTACCACTGTGCAGGCTGGTGGTGGTGGTGTAATGGTGTGGGGGATGTTTTCTTGGCACACTTTTGGCCCCTTAGTGCCAATTGGGCATCGTTTAAATGCCACGGCCTACCTGAGCATTGTTTCTGACCATGTCCATCCCTTTATGACCACCATGTACCCATCCTCTGATGGCTACTTCCAGCAGGATAATGTACCATGTCACAAAGCTCGAATCCTTTCAAATTGGTTTCTTGAACATGACAATGAGTTCACTGTACTAAAATGGCCCCCACAGTCACCAGATCTCAACCCAATAGAGCATCTTTGGGATGTGGTGGAACGGGAGCTTCGTGCCCTGGATGTGCATCCCACAAATCTCCATCAACTGCAAGATGCTATCCTATCAATATGGGCCAACATTTCTAAAGAATGCTTTCAGCACCTTGTTGAATCAATGCCACATAGAATTAAGGCAGTTCTGAAGGCGAAAGGGGGTCAAACACCGTATTAGTATGGTGTTCCTAATAATCCTTTAGGTGAGTGTATATTTGCACAAGTTATGTTCGCATGTTCAGTTTTCTCACATTGCATTTAACGCGTGAAAACCTTGTGTTAATTTGGTAAGAGTTACATCCCTCTAACAGGCAGAAACTTACCACTTTTTCAATTTGATTCTGTTTATTTTATATAGTGCCTTTCACAAGCGGACCCAAAGCACTTCACTAGAGCGCAGCAATCCATTACGGCACCGCTTATACGAAATTGTGCACGAATCAGCGACAAGGGACGAGGAAGTTAAAGAAAGTCAGATGACAGGGGAGGAGAGGAACCAAGAACTTGGTAGAAAAAAACCTCCGTGGGTCCAAAGTAAAATAGCAGCCCCCCCCCCCGCATACCAGCATTACAGAGGACACAGTTCACCCTGTTCTAGCGAGATGGAAACTGTGGTCGTAGTCCGTTAGCGATCCAGTGCTCTGAGCAGCACTGTGCACCGAGCTCCGTGTTAGTCGTGGGTCGCACCCATGATGTCACAGTTTGTGAGCGGCGTCAACGATGTCACACTTCCATGGGACAGAACCAGCACTCCAGTTTAGATGGCATCCACCCTGTGCACCATCTGGCTCTGTGGACGTCTCACACCATTATCCCTCTTTTGCGCTGTATGTGGAGCTTGCAGTCTTTCCCCCCAGTTTCTCCAGTACCCCAAGGTGCAAAGACATGCAGTGACACTAACTGGTGTGTCTAAATTGCGCAGTGAGTGTGAATATGACATGTTCCATAAAATGGACCAGCATCCCATCCAGGGTATGCCCTCACAGCCTCATACCCTCTTCAAATCTGAACCTCGCTTCCAAATCCAGGCCTTGTTTTCAGTTCTCCCAGTTAGTTTAATAATTACTGATTCTGATTGGCCGGAGGCTTCACACCTGGCTCACGGGTAAAGGAAGGCTGGAAAACCACCAGTGTTCGGACCTCGAAGGACCGTGATTTGAATATTAGGGCCCTAGGATATGGTCCCGGATAAGCACTCGGAAGATGGACTGATGGATGACAGCCAACGTTAGATTTTAATCCAAAATTTTAACCCAACACTTCAAACAGCCCTAAAAATGAAGGCAGACAGGAAATGGAAAAGAATCCTGTAGTCTCACACCCGATGCCTGAATAAGGAAATTCCCTCTCGAGATTGAAAAGACAAACATTTGTGCTTATCGACATAATCCCCTGCAGGGCAGAGCAGAATTTACTTGGGAGACTGAAATATGCCAACTTTAGCAGTGATCATCCACTGGGAATCGATGATGCATTTTTAAGGCTCTGTATGATTTTCTTCTATATTCCCCAAACCTGTTCAAAAAATAAACGTTACATCCTGTAGAATCCCTAGCTGATTTCTGTGATCACAGTCGCTTCAGTCTTGCTTGCAGTATAAAGAACAAGTGTGTGCATTAAGGACACTAAATGCCTGAAACTTACCATCCGTCACCCTGACAGGTTCTTCATCAAAGTGCCGCTGAGCTAAGGACAATAGATGGTGGGATCAGGGTCACATCAAGGTCATCTATGCCATGCTACGGTAGGAATCCCCACAACCCCACATTGAATAGAAAACGATAGGTAAGAGTTGAAGTTGAAGTGAGGTGTTGTTTCGAGGTGATGATGATGGATGAGGACAGGATGCAAAACTGAAGAGCTGGGTTCTGTCTCCCCACGCTGATCTCAGGCGGCTCACCTGCAGTGCAGCCCTCACACCTCTGAAGGAGAACGAGGACCAGAGAGCCACAGACCAGTGACCCCAGAACGATGACGCTCGCTGTGACGGCTTTGTGGCTCCTTCCTGCTGCCGCCACCTTTTCTTGACCTGCAAACATGTCAAAATTCGCTTCAACCGGTTATTTATAGAAGGTTACTGGAAGACTCAAATTAATCATGCATCCATTTTCTGAAACCGCATATCCTGTTCAGGGTTGCGAGTGGTCCGGAGCCGATCCCAGTGGTTAGAGGCGCGAGGCAGGGAACAACCCAGGACGGGGCGCCAACCCATCACAGGGCAGGGAACAACCCAGGACGGGGCGCCAACCCATCACAGGGCAGGGAACAACCCAGGACGGGGCGCCAACCCATCACAGGGCAGGGAACAACCCAGGACGGGGCGCCAACCCATCACAGGGCAGGGAACAACCCAGGACGGGGCGCCAACCCATCACAGGGCAGGGAACAACCCAGGACGGGGCGCCAACCCATCACAGGGCACACACACATCATTCACTCATGCACACCCACGGGCAATTTGCCAACTCTAATTAGCCCGTGGGGGTGAATCTGGAGAACCCAGATGAAATCCCATGACGACATGGGGAGAACATGCAAACGCCACACACATGGAACCCTAGCGGAGACTGAAACCCTCGTCCCAGAGGTGTGAGGAGACAGTGCTAACCACTGCATCCCCATGCTAACCACTGCATCCCCATGCCGCCCCCTCAAACTAACAAACATAACTTTTTGTATTATTCAATGTATACAGCAGTTTGTTTGACTTGGGGTAATTATACAAGCACTACAAGTCCTCAAACCTTCAACCACAACCTTTCCATCCATCCAGGTCAGGGTCATTGGGTAAGCTTGGTGTCCATCTAAGGCAGCATAGGGCACAAGGCTGGGTGACACCCTGGATGGGACATGCTTCCCAGAGCGCACGCACACACACACACACACACACACACTTAATCATACAATATGGGCAATTCAGAGATGCCAATGTACCAACTAGAGGTCTTTAGGCTGTGGGGGAAACTGGAGCACTTAGGAGGAAGGAGCCTTTGTGACAAACTAATCATGAAGAGCTGGGGCAAGATTTCAGCCCTCAGCCCTGGAGCTGGGAGGCAACAGTACGACTATTCATTTATACAAGTTCCTCCTAAATGGTAATCATTGTGTATTATTTTTGTCACTCTATTCCTTTAAGCTAATGCACAGAAGTAGCTCACAGGCCAGAAGGGCATTCCGCATAAAAATAAGGCCCAGATGTACCTGGAAGAGCAAAGCTCAGACGAAGTCCAGCCTCGGCCTCCTTGTCCCCAGCTCCGTTGAGCAGACAGCACCGGTACCTGGGGGAGGCGGAGGACGCTCTCCTCACGGCAAGCTTGCTGACAATGTTGAAGCGCCCATCTGCGGTTCCCCTCGCCACAGTCTCAGCGCTGCGGGACCAATCTGTGCCATACTGGTCGAACCACCGAATGGCGCCCATTGGATAACCGCCCTGGGCACTGCAGAACATGTCCACTGCCGTCTTGTCTTGAATGTTACTCTCTGGGACGGAGGACATGATTAGCCCAGTGTACCTGGCTGGAAGGAGAGTATATGGAACAAGAAGAAACAGAGAGAGACCTCAAACATTTTAGAACAGGACAGCCAATTTCCTTACTAATTTATTCAGCAGCTTCTTGCTTATCCTGAATGCTTCTTTTTGTTTTTTAAAAAAGTGATTTTGCCTTTTAACCAGGACACTGTTCTTTTGATAAAACACTTTTTTGATCCCAGGAAGGCATCTGACTGCATACAGCAGCAAAGGAACACGAATAGTGCAAAGATACAAACACACATTATAAAAACTGCGACGTGCAAAGCCAGTAGGCACCACAACAAATGCTGCTCAGCGTTAAAAAATAAATAGATGTAAATAAGTTACTGGGGGCTGTACGTTGTCCGGCAATAGCCGTTTTGAAACAGAAATGCTGTCTTGACATGCATTATGGCTGAAGGTAAGGGTTGAGTGGCAGACTCAAATAACAGATTATGATTTGGGGAAAAGAAAAGCAGCCAAGCAGCATCTGTATGAGGAGATACATTTCTCAGGAAGGCCCTCGGAGAGTAACAGTAAAATTACCAGGTAAAAAGCTACAATAACACTAACAATAACTAACAATCAAAACGACCTGGATTTCGCTTAAGCTGAGTTCTTGCTGCATGCTGATTGGTCAGTCTCCTATAATCACGCACGTGTCACTAATGTTAATATGAAACAGCTGGATGAGTCTTTCAATCAAGGAAACAAACCAGTCAAAGCGCAAGAACAACTGAACTCTTTAGCCAAGCATGGGACCCTTTCAGCTCAAGTAGTTTGTAAACCGTGAAGTAGCTCATAGTGTCCCCCCCCCCATGGATTAGGTGGTCTCCCCAGAAACAGTGCTACTCCAGGCTTCAGTACCGACCTATGTGGTAAGCTTTGGGGGCACAGACACTCAGCAGTCTTTCATGCGTCTCGCGATCTGCTCTCCAAACAACAAGTTCATACATCTTTTATAGCCAAAAATGCGACAATTTACAGAGGGGTCGGATATCTGTAGACAGTTACTTCTGTTGAACTTGATCCATTATCAGGTAAAGGCAGGGTTGATCTTTTCATGATTGCTGTTGTGATTACATCACCCTGCTCAACCAAATTCATCTCCCTCTCCCCCTTACGTTCCTTTAGTTCTCTTTTCCCAAATCTTGACTCCCAACATAAACACTTTTCTTATAAATGTTTACTGCAGCAGCCTTACATCTTGAATCAGGTCTGTACCTTGACCTTTTGCAAAACAAGCTCTTATGCCAAAATATGTTAGTATCTCTTACCTAAACGAAAACCTATTACTTAAGCAAGCTTGCATTATATGTTTAGTATATTAAATGTCTCAAGGCAAAAGTCAATCATTACAATCATCATGTTTGAATCAACAGTGTTATCATAAGTCTCATTATTAATTACTGATTGAATCTGCATTGGATTTGCATAATCATGGATTTTTCTTTCACACCTAAACAGCCATATCTTGATGCTTTGATCTACAGTAACTCGCCCATATTCAGCCATCTATACAATATAGTGTATTACTGGAGCAATTCACAGGTAGCAAAGCCTCTTCCCTGGGCTTAAACTGGCTACAGCTGCTGCCCCCCCATGCATAAAATGAAACTCCGCACAACTGTGGCATTACATATTCCTTCTCTGATGGGTCCCCTGACGGGATATGGGCATTTTGCCACTCTCTGGACGACCGGAGCAGTACCTGTGACTCGCAGGCGTGCCGTTTTCTCAGCGTACCCATGGTCCGTCAGCACCAAACAATGGTAAAGCCCTTCATCGGCCACACGGGTGGCCCTCACCAGCAGGGATACCACGGCACGGCTCTCATCCCAGCCAGGCTCGGCCAGTTGGAAACGGGGGCTCTGCTTCAGCACGCCCCCGATGAAGGAAAGCAGGGGGGGGGACGGTCCCAGCCTCCTCCACACCACCGCCACGATTCTCACGTTCGGGTAGCCAGATTTCACCCAACACTGAATCACAGAGTCCATGCCATGCAGTCCGCGATTCTCTGGAAGGCAGTTTAAACTTACAGATCCTGTTAGAGACACAGAGAATGAATCTAATGGACTGAAACTTAGCCCACAATTTGCATAAAGGCATATTTAGCTACTATACTTTGTAATAAAACATTTGCTCAAATGGGAAGTCCTTAATTATTCCTTATTTATTCTTATGGAAAATGGGAGTTCACCAGCAGCCTCAGCAAAACAGACGCATTACACCTGCAATCAGGGACGGATTACGGACAGGGCCAGCGGGGCCGCTGCCCAGGGGCCCTTGGGGTGCAGGGGGCCTGTGGGGCCCCTAGCCCAAAACAATTTGCAACGCTTATCAACAATGTATTTTCGTTTGTCTATTTTAGAGGGCCTACATTCTTTGATCCTCTGCCTACAAGGGCCCCTGACCCTATAGGGCCTCTGATGGAAACATGGAGGGAGGGCGTTTGGCTGCCAAGGGCCCTTGAATGGTGGTGGTGGTGGTGGGGGGGCCCTCGCGGACGTTTTGCCCAGGGGCCCACACAACCCATAATCCGTCCCTGCCTGCAATGAGGGAGCCCTTTCCTGTAAGAATGAGGAACTGGGCTCCCAAACGTCACTGGGATCCTTCATCGCTAAAGCTCGCAGAGCCGCTACTCGCCATTAGAGGGCATAGTCCTCAAGGTACAGCTGAAATACACCAAAACAGCAAAGAGTTTGACTGCTGTGGCCATGATTGGGTCTCCGGGTTGATCTGTGAGAGAGCGATGCAGGGAAGCATCAGCCCCAGGAACAGCAAGCGGTCTGTTTGGAAAGGATGGTCATTCTGGGCAGGTCTGAAGACTAACCTCAGCTGTGATAGAATCTGCGCGTCCTTGCAGCCCAACTTCGGTCGCTATAGGTACCCTCCAGTGTCAAGAGTGGGACATTCTGTCCTCAGAAAAATCAAATCACCAGCTGGTTACTTAAATGTAATTAATAGAGGACTGAACTACGGCTTTCATTTCAAATATTAGGATGGCTGATGTTTGAGGAGTTTTTTTTTTTTTTTTTTGACCACGGGCTCTTAACCGCCACCGCACTCGTACAAATAGACGTGAAAATCACACACAAAAAAGCGAAAGTATACTAACAAGGTTAGAAGACACACTTAAAAAGCTATCAGAAAAAGGATTTTATAATAATTAGATTAGCTTATCTTTCGGCTGCTGCGGCCGCTGTTACTAAATTTGTAACATAGCAGAACATTTAACAGTGCAGCATGTCTGTATGTTTAGAGGGGAGCAAAAAAAAAAAAGACCAACAAGCCAGCCTTACCGTAAGGAAGACAATTTGCATAACCAACGAGTGCTCGGTAATATAAACACTGAATTAACATTCTTAATTAGACTAAATCCGTGTTGGTATAGGCCAATGTCAATAGTCTGCTAAGAGCAAAACGTACAAAGAAAATATACAAAGTGAATAAACAGTGACTCAGAAATACGTAGATCGATTGAACACATAATGAACACATTCATCTTATTGCGTTATTACTCGTATGTCAACTAAATGCATATCACGAAATGTATAATCATCTACGTAATACACTTCCAAGACAACTCTGAAGTACGAAATCAATCTCCCAAAAATACCGCCGACTCTCACATCCCAAATACCGCGGCCGACAGCTTTCTTTATACCTAAGATGGACTTGTTTCCTTGTGTTCGCTTAATTACCTCCCTAATACATTGACTCGCAAAATGTGGGGCTTTAATGCACTTCTGCCATCCCGTCATCCAAAAGTCTCCCTGCTCATCAGGAGCCAGATGCCAGCCTTAATCAGCCGGCATAATTGATTTCCTAGAAGTCTCTGCGCCAGTATGCAAATCTCAGTATACCGATATACCAAATCTAAAATATGCATTCGCCCCAAAGACCGTTTGGAAAATTCTTAGTAATAAGAGATTATGTAGAAATCCTTGAGCGTTTTATAAATTTTGAGTAACAGTATGAGTTTTCCCTCGCCAGAACGGTTTACATGTCCTGTGCGGGATTAACGCAAGTTTGCTAGTTTTGGTTACATGGCTGGCGTGAGATTTTCAATTCGACACAACTTTGCACACACATTTACATGTATAAAAGAGTTTTATTACCTTGTAAATAGTCGGTAGGGTTTGCAAACTGCCCCAACGTGTTTGATGTGGCTAATTTTAGGTTTACAATGGAATTATACAGATTTGCCGTAAGATTACTTGCGTAAGCGTGAGTCTGAAAGCGTGTCACGTCAGATGCGTGAGAGCTGGCAGCCCTCGGATAAGCGCTAGAAAAGCGATGGACACAAATCGGTACGTACACTTAAGGGTTAATTCACAGCTGGGGGAATTTCCATAAAAGGCCGTAATAACAGTGGGAATATGCTTCACAGTTGCACCAGATCAGGCGTTTTTGTAAATAGCCCTCTGCCATTTTTGGTAACTCCTTTCAAGCAGCTGTGGGGTGAGAGCGGCTGTCCGCGACGGCATGGTTTAATACCTCAGATGGATAACAAAACAGAACGCACAGCGACGACCTTATATCAATCTTTATTTTATTTAGAAATTTGCACATCAGGCATTTAACCATTTACACCGGGGTAGAATGAAAGACAAGCAGAAATTCATGCCTTTTCCAGATGGGCTGATATGGGAGGGGGGATAAAGTGCTTCTCTCAATGCTTTAGAAAAAAAGGGGACTTTTTATATATAAAAAACTAAATTCCATGGCTCACACGTAAGTGGGGGATGAAAAATACTTTGTGGAGGAAGGGAGAGGGGGGGGGGCGGACACCTCAACCCAGGATCAGACTGGATTTCCCCCCTGGAGGGTTTTTCCGGCTCGTGGGGGCTGGCGCAGGTACTGTGGTGGGCCAGGGCTGGGGGGCTTCTTCGTCCTTTGGCTCCTCTGCACTCTCTCCTTCCTCTGCGTATTCTGGGGACACGTGGCAGACGAACCGCTCAGCACGACGGCTTTTAACCGCACGAGCTAACCTGGTCTGGCGTGTGGTGCCGCCGCCCAAGGTCACATCTGCTCAGCGAAACAGAGCTAAACTCTTATCACTACACCCACGAGGAATGTTGTCCGATTAAACGCCACAATCCCTGCTGCATACAGCACAGGAACCAACTAATGACCCCTAACTGCCCATTGCTTTCAAGTTGAAAGCTTCAAAGGGTGACTCGCATCTTACCAAACTCATTCCTTTAATAGTAGTCATGCACTCCTGTTTAGAGGCTGAAAAGAGACTGGGGAATGTTAAGAGCACCGTTCAGCACCCCTCTGCCCTGTCATTACGTCCCGGCAGACAGGACGGCTTCCCCAATTCCTTCTGCTGCAGCACCGGCGATACAGCGCACTCACCAGCCTCCGTATCCTCTCTCTCTCCATCCTAGAAAAACAAACAGTCAGGCTTTCAAAGGGAATGTGTTCAAATCTCTAAAGCATCTGGTAACGGTTTAGAACAAACAGACGGCCTGCTTAGTTCCTGCATTTACCCTGTTTGCGCGGCCAGTGTGAAGCCAAAAAGCCACAAAGTGATATAGGATATTTACAGATGCCTGCAACTGGACAAGCAAAAAGGTTTCTGCCAATCAGAGCAGATGTAGGGAATAGATATGGACGGCATTACCATGCCCCAACAATCCTAGTGGATTAAAATTGCTGCAGCTTCTACTCAAATGTATTCCTCACAGACTGCTGACGTCTCGCTAGTAGGTTCGCTCTTCGAGCAGCATCTCTTACCAAAGTTGGAGCTTCGGAAACAGAGTTCTTCTGGACGGTCTGCTGGTGGCACCTTCTCAGGGGGGCTGACGACTCCCCACACAGCACACCGCTGGCTTTTCCACCTGCAGAGAAATATTTGGTTGTGGCCAGAACTGACAAACACCCGCTGAGCAGCCAGATTCACTTTGATGCACTTTAAAAAGGCAGGCCTCCACATGGCACCAATCGTACACTAACCATCCCTGCTCATATTGCAGGCCGCTAACCCCACCCCACCCCTACATACTGACGCCAGCTGACGAATACCAGCCTTCCATCGTAGTCCAAGCACATCCCCTGTAAGCGTGCTGGCTCACAGCCAAATCGTGAATCTAATCCAGACATCACCCATTGGACAGTGAGCCAGAACTCCATTGATGGAGAACAACATTTGCTCTCCGGGAATGCGGCCTAACTTCTACACAAAGAACCTCAGCAGAGTGCATAGCTATCCATCCAAAAGCAGCCATTGGGTTTGTCGTTTCAGTTTGCCACAGAACTTCACAAACAGGTCTGCTGGACGTTCCCAACGCAACACAAACACCTTGGTCTGCTTCAGTAGTTCAGCAGCCTGAAAAGCTTTTTAATAGTTCCTTCTGGGATCAAAGCGGGTTCTGATCTGGCAGCCAGGCGTGTGAGCCGTGTCACAGGGGACTCTGGGAGCCGCGTCACCACCTCAGCCAGGTGCCCTTCCGCAGCAGCACTATACCAGAAGCTTCCACATGCTGTGAATCTCACCTAAGCCGTCAACACACAGGATTGTAAACTTTTTCTTTAAAAGCTTGCTGCACAATCAGGGTGGAAATAAAATGCTATGCATTTGCAAGTTTATAGTCCTTATCACATTAAGATCTAGCTGCGCATTTGTGCACTGGACCATAGGGCATCCCGAACAGGACGGTACTACATGCACCCTCACACCGAATATAGAAAGTGCCCTGAAAGCAGACTAGCTAAGCGACTAAATTTAACCAATATCTGTATATATCAATCCTTCAAGCAGGTTTCCTGGTCAGGACTTCATGCAATTTAATTTTTAGTTTTTGGTCTTGGATTCTTGTCCCGAGTTCAGCAGGTATGGTGTCACCTAATCACTGTACAAAGGCTAGCTCTATGAGCATGTGACTCAATAATGAGACAGCCAACAATTAGGTCATCGCCTTACACATAACCCCAGTGTGTATTCCTGATAGTAATGAGGGCAGGAAGAGACGGGGAGGGGGGGGAACCCCGCTTGAATTACTCCTCATTCCGGTTTAGTACAGTAATGGAAAAAAAAAAATGGAGAAAAGTGCAGACAACTCAGTATAGGTTTCAGCGTGGACATTCCTTTGTCTAGTCAACCCCACCCCACGCGGCGAGTGCCGAGCTGAAGCTTTACTGGCCCGGATGAGCTGCTTCTCGTGCGAAACGTGCCAGCAGACGCCTGAAAAGCTGCGGCAGGCCCGGAGCACAAAGATACCCGTGCTGTACCCACCACCGAAGCAACGCAAGCCTGCTATTTATTAAGAATTCAAGGTAAAACTAGCAACGACACATACTTCCTCATACCCACCCGCTTACTGAACAAGCCTCAATCGTTTGATGTGCACCGATGAATACAGATCACAAAAACATCAAGGCCAGTGTTTGGCAGAGTAATATGACCCGTGATGTCAGAGGGTGAAGTCTGCAGTCATAAAACATGTGGTAACTTCCTGTGATTCAACGGACAACAACTGATTAAAATCCATGCAAAACCTAAAACATCCTGTCAGGATGCTGTTTTTTAATTAAACTCGGAGGAAGCCAATGGCACGCTTTGGGGGTTGGGTGAGGTCAAAACATCACCCCAGCAGCTGCAACCTGGTCTGCCACGCCTCCTACACGTGTCCATGTCTCATACAGTACGAGTGAGCAAACGCCAATCCACGCAACAGGTCTGTCGGCTCTTCTGGCACCTTCCAATCTGAGGCTCCTTTAAAGCTGGAAATTGGTTTAAATTTTTTATTTTTTTTTTACTCTCTAACCAATAGGTTGGGGCTCTTCTGCAGAACACTGTCCCTCACGCATGCTTTGAATCCCCAATTATCTTTTTGTACATCAGATTCAAAGAGATTTACGAAAAAGCAACCAGTCACAACAGTAACAAACTGAATCACAAGTGATCTTTCATCATTGCTGTAAGATGAATCTAAGGCTACAGAGACCATACAAAGAAATTACTTCATGAGAAACAGGCAGTAAGTCACTTGCCACATTATAATAACACCAATTTAAATTTTAACCCGAAGCAAGTACATTCAGCTCACAAGCAGTGACAACAATGAGAACGGGGTGGTTCCCCGTCCAACGGATCCAGTTCTTTAGAATTTAGTAAATATGGCCATAACATGGTGAACATGGTGGTTTGTTACCTGGTGGGTTGTTCCGTCGATGGGCGTGGGGGTCGTCAGGTCCAGCGAAGATATTGGAGGCCATTCTGTTCTTGCGGGCCGGTGACTTGTCCTCATCCGTGCCGAAGGATATGTTTGAGGCTCCCCCGGGGGGGCACAGCACCCTGAGGAGAGCAAGTAGGCTGGTAATTTATACACATGGGCGTATATAAAGCCCCCCCCATGAAAGGTCACGTCATGATGGACAGCTGTCATCCAGGTCTCATTTCCAATACGAACATGCGCGCCTATGCGGCACATTGTGAAGAGTCACCTGACCAAGACAAGGCAAACTAATGGAGAGGAAACGCCTTCTCCTTTAAACACAGTATCTGGTCACATTTCCATCTGACAATCGCATGGTGCCTAAACTTTCCGCCGCCACTCCCTATCACCCACCCTCCGCCCATGTAGGGTTTAATAATAAAAAAAAAGGCTGGAGACCAACAGCTGACATCGAACAGCTGTTTAGGTCGGATTGGAGACTGAAAAAAAAACACAAGTGCCCGAAGGAAATAAAAGAAACCGAGAGGAGAGAAGAGAGACGGGGGATTAGAGAGCCTTACTGTCAGGGAAGCGTCCGCTGCGCTGTTAATGTCTAAACCAGACCGAACCTCCTAAACAAACCCGGCTTTTTTTTGACAGACTAGAGGATTAAAGAAAAAAAACGTATTTTTAAAGACCCCACCCAATAATGAACCAGCAAATACTATACTGCGAGCGTGAGACGGTGAAACTTAATATAATTCTTACTGCATTATCTGCAAAAAATAGGAGAAAAGCCGACAGGAGATATTGATGGTTTAGGTCTCCGACGGCTTCAAACAGTTTTATTAACACAAAAATCTAGACACCTTTGAATTAAAGGCTGTCGAGTTAGTGGTCTAGCTGGACATCAGAGACAGATGAGGCCGAAAAAGGTGGTTTCTCAGCGTGGGGAACCGCGCTGCTTACCGGCAGCGGGGGATGCCCCGTCGCGCACGGATGCTGCAGCGTCGCCCATCATTTCGCTACTGTTTCAGTCTCATTTGACCAATGGACCTGGACCTCCGGACGGTGTCAGTTCGTATCCCGCGGTTCATTTTCATTTTACCGTACCACGGTGAGGACAGCGGGCCGACCGTCCACAGGGGCACCCATGCGACACGGCGTGCCCGGGCGGCTCCTCCGACCCGGACGACCCGCTATCTGTCCTCCGAAACTAAAGTTTAACCAGGAGACATTCCGCTTAATTAGCCGGAGAGCCGCCCTGAGTGACAGCACAGACGCAAGCCAGGCAGATCCAGATAAAAGCCAAGCACATATCCAGCGAAAGCTGAAATCCAGCTGCAATCAGAAAACTTAAATCAAATATAGCAAAAGACACAAACAAGAACTTAAAGACCGAAATTACACCCATTTCTTTAGAGTCAACTGTTTATCAGGCGGTTGAATGAACTTGGGTGCCAACCAACTAACTGCACCTTTCACGGAAATTAAAAAAATAACTGTAGTTGAGATTCCACAGTACCACAGGAATGCAAAAAAAAAAAAATCTGGACACAGACCACGCGTGCGGAAAGGCTGTATTTCCAAATAAATACAAATCATTTAACATCAGCAGGCCGTTTCCTGAAAATTTTACTTTAAAAATACCAGCCACCAATCCAGCTGCCCAGTCTTAGTCACTCAGCTAAACGTTAATAGAACCGGGCTAAGCAGCCAACTAGACAGCTAACTGGGATCCATTTTCCTTTTGTTTGTCGGTATATCCGTGACTATTTTATTTACCTGGAACTATTTTTTGAACTCGGATCCATTCCCTGGAAGGTAGTGGTCGTCGTCATCTTACGAGATAACCAGTTTATAACGATAACGATGCTAAAAAGTATTAAATACTTATTATAACGCTAAGAATATCCTATCAACCTCCCTACACCTCGCCAGCTCCACCCGACTCCCTCTAAATTGAAGTCGGAGAGGGAATGGGAATGTGGTTCGCACGAGGTCCCACCCACAATGAAACGTCTCCTTATGATTGGACAGGTCTTTCTCTTGATTGATTGCGGATTGGCTGTTTACCCCGCCGGTCACCGTAAAAGGTCATTTTGCAGCTTTTTCATCGATCCACCGCATGTTGGAAAAAACGTATCCCTACAGTTTTTCAGTGGTACCGTAATGCTAATTTACTGCAGTTTAGGATAATATATTACCGGCCACATTTTATCAATGAGAATTCTGGAGATGTTCACGAAAGCAGAACGTGTATCACGCTATACTTAACTGGAAGGAAACACTTTTTATTTTTACCGTGTAGATGCTCAAAATGAGAACAAATACTTATGGAACTAACTGAAAAGTAAAACATTTCACAGGGAAGGCTTTAGCTATAACTTAGGTAGCTTATTCTAATACAATAGTCCTACTGTCCTCTCACTGCTGTTTTTCTTTTGTATACTAATCATACTTATTTCTTATAAACCCTTTATAAACTGATTGTTATAATTTGCACAATACATCAAAACCATAAAATGTGAAAAAACAAACATTTAACGCCAGGCAAAGCTGCAGAAGATAACTTTTTTTAAACAAGAATTTTATTAGACAATACAGATGTTTAACTTAAAACCCCATAATCAGGGTTCTTACATAAAGTTGGGCTAGTCAAACTTTACCACAATGCCTTTTCTACACATATACTACTACAATATAAAAAAAAGATATAAAATCAATTTTCTAAATAGGGAACAGAAAATTAGGTCAGATAACCAGGCTACTTCTTGATGTGGATCAGGACCTACTCGAGTTCCAGGGGTCTCTTTGTGTTGGAGGGTTTGCCCATCTGGCAGTATTGCGCTTCACCAGTAACTTTCAGTGTTTAATGCCACTTCTACTAACTATATGGTTTTTTACAGTTGTTTATGTACAAAAAGAATGAAAGCAAGACTGAGCACTATACAACAGCAGTTATGTATAACTGAAAACTAAGTGATACCGTTGAGTGGTAAGAGCGGAGGTGTGTAATATCGGAAAAGCGGGGGTGAGGGGGGGGACAAAGGATGACTTTAGCAGAGGCCTCCTGTCTGTTGCTGAAACACGTCGATCGTATCTTCATCCTCCATTTCCAACTGTTGTGGCAGAGTAAAATAAATCACAGCTGCAGTCAGAACACCACTATAAACATGAGGAATATCCACATTACCAGGCATAAGCAACCGGCTTGCTGCCCAAACACATGATCTGCTGCTGAAGGTACAGTCTCGGGACTGAACACTAGTGTTTGGAGTCATTTTTGAAATCACAACTACATAAACGATAAACTACATAAAAGATAAGATTAACTCTATTAATCCCATGAAGGGAAATTTCGGTGTTATCCTGTCCATACCTGCTGCCATCAGACAACATGAGCACAGTATGAAAGAACAGAAATATATAAACAATGAACAAACAACCAAATGGCAGCCGTAGTCGAAGTCCTGGGATTGTAAATATTTATGTAAACATTTCCATTCATCTCCCATCACCATTAATTCAGGGTCACGGTGCTTCTAAGCACATGGAAAAATCAAACTTGTCCAGGTGTGTTTATGCACTCCGATGTAAACACTGACACATACCTGTGCTGGTGTGTCTGTCTCATTTATCGGCTGGCCGTCAAACCGGAAGCGAATCTGCCTCATCGTCAGCCCCTGTAGAGAAGCGGTGTCTGTTTATTGAAGTCTCCCTAAATGGATATTCAATTGCTCTTATTACTGTAACATGGAAACCTAAAAAGGTAAGGCAATGTGAACCGGGACACATAAAGGGACATCAGGCAGGTATACCATCATCGGGTTAACTAGAACAAGAATGCCTGTTGTCACTAGTCTACAATTATACATTTTTCACTATTGTGGCCAACCTATATACTAAAATGAGAATGCTATAAATATTTCACTGTTTCATATAAAGGGGGAAATGCTTTTTTCCTCCCCTTTCTTTTTCTGGAAATTCATATCTATTTTTATGTCTTAAAGGAAAATCGGATACCATAGTGCTACAATGAAATGTCTAAAAGTAATAACCACAGATAAAATGCTGTGTCTGTCAAGCAATTTACCGGTGTGTCTTTATAGTACACAACAAATGTCAATTTGTCTCGAGATGCCACTGACCCACCCAGTAACACTAAAGTGCTACGAGGTGGTCAAAAATGTAAAGGCAGGTTTAAGAGAAATGCAGTGTGAATCAGAACACAATCCTGGCTTACAGCAGAGGCAGAGACAGCCATGCTGGAAAGGACAGCCTAACTTCTGCCACTGAGAAGGCAAAATGCCCAGAACTGCTACAGAGCCGTGCCAATCAGCCATAGGAAACAGCCCATCCGTAAAGAGCAACTGCTATTCCCAGTTACTGACCAAGGTATGTTTCCTGCCTCAAAGGCTCCTAAGAATGAAACATATAAGCAGTTTCTTATCTATGCCTTTAACGATATGCATTATCTCTAGAAAAAGAGCCAACAGTAGGACTTGTATCCTTCCCTTTAATGATTAAAAACAAACTAGTCAGCTGTGTATCATTTCGCAGCGCATCATGCCTGCGAATTGAGCTGCATGTGTCAGTGGACACTCATATCTTCACATTCATTTATTTGCAGCTTATTGAAACTGTGGGGTGGATGTTATTGGAAATGTTTAAACATCAACTGTTAAGACGGCAGGATTTTTTTTAAACAAAAACAGGTTTTGGTTTGATGAGGCCAGGAAGCCAAATCTTACCTGCCTCTCGCAGTACGCCTTCATCAGCTTGTTGAGTGGCGTGTGCCTCTTGATCTTAAACTGCACCACAGAGCCGTCCTGACCTGCCACCTTCAGGTTAATGTGGTCATTGTTTTCCGTCTTCACCCCTTCCTAGAAGGAATGCAACTGGCGATGAGCTTCCTTATCAAAATCACAACATGGAGGGGAATCAAAGCTCTACATACAGGTACAATCAGAAAGAACTGATGACAATGTGTTACCTCTTACAGCTCTATTACTAAAATGTTCAGGAAAGATTCTTTATAAAATGAATAAAGGCCTATACAAACCAATGGACAGTAGGTAAAAAAAAAAAGATCAGAACTGATGGCTGGGTTTAAACACGTATAATGATTTCATATACAGAATAACTAAAATTATTCTGTATATGCATTTCCAAAAAAATGATTCAGAATGATTCTCTTCGGCTGCAGCAAAACGACCATTTAATAGCATAGCGTGGCTGTCCATCTTTTTCCGATTTAAACAATTAACTTGGAAAATTCCAAAAAGCATCAAACAAAAACAAATGGATTTTCCCCACACAAGCAGAAGTCTTCCCACTTCTCCAGCTTCTTTTAAATAGTACAGAAGGTTGAAAATTCATTTAACAGCAACAGAGCGGACACACCCCCTCATAATTGAAATGCCCAGTCCTGTAGGTGGCACTACATAGGAGGCAACGTTAGGGGACAAGGATAAAAGCAACTGTTGCGTGAGCTCCGCTTCATAAAAACAATTATAGTACAGAACTGAGGCCGGGAAACTTCATCTACGTTATGTAAATAGAACTATAAAAGCAATATTTTCAGCTTTCACGTCAATAGATTTGATCACAATGCGTGCTGTATATGTACAATTAGATACAAAGCGATTTAAAACATACATTGAACACAGAATAAAAATGAGGGAAAACTTAGCTGCAAATTTATCTTGGTCACAGTTAGATTACAGATATACTTTTCTACTTTACGTTTTTAAGCAGTGAATTAATTACTAAACAACAGTGTAAAATGAAGAGAAAAAATAATAATCAAGCAAAATGCGCCAAACGTCAACTGGTGAACAATTACAATCGTTGCCAGGTACTTCAATATTTAATAAGTAATTGCATGCTTCAGTATTAACAGATTTAAGTATTATTGTACTTGTTAACCAAGGCCTGCGAGATACAATTAGATGAGAGCATGATTCAAAGTGATTCAACTATTAAGCTTTTGAATGAAATGGCTGCAACTCACTTAGCATGTATTTATAAACATGTACACTGTAAACTTAGTTTTTCACTCAATTTTAAAATTTGCCAACTACATAGGACAGCAATTTAGCTAACAAGCTACCCAGCCGATTGTGAAGGCGCGTTCACAATTCTTCCGGTATTTCATAATTTATTTAGTCAGCTGTTAACCGCCCTACACACAATACAGAAACATTGTATTACTTTTACAATATTTCTACAGCGCTCCGTCATTTAATTTAGTTACTCACCTTGGGTTTTTCGTCCGCCATGGTTATTCTCTGCGCGGTTCTTTACGCCGCCACACAAAGAGTTTGCGTGAACGCGCACGTCACCGCCCACGTTCAAGAAGCCGGTCTTACGTGCGCGGGCATGATTATTGACGCCGCCTTAGCATTCAAATGAAATTGGTCGAATTAGGTCACGAGGAAATGTAATCGGCGTTGGCCTGGGCGGGAGTGACTTCATGCGCGTCGACATGGCATTCGCCAGATCGCGGAATATCACGTGCACGCGCACACAGAAGCTGGGTTTTTAAAAAAACGTCTCTCTGATTTTTTAAATAGCAAATAGAAACATATGATTGTTATGTTAACACTAAACACGCCATACTGTTATTTAAAATACTAATTACATTAATTTGTAGGAAGTATGCGTTGTACAATTATTTTATGGAAAGGAGAAGGTTGAAAGCAACAGTGGCCATCTTGTTTTCATGTCATGGTTACAAACGTTTCACCCATACCCCACCTGTTGCAAATGTTGTTAATGACTATATTGAGTATTGACGCGGCACGATGGATCTAATACTGTGGAAAAATTTATTTGGGTTTAATAGAAAATGTTTTTATGTGTTGATATTCATGCTATTAAATTAAATACCAGCACATGAATAATTTTCTAAATATTTTACTCAGGCATATGATTAGTCTCCCGTCAAAGCCCGGGTAGAGGTCCTTCAAGCACCGCACCAGCGGCGCGCAAATCCTGTAGTCTTTCATTTAAACTGCCTATATGTGTAGTTTACACATTCGTTAAAACCCAGGGATTTTTGAAGTGGAATACTGTATTTCCATTAGGATGGGGGAGGTTGATGTCGATCCGATAATTACGGTACGTTTTTCTCCCGCATGTGTGACTGTGTCCATGCTTCGCTTCAGCATTCTTGCATGCCGCCGCCACAGAATCAGGTTTCTTGCTGTTGTGTAGATGTTGGCTAAAAATTTGAACATAGAGACAAGAAAAAGTTAAACTGTCCCCCTTTAGAAAAATTATTACAACTGTTATAATATCGTAAGATTATTTAAAATAACTTTAGAACACTGTTATTAATCGCTTTTCAGAATTAATAACATTTTACAGTGCTTGTGGTTTAGTTACGGAAATAGCAATTGTTAGTAAGTTTTAGCGAGATTTCCTTTAAAGGTAAAAATAATGATTAAAAAACTAACCCGTTTTCCACTAGTGCGCCGAACTTTCCGATTTAAAACAATAAAACGTGATCGGCACTTAATGCTGATGCGTATGACATTCCGTTTGCTTTACTGCATAGCTCATCCCCGGCATCGATTCCGGTCAGAGACACCTGGGGTTCGCCTGGGGACCGGGAGACCTTCTCACCTATGAGACACAGTACAAATCACAAGGTACCTGTCTGCACCTTCGACATTCACGAACACAGCACCCGTGTTTCGCGTGGTTCACATATTATCATTGTCTTTTCTCCCATTACGCATCACTGCCATTTGTTCTAATAGGAGCTGGAAGTGTCGGTCAAGCCTGTCCGTTTGTCCACGTGGTTCGGAAAGATGAAGACATATACTCTCCGATCCTACGTAAACTTTTTAATGAATCCCATTACATCTTCGTGGGGCTACAGAGGATCAAGGAAGAGGTCCCCAGCAAAAACAAGAAACCTCAGTATGTCATCAGTTCATTTTCTGAGTGGTGTCTGATTGTTCTAATCCAAATACAAACCAAACTATAAATTGGCCCATTATAGAACTGAAAAAAACACTAAGGGTAGTTTTTAAATGTGCAAAATGTTTAAGAGTACCTGTTTTGTGTTCAGTGTGGGGGAAAATGCGGTTTTACAGCTAAGCGGGCACCATCATTTGATATGTTCAAAACAAGGAGGCTCTTTATAGCCTGTTCTTTACTTTTAGGTTTATCAGTATAAGCAAGAACTATAGATCGGTGATCAGAGCGTGCATGGAGGAGCTGCAGCAAGCTGCAGGTATGTACACATGCCTTACCCAGACTCTGCCTTTAACGACATGCTGTCTGGCAAACGCTGATGCAATGCTGTCCTTACCCAGTGTCCACCCATGACACAACGTTGGCAACACAGTATGGAAATCAGGTAAGAATAATCGGCCGCATTCTTAGACAGGGTGTACTTAGCAAACAAGGTCACTTATGTGATTTATTTAAAAAAAAAAAAAAAAAACCTCGTCTTCACAGGTATCAATCCTACTGGCCGTGGAGCTGATCTGGAACCTCTGCGAGGTGCTGTTCATCGAGGCAGCTCCGGGTAAGCTCTGTCCACCCCGGGCAGGCCGCCCACGGTGAGCTCCTTCTGGCGTGTGTGTCCGCGCTGCGCTGTTTCTGAGGGGCTGCGTGACTTTGCAGCCGGAGCCTTGCTGCGCCACCTGCTGGACTGGGTGCGGCTACACAAGGCCGACGTGGACGAGAAGGCACAAGAGGTGCTGCAGAGTGAGAGCCCAGTGCAGCACCAGGCCTACTGGGATGTGGTACGTGGTACAAAAGCCCCGTTTTGCCTCACCTTGTTACACAAGTACTGCTTTGATGGTATGTCGTTGAATGGACCGAGACTAGGGCTGGGTAATTACTTGAATTTGAATTACGATTTAGGGTTCCAGTGATTATCAAAACAAAATGATCAAGATAAAAACGATTATCGTGCCACATTTCATTTTACAGTGATGCTCCTGCATTGTTTTGCGTTATAAATTCAGCGTGTCCCTTTCCAGCCCCCTTTTGTTTGTTTCTCAGGTGAATTTCATTTAGAGTTTAAGGAAATACTTTTAAAAAAGACAAGTTTTTTTAAGCTCAATAAATGTATGATATTTGCAAAGTCACTGATTAATCGTGATAAATAATTGTGATCTTAGTATTGGCCAAAATAATCACGATTATTTTTGCCATAATCGAGCAGCCTTGACACAGCCACTTGGTGACTCAGGGTACCTTGCACCTGCTGTCTGCCCCCACACAGGTAGTGTGCTACGTGCTTCAGGGCCGGATGGAGGAGGCGGCACAGATGCTGATGAAGCAGGCCTCCCAGCAGCCTGCAGCCAGGGCTGCGTACAAGCTGATGGACACCCTCCTCACGAAGATGCCTGTGTACAGCGTACGTTGCCAGAAGCTTCGTAGAGCCATGCAGTACTGCTCGCCATTCCAGAGCCCCCTCTCCCAGTCACCTAAACATCCCACGCTGCTGCGCGGAGGTGCGTCTAAAAGCCTGTGGTGTTTGTCACGTGACCTCACAGCCTGGCGGGACGCAGACGCAGACGGAGTTTGATGTCAGGTGGCGGCAGTGGCACCAGGAGTGTAACCGATGCTTGGAAGATGGATCTTTTGCCAGCTACTCGCAGTTGGAGCTTATCTGCAGGGTAAAGCCTGAGTGTTGCGACTGAAAGCAAAAGCATCACGGTATCAGTCTGTGGTTCTGGATGATAATGATGATGATGATGATCTGCGCAGATCTTGGTCGGGGATGAGGATACCCTCCTGGCCCAGAGGGAGCGCCTCAGTACATGGTACCATTTCCTGGTGACACGTCTGCTATACTGCCATCCCATCGTGAAGCCTACAGAGCTGCATTACTATGCACAGGTACGGTCTGTGTGCAGCCGTGACTGCCGGCCCCGACTGAGTGCGTGACTGACGTTCCGGCGTGTGAGACACTGTTGCTGTTATGAGCAGCCGAGGTGTAGACGCTGGGTAAAAGCCTTCTCTGGCTCCAGGCGAGTATGGACATGTTCCTCGATGCCCGGAGCGGCCCGGAGCCCCTGGACAGCATTCTGCTCGCTGCCTTCGAGTTCGACATTCACCAGGTCATCAAGGACTGCAGGTCAGAGGCTTTGTGGCCGTTCAGATCACAGCGATTTCAGATACAGCCGCTCCCCAGGTTATGATGGGATTATGTTCCGATAAATCTTATCGTAAGGTGAAAATGCATTTTAATGCACTACACCTAACCTAATAAACATCATAGCCTAGCCTAGCCTACCTTAAACATGCTTAGAACACTTACATTAGCCTACAGTTGGGCAAAGTCATTTAACCATCATAAAGTCGAAATATCGTAACACGGACCGTCGTAACCCGGGGAGCGTCTGTATTCCCAGGCTGATGGTCTCCCATGGTGGATATGCAGTTCTGCAGGATGGACGTGGGGACCTTCTCCCAGGTTTAACGGTTTTGTTTCTTTTTTTTTCCCGCACCAGCATTGCCCTGAATAACTGGTGGTTCGTAGCTCACCTCACCGACCTTCTGGATCACTGCAAGCTGCTGCAGTCTCACAACCTCCAGTGAGTGGCCCCGTCGTCACTCCACAGCCGCACTGCGCCGCCACGTCGTCCGTCTATAACCGTTTGTCGTTCTCGTCACGCAGCTTCGGCTCGAATCTGAGGGAGTTCCTCCTGCTGGAATACGCGTCTGGCCTCTTCACTCATCACAGGTTCGCTTCTCAGTGTCCCTCCGCTCAAATTGCTGAGCAGTCGGACTTTGTCTGAACTCCCCTGTGATGCATACACACGTATATGTAGCACGTGCTTGTGGCTCCACTTAATGGACGGCACCTTCCGTCCTCTCAGCCTGTGGCAGCTGGCAGTGGACTACTTCGACCACTGCCCCGAGTTTGGCAGGGTCTACCTGGAGCTTCAGATAGAGCGGGTGCCTCTGGACACTGAGCACAAGGCTGTGAAAGTGCTGCGCATCTGCGAGCAGCGGCAGATGGCTGAGCAAGGTGTGTCTCACACACGGATACCCGTCTACGTGTCTGAGAGCCTCTGTGTGTATGAACTGATATTTTGGTCGTGCCCCAATCAGTCATCACCACCCCCCCCCCCCCCCCCGTCACTCCTCTCCCCCACCGCCAGTGCGCAGCATCTGCAAGATCATGGCCAAGAAGGCACTGAGGAACAGCCGGCTGGGCTCGGCTCTCTCCTGGAGCATCCGGGCCAAGGATGCCGCCTTCGCCACGCTCATCTCCGAGAGGTGGGCTCCCCCTACAGGCCGCCGCTCTCCCCGCACACAGGCGCCGCCTCACTCCCGCCATTCCCTCGTTTGCCAGGTTCTTGCAGGAGTACTGCAGCCACGGGACCTTCTCTGACCTGGACCTGATAGACAACCTGGGCTCAGCCATGCTGCTGAGTGACCGGCTCACCTTCCTGGGTATGAACCCCTGGACGCTCTGGGTCTCTCTCGCACACTTCTCAAGCTCCTCCACTGTCATACACAATTTGTCACAGAATTGTGCATAACCCTCCCCCCCCCTCCGCAGTACCAGAGATTCCCCGTGTTTCCCTGCTCGCCTCCCGTCTCTATCGCTGTCTATTCACTCACGCAGGGAAGTACCGCGAATTCCACAAGCTGTACGGCGAGAAGCGCTTCGCCGAGGGTGCCCGGCTCCTCTTATCGCTCATGACGGCCAAGATCGCCCCCCGCAACTTCTGGATGACCCTGTTGACAGATGCACTGCCCCTTCTGGAGCAGAAACAGGTCAGCAGTGAACACCCCCCCCCCTGCTCATCGTGGAGGAATTACTCTCACTGACACAGCCTCCTCACTTTTTTTTTTCCCCCTCCCCAAGGTGATCTTTTCGGCGGAGCAGACCTACGAGTTGATGCGTTGCTTGGAGGAGCTCACGGCGGACAAGGCAGCACAGGACGCTGATCGCCCCCTGCAGGTAGGCCGACTAAGTGCGGGGAGAACAGGCCGCATGTGGGAGACCTGGAGAGCGGGCCGATGGGATCTTAACGGGCCTTCGTGCTCACGCATCTTGCAGGAGGACGACATAGAAGCCACCAAGGTGGAGCTGCTGCGACTGGCACTTGCCCGAAACTTGGCGCTGGCTATCGTGAAGGAGGGCACCATCGAAGTCTAGGCATACAGCCTCACATGTACATAAAGAGACCACTGGCTTTTCCATAATAAACATTTGCTATTATCTGCATGGGTTCCGCCTCCATTTGAAAATGCTTCATAGCACATCGACTCTCCGAACTGCCCTCAGCCTACATAAAAGATTTTGTGAAATTTGGAACAAAGAAAAAAAAATCTCCCATATGACATTGATATCACTTCTGCATTAGTGGGCAAAGATCATCCAATGCTTTAACACACATACTAAATAATTTCACTGCACAACCACACAGTATATTACTGATCGTTTAAGACCGGTACAAAACATCTTTATTCAAACAGTTGCAATTTCAACATCAATTAAGATACAAATTCTGTAGTACAAAAGTGGTTTTCTTCTTAACTTAAACTTTGACTTTCTATTAAATGTACATCAAGACCCAGGTTATAATGGAAAAAAAAAAATGCTAAATGTACTCAAACTCCTGGTCATATTCGAAATGTAACTCAAAATATTTGGTCATCACAATAAAGCAGCCTGCGTGAAAGGCCTGTAAATGTAATACTGAAAACACCGTTTGCTTAACCTAAAATGTGCATTACACATTTAAGTTTGGCAGCCTGGAGGTGATAGTAACCTATAATATGAAAACAGTCGTTACAGGCAGGATACGCACATCTTGGGAATGAGAGTAAGGTGCTCAGCAAACAGGCTTTTTATCCACGCTGGTGAAGGCAATTCTGTAGAGTATGCGTATACGTGAACGGAAGACATGTCGGTCTCCTGCGGGTCGGCAGACTCCACACACCGCTCTATCCTCAGAGGTCAAGGGGTCCTGCCTCCCCCTCTAACAGTCTAAGCACAAAGAGCCTGAGAACCAGACAGAAGGTGGAATCAAAGCTAAATCTATGCAGCTCTGCTGCAATCTTCCCTGCCTTGTGGTGTGTGGATAAAGCTCAACAGTCATGAACCTGCCCTAGGCTCAGAGCACTTCATTAAAATAATCACCATTAGCACCAAATACGTTGTCACACCCTGGAAGACGAGGGGAAGAAAATACTTCTGTCTTATGGTAAAAATAATGTGATGCTACTGAAAGTATTTGTCAGAGTAGAACACAGCTGAAGATCAGCTTTCAGGCTTGGAGTAACACCGGCTGAGACGGAGTACAGGGTGGTAGGTAGGGCCACGGAAGGCTGTACTTATTCGACCTCTGGCTGACCTATAATAATGTAACAGCAACTTAAATGCCCCAATTCTGTAGCATTAACATGTAGTTTAAAAACCCCGCCCAGGTTGGGGTAACGCGGGCGTTTCCGAATCACGTTATTGCTGCTCTTGTATCGCCACTGGGTGTTTGCAGCCGGCTCATCTTACCGCACCTTCCCGGGCGAAAGCTGACGCTGCCCTCAAGCCGTCACGCTACCGACCGCATCCTGTAGCCCGAGAGTCTCCCCTGCTGCGTGTCGCCAGTGTGCGGGTTGTGTGAGCTCTGCCCGTGGCCGAGAGGACGCCAGAACATCGTCAGCCCTCTCTCGCTCACCTAAAACGCTCTTAACTAATACCGAAAGTTTAGCCCAGTTCGGTATCCTATCGGCAAACTGCTGAGAATCACAAAGTCGGAGGCTGAACTGCATATGAGGCCAGAAATACGAAGCAAAACCACCATGACTTACACATCCCAGTTGACTTTCACGCTTCTCACGAGTAGCACTGCACCTCTTCACTGGAAATGTTCCTTTCCAATCGGTCTGGAGATAAATACTCTACATTTCATGACCAGTTGCTGGCGGATTCCGCCACCCAAACAACGTTCTCCGGAGGTTCCGGCTGGGGTGTTAAATCTTCAGATACACTGTTGGTCTCTCCCCAATAACTCTGAATAATTCTATTTCATATGCAAAGCAAACTTCTCCACACTCCCACCTTCCGGGTACAGATGCCAGCCAATCCGAGGCCAAGACACGGATACGTAAAGGTTAGAGAGGAATACACCCCTAAACTAAACCGGCACCTGGCAAATGGACACTGACACAGCAGGGCCTCTTGGGTGGCCTCCCCTCTTACCCAGGCGTCTCTCTCTCACCCACCCCCCCTCCCTCCCCTGCCCCCTCACCCCGCCCGTCCCATCCCGTCAGTCGGCCACCTCGCTGTAATAGTACTTCTGCGCCGTGTCCGTCAGCCTCCAGCCACCGGCCCGGAACTCCAGGATCTCCAGCAGCAGCAGTCTGGCCATGGAGCTCAGGCCTTCCTGCAGCAGGAAGCCGTCCCGCAGCAGGCAGAAGAGCTCGTCCATGCGCTGCTCGTTCATGCGCTCCAGCTGATCGCCGATGCGGTGCAGCTGCAGCACCAGGCAGTCCACCTGACAGACGGGCCGCAGGAACACCAGGGACCGTTAGAAACCCGCTCTGCCAGGCAGCCACTCTCTTTGGCAGATACGCTAATCCAGATATTGGTCAGGGTTTTTTTTTTTTTTTTTTAAAAAGAGGATTTACAAACTCAAAGGACTCTAAAGCTGAAATTTGGACGGTGTAAATTAGGATTTTGCCATCTTGCTCATTTGACTTCCTCTGCCGGCCCCTTTTGGGTCCGGTTCCTCCCAAGGTTTCTCTCTTCTAGGGAGCTTTCCTTGCCACTAATGCCTCTGGCTTGCTCACTGGGGGCTTTCAGCGGGGATAATGTAATATTGTGAAAATGCACATCACAAAATAAAATTGAATGATTGACTTCCACGCTATCGTGCCCAAATGTTTCAGTGAAATAAAAAAATCTCTCACGAGTAACACAGGGAGAATGCTGAAGTGCACATCTCTCGTTCTTGCTGATGATTTTAAATATTTCGGCAGAACAAGTCAAAATACACAATGGGGAGAAAAAAAAAATCTTATTGCAAGTGGTGATATTGAGAAAATGCCTGCGACCATAGTGTATTAACCAGGCATTAATGCAAAGAACTCTACTTAGCTCAACTCAGGGACCTGTATCACAAAGCCAGATTTGGTTAGCTAGAAAAACTTATTTTTTAAGGTGGTATGGGCTAATTGTTATCGAAAGAAGATTAAGTCCATTTAAACTGGGGGACCTTAAATCTGACAAGTTATCCGGCTAAAGAAGAAATCTGGCTTTGTGATACAGGCCCCAGATGTGTCTAAGATTCCCAGCGTGGTTCTCACCTCCTCCTCGTTCTGCAGAGCGTCTGACTGGGTGAGTCTGAAGAGGCAGTCATAAACGGGATGCACCAGTGCCATCATGGGCATGTTGTTTACCTGGTAACAGGAGACAGTTGATCAGTCCAATCTACTTTCCAAACAAAAATCCATCAATGTTAAAAATAAGTGGAAAGTTCAGGTTACAGAGAGAAAAAAAAACCAAGGGACTATGTCATGAAGCTGAATTTTTGGGTTAGCTAGATAACTTGTCAGATTTGAGGTAGTCTGGGCTAAATGTGAGAACAAAGAAAAAATCTTAAATCCTTAAATACGACACGTTATCTAGCTAACAAACCAACAAATCTCGCTTTGTGATACAGGTCTCAGAGCACTGAATCCAGTTACATCCTTATTGACCTGAGACTTCTTAAAGGGCCGGTCGGTACCTTGAGGTAGTCGAAGATGTTGCAGATGAAGGTGACATAGCACACCCACTCCTGAATCGAGCGGCTGCGAGTCTCTTCCCGGACACTGAACTCCTGCTGCAGTCTGTTCAGGAGGTTACGGCGAAACACGTTTCCGTTGTTCAGTTTGGCCTCTGCCTGCAGGGGGCAGTTTCACAGAAATGCATCAATCACATGGCACACTAAAATGTTGGTCATTATCTTAAGCTTCAAAATTGAGGATTTCAAAAAAGTCAGTAGATTGCTCACCTGGACAATGGTGTAGCAAATGCGCCCCGCCTCTTTACTGAACACTGGGTCTTTTAGGGACTGATCTATGATGACGCTGGACACCTTCTCCAGATCCACTGTGCTTGGCTCTGATGTGGAAGAATAAGTTTGAATTAAAGCTTCAAGGACTGTTTTTGCTGTGATTATATATGATTATGTAGGTGATTATATATGCTCTGGCAAACTCCTTGTTTAATTAAATGTTACACAACTTACCTTTCAGTGCCGTTTTAAGCAAACTTTGAGTTTCAGTGTCAAAGGACTGGATCTTGTACTCATCTTTAAGAGAGTTATCCATTGTCTCACAAAACACTCTAAGATAAAAAGAAGCACAGCTAATTAACCCACAGTTACCTCATATTTAAAATATTATTTTTCTTCACTTGCCTGAAAGACAACTAAATGTATCATGTATTTACTGAAGCCCAGGAAATCCAGTGAAATAAGTAGATGTCACCGAAAAAGGATTTCAGAGGAAACACGTGTACGGTCTGCAGCGATTGTGACACCGAGAAACGCGCAGTCGTTATAATGCTGCTTCTATTTCATGCACAAAGGCAAATCGCATGTACACTGCAGCATATAACGTACAGATAAATTTTATGTGCAGCCAAACGTGCGTCTGTGAATACGTTACGGAATTTACATGGTTACATTCCCATGTCTACATTTACCCTGCAAAATCTGACATAACCTATTGTGTACGTATTTTATTTAGCACAGATTTGATCAAAAGGAAAAATGTAATGCCAACACCAAGTCTACCGTAATTCTACACGTCGATTCCCGTTCGTTGTTAGCCTTGTAGCGACAAGAAGATTATTGGTAAACCGATAAAACTGCGATTCTCTGACGGAGTAAGAAAACAGATACAGGAAACAATATAAAACACGCAAATCCTCTTATTTAAAATATGCACAAATTAAATGCATGTTTAAAAGCTCAATATACAGAAAAATATCTAAACTGATAACTTTAAAAAGTGCAAACGCTTACTTCTGCTCAACTTCTGCCGACGCGATGTTTACATTCCGCCTTTCCTCATTGCCTTCATTTCCGCTACGTCACGTCCGGTCCGATGATGTCTTTATCGTGATTATTTCATGAGTAAAGTTTCCTACATTTGACTTTTCAATTAAAAAAAAATGAAACGGACGCGTCCCCTCTTGGGCATTCTTCAATAAAATACATTTTTAATGAACATATCACACAAAACACGACATTTCAGTGCCAACACTCCCATCTTCTCCTTGTTGGATTATACACCAGAAAAAAATCAAGGTACTCCAGATATTCTTAAATAAAACAATGCACCATTCACAGCAACACACGCGTAACATAGTGGCGTTAAGGCCGTATAGTGCTGCACACTACTTAAGGCCTTTAAGTTTTAAATTTAAGACCAAGTCGAGTTCACTCCGTAAAAGGTAACAAAGAAATAAAAGTGTAAACTCGATAAATTGTCAGGTCGTCACTTTATAAAACATAGAGTTTGCCATTTGGGGCATTACTGGTTGTTAAAAGGTTACAATATCCTTCTGTTATATTCTTTGGTGAAGTACGGTACTGTGCAGAAGTCTTAGGAAGTCAAATTAGGCTATGTATAAATTATCTTCATGTTCGTGTAAAAATTTGTCTGCCAAAGTGCATCAGCTTAGCCATTTCTCTCCTAGTCACCCCAGTGTTTGTGGCCAAATACACCAAAGTATTTTTTGACTGAACCACAAGCACACTTCGCTGACTTTTAAACAGCAATTTAGATACTTAATTTACAGAGCAGGTTGTGAATCTTAAATGCATGGAGTGGCTGAGGTGCCCCTGAGGAGAGGTTTGGGAACTGAAGCCGTGTCCATCTATAGATGTCAGTAACCTCTTGGAAAAAAGAAGTTGCTCTTGTTACTTTTTGTTGTGTTACTTTTAATTTTCAGGTTATAATTAGGTTAGAATGTTAAATTGTGTGTTTTTTTAGTATCCAGAAAAATAGCTTCCTTTTACTGCCTAAGACTTTTGCACAGTACTGTATAAGACAATTATCAGCATCCTTACAAAACCAGATTACACTGGACCTTTAAACTAAATATTTTAAATCATAAGTCATAATAATCTTAGATACCAAATGACCAGCAAATTATGTTTTACCAACATTAAATTAGTTTTCATTATATCCAACCTCTGCACTGTCAAATCCACCTACTGCTGCATTAAGTTGTAAATAAAAATAGTGATTATTATAATTTTGTAAAATAAAACCTGAAGCTAAATCCCTGACAGGAGTAAATTTAAAATTAGATACATTCGGTCAGACGATGTCGCCTTTATCGTGATTATTTCATGGAGTAAATGTCCTACATTTGACTTGTAAATCAAAAAAAAAAATCCAAACTTTCCAGATTTCTATATGCAGTTACATTTAATCCCCAACCACACTGTAAATACATTTAACATAGAGAGTAATAAATGTGGCTGATATGCTGTAGATTTCTCAGGATAAGCTATTTTCATAGCAGCTCTATTATTATATATCAAGTGAAACCTGTTTAAACCTTTTTTTAAATCAAGGCTTTAATGTGGAGGGTTTCTCTGTTAATTGCCGTGCAATGTATCTTTAGCACTAACCAGTAATGGTTTCTGAGTAATAGCCAAGTACGACATCAGTTATTCCCACAAGCCATATTTAACTGGCAAGTGTCTCGTCTAAAAACCCCACCATCGATAAAACATTCTAAGGAGAAAATTAAAAAATAAATCAGATTATATAATACATGCTTTCCTACTTCCAAATCATAGTTTGCAGATATATAAATGCTGTGAAAAGAGATTTGGAAAAGTATGTCATCTCTAAAGTTGCCACAGAGCATAAAAAGCAAGGCATACCCTATGCAACATTTAAATATTCGCTCAGTGAGATTTCACTTAGCTGCCTCGCGTGTTCATGGTAAGACGCTACATACTTCCTGGATATTCTGCCGTAGCGTCAGAGATCGAGTCTCCACATGGAGGAATTTTGGTTAAAACATGAGGAGCCCTGCACTGAAAAACAGCCCCACCTGCTGGCCGAAAGGTACAAGATAGAAGAGACGTAAACTACGTACAAAGCGTTGTGCGTCTTTCCAGGACTAGCCTGCACTAGACTGCTGATGCAGGCGTAACATAATTCCATCCTGTTGCATGTAAACTGGCTGTCAAGCTGCCATAGTTTGACCCATAGAACTGGATGGACAGGAGTGAGAATTGCTCTCATGGGTTTGTCCATCTTGAGTGCCTGATTCAGGCCCCTCCTCCTTTCCAAAGGTTAGTGTTCTGCCCCTTTCCTATTCCCACTACCACCCCCCCCCATATCCCAGAATCCAACACTTCATTGCTTCCCATTCTGGTTGCTCAAGAGGCCACAGAAAAGCTCATACCAGAAGAATGTGAATCCAGTAGATAGTGCAGCTTTTACTAAGCTGGGGGAGAGCCCCTTAAAAAACCCCTGAGGACCCTCCTCGCGGGCGATCCGCACCATGCAGTCCACCAATCCCTGGTAAGAGCGAACCTGCGGGTGTTACACACAGACACGCATCACTGGCAGCAAGCCGCTGGACTGCAGAGTGTATAAACTGCGAGAAAAACCTGAGACTTTTACATGTCTGCCTGCTTGTCTCTTACTGAACTTCTCAACTGCATGCAGGTTAATTTCACCACACTGGTCACCAATGTACATGACCAGTCAAATGTTTTTCACTCAAAAACTCAAAGTTTTTACCACTTTTCCATTTCTATCATAAACCGCCAATTTTTTAGTCTTATTAAGCATTGAAAAGTTGAGTAGACTACTATAAATGAAAATATAGGTCAAATAAAACAAATTCCATGTTATAAAGGACAAGAGTATGTAACAGTGCATGTCTGACATCCCATTGACTGGTCATGTGGTGATAGAGTCAAATTCTCGGCTGTCCTTTAACTTTAAATGAACTAGTTAACCATTTCATCCCATGAAACAGTGCAGTATGTAATGTTACGTATAGAAAGAACGCCTCAAATTTTCTCTGCTGTTGTACCTGCTAGATGAGGTTACTGTGATGAATCAAAGATATGACATTGACTTGCTAATCAATGGCAACATGCAAATGTAGAAAATCTCAGTGTGTGCAAAAATGTCCGACTGGTGGTGTAGAGCTTAAGAGTCCCACCTGTCCAAACGGGGCCCTGGCCTCTTCAAAGCCCCCGACTTGCAGCCTCTTCTTGATGAGGTCAAAGGGATATGTGATGGTCTTACTGATGATACCAGCACAGCTTCCACACAGCAATTTCCGGAAGCTACCTACAAAAAATAAAAAAAAGACAAGTCAGCCTGTCAGAGAGCGAAGGGAAGAAGCACCACGACACAAAGGAACGGGCCAGAACATGGAGATCAGGTCAAACCCAAAGGCTGAACCGCGGCCCTAAGGCAGGGCGCCTTCCTAAGAACCCGGCCTCCTGCGTTTCGCTACGTCTCACATATCCTGCGGTCTCCACCTGTAGGGTTGGCTTCTTTGGACTGAACCAACAGGATGTCCTTCAGGATGTTGTAGAAGAAGAACTGAAGGCCGGCGTAGGGGAAGATGGCCACCACAGTTGGTGCCAGGCCGCGGTAGAAAGTCAGGACGCCCCCCTTGCGGTACATGGTGGACGTCGCATGCCGGAGACTGCGATACACCTGCGTGGGACACACAGGCCAAGCTCAGCTCAGCTCGGTTCCACGTCAGTAACACTACCTGATGGGGCATAAATGCTTAGTAATAACTCAGTTACTACTGAAGTACAAATCATGAACAAATATAGTCACTAATAAGATGCGTCATGATTCATTAATGATGAACAAACATGAGATCAGTATTTCACCTCTTATTCATTACTTATTCATTCAATAATTCACAAAGGTTTACAGAATTAAAATACAGTAAATATAGTAACGGCTTGAGATAAAATATGCATAAGAATTAATGTATGATGAATTAACATGAGATTAGTATGGAAATGAGTTAATTAATTAATACATAAGTAATAGCATAATACTATATTATACTATATTAGTGTCACATGTCAGTGGGCCCTTGAGCAAGGCCCTTAACCCCCAGCTCCAGGGGCCCTGCTCGTCGGCTGACCCTGCACCAAGAGAAGAGAAGCCCTCCAACACACATGTACCTGTGCAAATAGCAAATAAAGCATGTTTGTTTTGTTGTTATTTGTGCCGCCTAAAGTAAAGTGTCACCAGCATGTCCTCCAGTTCAACTCCAGACTCACAAGTACAGCCAAAGAAGTCCACACTATTCTGGGTATTTCATAAATAATTACATTTACAATTACATATGGCACCATTTATAATTACATGTATAATTACATCTATAAATTACATATGGCACCTTACCAAGGCAGCATCTATTCACCATGGGCTGATGTATCAAAAGATATCTAAACAAACTCAAATATTACAGCACCAACTTTCGTCCCACTTAATGTAAAGATGTGTGTGTGTGGCAGGTAACAGAGGAACATTTACACAAACACCAGTGGCTTCACCATCACCCTAAATGCACTCAGGTCCACATGCCGCTGTGGTACACAGCAGTGCTTTATTCCCCCCCATTTGTCTGTTCTCCTCTGAAGGGGGCGGGGCCTTCTCACCCGCGGCTCCCCCTGAGCGGCGAAGCGCGTCCGCAGAGTGTCCAGCGGCTGGCAGGCCACGGTGGCGCAGCAGGCTGACAGACCCCCGCACACGAAGTGCACTGCTGGCATCTGGCTGTGGTAGGTGGTGCCGTTATGCACCAGCTCTGTCAGGAGCTCGAAGCTGGTAAACTGGAGGGGGGAGGGGGGCGATTCTGAAGTTCATTGTTCCATTTCGGCCACAGATTGAGGAACATAAATATACAGGACCAGCCAAAAGTTTGGACACACCTACCCATAGAAAGGTTTTTTTTGTACTTTTGTACTACATTTTAGAATAATTATAAGACATCAAAACTATACTCTAACAGACGGAATTATACATTAACCAAAAAAGTATTAAACAAAAAAATAATAATTTGTTTGGGGGGGGGGAGTGGGGCAGCTCTGTGGGTCGGCAGTGTGGTCCCACCACTGGGCCCTTGAGTGAGGCCCTTAACTCCAGTTGCTCCAGGGACTGGCTGCCCCTACTGTCCCCTTTACACCAGCTTCATGAGGTGGCCTCCTGGGATGCTTTTCCAGCTGTCTGAAGGACGTCCCACATATATGCTCAGCACCCATTGGCCTCTGTTCCTTCACACTCTGGTCAATCTCCTAAACCATTTCTACTGTGTTTAGGTCAGGTGGCCAGGTCATGTGATGCGGCATGGTCAGGTGGCCAGGTCATGTGATGCGGCATGGTCAGGTGGCCAGGTCATGTGATGCGGCATGGTCAGGTGGCCAGACTTTTGAGTGGTACTGTACTTAATAAACGGTATAACATAAACAATAACAGTCCCCTTCCTGCTTTCTTTGTAACATTCATTATTTCCATCAGACTTCCTGCTATTCAGTCCTTTCCCAGTTCATCACCTAGGCCAGGGGTGGCCAATCTTATCCGCAAAGGGCTGGTGTGTATGCAGGTTTTTGGGATAACCTCTAGGTCAGCTATTCAAACCCAGGTGTGAGGACTCTTCAGCCAATCAGTCCTCTAATTAGTAATCTAATTAGGGAGTTGCAGCGAAAACCTGCACACACACTGGCCCTTTGTGGATAAGATTGGCCACCCCTGACCTAGGCCCTTGAAAAGCCTTTGGCATGTGGAGGAACTCAAACTGGTCACAGGCAGTAAAATGTTTCGCACTGTTAGGACATCACCTGGACCCCTTAGCCCAGCCATGGTGGTTTGCACGCTAAACGGCGATCGAACGTGCCTGGACAGCCCCGTAGCAGATCGACAGCAGCTGGGCAGGGACATGACCCTTCCAGAAGGCGGTGGTGCCCTCTTCTGACAGGATGCGGCATGACGCCTGCCACAGGCCCCAGTACTTCCCCTGCTTACTCTGGGACGAGAGCTTCTCGATCTGAAGCTGGGGAAACGGGCAGAGGAATGTGCATCACCACAACTGCACCCGACAGAGCCGCCCCCCCCCACCCCAGAAGCTTCCTGCACAGGGTTCTCTGTTATGCCCGTGACAGTAAGATGACAGACAGCTAGGTTTGCAGAATTCTGGGAAACTTTTCATGGAATCAGGAATATACTGGAAATTTGCACAATTGCAGGTTAACCTATAACAGGGAACTTAAATGTAGTTGAAAAGAAAAAAAAAAACATCTTGATGGCACTAATAGTGATATCATTGTGTATCCAAGTGCTTGTGAATAATTATGTGCATAAAAACACCCAAAAATAAGCATCTGCATTAAAATGCATTGCTTATATATTATATTCTATGTCGTATTATTCATACAATTTGCTTTCTTTGCCATATCTGACAGCTCATGTGGAGTTTCATGGAGTTCAGTATTTCCAATATTCCCCAGCTTAACTTCCCATGGAAAGTTTCTGGAAAGTTTCCTTCCCTTTGCAACACTACAGACAGCCAAAGACAGAACTACAGGAATAGCTACAGAGATCATGACAGGGTGGCATCTGTGCGTGTTTCTCATTATACAGTGTGTGTTCCCAGGCCTATCTGTGTGTGCAGGTGACTGTTCATCAAAAGGACACGTCATGGCTCACCCCACTGCACCCAACACACCTGAAACCTGATTTTGATGACATCCAGGGGGCTGATCATGGCTCGGGTCACCATGCCGGACAGCGACCCCGCTAAGGCCGCCTTCTCTGGTGGCAAGACCTTGCGCTGGTTATCCGGGTCATAGCCCACCATCGCTGTGTCGCCGCCCTAGTGGCGGTAGCTGTGTCTGTGTGACAAGAAGCAGAATCTCACACATCGTTCCACAAATATTGTACCCACAAAACTTCCAGCATTGTGGAAGGCCCTTTCCACTGACTTTTTCTCCTGCTCCCATCTGGCAATCGGTACAGGAACATCCAAACCAGTTCTGCCAGATTCAGAAACAGTTTCCCCCCAGAGGCTGTCAGGACATTTACTCAGCTACCTCCCTGACCACCTACCCATTCCTAAGAACAGCCACACCCCCCTTGCGTCCAGCCCCCATGTTTTACACGGTCCTGCATTTTGCACTTTAAGTACCACAAAACTCTCTCATTGTCACGTGCTATTTATTGTCGCACAGTAGCCCTGGTCTCACCCTATATTACAATTACGTATGTTTCATTCACATTGTATACGTGTATATAGAGGGTATGACATTGAAGTCCACTTGATTAGATTTCAAACAGCCTGTAACTATTAAGTACACTGATTTTTCTTTACCTAAACGTTTAATTGCTTATCTGTGTTTAATGTGCAGATCCTCTGTTAATTAAAACTTTGTAAAGTCTGTGGGTCGGCGACTTGTTATTTATGGTCTGGCCAGCACTGATCTAGCTGCTTATTTAGAGATTCCTTCGCTACAGCTCTTTCCATTGCATCTGCGCGATGCAGCTGTCAGAACGTCACCGTCTCGTCCAGCTAAATACTATGTGCAAATACTATTCGAGTGTCTGTAAATGAGTATCACGAGTAATGTATCTTTCTGCAACTGCAAGTAAAATATCAAGAAACCTTCAACGAGATACTGAATTTCTATCGTTTTAAAGATATGGGAACTACATTGTCTGGCCAAAAAAAGTCACCGATTGAATTTAAATCAAGTATTTAAGAGCCAATGATTGGATCATTATTACAGCTCAGCAACATTATAAAGTGAAGTCAGCTGAGTACCTGAATCTACTGAACAGCCAGATTACCCCATCAATGGATTTTTGTCTTTCCTAATGGCACGGGCATATTCCAGGACGATAATGCAAAGATTCATCGGGTTCGAATTGTCAAAGAGCGGTTCAGGGAGCATGAGCAATAATTTTCACACGTGAATAGGCCACCACAAATTCTTGATCTTAACCCCAGTGAAAGTGTTTGAGATGTGCTGAATAAGACTTTGCGGAGTGGTTCAACTCCCCTGTCATCAATTCAAGACCCCAACAAGAAATTAATGCATATCCGGATGAACAAAAAATGTTGAGGTGTTACATGAGCACCAAGAAACAATGCATTGACGAGAGTGCACCCTCAAAGCTAAATGCGGTCCAACGAAATATTAAAATGTACAACTTTTTTGACCAGGCAGTGTATCTCAGTCACTAGAGGGCATAACGTGGTCGCCCTATAATCTAGTCTGTCCTTGTCCACTTAACAGTTTCCGTGAAAGCACAGCTACCCACCTTTACCCGAGCTCTGCTGCAGAAAACCAACTAACTATAACCTAAAGTCTATCGCATATTAAATTAAAAGTGGACAAACATGACACACCAAATAAAATCGCTGTATACTTTCTCCCCGGTCTGCCGGGGACAAACTCACCCTCGGGCTAGCGGCGTGACGCTGGCAGCATGACCGCACCGATGGGCGGGCCGGAACGGCGTGCAGCTGCTCAACGAAAGCGGCTTCACAACCTGCTGTTTATCATACGATCACCAACGAACTGCTAATAAACCGTTTTTAGCTAAATAAAGTACAACAAACGATTGCCAGCTGCTTCCTAGGTTGACAGAGGCGGCCGATGATTGGCCGGAGAGGCGACCGCTGATTGGCCGAAGAAGCCCCAAACCGGCGTGACGTCACGTTTCTGCTTCACACGCACAACGGAGTCCAGAATCGACCAGGAAAACGAACAAAGTGGCAGTACGGCTTGTCCTTTGTGTTCTTTCTCCCGGAACACAGCATTTGCTTTTCGCCGTTAGTGCGGCAGGACTGCATACGCCCCAGATCCGCGGCGATTTAACACAGTAAATGAGGAACCCCTGCGGAGAAAACCACGAGTACTCGGTCTTATGTAGTGAGGCATTTCTGACGCCAGATGGCGACACGGCACCGCGCAGCGTCGGCATTCAGCGTGACACGAAAGTGCTCAAGGGATGCGTCTGTTTCAGTGCCTTTCAGTACAGTGTTCTGGGAGCGCATAGGTCAGATCACTCTGGGTTATACCGACGTGTATTTTAGCTCCGATGCCAATCCTTTTCTTTAGAAAAAAGTAAAAGTCAAGCCCCAGGTAAACTTGATCTAGCCCCTGATCTTTAAAATAGCCAGAAACTCCTCTGGTAAACACTGCAACCCTTTCTCATATTTTTAAAGTATCATATCATTTATAATTATCGATTCTAGGGACTTTGGGGGCCCTAGACAAAGAATTCCATGAAGCCCTCCAACTCCCCCTCCCCCAGCATGGTAAGATTTATTACATTAATATCAACAAAGAATTTAATGAATACACGACCTTTCACTTTTGTGAAAAATACAATACACAAATAAAGCTGATTTGTCGTTGCAGCGTACTATGTAATTGGCCGCCCTCGGCGGGGCCCCTCCCAGCTCGGGGCCGCAGGCCTTGCTGCTGCGCCTTGGCGTATCACCAGTGAACGGACGGGGGATTTTTCTCAGTTAACTACGTATTTAGTATTGTTAAAATGGGACACTTTCTGAAAAACTGCTTTATGGAAAAATTCATAGAATCATCTCAATGTCTTGAATCCCAAATTGATACCATTCGAAATACATTAATGCCCTCTGAACACTATACAGAAGGAAAAATAAATATATTAACTGCAAATTTTAACTGTCCTGTTTTGCCAGGTGTCTCACCCTATATTACAATTACGTATGTCTCCGATTTCCTAAACATACTTATTTTGTTATTACAAACAGTTTCCTTTCCAAAATGATCCAAAAGTTAGGAAAAAGCCTTGCTTTACCGATCCGTTTTGCTACAAGTACACACGAAGGAAGCTGGATTGCGACAGAAGGCTTAGGTCTCAATTGTTTGGCGTTCCCGTTGAGCACCGTGAAAGAACGCAAACACAGATATCCCATTTAGATAAGATTAGGTAACGGGACAAAAAAGTCAACGTTTGCATTCAGGAATGTTCCCATTTGCGTAGATTTGCATGAGGCGAGCGTGCACGACATAACGGAGGGTGTTTCCCGTTCTCGCGCATTTGACTGGGGACGCGCATAATACTGGAGGCGACTGTCTGTTGTGAAATACTCGCATATGAGAAATCGTTTTGCATATAATATATGGGAAAACAAGTAGGCCACAGGTATGATTTGGGGGGGGGGGGGAATCTGTTCGGAAAACATTTTACACATGCTGGTCAGTCATTACAGACAGTTAATGTGTTGTTACCCATCTTATAAGACCCGTGTCAAAATAAATGTATTATATTTCCTGTACGTGTGAAATCAAAAAACTTGGGATTGTCTTAAGCCAGCCAAATGCCAACATTTTAATTCTGGGGCTCTGATGGGAGAAAAATAAATGACTGTAGCTTCCTTCTGCCTCCTATTCAGTAACTGAATCTGAATCAGATGAAATGCTGAAAATGACAGCCTGAGAGCGCTGACAGCGTGATGATAAAATCAGCGTTGGAAATACACAACCTCAGTCCAAGAACAAGTACCACTGGAGTCCACACGCTAACTAACAGGACAGGGGCTTCAGTTTTTAACTTTTATTTTAGATGTCTATCACGTTGAAGGAGAAAAGGGGAACACAAAATGAGCTTGCTTGGGAAAACAGCGCATTTGCTCCAGCAGCTCAGGACTGTCGGCGGTGAGTCAGAGATCAGCTGACAGGCAGCCGGCTGCTCTTACGCCACACGCCGCAAAGGGATGGAGCCCCCGCGGCGAGGAGGCACCCCAGCAAGGAAGGACCTGGAGGTGCAAACCCCAGAAGTCCAGCTGTGCGAGCCGCAGGGAAGCATAGCCTGCTTCCAGGGGAATAATGAAGTCAGGGATGAGGTTTGACGTGCACCACGTGTTCAGTCACAGAACAGGCCTCATCATGCTTAAAGGGAAAATGTCAAGCATAAACAATCAAGGAGGAATGCAAAAAGTTATTACTGCCTCAACTTCTATGTTTTCCTCTAAAGGAAAATCTTTTACCCATTTAAATGTCCCACTTATACTGCTGTCATCACCCTCCCACCCAACTACCTGTAAACTTTGCCCCATATGCTTATCAGTAATTGACATCAGTTCATTCCATTTCATATGTATCGTTGTCCCAGTCGACACACCACAGCACATAAGGCACAAGGAAATGTATCCTCTGCATGTAACCCGAATGAAGAGCCATTATCCCTCATGGCTGCCTGGAGACCTTTAACCTGGATGAAGACGCTCCAGAGATAGACCGAGCTCTACTGGGAGGAAGGGGAGGAGGCTGGAATTTGCAGGATAGAAACACTACAGTCTTGAACACCAGGAAAATGTTAGCGCTTTGCTTTTCTCTCAAGCACTCCGCCTACAGACAAGCGCTAAAGGAAGGGCACAGATCAACACGGCAATAGCTCTTGTTCCCTTCAGTTTAAAAGAAGAAAAAAAAAAAAAGTTGCTGATCCATGGACTGACATACGCTTCCCAAATCCACTCAATCTTTGCACACAAAACCCACAATTGGTTTTGGAATCATCTTTATTAATAGGAAAACAAAAACTAAACAAAAGTGCAAAAAAAAAAAAAAAAAAAAAAAAGTATCCTAACAGTAAGTGAAGGCAGAAAACAAATTAAATAAAAAGTGTTCTTGGATGGCAACAGGAGGACTTTTCGGGGGGGGGGGCACAGGGCAGGATGCTTACGCACAGTGTTCCGCACCGCTGGGACTCCTGACCGACCCGATACCGGAGAGGGGCGACGGCGCCGAAATGGCAGAAGTGGGAAAGGCACTATCCGGAGGCGGGTGGGGTGCGTGGCGCCGTGTCTCAGAGGGAGCGCAGAAGCTTCCAGAAGGGCCGGGTAGCACGACAGCATCACGAACATCGGCGCCCGTAACGGCGTTCGGCTGGTCGGTCTGCGGCTCCGGCTGCCATCAATACACTGGATAAACTGGGCTGATGGCTCTGGGTGCACTGGGGCGGAGGGGTCCCAAGATGGAACAGATCAGGCCGATCATTAATTACTCCACGGTATCTGAAGGCTGTCAGATAATCCAGAACAATCACACCGACAATTAGTCATATTCAAGGCCTAAGAGGTCTTTTCCAGACTATCGTGGGTGAACATAATTTACATATTCAGGGGAGACGGGGGGGGCGGGTGAAAGACATACACATACAAATATATATATATTTATATATTCTTAAAAAAAAAAAAGGAATCTCTCTATGTATTTTCTTTACAGAGCAGAAGGCCAATGTTAAATCCCCACACCCCCTTGCTCTACACGGCACAATTCAGCTGTCATTCAAAACTGTATCTTAATTGCATTTTAATCTTTTAACACAGCGTTAGAATTTACTGGAATTTCCTGAAGGTGATTAAAACATGCGCGAAAGAAAAAAAAAAGGAACAAAATGGGGGAGGAAAAGCAGAAGCGGTTTAGAGATAAATTAAGAGAAACCATTTTAAGTTACGATTTCGGTGCACTATGCGAGTTTCTCTGTCTCCATTTATGCATTCTTTTTTAATATCATTTAAATGTTTTATTGTTATCGACAGTTCACCGGTGAGCGCGGTGTTTGCCGGGCTGGCAAACATTCTCAGGCAGCTTCTCTCAAACGGCACAGCCGGGTCACACAGGACCCATTCTCACTCGTTCTTTGTTTCCTTTCTGTTCTCAGTTCCAGGCTCTACCGTTGTGTTGGGTCTCTTCAGAAGAGGGGGTGGGATGGGGTGAGAGTGAGGGAGGGATTGTGGGCAGGAACTGGGGAGCGGGGCACTTGGAAAGGGAGGGTGGGAGAGGCTGGGGTTGGGGAGCGGGCTTTATTTCTTTTACATGTTCCGGTTGACAGGGGTGACGTAGTTGCGGGGGAACATGCCAGTGAGGCTGTGGCACGCCCCCTTCCACCAGTTGGGGTCGGAGTTGTCCAAAACCTGGATGAAATCTCCACGCCGGAAGCCCAGCTCGCCATCCTCCTGAGGGTCGAAGTCAAACAGCGCCTGCACATACGTTGGATTCTGCGGGGGGAGGGGGGGGAGGACATGCTAAGGAGCAGGAGCGGCACGCCACGAGCCTGTATTTGCCAGTGCTCTACAGCGCCCCCTTTTGGCAGCGCCAGCTAATTAAAATCGCCCGAACCGTTTGGGGACACCATGGCATCCACAACACCCACCAACCAACCAATGAAGATGCAAGAGAACAGGCACTCAGGAAATGCAAGGGTGCGGACTGATGACCAAGTTGCCCCTGTGCTCTAAGTCTATGGTGGCCTAGCTGTGCTGGAAGGGTGGGGGGGAGACTGCCTCACCTGAGGAACCTGCTCGATGTCCCGCAGGAAGATCTGCTGGTTCCGTGACACAGACGTGGACCGGTGATAGTCCACCAGCTCGTTGAGAGAGTTGAACTTGACTACCCACAGGAAGTACTTTCCAGCTCCATCCCGCAGGACCTTGAAGTGCTGGACGTCATTCCCAAACCTACAGATGGCGTACAGCTTGCTATTAGAGTGGGTGACTGGATGGCAGTCATGTGACTTGTGGCTTGATTTGTCAAGATCAGAAGTCAAACCTTGATAAGTTCTAAATTATTACAGAAGTAGTATAGATATGGCAATTAAGTCCCCCACGGTTTTTATTTTAGAACTAGGAATACTAGAAAAAATACAATTATATGAACTGTGCTCAGTAAAAAAAATAATGTAACAGTAATAAAAAAAGCAATTACAGGGATGAGAGCAGGTGCCCAAAGAAGCCACCAGGGGGAAGCACTGTGCAAGCCTCCCAGACCTATGGCATCATCACGCCCCCACATGACCACATGAGCCAGGGCAGGAGAGAATGTGCACGCATGAACCAAGCACTCACTTGACAGACAGGCTGAAGTCGCCGGGGGCGCTCTCGCTCTCGCGGATGAGGAAAGCCCCATCGTGCCTCTGTTTGTTCAGTATCTCCTCTGCTTTGGCCCGCGGGATCTTCCCGAAAAACCACCTGTGACAGAACAGGCGTCCATCAAATGGGGACTCATGCAGCTCCAAGGTGCCATCGCTCATCACTGACTCTGTACAAGCTCCTCCCCCTTATCCGGGCTACCCTGCCGCGTCCCCCGGGGGATGCACGCCGGCCCGCTGCCCCAAGAGGACGACGCAGAGACGCCGCTCCGCTCCTTTGCATAGGGCTGGAGAGCGACAGTGAAATGAAAGATTTTAATCCTGGCGGAGGCGCCGTGGTGGCACTTCCTGGTGTGACAGCGGGCCGGAGTGTTACAGGAGTCACACAGGGAGGCTGAACAGCAGGTAGCCCAGGAGGAGGAGAGGCCCTGGCACAGCGAGAGAGAATTCCCCGGCTGGGTCGGCACCAGCTTCTCCGCGTCCCCAGAAAGGCAGGTGACCCTGCAGGCTGCGTGTGAACATCCTGGTTGAGCCTGATGACATCGTGATGAAAATCGATAAGTCAGGAGGCCGTGAGAGGAGGAGACCTACGAAGGACCGACTCCCTTGACGTTGTAACATCATCTAAACAGGGCTGTGTGTCAACTCCGGGCAGACGTCCCAGCAGTGTGGCTGGATTCCGTAACGGATGAATGCAGCTTCTTTTATGACAGTCATCCGATACTACAGCTGCTGATAGAAGCGTGCCCAGCGCAGCTCCTGATGATACCTGGGGCAGACGGGGGAACGTGCACGGAGGTGCGGGGGGGGACGTGGTGGGGAGACCATGGGAGGTGTGAGGAGGCACGGGGTGTGAGGAGGCACAGGGGGAGGCGGGAGGTGTGAGAGGAGGCGTGGGGTGGAGATGGGAGGTGCGGGGGAGACGAGAGAGAAGGCACGTGGGGGAGATGGAAGGCGCGAGGGGGAGACAGGAGGCGCAGAAGGAGACAGGAGGTGTGAGAGGAGGCGTGGGGTGGAGATGGGAGGCGCGAGAGGAGACGAGAGAGGAGGCACGTGGGGAGATGGGAGGCGCGAGAGGAGGCGCGTGGGGGAGACAGGAGGCGCAGGAGGAGACGGGAGGTGTGAGAGGAGACGTGAGGGGAGGTGGGAGGAGACGGGAAAGATAGCGGACAGGCCAATTACTGTTCAAAAGATGATGGCGGACCCTGTGGGCAGACCTCCTTCCCTCTGCTGCACAGCTCAGACATCGTCAGGGTGAGGCCCCCAAAATGTCTCCAAAAAGTGCATATTGGGATGAACCATTACTGTAGCTGGGAAGCAGAGGAGGAGCCTGTACAGCAGTCAGCCAGGGCACATGTAGCGGATACATGCACAGACACTAACTGAGTGAGTACAAGAGAAAACTGCACTTTGGGTAAGTTTGCTAAAAGGCCTCCAACACATGCACACACACGTACTCATGCACACACACATGTGACACATGTGCAACATCCAAGCTGTACTCACGGATGTGCTTTCATTTCAATGTAGTTCTTGGGTATGAAGCCGTCTTTGCCGTTGAGCTCGGCCTTGTACCAGTTCTGGTCGCACTCCTCATTGAGAACCTGCCCAGGACACAGAGCAAAGGCAGGGTTGGGGTCGGATGCCGCAGCAAAGCAGCCAGCACTGAGCTCAGCGTGTGGACGTCCGGCACCACGCCCAGGCCGCTGAACGCCAGCGGTGGCTATGACATCAGCTGACCAGCAAAGGTTAGAAAAGGCTTCTGCACATGTACACCGGGTCTGGAAGACTTTCGGTTCGAATAAAGGCTTAGAGTGCTGCAGATAGATCTTTTAAAACAAACACACAGGGTTTAACTTGCAGTGCGTCAGTGAACCAGCATCAGTGAAAAACGCTGGCATCAGCAGATCAGCACTTTCGACTTCCAGAAAGCTGGTCAGAGAGGAGCCCCTAAGTCAACCAGAAACATTTAGAGGGTTTTTTTTCTTAAAAAATAAAAGCGACAAGCTTAAAAGCCGAGCACATCTTCCCCAGGCCGTGTAATCTGTACCGACTGGATTTGAATACGGTCACAGTGCCCCCCCCCCTCCAGTCTGAATAATTGTTTTACTGGCAATTCAAAGGAGCCACACCGTGACCAGGGATGTTATCGCTCTCCAGTGACACGACTCCGTCATGCACATGTGCAAATTTGCGGGCATGAAACGTTCAGTTGGGCTATTGTTAGAAAACAAGGGGTACTTAGTCCAAACCCAAGCACTTAACTGAGCACTTTAGAACATGCCGGAACAAGAGCTTATAGGTCACCGATGATACCCGTGATCCCATAGTGGCCCGTAAGCACAGCGTGGAACATGGGAGGCCAATTCTAGCGACACTCACTCTGCGGTGTCAAGTTAAATCATTCATTTTTAAATGTGCTGTACAAACAGGACCAGACCCAAAGTGTTCTCCAGTCTAGAGAGAAGTAATTAACTGTCCCACATTCATACATACGTGCATACAAGAAATAAAGTAAAAATGAGAACAAACATTCAAGGAAATGTAATACAATAAGGAACAGATTTTTTTTTTTTTTTTTTTTTTTAAAAGAGGGTAATTAAAAGTGTTACTAAAACAATTAAAAGTAAAAATAGTGGACTTGACAAAAACCACATGGGAACCTCAAAGTGCTTTCAAAGCAAGAGAAAAAAGGTGGTTTTTAAACGCATCTAATATTAAGATGATGAGAGACTAAGTCTGGGAGCAGCTAGAGAGGAAGCCTTCGGTTTAGTGGAGGACTGGGAAGAGCTGTTGTGAGGACGACCAAAGGGATCGGGGGGCTGAATATGCAAATAGCAGATCCGAAATGTATTGTGGGGCAGTGTACATCACCGACAGAGGAAAACCCAGACAGACAAAGCGGTTTTCTTGCAGCAGATCTGTTGCATTACAGCGGCACAGAGGCCAGTCCAGGAGCTCTGGCAGCCATGAGGGAGAGAGAGACAACAAAACGACACGTCAGCCTGTCAGAGACGCAGTTGAATGGCAGCTGTCATATCCTGAATCAGAGTGATGTCAGCGGCAGCCGATTGGCTAATCAGCTACGGCACAGCAGGGCTTTCGGGCGGGGTCTCACCACCATGGCGCATGGACACAGGCCGAGCCCGGCCAGGGGATCTTCGGTCCAGAACCATCACACCACCTGGTGGTGTTTCACAGCGAGACAAATTTCTCTCAACAAACTGACCCTTGAGGCAGCATTTACACAGGAAAACACCATGTAACACAAAGGCTTCTGCTTCTCCAGTCATGCACATGGATCCAGGACCTGGGATGCAGGGCCTGGACGTGAGCCCGCACTGTCACCCCGTGGCCTGTACGGGACGAGCTGCGTTCTTCTGGCTGAAGCCCACTGACACGCGTCACAAAAGGCAGGAAAAAGTTCACAAAGGAGGAGCTGAAAAGCAGCAGCCACAGGATCGAGCGGAGAAAGTGCTCCAGCAGGCAGTGCGGTGGACGCAGTGGTACCAGGGTCACATCACCTGCATGGGTATTTCACAGGGGACCCCAAAATGGGGTGGGGGGCAGCCAAAAGGTGCTAAATTAAACAAAATGAGGACGAGCGGGTCCCAGGCGGGACAGCAGCAGGCTGCCAGGTTTCACAAACGTCTCTGTTGCAGAAGCAGCCACTTAGAGATAATGACGCTTGTTTTGCTGTACGGCCTGACTGCTAGGGAGTACGGAGTCGGCACACGGCCACTCCAATGCGGAGTGGCAGAACCGCAGAGGATGCATGCAGAGGGTGCATGCAGAGGGCTGACTCAAACTGCAACTGCTCTGCCCCACCAGCAGGGAAACGGGAGTGGGTGGACAGGAAGAGAGAGGAGCACGAGGGCCCGGCCTGCCCCCGATCATACACCATACAGATGACCCCCTCCGTGCAGTCGCCTCGTACTTCACGGTGCTGTCAGATGCGGCAAGGAGGAGGCCCGTTGCTCACCGCAGCGAAAACACCTTAGAGGCAGATTAATGGTGTAGATCGGCATGCGCTCGTGGGAAAAAACAAAGCAGCACTCACTGCTTCAACAGCCACACCTGGCAAAGATCAGTGACCCCACTCTAGGGTACAAGAGCAGGCCCGAGGAAACACAAGCTCCTTAATAGCCGGCGTCCCCATTCAGCTTCATCACTTAACATCCACAGGTTGCGTAGGATGGGCTAGAAGGCTGAACGAGGGAGGTGATGCTCGAAATCCTACCTGATCGCGTGAACAGAGTGATCTGGTTGGGGGAGGCGGCAGATCTTGGGTTTGCTCCACTTAAGCTTTGGAGTTCGGAGGGAAAGTTTGGGGGGGGGGGGGGGGAATCAAACAGGAGGAGCCCACGCAGGCGAGCGTGTCAACACCGAGGAAGCAGGTATTAATGGCGGGAAGAGATGAGGTGAGAAAAGCGCAAAGACGTGGTTACTGTTAGCCTTGATAGACTCCTGATCCGTGGCATCAGACGTTGCTCGTCGGGTTTACCTGGCAACATGATGCTCTGCGGGGCTCTGAGGATGCAGCCACCAGCCAGAGTGAGGGAACCACCCCACCACAGACAGAGAGAGACATCTCACACTGTAAGCATGGCTGTCAATAAAGCAGACTAGAAGCACAGTTGGCCCAATTTATCTTTTGGCTATAACCCACAATGGCGTCTGCCGAGAGAGACTGCATCTGGCTGCACTAACAGCTCAGCTCACAGCGCACACATGCACAGCTGAATGCGCACATGCCACAGACATGCACACGAAAGCAGCCACTCATTTACACCAGCACCGGTGCCCTGCATGTGGAGCACACCAACCTGTCACCCAGCGCATGCCACCAAGACGCGTAACTGCGGCAGGCCGTGCACAGACGCGTAACTGCGGCAGGCCTTGCACAGACGCGTAACTGCGGCAGGCCTTGCACAGACGCGTAACTGCGGCAGGCCTTGCACAGACGCGTAACTGCGGCAGGCCTTGCACAGACGCGTAACTGCGGCAGGCCTTGCACAGACGCGTAACTGCGGCAGGCCATGCACAGACGCGTAACTGCGGCAGGCCATGCACAGACGCGTAACTGCGGCAGGCCATGCACAGACGCGTAACTGCGGCAGGCCATGCACAGACGCGTAACTGCGGCAGGCCATGCACAGACGCGTAACTGCGGCAGGCCATGCACAGACGCGCAACTCATCCAGATGATGTTTATTGCACAGCAGGCTGTGGCTGGCAGACGTGCAAATATTACCATCAACGAGCAAAGTGTAAGAGACATGAAACTAATCCCTAATGGTCTGAAAGCGACGCCAGCCTCACCGTGGAAGCCAGAGGCGCGCGGTCCTTGACCAGGGCGGGGCCAATCAGGCACTGCCTTACCGAGCCAGTGGAGCTGGTGAAAACGCCAAGTCAGCAGGTCCTGAGGCTCAGCAGGGAAACTCAGATACGGGTCCGGCCGTTCGAGGCCTTCACAACGCACAGGCCACAGGTGCTCAAAGGCACGTGACCCACATTTAGACAAGCTTACACACGGGACTTCTGAATATTTCTAGAATCTTCCGGGAGCAGTTGGGTGGAAGCCAGAATTACGCAACGCACCGTCGCATTCACACGCGCAAATGTAAAAACGTTCATTCCCAGCTTACACACACATGTGCTGACCATGCTCAGCTGGGTCTGTGGCAGCCTGATAAGCGGGAACCAGACACCGATACACACAGACACACGCGTCATGATCAAGGCGATAAACCGCACTTGGGCCCAAACAGACACACGGCTGGCGGGCGAGAGCTACACAGGATCCGAAAGCGGCCCGGTACAGGGGAACCCGCCCCTGAGCTCCAAAGCCATACAACGCGTTTGAAAGAGCTTTTTCGCCACGTTTAACTGTCCCAAAATTCAGCAGTGAAAAGAAAAAAGAAAAAAAAACCTGACCACCACACGGAGAGGCCGCAGCAGTGAAGCGAGACGGCAAGAAGCAAGACGATGCGGCTGTGGTGAAGATCAAAGCGAGGATGGCGGATGTGGCTGATGCCAGGGCTGACACGCGACCCCCACTCTTCCACCAGGGGACAGTCCTCCACTCGTGTGCAAGGTCACGGCTGTGCAGGGTCCCTCGTATTCCCCCATCCCTTCCCTCGAAAGCTTCACGTGGGACACATCGAGGTCCTGTGGGACACGCACCAACATCGAGATCTTTATATGCTGCCTACCGCTGCCGTTTCAGACCAGTGCTCTGGAGATGCCGCTCTGGGGCTGGTGGGTGTTGTAAGGACAGATGGCCCAGTCAGCAGATTCACATCCCTACAGACATCCACATCTCTCTTAAGCACATTCGGCCGCCTGTTAAGATGGCTGCCTTTGCAATCGGCTTCATCAGCCACGTCTGTTTACCGCCTCAAACATCCCGGTGAACAGCTCGCCACCGCTGGCGCGTACATGCAGATGGCGCCTCCCTTCTCGACCCGCCGACGTGTGATGATTAGATAAACAAGACTGAGGGAGCCTCTCAGTAAGTAGGGTGCCAGCAAAATCCAAGATGGCAACAAGCAGTACAACCAGACACAGATACACACGAGTTAACGCTAGTTACCAGAAAACTTTAACCAACTACAGAAACAAGGGATTCTTTAAAAGACACATTAGGGTCTGTTCAGATGCATTCGGAGGTCTGCATGTCGCCACAGTTGTGCAGCCAGACATCGGCAGAGGGGGGCTGACAGAGCAGGCCTGCTCCATCGCCACCGCTGCAGGCGGGAAACGTCCCTTTGAACACCGACAACACGCTTCCTTCCACCAGGCTGGTGAAACAGACCCCCCCCCCCAAAATCAAGCAAGAGCAGGATCAAAGATAAAAATAGAAACTAGAACATGCTGGTAGAACTTCGGGGTGAATGATTCTCACACAATGAATCCATCCAGGCAAATTTTTTAAAAAAAAGGAAGTTTTCCAGGAGGAAAATACCAGACGATAGATGAGACAACAATCAGAAAGAACGTTGGTCAGAAAGTCACCCCCTGCTCATGAAATCCCCCCAGGGACCCATGAGAGGCCCTCCGAGGCTGCCAGACCTGCGGTTACAAGCGGAAGTTTCAACAACCCATTACGACTCATGGCCTCTTCCTGAAATGTGACACACGGCTTAGAGAAGAGCAAACTGGACCCATGAGCCAGGCCCAACTCAGCCCAGCACACCTTCGCACTGTAAGGGGCTTTGAGGTCGAACTCCCCAGCTGTCCCCAGGGCAGTCTGCCCTTGCAGCTTCATTAGGACACAATCACCCCGTCCTCGGAACCTTGGAGCAGCCCGGCGTCCTTTCAGCAGGAGCTCTGGGCCACGTCTAAATAAACCCAAGTGCCCGCTAGACTCTCAGCGTCCGATAAACCCAGAAAAAACAGCGGCCTGCCAACAGCCCAGTGCGTTTCACCAGGCCTGGGCTGAGGGGGGACTGAGGAAAAACAATAGAGGCAGGTGCCCTAGAAAGCAACAAGTTAAGCAAAAGGAACAGAGACTGGCAGGTCCACGTTCTGAAGGCCAGAAGGCGGCTGCTCTCAGGATAGCTGGGTTCTGCCATGCAGCAGGTTTCCGGTGCATATATGTGTGTGTGTGTGTGTGTGTGTGTGTGTGTGTGTGTGTGTCTGCACACAAACTACAAACCAACTTTGCAAAAAAAAAGAAACATCAAAACAACCTGCAAACCTGCAGCTGCGTGAACTGCTATGTGACTCATAGTGTCATTCTACCTTCTCCCTGGGCAAGACAGCAAAGAGAAAACAAAAAGCAAAAAAAAAACACGTTTTCTGAGTCACTAGGACTGTTTGCTGGGGGGGGGGGGGGGGGGGGGGGGAGACCTGAGATCCGCTACCCAGAGAGAATGTAAACCTGGCGGCTTGACATTCAGCTACAAGTAAAAATCAGTGAAACCTGAAAAAGAGGAGGAGGGGAAGAAAACAAGGTCTTACAGTCATTATGTGAAAAGCTGCTTCTCTGGTAGACACTCTGACGCCGATTTCCCTTAAAAAGAGGAGCACGTCACACAGAAAACTAGGCTTCAGCATGTGGCGCGAGCTGAAAATATCCCGAGAGGCATAAAGGACGAGAGCACATGTGGGATGGCACGGGCGAAGCCCTCACGGCACACGGGCACGCCGTGGAACCCTCTTCCACTCCGGAGAATTTCCGCGCCACAAGCTCAAACTGCAGCTACACAGTGAAATCTGCCGCAGAGAGGAGCGTCCTGCTCGCAGTTCCCGAGTTCTCAGCTGTGAAGACAGCATTGAGAGCAGCAGCTAGAGGGCAGGAACTGGCTAAAAGGTGTGGGTGACTTGTTCAAAACCCAGGGGGCTCTGCATGTGGTCACCACCCCCTGCAGGTCAAAAGGTGATCAACTACAACTATATGGGTCAGGCAGGAGGGCACCTGCTGCAAATCACAGGAGAGACTGACTGCAAATTCATACATTTCAGCAGGTCATCTGAAGGTCTAGGGGTCAACCACTATCACCACTATCAAACAGACTGCTTTACCAAAGTCTTATGGCAACAACTGACATGGGGTAACATTACCATATGCACGCACGTGCACGCACGCACACTAGATGCAAAGTACAGTTGCCCAGCAACCTCTTTAAATATTAGGCAATTAAAAAAAAAATTTGGTGGGGGGCATTCCATATAAAGAAATGTTATTTGTATTATATATTTTCATATTAAAGAGGCAGGCCAAAGATGATTAGGATGATTATAGCACTTGCGTTAACAAAAAATCCACTTTGATACCACAAAATCCCATACAGGTCAAGGCTCAGAGGAAGACACACAACCACAAGTCAGCAAGAAAAAGGGGGAGAGAGAAAAAATAGCCTGGATGTCCCAGTAAAACACCTAAATTAGACAAAAGATAGTTCTAAAACGAATCCTCCATTTTTCATGCGTTAACTGACCCACTCAAATCTAGTGTTCAGAGAGCATATTGTAAGCAAAGTAGAAAATAAACACCAACACCGTCCTGGGAGAGAGCAGCAAGTCCCTGTCAACACAGGAAGCCAATACGGACCAAAAAAATCCACTTCCTGTGACATCAGCCATTTGTTTTTTTATTTCTCCATTCCTGCACTGAAGAGGTTTAATTTCTTGTGTCTATCGGCTGCCATTTTTTCAAAGCACGCTTAGTCACTGACAATTCTAAAGAAAGTTTTATGCAATCTATGAAAAAGTGCCAAACCAGAGTGAAGACATAGTAAAAACCTTAAGCTGTAGTCCTACAAGAGGAAACGACTTGTGCACTTGATATGTGCTGATAAGATCGCCGAACTTTTCCTTGAAAACCTACAACAAACATTTCCTTGTAACTGACTTGCAGTAAAAACATGGCTCATTGGGTCAGACTGTAACTTACAGGTCATCCAGGCATGTTCTAGGATCACAGATGCCCCAAAATAGATGCTCTTATTATCCATCCATTGCCCCCAACTGGGTTTCAACCGACACATTTACTAGTTAAAACAAGAAAGAGTTGACCATTTCATTTAAAATCAATTTTAATTTGTTTCCTAAAGCTGTAATGCACAAAACGCAAGCTGTTTAATAAACAAATGTGATATCCAATCAGAAGTTCATAAAAAAGTATATATTATTAAAAAAACTCACTAAACACCTAGTTGTATAGACTAGAAAGTGCGTTTCTAAATGGAAAATTTAGCAACAATTCTCTGCGGAAATTATAAAAAGTTGCAATTAAAATACTGGAACAATGTAGCCTGAAGAAGACAGAACGAGATAAAAGTATTTTAAAGCGATTTAAGTTGTAGTTACAATTTTGTCATGAATAAGCCTATAAACCAAGCATCGTATATTATAAACATTTATTATTACTGCGACAAAAGAAAAAAATTACCTTAAGGACTTCTCCACGTTTGAAACTTAATTCGTCGTCTGCAGTGGCTTTAAAGTCGTATTTGGCAATGGCTTCCATAGTGCAGGATCCGGTACTTCTTTATGTACAGTTCAGGGTACAAGCAAAGGATTTCCGCGATTTCTAGCGGTTCACTCCTTACTGGCAGGTGCTGCCAAACGCTTTTTATTGAAATCAATCACAAGTTCAAATCCCGTGGCTTGGTCTCCCCACGTCTCTCTCCTCCGGTCTGTGACCCGATGGTCCTTAACATAAAAGGCCGCGCCAATTTACCTGGAAAAGGAAATATGCGTTAATAATCACTGGCCTAGTAACTGCGCTACGCTCGCAAATACACTATATATGGAAAAACTATATTTAACCCTGATATACAAGTGTTAGATAGAACCCCACCCTGAGCTGCGACTGGTATTAAAACGCAAAGAGTCCTCAATAGAGGAAGGAAACCATTCGGCTGACATTCCGCATGGCCAACTACCACCGTCCTTTACCACAAAACAGCCAATCGGACCGAGGGAGCGAAATATCGACCAATAGGAACGTGCTTAATCGCAAACAACCATTACTATTCCTGCGATGGCTGCGATCCAATGACCGTAGAGCATTTGGTACCGTTGTCAAATATAAAGAGACAGTCCTCAATCATCAGGATAAAATCTGATGCATGTTACTTCCTAACATTGTAATGTGAACAAAGCAGAGACTAATCAGTACTAAAATTTCGACAATACTTTATACACTGTACAATTGTTGCAGAACTGCAGCCTTGTCAATGCATTCAAATAATCAGATTTGTTTCATTAAATATCTAAATGCATCCGCGTCCGAACCGTTTAGTTTCATGCACATTTTTTAGGTGCTTAATAGTTAGCTATTGGGGTTACAGTCAATTGTGCGTGTCAAAATACTATTCCATACTAAAAAGCATGTATAAAGTGTCACTTGCCACACAAAGGAAAACCGAACTGACACGAACCTTTTCGCCTTATTACGCATAATCGGCGGTACTCGGAGGCATAGCAACACGGAAAGGATGCAAAACCTACAAGCCACATGAGACTCCCAAACACATTCAGAAGTACATGTATCGACAAACATTTGCTAGGGTTGCATGTCATACAAGTCCTCTACAAACTTTAAGCATTTGATGGGTCCAACAGTTCGGTATATTTACTAACAAAAAATGTTAACTGCCCAGTATCGTCGCCACGCCATAAACGTCAACAAAGAACAACTACAAACTAATAAATATAGTTTACAATGGTGATTAAAAAACAGCCGCCCAGCAGATAAGTAACTATATGCAGATATTAATAGCATCTTTGATTTAAAAGTTACTCCTTTCTGGACTGTTCTAGAAAAAAACCTTTACAGCTGAACACGCTCAAGAATACCCTAATCTACCAATTTCGCCAGTTTTCAAAGGACTCAATAGGCTCGTACAAAGAGCCTTATTTTTATAATCAGTTACCTTATAAAGCGAGCCAGCTAAAAACGTACGCGTCGACATCATGAAGAGCTACCCCCAAACATCCAGAAATAACCCACCCAGTGGACTACCTGATTATGCACCATGTCTTAGTAATTCGCGTATAATTAACGCGTTAAACCGTAAGAAACATTAGACAGTGCTTTCATAAGACAAGCGCCCCACTTCGGCGATACTAATCCTTTTGTTGGTAACTTGGTCGCATCGAAAAAGGGCAAACAGACAGGCCCCGTACGCGTCACGCACAGAAAAACCCATTTTTCCCTCTTCTGTGCCTCGGTCAGCTAAAATGAAGAAAAACTCACCCTTCTGCCTACTGGCTTAACTCAGCCCTCCTCAGGATTTTGGTTTTCGGATCTACCGTTGACACTAAACGTTTCCAGTTGTTATATGTACTCTTGCTAACTAGCTAGCTAAATGTCTTAATGTTTTTTTTTCTTTAAAAAAATCCCACATTATTTCCGCTTCCGCCCAGATGTCGCGTGCTCCTTACGGCCTCGCGCTGCGCTGACAAAGCTCGCGATATCTCTCTCATCATTTCGCATAGTTCAGAAACTTTGCTTGTAATGAGAAATTATTTAATGACGAATACACTAAGACATTTTATCTGGCTTAACATTGTGCTTTTCTATCCAGTAATAAACCAGGAAAATATTTATACATACTTATATATAGCTCATACATATTTATATATAACTCATTTTGGCAAAATTAGATTTCCTCTTTCTTTACATAGCCTATACTTATAGCATACCAGAATAACTATCTTAGGTAATAAACCACGACATAGTGACTTTTCCGTGCTCTAATCAGCTGCAAGAACTGTCCAGTATATAAAATACCACGTGGACATAACATTTTTGGTAAAACCGTGAAATGTGCGACATCTTGTGGTATTCCTGTAAAAAGCGAATAGTTTAACTAGCAATCCACAGAAAATGGATGGATGGATGGACAATCCACCCTTCTTCTAAAGCTTAATTATTTTATTTTCGTGAGGGATATGCAACGATACACCTGGGAACCAATTCTATCGTAGCACGCCGTGCTACATATTATATTAGCAATTAAGATTTGCTAATTAACCTACAGTAATTGTACGTCCAGGGACAGTGTGGGGGGTGCAAACTCAGCACAACCAGTACGAAAATGCGTTTCTAACCCGAGACACGGGAGTTACGAGGCAACCGGGATACCCCGTAAATCACAATTTTTTAAAACAAAAATTTTGATAAACTTTGTTCATGAATTTCTCAGATCGTAGGCCCATGTGCTTGGAAAAGTTCAAGAAAATACCACTCCGGTCCTTTTAGAAACAATATTACTTTTAAAAATGTAAAATGTAATGTAAATGTAAAATGTTACCGGGTACCTGCTTATATCAAGTTCCAGACAAAGAACGTTTGCAGAAAATAATGTATAAAATGAAATGGAATTCATGTAAATGCGATGCTGCAGCGCTTGGCTTTGCGGGTGAGTGTCCACCCCGCGTGCCTAGTGACGCCTTTTCTGAAGCATACAGCTGAGCATGAACCTTCATGCAGACCATTACCACAGCAGCAGCTCTCCGCACCATATTGATGTCTCTTTGAAAATACTTTTACTATAAGTGTTTTGAAAACGGATTTGAAAATTGTAGGAGCCAACAGAAGAACAGCATTTACCAGAGTACGATGAACCATATTATTTAGATTTAGCGTTAGCTGCTAGATCCCTGTTGTTTTTATTTTTTTCGAAATTGCAGCTCTGAGATGTAACTCTTTTTCCCGGCCATTTTTGCTTGGCAAATAACCATATCTGAAAGAAAATGTCGTGTGACAACTCGTTGGTTTCTTTGTATAATTCAACTGGAAATCTGGAAGGTAGGTGTTTTATATTGTGACAGAGAGCATATAATAATTGGGGCGCCCAAAGAGTCTGGGTGTCATGTAGTCCGTGCGCTTGAAAAACAAGTCAAAGAATGTTTGAATTTGGAGACACTCGTCAGATAAGCAAGTTCATTATGATAATAGTACGGTGACAATTACTCAGTTGACATTTCGTAGAATAAACAATACAACAAAAAAAAATCGCCCAATATGTTCTAAAACAAACCTCAGTTGTACGACAAATATATCAGGAATTAAATGTATTTAATTTGATATTTACTTTTCGTTGTTTTAAAAATTTCCTTATTCAGCACCACAGTGATGAACAGCACCGTTTGTTTTTAGAGGAACAATCTTGTATTTCGTGATGGCATTTCATAGAAAAGTCGGGTTGCTCGGATGAAAGCAACCCAGTATATTTCAAATTGCTCAGGGTTACAGTTGCTTTATTTTCGCTTTCTCTTCTCACCTGTAGAATATCAAGCGGCCAATCACAACATCCTGTTACCAAGCATTTTCGCGGTCATCTGTTTCCTGGGCATAACCGGGAACTGCACTGTGATCTACACCATCTTGAAGAACACCAAGTTCTGTGTCTGGCAGACCGTGCCAGATATCTTCATCTTCAGCCTGTCTGTTGTGGATTTACTATTTCTGCTTGGCATGCCTTTCCTCATCCACCAACTCCTTGGCAACGGCTCATGGCTCTTTGGCGCGACTATGTGTACGGTCATCAGCGCGCTGGATTCCAACAGCCAGATCGTCAGCACCTACATCCTCACCGTCATGACCCTGGATCGCTACCTGGCCACCGTGCACCCCATTCGCTTCAGCCGCGTCCGCACACCGCGCCTTGCCGCCTCCGCTGTGGGCCTTGTGTGGTTCGTGTCTCCGCTCACTGTCGCCCCCGTGTGGCTGTATGCGGGCCTCATGCCCCTGCAGGATGGCTCAGTGGGTTGCGCTCTGCTGCTGCCCGACCCAGCCAGAGATACCTACTGGTTCACCCTGTACCAATTCATTCTAGCCTTCGCCCTGCCCTTGGCGATCATCAGCGTGGCCTTTTCGCGCATCCTCCGTAGCCTGTCTTCGGCTGTAGTGCCGTTGCCCGTGTTGAGCCTGCGGGCACGGACGCGTAAGGTGACCCGGACGGCCATTGCTGTCTGCCTGGCGTTCTTCATCTGCTGGGCACCCTACCATGCCCTGCAGTTGGCCCATCTGGGTGTGCAGAGGCCCGGACGTGCCTTCCTGTATGCCTACCACGTAGCTATTAGCCTGGGCTACGCCAACAGCTGTGTCAACCCCTTCCTGTACGTGGCGCTCAGCAAGACATTCCGGAGGCGGCTGGCGACGGCTGTGCGGCGCACCAGGAGGGGAACCCGGGGGCTCCGCATTCACCCTGCTGTGGGGGCAGCGGACGGCAGTCTCTGTCTGCAGCTGGCACCCGACAACACGCAGCAGTCCAGGTCTTCAAGAGAGCTCCTCCACAACATGCTGCCTCTAACTGTTGCTGTACCCTAAGCCCTCAGTCACCATCGGCAACGAGCTCATCCCAGGAAAGGACTTTACTGTTATGCCTAAGAACACTGAATTAATTTATTGCCCATTAATAGCTTTTGCTTGCCCATAGCTTCACGGTTGGATACAGGAAACATCTCTTACTGGGACTTAATGGGACTCATGAAGCATTTTTGTGTTGTTTCTTTGTTGAAGACTGTAATAAAAAGTGAAATAAACTCTGAAGTTAGATGGCTACAGTTTGAGGACTGTTATGTGCCGCAAGTTTGGGGTAAATGAGCGTTCTTCATCTGCTGGGCACCCTACCATGCCCTACATGGTACTACGTAGTACGAGACTCTATGCCTTGCATTGTTTTACATATATAGAACACTGATTTAGAGCAGTCTGACACATGTACCCTTTGGTAATTTCATGATATGTGTAGGGTTTGTCTTAACTCTCTGAAGGCTGAGCCCTAAACATCCCCGGGCAAATAGTGTGCTCTCATTGTTAATGATAGGTCAGAACTGCTGAATATCACAGAAACACAGCAAGTACCAAATCACGACATTGAACATTGATTAGTCCTCAGAAATTCTGACTTCATGTCCACGTTATAACCTCCACAAAATAGTGTCAGGGCCTGCTCTGTTAGTCCGCCATGTTTCCATTTGGCCAGCAGAGGTCGCTGGCCATCCTGTAATTACCTCATTGTTTTTAGCCTAATATGCTAACCATCCACACCTGTCTTAATTAGGTCATTAACACTTGATTTAATGCCCTGTTTTTAGTTATTTATAAACACATTTATAATGCATTATAATGGTAGGTATAAGCATTAAGGATGCTTTGTACTGCATTATAATGGTATTTATGGGGTATTATAGATGAGACCTCCATAAGGCAGTCATAATGCATCATAAACACGACTATAATATGTTATGCCCTTTTTATCAATATTTATAGCCATGTTTATAATGTTTTACGAATGCATTATTTGCTATGAATGTGTTTATAAATGACTAAAAACAGCCATAACTAAAGTGCTGCTGCTAGGTCCTCGTTAGCTCTCTATACGTGTGTCTGCCCTCGCCTGATTGGCTAGCTCGACCACCAATTAGGTTGTAGAAGGTTCCGGTGTTAGTGTTTGAGTTCAATGTTGCTGTACCTTAGCTATTTTGCCCTAGTCCTGTCCATTTGGATCCTCCCCTTGTCTGTAATTATGTGTGCTTATGTACATAATAAAGTCCCCTCCAGTGTCGCCCAAGCTGAGCATGGATTGTCCCTCATTCATACATGCCATGCACATTGATGTATATTTAAAGTGTTTAATTGAAAACCAAATTGCCCTGATTGTATTGTCTGTCGACTGTGAATCTTGCTCTATTGCAGTGCGATTGCATTAGCTGGCGTGGCAAATGCTTCTGGTATGTACATTTAGGTCTGTGTAGTGGGAAGCACTATCCTGAAAGACATTTTGTCCTCTGTAGAAAAAAAAAGTTATTTTCCCCACAGCTCCATCACTTACTGTGGATCTGGATATAAACATTTATGGTGCCGGATAGCAAATGCTGTCGCTTTTATGCTTTATCTTGAGGCTAAAAGAAGACCTGCTTTAAAATGCATCATACGTGTGGCACCCGGAATGATATCGGGTGTCTCTGTACTCATGCAACACATTAATAAAAGGCCAAGCAGGGTGGAGGGAGGGTTTGCAATATATTGTACTTTGTACGCAGGACACTGCGCTGACTGCCTTATCTGTGAAGTCCCATAGGAAGCCTACAGACAAAGCCACAGTGTGAGTGCCCAGTGATGCAGTGACAGTGGTGGGGTGGAGAAAGACAGCAGTGATGGATAGGAGCTGGCCAAAGGAGAGGCCAGGCATTCAGCGGCCTATGACACCCAACAGCCATGGCAAAAACATTAACCGAGTATTTACAAAATGAAGGGGGGGGGGGCACGGTGCTGCAGTGGTTAGCCCTCACACCTCTGGGATGAGGGTTCGAGTCTCTGCCAGGGTTTCATGTGTGTCGAGTTTGTGTCATCGTGGGGTTTCCTCTGGGTATTGCAGCCCCCCCCCCCCCAGTCAAAAAACATGCTGAGGTTAATTGGAGTCACAAGATTGCCCCTAGGTGTGCTTGTGTAAGTGTGCCCTGTGATGGGTTGGTGTCCCATTCCGGGTTGTTCTCTGCTTTGAGCCCATAGGCTCTACACCCCCTGTGACCCCAAACTGGAGGTTCAAATCCCGCCTCTGAGTTTGCACGCTCTCCTCATGTCATAAAGGTTTCTTAAAATTGCCTTTCTTTCCTCCCACAGTCTAAAGTAGGGCAGCCATGTGACTTAGCACCTCTAGACTGTGTGTTATGTGTGTACGTGTGAAATAAGATCAACTGGAGTGCTGTCCAGGGTGAACCCCTTTCTACACGTTCTATATAGATACATATTTCCTAAACATTCACAGAAATTATTGTTTCTTGTTAGACTTCAACAATGACTATTGAATATAGCGTCACTGAAAATGTATTGCCCTGAGATCGCATTAAACAAGAAGAAAACCTGCAGCATGACTCAAAGTCTGGCTTACAGATGGCTGTATCACTTAAAATACATGACACAAGGGGGGAAGTGAGGCACAACTAATCTCCTGTCATTCTGAGAAAAATGAAATTGCACACAGTGATGGAGAAATAATGAAAACCAAATGTAAATACTATATACACAATACATTTCAAGGCACACAGACCACGGTGACTAATTCCAACAACCAAATATCAAGAGTGAGGAAGATGGGAAACGGATGTGACTCGTCATCGATGTGGCAAAAAGCGTGAACAATGGCCGTGCTTGGCAAGAACGGGCGAACAGTAGCTGTCATGATAGGAGGCGGGAAGGGAGAAATGATCCATTGGCTGACGTGAAAATGAAGGGGCTTATTTAGGGAAGTTAAAAACACATAACAGTAGAAAGCAAAATGATCACGATCAAAACAAAGGCATGTGGGTTAAACAAGAACAACATAGGTTGGGACCCAACCTAGGTGGGGAAACACAGGAAGACTCAACAGAACATCATGCAGGAGACTAACATGCAACAATAACATCTACAATGACTGACAAAGGAACAGGGCAAGGGAGGGCACATGTATCTTCTGATCTGGTAACGAGGACTACATGAGGGACAGGTGTGAACAATGAACCAACTGGGTAGGAAATAAGGAAGAAATGGGATGGCTAGTGACATCTGCTGGCCAAACAGGGACATGACAGACACAGTAGGAACAGATGCTGACAGTGGCACCCTGATGTTTGTGATTGCCATGGAATGATTCTGAATCATCACAAACTAATGAACTGAGTAGGTCAACGAGATGGCACACTGTCTGATGCTGGTGTGACCGTGCAGATTCACTCAGTTTAAACTGTGCATAATGAGTGTTATCATAATAAAAATGTAAATAATCCCCCATGCAGCACAATGAAATGCACTAGGGCAAAACTGTGTTTTCAAATACACAAGATATTGTATCTTCAGCTGCTTCTGAAAATTCAAACTGGAACAATGCAGGCAAATAATTCCCGGTAATGTCCCTGAAAAATATTACGTAAAGTGAAATAAATCTGCAAAAATGTATATGTGCATAATGTAAACACTCAGTCACAGCTCACAAATCTGAAGACACAGAAACGTCAATTCTCCCCATTTCAGAAAAAACATAAATCTATATTTTTGGTCAGTAACAAGACCTGAGACACTGTTAGTTGGCCACTTCTCTGTGAAGAAGCACTGCTTAACACAGTACGCAGACTTAAGGGCTAAATTGCATAAAGCCCTCTAGAGATGAAGAGCTATTTGCTTAGACACAAAGAAAGGTTGCTGAGGTGGCCCAAACTCCCATGGCAACAGAGAGGCTTGGAGCGATCAGAACCACTACTCCACATTTCCTTGGTACACACCTCTAGGCTAACATTATATGCATTAATTATTGCCTTCTCAGTTACACCAATTGCTTTTAGACTTCATTAACTTCAGCTCTTATCAGTAAAATCATTGTATACCATATAATGATGAAAATCAGTTCAATAAACTTACAGACAAGAGTCCAAAATGAAGATGTGGCTGGTTAGAAATTTCAGTGTGAAGCATTTAACTTTAGCGATTTTGATTGTATAGTTTAAGCATATGAACAGCTCTAAATTCTACTTTGTTTTTATTTCTTTTAGTGAGAGCCTGCTTTGCAGTTTGCAGTGTCAGATTCCACTAATCTTTGGTAAATAAATCGAAAGATACCCCATAAGGATTATCGAATGAACAGAATACAAATCCAGGAATATTCCATGAGCCTGGATTAGAATCTGGGATGATGGATGCATACGTGAAGTTGCATAAGAAGATATACTGAGGTGGAGAGGAAAGATCTTGGCTGTAAGGAGGATATGGGTTGCAGTTAAATCACAAACAAATAGATATTCAGAGGCCAGAAAAGCCATAACCGCTAAAATGCAGGCCTGTTTATAAATGGCCACAGAACAAGGAGCTATTCAAGGCCCAAGATGCAGGTGATACTATTTATAGTAAACAGCCAACATCAAAAGCAGAAAATTGCATTCCATGCACGTGAAGATGAAAGGGATGCGGGCAACTGTTATCATGTTCTTAATGCTCATATGCTTTTGACTTGAACAATCTCTTTCCCTGACACTTGCTATGACCACAACTGGCATGAGGGTCACACATCAAATATCTGCACCAGACAGATTCTGAGAAGGAGCAAACTGCACCAGGCACCCAAACGTCAGTACTCTCACAGCGAAACATAGATCAAGGCTTCACGAGGAACAAAACGGGTACAGAAACCGTCTTTAACATTCAAGATGAGAACTGAGAAGTATTTTGAGGGTTACTCGGCAGTCCTGACAATGCAAATATTCCCTGCCTCACGTTTCGAGAATTGCCAACTTTGGTCAGCTGGCTGGCGTGAGATTGTCAGTTCCAGACAAGTTTGCACACACATGCACACTCATTCACATGTATGTAAGAGTTTTATTACCTTGTAAATAGTCTGTAGGTTTTGCAGACTGTTCCAACGCCTTCGATGTGGTTAATTTTAAGTTTATAATAGAGTAATATTGATTTGCCGTAAGATTTCTTGCGTGAGCGTGAGAGTCTGATAGCTTGAGTGTCACAACAGATGCATGAGTTGGCAGCCCTGGTTTAGTCTATTGTTTCCAGCACTTCTTTTCCAATCATCAGGTAGAGAAAGAATATTAATTATGAATACAAGCCCTTGCAGACTGGATTTTTATTGTGGCACACGCTCCTTTGATAATGACAGCGGAGCAAATCACAGCCCACTGCGCCTCTTCGGCACTAGACCGCGAAACAGCAGAGACTCTGGCCCGTGAGGAGGGGGGGACTTCAGGCAGAGCTTTCAGAAGCGAACCCGCTGTTTTCACATGCAGTTTTAGAACTGAATATATACTGTATGAGCTCTTTATTAGCAAAATCAAGGCTAATAACAAGGATATTACCCCAGTGAAATAATATGGGGAGATTCTGTTTCAGAGTTTAGCTGTGGCTCCCTCTCACTGCAACTGAATATTCTGACTCCTCCGTCAATCCAGACACATTAATATTCTTTTAGCATCCTTGCTGGGGAGGTAGGACAGCTCCTGCACGTAGCACACGTTTAGCCTTCGCGACTGAAGGAAATTTAAATTTATTTATATCTCGGCAGAGCACCAGAGTCATATTTAAGTACAAAATGCCAGGAACCATCTACAGAAGAGCCCTGTAATTATGAAGATGAATGCATTCAGACAGGAGAAAATAAGATACCCCCGAGTGCTGTTCGTGGTGGACTGTTTCAGAAAATTGTGTTCCGAAACACCACTTCTCTATAGAAACGTAGTGTTGCACAACCAAATTCATAATGTGTCCAAATAGAAAAAAACAACACCTCGAATCTATTTTCTGGCTTCCGGAAAAGTCTCATATAACTTTTCCTTTGTGAGTGTGTCGTATATACCTGTTCACACGCACGCCTCTGAACCCTTTCGCCTCGCTTTCTGTCTGCGGCGGAGATGGACGCCGCGGGGACAGAGACTCCTGCGGGGAACTCATTAGTTTTCCGGGGGGAAGGGTAATCCAGCGCCGGCGCCGTTTTATTCTGAAATGTGTTCTGCGAGACAGCCATTGATCTGGTGGAGCTGTACCGCTGCCAAGCGGCACCTTGCTGTCGTGCGGCGAGTGTTGCCGAAAGATGAGAACATGAGGTAGACGAGAGACGCAAATAAATAACATGTTTCTGAGCCGCAGATAAGAACTCGGCATGAGACAGGATGGTGCAGGAGGACGTGTCAAGTGAACGAAACACGGCTCAATTAGCTCAACATCAACAGCCAAAGACAGTCATGTAGCTCAGCCTATTTTTTTAGGAGATGTGTGTCATGTTTACCTAAAGCGGGCGTCGTATCACGAAGCCGGATTTCGTGCATAGCCGGATAACATCGGATTTAAAGTTCCCCAGTTTAAATACTCTATCTTCGTTCACTTATATTAACCCCAAACTGCCTTAAATGCGGCTAAGCAAGAAATCCTGCTTCGTGATACAGCCCCCTGCTTGCAAGGTGGAAGCTGTAATTGTTTAAGCACTTAGGGTCCTGGGTGGGTATTTGCACCCAAGGCTACAGATACCTCCTCAGTCTTAGTGCCATGCTGCCACCTGCAGGTCAAGTAGTGCATTCATTAAGACAAAATATGTTTCTGGGTCAGTTACCATAATGATTGTAATGTTACAGCGACAACCACTATTAGTAGCAGCAATGGTAGCTATAAAGCTTTATATTTCTTTAAAGTGCATACAGTGAATAACGGCATACGGAGCTTTAGTTTCACAATTTATACACATGTTCTGACAAACGATGTTTTATTGACAGGTAATAAGAAGAAAACTGCACTCGCAGCAGCGTATTTGGCACGCGCACCGCCTCTGCATCGTGGCAGGGTTTGCCGCACGAACTCCACCAGAGAGTGTCACTCGAATGAGAACTGCAGCTCCACACACAGAGCCACCGCAGTGAGGGCCCGTCGCCTTTGACAGAAATCGAAGGTGCAGCCGCAGAATGGTTGAAGTCCATCAGTGTCATGTCTGTGTTCCCACATGCTGGTCTTTACCATCACAGGCGTAACGTCATTTGACGTCGATCCGGGACAGGTTATATGTAATAACAGAAAACATTATAAATATTGCACCTAAAAGCTTGGCCGTGAATGAAGCATTAAAGGTGGAAGAAATTAAACTGCTAACTTGGATATTTTGTGCTTTTTAAAAAAAAAAAAAAAAAAAAAAAAAAAACAACAATATTTCCAGCAGCACTAGTCAGCAGAGAATCAGTCTGGAAATTGTCTGCATATGAGCTGTATTCCAATGAAGGTGATCCTGTCTTTCTGAGGTCACCGTGTCACTACTTCCTGCTAAAAGCCGTTATTTTAATCAATATTATACTATTTAATAACCCAGCCTCACCCTTCTAACTCAACTTCATCAGCTACATTCGGAGGTCAAGCTCTCACACTCCCGCACAAACGTTCGCTTGAATCGCCGACTCGACAATCCCCTCATTGTGCCGAATAACCGCTGCTGCCACTCACAATTCCCGTTACGGCCCTCTTGCGATTCGGACATGATCCTGTGTGGCTGCGTCAGCGGCCTGCCCTCACGTGAGAGAGCAGGCGTGGGCAAATGGCCAATTGGAGCCTTACAAAAATGTCCTGAGGGCAGAACGAAAAATGATTGGTTCAGAGAGATAACCAATCAGATTGTAGAGCTGGTCAGTCCAAACAACTAGAGGAGGGGGGACCAACTAATCATTTTTCGTTCTGCCCTCAGAACATTTCTGTGTAAATAAAATTCCCACAAGCAAGTAAATGTTTCTAACCACCAGTGTTTGGGGAAAGTGCCATAGACAACAATATAAATACCTCTTTGTCCAGCACAAGGAAATTCTTTAAAAGCTTTAATGGTTTGCTACTAAAACTGCAGCTCTGAACCCGATCATTCACCTCCTCCCTCCTTCCATCTTTCTAAAGCTGGAAGTAGCTGAACTGAATTTTTCATTGGAAATGACACTGTTGAAAGTGACAGCAATGTGCAGTAAATAATGGCTTTTTCATTGCTTAAAATCTACAAATGCTTTAGTCAGTGTATACCAGTGTTCTGTTAGAGAACCTCAGCTCCGCTATCATGAAAAAGAGAACAAAAGGAATTCCAATAAGATGCGTTAATCTTAATAATACGTCCTTGATTTCCATAACACATAAGTAAAATGTTCATGTGACACCTCTACAATGGCCTCTGACCTGGCTGACCTTTGACCCCAATGCCATCACTGCAGCCTGTACCTGTGAGCATCCAGCAGTCTCTGTGTGGTCACTCTCTGGAGAAGCTTGGGGGTGGTTCTGGCCTATGTGAAATGGATCTGGCAGACTAGGACAGGATGTCACTAGAAGATGGACTCGGGAACCGGCCTCTTCCGGCCCAGCGAGGTGGAGGAGTAGCATGTCGTGTTTAAGGCGGTGTGGGTGGGGCTTTCTGCCATCGGGACCTGGGGGAGGAGTCTTCGCACGGCTGGGACTGAGCGGGCCTGGATGCTGGAGGGGCTGTAGGGAGGGAGGACTTCCCCATCCCCCAGGACTCTGTTTTCCTTGTCGCCCGCCACCCCGCCCTCAGGATCCCTCCTCAGGAAACCCAGGTGGATGAAAGACCGCCGGCCCTCCAGACTCCTTGCCACCAGCACTTTACTGCCCCTCCCCTCCTCGAGAGGCAGGGCTGAGGGCTGCTCGCCACGCCCGCCCACTCTCTTATCCGATGGCCCTGATTGGCTGTTGGATCGGCTCCTGAAGGGATCCCAGCCAAGGGGAGGGGTGGGGCTGGGGATGGGCCCCACACTAGAGCCCCTCCAGGATGGGGAGCCTTGAGCCCCACCCTGTGCCTGAAGGCTCTTTAGGGTCACGCCCCCTGTTGGGGCACCTTCACTGCACCTGTCGGCGGAGTCCCGACGCTGGGGGGAGTCTGGGAGGGTTTTTTCCTTCCACAGAGGAATGATGGGTTCCTGGGTGCACCGTGGCCGCCGGCCAGACTCCAGGTACTCCACCAGCTGCCCTGTGCACGGTCTGCGGTTCCCCCTGGAGCCCAGAGACCAGCGCAGGGGCAGCACTTTGCTCAGGCCTTCCCTGGCCTTGGGGGGCGTCCTCAAGCTCACACTCCGGCCCTGGGTCTCCCGCACGATTGGCTTTTCCAAGGATTCTCCTATAGCAAAAGTGATGGTAGTGTTACATTCCACTCATGAAGCTAACAGCCAATCACAGAACGGCAAATATTAACAGCCAATCAGAGAACGGCAATTAATAACATTAAGGAACCAATCACACTGCCTGCAGTGAAGACAGAGGGTGTTTCTCAATACGCATACTTGACCCTGCTTGTGTTCTCGTGTACCTACTGAAGACCAGATCCAATACTCAAGAACACAAGTACAGAGAAGGGTAAAAATTCCCGGATGTCATTCTTGCCCCAGCTCAAATGTCATGGATGCATTGTTTGCATCCTCACCAAACTAGAACAATCCCATGATTCATTGTGTCCCAAGTTCGTTCTTGGGAGGCAAGACGGCACGGCCGCTCTTGCCAAGACCACAAGTATGATCTTTGGGTTCTTGGCATTGAGAAACACCTGAAGTCTGAGGATCCTTATGATGTTCTGAATTCCGGAATTACTCAGACATAATATGTAATAAATATGACACATTAATCATCGATCGTTATTGAATACATCACTGTAGCTACTACTGAAATGACAACCATAAAGAGGAAACTGTACTGAGCCTGAATGACACAGGATACCATGGTGAGGACTCACCTGTTTGCTCTAGGGGGGGCTCCTCTTGGAAGACGAGGGACACGGGTGATTCAGGTGGCGCAGACACATAGTTCGTGCAAACCCTAGACACCTGGCTGCCCTTCTTATCATCCCCCCCCAGGCGGGCCAGCCAGTGGTCAGACAGGGATGAGCTGGTGGAGCCTAAGATGGGAGGAGTCCAGTACAGACAGTCACATGTATAGCGACACCCACTGGATGCTCCACCTGCCACACAAATTCCTGAGCCAATCAGAATGGGCTCTCCAGAAGACCCACCTCTAACAGAGCAGCTGGCAGACCAGGGTGGGATGGCGTTGCGTCTCTGGTAGAAAAGGATGTAGGCATCGCGGGTGCACACCTCCGCCTCAGGCAGCAGATCCACGGCGCTGTCATCGTACCGGTACCACTTCCCATCTACCGAGTTCCTACAGTACGCTGCATGTGCGAGACACGCGCCAATCACAACCGGCCAATGAAAACGTTGCTTTCGGCGTGGACTCCGCCCACCAGTACCTGTGTAGTGGCCGCCATGCATGCCCCCGTGGTGGTTGCAGACCGCGTAGAGGTCGTACAGGAACTCCGGGGAAGGTGTTTGGTCGGCCAGTGGGGCGCGGCCGCCCCGGCGCTCCACGTGGGGCGCGGTGTCCAAGCCGGCCAGTGGGAAGCGCACCAGAGCGGGCAGCTTGTGCCGCCGGCCTCCCGCCTGCCGGAATCGCTTCAGATGTAGCACCAGGATGTCGGGCAGCGTCCACAAGCTCACCTGCACCGTGCCCTGCTGCAGCCGCTGGCAGTGGGGGCACCTCCAGGCGTCTTCGGGCGCCAGCTTCCCAGGGCGGCCCGCGGAAAACAAACGGGCGGTTCATCCAAGAGCAACCAGCTCCCTCTACACTCAACACTACCAGTCGAATGTTTGTGCAAACACTGACATTTTCTTCATTTGCATGTCACTCACTTAACATTTACTAATAATACACTCGATATTCTTTGCTAACAAATAAATTCACAGTATGTTCATCATTTGAGTACCTTTATTACCAAGAAAATCTCATTAATCAAAGTAACCTCCTCTAGCAGTTATAACAGCAAAACAAATTCAAGGGACATTAAATTCTGCTCTGATTCATGGGATGAAACAGTACATTTAAAGTTAAAGGACAGCCTAGAATGTGACTAAGCCATCACCACATGACCAGTTAATAGGATGTCAAACATGCACTTTCTAGGTTGTCTGAGGTTGTTCTAGTTACATACTCTTTCCATGGCTTAAAGGAAACTTGTTTTATTTGACTTGTATTTCCATTTATAGAGGTTCACTCAGCACAGCAGGGATGATGGCCCTCAGAGTTGATTAACCCCAAATCGAGCCGTCATTGTTTGCCTGTCCCTCTCAGTCTCACTGTATCCATAGCGGGTGAACAGACAATAGTGGAAAGACTTGGAGTTTACAGAGAAGGACTGGAAGGAAAGGCTGAGAAGGCGGCAGCCCGCCACGTGTCTGCGGAGGCAGTCTGCCACGTGTCTATAAAGGCAGCCTGCTACATGTCCGCAGAGGCAGCCGGCTACATGTCTACAGAGACAGCCTGCTATTTACTCTACTCAAGTACTTCAGTCAATTACCAAACTTAAACACTCAGCCCAGTAATTTACTGAAGCCCTCGATCGAAGTACTCAAATAAATCACCCTGATTATGGTATGGAGCTAAAGCGCTGACCCGGCGCCGTGACCCGTGCCGCCAGCCAAGCTCTCACCTGCTCCTCCTTGGTGTAGAGCTGGAAGCAGTCGTCCAACGTGCAGCTCTGCTGCTGCTGCTGGGCCCTGACACTCTCGCAGTCCTGCACCACCTCCTCGCGGATGTTCCCGAACAGCCTGGAGGATCAAGGCCAGTCAGGCGTTGTCGTCACCCCATTATATAATATCTGTGCCCTTAGAATGCAGCCTCATTTAAGGAGCTCAAAGGAGCTTTACTTACACAAAAATGTTCTGAGGGCAGGAGGGAAAATGATTGGTTCAGAGAGATAACCAATCAGATCTTAGAGGAGGGGTGTCCAAGCAACTAGAACCAGTAGGACCAACCAATCAGATATCTTGGTCCCACCTCCTCTAACATCTGATTGATTATCTCTCAGAACCAAACATTTTTCTTTCTGCCCTCTGAACATTTTTGTGTAAGTAAAACTCCCAGGAGTGTTTAAGGGGTGACAGTGGCTCACCTCTCCTTCACCCTGTGGTCCCATTCAATAATGAGCTTCACGTGGGGGGGGCCCCCTGGCCCACAGAACCTAAGGACCCTAGGAAAGAAATGGGGGTCATCAGAAAGGACCCTAGACTAGGTAGGCACCTATCTCCTCAACGTAAAAACAGGTCACTATCGCTACACACAGGGAAACATTTAAAATACTGTAACAGCTGTCATGACCTCAGCACTTCCAAACTGAGCACAGTGTAGCTAAGACTGCAACTGCAAAGGTTCCCAGGGCAGTGCTGAAATGCCAACCTGCGATTTAACACAGGAAGGAGGAGGATTAAAATGGCCACAAGGTGGCAGCATTCTAGAGGGAATACAATACACTGGCATGATGCTTTATAGACAAAAACAGAAGGAGGTAAATGTAGGTGTTTAATTGTCTACCCAAATCTCACTGTCTCATTATTACTTTCTGCTGACCATCTGAAAAGTATGACAAAGGTAACATTAAAAGATAAGAACTGCAAACCAGGGTACGGAGTCAGATTCATTTTGACAGGCGATCTCGTCACCATAATTGCCTTTGTCTCTCAAGAGATTTAAACTCAGGCAGGAATAATTCTGGGACGTGGGAGGGATTTAGGATTTATGCTTGCCAGCTCTTCTTGAATGTCAGCAAAAGGACTGGAGGGAGGGAAAAGGGCGAAGGAAAAAAAAACCTCTTTTCTGTGTCTCGAGCCCCCGGTGCTGTAAATTCTCGTGAATGGCTTTGCGTTAAAGTGTCCCAGGCAGACTCCCGTCCTGAATAGAAGGCTGTACTTCAGCAAATCAATACCCGTTTGTTTTAAAAGTGGAATCTTCACAAAACTATGCTGAGGACTGTGCTCTTGCGTGGTCCGTGGATGACTGGACAATACATTACTTAATTGCTTGGCGAAGCATCTTTCTGAAAGGTACGAGGAGAAGTTCTCTGTCCCGGTACCCAGACCTGCAGCCCCTGGGCCACAAGCCCAGGCCCTAAGTCACCGCATCATCTGTGGCTCCCTGGGTTATCCAATCACAATCAGCCCTTTCATCCATCATAAATGCCACACATCTCCTCTGACTATGCAGGCATGGCCGTGTTTAAATATGCACCGCATGGAGGAAAACCGCTCATTTTAAGGCCATCTTCCTCAGTGCTGCTTCTCTCCTGCTGCCATTTCAGCTAGTTTTCGTCAAAGGTGGGAAATGGTGTGTTTTCACCAACGTGCTCAATGAAAATCTGCTGAGACACACTGCAAGGTCTCACGCTGCGCTTATGTATCTGTATTTGTTGTGTGTGGGGGATAAACAGCTTGAAGTGGGAACTTCATCAGCTCAATCTAGTGCTTAAATGGCATGGAGCACAATCTAGCATATACACTATATGTACAAAAGTACTGGGACACCTGGCCATTACACCCACAGGAACTTTTATGACATCACATTCTAAACCCATGGACATCAGTATGGAGCTGGTCCCCCTATTTGCAGCTATAACAGCTGCCAGTCATCTGGAAAGGCTGTCCACAAGATTTTGGGTTTCGTCTGTGGGAATTTTTGTACATTCATCCAGAAGAGCATTTGTGACGTCAGGCACTGATGTTGGATGCGCATATCAAACATTTTGGACAATTGTATTTTTCCAACTTTGAGGTAACAGTTTGGGGAAGGCCCTTTTCTGTTCCAGCATGACTGTGCCCCAGTGCACAAAGCAAGGTCCATAAAGACATGGTTGGGTAAGTTTGGTGTGGAAGAACTTGACTGGCCCACACACAGCCCTGACCTCAACCCTATCAAAGATCTTTGCGACGAACTCGAACTGAGATTACAAGCCAGACCTTCACGTCTAACATCAGTACCTGACCTTCTGGATGAATGGGCAAAAATTCCCACAGACACACTCCAAAATCTTGTGGAAAGCCTCCCCAGAAGAGTGGCAGCTGTTATAGCTGCAAGGGGGGACCAGCTCCATACTGATGCCTATGGATTTAGAATGTCATGTCATAAAAGTTCCTGAGGGTGAAATGGCCAGGTGTCCCAGTACTTTTGTCCATATAGTGCAGGGTTCTTCAACTCAAGACCTCGATTCCAAATCCAGGCCGTGTTTTCAGTTATCCCAGGTAGTTGTTTAATAATTGCTAATTCTGATTGGTCAGAGGCTTCACACCTGACTGACAGGTAAAGGAAGGCTGGAAAACCAGCAGTGCTCGGACCTCGAGGACCGTGAGTTGAATAACACTGATATAGTGTATCTAGCGACCAGCACAGAACTGCGTGCTGCTGCCCTTTGAAGGATCAGCGGGGCGCTTCTGCCAGTTCTAGCTGAGATTTGTACCACCGTGACGCTGATCCCCGAAGGCACCAGATAGAGGGGGAAAGCGAGTCACGTTGCAAAGATCGCCCACAGATCACATCCTCGCAGACCGTCTGGGCGAGCGTTTCTCCGCGAGCCGTGAGTCTCAGCCAAGGCACACATGGGCTCTGGACCTGCTCCATGACGGAAAGGCTTCGGAAGGCTTAAGGAATCAGGCGGCAGAATCAGCTGACCGTTTGTGCCCGAGCCTTAGCTGCTGTCCCGTGGGAATCGTCGTCAACAAATATTGACTCAATCTGCTTGATCAAGATGAGGTCATATACAGCTTGACAGAAGAGAGCTGGGGTTTGTGGGGGTGGGGGGTAATTCACATGCTGGTAACTCGCACAAACACGTATTTGCTCAGAACATCTCTGGGTCTTGTATATAATGCTGCTGTACTAACCATAAGCAGTTTGCTTAACCTCTCTTAGATCAGTATGCACTGATCAGCTAGTGAAATGGACAGACAATCTCCTTCCAACCATAAATAATGTCCGAAGTGTTATTACAATTTAAGTCGTTGCTAAAAACAGTTTTATTCTCTTCGGCTTTCACGTGATTTATGTGAGCTGCACTTTCTCATTTTTAATATGTTTTTAAATGTTTTATGTACTTCTGATTGTCATTTTCAATTTCCATATTTTATGTCCGTTGAACCATATGCATTTTATTTATTTCATTTTCTGTGAAAGCACTTTGAATGACCTCTGTGTGTCAAAATGTGCCATTCAGATTAACTTGGCTTGACTTGACTGTTAAGCTTCTGTAACGGATCCAGCAGCATAAATGTGGAAGAGTGAAGGACCTTTGGAAACTGTAGGGAGCTCTGCAACAGAAACCAGCACAGGAAGACTGTGGACAGGATAACCAGTTACTGGTCTCCACCCAGAATTAATCCGGCCCGAGTGAAGGTGATGCCGACCTCACCTGTCCACCACTGGGTGGTAGAGTGGACGTCTGTCCTGGGGGGACAGGTAGCTTTGGGACATGGAAGCCCCCACCACCCGTATCCGGAACAGCATGCCCCCGGCCTGCGGGGCACACGCAGACATGTGAGCAGCTCAGTGCCTGGGGGGGAGGAGATCATCAAGGAAAGCATAGAGCATGTGGGTGTGGCCAAGAATGACCAATGAGATCCCAGCGATCTCAGAGCTGAATTACCCAACAGGACGAGGCCTTAAACCTATAAGTCGTTCACGCAGAAGGCCTCTAGCGCTGACCAGGAAGCAGAAGAGCGCAGGATGGCGGTGGCGGTTACGGTCAGTGCCTCCCGAACGCCTGGCCCTCGCAGAGCAGACCCGCCCCTGCTGCCCTTCTGCATTCAGGGCGCCACATCAAAGCCGGCAGGCTGTGAGAGTCCCTGCCAGGGAGCCAGGTGGCAGCATCTGCTCCTCAATGCAGGAACCGGCTAAGCGCAGACTCTGCTCTCTGCAGCCAAGTCGGCACAGTCCAAAGCGGCCCTCTGTGACCTCTCTGCGGCATGCACTGAATTTGGGTCAAGGTCTTGGCTCTTCCCAGTCTCATCTGTCCCCTCATTTACACACCGCCATTAATGTTGTTTATTAAAATTCAATCCTTGTGTACCATAAAAAACCTGCTTACCGAGAGGGAAGTCATATATAACCTGATAGCACTAGGACCTGGGAGACGAGACCTGGTTTAGGGAGGGTACAGAGCCCCACCTTCCTGGAACAATTAGCAAAATCAAAGAAGCTCATTGGCTGGAGGCCTTCTCGTTCGTTTGTAAACCTCAATGTCAATACTTCTCATTTAATATCACCCACTAAACATGTCTGAACTTTGGGTTATTTAGGTTATTGATTTTAAAGTTTTATTTATTAAGAATGAAAAGATTTAAAAAAAAAAACACACTCACACATTGCTTCATCAAAACATTAGCACTCACATCACGTTCAGTGCGATATACCTGAATCTCACAGTGTCAGTGAGCCCGGTGCAGCGAGCACGCCACAGGCCTACTCGTCACTGCAGGCCGGTGCAGCGAGCACGCCACAGGCCTACTCGTCACTGCAGGCCGGTGCAGCGAGCACGCCACAGGCCTACTCGTCACTGCAGACAGGTGCAGGGAGCACGCCACAGGCCTACTCGTCACTGCAGGCCGGTGCAGCGAGCACGCCACAGGCCTACTCGTCACTGCAGGCTGGTGCAGGGAGCACGCCACAGGCCTACTCGTCACTGCAGGCCGGTGCAGCGAGCACGCCACAGGCCTACTCGTCACTGCAGGCAGGTGCAGGGAGCACGCCACAGGCCTACTCGTCACTGCAGGCCGGTGCAGCGAGCACGCCACAGGCCTACTCGTCACTGCAGGCAGGTGCAGGGAGCACGCCACAGGCCTACTCGTCACTGCAGGCCGGTGCAGCGAGCACGCCACAGGCCTACTCGTCACTGCAGGCCGGTGCAGCGAGCACGCCACAGGCCTACTCGTCACTGCAGGCCGGTGCAGCGAGCACGCCACAGGCCTACTCGTCACTGCAGGCCGGTGCAGCGAGCACGCCACAGGCCTACTCGTCACTGCAGGCCGGTGTTCCCAAAACAGCTCAACACCCAAATTATACTGCACAGAACTGCTGAGAGTAAAATCTGTCAGTGTGTGCAGGAAAGCCAGAGGGACGGCCTACCAGCGTCTGGGCACCACGGATCATCAGGTACGAGAGCCGGCTGAGAATGGTCTGCTGGAGCTGCTCCCAGGACACGCCGCGGTCCTCGCGCATGAGGAACGGGGGTCCAAACCTGCGGCAAGGGGGGGGGGGGGGCGTGACTTTGCCAAAGTGCGTATAACTGGCTTCACATACAACAGAGCCATAGTTAGAAACAAATGACACCAACAGGGACTAAACAGATACTGGCGTTCACACAAAAATCGGAAGGACAGAATAGGGATGGCGTTTCCCGGGCAACCGGAACCGGCAGCGTGCGACTGCGAGTCCAATGTAACCTGAAAGTCAAACTCCGGAGATGGACAGTCTCATCTACGGCAACCAGCCTTTTTTACAAGGCAAGCTGCTTTTACAAATAAAATACTCTGGCCAGCTCCTGAATCACTGCGCTATATGTGCTGAGCAGAGGGAGCCCCCCCCTCGGTATATTTTGCCAATAGAGGGGTTTGGAAATTGCACCTTGATCGACTATAAATGCCTTGGCAATCGGCCACTGCCTTACAGGGTCTTACGGGCGTGACCCTTTCAGTAGGTGCTTATAATGAGTCACAGTAGTGAATCTCTAAGTAAAAAAATAACAATGATAACAAACACCAATCAGCTGTATTGGGAAGAAAGTACCTCATCCATAGTGATGTCAGCAGAACATGGTCCCACATTCCTACTGGCTGAAACATATGGATGCACTACTGCATAAGGGCACAGCTCATTCCAAGAAACACTTTCGTCCCACGGGAACACAAACATAAAAAGATGAGTATCGAGGGACGCAAATAATAATACAGAATTGAGTGTTCTTCTTAAAAGGGATTTATTTGGGTTCCGTTTCGGATCGATTTCTCTCTCTTCGACCTTTTTCCACTATCAAGGCAAATAAATGAATTTCTCTGAGATATTAAAACAAAAAAAAAAAATCAGTCCTACGGTTTTGACCAGTAAAGATAAGATGAAAACAAATAAATATTACGAGCTTCAGGCTTCTTAATTCATTTTCTACCATAAAGTCTTGAAATTATTCTTGGTAATGTTCCATTTTAAATTAAAGGTATTCTCTGATGCCGTCATCTTAGATGAAAAGTAACAAAGCTTGTCTGGATTTTAAATATTATCAGATGAATCGGCCTCAGTGTGTCTATCACAAGCACACATGCACTGGCATAAAAGCCGGAGACAGACTCAGCAACCCAAGCACCTGCCTCCCTGCAGTTACCTGACAGCCTGCAGTTATCTGCCTCCCTGCAGTTACCTGCCTCCCTGCAGTTACCTGCCGCCCTGCAGTTACCTGCCAGCCTGCAGTTACCTGACAGCCTGCAGTTATCTGCCTCCCTGCAGTTACCTGCCTCCCTGCAGTTACCTGCCAGCCTGCAGTTACCTGCCGCCCTGCAGTTACCTGCCTCCCTGCAGTTACCTGCCGCCCTGCAGTTACCTGACTCCCTGCAGTTACCTGCCACCCTGCAGTTACCTGCCTCCATGCAGTTACCTGACAGCCTGCAGTTACCTGCCGCCCTGCAGTTACCTGCCAGCCTGCAGTTACCTGCCAGCCTGCAGTTACCTGCCGCCCTGCAGTTACCTGCCAGCCTGCAGTTACCTGCCGCCCTGCAGTTACCTGCCAGCCTGCAGTTACCTGCCGCCCTGCAGTTACCTGCCAGCCTGCAGTTACCTGCCGCCCTGCAGTTACCTGCCGCCCTGCAGTTACCTGCCGCCCTGCAGTTACCTGACTCCCTGCAGTTACCTGACTCCCTGCAGTTACCTGCCACCCTGCAGTTACCTGCCTCCATGCAGTTACCTGACAGCCTGCAGTTACCTGCCGCCCTGCAGTTACCTGCCGCCCTGCAGTTACCTGCCGCCCTGCAGTTACCTGACAGCCTGCAGTTACCTGCCGCCCTGCAGTTACCTGACAGCCTGCAGTTACCTGCCGCCCTGCAGTTACCTGACAGCCTGCAGTTACCTGACAGCCTGCAGTTACCTGCCGCCCTGCAGTTACCTGCCTCCCTGCAGTTACCTGCCGCCCTGCAGTTACCTGCCTCCCTGCAGTTACCTGACAGCCTGCAGTTACCTGCCGCCCTGCAGTTACCTGCCTCCCTGCAGTTACCTGACAGCCTGCAGTTACCTGCCGCCCTGCAGTTACCTGCCGCCCTGCAGTTACCTGCCGCCCTGCAGTTACCTGCCTCCCTGCAGTTACCTGCCGCCCTGCAGTTACCTGCCTCCCTGCAGTTACCTGCCGCCCTGCAGTTACCTGACAGCCTGCAGTTACCTGACAGCCTGCAGTTACCTGCCGCCCTGCAGTTACCTGCCGCCCTGCAGTTACCTGACTCCCTGCAGTTACCTGACTCCCTGCAGTTACCTGCCACCCTGCAGTTACCTGCCTCCATGCAGTTACCTGACAGCCTGCAGTTACCTGCCGCCCTGCAGTTACCTGCCGCCCTGCAGTTACCTGACAGCCTGCAGTTACCTGCCGCCCTGCAGTTACCTGACAGCCTGCAGTTACCTGCCGCCCTGCAGTTACCTGACAGCCTGCTGACCCACGCCGGCAGCGTTACACACCAGCAGGACGACCTTCACAGAGGGCACCTGGTTCAGGAACTCGGATGACAGGGTGCCGAGGGGAGGTAACCTTTGACCCCCGGGGCCGGCGGAGTAAGGTGACGATGGGAGGCTGTGGTGATACCCTAGAAGGCAGAATGTACGAGTCAGGTACCATTCATTCATTGAGCAGGAGCTTTTATCGAAAGTACCATGCAATTGAGGGGTTAGACCGGGGGTGTCAAGCTCCAGTCCTGGGGGGGGGGCAGAGCCCTGTATAGCTAAAGTTCTTTCCCGGTTCCACCACAAATGATTCAGGTCAAGAGCTCTGTGGTAATTAGCACAAGGACCCGGATCAGGTGTGTTAAAAATGTGCTGGGCTCCGGCCCCCCAGGACTGCAGTTTGACAACCCCCCCCCCCAATATACAAAACCGGCCAATACAACCTCCTGGACAACCTTAAATGGGAGGAGACCTCAACCCCCAAACCCTGCCCCCCCCCAATGCTCAACCCAAAGCTATGCCCTTGGGGTTAAGGGTCTTGCTCAGGAACCCAATGGTGAAATCACTTTACCGTCTCTGGGACTTGAGCCAACAACCTTCCAATTACAAGCATACATACAAGTTCTAACCCACTAAGCCAGACGCAGCCCCCACCTTTATGGGAAACCTATCTGTCCACCATGTTCTGTTTAGAGGAGGAGTAAGCCTTAAAGGGTTAAGATGGGTTTGCTGCCATCGGAAATGTTTCTGACTCATCATACGCCACCTTGAGGCCACCAGCAGTATTTTTGTCACGTCCCAAAAGGAGCCCAGATTAGAGACTGTATCAGTAAGAGAGAAGCAGGTTCGGATCTGATAGCGGCTGGCAATGCGCCGGCCCGTCTCCTCATGGGACCGCAATCGCCGCCTTCTTTTTATATCGCGGCAGCTGAATGCTCACTCCCTGGCAGGTGTGGGCGCCTCTGCCGAAATCCGGCATCTCATCCGAGCCCTGGGCCGACTCGAACGGTCGTGCCAACAGCCAGCTGCATTATAACCCAACTGCAAACAGACTGCGCAGACGCACAGGAGGAATCAGGCTCACGGAGACATTACTCACTCTCAGGACAGTCTCACACTGTGGGGGGGGGAGGGCACGAGGCTGACAGAACGCCGCATGTAACCATCACGAATCAGCTACCCTGCTGGCTGCGGCAGGAAGCGTCTCAGAGTCCCTACTGCCCAAGACGACCTTGACACACAGCAATGACCTCTAAATAAGTCATGATTAACGGTGTTTCGAGTAAGAGATACAAGCCTGCTTTAAATAATAACTAGCGTCTAGGAGTAACAGCAACAGACAGGCTGTAGGCATGATAATTCAGATGAATAAATCTCCCCGACGAGGAAAAGCATGATGTACATGTGTTGATAGACCTCTGACCAGAACCCATGGAGAAGATTAGTATCGCCATCACTTCATGTGTGAATGCAAAAAAGAAAACAAACTCAAAGTTAAGAAGATGCCCAGCTGAGGAATTGAATCTTTGAATGGGGGGGGGGGGAGAGGGGGGCGATACTGAACAAATTATCACAGGCAATCATACACGGCTGTTATGTTCAAAGGGCCTTTGGACGTCACCGCGGCAACGACCCGGCTAAGGGCCACATGCGTTCCATTGTCAGGAAGACGTGAGCTTCAAGCAAACTCATTATTTTATTTTATGGCTTTTATGAAATCTGCTGTTTCATCTGAAAACAGAAGATGATGAACGAGCGGTATCACGGCTTTCATAAGAACCACTGCCTGCTATCCAGCGTGTGACAAAATAATAATAATTTTAAACACAGTCAGCCTGCTTGTTAGCAGAAACGGCTGTGGGTTATGGGAAGTAAATGCATTGGTCTGGCCATGAAAGTAATCTCACCATGCAAAATTACCATTCTGCTTTTTCACAGTGAGAATGACAAAAAAACAGGATATATTCCAGGTGCTTTTCTAATGTGTTAGCAAGTATTCAGTCTGAATAATGCAGAATACCGTGGTACTGGGACAGAGAACATCTGTTTGTACGACTGCTTTCATCAGATTCACAGCAGAAGCTCGCAAAAGACCAAAGAACCTTGCCTCAGATTTCTTCTCCTTTAAGAACCGACTTCCTGGCTTTGGCAGTGCAATTCGAGAGGAATGGGACACGCAGCACACAATTAACACCTCTGGACAAAAAAAACAATAATATCATATAGAAAGATGAACTTACTCATTGATTCATCCAATAACTGTAACCGCTTATCCATAGGTGGAGATTTCAGGTCCAGAAAGTACAAATCCAGAAGACGATTTTGTTTCAATCAACCAGTTGAGTACTCTGTGACTGTCACTCTTTATACTTAACTGGTTGATTGAAACAAAATCTTGGTCCAGATTTGTACTCTCTGGACTTAAAATCTCCACCTCTGTGCTCATCTTATTCAAGGTTACGGGGGGGTCCGGAGCCCATCCCACAGCCTATGGTTGCAAGGCAGGGAACAACCCAGGATGGGGCGCCCTTGCTCATTCAGAAGATGCTTTTATCCGGAGTGATATACAGTTGAGAAATGAGGGTCATCCCGTCCTGATTCCCAATCAGCCAACTACAGGATTTGAACCAGCAACCTTCTGATCAGAGACACACCGTCCATCAAACATGAGCATGGAACTGAACTTGATGCCAATGACTACTGAAGGTCAGTCCTGGTTAAGAACCGTGGTACCACCGTCCCAGAACCTATTGTCAAAAATTAAAAGTGGAAAGAGCTTGGATGAGCTGCTAGGATTACCTGAGAACTGCAAGAGCCCCCCTTTCCAATAAAGGGGGGGAGCCTGAAAGGCGTAAATGATATCGGTCTCTACGACGTTGGTCAAATCCTCGTCGTCGAAAAAGGAGCGGTGGAACCCCGTGGAGTAAACCTCTGTGAGGATTATCTGTGGGGGGGGGGAGGGGGGGGCACCATCAGAACACAATCCTGTCATTACACAACAGGACACAACCTGCTTCTGCAGCATCACAATAGCAATAATTTGGCACATGCATCAAAACACTGGTAGCTTTGCTGAAATGACTCATGTCATCAATGTTACAGCGGATACTTTGTGTTCTGGGAAAAGGGGGCCAGTTTCTCATTGGCCTTAATCAGATTCAGTCCTTCATGCTGGAGCAATTCAAAGCGGCAGAAAATCTCTGGCCACCAGGGGGCAGCAACACTGGGCTCTTACGTCGGGACCTCTCCTACCTGGTCTGGGGAGAGCTTGCCCTCATCAGCTACCATCCTGCGCAGGCAAGCAATTGGGCCTGATAGCGGCACTTCCAGGCCGACCCGCAAGAATCGCTGGGCCTTGGTGCTGAAGACCAGCGTGATGTACAGAGGCCTGTGGACAGTGAGATGCATAAGGAAATCTGTGCATAACATTAGTTTTCAAATGGCGTGTATTATTTCTGACGATGATGGAAACTAAAACCAGTCTGCACCAGAGTTTCCCAACCCAGTCCTTGGGGACCCTCAGACAGGCCACATTTTTGCTCCCTTCCAGCTCCCAGCCAATAAGAAACACCAAAAACCTGGTACTGGTGTGTTGAGAGCTGGCAGAGAACAAAAACGTGGATTGTCTGAGGATCCCCTAGGACTGGGTTGGAAAAACACTGGTTTACACACTGTCATTATACCGCACGTCGGTCTCTGTGGCCACACAAACCCAGATGCCAAGGTTTACTGGATTTTTGGGAGAAACTGGGACATGAGAAATTCATTGGTCATGGATATAGGTGCCATACCACTACACCACTGACCGGGTCAGGCAGAAGCACAGACGGCTTACTGGAGTAAATCAGTCACGACCGACGCCCCTTACCCCCCCTCCCCCCGCCCCAGATCCCTCTCGGTCCAGCAGCAAAGATGATATTCCCTCTTTTTTGGAACTGTGACCAACTCTCATCTCAGGAGATATTCTGCAATCACACCCTTGAGCAAATTTCTTAACTTGAATGGGTTCTGTGGAAATATATCTCAACACATAAAATATAAGTAGTACATTTTTTTGGATGAACCAAGGTAACAGGCCATATTAATTACAATCTTTTACAGATTGTTTGAACCAAGGCAGCATTACGGGAAGCAAACCGCAGCCAGACAGTCTCTCGTTTTCACTGCAGGGCTGTTCAGTCGCGATGATAATCGGTATGTTTCCCAGGTTACGGCTCCGGCTCGGTTAAACTGCTCAGCACCAGGGAGCACAGAACCTCACACCTTCACAGTCCCCTCCGTCAACAGACTAAGGGTCCAGGTCGCGGCTCACTGGGCTGTGTCCACCGATGCAGGCATTCCTGATTCATATTAATGGCCCACTTTGTTTTCGAACGACCGATCCTATCACACAGAAGCGTCCTAACCCTCATTACCTCAGATGTCACATTGTTAAAAGCCACTTATACACTCTGACGAGCTGCAGTTGCACCCTTGAGCGCAGCACTTAACCCGAATTGTAAATATCAAGGTTCTTGTTTAAAAGCTTCCTCTAAGCGCGCAGCATTAGGTGGATAAGTTGCCCTGACGGTGTCTTGATGACGAACGTTGTTGTTGCCACGGTGTCTCTCTCGATTCACTCAGACCCAGGGCCAGTCAAGGTCGTGTATGGCCCCTGGGCACCTGCCTTTTAGGCCCCCCCTGGTCACCGGGGGGGGGGGGGGGCATGTGTGTACAGCGCACATACGGCATAAAGGGTCTAGATCCTCACACCATGTACGCTGACAGGCCTGAGGGCCTGATGGGTGACTTGTGCTGTGTATGTCAAAGGGCCCTTGTGGTCATCACTTGCTGTATATTCAAAGGGTCTAGGTGGTCAGCTTGTGTCATATATGAGGGTCAAAGTGTTTTGCACTATAAATGTTGTGACTCACAGCCAATAGTGCTCTAACGCCGTGTTTCCCAATGCGGTCCCTGGGGACCCACAGCCGATCTACCTTTTCACTCCCTCTCAGCCTGAGAGCTGGGCTGCTCCATAGTCCGGCCATGTTTAAACCTGTAACACCACTGCTACTTCAGTGATTCAGCCGCCCATGACAGTAATCGAGTGGCTTTCTGCCGGGGGGGGGGCGCATAACTCAATCTGTCAGCTGCATGGGGTGGAGACCAGGATCGCTCCAGCACCTCAGACGGGCGGGGGGAAAAGGTCTCTCCAACACAGGGATGCAGAAACATGCAACTTGCCTGTCAACAGGAGTCCTCAACATGCACGGATCCACAGATGTAGCGCGAGGTGCTAATTAAAATGTATTTCTAAGCTCTCTGAGGCCTGGGGCTACCAAACCTGAGGTACATGACTGGAAGTAGCGTGACGAATAAGGTGCGAGTCCTGTGATCACATGATTCATGGCTCAAATGCTAGGAGGGTAACATCTGTTCTAGTCTTAAAAACAGTATTTAAAGTGAATAAACTTGAAGCACATTTGTGATCTATGTGTCCTTAACTGCCTTAAATAAGGAGACCTTTCTTTATTCTCCTGTCAGCAACAGGAATGCTTCTTTGTCTCTTTGTCGTTCGCTAGTCTTGACTTATGAATAGGACTCATTTAAAGCCTTACTGTCTCAGCATTCCGGACGGCGCTTTAGGGAACCCGGAGATCTGATGCCCATACAAGGGCAAAAAAACACCTACGGAGAATGGGGCAACCGAGGGGTCAGGATCTCCTCAGTGGTGCTCCAGCTGTGATGAGAGAACGTGCTACGTGATCGGGGTATAAACGTCCCCCAGCTTCACACTGTCTGCTGGGGCTCTGGGGTTTTCCCCTCACTGGACGCTGGACCACTGCCATCGAATGGAGGACCTCATGCTGCCCCTTGGAAGAGCTCGGTGATGAACTGCCAATTTAACCCACACCACTATCTGCACCCGCTCAGAATAGGAGCTCCACCTACCTGGCTGACGCAGCATTACACTTGTACACAGTAACTCCAGTCGCTGCGCTGTAGTCTTCATTTAATTACCCTCCTACTCTAACATTCGATACCTTAACTGTGGTGCTGTAACTGCAGCTCTCCATAGAGTACAGGAGTACGGTGCTCCAGAATCTTCCACAACCCACAGCAATACTCCAGCATTCTAGATCCGTGCATGAGATGACGTTCAGGACACTGATATAGAAGTGTCTATTTACTTTGCATACAAACTTAACCCCCAACCTGATGTATCCTTTAAATAATGCCTAGATTATAGAACTGTACCTATACAATGTAAATTCTATTTAAAAACAGTACAGTAGCTGTTACAATGTTACAATTTTCTCTATAGCAAATACTATAGTACAGTACACAAGTAGGGAGTGCAGATCTGCCAACAACCAGTGCTAGACAACGATTCTGGTGCCGGCCAGTGGATGTTTGAACGCTCAAGCGTGCTAACACACACCACGCTCAATCCATGCTCATGCAGTCTGCATGCCAGTTTCAAACTGGTTTCTTTATAAATTCATTTCATGTATATAAACCGGCGATCATTCAAAACCGCACTATGAAAGCCTACGTAAGATGTGCGCTGACTGTACGTACCTGGTCTGCTGCAGAGGGATTGGCAGGGATATGCAGAGGAAGGGGTCAAAGGTGTTGCTCTGTTTAAGGCAGTGAGGGCATGTGAGGCAGGACCTGAGGAGATAGAACCGGGAGCATGAGGGCAGAGAGCCAAGGACCATGTTCACTCTGCTCTTCACTTGCCGGTTTCATAGACACTGAATTGCTTAACACTGAATTGTCTCATGTTACACGTGTTCAAAGGCGGCAGTCCTTCGAATGCTTAGGCTACATTCCAAAACCGTCGTTTGACGGCTCCCTCGCCACCTTCCTTGACGACTCACTGTCTGAAGTTGAAAGTTCATGAAGCTAACGAGCGAAGGAATGAGTGAGTGAGGAAGGTAGAGTGACAATAAAGCGGTATCGGGACACACTTTCATCCTCGATGACTTACCGTGCTCCGCCTGTATGTAGAAGTCATCACTGATGTAGAAGTTTTTCTGCTACGTCGTGCATAGGTGTCACCAAGGGTAGTCTTGGCTAGGCTTCCATATGCGCCTGGCGAAGGGGTGATTTGAGCGAAAAGCGGCCCTCAATGACTAAGGTAATGGAACAGCACTTCAGCATCAAGAAATCGGAAAACCTTCTGGGGTGCAGGAAAGGTAGCGAGGGAGGGCGGCACAAACAGCGGTTTTGTGATGTAGCCTTTGTCTAGCCAACAGACACGCGACTCCAGAAAAAGACAAACAAGAAAAAATAAAAATAAATGTCGATAGAAATCTCTCTGTGAGGGGGACTTGACAGGAAGAATTCCCCATGAATGACAGCAAGAGACTCCTGTCCCTCTATGACCACCTCAGGCCAGACACTTAGGATTCATCCTGGTGTGTTCACACCACACTGCATTCTCACTTTGTCTGCTGTAAACAAGAGTTGCAGGAAAGAGGCTGCCAGAATCCATCTACTGATCCACGCCGCCTGCTCAAGCAGAAAGGAAACCAAACGGTCCATTTACATGATTCATAATCACACAAACCTAACTCAGTCACTGGAGAAAAAAAAAGATGTTCTCATCTTAGGCTACGGGCTTCCAGACTTCTGACGACTGCGAATGGCACAATCTTCATGGGGCGGTAAAATTCATCAACTGGGAGGGGGTTCAGATTGAGTGATGAGCCAGATTTAGCCAGGAAGCTTTTATTTTTTTCCAGATGCAATCAGCATGCACAAACATCCGGGGCCATGAAAGATGCCTGAAAATGTACAGCTTATTTTGGGAAATTAAGCAAACCCCCACACACAGCATCAGTAGTTTGGAACCCCTGACCTACAGTGTTTTAATGAGAAGAAATAGCCCAGCTGTCTGATTTTTTCCATGTGTCTGAAACACATTTTGAGCTGCACCACGGAGAACTTCCCTGTGTCTCACCATCCCAAAAACAGCCCAGAAGAAAGCCAGAAGTTCACTTGCTTGCCACCTAATGGGTCTTGAGAATCGCCTCAATCACAGCGTTTCATCTTCCATTCTCCTCTGATGATGAAGCGACGAGGTCTGATTCATTTGCCTGATTGACGGACAGCTGAGGACTCAGCTATGTGTCTTCAACGTCCAAGGGGGCCAGCTGTTTAGGCATGATTCCACAAAGCTCCTTAGTCACTGTGAGGTAGGAACGGGTTTGCGTGGGGTGGATTAGCCAGTTTGGGACCTGCAGAGCCGCTTCCTCTGCTGGCAACGTGAAAGTCTCCACTGGAGCTCGGAATAACAGCTCAGGTGGAGCCGTGCTTGGATCAAAGGCTGTGTCTGCCCAGAAGACATGAGCCAGGAAAAAATAAGAACAAATAAAAGTAATTGCTATCCAGAAGTGGAGAAGAATTTAAGTAAACAAGCCAGATACCCAGAAGGTGCAGGTAAACGGATGAGGCGTCAAGTGAACAGCTGAAATGGTCTCCTTAGCTGGGGACTGGAGTTTTTACCCCAAGAACCTGATCCTGCTGCCTGGACATTCTGCTCTACAGCCGTCACTGAACAGGCTCTTTTCCAGGACCCGTTTTCCAGTAATAATCTGAAATAGCATACTGTCAGGCCCCCATCGCCACATCAGCTCATCGTGTCTCATAAGCAAGCACAGTGAATCACGACGTGATGCAGTCATCGTCGCCGTCACGGGCTCACATCTCTGTAACCCTGAATTAGCCACCAGCGCCATATAACAAAGCATAATGAGATATAACCTTATAGTAGCTGCTTGATCAGGAAACAGTCAATATTTCTCTTGGCAAAGACAAAGAACCTGAAGTTATAGTTCAGCCAAAAGCGTAAAACAGAAGAAGGGCCTGTTCCCCGATATGGAGAAAAGGCCACCAAATGCGTGCTGACTGAACCACTGAAGTCAGACAGAGAAGAGTCTGAAACACCAGTCTGGGATTGGGTGGGTGCTGCCCCTGCTAAGCACTAATTACGTCTGTCTGCCTCCATAAAATGTCACCTGGCGCACCTCCAGACGTATCCAGCAGGGGGCGCCACGATGGAAACCTGACAGAGCGCCGGGTTTTACCGCCAACTCCAATCAGCAGTCCCTCTGGCTCAGCAGCTTGGCTCCAAATAACATTTAAAAACAACAGAGCGGCCTTTCAGGGGAGCCTAGCGCTATGGTTACTGCGGAACGTTCTGGAACATCCCGCGTAATTCCTCTTTCAGTCTGTATCGCGGCCCAGCATGGACACACGGAACGAGCCCACGAAGCATCTGTGCTACAGACTGTCTCCTTCACACTCCTCCCATTTGGGCTGCATCTCACAGGAAAATACAGCAGTAGGACAATGATCAGGGCGGCAAGAAGCTTGTTAGGATGGAATCAGCCTCTGTGAGGAAAGCAAGCAGATATTTCGAAACCCACTAGAACCTGACTCACGGTACATAATTTGTTTAAAAGTATATGTGAAGAAAGAAGACAGAAAGATACATGCTCTCTCTCACTGAAAACACAGGAAGGTCTGTCCATGCTTAATAAAATGTGATTTATTAAATTAAAACTGAGTACCCTAGCTACAAAATAAGCGCAAGGCTTCAAATGGCCATAGTTATAACGTCAGTTACCTGTAAGGCAAATGCCGCTGAATACGAGGCACCTAGCAGATGAATGGACATAGAAAGTTGTTTTTTTTGGGAATCACTTGACGCCAGAGAGACTCTCATATGTTTACATGATGAATAAGCCCAGAATGAGAGTTTATACGAGGTTTTGCTCCGGGACAAACTCAGGCTCACTGAGACCTTGCAATTATAGGATCCTAACATTTACACTAAACAATGAGATACTGGCATTCATTGGTACATTATATCTGTTAGCTAAAAGTGAACCTACATATACAGTGCTCACAGAAAACCTTGGGACTTAATTCTGAAAAATGTTGCAAATGTATTGGTTTGAAACAAATGTCCAAGCAATGTTTAACACATCTGCACATATATTACGCAAAGACATTTCCGTTTGTATTAAGTGTCATACTTAATACATTTTGCTATTAATAGCAGTTGTAGTCACTGGCTCCCAAAGGGATATTAAACACGAATGTTTGGTGTTTTATGTTACCGTAAAAGGTGTTACTAATTAAAAAGCTCCCAATGAGACTGTTTGTCAATGAACTGTCAATGAACTCTGAGCAGCTCTTTTAGAGTCATAATTTAGGTTTCAATTTATTACTACTTGAAATTATAAATACATACAGACACACCTCTACTTACGAATGAATTGAGTTCCGAACGGCCGTTCGTAACTTGAAATGTTCGCAAGTCGTTATTCAACATCATTTCAAGGGTATATGCAAGTACAAAGAGCTAGGATGCTGGGAGTACGCACGCTACGCTGCTGCGCGGTGGGATAAGTGACCAGAAGTCATACTAGGCGGAACTTGAGCACAGAAAAAAAAATTGTTGCGGACAGGAAACAGGAGCCCAATGAACACAATTTGGACTTAGTCCTCTTCGTGCATAATATATATATATATATATATTAGTGTACAAAAAAATAAGATCATGATTTTATTATGGAACCGATATATTTGCAGTATTCTTACTGAATTAAACAAGTGTCCCAAGACTTTCTGTGAGCACAGTATATAAAGCAGAATTTACTAGTGACATCCTCAGACTTTACTTCGCTGATTCTATGAGAGCTGTTGTTCATTCTGTGCTCCTATACTGACTCAAGGTATTAAGTTAATTGGCTTTGGGAGAGTACAGACAAAAACTGGTTTGTTGACAAACATCACCGATAATGATAATGTGACATAATGATGATGTTGCTATCAGTGACAAAGACGGAAATTACACCGTTATGGCCGCGATGACGCTAATGCTAATTATAGCGGTGGCGATGACCATAACAGTTTTGGGGATTAGAACGTCATTAGTCATCGCGGTGATGATGGTCCAGGTGCCGATCTGCCACTAGATACCTTCTCCCCACATTCTTCCTTGGGACCACGTCGGCTTTTAGTCTGTTGCCTCCTAACGTACAGACACGGTGCGCTTCAAGCAGTTAGCGGCTATTGACGTGAAAGTAAGTCTCAAGTTTATTTTCCGTCAGGCCTTGTCATTTTTAATGTATCCGAATGATAATTACCATGGCAACTGGAATGAAATAAGTAGACTATTCTCTATTCTTTCAATTTATAAATTTTCCACAAAAGGAACAGTCACTTCCATATTACATAAAGTACATATAGAACCTGAAACTGTCATCCAAGCAAACAGAAGAGGATATTAAAATAACTTGAAGGGGCAACAGAGAAGAAAACAACCTGCCAATTTTGGCTGTTCTAAATTAGGAACCCTAACCAGCAAAAAAGTTACGCAACCGAACACACTGAGGGGTAAGTAGCAGACACACAGTGTCACATTGTCCTTACACCTCTGGAGAGGGGCGAGGAGAAAGGAATGATGTTTGCAATCAATGATGCAAGACTCGAGAAAATACGGAAGAAAATATGTTTGTTTCCTCCAGTGCCTGTGATTATTTAACAAGTAATTATAAGCGGGAACAAGACACATCTAGTGTCCCATTTACCAGCCCCAGGGGCTGATGGGAAATCCTACATCACCGGCAAAATCCATAACTACCGCGGGGGAACTTTATATATGTGGAATCGAGGAAAATGGATCACTTCTGGCCCACCTAATGTAAGAGGTAAATGGTTTGTTTATCTTTAGACGGTATTTTTTTCTCACAGCAAAGAGTTTGGCGAGTAACCATAGATCTCCTGAAAGGGGGAGGGTTTAATGCCGGCTACTGGGCTCAGAGCAAAAGCAGGGCATGTCCGAGCCAGAGGAGGCCCAAGCTGAGGGCACACTCGCCTCGTTTCGGGTAGATAACACATCCTCTCCCCTTTGTAAAGCTATTGTAGGAATAACTTGCTGGTATATGTGTGTGTGTGTGGGTCATATATATATTATGTTGTGGGGACCAAATGTCCCCAGAATATGATAAGAACGTGTAATTTTGACATTGTGGGGACCACCATTTTGATCCCCACAACGGCAAACAACTTGTATTTTGTTTGGTTACTTATAGTTACGGTTAAGGCTGGGTAGGGGTTAAGGTTGTCATTGTTGGGATTAGGGATTTCCCAATTGAAAATGAATGGAGAGTCCCCATAAAGATATAATTACAAACCTGTGTTTGTGTATGTGTGTGTGTGTGCATGCGTGTGTGTGTGTGTGCTTGTGTGTGTGTGCGTGTTGGTTTCAACCTTTAATTTTTCCACTAGATCTTTTGTTTGGTGCTTTGGGGAAACTATTTCGGGAAGGACATTATTTAAAAATAAACAGAATAAAGCAGCATAGCGTTTCTCACTTAGAGCCCACAAAGCGAATAAAGCACAAACTGCTACAGTGCCCTGCGGAGGTGGTTCTGGTCTTACTTGTACTGGGCCTGGAAGTGCTCCTGCACAAAGCTGGGCCGCTCAGCCGCTCGCAGCGAGATCGCCATCCCGGCCACCGGGGGCTCCACCGCTCCAGCAGGACCCTAAAGCAGCAAAGGGCACGGCGTCAGCACCAGCGCAGGCCTGCGGCAAACCGCACCTTAGCAACCCCGACAAAAACCTTAAACACACTGGCAGTGAAGCAGTGGAGGAACCATTCCTACCAAACACAAGTCCTCTGTAGCCATTACTAATTTGAGAAAATATTATAGTACATCTAGGATTATTTATTTGGGTGGGAAAAAAGAAAAAGATAGTTAGTCCTAGAATTAGACTTGACACAAGAAATTGTTCTCATTTTCAGTGCACAGAAGCCACTTAACATTGTAAACAAAGCTACCACTGTCATAGTGTAACCAAACACAGCTCACCTGAGCCAAATTTATTTGTTTGCATTGGGAATTTTCATTTCATGAATCAGTAACGTCCTTGAAGAAAGATAACAGTTAGGAAATGGCAAGGGAATTAAGGATAATCAAGACTGATTGTGAGAGCCAGTGAGGCCCAGCAGATACATTAGAATATAACATTAATAATCACTGCAAAGCTGAATGACGCCTTTGTTAAGAGAGAATCGTCTATAGATCATTAGCATCTTTAAAGAGCCAATCAGCTAGTCCTTGTGCTCAGAGTAGCAAATATGATTTCCGCTTTTATCCTTCGATTCTTCTGCCATTCTCTGCTCTGACTGACAGACCTTTATAATGCACAGCGTAACAGTAAAGCACATTTAGGGGATTTAGGGAGGTGCACTGGGAGAAAGTATCTAACCATGGTGCATAGCAGGTAATTAAAATTAGTGGATAATGGTATCCTGCCTCATTCCCTGTGAGCACAAGGCTATAATCTGATAATGCCCTATAATCACAAGAAAAAGAATGCTTATGATGTGCTACAGGTATAATCTACTGATGTTCTGCTGTATAATATAGAGATTTTTAAACATACAGCATACTCCATACATGCAGACACATAAGCAAAGCGTGTGTAGCTGAATCGGCCCTGCACAATGCAGCATTAGAGATGACGGCTGGTGAATTCTCAGTCGACAGTGCAGAGACCTAGACCACATGCTTCACCGTCCCTGAACTGGACTTGGATTGAAGTGTTTCCAGGCTGGCAGCTGAAGTACAAACGATTCCCACAAGCGAAAGGACAAAGCGGTTTCATTTAACAGCAGCACAAAACCTTAAAACGTCTCCTTGCTGCGTGGGCCCCCACCCCATTCGCCAGACTCCTCTGCTTTGGACTCACTGACTAGGAACCGGCATCACCTCTGAATTTCTTCTGCTCTCTAGCACTAACCGCCCACTGGAAAGGCACTCTCTCCCGCTACTGTCCTTTGTTTTACTTCCTCAAGTTCGCTCTCACCCTCTGCAGCACCGGGGAAGACCCAGCCAGGGACGAAGTGAGCTTTTCCCTGGCCTGGGTCTGCTGAGAAGTTAAAGCCAGCGCTCAGTGCTTGCTCAGGCCTCACCAATTACCCAAGCTCTCTTCACTGCTGGTTATGTAAGCGACTTTGACAGCGCTGGCAATCTTCTTTTCAGAGCTAGAGCTCTGCATAACTCCTGAGGTGCAGCACTGTGCTCATATTCAGACACTGACACCAGGACGGGTGAGTAATAGCCAACAAGGCCGACTGACAGCCACTATTTACATCTACGTCCCGCAGTAAAAGTGAAGGAAACCCGGCATTGGCGTCAAGCTCCCTTCTGCGTCAATGCCTCTCCATACCAGAAAGGCTAACAAGGGAGTCTGTGATTGGACACTGCAGGATACACGCTCAAATTTACTGGGGCATTTAAGTAGGCGCCTTGGGATTGGCGGTGCTCTCGTCCACCTTCGGAGAATGTCGTAGTAAGATGTGCAACCACAGAAATTTCCGAGGAGAAACTTCCTTACATAAAACTATGTGCTAAGCCCTATAATCCAGTCATATATCAGCATGAGGTGATTTAATCAAAGGCTGAAAATAAGAGCTTATGGTCATAATTCTTGGAAATACTTCTGTAGAGGTAAAGATTTTCTCGTTCACGCCTCACTTGAGGGGACATGATTGATGCAGTAGTAGACACTTACTTAATGCATTAATTGACCAGTAATTAGTGTTAGTTACGTACTGATCCCATGTTCATTCATCATTAATCAATCATCACACACACAGTTCATGTATTCCATTCAGGCACTATATTAGTTAACAGTTAACTAATTAGTTAATAATGGTAAGACTTCACTTGAGGGGGCAAAAATGAACTCATTTACTACTCAAGAACAAATCATAAACTAATATAGGTTTCCCCATAAAATACATGAACTGTCATGATTGATTAATGACTTTTAATTAATTAATTAATGCATTAAGTGTGTACTACAAAATCATTCATGTCCCCTCAAGTAAAGTGTGACCAAGATTTCTTGTTTCAAAAATTGCACTTTAATTAAACAGAGAAGCAGGCATTCTGGGAAATGAAGCTCTTCCCTTTTGTCTCACTCTGATCAAAGCACAATATTTACACCTCAGAAGCAGGGCAAAGGTCACATAGGTGGATTCCAAACGAGCTTTTAACGCACTGCTGAAAAGCAGGGGTGACAGACTGCTAGAGCCTTTCTACTCCTGTCTCTAAGCTTTTCCTGCCCAAAACAGCACTTTCCAGTGGATGCCTGTATCCAGGTTACATTAAGCTTTTAAATGGCTGCATTGAGCGTAATTAAACCCTTTACGCTGAGGACAGTACGTCCAGAACTGTGCTTCTTGGAGGAAATTAAAACCTCCGCGAGAAGGATGAGTAAGCATAGTGCATGGGCCCTATCAGCGGAGTCCCGGCCCCCGCGGCTGGCTGGGTCGGGGCTCAGTCACCAGCACCATTCGGGAGCCGGCGCTGTACAGCTGGGGAAATCACGCAAAATAAAGAAATAAATTAATCACACCGGACCGTTTGGTTCACCCTCAGGCAATTATTGGACTGAGTAAACTGTCCGGGAGGAAGAATGACGTCACGTCACACTCGATCCATCCCAAGCAGCTTCCGGAAGCTAGATGTGTTGTCATCATAGGGGTCTATGGCCACCGGGGCCTGCAGTGTAAATAATTTAACAGCAAAGACTAAGAACAGGAGAGGAAGGCCTGTTTTTGCAGAGCCCTGTAGAGAAGCTGCTTAAACCAGATCTGCAGTGATGTACCTGGAGCCAGGCCTAGGACAGGACAGGGTCCCTCGAAACACATACTGGCACACACTCGCACAACAAGCACACACACGCACAAGCACGCACACTCACAACAAGCACACACACGCACAACAAGCACACACTCACAACAAGCACACACATGCACACCGACTTCGGTCTTGTGCCGTGACCGGCGCTGCTGCAAAACCGTCGTAAACAAGCCTCGGAAAAAGGAAACAAATTAAGTAATGGGTAAATTCGACCGGTAGCGTCTGAGATAGAATATAAAGTGTAAAAGTATCCTTTCGGGAACATCCCCTTCTGTAACCAGCCCACTGGTTTGGCTCTAATAAGCGACAGCGTGCTGGTTTGGTGGCATCAGCATTCTGCATCTAAACATCAAGCCTCAGAATGCCGTCTCACATCGACGTTACACCCACGTCTCAGCACAGATACTGCAATATTACAGCAAGGTTTCTGCAACGTCTCATTCACAAATCTACTTTACTGCTTTCTGCTTTCATTTGAAAACACACACAGATCTGGGTCTTTGAGAATAAGCAGAACTGAGCAGGAAAAGCCTGTGGTTTTAGAGCACTGTTTCCCAATCCGGTCCTCTGAAACCCACAGTCGGTCCATGTTTTTGCTCCTTCCATGCTCCCTATTAGGCAGTTCACATTTTTGCTTCCTCCCAGCTCCAAGATACGTGGACTGTCTGTGGATCCCAAGGATCGGACTGGGAAACAGTGCTCTAGAGTGAAATCCCTGTCCTAAAAAACCAGCCACTGTTGCTGTCGGCATAAGAAGGGCCACAGTGGACCGTTTCCCCTGATTGGATGCAGTTTTCTAAGGAGACACTGCATTTGCAGTGCAGATCACTGCTTTGCGCCGCAGCCAAGCCGGCGCTGATTGCTTGCGTAATCTTCCTAAAACCGAGCTCTGCTCAGAATCTGACAGCTTGACTGCAGTCTGTGAGCACCCCCCCCCCCCCCCCCACCACATGTGTCGTCAGATCAGAAACAGAAAAATGCTTCAAGTTGCAGACAATAAGAACACATCCAAGACATCACATTAAAAACATGACAGAACAAATAGCGGGGAAATGACGCAGAGCTTTAACCCACTTTGGTTTTCATGCCTTCTGGCCGTCGACTGTTAAAGTATTTGACGAGTTGTTTTAGTCAGCAGTCCTTTTGTGACTTTCCTTTTTAATTCTGACATCTTTTCAAAATTCTTAATTAAACCTCACTGTCTAGAGGTCAAAAAACGAGAAACAGGCCAGCCGAGGTATTTGCGATGCGACGGAGTCTACAAAGGACGTGAACACCCTGAAGCCTCGGATTAATTTTATCCCCTGCAAAACCCTCTCACAGTTACTCAAAGGCAATTATCCCTTTATGGTAATGCGGGCCAGGAGGAGTGTTTGGCACGGGGAAGTGACAGGATGCTGAAGCAATAAGGAGTCATTAAAATCAACAGGATATACGTGAGCATAGGGGGGCTTGGATAATCGATACGTTCCTGGTGGTTCAAATTACACGTACGGCTCCATGGCACCCTTGATCGGATTGGTGAGCCACCTCGGCACTGGCAAAGACGCAGATCCCAAACCGGAGGGCAGGTGGTTCAGAAGGAGCACATGGTACAAAGGATCTGTACCCAGGTGGTGCGGTAACACTTTACCTGACGGGGCACAAATACTTACTACTGAAGTACAAGTCAAAGAACAAATACTGCTACTTGAGATAAAACACGCTTCAGCATTCGTTACTGATAAACAAACGTGAGATCGGTATTTCACTTGTGTTATTCACTGCTTGTTCCTTCAGTAGTTCACAAAGGTTTACAGAATTAACAAATACAGTAACAAATATTGTAACTGCTTCAGACCGAAGATGAGTCACGATTTATTAATGAGGATCGAACATGAGATCAGTATGTAACTAAGACTTAATTTGTGGTTAATTAATACATAAGTATGAGCTTAATACTACATTATCTGTGCCGCCTCAGGTAAAGGGTTATCGGTGGTTATTTGAGATCACACTTTACTTGATGGGACACAAATAATGTAGTAATACACGCTTTCTTAAGGTATCACTAGACCAGTAACAAAGTGGTAGTTATGTACTGATCTCATACTTGTTAACTAATTATTGGTTAACTAATTAATTAATAATTAACTAATAGTTCCAGCATGGAATACATGAACCATTGTAACTGATTAATGATGAACTAGCACTTAGTTAATGGCTAATTAATGCATTAAGTAAGTGTGTGCTACTACATTATTCGCATCCCCTCAAGTAAAGTGCTATCGGTGATGTTGTGTGGTTATTATTTCATTTTGTGCAGTCCATACATCTCTGATCCCATAACTGGAGGACCGATGATGAGTTTTACTCTGACTGGCCTGTTCCCTGAAGCACCGGCCACAAAAGTCATATCCCTGTGCATTTCCACGTCCTGTTGGACCAACATGTAACATAGATCAGTATTTAAAAAAGCCTTCAGATGGGGTGATGAAGGTCCCCTTCTTGGATGCCAAAAAGAAGCTGATGATAGCAAACTGTTATTGAGCAGGCTCTGGAGAAGTACTTTCACAAAAGACATCTTTCAAATGCAGTGACAAGCCTGATGGAGCATTCGGGGCTACAAGCAGAACTCTTCTATACATGACATCATAATAAATGTACTTTAAAAGCCTACTGGAAATCTACTTTCCTGCACACACAGCCACTTATTTTCTTGATACCTTATTACATCTCAGAGATGCAATTAACTCTCCAGATCAGACAACGGTTTCTATTAATGTTCATTTTCATAAATCAGTTTAAGCTGTTCTGAAAATCCCCTTCTGTTATCTCGCAAAAACATTAATTATTTAATAATAACAATAATAACTTAAAAGTCAGCGGACAAAAAAAATAAATAAACGACGATAGATGCTGTCTGCTACAGGTCAGTGTGAGAAATGAGTAACGCCAGCAAACGGCAAAGGCGAAGCGGGAGATACCCACAGCAGGGAAACGGCAGAATTACGCACCTCCAACGTGTCGATCGCACACTCAGAAGCGCAAGGCGCTATTGAGTGCGTCATGAATCGGCCGGGCTAATTTCAGCAATTGTAGCGAGATTATAGTGTACAGTAAACTGCACCAAGTATGGGCCGGCATAAGCGAGTACCATCTGAAACCCACAGCAAGCTGCTAAAAGCTATAAAAGTATCTGAATATTGTGACGACACAATAAATTGACGTTTCATCGATTGCACATTACCATGGGAACAAGGTCGGGTGCTGGAGCTTAAACAGATATGCATGAGTAATTAATGAGGCAAATTTATGAGCAATATTGTATAAGGCAAATATTTTAAAAAGCTTCCTCAGTGCATAAATACTATTACTTTTTTTTTTTTTTTTCCCGACCCTGGATGCAGAATATTACTCTTCAGGGCTCTGGCCCGCTGCTCTATGATGCTGAATGACCCAGTTTTTTTTACATTAAAAATAAAGGTAAATCAACACGTAGCCTCAAATGGCGCCAACATCTGTCACAAACGGCGTTGCCTTTCCTTGGCAGGACAGTGCATTCCAGGTGCCCACTGCATTCCAGGTGCCCACTGCATTCCAGGGGCCCACTGTCGGCAAAGTTCACTGGGGCTTAAATCTCGCTTTCGGTTTCAGTTCCTTCACCACCGACAAAGGACTTTGAGGTTGAATGATCGGCAGCGTTCTGCTTTCACAAAGACACGGAGACGCTTCGCTCCCGATAGGGAACAGGCCAGGAAGGTAACAGCATGGTTTGCTGGTTCCCAGGGATTTCTCTTCTCCCTCATCACTGCTAGACCATTTCTTCGAAGACCATTCTGTACACGACGCTGGCGCCCTGGAGATCGCCGGCCAGTGCCCTCGGAGCTGCGTGTAACCTGAGAAAGATCAGTGGAGCAGAAACATCTCGTCTACGGCCTCAGGCCCCAATCTGACCCCTGCCACTGCACATCGAAGGATCCCAATTCACCCCCACCAAAAGCTAAAGAGCTGCATCAATCAATTGGTATTGATGGCTTGATCCCGTCAAGGCCTGATGACAGCCATCAATCATGCCGTGTCCATTTTCCACGCCTGGTGCCACCAAAACTATGGAGGTGCACTCGTGCCCTTTTCCCCCAACTGTCAATTACAAATGGCTGCGTTTCCATTTCAGATGTCACACACAGATCTCCTGCAGCCACTCTGCAGGTCAAACAGCAAGATCTAAGGCAGGGGTGGCCAATCTTATCCGCAAAGGGCCGCTGTGTGTGCGGGTTTTCGCTGCAGCTCCCTAATTATATTACTAATTGGAGGACTGATTGGCGGAAGAGTCCTCACACCTGGGTTTGAACAGCTGACCTACAGGTTATCCCAAAAACCTGCATACACACCGGCCCTTTGTGGATAAGATTGGCCACCACTGATCTAAGGAATCTCCTTTTAACGCCTAATGGAGTAGTCAGTTGCTATCAACATTCAAGCTGGAGTAATGCATTTTTAATCCAGTGGTGGGAACCATACATTATTTATTTTTAATGATTTACTGATATGTTGAAAGTCAAGCCCCACCCCCAAAGGCTGGAAAGTACTACCCCCAAAGGATGACAAGCTCCACCCCCAAAGGCTGAGAAGTACCACTTGCCTCCTGGGACCTCTCGATTAAACAAACCATAGAAGCTTGAACCTCAGGTCTTGACCTGCACTTGGGATAAGCCTTAAAGGCATTCTGCCCTTCACATCCGGCTGCCCTTGGTACGACAGACCAAGATAAAACACAGCAGGGGTCATGCTCTAACCTGGTCCCATTACATCCATGGGGGCCCATTCATGATAAGGTCATTAGCCTCTCGGTATGGACTTCAACATCGCAGCATTTTTGGGCAAGAGAAATCTGGGTAATTCAGCACTGTCCTTAGAAACCTTCTACACTTGAAATTAGGGGTGCACCGATCGATCGGCGCACCGATCGATCGGCCTCGATCACGTTAACTTGAGGGGATCAGAAATCGACCATATTCCCATGAGATCCACCGATCTTAGTTATATGCTTTTAACTCTTTGGGGTCGAGTATGTCGTCGACGACATCGCGTACTTTTCGCGTCTATTTCAGTTTATAAATATCTCGCTGAAATCTTAATGTATAATCATGAAAAAAACGCTGGCTAAATCCGTAATCTGTCTTCTTTTCAAAACGTCCATTGTCGGAAGTATTAAAGTTTTTTTTAATTAGGTTAAATCGGCAAAAAAGTAAACCATGTCATCTTACTTTGTTTTACCTGCATCGGGGGCGTGTAGTACCGCTCTCACCCGAAGATCGCTATTCACATTCTAAATAGCCGCATTAGCGCGTATTCAAATCGCATTCGCATGGTAATTTGATTAACAGCGCAACGGTGAAACTATTCCCTCCCTATTTTTTGGACAAGTGTGTCATAACAGCTATATATATATTTTTTTTTTACAAAATTAGAGAAATTAAAGTCTGGAAGAAAAAATATGATTTTGTAGTTCAAACAGCAATGCTCATTTATATGTTCATTTATATTTGAGGACACTACCTCATGTTTTGTGAGTATTCATATCAATTTACTCAATAAAAATGGAAACATTGAAGTAACTGTCTTTTAGTTATGAAAGAAACAAGATCGGCAAAAAAAAATCGAGATCGGCAGGTAAGGTTGCCTAAGGATCGGTGATCGTTGATCGGCCAGAAAACTGCAATCGGTGCACCCCTACTTGAAATCCTTTTGGAGGACTTCAGGCAATCTATATGCATGGGAAGCTTGCCTGAATTCTCCCAGCATGCTCTGGGGTCATGGAGGAATACTGTGTACATGGGTCTATGGCTTACATCTGTTCCTTTACCTCATATTATACTGGTACAGATTATACTGGAAGAGAATTTTCCAAACTTCACTTTCTTTACCCAGAATTCTCTCCTGTAAGGACTGAGACTTGGAATGCCCAGGAAATAAACAGCACAGGTCTGACACTCAATGTTTCAATGGGCCAAGACCAGAGCCAGCAGTGGTTTGGTGGAAAGAGAACTGACCCTAAAAGATCTGCATCCTAATTCAAGGTTTGTGGTTAGTAAACAGACAGGGTGCTCTGTGCAGGTAAAACCACAATGAATGGCATAACGCGACGTTTCCCAATCCGGTCCTCGGGAATCCCCAGACCGAGCTCCGGTAGGAAGCAAAAATGTGGAATTTCTGGAAGGGAGCAAAAACATGGACCGTCTGGGGATCCCCTAGGACTGGGTTGGAAAACACTGGTGTAATGCACGATTACACAGCAACATAACTACTACACCAACACCAGCTTCAAAATAAACTACAACACAGCACACCTGGTTGCTTGGGAACCCTGGGTACACGATGCGATTCATTACTTTAGATAATAGCGGCTAAAAGCTTATTTTACCTTTCCAGGCACTTTTGTCCCACTGCTGTTGCCATGGCTGCTGCCGTTGGCACACGGGGAGGAGCTGATGTCCTCGTGCAGACGGTTGAGGAGCCAAAGCAGGAACTCCAGGGCGTCGTGCTGGGAGTTTCCCCGGAACTGGGAGCTGTACTTGGATACAGTCGTCTAGAAAAGGGAGTCAGGAAGAGAGGAGACTGTAAGGGACGGCATCATAAGGTGACAGGCAAGAATCCAGGAGGTTCTGCTGTTGTACCTTTGGTACTTTAGTATTTATTATATTTTATTAAGGCTGTTTAGATTGTGCTCAGTCTGGGCCAACAAACAGGAGGTGTGACAGAAGTAAACAAACCAGTGACAGGTCAGCCCTCTCCAAAGCCCCTTTGTAATAAAACACAAAAGTTTGATTTTGATTCACTGGTTTATTTAATCTGGTATTTTCCTCCCTCCACATCTCTGTTCAATAGCAGGCACACTGTGCAATTCCGCCCTCTTTGGAGTCACATATCAGGCGGTTCAAAATACTGAATTCTGATCCTTACTCATTACTAATTCATTCCTGCTAAGTGAGCGCCTCTCACAGATGGCCGGGCGTGAAATTCACCTTACTATCCCCAGACATGAGGGCAGAGTAGTTTGCAGAAGACCTCCGCTTATTGATCTGGTGATGACCTTGGACCGAATTCAGCACTAGAGCTAACAACATAGACTACCGCGTATGACCTACAAACACCAAGCAAAACAGTGCTTCACTGTCAAGGATGTCATTTCTGTGTTTCTCACCAGCAGTTCCACTGAAGGAGTTCAGCAGAAGATAAAAGATAAGAGATAAAAAAAACAAACTGCAAGCTACTTCAATAACATGTGACTTTCATTCTTAAGTCTGAGATGGGTGACTGAGACCTAATGAGGTCATGTGGACGTCCTCAGGAATTGCTACACTGAAGCTATGATTTGGATTGTAATGTAGGCCTTTACCAAAAGTATCACCCGGAATCATGGGGAACTAACCTGGGACAAGTCTGTTCCTCAAAATAACTTTAGTTAGGCCTATTGCAAAGTTAAGATGGTCACTTAGCCTTATTCATGGCCGCGATGATGTAATCCTCTCTACGGTCTGAGGCGGCAACGCCATTTGTCTTAAACATTCCCCAGTCACTTCCCAGTAGGTCACCTTATTACCAGGCCGAAAGAACATCAGGGCAGAAGCCATCATTCAATGGGAGTTGGCTGGTATTTTTAAACACAGAGGACACACAGATAAGCAACTGAACGATGGGGAAAATGCTTACTGCAGAACACCTGGGGCGGGGGTTCCCGTATCAGAATCAGTTGTAAGCTATAGAAGTTATTTTGGATATTGCATAACAGCTTCAACAACCTAAGCTGAACTCAGGGGTGATGTTTTCATATCTGTAACATGATGTTTTGCAATTTCTTTCTCAATTTGCAAAGGCAGATCAGTAGAGTTCTCCGCATTCTTTCCCCAAGGCTAGACACGCTCAGATATCCACGCTTTTCACTCGACGTTGTGCAGGTTTCATCAAGCAGTGCAACACACTCCGATCCGAGCTCCATTGGCTCAAGTCCACCTTCAGGAGACCGACCAGCCTTCACACGGCTGCAGATGATGAGAAGAGGTACAGAGAAGGTGTATGAACCATCTGACGGAACATCAACTCGACTCTGTGTCTTCATCTTACCATCACAAGATTAAAAACTCACTGTAACCACTGATTATCTGTGACTAGCCGACTAATCACACCTTTCTATGAGGTTCACCTATAATTGGTTAATTTATGGTTAACTTCACTTTGAGGCTTAGCTTTGACAAAACGCAAAGGCACCAATCTATTTTATTGCCAGGACATTCATGCCAATACCACATGCCAAGAAATCTTTGGGAGTTGTACAGACTTGAATTACAGCTGATTTATTTTCACTTTATTGACCGAATTCATAACAGTTCATTGAAGTATTATTAAAAAAATATCACCTACTTGGTCAGTGTGGCCCTCATCTTAACATCAAACAGTCCTCTTTTGGATTTGCCAACTTCAGAATAATTTTATAGATCCAATTTATCAGACAAACAAGACTGATACATGAGCAACATAAATTCACCTATAATAAATGCACCTAAACATCTGTTTTCACCAGTAATCCTAGTTATGTTTATCGGTGCTGGTCCTACTATCTCAGCCATTTAATTAGGGGCATTTCTGACCCAATTGTACTGCAGTGTATGGTACTCTCTACTCTGTCCTTCCAGTATGAAATCATATTAATACAGCCAGAGAAATAAGAGATATTATGAAAGAGGAGGCCAGTCCCCAAAGCAGGGTTTATATTCGGCGCTACAATCATTCACATATCACTTTGCTCTCAAAAAACACTCAGATGTTGCCATTTCATTCCCACTAGGGCAGGAGGACATGCGGTGGTTGATGAAACAGCAGTTTTAAATCCTGGGATGGGTTTGACTGTTATATAGCCTTAAGTAAGGTGCTTCAATAAATACACACAACCGTTTCTGCAATTTATGTTATGGAATTTTAAAATTGAAATGTCTGATGAGCAGCAAACTAAAAGTGAGGTTACAGTACCTGTCACCATCAGAACTTATAGTTACCCGTATAACTCATAACTGCATGGAAGTTAAACAATACGGGATACTGGGGGGTCTTGTTCATATCATAAACACCATTGCCCTCCCAACACAGCAGGTATAATCTGGCGTTTTCGGCCTCTCTCTCCACTCGTTAGCACCAGTACTCACCACCTCCGCATCTGCGCTCAGGTTTGCTAAACCCCTGCGCCAAACCAGAGGTCGACAAACCAGCAGAAGTTAACAAGGATCCACTCTAAACCAAACAAATGTACAAGTAACTAATCAACTAAATAAGCTCGAGTTAATCATTGTGAGGCATTTATTTAATAGCGCTCGGTAGTAAATCAAAAAATACCATGCCACGTGTGCCACTCTGGAACATCTTTAAAAAAGCAAGGAGCAGATAATGAATGGATTTCCAAGTTCCAGTTGATAACCTTCTCCTAGATGAGCTACAAACATTACGATGGTTCTGGGAGGTAATGATGAGCGTAATTCTCCCGTGAAAACGGCTTAAATAGCCATAATGAATCCCATGCGGGCGTACTTTAGAGTACATTTACTGTGCATAGAGACCCCATTAGTGGGAGCCCATGCATGCACGGCCGCACAAAATGCTCAACCCACCTTGAAGTCCACAGACAGCTGGGGTGTGTATTCCAGTGTCCAAAGCGCTCGTATCAAGGCAGCCAGCTGCTCGGTCACCTCACCCCTAACACATTGCGCGTCTTCACTTTTCACAATCCCATTTACAGCTGGCCGATTTAAATCCGATCTGTATTTTTCCAAGCCGAGGTATTCAGCCAGAAGGTCCGTGTTACTCAGACACTGGACCACTGCATTCATGAAGCAGGTGTTGCCATGATTTTTCAAGCCCAGAACCCCTGGGATTTTGTCACCACAGCACCAAGACGATCTCGCTTTGCTGGACGCATGGTGATAGAGCGTCGCGTTGTTGTTGGTTGTCTGCTCCGCGATGACCGAGTCCTCTTTGAACTGTCCCGTATTGGCGCTTGATGTGCATGGTGTACAGTCTCTAAATCCGCCGTCATCATCCTCCGCATCTGGCAAGCTAATGTCCCCAAAGCGAGCTAAAGTGCCCAAAGTTTTAAAAACCTTGTCCACGAAGCTCCCGACGGACCTCATTGATTTACCCCGGTTGAGCTTCCTCGGTTTCGGCTTCTTCTCTTTGCGCTTTGTCATTTTGCCTTTCGCCTTGTGATTCTTCATTTCCTCCTCCATTTGGTTAGCCATGGGTTGTTCACCGATGGATAAGAGAAGTACAGCCGGCGGACACGGGACTCCTATCTAATGACCGAGACGGACCTACTGTGAACCACAATCACACCACTGACAAGTGGCACTGCCGCGGTGCCAAGGCAGGGAAAAACATCCGGTCCTGCTAGAACGATGTGTCCCAGGCATTCCGATAATTACGATTTGCACGCAGTCTGCAATATCTAAAACGAAAGGTACGGCAAGTTAACTCAAAACTCCGTCATTACTCACTAGTGATAATGAGCACCTTCTCCTCCGATGCTCAAGGCTACAAACTCTGTGCTGTCGCTCTAGATTTCTCTGTCTCCCACAAGTCCCACTCTGAAAATGTATATGGCCTGGTTTAGTTTGTAAATATGCTGCCGTATTGATGTCAAATTTATATATGACGATAGCCCGTTCCTCCTTAGAGAAGAGAATTACAAATATACATGGCAACAAATATAATTGTCATCATTATTTCATTTAAATAATGACTCGCCTCATTTTCCCTTATAGAAACACATATAGCGTAAGATTTAAATAATCTATACCGTTATACTATTAACAGAGCATTAGATATATTAAGGAACATATAGGACGGAAATAGCAAACTGTTTTACAGGGTCATAGCGCACGGGAATTTGAACACAAGAGCCTCCTACCGTTCATTAGATGTAATAACAGATGAATAACAAAAACTTGCATGAAGTTCCCTTTGTACGTTACGTTAGATAAGCAGGTTGCGTTAAAAACCGTACTTGCAAGTTTGTGAGTTTGAATCTGGTCACGTGTGCACGGAATTTTTTTTATGCTGTTCTCATGAGTTTCTTCTCGTTTTTCCAAGTGAATTAATGACTACGTCAGTCCTGGCACTGGTGTGTGATCTGCAATGGCCTTGTATTCTGTGCAGTATGAAAAGGCAACAAGTGGCAGTGGAAGGAGTTGTGTGTATGGCCAAAATGATGAAAATGATCCACAACGTTTAATGAAACTAAATCCATTTTACTCACCTGTTGTTGGTTCCTCTCAGCGGTGTCACCAGCATGCCATCCTGTGGGGGGCATTTGTATGCCGGGTGGGCACCAGTGTTCCAATTGTGTCAGTGGTGGTGGTGGTGGTGGTGGTGGTGGGGGGGGGGGGTCACTCCAACCATGATGTGAAAGTGCAACGAGTTTGTGTAAAAGTAGGACGGGGTCCTGAACCTTATTTTCTGTGAAAGCCACTCCAACAAAAAAAAAAAATTAGAGGAGCTACACAGAATAAAAGATTATTTTTGGGGGGGTGACACTGACTCATATTCACTGACTCATTTTCCCAGCTGGACCCATGACGTTAGACTCTGTGGCCCCTATAAAGTCTTGCCAGGGCATCCGTGCCCCCCTGGTCCTAGTGCGATTCTGTTAAATCAATAATGATTGGATGAACTGGTTCAGACTCTGCTGATTGGGTGGGCAGGCTGTTTGCCCGCCCCCTGCCCACCTGTAGCCACACCCCTGGTACCTATAAGTGAAAATGGCGTTTATTTCTTGTTTTGTTTACTTTCATGTATCGCTTTGGCCAAACTGGACCTAGCACTAATGTTCGGCATTAAGGAAGCACTCTTTTTTTTCATCTTGACAGATGCTTGGGGTCAGCGAGCTGGGCCAGTCTGCATCCAACCCCCCGTGAGCATGCGGGGGTTGGGAAGCCTTGCACAGCAGTGATGGAGCTCTTTTGCGAGCCACAAGATTAAACCCAGAACCTTCCAGACATCGCCACAAATCCCTACCCCACCGAGACCCCCCCACCCCATAGTCAAGGAGAGTGCCATAAGGATTGAGGACAGGACAAGCTTAAAATGTGCTGATGCTACCTGCTAAGCCACCACCAATCTTGACAATTTTTCAACTATGTAACAATATAGCAACAATCGTGTCGTCAATTGGCTGTGAAATGCCTTGAGAATTACTGTGGCAGATAAGACAGGGATTTGTGCTGCTTACTGAAATCCATAAAGTCACATCAGTTTGCTTTGATGCATCAACACTGACAGATGAAGTCAGCAGCAGACATGTTCTCATGGTGAACAGGACAGCAGACAGCAGAGTTCTCATTTTTAGATTGTTTTGGGAAGAATATGAAAAGAGACTTTTTAAAAACAACTTCGATTCCAATCTTTGAACAGGTATAATACCGGAGTTTCTTCTACGGCATAAAATACATGATCTGAATTGTCTGAGTGACGTTGCAGTGAAATGGTCAAAGCTGGCAGCAGTGAGTTTGTGGTTGTTGAGGGAAAGTAGGAGCAGAGTAACAAGTCAATGCTGGAAGCTATAAAATACACAGAAATTTATAATGTAAAAGATTTAAACAAATGCATGTACACTTGTCTACACTGCAAAATCTTCCACTGAACAGGAAGTGACAGTCTGCTCGTTTGTGCTCTAAGCGAAGGCTCACGGTCAGTCTGATCAAAAATCCACTTGTTCCCTTTATTTGAAGTCTTAGAAGTCTGTGACAGCACAAAAGTTCAAAAGCATCAATACTCTTCTTGTCTATGACTTTACTCATTGTTCAACTTTCACAATTGTTTCGTCAAAAGAAAATACGATATTCTCTACGCTTCTGGTCCTTATTTTTAGAGACACACACTGTCACACTGAGACATTTCATCTAGGCCAGTCTGCAATGTATTTCTTGACTGCTGGAAGCTTTGTGGTTGGTGGCTGTTACAAAATCAAGCTCATTTGTTTATACAGAGTATGCAGGAATCACAAGACCTACCCATTCTTTCTTCATATATATATACTAATTAGTATTTTTTTTCCTTCAATAAAATGTTTAAACACTTGATTGTTGATTGTGTAAAACAGCAACTATGAGTCAAGGTTATAATTTCAGACTGGCAGAAAGTTTCCAGTCATAGTGAAGAATAACCTGTTTTAGCTCTTTCATCTTTCTTTAATTTTATTCTCTTTTGCACATGCGGGGTTTTAGAGTGGTGAGGATTGGGGAAAGCGAATCGTTCTGTGTGTGAACCTGAAGGGGCCCGAGAGCAGAGAGCCTGAGAAAGGTGTCCTGCCTCTCGCGCGCAGATTCCTCGCGTAGCTACACAAACAACGTACGGACCGAACGTAGGATGAACGTGGCGGCTGTGATACGCGAGCAGACACGTTGCGAGCGTCAAGTTTAAGCGCAATTTTACCGTAGGACCCCGCTATGCGTGTGGTATCGTTCCCCCTGCCGTAATATTTAATTCTGGGTTTTGAGATGCAGATCGATCCTTGTGCTTCGCATTTGCTGAATTGAATCCTTTAAAGTTATTTTTTTCTGCATAACAAACACAGGCAACCAATGCATTTGTCACCGCAACCACATATTTAATAAGCAGTTACAGAGGATGGATCGGCGACTGTATTTGGATGCTCTGTCATGGTATTTGCTCAACTGCCCCGTGCGTGTCGGTTTTGTTTTCCCACAGTGTCACTGTCCTTTACAAGCGGGAGAAAACATATCATGTCTGGTTATAGTTTATAACACAAAGAAATGATGTAGAAGACACTAATGCGAATGATGTACCCAGAACCATTTACTTAATGGTTTCCACATCAGCCTCTGGAACTGAAGCATGATGACACACCCCTGGATAGATTATTAAGGGGTGATTGTCGGATCTCACATCATTCCAGGCTGGGAAAAGGAAATAAGTACTGTAGCATTCTGGGTATGAAAAGAAATGCAAAAATGATTTGAAAATGTTTCATTTTGACGACCTACAGCTTGAGTGAGGATTAAATGTAAACAGCCCCAGAATGTGAGCAGTGAGGAGCTCAGAGCCACTGCTGTCGCGCGGAGACTTATCACCCTTCATACTGAGTTACATGGCTAACAGCCCCCGCTTTACCTGTATTGCGATCCACTAGTCGCTAAAGTATTTTGACTAATGTTTTAATAATTTCAATATGAAACCAAAGAATTGTTCATTACGAACAATTTAATCTACGGCAGGTAAAATAATGCAGTAGGCCTATTCGAACTGCATAAACTTACAATAAAATTTCCGCGAAAATATATGAATAGTTGGTATTGCGCATGTCAGTTGAAATGTTATATACACACTACCAAGTCAGTTATTACGTCAAATGTTCTTGACTATGAATATTTTACGTTCAACCTCTTTTTTCAGGCAACCAAACTCGAGAGATTAATTTCGGGATGTAGGCTATATAGCCAAGGAGTCTGCTCGAGTTGCAAAATGTATTTTGAGTTAGAATAGATCACATCTATTTATTTTAGACTTTAAAGATATTTTTACTGTTCTTTAAAAAACCATGACGTTTGTGGCTCGATGAAAAATGGTCATGTGAACGGGCTCTTTGCATTTTTTGTTCACCATCATCGCCACCAGGGGGCAGTACTTTTCCAGAAAAGGCAGTATATTCATACGGGTTTTGCTCGTGTTCGCCCCTTTATTTCGGTAATACGGATCATTCGGGGGTGGGGGTCATTCAGATAGTCAGAGGGAACGATAATTAAATTAGTAAAGAAGTACATTCTCATACAGTGTTTTCAAAAATGCGGGAGATGTATATTGACAGCGGATGAAAACAGACTTTCTTTAGGCTAAATGTTGCGGCTCCCTGGTGTTATGTTATGCATTGTTATTTGGCTACATTGTTTTGGTTTAAGATTGTATTGGACTGTCTGTTATCCAGCTTGTGATCACGGGTGCCCCGCAACATAGTGCGGTAGAAACGTCTAGCTGACCTACCCTACTGATACAAGTCGATGCGAAGTCTTTAAAAGACTGATTTTTTAAAATGACTTTGTTCATTAAATGTCTGGCTCCGTTGATCACACGTTTGCCCCCCACGGGAGCTTGGAGCGGAGGGTGGGTGCCCTGGTTTATAGTTCAGCACTGTCCGCTGAGTCCACATCCTCCATCCGGTGGGGAAAATTAAGACCTTGGCGCCGTCTTCGGTATCCCATGTATGATTTCGTGTTAATCTAATTGACAGCTCTCGGAAACAGCCTGGCTTTATTTTGCACTTCTGATCTAGCTTGACCTATCCCGTGTGACGTGAACTTGAACCTCCTCAGGTAACCAAATCCTCTAATGCAGGAGGGTCTCGCTGCTTTAACAACGTCCGCCGCGGGCCACAGTACCAGTGATGACGTGATGAATCTGCAAACGCCGATAACAAACTCACACATTCAAACCTGTTCGTATTCCTGTTAATAAAAGACTATTGCAATAGGTTCTACTTTTCATATTAAATCACTATACATTTTACATGACAGCACAATCTTAATGTGCGGGCTTTGTGTCCGCTGTGGGTGCTACACTTGCTTGAATGATAGCGCACACTTTTTTTCTGCCGGGTAGAGGGCTTTGCATTTTTATTAAACTACGTTTTTTTGGAAGCGCAGCGCCTAGTCAATAGGGGAAGAGAGTGACGCATGTGTCTAAAAGCTCAAACAGCCCCTCGCAGACCTCTTCTTTTGTATTTAGTCGTAATGCAAGAAGCTGTAATTAGTTAAATCTGGCTCCTGTAATCAGGGCCCATCTTTGGGCAGCACTGTAGTGTGACGGTGCTCCGGGATCAGCCCGATTAACTCGGCGGGTGGTTAATTGGATAAAGTTTAATCTTCACACCGCTGAAAATCGCAAGATCAGAGACGAGAGGAAGCGGAGGGGAGAGATAGTTACCAAACATGTCAGGGCGATTAACGCAGCGGACGCCAGTGGATTAATGGCAAACTTGCTGCTTTAGAGAGACAGTCCTTCAAATTGGCCCAAATTGCTTCTACTTCTGTTTGATCCTGGGGAGAAGAGGGAAATACGCTTGTAACGGGGGCGGGGGGTGGTTAAATGACCCCGATTAACGCTAATGTAGGACAACGTGCCCTAAAACAACATGAGGAGGTACTTAATTTATTTTAATTGGGATCCAAAATTGGCGACTAACCTTTATCTCTGTGTGTCCGGGAAAATGTTTGAACTCAGGTGAAAATATTTCCGTCAAATCGATTAACTCATGCGTTGGTGGTGTAGGAATTATTACAGAAACATGATTCTGAAATGCATGTTGTGGCAAGATAAGTAGTTTTAAAATAGATTAAAATGAGTAATAAAATCATATAATTTAAAAGTTAGTGTAGGAAGAGTCAGGAGACTTAAACTCAACAGGTTGATAGGAGATGGTGAAGCAGAGGAAAGCAGGTGGCTGATTGGCTAGCTAAGCATCACCTACATGCTGCCTTATACAATGAATAGCGAGCGTGTTACATTTTGCATGGATGCATGTCACTCCAGGCCTCAGCGTCCTGTTGCGTTCGACAGCCATGATGCACGCGTTCAGGTCCTCGTTCTTTGACATCTGTACATGATTCTTTGCATCAAGCGTCACTCTCTCGTCTCCCCATTTTATGGGAATCACTCTGAGCCCCAAACATGGCTGCCGACTTCGGTCAGCTGGCTGGTGTGAGATTTTCATTTCGAGACAAGTCTGCACACGCATTCACATGCATGTAACCATTTTACTACCTGGCAAATAGTTTGTAGGGTTTGCAAACTGCCCCAACACTTTTGATGTAGCTCATTTTAGGTTTATAATGGAATAATATTGATTTTCCGTAACATTTTTTGCAAGAGCGTGAGAGTTAGAAAGCGTGAGCGTCATGCCAGATGCTGGAGAGTTGGCAGCCCTGCCCTAGTATGGTCAGGGCAGAGGGTGACAGGCGATGTGGGGCTGACAGAGGCCCTTGGATGGCTAGGGCCCCACCTCAGAGCGCTGTGGGGATCCAGGGGGCCCGAGGGAGTCCGATGTTCGCCTGCGCCTCTCAGGAGCAGTTGTGGGCTGATCTGAGAACAGTTCACAGTCACGGCTTTGAAAATAAAGGGCGTGCGAGGCGAGCACCGTGAGGGCTGCCGGGGAGGGGAGCGCCAAAAGCAGCCCGAGAGGAATGCGAGGGGACTGAATGCGAGGGGACGGAATGCGAGGGGACTGAATGCGAGGGGACGGAATGCGAGGGGACGGAATGCGAGGGGACTGAATGCGAGGGGACTGAATGCGAGGGGACGGAATGCGAGGGGACTGAATGCGAGGGGACTGAATGCGAGGGGACGGAATGCGAGGGGACTGAATGCGATGGGACTGAATGCGAGGGGACTGAATGCGAGGGGACGGAATGCGAGGGGACGGAATGCAAGGGGACAGCCTTATCGTTCTTGGCTTTGTGCTCCTCTTCCCAAACCTGGCCATGCTAGAGGCTTGAAGAGAGCTGAAAACATCACACATACCCGGACAAGCACTGTGAAGCTCCGAGACAGACCGATGAGTTTAGGTTGGGGAAGTTACTCACAAAGCTAATCCATTATAGACAGAGGTCGTCAGGGTCAGCTCCTGTTCCACTCTGTGTCCCGTCCCCGTTTGGCCAGCAGGCTTGCTGGTTATCCCGTCCCTCGTTGTTTCTTTTTAGTAAGCCGTCCAAACCTCTGCCTGCACTATGCCTTGTCCCCGCTCCAAACCCGCCCGAGTCCATGACAGAGGTAGAACGTTCAGGTTCAGAAAGTCTAAATCCAGACCAGAGTTTTGTTCCAACCAACCAGTCGAGCGTAAAGAGTCACAGAGTACTCAACTGGTTGGTTGGAACAGAACATTGGTCTGGATTTGTACTTTCAGGACCTGAAATTTCCACTTCTGCTTCAAATGGATTACGTTTTTGAGTAAATTCCCCAACACTGAGGTTGCACAGTACACAGTCCAGTCAACTCATTTCATTAGGCGTTTTATCTTTGTCTGTCATGGTTTTTATAAAAGGTTGATACATGCTATAGCCTTGCAGCTTAATTATTAGCTCTCTGGAAATGTAATTTCTTTTTAATGCACTGGGTGCTATATATAATGTATAAGTGCAATTTATAGAGCTCCTTTGGAGTTGGAAACCCCAGTTGACCTGATCCGCTTATGTCTGAACGGCGGAAGGAAACGCAGGCAGCAGGAGAATGTGGAATGTGGGTCAGGAACCCAACCTACAGCCCAGAAGGCGTGAGGCTGCCATCTTCTTCAGAATGCGTCCAGCAAGAGAAAACATCAACAAGCGTCGCTGTAAGAATGGCCTTTGAAATAGGCGGGCTATGCGAAAGTTCTTGTGTTATGGCAAATTCATAACAAATGAGATTTTTTTTCTTCTCAAGAGATCTGGAACAAAAAGACACAGCGGCAAAAGGAACAAAATGAACTTGGGGAGACAGGAAGCTGGGTGGTCGCCCTCACTCTCTTCGGGGATCGGGACTCTGAGGTATCTCACTTGTTCGTGCCAAGAAGGAGCCCCACACATGTATCTAAGGAAAACACGAGCGATGCGGGACAGGTGTGAATAATTATGGGCTGGAATGGAATGTAAATGGAGCACAAAGACAGGCCACACCCCCTTCCTTAATGATGTATAATTGTAAGGTCTTATTATGTTACTTGGGCCAGAAGGTAGCATAATGGTTAAGGAAATGTATTCAAAACCTGAAGATAAAATGAATAAGCTGAATTGCTTCATTAAAGTAATCCAGCGATGTAAAATAAGAAGAAACAGCTCTGGATAGAAGCAGCATATAAACACAATTTTACTACTCATTGGCGTTTGTGTTTTGGCATCTTGTATGAAGGCTGAGAATGACATCCCATCATAAACGGGCTCTTCGGAAAAGTCGCCCCAGGGAGCCCCCCAGTTTCATTCAGTGGGGGCTCGTCTGCTTTCACAGTCGCGCTAAAAAGGGCCTCGTGTGCCACTCGGCTCGATCCCATGGACTGATTTCCAGCCCTTTAGCTGCTCCGTGTTATTTAATCAACATCACTTTACATCGAAACCCGGCCTTCTCAACTTCTGCGGCATTTCTCATTTTGTCCTCTTTCTCCTCCATATATTTTGTAAACAAACTTTGCATTTTCCAGTTTTTACATTTTGAAGAGCTGGTCATTGATGCACTTACAAGGCAGAGCCAGTGACCAGCCACATTCCTTTCATAAAGAGGATTTCTCCAGTTTGTGTGACGTTATTTCGGACGGTTGGCCGCCACAAAAACATAAAGTATCAAGTCATCAGAAGCAATTAGTGGGTGTTAAACTTTACTGCGAATGCAAAGATTTGTAAAGTTGGACAGTAAAGTTTAATTAATAAACGTAACTGCAAATGTAGCTGTTATAAAGTTTAAAGCTTTATTCAAGCAGATAATATACTAATTAATAAACAGGAATTATGCTGTTTTTTATTGACATGACTAGGAAAAAATTAGGTAGCGTTGAACACATCATGTTTCACATTGTAGGACTCATCAGTTCATTCATTTTCAAGTTAAATTGATTTTTTTATTTAATAGGTCTATGAAAGTACCCCAAATGAAATTAAATACTTTGGATATCCACGGTATTTTCTCAGGAGTGCTATAAACTCATTCAACTGATTTCCTCTTGAATGAGGATTTCCGCATTGACAGTTCACTAACATGCGTTTCTTGGCTCTGGCTGGCTAAAAATATAAAATACTGTAGGAAACACTTAACAGTTTTATATCACCCAGCCGGCAAAGTCTGGGGTTATTGTCGACATGTGCATCAGCTACTTTGGAAGTCCCCGTTTATATCGGTCTGTCCGAAACGCTGGGCATTTCCTGAATATATGAATCACCCATCTATCCATCCATCCCTCTCCTAAACGCTTATCCTGCTCTGGGTCGTGGGACATATGAATCAGACCGCCAGTGTTTATTTTACCTTTCTGACAAGTAGGAGAGATGCTATTCTTAATTGTAGGTAATCTCTATGGTGTTATGCATGTTCTGTAAAATATTGAACCGGATTCGTCTGTCGACTTGTGAAAACCAACAGTGTCAGCATTCTTTCCTTTAACTCCCAATCAACAGGATGATAGGGACTGGATTGATCTCTACCCAGCATTGTGGAAACTTTTCACGATGGCGTTGTAAATCAGAGAGGTTATACCCTTAGGAGAAGATATATGCTGAGGTGTGATGTTTAAATAGAACCTTTTGGAGCTACTGGGATCGAGCAGGATGTTGTTTTTTTTGCCCAGTGCTGAAGCCGTAAATATTTTTGAAAAATTGTGGTTGAAATTTTTTCTTATATCTGCCTCAAGGTAAAGACAGGACTGTTAACATAAAGATCCCCTGCAGGTTTCATCCTTTGTACCACCCAAGAAGTAAAAATTAATATCCTATGAGGGACAATAGGATTGTCAAAGAAAGGAGTCGTCACACATCCATCCATTTCCTGTAACCGCTTGTAGTATATACAGGGTCGCGGGGGGGTCGGACCCTATCTGGAGGCTACGGGCGCAAGACAGGGAACAACTCAGGACGGGGCACCAACCCGTCGTACAAAAGAGTAGTTTTGTAGTCAAAACGTAGACATACAAATACTTGTTCCCATCCATCACGTGTTAAGAAAGAGACAGGTTCTTATTTTCATTCAATTGATGCAGCCTTCAAGCGCAGGGTGGGAATGACCAGCATAGGAATGTGATTCATTTGGGATGAATGTCGCAGGCATGCAGTGAAATCCATATAGACCGGAATGTGTGAGGCTAAGCGATAGACTGATGTTTGAGTTCCCCACCTCAGAAATATAATAATGGCTTTATATATTTTTATAAAATATATCGTATGGCGTAGTGACCGAAAGAACGAGATCGCGAGTACAAGCGGCCGATATGGGTTTCCTCCGCAGAGTGGCTGCGCTCTCCCTTAGAGAGGGTGAGGAGCTCGGTCATTCGGGAGGGACTCAGAGGAGAGCCGCTGCTCCTCCGCATCGAGAGGAGCCAGATGAGGTGGCTCGGGCATCTGATTAGGATGCTGGACGCCTCCCTGGTGAGGTGTTCCGGGCATGTCCCACTGGGAGGAGGCCCCGGGGAAGACCCAGGACACGCTGGAGGGACTATGTCTCTCGGCTGGCCTGGGAACGCCTCGGGATTCCCCCAGAGGAGCTGGATGAAGTGGCCGGGGAGAGGGAAGTCTGGGTTTCCCTGCTGAGACAGCTGGCCCCGCGACCCGACCTTGGATAAGTGGGAGATAATGGATGGATGGATGGATGGATATCGTATGGCATTTTAGACACTTCTAATAATTCTATTTGCTGAGAATGTTTATCCTTATTACATTAATTCTTACTATCAATGACTGTGGTTGATCCTTCCGTTGCTGGATATCTGTCTTACCTTTTTATTTTGATAACTGCATTGGAAAGTCTCTTTAACTGAGCAGACTGTTAATGCCCAGTTATGTACATCGATTTAAAGGGCCGGTTGCCTGTAATAATGAATCGTTAAAATCTCCTGCTCTTGGTGCTCTTGTTGCAGGCCAGAGGATCGCAAACTTTTTGGTCAAAGGTCTGCATCAGATTTTCGTTCAAAGTCAGAGGTCCAGAACAAATTTCAATAATAAACCAGCATTTAATGAACTTTAATGAATTAATAATAACCTTTGCTATAGACATCAATATATAACAATAATGGAGACTACGCAACAGTTGCTAATCATTTTGACACTCTGTCATGCGGTGGGGGGGGGGGGGGGGTGTTTATGGAGGTTCTACATTGTGTTTTTGAACTTCAAACCGCTTGAAGCCTTTTTACATTAATTTACATGAACCATTTTGATTCATAAGGCCCATCAACGGCTGGGTCTGGATTAACTTGTGGTTCGGTCTGGACTTTGAGAACCCCTGTTGTAGGGAGATGTTGGGTGGTGCCATTGATTGAGGCATGATGCATGAACCAAGGGTGTGTCCCCCCCCCCCCGGGTGATTGGCGGCTGCTTGCAGGTGGCTTCCTCAGCCACATAAAGGAGCCTCCCATCCCCTATGCTCCTCCTCACGCTCCTGCTGCACCTCCCCCTTCCAGGGTCGGCAGACGGCCACGTTCAGCCGTCTTGAGCCTGTTCGGTTCTTTCCTAAGTGATTCTGACAGAAGTTTCTAGGCTCTGCACGTGAGGACACCGACCAAGCTAAACTGGCCGAGACATCGGCCTTGAGGTTCGATTCATGCTGGAAATGAAGGCCTGATCTCATTTTTTCCCTCTAATTTTTGGAAAAGTTGTTCTAGAGTCAAAAAACATGGAACAATGTGGCCAAAAACATGAACTGAATGATATGGATGCTATGCAGCAGCTGGCCATTATGTGAAAGTTTATTACGACTTGTTCTTGGAGGGCGATAAGGTCGGTGACCATAAGCCTTGTGAAGCCCAGCTGTCAGAGATGGATAGTTCAGGTCCCGAAGATAAAAATCCAGACCAAGATTTTGCTGCAACCAACCAGTTGAGTATAAAGAGTCACAGTTATGTAATATTCATCTGGTTGGTTGAAACTAAATCTGGCCTGGATTTGTACTTTCACTACATGAACTATCCACCTCTGGCATCTATACATTCAGAATTGACCTTGAAAACTGTAACTGACCTTTGGGGGTTGCAGGGAAAGGCCAGTTCATCTTACTGTTCTCCTGTGAAGCGTCTCCTTAGGGATGTGACCCGGGATGTGACCCGGGACGTGACCCCAATCAGGCTCTCAGCTTTGCTTGACCTTTTTGCACCTAGAAAGACTGTAAACCTGACGCTGCTGCTGACTGAAGATCCACGTATTAACTTAACTTCAGCTATGTGGATATTGGATTGAGTTACGAAAGCCTGTCATTTATTGTCATACTTAATATTTCTGTTACCTGTAAGGAAGGTATAAATCTTTCAGTTGTTTCTTTTGGTGATACCTTCATTTTTGACACGTTGAAATAAGTCATATTGCTATCCGCTTTCTGTATAAATATTATGCTTCTTGACTGAAAGGTGCTATGAACTTGGGTCTCTACATACTGTACATGGTGAGGTTGGTGAGACACAAGTTGGGTGTAGCACGTTCCTGTGGTAGTTCACAGAGGTTCACAGGACGATACTGATAGACTGTGAATGATAGACTGTGAAAAATACACTGTGAATTATAAACTGCATGTATATAAAACCCTCAAAACTACTTCTGCATCTGGCGTGTAACTTTTTGATCTAATACTCCATGGACACATAAGAGGATATATGAAGACAACCTGAGAGCGACGTATCAAAGCTGGCAGGAATCTCTTAGGTGAAGTGTATGAGAATGTGTACACATCTATCAGCAGGTACACATCTATCAGCAGGTACACATCTATCAGCAGAATCACAGGCCCTCGGTTAAAGATGCTGGCTAAATTGCCAGGGATATAAAGTAAATGAGAAAAATACAGTGTCTTTCTGTGAAAAGACCGGTGTGTGACTGTATGGGGGCGGGGGATACTGCAGAGTACATGGAGAGAGATGATATCATGTGTTTTAGCTGTCATATCAAACCATGGTAGTATCACCTGGCATGATAGGGTGTGGACTATATTGTAAAAAGACCATACAGTTTTTAATTATGAGGCATTTTTGTGCATGTTTTAGAAAGCTGGATCAGTCAGTCCCTGTAGCAATTCAGGGTTAGAAGGGCCCAGAGGTGAAATCATTCTGCTATCCGTGGGATTTGAACCAACAACGATCACAGGCATAACCTCCTAACCTGCTGAGCCACACACCAGTAAGCCTGGTTCCTTTGGCATTTTTATACTTTTCTATTTTTAATATTTTAAATGTGTATTTATACATTTTCTATAACTGTGCAGCACTGACATGCCAGCCCATCACTGTCCTCAAGTCATTTAAAGTATATTTTTTGTTATGCGTGAAACAACAAACTACCGTTGTTTTGGCGCTGCTGGCTAACGCTGGGGGTCTTGGTCATTTTGCTGTAGAAGAGTGAGGGGCAGTTGATGAGGGGCAGTCCCCTACATCTGCTTCCTCATTGTCTGTGTGCTGATACATCGGCACGGCCACGGAGTGTTGGGGTGGGACGGGCTGTGAGTTCTGACCACCTCGACGACGGGTGGGCCAGCTGTCGGACGGCTGGGTGAGTCGCTGTGCTTTGCATCATCTGCAGGCCTGTGCGCCGTCCGTCTGTCTGCAGACTGGAGATTACCTCCAGATGTTCTCCCTAACACGCTGTAGCCTCACGGAGCTCCACATGGGCGGTATGAGGATGAGGGGTTACGCACCCGGTCGCTTTCGTACACATGCGTGCATCACCGCCATTTCTCTCCAGATGCACTTACCTAACCGCCATGGTATTTCTTATGACTGAATCGCAAGCCGTCCATAAAACCGAAGCACTTTGGCCGTAACTTTGCTCTGGAGAGCGCTTGCCTAGACGTGAGGCCGTGGCCTGCGGTTTCAGCCGCGCATCTCATTGTACATGCGGCAGCGCCGGGGGGGGGGGGGGCGTGGCTCAGAGGAGCTGCGCTGGTGACTGTTATAGCTGCGGTGTGGCGACGTGGTTTGTCACCAGGCTGATGCTCTTATTTAGCATGACATTGTTTCCGTCCGTCGATGGCTGCAACACCCTGGCTCCCCCGTGACGTTAAGTACCAACTTTTCAGCTCGTTTAATCACCGACCTGCGGCAAGTCGCTGTGGCGCGACTGCTAAAAGAATACGCATCGTACAAGGCCGTCCTCTCTGTATGACAAGGCCATGCTCGCTCAGTGCCTCTCGTCTTCTCTGGCATCCCTGTTGCAAGCGGCAGCAAACTTCTGCACAGAAGGTCCTTCTTGCAAGCAATCAAAACACTCGGATCGTGGAGACATTTCACCCTGCTTTTTTTGTGCCATTTACCATCTGCCATCATGCCTTCTGTCCCACGGCATTTTCCGTTACGGCTACGGTTTCTCTGGTCAGGAATGATCCCTTTAAGCAGCGTCCAGCCGCTTGTGGTCTCTCCCGGCGTGACAGTGTGAGGAGGCCAAGAAGAAGCAGCCCATTGCTATTGTGGTTCTGTGCTGCCGTGGAAGGTTTCCGCACCACTGTTCTGGTGCTGACTGTCCCCCCCGCCCCCCCCACACACTACCCTACCAGATTATGTGTGGGAGCGGAGCGCTGCGTTTCCTGCCAGTCTGCATGCCTTTGTGGTCGGGCTCTGCGTCTTACACTGAGCTGACAGGAAGTCCTACCCAGTAGCTGGTTCATCCAATCCCCACCTCTCATTCGATGTCATTTCCTTGTAATGACATTCAAAACTTCTGTCACTGACATCACAACACAGCTACATTTGGACCTCAGTTTCCGAGCTCCGCAGGGGACACAAGGCAGGGGACATAGTGTATGAGACCAAATGCTGGGGGACACAAGGCAGGGGACTTGCATGCTCTATGTCTTTTCTTGGAACGTCACAGCTCTGTGAGAAAGGGCCCGCACTTTGACCGTTCTGTATGGAAAAATGTTCTGAGAGACAGTGTGCGGCAGTGCTGTGTGTGATCTGCATAGTTAAAACGCAATGTTACGTCTTGGACTAGAGATTTGGAAGTCAAAGGCATGGAAAAGCAGATTCTGGCGTCCTGCTATACTGCTCGCTGTCTTTCAAAATATCCCTAGACCATCCATCGCAAGGCAGAGCCAAAAAGGACGTTTCACTCTCAAGTTCACCTCTCTGCCAATGAAGGGACAGGAATCTGTATCTGAGGCTTAGCTTTCAGCATGTAGTCTGTAGTCCACCATGGTAGATTATGTCCGCACATTGAGCCTTGGAGAAACGCAATTTCGTTCTGCCTGCATCCGTCTTTGTACTGCTGTATGGTGTGAATGACAATAAAGTTTCACTTTACTTTACTTTACTTTAATGGACACTACATTGCGGAGTGAATTAAGAGTTACTGTAGATTAGGAAGTTTGGCCGGACTGCTAATTGTTATTAGCTAGGGAACATCCATAATGTCTAGACAATCGGTTTATATCAACAAGAAAGACTTGTTAATGGATGGATGGACAGACGGACAGACATCGCATGTCCAATATGAACCTAAGATCATTTAGGAATAGTGGACAGTCCAGGTACAGAAAGTAAAAATCCAGACCAAGATTTTGTTTCAGCCAACCAGGTGAGCATAACGAATTACAGTCACAGAGTACTCAACTGGTTGGTTGAAACAAAATCTTGGTCTGGATTTTTACTTTCCGGACCTAAACTGTCCATATCTGTTTAGGATGGAAGATACTACAGTGATTAAAAACTCTTAGCTCTTGAAGTGCTTATTTAACCAGTCGTATAATCCCAATATAAGCAGGTAAATTCTGAGTTGCCATGGCTAAATATTTCAGACATGCAATAAATAAAAGTATGTGTATGTGACCTGTTTAAACGCGTAAAAATGAATTAGTGAGGCAGTTCTGGGTAAGAACTTTATTGGGGGCTATCTATTGAGTTTAGGGTGGTGCCCTCAAATCAGAAATGTATTGACCCTCACACCACCAGCTGCCACCCCGTTCATGGGGGCACTTCACGTTAAAAATGGCCGTTTTAAACTGTGTGACTTCTCATAACAGTTCATTCAGTCAGAGGAACTTGCCACAGACCGTGCACATAGATCACGCCGCTGTTTGTGGGCTAAGGACTTTTGGGTGGGAAATGCTTTTGTCCCGGTCAACAAAATCCTCCTATAGCTGGCTGCGGTGCCCTGTGAGGATGGAAGGTTCAGGATGAAGCAAACGTCCACTACAATCGCCGAGGCCTAATCTTGACACTATGTTCTAATGGCTTGTTTCTCTGCCTCCATGGAAGTTTGGTGAGAAAGAAACCCCCGACCCAGGCCAGGAATGTAGCAGAGAAGCCCTGGTCTGGCCCAGCACTGTTTGCCCAGTAAACCCAGTGCTGTGTGGGCTGGGAGATGCTCTTGTGGTCAGGCCCCGAGACCCTGGTAACGGCTAATGTGGTGCTCTAGCAATCGCATCGGGCGGGACAAAGAGACGAAGGTCAGCGAATACGAGAGCCGACTCCCCTTCCTCGTCCCCATGGCGCCCAGTGAGGGTTTATTTGAATATCCCAGACCTCAAGAAACTGGGCACATTGTTCTGGCCATGAGTGTATCGACTGCGCCAACACTCCAGGATATTAATCCACTTTGGGAAAGGAGGGGGGTGGGGTGAATGGAAAATTCCCTTCTCCCCCCCATCTCTGTTTTCGTTTTGCCCATCACTCCTTCCCCGTCACTGACACTTGTCTTCGTCTTTCACCAGAGGAGAATAAAAAAAAAAAAAAAAATCACAAACATGTTGTAAAAGGTGCCGCAATGCGCTTGCTGTGAAATCCGGTCCGAGGTTTTTGTACGGCTTCATTGTTCGTCGGACAGTGTTTGCCGAAGACGTAATGTTGGTCTAAGGGTTGTTTACCCGCTTCTGCGCGTGGGAAATACGATTAACAAATCCACGTACATTTCACCGTGATTCTTTTGATCTTAGGCTATCTTAAGTACATGATCTTTTAAGCAGTCATAGGGAGAAATCAGCTGTTGTATATGGTGACTGCCGATTAAATGCGATAATACAATCCGTCGCCGGAATGCCCCCTGCTGGCAGGAAACGGAACATTTCTCGGGTTTACACCCAGATCAGCTGTTCTTCCTGCCGCCTCAAGAGGTTTGCAAGCCCGTGTTTTTAAGTGAAGCAGGAGTGGCAGAAATGTAGAGAAAGCAGGCGGCCACTTTACTGCGGCAGAGCCTCCGCGCAGATTTCGGTCCTGGGGTGCACGAACGGACATTAAAACTGACGGTTCACAAGACGATTGTCAAAACACTGCCTACCACAGTGACTAGCGAAAAAAAAAAGCATTGGGGGTTGGGGGGGTGGGTGGGGGGTGTGGAGAGAATGCATTTCTCAAGGCTGGGGAATTAATCCCGTATGGAAATGTTAATGAGTTGCTTCTGTGCTTTGGAGGGTTGAGGATGGAACTTTAATGGTGAGGGCTTCTCCAGGATGGGTATGAAAGCCTTTGTCCCCACGTGCAAGAAAGCAGGAGCCCAGCTTTAACCCCAGAAAGAGCACTGCTGAAAGGGCAGCAGGAAAGAGCTGAATGAGTGAGCGACAGGAAGGGAGAGGTGGAGAGGGAGAGGACAAGGGGACAGCTGTCAAAGTGCACGGAGATTAGAAACGTGCTCATGGAAGGACATGGGTATGAAGGTGGGGCTGCAAGGGTTCTTTGAGGCAGAGGCCTATGAAACCTAATTCAGGAAGCAGTCACAGGGAAGGTCTCTGTTTAAGCAGACAAGGGCGAGTCCCTCGTCCATGTTGACTTCATTAATCAACTTAGGCTTTTGTTCCCGTGAGGGCAAGCTTCTGGACCTTCATGAGGGGCACAGGGATTTGGGAGGTCTGCCAGCTGGTTATAGGTTTGAAATATTGACACGATTTTTTGTCATCGGAGGTTCAGGTGAATTCAGCACTCTCTGCAAATTAATACAGATATCTGGATCTATGGAACCACACCAATATAATGAATTTCAAGGAACTGTGCTATAATGCTATAAAGATCCTTTGAAAGAAGATCTTTGCTCCTCAGAGGAGAAGTGGTTGCTTTTAAATGCTGTGAGTGTCTCGGATAAAAATGGCTTCAGGCTGGACTGAAGGCTCACTTGATGCCTCTGATTAGCCTGGTTATACGGTAGTCACCCATGTGGAACGTTATGGCCACAGCGTGGCAATGTGGACCATCGATCACCAGGGTGTAGATTGAGCAGTTGGGCTTTGCTGGTTGCCACCAGAAAGTGTTATACCACATAAATAGATGTTGGTCCATCCCAGGCTGGAAAAATACCCTGTTTTTTTCTGGGTTGCCTAGGAGAGAATGAGACAGAACCCAAGGTCTGCTCAAGCCAGCATTGTAGAGAAGTATGGGTAGGTCTGTAAGGACGTGAGAACGCGAGGGTTGAGGGCGAATAGATGCTCAATGAAAGGCTTGATTGCATATAATTTACAGCAGAAAAGGGAGCCTTTGAACTTCAAAACAAAGACAGGCTTAGATTAGCCCACTTAACAGCTTTTAAGCCCACGTTGACTAAAATTAAAAGTTGGGCAACCCTTGAAAAGTTAAATGGAGGGGCCCATTCATGGAGTCACTTCCCCAACATGATGAGAGAAGAGATAGATTAGCCGAGTGTGGCTAAAGCACTATAGCTGCCAGTGACAAAGGACCAAAGGACGCAGAATGGGTGGCATGAGTTTCCCATGGTTCAATCATCTCAGTGGGGTGAGACCCCCCTACTCTTTGCTAACCTCTCCTGCACCTCACAGGCTAGCAGGTGGTTCGCATCTCAAGTAGGCCTGGATTGTCGGAGCCATTGGATTTGCTTTGGAGAGTAAGGGTGTATGTTGGCGGAAAGTCGGGGGGTTTGGGCTTGAAGGTTGATGTAGAGATAGTTCTTCCCTGTTACCAGATGGGCTAAATCAGCAAGGTTGGGGCCACAGACACACACAAAGACCCCATAATGCTAAAAAGGGCCAACAACCAGTGTCGGCTAACAACCTACCAGTGACCTTACATCCTGAATGTAAGGGGACAGAGCTAACTCACCTGGTCCACAAACAATCATTAATGACAAGCATTTTCTGAAGCTCAGACCTTGAAGGAAATACGTCATCACTCCTTTCTTGTCTACTTGTCTGTATCTGTCTGTCTCTCTCATGGTCTGACTGGCCAGTGTAGCAACATGGGTAACATCAGGTCCTGGAGTCAAGGCGTGAGTTTGATTGATTGAATACAGTATAATTTGGGTTGCGTTGATATTACCAGACGTTCAGAAGACCTTCAGAAGAAGAGATGGTAGCAGATAAGAACATAAGAACATAAGAACATAAGAACTATACAAACGAGAGGAGGCCATTTGGCCCATCGAGCTCGCTTGGGGAGAACTTAACTAATAGCTCAGAGTTGTTAAAATCTTATCTAGCTCAGATTTAAAGGAACCCAAGGATTCAGCTTGCACTACGTTATCAGGAAGACTATTCCATACTCTGACTACACGCTGTGTAAAGAAGTGCTTCCTTAAATCCAGTTTGAAATGTTCTCCCGCTAATTTCCACCTATGGCCACGAGTTCTTGTATTTGAACTAATGCTGAAGTAACTATTCGGTTGAACAGCATCCAAACCTGTTAGAATCTTATAGACCTGGATCATGTCCCCCCTCAGTCTCCTTTGCTTGAGGCTGAACAGATTTAGCTCAATTAACCTTTCCTCGTAGGACATTCCTCTAAGACCAGGAGTCATTCTTGTGGCCCAGATATGTGGTAGAGGGGAGCAGTGTTGGGGGCAGTGATGGCACAGCAAGAGTGGAGGAGTGTGTTGGTAATGAAATGCAGACTGTTCAGGAATAACAATACACTGATACTAAATGGCAGCCATTTTCATATAAGTGTGTCTGGCAGCTATCAGACCTGTGAACCTGCAGCAGGGCCCTAGTCATGCAAATGAGTCTGAAATCTCCGTCAGGCTTCTTCCAGAAAGTGGGAAACAAATACCTTTTAGATTAGCACTTGGAAACGTCTTTTCTCCTCTGCCTGACTCGAGCTGATTCACTAGAGGAGCTGCCATTGGCTTTGATAAGTGTCAGTCAGACACGTGATCCGGAGTCACGCCCACGTTCCCTGGCTTGTTAGAAAGAATTTAGAATTTGAAACAGCTGAGGGTGCAGCTGCCTTTCCTTTGAAGGAGGACGTGTTCTGGCTGACACACTAGCTGTAAACCGCTATAGTTTCTAAGATCTTTCTAAAATCAATAATATATATTGAATGTTCTTGCTATGCTAACATACCTTGACTGTTATTGTCTTAGGTATCCATTGATTTTACAGATGCCATTATTACTCATAATACACAGTGTGGATTATTAAAATATCTTAATGTTTTTTTTTTATATCCATAATCACACTTTTCTTTGAGTTTCTCTTCCGATTGTGAGGCTAAAACTCATTTAAACTTCTGGGGTCTCATGAAAACATTCTGTTGGGATACTGAACACAGTCCTTTTCTCTCCAGCGTTTTGTTCCCACGATTTGGTCAATCTGCTCGGTGCCAAGTTATGGGAAAGGGACTGTGACTTCCTTTTGACCTAGCCAGAGTGGCTGCCCGCACGGCACAGAAGCTGCGGCCCCTGCAGCGCCCGATCGGGAGGCCCCGTCGATGCTGGGGAAGGCTGGCACTATTTCGAAGCATGTAAATGAAGGAGGCGGGATCTGCTGATCTCTGCTGCGGTATTCCCTTCAGAATTTCAGAGCACTTAGCTATAGTGTCCCACAATGCAATACTTTATTGAATAAATGTCACAGTGATGCAGACTATTATGAATTGAGCCTGAGGCTACAGATAGAAAAGTTTTTTTTTTCCCCTAAAAAAACTGTGACTGAATTGGTTTCCCACACCACAAGAGGGAAAACGAAGGGGAATTAAAGTCAATCAGTGCAGTGCACTGCAAAATAACAAACTGCGTGCCAATGCCGCGATTACGTTTGCACATCTATTCCTCCTAGCTGTCTACATGAATAGCTTGGAAAAATAACTTTCTTAACCCTGTTCACAAATATTTACACCTTGGCTGTTATACATTGTGTCCATTGCTGAATTGTTTACGGGAGGATTGATACTGTGCAAAGCAATACTCACCGTTTTGCTTTGCGGTAAATGAAAGCTAAAAAGCTGTGTTTTAAAATAAATTATGTGTAATCCTAACAAAAATTTGGCGCCACCCTTTGTCCTGTACTTACCCATAATGCACTGCTACATGGTCGTGGATACAGAGCCGAGTCTTGACCTTTTATTTAGGTGAGAAATGATGAATCTGTTATTCCTAGACAATGTTGACTTTATGATTTGTTGCACTGGATCTTCTTGTTATTACTTCATCATGCCAAATTCCCCGCAAAGGAAATTCTAAGCTTTATATGGCATATATTTTATGGTTTCTGGATCCTGGTGTTTGAGCTAGAAGCAGAAGCCATTCAGCGCAACATCGATACGGTTAGCTGGGTGCTGTTTTACGCCCTATGCACCTTCACACTTTGAATCTCTTGTTGCCACCTACTAACCTACAGCGTGCAGGTGCCTTGGTTCCATTCAAAGCCTGTTTCGACATGCAGGCATAGTTATAAGATGCAACAGTTTTTTAAAAAATCGTTAATTTGACTTTGGCAAGTAACCCGATATGTGGAAAATGTATATCAGACATGGCTTATCGTGTTCGTGGATGAAGAGCAACTGATCCCCAGTGTTTGGCTGTTCCAGAAGTAAAAGTACAGAGGTATTTTAGCATCACAATGGAAGAACTGCATAACACTGCCTTTTCCGGAACTTTATTTCAATAGATTTCTCGATTTAGCACTACCCAGTTGGTGTTCAGTAGTTAGAAACCTTGTTGTTTATTTTTAATCACAGCCTTCTAATAATCAAAACAACAAAAAATATAAAACAGATGGAAAAAATGAGCCATATGTACTTGATTTGTCATTAAATATATTCATACATCGTTATCATAATATATTAGTCGTAATATGCATCACAGAACACATAATGGCCTTCTGTAGTGGCCACAACTAAATCTCGTTTAGTGAATTTATTGAGAAAACAACAAGAATTCAAACATCTGTGCTGTAAAGGTTTGGTCATGGAGTGAGCTGTTCTAAAATAACCCTCTACTGTCTACTAAAAACTGAAAATATAGCTTTGCTGCATCTCTACTTGAAATTGTGTCTGAATTTGTATGTGGAAACACTGATAAGCAGGAAAATAACATTTTTCTTTTCTTTTGATTGTTTGCATGCCGACGGAATTGATGGAAGGCGTCTATTATTGTTTTAGTCAGCAGTGGTGTCTATGCTCACATGTTTAAAATAGTGAATGTGGACTCAACAAATCTGGGAAGTGCAGTGTAGTGCGGAAATTGTGCACAGAGAGTGTATTCCTCTGAACTGGGAGCTTGTACAAGGAAAACATTTACAGAAGGGTGATCAGGGTTTGTCAAACTTTTGAGTAGTTTATCAGAGGCACAGTCAGTCTGTTTATTTACATCAGCACTAGATAAAATTCTGTTAACCCTTTGCTTGCCGCATATCCAAACAAGCAGGACCGGCTGAATCGTTTTCTTTTTCATCTATTTATATCCTTAATGCCTATGTCAATGTGGACTAATGTCAGCTCAAAATCCCACGAACAAAAATTTGTTAGAGTTTCTTTGAAAAGTTACACAAGATGAGTTAAAAGGTCTGAGGCATTGTTTACTCCAAGGGTCGTTGATCAAAGGGAAGTTGAGTAGTGACTGAATTTTTTTTCTCCCTCGTCTTGTCACCTGACACGGAAACTGAAGTCAACTCTGAGGTTTCTTTTTTAGGTTTTGAGTTTTACATGCCATTACTGTTGGAACAGCTTATTGGCAGCGATTCCCGGTACCCAAAGGTCACTGAGAAAGGACACTTGATTTTCCTCAGTCCCCGATTCTATAGGAAAATTCTCAATGCTATGTATTCATGATGTATTTAAATAGATATAACTAAGAAACAGAAATGCGATACAGCAGCTTGATTCATTCCAATAACGCATTATGTGATTCTGTAAAATGCGCTGGTTTATATACTGGTAATATTAGGTGCAAACTCAGCAAGTCCACGAAAGTGAATTCCCAAAGAGAAGAACAACAAAGCCACATAGAGAAACTCCTTCACAAAAGGTACTAACAAAATCTCCCTAAAATTCTCTTCATGTTTCTACACAAGGCAGTGGAATGCGTCTCCTCCTGTGCCTGCACTCCTGTCTCCTCCTGTCTCTCCCCCCCTTGCTCCTGGCCTCCCCTGGCTCGCTCTGGGCCGGTTCCGTCACCTTTAGGCTCTCTTGCACTTGCCTTTCTTCTCTCGTTGCTGGAACTTCCTGAGACGCCGTGCCCACGTGTCCTTCCACTGGACCAACAGGCTTCCTTTGTCGGCCACGACGCCCCCGCCGCGCTCAAGAGAGCCGTCCCCCCCCTCATCACTGCCCAGAAGGAGGTACTTGGTCCCGTGCTTGATTTTGGGGCATCGACAGGCCACATCCTTGGCCCTCAACCACAGGGGCTGGTCGCCGCGCCGGATGCGGCTGCTGCCTTGCTTGTAGACGGAGATCACATTGACGATGAACTTCCACCATTCGCCAATTTTGTCTCCCTTCAGGACGTGCACCTGAAGAGCTGCGAGTCGGCAGAGAGGGAGAGATGGGCGGGGCAGTTAGAGAAGATCATCTCGCAGAAACACTGGCACCTGTCGTTCTCAGAGGGATTAACCTGTGTCAGAGCTGTCAGTCTCAAACCGAACAGAAGGTTAAACCAATGAAGTCCGAGGTGACTGAGACTGAGAATGGAACACAATTCACCACCCTGAGACAATACAAACAAATAGTTGACCGGTTGTATTTTAACGAGTTTTTTTTTTCCCATTTTGACCTTTGCCACTTTGATTTTGGGAAGAATTTGGAGGGGGGAGGTAAAAAGTCCAGAATGAGGAATTTTTAGCTCAGGGTTTGAGTGGTGTTGGATGCACTCAACAGCGACCCCACTAAGGAGCGTCTGGCTGGCCTAGCGTTGTCACGGGGCATAATCTGAACCCGCTACAGGAAGTTGGTGTCTTTGTCCCCAGATGAATACAAACAGCTGCTTTTTAAGGTTCTTCGCCTGTCCCAATAGCGGTGCGCAGAGCATTCAGGAGCGAGGGAGGGGTGGGCAAAGGAGGGCAAATTGCTTGTAATTTCTGGATGAATAGAGGCTGTTGGAATCAGTGCGGCCCTCTTTCACAGTACTGCCTTTCACCAGCTGTGTGTCTTTAGGCTGAAGGCGGCTTGTTTCCTCTAAAGAAAAGGAAGCAGGGTTGGGGTTGGGGTGGGGGGGGGGCAGGCTTTTTTATTTGCCAACTGAGCAGTAGGAAAAAATAGTTCCACAGACTTCCAAGAAGCTCTGTGACACAGCGAGGTGTCGCGGGCCGGGCGTGTCCGCGGCGATAATGTTCGCCGGCGAGGATTTGGCTGAATAGTCACCCTCTAGGTCGGCTGACAAATTCCCCATCTGTTTTGGCGAACCGTGCGGCATTGTCCGAAGTTCGCCTCACGGTCCCTTCGGGAAAAATGCCCAGAAACGACAGACTCGCTGCCACGGGACCGAAATCCCCCCCCCCACCACCACCCACAGCAGTGGTTCTCTTACTGGGGGCTGAAACCTTTAACATTATGATCCAGTTACTAGGGTACCTGCTGTCCAGATGAATGGGAAGAAAGACTCTCGCTGTTTTCGCTTGTTCGGCTGAGCCCCCCCCCCCCCCCCAACCCAAGGTGCTTGGTGAGGGAGGCCGGTACGACAATGGCCTGTCAGAGCGGCACTCGCCGGAGGAATGGTGGGGGGGGGGGGGGGGGTGGGGGCGTGAAAAGAATGGGGAAATTGGCCAGTGAAAGACCTATTGAAGCATGGAATTGGCTCAGCTTTTGTCCGAATGGACAATATGGGGGGGGGGGCGGGGGGTTGTGCAGCTTGGTGACAGTGTGGCTTCCACTGTGTTTCTCCCCCCCACAGTGTGCCGATCATGCTCGCTGCTCACCGAAGGAGGGGGGGCAGGTCAGATTAAACCGAGCTCCCTGTGTTTCGCAAATCCCCCCACCCTGGCCTCGGTTCAGCTGACTGTCCAGGTCACTGGTACAGTGGAGCCAGCTGGGAATGGCCAGTGTCAGCTGTGGACGTCCAGCAGGAATTCCACCATCTCTCTCAGCGGGACCCCAGGCTGACCTTGTTGCTCTTGGAGTCCCAGAAACATCAGTGACCTTTAATGGGTTTCCCTGTCCCTTCATAGGAAAACGCGGCGAGCGGCCTCAGTGAGTGAAATATACCGAGTGCATGAGGTCACACGACGCTGCCACGCACAGCCACAGTGAGCCCCCCCGCTGCCATTTACACGCTCGACAGGAGCTGACTGCTCACGAAACAAAACCTCACACTTGTTAAGCAGATAATAAATCCACAGCCAGTCCAATTTGTTTTCTTAAACAAGCTGATAAAAACAGGCCTTTGTATTTCCTGGCTTGTGCCTGCCACGTTCAGACCCCGCTTCTGTTTATGCGACGCAAACTCAACGCAAAGCTTTTGCATGCTGGTTGGTTCCGTGTAAGAAAGGTACATATTTTCCAACATGCAAAGAGGCTCCATTGCGGGCAAACGTCAGTTTTCTTGCAGGTTAATTAAGGTTGGAAAAAAAATACACTTAGAAATCTGTGTTGTGTGTAAATGATCTGTGTCGGAGTCTGTGAAACATTTTTCATACTGATTGCACAGTAGAAAACACCAGCTTGTAACTGATTTTGCTCTTTACTGGGAGAGAACCCCCCCCCCCCCCCCCGATGTGCCAATTGTATGATACCCACACTCAAAAGCTCGAGTCCTCATAGACCCCTGCTGCATGCACCCCCACTCACAAATTCTGGTTTAGGAAACGCGGGAATTGCTTGCCACCAGCAGGGGGTGCACACAGCACTCTAAAACAGTGTTTCCCTATTCGATCCTTCGGGACCTGCAGACAGTCCATGGTTTTGTTCCCTCCCAGCTCCCCCGTGGACTGTCCGTGGGCCCCTGAGGACCAGGTTACATGGCTCTAAAAGGTATATTGGGATCAAGGTCCAGGTGTGGATAGTAGCCTTCAGGAACCTTTGTTGTCATTTTCTGTTTCGAGATGGCGTGGTGCCCCCCTCCTCCGGGGCTCCATCTCGTGCGCCTTCAAACTCCCACCCCCAAAATGAACTCACCGTAATCTTTCTTGCAGTACTTTTTCATGTTGATCTTCATTTTCCCCTTGGTCACCTTGCAGTAGGTGTCACAGTCTGCCCGTGGGAGTAGAGCAGAGCAGGACATGCGTTAGGTTGTCATAAAAATAAGCAGGTAAAGGGAGGAACAGGGATTCCTGCATCTACCACAGACCAGGCTGCCTGGTCGGTGTTGAATTGTGTTGTCAAGTATAACTGAGCTGTGGCGCGACCAGAATTTTCAATCAGGGGTTTACAAACCCTGCGGCCACTCTTTACTATGGAACCGCAGTTATTTTGCCATAATACGCCCCCCAAGCCACCCCTGACCCCCCTGGCCTCCCAAGCACAAAGACTCATATAGGAAAATTAGCCACCCATGAAGAAAAGCTTTTTTTAGTGCCCGCTGGTGTAGGACCAAGTAGGAAAATAACTCCCACTGGCCAAGCAGCACTGTGATCAAAGAGGCCGGGGTCCTACCCAGAGTCACCAAGGGTGACGCTTGCGGACCTGCTGTAATCAGGCCAGCGTTTGGGGACGTCATACTCAGGTCTAAAGCGAAGGCTGCAAGCTCTGAGGGTGACAATACACAGGGCAACTTTTGTTGCCAGCCGATGACTTTCCTACTGATATTGGGCAACAAATTTCTGTTTAAAAAACTTTGATCGGCAGTGTGGGCAATTTTTCGCGATCATCCGGACCCAGTTGCCCCTTGTCTCACCTGGTTGGCAATTGCCCGGCAACATTGTTCAAAAAATTGCCCTGTGTATTATTACTCTTAGAGTGCTGCTCCCAAACTGGGTTGACATGAAACAGGAAGGATTAGCCAACCATGGCCGAAAGCTACTAATGTATGAATCTATTACTCTGATGCCAGTAGCGTAGCACTGTGATTATGATTATGATATGAAGGATTGTACATTCTGAACCTAAAAGAGAACTCACAAGTTAAAGAATGTAATTGCATTCTGTGATATCAGTTGTTGACTCATTAAAAAGTCTATCGATTCTTGTTTTAGGCCACAGTAAATATCATGTTTCTTTGGGTCATTCATTGATGTGGCTCTTTGCTTCCATTCATGAATAGCATTCCTAAAAAATAAAATTTGTAATCTGTCCTAGGCTTCAAAAATTCTCTTCAATCAATATTTTTGGTTTTGTATCGTACCTCTGTCTCCGTCCCCATGAGGTGGAGGGCTGGGTGCAGAGGAGGGCTATTCCTGCCTATCTGGCTCTCAACAAGCTGTTCCTGCACTAATTCAAGAGCCATAGGTATGGAGGTTCCCCTGTAACAACACATACGTGTGGATGTGGAACCTTAACTCACATGGTCTCATTTCACAGTGCTGTTTATCCCTTCCTGGGTCATATTGACCCATTTGAAACTGGCATGAGTTGTCCACCCTGAAGAACATCTGCCTCCATCTCGCTCTTGAACCACAAGTCAAGGTAGACACATCGGGGAACCACCTGGTTCTAAGGACCCCTCCAAGACCCAAAAGAGGAATGTCTCTCACAAGCTGAGCAAACATTTGTTCTGAAAAGTGTCTTCAAGAAATGCAAGTCCTGCATGATTTAAATGAGTCACCGTCCCGCTAGGCAGTTAACCCTGTACATCTGATTTGGTTTCACTTATGCGTGGCAGTGCACAGGCTTCTGTCCGCCGTGAATTTGCAGCTCCATGTTGTGACCGTAGTCAGATTCTCTCACGAGTGTCTGTGTAACTTTTCGTCACAGCATGCACATTTACGCCAATGGCCCTGAGGTGCTTTTTCATTCTGTTTCCTGTTCCTGCACAGAAAGCCATTGAGACAGACCGCGACAGAGAGGTTAGAGCTCAGGAAAATGGTTACCTGAAGGCTCCACCGTGCTGCTCACCGAGGTCGAGGGGGGGCCCGTCGGGATTTCTGCACACAAAGAAAAGCAGAGACGTTACCGTCGCAAACGGAAAAAAAACAGAGCAAGATGCAGCAGCCGGAGGCTCGGTGGTTAGTTGCTTTTTGCTAAAAAGACAAGGGGTCGTGCTCTTGGACCTTCTAGAAGTTCCAGGTCCCCTTCAGTTAAATATCCATTGGATTCTACAAATGATTCCTAACACCTACAAATTATGTCAGTCTTTAAGCATCCGCCTGGTAATTATATCACGAGGGATACATTGTGGAAGAAACAATGGTGAAATGTAATTGAGCGTTGCTGGAAGAGAAGCAGGCAAATGGGAGATTTCAGGGGGCACCTCCCTGTTCTTTTTGTGTCCATTTGTCATTGGATAGTTCCTGTACCAGTTCGGATGTGAAAACTTGGTTCTTTCTGTCACCTCTGAGTGGTTCAGGAAGCTTAACGCCATTGAGATGCAAGGGAAGCAAGGACCAAAGGCAGGAGCAATTCTGGGATTTTTTTAAGGTTGGGGGCATAATTCATGCAGACGGGCCAACCTTATCATTAGCCAATGATATGTTTTGAATTGATGAGTGACAGGTGAGGGGGCACAGCGGGGGCCAATCAGTACTTAGTGGGGGCCAGTACTCCTGTGGGCCCGCCCCTGTATTCACCCCTGACCAAAGAATATAGAAATAATGAATGTGATTAACGGAGAATGCACACAACGGGGGTCAATCCCAAGGAGAAAGAAGGAATCAGGTTTCCTTATGGTTTGCTCAGGTGAAATGTCATTGGCTGATTGTCTTTTGTAATGATGTAATAATATTGTAGAGCAGTGTTTCCCAACCCAGTCCTCGTGGACCTACAGACGGTCCATGTTTTTGCTCCCTCCAAGCTCTCTTCAGGGAACTGGGAGGGAGAAAACTTTGACCATCTATGGGTCCCCAAGTACCAGACTGGGAAACCCTGATGTAGAGTAATGATAATGAGCAGTGTGTACATGGGTCTGAGAGGAATGTGACTGTAGCTGCGCTGGTGAGATGAGGCCGGCCCACGTACTTATACAGGGCGCGATGGGCGAGCGGCTCTGCTGGTAACCCTTAGCACATCGGTTGCAGGTGATTCCGGTCACGCCGTCTTTGCAGGGACACTGGCCCGTGGTCTGGTTGCAGGTCTTGCCGGCAGCTCCCACTGGGTGGCACTCGCACGCTGAGAGGGACGAGATGAGAGAAGAGGCGAGGGAAACGGGAGCACAAAGGGTAGATCAGTAAACGGCAACGGGGGCAGGAGACAGGAGGGCGGCAGGGGCACGGGGGCCACCCTGGGCTCGTGTTCCCTGTTTTACGTCATCCTCCATTTCCGAAAACCAGATCCAACACTCAAGAATAGAAGTACGGAGGACGGTAAAAATCCTCGGATGTCATTCTTGCCCCAAATATTAAGGACACATCGGTTGCATCCTCACCGAATGAGACCAGTCCCATGATTCATTGCGCCCCAAGTTTGTTCTTGGAAGTCAAGTTAGCAAGACCGGTCTTACCAAGACCTCAAGAGCGATATTCGCGTTCTTGGTATTGAGAAACACCCAGTATTCAGTGTGGACTTGTTAGAGGTAATAGTGTGAGCATCATGAGACATTCTTCAGTTCTTAAGAATCAGGCCATTGGCCATTTCGTCGTGTCCCCATGGGCTCCTGTTCCATGTGATAATTCACTCTCTTCCCCCTGGTTCTCAGCACCCAGCTTCCCCCTAAGCCCTTAAGCACATTTGCTGATTTCCACGGCCGCGATGCAGCTCATAGCGGCTCTCGGAGCTCGACCAGAGACAAAGTCCTTTATTTTTTGCCCGGCATCCAAGTCCCCATGTCCTTGAGACTCAAAACGTCACCCTTCATTTTCTTGATAATCCTCGATAGGGGTTTTCATGCCCCCATGCAGCGTGTGACCCTGCACCCCCGAACGGCAACCCCTAATTAGTTGTATGTCTTCATGGTCTCTGAGGTGCTCCCATCGTTCCCAGTTTGGCGATGTGCCCTATGCCCCCCCCCCCCCCAACACAAGCATAGGAAACATTTGTAGTGGAAGCTTTTGTGGGTGTCCATGTAACGAGTGTGGAAATCCTGCGGGAGGTGCCATCTGCAGCTCCCCGAAAACCCCGACACCAGAGTGTCGTCAGTTCACATCTACAGTCTACTTTCCAAAAATATGAAACAGTGTTTATTTTTGGGTACGAAAACACCAACTCTAGCATACGACTTAATTCCCAGAGCACTAGTGATGGACAAAATGAGGCTTCATGAACCACCTGCTGTATTTTTTGACACCACTGGATGGAGCTCTTGGTGAAAGCAGCCTGCTTTGTGCCCTTTGTCATTCAAAGAGCTCCAAATACGGCGAGTGGTTCATGAACCTTCATTTTGTCCATCACTACAGAGCATTAAATTTCATAACGGAAAACATCTTATATATTTATAACATTTATAACAGAAATGAGCTTATCATCAAGCGTGATAAACTCTGCACTGAATTTTCTTTTGCTATCAAACGCTTGAGTTACTGATGGACTCACGTTATTCGGCAAGATTGCAGCCTTCTTCACCGGAATGGGTTTGTTTTTTAGAAACTCTTCATACTCTTTACTGTCTTGGCTTAAATTTGTTGTGTTGAAATGTTTATTGTTAGATCCGCCTCTTGGAATCTCAGCAGAGCAATGTTTGCAAAATGCATTTCTAACAACATTAAAATAATTCCACACAGCAGACATTTTTCTAACTGTTTAGTTCAGGAGTGTGCAAAGTACTATGCGTCACTAGTGAATTATCGGCGGTATTAGCTCATTTTTAACCACTGGCCGGCGGCCGATTGTCACTGTATCAGCCGAAACCGACAGATAGCTGATACAATCGGTGCAGGGGCACCGATTTACCCTGGCGGGTCTCGACCCGGTTCTGTACTGTGAGCCCTTTGACTGGAAGTCTAGAAGAGACCATCCCCACTGAGAGCCTTTCAATCTTTCTTCCATGTAAATTTTATCGCTGCAAAAAATGACTTCATTTAGAAAAGCAAAATACATAAATCATTCATTCAAAGGCCCACACTGACGTGTTTCATAAAATGACAATAAGTATTAAATCAGTGAAGTCACCAGAAAAAGCGTATTTTTAAAATCCCTAACCAGAATAGATTATTGTGGTCTGTGAAGCCTGACTGTGTCAATATAAGCCATATTTTGGAGGTCGTGTAATCTGTTTGTGTGTTTTTGTGTGTTTTTACAAAAACATCATTGGTCCTCAGTTATATTCTCCCTGTTTTTAAAAATATATTTCCCATTAACTGAGCAACAAAACGTTTTCTGAACACGGGTGTGACTGGACTGCTTAGAAGCTGAAGATGGGTGCCCTATTCCTCTCCGGAGGAGGTGCAGAGCATGCTGTCTTTGCGCTGAGACCTTCCTCAGCAGGAGATGTGTACCAGAGTGAGAGAGACGGGACGGAGCATCATTACGTAATTCAGCCAAAGAACGAGAGACGATGCTCAGGGGTTCGGGGGCCGAAACGAAACTGAAACATATTTAGCTAATTCAAGCTGATTTAAAACATTTAACTGCGATTGAAAGAAGTGGCTGCGGGACTGTATCTATATTTGGATGAAAGGGGGGTGGATTTGTTGAGAAAATGAGGATAAATGATGTTAAAATAGACCCCACCCCCCAGCCATTAACTCATCAGGAGTCCAGATCGCCATGCGATCAAACTGGGGGGGGGCACAGCTGGAGCAGAGCCCTGGGGGGCTCGAACCCTGCCCCAGGCCCGCTGAGCTTCCCGGGGGGCGCTGACTGCTCCGTGATGAAGTGCATGACAAAATGGAACAAAATAAAAGCCAGCGAGGGTTCCCCATATTTACACCACAGTCGATGAGGGATGAAGCCGTAAACCTAGGAAACATAGCCGTAAGCATTCCTGACCCCCCACCGGGGGCGCTTCCCCTTCAACTTAATGGCTTTCCTCCTACTCAATGAACTCCTGTGCAAATGAGGTGAGCATTAGAGGTTTATTTCCAGAGTAAAATATCTTCCAAGCGGTGCTGTTCTCATCTGACCGTGTCTTTTCAGTCCAAGCCCTTTCCCGAAAACCCCGCAGGGAGCCCGTTCTCCTGACTCAAAAAAATAAACAGAGCCCCCACACCGATGGCACGGGGCAGAGTGCGTGTGCACGTCACCTGAAAAGAGCGCGGCTGCGATGCCGGATTGCGACACACAGGGCCGGCTGGTGCCCCCAGTCGTGCTGGAACGTTCCATCAATACGCATCATAATGTTTCAGAAACGCGTGTGGTTTATTCATTAGGAGGTCGGAGCCAGTCACAGGCTCGTTCCTAGTGGTGCTCTGTTGTCCACCGCGCTTCAATTATAGTTTGTCAAAATATTTAAGCTGGCAAGCAGGGAGGCTGTGCTGCCTGGCGTTTGTCTCCACTGGGTCATAGAAACAGATTATTTATTGTGACTCTGTTCTGATGCAGTCATGCTAAAGTGAAACTGAGGCTACATTAGCCGTAATTAAATTAGCGCCAGGACCCTGGACATTGTCAGGGTCAGAACTGACCTCGGACTGGAATTTGTTTACACTTTTATTATGAGACATAGCGCTGGCCGTGAAGAAGTCGAGAGTAAACTGAGAGGGGAAGTCCCTTTTTAGGAACGGCAGGGTGCGTGTGTGAGCGTGTGTGTGTGTGTGCGCGTGTGTGTGTGTGTGCGTGTGTGTGTGCGTGTGTGTGTGCATCGCGACTTGGCACCGGGTGCGTGAACCCAGCACTCCTAATGTCACCGAAAGGACACTGGAAGGTGTCAGGTTCAGATCCCAGGTGCTTTTCTTTGTAAGTGTTTGTTCTGTTTTCAGAGAAGAGCTGTGAGAGAGAGAGAATGTTCACACAGTGACTGACACGCCACTGAAGGCCAAATTCTAGGATGGGGATTTCTGTCTAATCCGTACGATACGCTGAATGCTCCCAGACCACATCAGACAGGCTGCAGAATCAGCCATTAAGCCATCTTACTCCTCCGGGCAACTAATTGAGAGATCAAGTTTGTGATGTTACCTACCATAATAACTGCTGGGTTAGTTCAAATGACACCCCCCAGAGATAATTCGTGGGAGGGGAATTATACAGGTGAACTGACAGAGAAATAGTTACCCTTGAGCACGGGGCTCTGGTGAGAGGACGCTGTCTGTGGAATGTCAGGCGGAGAGCTGTGTCCCAGCTGCCTGGGAGTCGAGACGCAGCGAGGATGTGGGAAAAGCGGCGGATTACGGAATGGGGTGGGGACGAGGTCACCAGGAATCCGGACAATTCGGCGGGCTTGGGAATTCTGCCCTGTCTACCGTTTCCATTTACACCGAAGTTTCCGAGTGATGGCATTTTTCAGTGTCTATTGGCCAGCTCTTAATCCGTAAGAGAAGCACAGAGTATGTGTCACATCTGAAAGAATATCGCAGACTAGATCCAGCAAACCGTATGGTGCAGGAGAGAGATCCTGGACCAGGTCTGTCGGGTATTAAAGCCCACAGTGTCTCACAGCCCAGCTTTAGAAAGAAAGGTTTAAAGTCTCAGTCAATGTCAGCTTACAGGTGAAGTGGTTTCTCTTTGTTAAGTTGCAGGCTTCTGCCGCTGCATGTGAATATTTGCGTCTCTTTGACTAGTTCTGCTGGCTCTGTTCAGGCCACAGAAAAAATGCACCCCCCTCTTCCCCCACAACTATAGCCGAAAGACCTATGGAGTCTAAGAGCTGAATGCATCACATCCACAAAATGGACCCTTAAAGGCATCTTGCATATAACAACATGCATGGTCCACGCAGGGATAAATACCTCTTTGCACTGCAATTAAGCTGGATGTCAGGGCCGCCCTTGACTTGATGGGCCTGTTTGTAAAATCTGCTTCCGGTTGCTCCCATTAGCTCAGAAATGCTGCCATATCTGTGCTTTTTTTCTTTTTTTAAACCTCCACACTGGGTAATACTCAAGGGCAATACTCAAGGGTAATACTCAAGGGTAATAGTGAATTAATATTTCAAAATAATTAATTCTGTCAGCAATGATCATTTGGGGGGGAAGTTGATCTATTTTCTCTTAAGCACTTCCTTAAAAGAATGTCAACACTGGATACCGGGGAGACTGTGAAAATGGTTATATGTCGTTATGGCCCCTCATACATTGGGTGTCTCTCAATATGCATACTCGACTGTTCTTGTGTTCTCGTGTAGCCATTTTACGTCATCTTCCATTGCCGAAGACCAGTTCCAATACTAAGAACAGGAGCACAGAGGAGGGTAAAAATCCCTTTGTGTCGTTGATCTTGCCCCAGCCCCAAATATGAAGGATGCACCAGTTGCATGCTGGCCAAGCGAGATCAATCCCACGATTCTCTGCACCATTAGTCTGTTCTTGGGAGGTAAGTTAGCCAAACCACTCTTGTCAAGACTGTGAGTACGATCTTTGCGTTCTTGGTGTTGAGAAACGCCCAGTGTCCCGTGTGTCTGTGTGCGACAGCGCGAGTCGGAGGCAGCGCGGTACCTTTGCAGGCCTTGCGGTGCGAGATGTTCTTGGCCAGGTCCCGGTAGTAGCCCTCCTTGCAGTAGTGACAGTGCCGGCCCGCAGTGTTGTGCCGGCAGTTGAGGCAGACGCCCCCACTGCGCCGACCCGACAGCTTGTACAGCTCCATGTTGAAGCGGCAGCGGCGAGCGTGCAGGTTGCAGTTGCAGGCTGTAGGAGAGATTGAGGGGGGGGGGGGGGGCGGGGGGCCTGTTAGTGCAACGGCCTCACTATCGCTGAAAGGCTCTCTGGCTGAGAAACTGAGGCACCATACTTGTGAAGTAGCAGAGTGATGCAGGGCTGGCAACTCTCGTGCATCTGATGTAACACTCACGCTATCAGACTCTCACGCGCACGCAAGAAATCTTACGTCAAAGCTATATAATTCCATTATAAACCTAAAATTAGCTACATCAAAAGCATTGGGGTAGGTCACAAACCCTACAGACTATTTACAAGGTAGTAAAACTCTCACATACATGTAAATGCGTGTGCGTGTGTGAGTGCAGACTCGTCTCGGATTGAAAATCTCACGCCAGCCAGCTGACCGAATTTTGCCGACGTCGGTAACGTGACGCCAGGTGTAACGTAGCTATGAGGATGAAAGTGGCAGAGCCCAGCCTCAGAAACACCACAGGATCCACGTAACGTGGTGTTTATAGGTATAAACTTCAATGTTGGTCATCCAGCAACCGGCTCGACATATACGTGTGGAACTAAAACAGACTGACATAAACCAGACCGGGTTTAGCAGCGTACAGATTTTTCTGTGTAAAAACTGGAAAAATAACTAACAACATTAACCCAGTAGGAGGGGGCCGCACACTCCGCCACCCCTACCTACACAAAACCCTCCTTTATTTTTTGCGTACCTTGCGTGCTACGCATTACCAGCCCTTAAAGGGGCAGTGACGTCCACAAGGCGTCCATTACGTAGCGTTACGCGGGGGAATCCCCATCCTCGTTTGAGCCCCACAAGCGGACGGAATCGTGTAGGACTCGGTGATGTTACAGATCATGGCTGCTGCCCATGTTCATAACCACCATCCGATTTCTGTCTCTGCTTTAAAGGGCTAGCCCAGTGCGGATATTTTAAAAAAAAAAAAAGTGATAGAAATCATGATTGTACAGGTCGTGAGAACACCCGTGTTATTCGAATGACATCACCGCTTACGAGAGCTTGTTCCAGTGTTTCATTAGGAAATAATGGATTTCTAAAACAGATGGCTGGTGTTGAGGGAAGACAGGAGGGTGTTTGGCGAAAATTTGGAATGATCTGGTTTCCTGGATTGGAGAAGCAGTTGTGGTTTTCCCTCACTGCGCTTTCACATGCAGTGTCACGCCCAGACGGAGCAAGCAACACGAACAGGGGCTCATCCTGCCTACAGCCCCTTGTGAAATCAACAGTTACCACAAAGACCATCCTTTGGGTTAAGGGTTAGAACCGTGTTCCGCAACCCGGTCCTTGGGGACTCCCAGACCACCCCCCCATGAAATCAACAGGGAGCTGGATGGGAGCAAAAACATGGACCAAGGTCAGTCAGTAGTTAAGGAACTTCATTCAACTAGAGCTCTGCCATTGGCTAGAATACGTGGCTCAGCACGTTAGTGTTCGCAAGGTCATTGGATTAGATCCCGTGTTTGGCAGAATAGCCACATAGCCATTGGGCCTTTGAGCAAGACCCTTAACACCTGCAAAATGTTACTGGGGTGACAGATAAATGCCTGACCCCAAGCAAGTATACAGTATGTCTTAAAGGAGAGCAAGATGGGATATGCAAAAAAATGAAAGCATTCCAAAGTACCTGTACTTCTGCAAATAAAGCACTGTTTCATTCAGCCTGTTTGCTATTGTAAAATTATCCAGATGCATGATGGGTGACCCATGTCTCTCAGGTTATCTGTCTACTGATCAAATACTAAGTGTAATGTCATGGAAATTGAGTGTAAATTAATAACATGGTTCACTGTGTGCCCTTATAAGTACTTAGGTTTACTTTTGACTGAAATTGACTGTTTGACTGTAAGTAACCTCCCCCTCTTATGTCTGCACCCCAGAGAGAAGGATTAGCGATTCACATCAGCAGAAATGTTGACGGACACGTGCAACTTAAAAAATGCCAGTCAAATTATTGTTTTTCTGCTAGCCACTTAACGTTCCACTACTCAGCCTTTGTCCTATACTAACTCGGCATGAGTCAAATCGCAATTTCTGCATCTTCCTCGCTGGACTTCTTACAAGACATTTGTATGTCAAATTCCCTTTAATGTATTGACTACGTTGTGCTCAAGGTAGAGTTGGATGTCTCGAGACCGCAGACATCAAGATGCCAGAATCTTTTAAGCATTTGTCCTTATTCTTATTAATGCACAATTTGATGTACAGTTTGTAATGGTATATAGTATTTGTAGTTTGCATTTGATTCATGTGACGTGTGTGCATGTCTTTGTATTGTTTGATTACAGTATTTTACTTAAAATGGTGTTTGACTAAATAAATGTGACCATTGACTTTTAAATAACATCTGCATATCACGTTGTGTTGACTTAACAGGCCTAATCCATTTCAGGGAAGTTGATATCATACAGTGTCATTTGGCTAGTACTGCTACAATGGGACATGATGCAATTTCAAGTTTATAATTGTAATTATAATCTTCAATTTGATGTTATACTTAATTTGTAGATGAAATTGTAACTGAAATCGGTTACATATTTCCCATCCTTTAGACAGTTGTCTGAGGTGTTAGCTGTTTTGTCAGATGACTTTGGGACCAGTCAGTTCCCGTCATGTCAGTCCTCAACAGCACACAAAAGTTAAGGGGGTCTTTTTTTTCGGTCTCTGTCTCGTCTCGACTTTGTCTTGGTCTTGACTAGGTCTGTCTTGGTCTTAGTCTTGGTCTCGATACCCTCTGGTCTTGGTAGTGTCTTGGTTTTGGTTTAGGCGGTCTTGACTGCAAGTCTAGCTCAAGGTAATAGCCAGTTTAATGTTTCAGTTTTTAAATTTCTGTGGCACGCTTTACTGTAAACAAGCGTGTGCAATAAGACTTCTCCTTTGAGCAGATTTGAACTGGGGAGAGGGACGAGTACCAGCATGAAAAATCTTGTTATGCCACGAAAAGAGAGTGCCTGGAATTCTTCAAGATGGCAGAATAATTAATATGTCCACAGGGAATTTAAAGACTGGAGTAGAATATGATCCATTGTTCCTTACAATACGGGCATCAGATAATTCCAATCAGTTGAGGAAAAGGCTATTTACTCAGAGAAAAGAGGCCACACGTTCATGTTGTAGAATTCCTCGACATCATTTGGCTGGACCGTCTAAGCCGATCCATCCCACCAAGGCAGCGATTTAGCCCGCCACGTGCGGTCAAGCGCAATGGGCTCCGCCTACCTGATCTTGCTTTCTTGGCTGGTCAATTTCAGCATTTTTCTAAAATAAATATTTCGAGTACGAATTTCAAGGCCGGCTGCTGTCCTGGATGAATAAACAGTCAGGAGTGCTGGGCACTAGCGACGCGTGATGGATTCTTTGATGAGTTTCTGGAACGCTTTTCACGGTCTGTGCAGAACATAAACACTTCAGACTAGCGATATCAGGATACCTCCTACTGGGAAAGGTTGATTGAATTTTTTATACGTCACTCATAAGTTATTTACCAGTTTGGCAGTGCATACATACTGGAAACTTGTATATCAGTTATCCACCTATTTATTTTGAAGTTTGTTATTTCTTTGTGACCAGTTAGCGAAACAATTCCCTTCAGTAATACTCAAGGGGGCACAAGTAACTTAGTAACTCAGTTGCTACCCAAGTACAAATCATCAACAAATATAGTAACTGCATGAAATACATGAACCAATATGATTGATTGCCTCTGATGGATCAGCAAGAAACTAACACTTAATTAATGCATTAAGTAAGAGTGTAGTACTACATTAAGTAAGAGTGTAGTACTACATTAAGTAAGAGTGTAGTACTACATTAAGTAAGAGTGTAGTACTACATTATTTGTGCCCCCTGAAGTAAAGTGTTACCATATTCGTCTGTCAGACCCCACTGGCCTAGAATAGCTTTAGATTTCACTCCGAAGGCATTCTGTGCTTCACTCCCTGGAATGCCGTCATGCAAATCCCGAACTGTGTGTGGTAGGAGACCCAGCCATCTCCATCTTTGCTGGATGATGCTGGTGGAAATACTCTTTGCAAAATGTTCTCCAGAACCTCCCATAAATGTCGTATGGTGTTTAGGTCTGATGACTGAGGATGCCATGAAAGGCTTTGATCTTCATCCTGGAGCTCGTCAAGGCACCGTTGAATTTGTTTAGCAGAGTGTTTAAGGGAATTATCGTCTTGGAATGCGGGACCATCATGAGGGAGAGTGATTGTAGCACTGGGAGGAACTGGGCCAGTAAAACAGCCTCCTATCCCTTTATATGACCATGCTGAGCCATCATGGATCCTAAACACTCCCCCGACACCAGGAGGCGCTGTGTGGGCCGAAGGTATCATTCTGCTTTCTCTAATCCTACACTGATGTAGAGAAACGTTATTGCCCTGGGTCTATGCTCCTTACACCAGGCTATGTGTCCTTGTGAAGCTCAGGGTGCGCAGTTTTTGTTGTGATCGCATCACAGGAGTCCCTGTGTCAGTTCAATAGTGACGTTTTGTCTGACACTATATCTTTTTGTCTGACACTATATCTTTTTGTCTGACACTATATCTTTTTGTCTGACACTATATCTTTTTGTCTGAGGCAATCTTTATGTCTGGTGATTGACTAACCTGTCAAGTGTCCATCTGTTCCAGTGAGTGAGCTTTGACTTTACAGCAGCGGTTCCTCTTTGCCAATGCAGTTTGTTCATGTTTGGCATATTGCTGTCATGTTCCCTTTAGTAAATAATTTCACAGTTTTGTGAATGATGCACAAACTGCATGGCGTCTCTGGAGCTCTGTTAGTTGTGTCATGTTGCTTTGAAAACTCATATGTCAAAGTGCTGATCATCAGTCCTCATTTATAACTGACCTATGCCGCTAACTGACACTCGACCCATGACTCACTTTAGTAGCTGTGTTTGTAATTGTGATTTAATTGCTTCAAAGTCCTTTTTCATGCATTTGCCGTTATTTTGTCTGCTGCCTATATTTTTACACGTGTATCATACTAATTTGTCATTATAACTGTGGTTTTTATCGTTATACTACAGCAGATGCTGCACAGTTGTTATTGTTCAAATTATATTTCTTTCATCAGCCATTTTTTAGTGAATCACAGTGCAAACAGGGTAATTCCTACTTTTACTTCTGAGTTTTTTGTCTTTGCATTTTCCATCTTTTATATAAGGTGACTTTTTAAGCATACTGCAATTATTTTGTACATAATCACACAGCTCATCATGTTACACATAATCGCAGCACACTGTGGCCAAATACAGTATGGTCAATTTATATGTTTAATTATATGTCTTAAATGAGTTAAACCATCATGCTATATTTTTCAAGGCTTTTAATTTATTAATTATCTGCAGACATTGAAGGAAGTACCTCAGAGAAAACCAGCTTGCTCTTAACAAAGAAACCCCCCCAGCACAGAGCTGATTAAGCTGCCATTTGTGTTCAAGGCGAACCTCCCCCCCCTCACCCACCCCCTCCGGCACTTTATCACCAGTTACATGCATCTACAGGCGAAAAAAGCACAGCCATGTCTCCATTCCCACTGGGCGTAATCGCGATGCAGCCTCGCTCTGTGCCAAGCCTTATTATAGGTGGGAAAAGTGTCTCATTAAAATGTTATGCTGTCAAAGAAGTCCCGAGACAGTCAGCATCATTACTGGCCGTTTACGCTGCATAGCACTTGTCGGGAAAGTAGACGAGGGTTTTGAGGATGATAGTTTAAACCCTGGGGCAGGAAACATTTCCTGTCTTGTCTCTTTGTGTCTAGGAGAAATCTGCCTGGGGCGCAGTTTCCAGGGGCTGTTACATAAACTCCATCAGAATGATGCCCAATTTCAGGCTTAAGCCCCACAGATGGACCCCCCCTTTACGCGGCGGCTCCTGCGCACGGCTCACTGTGCGTGACACTCCCCAACTGCCTGGCTGAGACGTCCAGTTCAATCATGTTTCTGTGCTTGGGACGGCTTTCCTGGGGAGACAGTCTGGGCCCATGCTGCAGGCTTTGGGGATTCCACGTGGTTGTGCTTACCCTTTAACACTCATGCGTGGAGGTGACACGGTGCTGTGGGGGGACGGCGCCATGTCCACCCACTGCACATTTGTTCCACGTGGAGGGTGACCCTCAAACTTGCCTTGAACTGCATGTTACAGAAATGTTCCAGAATATGAGGTGAGCCCATCTGCCAGAAGTATAAACTATCTGCAAATAGTGACTCGACTCTGTTGGGGCAGCACTACTGTAATACCTTCATGGTTGAGGGTTGGAATCTCACATCTGCTGTGTGTGTGATTTCTATGTTCCACTTATGTCTTCCTGCTGTCCAAAGATACGCCCTTAGGCTAACTGCTGTCTGAATTTCCCATAATAATTCTATGCCTTTGCCCAATGAGCTTACGGTTCCAAGCTATGGAATGGCTATAATGTCTAAATTGCTGGAAAAATCTAAGCCCATGTTATGCCATGAAGTGCAATGATCCTTTGTTTGCCCTGGGATGGGCTGGCTGTCTATGAAGGGTGTACCCCTGTTTTGTATCCTGTGCTGCCTGGGGCAGGTTCCCCCCCCCCCACCCCCATCCCCCCCCCGACCCTGACCAGGACATGCGCTTAGAATAAGCATGGATACACTGTCAGTGTGACGTCAAGGATGTTTCCCTGTCCTTCATACAGATTTGAGGGTAACACCTTACCTGACGGGACACAGAAACTTAGTAGTAACTCAGTTACTACTGAAGTGCAAATCACAAACAAATATAGTAACTACTAATGATAAAAGATGCATCACAATTCATTAATTATGAACGAACATGACATCAGTATGTAACTAAGACTTAGTTTGTGGTTAATTAATACATAAGTAATAGCATAATACTAATTTATTTGTGCCCTCTCTAGTAAAGTGTTACCAATTTCAATAAATACTACACAGCTGAACTCCCTGTAGCTGCAATGCAGATTCTCGAGGTCAGTTAATGCTGGCTAGTGCTGACTTCAAGCTGAAATCCCCGATCTCTGGGTGGTCCTCAAGAGTGGTATTACTGAATTAGTGACTGTGCCGGTTCAATATGGCTTAACACAGGCGGGGGGGGGGGGGGGGGGGGACTCCATGCAGAGAGCTCTCTCCGTCATCCCCCCTCACAAATTAAGAACAGCTCATCCACACTGACTTCATAAAGGCTTATTATTGTAACCCGGCCCGCTTTGAATCAGATGCCATCTGCGGGTTTGTGGTTCCGAGCTGCGGAATGACTTTAGCGACTGTTTTGGGATTTTGAGTGATTTCAAGGGAACATTTGGAGGCAAAATTAAGCAGATCACTGTCTGCTGTGAATTCTAGAAAAATATAAGCCCATATTATGTCGAGAAATTATCTTCTATTTGCCATTTGCATAGTACAGGGACACTGGCATCTTCTCTTTGCCTACTCTGTCATGCTCTCCATGAGACACATGTGCAGGTGAGAACAAGCCTGGGGGTCACAGCAAAGGGTCAGCAATCGTGCGGCACCCCTGGAATTGGGTGGCGTGTTAAGGGCCTTGCTCAAGGGTCCACAGACATGTGACTGTTCTGCCAAAGCTTGAGCCGACAACCTTTTAATCACAGACACAGAGGCCTAGCTCACCGAGCCACTCACCGCCCCCTTTGGGGTGTGACAGGATAAACGCCTCCTGTTGCCCCTGGTAAGGTAGAAATGGGAGAAATGCTAAAGGAACCACCCTTCCTGACTCCAAACACTTTCACACTGTTTCATATTATCTATTTGTATTAGTCTCTCTAATTTATCTGTGTATATAGCTAACAAACACGATGGAACAGGAAATTCGCACCACTACAGGGGAAGCATTAACCGTAACAACAGTCACAGCAGAGGTCAGATACAGGTCAGACACGGGTCAGATACTCAGATCCAGGTCAGATACAGGTCAGACATTCAGATCCAGGTCAGATACAGGTCAGACACTCAGATCCAGGTCAGATACAGGTCAGACATTCAGATCCAGGTCAGATACAGGTCAGATATTCAGATAAAGGTAAGATACAGATCAGATATTGGTCAGATACTCAGATACAGATCAGATACTCAGATACAGATACTCAGATACAGGTCAGATACTCAGATACAAGTCAGATAATGGTCAGATACTCAGATACAGGTCAGATAATGGTCAGATACTCAGATACAGGTTAGATTGGAGCACTACCTGTTGAGCCACCAGAAGGCCATCAGACTGTATGGAGCATGGTGGAGAACCAAAAGGTAAAGCATTTCTGGGGTAGGCCAGGGGCAAGTGCTGTAAGCCTGGTTTTAAGTGTAACTCTGGCTGGGGCGGCAGGGGGGCTAATTTGTTAACCTGCAGCTCAGAAGGCTTTCTCCCTCAATCAGTCAGGCAGCATTACATGTTCAGAGGTTAATTAAGCACTGTTATTTCTGTTGGTCCACCTTTTCAAAGGCCTCCGCCATGCGCCGGCTGGCATGGGGACCCTGAGGACATCAGGTTAGCGCTGACCTGAGACGGCAATAAAATACAGCATTTAAATCAAATTATAGCTCCATTTAGCAACCAAACAAACCTGAAAAGGCACAATAACTGCATTTAGTCCTAAAAATTTCATGTTATTGACTCTTGAAATAAAAGTTCTTAACCTTTACAGATCGGTACCAATTTGTGTGCCGGAATCTCCATTTTTTTCCCTCCCATCCTTCTGTGAATTTATTATTAGCAATATAAAATGTGTTTCCTATCTCGTATCCTCGGCCATATCATCGGGCGTCTTCTGTCACAGTGGGTGTGATTTCCTCCCCCGGGTAAGGAAGCGGTTCTGGCCTCCAGGCAGGAGAGGCTGAGGTCCCATACTCACACGCCATGGGAGGGGTTTAATCGCAGCTGAACAAAGGTCTGCCGTCAAATGTCTCCATCTCACTATGCAAAAGACTTTCTGCCGCATGTCAATCCCTGTCCTTTCCACTGTACAGTGGGATAGATCCGGCAATGAACCACCAGTAAATAATTATTTTTTTCGCGTGTATATACAGCTATACATACAGGTACACATTTTTTTCTTGAGCTTGTGTGCACAGGACACACTGCTGTGTGTTGTTTTGAAATGGTTGTGGAGACTTCTGGGTATTGTTGATTTAGCTTGTGCTGTTGTTGGCTTGCTAACATCTGTGCATGGTAACTGTGCTCATTAACCAGTTACAGAGCTGTTTAGTAGCTAAAACCCTGAAGGCCAAAACAAAGTCCTGTTCTTCCTGCATGCAAGCATCAACTATTCGTACTGACCCAGTGTTAGGTCAGTATGCTAAATAGGTAATATTTCCTATAGCCTTATATTTCCTTTAGCGTTAGAAATATGCCGTGAAATTTCCGCACTAAAATACATTTTATGCAATGCAAAATGTGTTGTATGCAAAATGCATCTGCTTCTTCTAATTTATTTTAGGCTACAGTAGAACCATAGGTGAGCAGCTTGACTGACACTGCAGCGTATCTCCAGGATGGCTGCAAGTCAGACTCAGTTTCATTCTCTGCTCTGTATCTTGTGCAGCTTGCGGGTCTGAGTGGGTCCTTCAGATTCCGCCTGTAGTCCAAAGACAAGCGACTTGGCTGAACTGGTACCTCTGAATTCTCATAATTCCATGGCCTGTGCCCTGCCTTGGACCATCCTTGTGTGGACATTGTCATCTGTCTTGCACTTTCTGAGATGGATTCCTGGCTCATCCGGAGCCCACATTGGATAAGCAGTTTAGGAAACTGGGTGAATGAACCATCATGAAATTTTTGGGTATTGGGCCTTTGTTTACTCCCTGTTGGAGTACAATGCGGTTCTAGCTTTATGGGTGTTGGGCCTTTTAGGATCACTTGTTTACTCCCTGTTGGAGTACAATGCGGTTCTAGCTTTATGGGTGTTGGGCCTTTTAGGATCACTTGTTTACTCCCTGTTGGAGTACAATGCGGTTCTAGCTTTAGGGGTGTTGGGCCTTTTAGGATCACTTGTTTGCTCCCTGTTGGAGTACAATGCGGTTCTAGCTTTAGGGGTGTAATTTATGGCTCCATGAGGGACAGATTGTAGGACCCACTGGTAAATGATCCTGTTGCATTTATTTATCATATTTTCCTGTTAAGATTCTCAGAAATAGACACATCCTTGAAGAAGGTCCACACTGTGAATAAGCAGGCAGCCATTTTAACTGTTATACATTGGGGGGGGGGTTCACACACGCACTGTATGATAAAACAAACACTAATGACACTGACTCTTTTATCTTCTGGTTTAATCTAATTCCTCTATTCTGTGAGTGTCTTACTGGGTCTTCTAACTTGTGACATTTTCCACCCTCTCCTTCTTGGGATCTCCGGCTCTTGGGAAAACCAGGTACCGTATCTCAGGATAGGCCATCCTGTGGAACCAGCCCTCGCTGTCTGAACGAATAAACCAGTGGTTCTGCTCGCAGCCTGCGGTGGACCCCAGTGCAGACGTTAAGCCCCGAGGAAAGGCTGCACACCCCCAGTGCAATTTTAAGCACAGATATTGTTATACTTGCTTATATACTTGCTTATATGGTTGATTATATGCTTGCTCCGAGCTTCCCATCATCAGCTTTTCCTCTAAGCTACATCGGCTTGAAGTCAAATCAAGTCACTTTATTTGACAGCTTTTGTGCAAAAGTCCCAAGGCATCAGCAATGAAGTCGTGCAAATAAGTCAAAGCATAATTAAACAAGAGAAGACAATAGTGCAATCTGAGCACAAGTCTGTCACAATCCAAGGGTCCCGGCTTTGCAGGGCATGGGATTCTTGCAGCTCAGTAGGGAAAGACAACAGTCCACCACCCAACAAACTGTTGTCCATCTTTTCGTCAAAAACGGACATTCTGAGAAGTCGAAGTCTTCACCCAGGGACTTCAAGGTGGGGTGATGTGAAACTGCCCCCTGTTGGTAGTTTCAGCCATCTGATGGCATCTGATTCAAAAGTTTTCTTTTTGCACCAACAAGTTTGATATTGAGTCAAAGGCTGGGTATCAGATGTTACTCACAATAGACAAACGCAAACCACAAGATAAGTAAAATCCAGAAGCCTGGAAATCATAACAGATAGAGTCCAGTCAGACTTATTTAATATCCTTTCTGTTCAAAACGTGCTTTTTTCCTGCAGTGCTGCACCCGTCCTGAATGTGTTGTACTTCACCAGCAAAACAACAAAAATCTGCCAAAATAAAGGCTGGTAACCTTTTTACTGAGGAGGATTCTCTAAAACACTGGACGCCCCAGATCTCACATGTGAAACGTGTTTGAATTATGTAGAACATACGGATACGCTTGTTGAATTCAGGGCAAGGAGTGGAGAGTGTGCCTTACCACCTGACATATAATAACGTACGTGAACGGTTGTTCCGTGTCTCAGGATGTCCTTTCACCATTGATGTAAGGCCTGTCTCAATTTATTTTGCGACACGGATCATGGTTTAAAAACACAAAACCTTCTTAAACTAATGAGAGAAAGAGGAGTTAAATTTCATCACTCTGTTGCAGAAAATATGAAGCATGACCTCAGATTTCAGCTGATTGCTTTTATGAAAAGGGCAGAACGTCACTAAACAAGGGACTGGTGGCCTCAGGGCCCATTCTAACTGTTTTATATTATTTCCGGTACTTACATTTGTTAGCGACAGCGCTGACAAATGAAGGCTTTTCAAGGATATGGTTTACAGCTGGGCATTTAAAGGACACTGAGTAAATCGCTTGTGGGAGTTTTACTTACATTAAATGTTCAGAGGGCAGAATGAAAAAATGATTGGTTCAGAGAGATGACCAATCAGATCATAGAGGAGGTGGGTCCAAGCACGTAGAGAAGGCAGGACCAAGACATCTGATTGGTTGGGCCCACCTCATCTAATTGCTTGGGCCCATCTCCTCTATAATCTGATTGGTTACCTCTCTGAACCAATAATTCTTCATTCTACCCTCAGCACATTTATTTTGCAAGTAAAACATGTAAATCATGGAAGGTAGAACAGTGGTATGAATTCTACTGTAGGAGCAGATGGTGGAGCAGTGGAGTTTTCTGTGGGCTGTGAATTTATTGTTATCCTGTGTGTGGATGAGGGTTACTTCATCCACAGATTAAGGACCATAAAACAAGTCTTTGCTCATAAATATTTATTTTATAAGATGGATATCTTGAACTCAGTGGCAATTTCATTGTCCTTGTCAATCTGTTTAATTTTTTATCCTAACATTTTGCTACAACGTAGCCTAATTCATCCACAATTCATTCATAGTTTTTCTGGTATCGGATTGTGTGACTACTTGCCACGATTGTTTTATGGCCCTTAGGAGGGAGATATTCTGGCTATATGATATGGGGGCAGCATGTGGCCCAGCAGGTTCAGCTTGTGTGGCTGCGACGGGGGGGGGGGGGGGGGGTCGCCGGTTTGAGCTCAGCCCTGGCCGTGGCCTAACAGTCGCATGTCTGTGGGCGCTTGAGCGAGGCCCTTAACCCCCCCGCTCCACGGTGTCACTGCTGGCAGCTGCCCATCACTGCCCAGTTTGCCCTCACCTACATGTGTCATGGCGAGCAAGATGGGGGTCAGTGGAAAGAGAATTATATACTCAGAGGGCGACTCAGCCTGACTTCACGCAGCACCCTGCATAAATGTCACAAAGCTTTTATAAAACAAGCGGTAAATGCAGATAAGAGTCAGCAACAAGAACATCCAATGGGAAAGTTTCTCAAGAAAGGAAACTTTTCCCTATCACCATAAAGAGATCTCGTGTATAATCAAAATTTTTTAAAGAATTTAATTTCGCTGCAGCAGTACTGCACTGAAGGAGTAATATTAATGAGGAGTATAGGAGTATAAGTAATATTTCTCATTGAATGCTCAAAATGTTAAATGATATACAAACTGCAAGTATGTGGCAGGGGGAATGTGGGGCTATTGGCATTAACATCACTGAGCTCCTGGCCTGACTCAGGGCTGATTCGCTCTCCGTGTCAGTCAGCGATAGAGAAGCATGCTTTGATCCACTCTGCCGCATCTACGTGGTGTTCGCTCTGTGCGTGATGCCCGAAGCAGCTCAGTGAACTACAGGATTAGGTTGGGTGTTTCTCATTTGGATGGGATGTGATTCCCCACAGCAAGAATCCTAGCCAGACACAAACACTAATCCAACAGAAGTTGGTTGAGTTTCACTTGACCTTTGCAGAACATCACAACATTTGATAGTATCCTTTTTTCCCCAAAATGACGGAGATATACACCCTGCTCTGCAGTTGGATATTTTTACCGAATCACGTTCTGGATGGATCTCTCAGTTAGTCAGTGATACTGGGAATGCCCTGAAACAACGACGACACGACTTTAAGCACTGTGCCTAGTCACAGATCACACACGTCTTCCCCAAAAGCCATAGAGAAGATAAAGATGCATTCATGGAGATATGTCCCAAATCAGAGAGACTGGCAGCAGAGTCACATTCCTGACCTACAATAAGTGTGAGTAAACTCCATGTACAGCCAGAGTTTGCATGGGGTCCGCACTCTGAATACGTACCTATTATATATAAAAAAAAAAACTTTAATCATTACTAAGATTCTTCTCTCTGCTTTCTATACCAGCAGGCAAGCCTGTTCAGGGAAAACAGTTCAGCGATTGACTTCTCTTCCCATTCATGGGGAAGATATCTTTAACTGAAAGTAAACACCTGCATTTCTAATTGTGATTAGTTGATGCAACATTACCTTCCCACAGTACAGCTTAACTGCCAGATCGTTTCTGGTTATTGGCGTGGTGTATATACCAACAGTGAGACAAATAGCTTTTTTGTGTTATTGTCTTATTTCATTAGGCACAGAGTTTTACGTGGCTTCCCTTCAGGCCAGTAACTCAGAATTTGAAACGAATAGAAGGACGAGTGCCTGTGATCTCCCGAACAGGAAAAGCAGTTCCTGTAGTGAGTCTGACAGTTAATATGGAATTCTATAAGACTGTTACCTCAAGCTAAAAAGCACAAAGTCATTAATGTACCATTTAATGTTAAGTTCTCTCCTAATGGAGGGAGCAGCAGTTTAGTGACAGTTTTTTTACTAACTTTTGGAATCATATTATTTAACTTCCATAGTATATAACATCACAAATCCTTCCATCGGCACAGTGTCTGTTTGCACTCGCTGACTGAGTTCACATAGAGTGTATTTTACTTCTGCTTCTTTTTCCCGTTGATGGATTACTCCCCCCCCCACATGAAAATGCTTTAACACGCAAAATACTACCCCCACTTTGCATGAGAAATGACAGATATTATTGATTTTGACTTCTGTTTTGACTTGGATCAAATGCACTTGGCAAGGAGCTTTTCATATATCGCCATTAGCATTGTACCCGGGCTACTTTTTAAAAATGTAGTTCTCACAAAGGGATGAGCTCTGTTTCTACAAACGTACAAGATGAAGCTGTTCTGATGCTCCTACTGGGAGAGACGCCTGAAGAGTTTGGGGAAACGTCATTTTCTTCATCCCCTTTTTTGTTAGTGTCCTGGAGTCGCCGATCTCCCATGATGCTGTGCTCACAGAATCGTCCGGATTCCCCATTCGTCTGCAGCCTCCTGCCGGGGAAACTCCATTCCACAGGGACCACTGGGTCTACTGGCTCATCTGCCTGCCTAATTGCAGTTATTACTGGGACAAGAATCATCTCAGGATGTGTGTGAACAGCCTCACGACACTGTAAAATCAATTTATGCTCCTGCTAGTCACAGCCTTGTGTTTTTTTCTTGTCTTCACTTACTTTTATTTCAAAGCAATTGCATTTTTATCCATTAGTACATATGGGTATTTACAGGGTTTTACGTTTAATCCCTCTGCTGAATGGCGACAAAGTGGTCTCCAATGACACTTAAATAAGCAACTTTTAGGGTGAAAGTGAACACTATACTGGTTAAAGCCCATGCTTTTGTTGTTGTTATAGGAGAAGTACTATCCTGAGTCACTTCTGAGGCCATAAATCATTTTTTTTTTTATTATAAAGAAAAATATTAATGCTTCCCTTTTCAAGAACATTGTGTACCCCATGATGAAAACGATTCGGGTTGCATTACACCTACGTAGGCTGAGGAAAAACTGTACTTAAACCTTCAATAGACCTTCTAGTCTATTGGAGTAGCACTTGATTTACTGGAATCTGTTCCTTACCCCGGTACCTGCAAGTGTGCGCGCATGCGCAAATGTCTTCCAGAAAGAAGTGAGATTTACCGAAACGCCCGAATACTAACATGCTGCAGGCACAATCGAAACGTAATTTGTAAATTACCCCGTTTGTCCAGCAGAAATGGCCTTTAAGCAATGAATTCTAGATATTTATTGTACTCTACTAATGAACAGTGAAAGTAATTCAAAAGTTTCGAATTTTGGAGTTTAAATCGTCTTTAACTCGCACTTCATGGTTCTTCATTTAACGTACGTATTGTTGGCGCCTGATAATCCCAGATGTCTTTTATAGAATTTACGCCAGCTTTTCAATTATAAAAAAATCATGTTCTGTGCCAAGAAATGAAAGAAAGAATTCGGGGGTTTAAATGACACTAAATAAAACGTGTAAAAATATCTTTCTAATCTCTCCGTCGTTAAATAAAATCCCTAGAGTACTGTAGTTTCGTACACAGACGAAATTATCTAAGCTGTTTAGATAATATTTCAAATTACATATTTACCTTGATAATGTGTTAATACATTTAGTTAGTTAAGTGTTATTATTTTAATAATAAGCAGAAGAAGATTTGCATTTTATTTTGCATTCAGTTTGAAGTGTTTTCTTCGATTTAATTAACGTGCCTCTTATACTGATTCGTATACTCTGCCATCCACACTATTATGTTTTAATACTGGTAGGTGAAATTGTAGAAACAAATAATAGGAATTAAATCTGTACAATTAGGACTTCTGTACAATTAAAATGGCATACAGTTAACGCGATTTAAATTGGCATCTATTTTGGAAGTTGAACGGAACTGTACAATGTGAATGGCCATCCCTGGGAAACCGATGACTGACTGTCCGGTTCGCCCGCGACCGGAATTGCATTGTCTGAGCCCCGCCATTATTTAACTGCTTTCATCATCGCTGAACAAACACCTGCAGTTACGGCGCTGCAGTGGAAGCGCCGCCTTCCTCTCCTGTAGCTGATCGGGCTGTGGGGAGCATAGCTGTAAGGCACGCACTCGCGAGCCAATAAAATATCGCCGAGAGAATTATTATTTATTTATTATTATTATTATTATTATTATTATTATTATTATAGAGTGACGTCTATTTGAGAGGGACCTTGACTGATTAACCATCCAATAGGCACTGAATGCATCACAAAAGCGAACTTGAACTATGGGGTACTGATTGTAAATATTTAATTTCATCAATAGTCACGGTATTATGCATATTGGTTTTCGAGTTGCATGTGAAAAGCCACGATATTATTTAGTCTCTTTTAGGCCAACTGTCACATTCATTTATCAGACCAGCTACACGGCCGAGATTTGCAATATTCGACTTGTCTATGTGCTTATTTTTATATTATACTGCTTGATGTTGCACCTGTACGGTCGTTTCCCCCTAGTTGCATCCTGTTTACTCCAGTTAAACGGCAGAACTCCTGCAGAAGCTTTTGATTAATTATTAAGATAAATAATAAGTAAACAAAACAAAGCCCTTTGAACTGTGAACACAAAGGTATTGACGTAAAGAAAATGTTTTCTTCAAGTTTTTTGTATTAATTTGATGCACTGATAAATTACTGTGTGGTGATATTAATCAGTTTGCCGGAAAATGCAATGCAGTTGCGGCACAAACTATTATATCCGTGTTTATATTATGACTTAAGGATTTTTATAATGCGTAAATATGAAAGGAGTATATTCCATTTTCAAAGTTTAATAAAGGTACTGGCCTACATCACAAGATCATTCAATCATGACTGAAGTAATAGATAGTTAAATAGCATGTAATCACCCTGCCGGACACGTGTAAATACCAGTTATAATTTTACCCCATGTATTAGGCTATTTATTTTACGACTAAAAGTTAACCGCCTGAGCTACAAGAATTAAAAACGAAACATAATTTCCAAATTTGATCTTTTATAAACTTACGAATTCCGATTTCTCATTCTACTTCTAAATCAATCGGTTCATTTACGAACGAAAAATGTGTCCATCTAAAAAGAAAATTGCTTTTATTTGCAAAATAGTGCAACATCGCAATTTTATCTTTAATCATACATTATATACATTATACAAAACAAACTATCAATTAGGCCTATACCTAGGCTACTGATGTCCATGAATCCCAACGTTTCTTACTTTAGTTTAAACGCAAAAATCTTATGTATAGCGTCCTGCATGGGGTGCGGGTCAGGATAATTTGATATAAAATGGTCTGCTGCTTGTGGAGTTTTGCTGAAAATAAATCTAGCTGGGAATGCTAACAAATAAAGAGAGGGAAGTAAACAATTTGACGGACTTACCGACACATTCGTTAGCTTCTCTAGCGGTTGCACGTTGCCATGGACGGTCATAATGGAAAGGTTTGCATCTGTCACACTCCGGCCCAGCGGTGTTATGCTTGCACTCACAAACCAGGTTTCCGTCGCGGTCTTTTACACACCTTGAAGCGTGTCCATTGCATTTACATCGCCCGCCGACCTGCAGGTCTGAAACTGCATAGAAATAAGAGTCTCGCGCCAATTCCGAGTCGTCTTCATTCTCATCGCCAAAAGTGTGCAACCGGTTGAATGTCACCTTTATGTCGGTGGCTGTCACCCAGTCCTGAAGGACGGGAGAGTTGTCAAAGTCATGCGCCGAGGGTCGACCATCCAAGGTACTAAACGCTATAAGACCCCCTGAAAGAGGATGCATTTCCGTATGAGAGTCCGTGCAAACGGCTTCTTGTTCGTTCTGCTTAGTGATTGTTGCTTTGTTCGCTTTGTTGTACATCTTCTTACACTGTGTTGAGTAGAACTGGAAGGGCACCCACGACTTTCCATAGTCCATTGATTTATAGATGGCCATGGACTCAGGTCGTGGGGAACAAAACTGAAGGCTCACATAGGTGACCTCAAACTTCTTGCCCAGCGACAATGACAAGGTGACGTTTTGTGGGTACTGCACGTAGTTTTCCGACTGCCAGCACGTGAGGTTGTGGGGGTTGTTGAGGTCCGTCAAATATGCCGGTGGGTGAGACTTCTTGGGGTCCTGGGCATCGCAAGTGTAGCAGTTCCTGTTCCGTTCGTCGCCTTTCTCGGTCACCACACAGTATCTACTCGCGGGCATCCCGCAGGTGCTGGAAACGCGCACTTCCTTTCCGAAAGCGGAGTTCACGAAATCAGGGATGCACCTCCGGGGGTTGCCGTTCTCGTCGTAGCATGGATCCGGCGGAGACGTCTGGGCGGCGAACACGCTCATCCCGTAGCCACAAAGCGCCCTTTCGGCCATTAGGGACACAGCCACCAAAGTGACCCAGGGCTCCAGGATCCTTAACATTGTAATCCCCGTTCTTCAGTGTCTCTTGCGCTGAAATACACAGCCGTGGAAAAAGGTATTCTTTATTCTTATATTCACAATCTTACCGGATAACTCTACGCGTATATTTTAAACATAAAACGCAAAGAATATGAAATAATAAACTATAAGCATTGTACATTTGACTTCGATGATATATATTTTAAAAACGCTAATAAATAATACCGTATAGGTGATGACAGATAAACACGAATGAACAATTTGGTAGAAGTTTTCACACAATTACAAACATAAAAGCAACATTGGATAGTATATACTACAAATAACAAGCTGTACCATTTGCTTAAAATACATAATCAGATACAGGTACTAAACGCTCTTCATACATTGTCAATTAAATCTTCTTACGAGGTCAAGAAATGTCCACATAGGGCACTTTACGCAGAATTAACAGTTCAGCTTGGCGGAATGGTATAATTCTGTAGTCAGTTTTTTAAAAAGTCTCTTCTTTCACAAGTTGTCTTAACGCTTTTATTCGTGTTTCTCTCTGGGAACTTGGATTCGAAACTACAGTATTAATCCCGATGTAGCCTCCCCGTGTCCCTCAAACTCGACACCCCCTCCTTCCCTTTGCTCCCTCTTTCTACCTCTAGGTGTCTTGCCGCCAACACAATCACTATAGAATGTCAAGAACCAGTTAGGTCACAGTAGCGTTTGAGGTCCTTTTAATGGAGTGACACCCAAAACGGAAAAGGAACGAACAACGACATCCACTGGTAGCTTATCAACAGAAAAAAATCTAAATCGAACATACTTCACAATTCATCACTGGATGGCAGTACTTTGCTATCCGTTTATTGCTATCATTTTCGGTGAAGTAGTTTCTTATTCTTAATTGATTTAAACGCTCGAAAGATTAATGATGTGAATTATTATGTTGTCACGCGTGCATGACTGCAATAAGTTTATTTCAGAGACTGAACTATATACCTTTAAATCAGACGGTGTAACAACATCATGCACAATTTATGCGTGAATGACTTAGTCAGCTGTTTCACGTATGAGCAATATGCATATTTAAAAAAATTGAAATGCTTATTTCTAGAATAGCAGTGTTAAAGGAAACGGAACGTAGAACTTAATATGGAATAGATACAATGCGATTTAGTTATAACCAAAAAGCTAGAATGAACTCCGTTTAGAATGTCGACGTTTTATTTTGGTTTACCTCCAGTTCAAAGTAAACCATAAAAAAGGCAAGTTATTTTGTATATTTTTCTTCTAAATCAAATTGTCCATGCGTAAACAGCAGGCCCAATATCACATTACTAATAAAATCTGCATATACATCATTAAAAAGCAAACACATTTCAAACCAACATTTCATTTTATTCTATATAATAAATATTTCAGTGTTTATATTTATCAACACGATTCGTTTATAAACAAAAAACGCTGTGTGTATATTATATATAGCCTATATTCCTTACATTTCTGTGTTGTTGGTATGCGACTTAAAATCCTCGAGGACACAGCATTCAAAAGAAAATCGCTCACAACACAGAGTAAAGGTAAGCGAATGGTATTTAATTTATCGAAACATAACGTATGCAAACTTAACCAGAAGTATGTTCAGCTAAACCCCTTACGCGGCGCTGACGCGTGTATTTTATTGACTCGTGATAGGTGCCAGTTCATTGAAAAACATAATTGCAAAGGATGATACTGCCACCAAAAGGGTATTTGTATATTTAAATATTCAGATTATTGGAGTACAGTGTTATGCGTGCCCGCTAACTTAGTAATTGTTCTGAACACTAAAACACATACATTAATTAATAAAATTAATATAATTGATAATCATAAAGAAGCTGACGATTAAAATTTATTATTGCTGCCGATTGTGATATTCAAATTGTACTGATGTATCACTATTTTCTAGGAATCTCACCTACATGAAACCGTTATATATTTTAATGCTAAAGTAAGCAAACGATGGGTGTCTTTAGACAACAAACCAGCAACAGTATTATAACTAAAATAGCTTAAATAAGTAAACCTTAAATAGATATTTTCCTTCCCGAAGACGTGAAGAAATATTGACTTATAGTCACGTGCTAATAAATTAAAGAGGAAATTATAACTTGCAAACTAACAGTGTTAGTAGGCGTACGTGAGTGATTTTAATCTTCAGAAGATATTCCAATAAAAATCACTTTCAGCTATCATTTAGATTAATCCTAATATGTTCTATTGTGGAAAGGGAATTAAGAATTCTTTAGCGTTTATCTATATTTTTGTCTGATCCCACTGAGCAGAGATACGTCAAAAACAGGGCACTTGAACGTCTTGTCGGAAATTGAAATTACGTGCCCTGAGGAGCCAGAATGAACGTTTTGTGACGTCTTTTTATGACATCTTCTGAAAGTCCAATATTGGGTCCTGCACCTGTCCTGCACATGCACAGACGGCCAAAAAATCTCTAAGATTTTGAACTTTATATCAGTGCTTTAGAGGGGTCGTAGTCAGACGTCCAAATGATGAAGCTGATTTGCGCGTCATGCGGACATACAGACACCGACCGTCGCAATACAGACATAATCCACAAGTCTGGCAGCTGTTTCGTGTTTGCTGGGATTATGACAAAGCAATAATAACGATATTCTCATCCGCTTTAAAGATATTTTCTTTTGTGGCAGTTAAGTATATAAAACGCAAAAATGGTTTAATAAGCACTAGAATGGCGACGAATGCATCAATTTCCGTTTCTTGTGTATAAATCCTAGGGTCTTCGTGATAAAACGCGTAGATTAATCGTAAAGAATTTAAATATCCGAATGGTACGTATAACATGTTTTCTACTCAGCAGACAGAGTTTATATTAAGTATATGAAACGTATGGATCATGAGATGTGGCACTTAATACTGATCTGAAGTTTGTAGGCTAGACACCTCGCAGCTTTGGCCTACGTGTAGCGGAGACCTGGGATGATTGTAACATGGGTTAATTGTAACAAAGCCTTTTTCTCAAATTAGGAACGAGGTACAAATGACATGTCACTCAGCACATGCTCAGTTTAATCTTTATTTTATACGTGAACTATTCATGGGGTAAACCGTAACATTTCACTCCACGTGTTTGAGGCTAAACCATTCATTTTCTGTTTGTGATACAGAGATAAAACCGTTTAAATAAAGACATATGTTTGTTGGTGTGTAGTCATATTTTAAGGCACTTACCTTGAAAAGCTAACTATAAGCAGAAGTGAATGAAGTCTTCCCTTTACCTGTGTACAGGGCTGCTCTCCCGCACGTGATGTCACTCACGCTCTCACGCTCACGCAAGAAATCTTACGTCAATCTATATTATTCCATTATAAACTATAAAATTAGCAACAGCAAAAGCGTTGGGGCAGTCTGCAAACCCTACAGACTTTTTACAATGTAATAAAATTGTTACATACACGCAAATGTGTGCGCAGACTTGTCTCGAATTGAAAATCTCACGCAAGCCATCTGACCAAAGCTGGCAACCCTCTATGTAAATTATGCACAGGTCAGTAAAATACAAATACGACATATAAAATCTTAATAGAGAAAAAGTTCCATGGCCATCATTATGTACGTAATGTGTATTTAGGAGCATTTTATCTTAGTTATTTTAAATTGCAGATCTTTAATAGGCTATAGGTAGTCGCACTAGGTGTCGCTGTGTTCCTGTCTAAAAAGTCTTCAAGAATATATTCATTTGAAATTACTTCCAGCAGCAGGTCTTTAGTTTTGAACATTCATTATATTCGCATTTATTACAAATGGTGACCTGTGGCTTTATGTTCATCATGGTTTAGTATATTACTATTTAGTGTTGTGATTTGTATAGCCTACATATTTCAATGTCCGGAGACTGAACGAGAGACTACACATTTAAAATGAAATACAAAAAGAACTTAAATGACAGGTTTACAGACACAAGTATCTGTGATAGACGTGTAGCTTATTTATATACTGTCTGACCAGTAAGACACTGCGGTCAATAAATTGTTTCGTGCTACACAGAGATTCGCAGGAAGGCACGCAATCATTTTTTTCCATGGTTTATTTACATACTCATTGAAATTCTCTGAAACTTCTTCCCAGTTTCTTTTTGGTAAGTTTTCCGGGTCAGGCTTATGTCTGTGGGTAACATTTGTGCCTGTGTGTGTAAGAAATATGGGTGGCGTCGCGCCTTGCTCGTCATGTCTGCCACACCCCCTTGTTCTCCTCCCCAGCGTGACTGTAACGAGCCCCACCTATATGCCTGTCAATCTTGCGTCTTGTTCCTGCCCCCATGTTAATCACCCCCAGCTGTTTCCTTCGTATTTAGGTTCGTCTCAGGGGTGTAACCCCAAGATCCGTCATTGTCACCTGTTCGCGCTGCTATTCTTGTCCTCTTTGCTCGATCAAGTCCCGTGCGAGGGTCTTTGACGGCACTACAGCTGGATCGTGCTTCTCCTACCGGCGTGACACGTGGATTATAATCAATTACTAAATGACTAAATGACTAAAATGACTAAATCAATCAAAATATTTTTCACATTATTGATTACAATATCCGACAAAAAGTGCAACGACTGTTTAACTTAACTTAGTAAGACTAAACAAAGTAACGCTAACTATGATGTTGTATAAGCCTCTGACCATGTCAATGACCCTCTGTTGATGGTTCACCTTCTGTGAATTGCATTTTAGTGCTACCAGTGAATTTGTGCACAATACATTATCCGCATCAAGCACCTGTGAATCCATTTTTAGCACTAAGCACAAAACCAATTAACCAACCACATAGATGCTGGTTCCTGTCCTTTGGCAGTTGTGGCCTTTCTGAGGTTCTGCTTGGAGGACAATGTCTACCTGAGCCAGGGTGTCAACAGAATGCTACATTTATCGTTTGGTGGATGGATGGATGGATGGATGGATGGATGGATGGATGAAAGTGAAGGCTTGGTTTCAGCATTGGTAGGCACCAAATAAGCCTCGTACCCACCGCCCCCCTAAACGCACATGCATAGTAGTTCCACAGTATCTTTTGGGACGGGTCCCTACCGTCCATACCCAGACCTGTGCCCCTGAGTTTGCAGGCCCAGAGGTGCCAATCAGGAGACTCGGGAGAATTCTCGGTGGGCCGCTTAGCTGTTGTGCTGGTCAACAAAATAATTTGACAAGTTTAAAATTGAGCCGGTTGGAAAGAACTTTAAAATTCGACAACAACGCTTCAGAATGCTGACTAGCGAGGCTTCTCGCACACACCCAACACACCACGATTGCTCTGCATAGAGAAACGCGCAAATAGGCGGCGCACTTGTCAGTGTGATCGTTCGTCATTTCGAGCTGACAGCTCAAAGCGCGGTTGCCGAAGTGTCACAACTAATCGCTTGCCATCGCTAATTACTGTAAGTTTCTCTAACGATGTGTGTTAGAAGTAGACCAGGCAGGGCTGAGAAAGTCAGACTGCTACACAGTTTAATATGCCACTTATTTATTTTCTTCTTGAAATGTCAGTAATAAAGTCACAGGGATAATAAGACTTGAACTGCGACATCATTAATCAAACTTCCCCCAGAACAAGGACAAAATGGACTGGTCCTGGTCACCCTGTGCTAGGATGGATGGCTGGGACACAACTCTACAAAAAAAAACTGCCCATTTGGCTAAACCAGGGGGGGTTCTATCTACTGAAAAGATCAGGGGCTACGTCACGTTTACCTGAGGCTTGACTTTTTTGTTTTTGGAGGGTAATTTGCATCGGGGTTAAAATACTCGAGGAATACCCCGGACCTAACGGCGCATATGGGCTAAAATTAGGCACAGCTCATATAAGTGAATGTTGCAGATGACTGCTAGCCACATGTAACAACACTGTGCTTTAGCAGCATGCAGAAGGCGTGAAGCTGAGCTTCAGTTCACATACAGCGATGACACGGCATCCTGTTCTGCTGTAGCTGCTAACAACGACTTATGCCTTACATTTGGCTATTCTGAGGCCTCTCCGAACTGAGCCCCTCTGTTCTGATGGATATGGCTGTGTAGGTACGCGTTATTTATTTTTTAAATAGTAATTTATGCGCAATGCAATACAGAAAAAAGCCGATTTTGTATTTAATAACAAATGTAGGCATACTGTCTGTATTTCCCGAGTAGCATTTTTGCATTTGATAAGTGATTAGTGATTGTGGTGCGTGTCTTTACATTTGGCCACATTTTAGTCCGTCAACATCGTAAATTACGTGGATGACCTCTGTAAAAGTAGCCTAATGTACAATTCAGGGGTGTAAGTTTTATTTTCTCTTTTTGCCTGAAGTTTATATAATGCGGTGTTTGATTTTGATAAGCTAGCATTTTAAGATCTATCTAAACTGGCTTAGTTATATTTATTTAAATGTGTTCTAAACAAGAAACATGGGTAAGTATTTAAATATGATACCTGTAAATGTTCCTGTTATGAAAGGGTTTGACACTGCTACACGGATCGGCAAGCGAAATATACGGAAACGTTTTTTTTTTTTTTTTATATTCCCTCCTCCACCCCCCCTCTGCGGGGGACTGTATCTATTTTTTTTTTATTTTTTTTTTATTATTTATTTATTTATTTTTTATTTTATTTTATATTTTTATTTACTTCCTCAAAAGAAGGAGAGGGGGGGGGGACAAAGGAGAAGGAGGGAAGAGAGAGAGAGGGAGAGAGAGGAATGGAAAGAAAACAGAAAAAAAAAAAAAAACAAAAGAAAAACAAAAAAAAACAAAAAAACCAAGAAAAAAACAAAACAGATAATCTGCTTCCATGTCTGTTGAAAAGAGAAAGACAACATACAACATCTGTACTAATCACAACGACCATCAAACGTTAAATGTTGTTGAACAGCACACACAACCAGCCTTACAACCCATGCCCAGAAACAACAGCCGATCAAGACAGTGTGTGTCCGTGAGCACGTGTCTGTGAGCACCTGTGTGCACACCTGTGTGTCAGCGCGCTGGTGTTCCTAAGGTTTCTCCAAGTAATTGTCTAGTAGTGTGTGTGGGGAGCCACAGCCCCGCCCACCCAGGACATGAAGTCGACACGGGGGAGACCCGGGCCCCAGATATCCAGAGGCCCCCCAGGGCACGGGAACCCCAGGAGGACCAACGCAGGGACAATTGCAGCCCCCACCGAGAAAAGGGCAGAGGAGCGCTCCGGAGGGGGGCCATCCGGCAGCCACATCACAGGAGCCCCAGGGGGCCGTGGCGACGAGCACGCAGGCCCCGCCGGCGGCCGGCCACACCAGGGCAGACCGGACCCCGGGCCCAGAGATCCAAGGGACCCCCCACCCCCCAGCCAGGGCCCCGACAGAGCCGGAAGGGCCAGGCCCCGGCAGGCAACCGCCGAGAGTGAGCCAGCACACACCAGAGCATCCAGCCCCAGACATCGAGAACCACCAACGCATCGGCGGCCGGGGGCCTCATCCACCAGCAGGGAGTGTGGCGGGGGGCAATAGAGCCTGAGATGTTATTTCAGGTGGAGTCTAAGACCCAACCTGACACATACGTATAGACAGACAGGCACACACATACACAAGCATACGTTCCCACCCTCATGCACACATAAACAAATATTCACCAATTCGCCCCACATGAAGACACAGAAATGAACGCCGTACACACACTCACACTCCCCATATATACTCTATACTCCGAGATCTAGGCACCACCGCCGCCAGAGGGGCAATCCGCCACCAGACCCCGGAGATGGATCCCTTTTTTCCTCTGGCATGGGGACAAGAAGACCACCCCGGACCCCACAGCAGCCGAGAAGCCCACCAGCCCAGACCCCGACCGGACGGCCAGCTCCTCCCAGCCCCCGGCCCCAGATGGTGAACAGAGAACGGGGGTGTGAAAAGACCCCATGCTTCCCTCCGCCCGCTCATATGTGGTGTTGGTGCGTGTTGTTCTAAAGTGCTTTAAAACAGGGGAAGGGCATGGTGCTAACCACCCTCTGCCAATCAGCAGCTGGTGTCAGCTCGGCCCCTCCCCAGAACCCTCAATGTCTATATGCAACTTAAAATTGAGAAGTGGGCACTGGCACCAGAGGTAAGGCTGAATGAACAGACCGCCCTCTGGACGCCATTCCTTGTGCCCACCCCCAAGGCCCTAAATGTATGTGTCATGAGAGAGTAAGTAATGAGAGTGCCTAAGTTGTGATGTGTGATTGAGACACAGGTGGTCACGGGGGGACAGAGAAGGAATACCTCCCCTGCATCCCAGCGACGCACCTGCACCTCAGAGCCCTATATGTGTGTTGGGGTGACGGAGCGGGAGGAGGGAAGCATTTAGGGATGGGGAGGAAAGGATCGGGGGGGGCAAAGTACCCCCCCTCTGGAGCCAGCCCCCCCGCTGACCCCCATAAGCACCCCCGTTCCCCGAAATCCACCCAGGGCGGGAGAGCCGAGGCCCATCCAGTCCGGGGGCCCAGAGCAGCGGCACCACCGGGCACCACAGAGCCCAGGGCAGCCAACTAGACCCCACCACAGAGGGAAAAACTACACCCACCCCACCATTCAGTCAACTCCCAGACTACATAAGACAACAGACACCCAGGTTTGGTCCATTCTCCTACTCTATTGGATTCCCCCCCACCCCCGCAGAGTGGATACCCCTAAGGCAGGGACCACCTGCGGGCAGATGGTAACAACCTCCCCACCAGCTAAAGAGGCCCCCAGCCCCTCCAATGCGCCGAAGGTCCCCGCGCCGGGGCCGGGCCCCAGTGCACGCGCCAGCCCACACCCCGGCGACCCACCCACCAGGACCCAAGCCCCCCCAGCCCAGCCGGAACCCCAGCCCGGAGGCAGAGCGCCCCCAGAACCCCAAGCCCGCCCCGGACCCACCCAGGAGCAGCACGGCCGCCAGGCTGGTACCCTACGTCCGCCGGCACAGGCTACCCCAGCAGCGCTGCATGCAGCCACCAGAAAGACGCCACCCAAGAGCCACCAAAGCCCCATCCAGGCCAGGACCGCAGTCCCAGCGCCGAACCCCCCTAGAAACCCCCCCCCCCCCCCCCAGGGAACCCCCAGACACCCCAAGCCCATAGGCCCCCCCCCACACCAACAACAAAGACCGAAGCGGGACAAACCTGCGACCCCCCACCGCCACTAGGTGATGGAGCTGATCAAAGGAGCCCAGAGAGATTGGTCTAATGTGGCGGCAGAAGCTGTATCAAGACTAATATGGTCCAGCAAACTCTCTCTATATTGGTTGATATTAAGGTTATTTTTATTTTTCCAGTTCATGAGGACAGTCTTCTTAGCAATGCATAAAGCGGTGAAAGCCATGTGGGTTGTGTTAATCTCGGTAGTGACACCATCTAAGTCACCCAACAAGCAGACTGAAGGAGAGGCTGGAATGGTACATTTCAGACACTTTGATAAGTCCTCACAAATCCTGCGCCAAAACATCTGAACAGGTGGACAGAACCAAAGAGCATGGATGTAATTGTCAGGTGTATCCCCTTGACAGTGTGAGCAGTTGTTAGAAGATGTAAAACCCATCCTGAACATCCGATGCCCTGTATAGTGCACTCTATGCAGGATTTTGTATTGTATTAATTGTAAATTGGGACTTCTAATCAGTTCAAAGGTTTTTAAGTATGTCTTAGACCAGAAATTGTGGTTCCAGCTGATTGATAAATCTGCCTCCCATTTTGCAATAGGAAGGGATATTGAATCATCCATTTTAGAAAGTGTCCTGTATATTTTAGACAGTAATTTGGGGGTTTTGAGATTAAGGAATTCTGCCACCCTTGGTGGTATTTGTAATTTGATTTGAGTAGACTTGAATTTCCTTTTTACTATAGATTTAACTTGTTGATATTCTAAAAATCTATTCTTGTTAATCCCATGTCTTTTAACTAATAAGTCAAAGGGGATAAAGTCTATTTCTTCAAATATATGTTCCAAGTATTTAATACCTTTACAACTCCAATCCGGGAAATTTATGATATTATTGTTTAGTAGTATGTCAGGGTTGTTCCAGATGGGAGTACGTTTGCATGGGATTAATGAAGACTCAGTCATTTTAAGAAACTCCCACCATGCTGTCAGAGAAGAGCTGATACTGATGCTTTTGAAGCATTCATGTCGTTTAATGTTTGAGCTAATGAATGGTAGGTCCGAAATGTCTATGTTATTGCATAGAGCCTGTTCTACGTCTAGCCAAGGTTCATCTAAGAAGGTATGTTTTAGCCATCCTGAGATGTTTTGAAGCCTGTTGGCTAAGAAGTAGTGGTGAAAGTTAGGCAGATCTAGTCCTCCTTTGTCCTTGGTCCTTTGCAGCGTTTTTAGGCTAATACGCGGTGGTTTATCTTTCCAAAGGAATTTAGAGATGGCGGAGTCCAGAGATCTAAACCAGTCAGGTGATGGTTTACTTGGAATCATTGCAAATAAATAATTAATTCTTGGTAACACCATCATTTTTATTGATGCAACCCTTCCCATGAGTGATATGGGCAGGGACTTCCATCTAACCAGCTCATCCTCTACCTTCTTTAAAAGTGGGATGTGGTTTAATTTAGTTAAGTCTGCCAGCCTAGGTGAAACATTAATACCTAAATATTTAATATCCCCAGATTGCAGTGGAGTGGAGGAAGAGTTCTGAAAGGAGCAGTTAATTGGAAGAACTGTAGATTTTAACCAGTTTATTGAATAATCTGAGACTCTTGAGAAAGAGTTTATTAATGTAATTACCTCAGAGAGAGTGGTTTGTGAATGCTGGAGAAAAAGTAACACATCATCCGCATAAAGACTGACCTTATGTTCCACATTCTTGCATTTGATGCCTTTAATCACTATAGCCTGTCTAATTGCTGCTGCTAGTGGTTCAATAAAAATTGCAAACAGTGAGGGGGAGAGAGGGCATCCCTGCCTGGTGCCCCTCTTGAGACAGAAGCTAGAGGATGTTTGGTCATTCGTCCTAACACATGCTGTTGGGGAACTATATAATATTTTTAACCAGTTTATGAAAGAGGTTCCAAAACCAAATTTGTGTAATGTTGCAAATAAAAAACTCCAACTAACTCTATCGAATGCTTTTTCTGCATCTAGAGACAATATTATGATTTGAAGGTTTTTATTGCACGAATAGTCTATCAGATTGAGTAATCTACGTGTGTTTGTTGATGAGTGCCTCCCTTTTATGAAACCAGTTTGGTCAGGATGAATTATGTGAGGGGTTATCTTCTCTATTCTTTTTGAGAGAGCTTTGCAGATTATTTTAAGGTCAACATTAATAAGTGATATTGGACGATAGCTGGTAGGCAATATAGGGTCTTTGCCTGGTTTTAGCAAGAGACTAATGTTGGCAGAATTCATATTTGGTGGTAGTCTACCATTTTCCTTGGTTTCCTGCAACATTCTGTAGAATGTTGGTGACAGAATTGTCCAGAATTCTTTATAGAATTCTACTGGAAATCCATCTGGGCCTGGAGCCTTATTATTGGGCATACTGTTCAAAGCTTCCTGGAGTTCACCTGGTGTCAGCAGAGAATCCAGTTCTATCGTTTGATTATCTGATAATTTCGGAAGGGTTATACTATCAAGAAACTGATCAATTTCGTCTTTAGATGGGTTTATCTGTGGTAAGTATAAAGATTTGTAAAAGTCCCTGAAAGTGTTGTTTATTCTATCAGGGTCATATACTGTATCCCCAGTTGAGTCTTTAACAGCACATATAGTTGTTTTTTCTTTATTTATTTTTAACTGGTTAGCTAAAAATCTACCTGATTTATTACCATATTCATAATTTTGCCAGCGAAGTCTTTGTGCTAAGAATTGTGTTTTTTTATTAATAATTTCATTTAATTCTAATTTTGCTTTACGTATTTTATTCAGCATTTCCTGTTCCTGGGATGATACATAAGCTTCTTCTAAGGATTTGATGTTTTCTTCTAATTCCTGAATATACTTGTTTTCTCTTTTCTTTTTATGTGATGAGAATGAGATTATTTTACCTCTCATCACAGCTTTGCCTGCTTCCCAGAGAACAGATGCTGATGTTCCAGGCAGGTCATTATAGTCTAAATATAAAGCCCACTCTTTTTTGAAATAGTTAATAAAATCTCCATCTTTAAGCAATGATGTATTAAATCTCCAGTTTCTAATTGGTGGAATGGCTTTCTTATTTATTAGGGTTAAAGATACAGGAGCATGATCGCTGACAGCTATAGGGTGTATCTCAGTGTCTGAAATGTCACTCAGCAGTGAGCTACTGATTAGGAAATAATCCAGACGAGAGTAAGAGTGATGGACGTGTGAGAAGAAAGTATATTCCCTACGGTTGGGGTGAAGAGAACGCCATGCATCACGAAGACCATAGTCACTCATGTACTGCTTAACTATATTTATGGATTCCCAATTGCGCTGAGCAGCTGTACTGAGCCTATCCATTTCTTTATTTAGTGCGAAATTGAGATCGCCCCCAAGAACGAGTGCGCTATCTAGGTGTTCAGAGAGTGCGGTAAAGAAAACGTGGAAGAATGAAGGGTTATCAACATTTGGACCATATATACTAACAATACATAACTTCTTGTTAAGTATAGACAATTTAATGATTATAAATCTACCTTCTGGATCTATAATTGTGTTGAGTAATGTGAAATTAACATTTTTATGTATTAAAATTGCTACTCCCCTTTGCCTAGAGTTATAACAGGCTGAGAACACATTAGGAAACTCAGGTGTTTTAAGTTCATCTGTAGCTGTGGCAGGTCTATGAGTCTCTTGTAATAAAACAACGTCTGCCTGTAGTTTTTTAAGCTGGCTAAATATTTTTAACCTCTTCTCTCTGGAGCCAGCTCCATGCACATTCCATGAGACAAACCTTAGTGTGCCCATAGACATGTGTGTGTAGCTAATATTGCACGTGCAAATGAGTCAGATACGAACGAGCGTGTGAGCGCTTGTGTGCGTGTGTATCCTATATGTCTGTGTGCACTATAAGGTCGGAGTGGTTGTGGTGAAGCTAAGTACATATGTACATTATCATGTCGTGCAGATGTGTAAAAATCGAGGGTGTTGTGTGTGATTGAGTAGAAATTTAAAGCAGGTGATCGGTGCAGGGAAAGCAGGGAGAAGTGAAAAAGACATACAAAGGGGCACGCGAGTAAGGGTGTAAGTAAGAAACATAGAAACGAAAACATTGTTAGGACTGAAGCGCTGCGGAGACTGACGGCAGTGTATTTGTTATGACATAACATTAAATTAGCGAATTAACATGTATAAGCTAGATTAAACAGAAGAGGATTTGGGAAAAGAAGAAAAATATAACAGGTTCTTATCTGGGGTGGCGTTAATATAACCAGGGAGTGATGTTAGGGTCGCGGTAGAGCTGTCCATCCACGTAGAGCCGATCCACGGCGATGACAGCTCGGGAGCCCTTCTGGATGGAGCTGCGTCGGATTGGGAACAGAACTTTGCGTCGCTCCAGAATCTCTTTGGAGAACTGGTCGTTAACGCCAAAGTCCGTTCCTTTCAGCTCCCTGCCGCGGCTCTTCACCTGCTGCTTCTGTTTGAAATTCCCGAATTTGGCCACAATAGGACGCGGTCTCAGGGCACCAGGCCTCTTAGCTCCCAGCCGATGGACTCTGTCAAAGCAGATGCTTTCCACAGTGTCCTCTGGAAGCTTCAGGTGGGTCTTGATAAATGTTTTAACCGTAATTTCTGCGTCCTCTTCAGCAGATTCCGGGATGCTTGAAAACACCAGGTTATCTCTCATACTACGGGCTTGGAGATCGATGACAGTCTCTTTTATTTTTTTATTTTCTTCTTTTAGATTGGTCACATTCTCAGTTAGAGACTTGACCGAGCCCCGTAGTGAGGCGTTTTCAGCAGCGAGTGTTTCCACCTGTTGCTGGCTGAATTCCAAAGACTCCCTCAGGGATGTGAACTCCTGATGCAAAATCTCGACCAGAGACAACCTCGCGTCGAAGCTGGACAATCGCTTGTCGATTGACTCCAGTATGTCGGCGAAGTCTTTACTAGTCGGCGAAGTTGCTCCGGGGGAGTCTGCCGGGCGACTTCTTTTGGATGACGGCGTCTCGCTTTTTCCCGGGGAAGATGTATTGAGGTTCTTCTTCATGACTGTAGTGTCGAAGTACCAGTCAATGTATTCTTCGAGTGATTCCAACTTCCCCTCGCTGTCCTCCCTCAGCTCGCTGTTCATTCAGATTCACCCTGTGCTAGGATGGATGGCTGGGACACAACTCTACAAAAAAAAACTGCCCATTTGGCTAAACCAGGGGGGGTTCTATCTACTGAAAAGATCAGGGGCTACGTCACGTTTACCTGAGGCTTGACTTTTTTGTTTTTGGAGGGTAATTTGCATCGGGGTTAAAATACTCGAGGAATACCCCGGACCTAACGGCGCATATGGGCTAAAATTAGGCACAGCTCATATAAGTGAATGTTGCAGATGACTGCTAGCCACATGTAACAACACTGTGCTTTAGCAGCATGCAGAAGGCGTGAAGCTGAGCTTCAGTTCACATACAGCGATGACACGGCATCCTGTTCTGCTGTAGCTGCTAACAACGACTTATGCCTTACATTTGGCTATTCTGAGGCCTCTCCGAACTGAGCCCCTCTGTTCTGTTGGATATGGCTGTGTAGGTACGCGTTATTTATTTTTTAAATAGTAATTTATGCGCAATGCAATACAGAAAAAAGCCGATTTTGTATTTAATAACAAATGTAGGCATACTGTCTGTATTTCCCGAGTAGCATTTTTGCATTTGATAAGTGATTAGTGATTGTGGTGCGTGTCTTTACATTTGGCCACATTTTAGTCCGTCAACATCGTAAATTACGTGGATGACCTCTGTAAAAGTAGCCTAATGTACAATTCAGGGGTGTAAGTTTTATTTTCTCTTTTTGCCTGAAGTTTATATAATGCGGTGTTTGATTTTGATAAGCTAGCATTTTAAGATCTATCTAAACTGGCTTAGTTATATTTATTTAAATGTGTTCTAAACAAGAAACATGGGTAAGTATTTAAATATGATACCTGTAAATGTTCCTGTTATGAAAGGGTTTGACACTGCTACACGGATCGGCAAGCGAAATATACGGAAACGTTTTTTTTTTTTTAACTACGCGTATAAATCGTTGCAGTAGCTCAAGCTGAAGAATGGGGCGGACAGAAGACAGTCAAAGAGCAAGTTCTGCGAGGGCTGGTGGGCGGAGCGCTGCTGTATCTTACCCCCGATAATTACCCAAGGTATACTGAACGACAGAAAAAGGCCAGAGGTAAGTGTAGCTTTTCAGTTATAGTATAAGAATATTTAGTTCCGTGGTTGGTTTTGTGCTCTTTTACCTGCGCGAGTGTAATGTATGGATCGTGTTACAAAACTTGAAGGTAGACTTTTCAATTAAATACGTTTCAATATGGGTTAAAGGTGATCGTTCAGCCGGCTATTTGCGATAATAGAGAGCTGGCAAAGTATGAAGATGAAGTGAAATGTCGTTTCCGATGACAAACGTGTCCAGCAGATGTGAGGACCTTTTAGAAAAAATGCCTTGGCAGGGACATACGCGGCTGTCACGGAGCTTCTAAAGTCTGTGATTGCAATTGTAAGTTAATGAACGTGAGGCTTCGCTTTGCTTCCTGTATATTTGTGTCTACTGTTATGATAGCATTGCACGCGTCTTCATTCCTGCCAGCAGCAATCGAAGCTCTTCATGAGCTACTTTTATTACGAGTTTCTTACCATTGCAGTACAGTACAATTCCCGAGTTTGAAACGCAGCAAAAACGGGGACTGTCTGCGGGTCCCCAAGGACCGGATTGAGAAACACTGTCCTGGACTATTTGAGTTCAAGGCTGTTGTGGTTCTGAGATTCCCAGTGCAAGAATATTTCCCTATAGTTTTAAGCCAAGCAAGATGGTCTCCCTTGGCCAGGGGCGTCAGAAGCATTTTGAATGTGGGGGGGCCCACTGGCATAAAACTAATATTTTATGTTAAATGTGTGTGTGTGTGTGTGTGAAGGGTCCAAATGAATAGTTGTGAAATGTGAGGGGGTCACATCCCCCTCAGATTTAATGGCGGCGGCGCCCAAGCCCTTGGCCCAGTAAAATAAGTCTCTGACCTAAATCTATAGTGTTCTATTTGGCTTCAGGAGGTGTGTGTTATGCCCTAATCCTCTGTTGATAGTCATACATTCTGGTACTTCTTCTGACATGATGTTGACCTCGCACACTCATCACCAGTGGTTGACCTAAACAGAGGTTCACACTGGATTTAAATTGTATGTTTCCACTGCTGAGTAAGCTTTTCGGGCCCGCAACGCCGATCATTGTTCTGTTCCATAACATCCATGCCATGACATGTTTCTGCTCCATAACCTCCTTGCCGTGACGCAAGCGAATAACCCTCAGTGCAGGCGCTGTCCCCAGCATGTGCTTGAAGAATGACCGCTAATGCCTCCTGGGACTCCAGTAGGGGGAGCCAAAGCGCTGCAGGTAGGATTTGTATGTGGATTCAAAACATACAGCTCAGGCACCAGGACGGGGTCAAAATAGCAGCAAATTAACACTTAATGTACAGTCAGGTACCATCAACGGATGGAGTAAAGAGATGCTATCAGTATATTATTTGATACCGTTAGAATATTTTAGAATTTCCATAAGACTGATGGTCCTATGCAGGGGAAGGCGATGGCCTGGTCTCCATCGAATCGAACATTTATCGCAGCCTCCAAACCATTCTCCGGGAGCTGAACAACCACACCTTGACTGTGTCACAAAGTAAAGGTAGGGCCATGTCACCGATTACACAACCTCAGAACTTAGGTTCCTTTGATTTTACGGGGGGATATTACTTGATTTCTCTGTGTACATTATTATCTAAAGTGACTTTCACAGCCATTCTTTGGGGACTCGTAGCTCTATATAGTCATGTTAGATAATTGTAGATAATTATAAATGTAGATAATTATGTTGTTGAATGTAGGACATGAGATTCTTTTGCTCAAAAGTCCAGTTCTGTCGGCATCCCTGCCGGTCATGTTGGATCAAACGGTCTTTTGGTCTGGCATTAGTAACCTTCAGTCAGACAATTAACTGTGCTAGGAGAAGATCAGGGTCCATGCGAAAGCTTATTAAGAGGTAAACATACTTGTGCATCACCGCTTACTCGTGGCTAATGTAAACCATGACTTGCATCATCACTGAACGCTCCTCCTAAAGGAGTACTGAGATGGACACTGCACAAGACAGTTCTGGAGAGTCCCAAGCACTGTGTGCTGCTGGTGAAGATACTTGTGAAGGAACTGGAGAAGGTAGGTGCTTCAATGTGGATGCAGGAAGGAGCTGACAGGTAGGGATGGAGATACCAGACTGTGGCCGGAGCTCAGTGGGGGGCTCAGCAGCATGGTGTAGCTTCAGTGCTATGATGAAGACAGTATATAACAAAATGGAAACATTTTAACGTTTGCTGGGGGGTGGAGGAGTGGGGGTTTGGGGGGGATTATGATGAGTTGTGTGTGCTACCATTGGTGGTCCTACATTGTGTTTTTGTATTTGAAACTACATTACACTTAAAGATACTCATTTTGATTCATAAGGTCCATTATCGGCCGTAATTTACGTTTAAATACGGCCAAAACGATTTGCCTTCTACAAATCTAGTTAAGTTAAAGCAACTTGTATCACTACAACTTTTGAATGGAAATAAAGTAAGAAAATGCCTGATCTTAATATAAACTGACTAGCGATGTAAGAATTATTTTAATATCGCACATCGTCCAGCCCGATAATGCTGTAGCGCCGGCGAGATGCGCAGAGCATGCTGGGACATTGCATTATTAGAACTTGCTGTACATCTTTCGGCCATTCTCCACCAAATCAGGTAATGTACGTGCTTTTGGTACCACAAAGCGTTGGTTTTTTCTGATCATAAAAACAGATACTGAAGCAGAACAACTAGACACGCAGCTCGCAGGCAAGAGAGAAGTCTTTGTATTGAGTTTCTAATAGGACTAACACAGGAACTCAATAAACCACAAACCAAACATAACACCGAAACACGGGGGGGGGGGGGGGGGGAGGTCTGACGTTGGACAGTAAAGTACACACACGAGAGGATCTGATAGGGTTCACGTAAGACATGGGCAAACACACAAACGATAATTGAGGAATACAACAAATATTAACATTATCAAACAAGGGGCTGAATATAATGTCCCAGCATGCTGAGCGCATCTCGAAGTCGCGAATGAAAAAGGGAAAGTACCGATAGTACCGCAAGAAAAGTACGGTACCCGGTGGTAGAAAAGTGCCCAAAGCTTCCTCGCAGATGAAACTCACTTCCAGAAGTTTCAGTAACTTAGCATTTTTCAGATGTTAAGGGAGGGCAAAAACATTTCTTCAAAATACATATATAACTAAGTTGACAGTGTTCTGTATTTATTTTGACTACCTATTAAAAATAACTAAAATGGGAATATATAACAAACGTAAAGTTTTATCCTGATTTTAAGTGTACCTCACTGTCCCCTCGAACCATTTTATATAGTGTAGTCTATAAATGGATAGAATCAAAAAGTGTTGGCCAAGCAACAAAATATTATTATTATTGTTGGTATAATAAACAGTGTAATTTCTGCAGGTAAAGAGGTTACAGTACAGGACCTACATCATCCCGCTGCTCCACACACTCATCTATGCTGTCTATCAGGTCAGTTTGCTTTCCTATTGTGTGTAAATATGCTGAAAAACTGGCATTGGATGGATGGATGGATGGTTGGTCTTAGGACCTTATTTTGAAATCACCCACATTTCCGGGTTGAAGTTGTTGATAGGGGCACGCATTCTCGTTGAGTCCCCTTGCTTCGTGTCATGGAGTCTCTTAAGAATGGACGTGTTTGCAGTCGAGTTCCAGAATGTTCTCTGGGTCGACAATGAGCAGCCTCAAAGCTACAGTCAAGGTGACTCGTTTGGTTGTGCACTGCAGTCGGTTTACCTTCCTGATGACCTGTGTCAGAGGACCTACGATCTCTGCAAGCAACTGCTGACTCTGCCGCACCCTTATTGCACGATAGGCCTCGCCTATGCCAGGCTAATTAAAATGGAGCAGATCACTCCAGGTACGAAGCCTCTGCCAGATCCCGTCGAAAACACGCTGGGTTGTTGGTGTGTGGCGCACATGACTTGCTTTTAAAAGTTTAAGATAGAATAAATTGGTTCTATAGGGAATAATTCTGGTGGATAGAGGGGTGGGAACATAAAGCACATACAAACATACACAGTTACTAAAGTGCAAAACAGACAAGGTGCAAAGACGACACACACAGCACAAACATTAGAGAACACGGTACACAAACAGAATCTTGAGGAACAGAATATCGGGATATTAAGGAAAAAAAATACTTGCAGGCAATAAATGAGTGATAGTATTACAGATTTCAGATGACAGCAGTGTGCCGTGCACCATTTTCTTTTTTTCAGTGCACTTTCTTGCAGTGGAGAGTCACAATAAAAACGTAGCGTTGTTGAATTTGCATGGCAAATCCCAGCACACTCACAGATGATTTCATTAAAATGTGCGCATCCGCTGCTTCCTCTCTTGTCTCACTGGGTTAAATAATCTTCCTCCTCCTGCTTCCAGGTGCCCTGTATCAACGGCGGATCCTTGCAGAGCAGCGACTGCAGAACAGCAGCTTCTCCTTGCAGGAGAAGTGAGTATTTGCCGAAATGCTGAGCACTTCCACTCTGCACCCTCCGTCAGCCAGGAAAGGCAGAAGGGCTTTTTCTGTTCCTTTTCTTCCTCTTCTCACACTCTTCTCACACATCGGCTGTCCAAACGTCAGCGGTTTCCGTGGCCCCGCTAGCAGGAGAGAGAGGGGCTCTTGGCGTGTGTGTATATACAGTATATGTATTTAGAATTTCGTAATGTATCAAAATGTGTCCTCTGCATTTAACCCATATGTGACATCGTGACAAGGCAGGGGGCAGCTAATTCAGCACACGCATAAAGTGACAAGTGTGTATATTACACAGACACACAAAGTGCGGTGGGTTTGGGCGTGAATGGAGAGAAAGCTTAGTAAAACCACGCAAGGCCATAATGTCGCCCTGTCTCAGCTCTGAGCACGGCAGAGAACTGAAAGCAGTGTAGCGAATAAGGCAGCCTGTCAAACCTAAACACATGCAGCAGAATGAGTATTAGAATGAACGGGAACAACCTTTATTTCCAATTAATCTTAAAAATGACATAACACTCCTATTTCCCCTCTTCAACAAGCAATGAGGTGCCAAACCACCCCCCCGATGACCTCCCCCCCCCCCCCCCCAAACCAGCCATACAATGATCTTACGCAACAGCACACACACTACAGCACACTAACAATCAATAAGTTAATCAGCAATAAACTTCCTTCAGTCCTTGAGGCCTCCCCAGTGGGATCCTGGAATTTCTCCACTGCTGAACAATCCATGCGGAATCTACCTTCCCACACCGGTGTCTGGGTTGATTAGGCATTTAATGCATCCTAACAGAACAGTCACACAGCGCAGCCAGCGCGCATACATGCGTGTGTGCGTGCATGCATGCACGCACCACTCTCTCTCTTTTCTCCTGCAGCAATTTAAAAGCCTTTCCAATTTTCCATTCCTGATTAAGCACCACCTGCCTTCTCCCGTTCAATCACCAGTTATTCCACAGTAGTATGGTGAATATTCATGTTGCCACATGAATGCCCCTTGCAGGCCTCCTTGTACCGACCGTGCACCGTCTCCTTCACCCCCCAGGGTCTTTGTGTTTGCCGATCCTGCCGTGTTCCCAGACTCCCTTGTGACCGGTGTGGCGGCAGATCTGGAGCCGGAGGCCACATTCCCTGGCGAGCTGGACTCCGTGGGTGCGATGGTGTTGCACACTCTGCAGGCAGCGATGGGCGAGTCCTGTAATGGGGCCGCGCTCAAACAGGCCTTGGAGGTTGGGTACACGGCCGTCGTGGGAACAGAGCGCTGGCCACTAATCTTTGCCGGTTGTGCGGATGTTCCTTTCACACTTCGAAACGCAGTCTTAAAGTTTCAAAAGCCAGGGATTTCGCAACAGCCGACAAGCTTGTGCAACCTCGCATACACAGAGTGGCAGATGTGGAGTGTTGTACTGATAAGACTTGTGAATTAAAATTTTGGTGTATGTGCCACAGATGACTCTGATAACCAGCAGAGAGGAAGTTTTGTTCTTAGTCACTGATGTGTCAATGATGTGTTTCATCTGCAGAAGTAATGAGCTCAGGTACCAAAAGCAGAAATCCGGACCATGATTTTATTTCAACCAACCAGTTGAGCACTCTGTGCATGTGACTCTTTATACTCAACTGGTTGGTTGAAACAAAATCATGGTCTGGATTTGTACTTTCTGGACCTGAATTTTCCACCTCTGTTCGTCTGTGACAGAGCCTTGGCTGCGTGGTGGAGCTGTTCTTTCACAAGGTGGTGTCCACTCTGGCCCAGCACACAGGAGACGTGGCAGCAGACCGCAACAGTTACTGCGCCAAGCTGCAGCGGATTTACGAGGAGATCCTCAGGACAGCCAGGCTGGGTGCGCCAGGGGAGGGAGCGATAACAAAGCCTTAGCCCGCATTTTTCTTGTGAGCCAGTTGTAACTCTGCATTATGATTGGTCGTCAGATGCCTCTGAGGGCGGCCCCTTGTGCAGCTGTTCCCTACCCAACCCGGAGCTGAACTTCCGAATATGGCGGGAAGACAATGAGCTGTGTGAGTGGGCGGAGCCTGTGACAGTTGCCCCTCCCCATTTTTAGATGTCTCTTCACACATACATAGAGCTGCTGTCACAAGGTTTGATTTAATACTTACTGGTGCTGGTTAAAGTGTTCTTTCTGTTCACCAACAGGGGGAGCAGTGATTAAATTCGTCCGGGCAAGCTCACTGAATTACAGCCAGGAGTGTGAGGAACCGCCCACAGCCAGCCTGGGGGGAAGGTCTCGTCAGCTGGTCACGTCCACAGACAGTGGGATCATGCGGGACATAGGGACACAGGATCAGCCGTCTCTGACCCGGAGAGCCGGCCAGCGAAGGAGGCTCACCCAGTCGGACAGGATGGCGCTGATGAGGGAGTCCTTAGAGGAGCCGCACGCCACCACCGGTGCCCCTCTCCCCAAAGACGAGCGGCCTTTCACTGCCCGAATCGTGGTGATGGGAGACGACAGGACCGTCGGCAGATTGGCTAAGGCCTACCACTCTCTCAGGTGCCTTCAAAGTCTGAGGCGGTCAGAGAATTTTAGGTTTAATTGGGGTGGCCCCAGAGGAGGGGTTTGGAAACCAAAGCCATGTTCTTCTATCCACCCAGAAAGATATCAGCTTTTGGGAGAATGGAAGGTCAACGTACTTTTTATTGCATTTCTCTTCATTCACCTATATTCTTTGTCAATATGCACTTACTACTCAGACAAATAGCTTTAAGCATATCCTTGGACTAGTCTTTTGCCCAGTAGTGTATGTTAATAGGAAACGGACAAAAGGCATTTTAAGGAATATCTTGCCGTTTTTAATGAATTCTTTAATGAATTTGTAGGCAGAGGGAGGCAAGATGTCTGTATTTAACTACAAAGGTGAGCCTGGAGCTGTACTACATCCCTGTCAGCAGTGAGTCTCCTGTAAGCCTTTCTGAGGAGGTGAGGATGGCGCCCCCTTGGTGTTGGTATCGCTCATTACACCCACCCATGCTGTTATACAATTTACTCTAGCAGAGGTTCTTACCAGAGTAATATATTACACTGCACAGCCATAGAATGCAGATTATATATATCAAGAGCTTAAACACGGTGCACACCACCCAATATTTGAACCGAAAGCACATTGACTGTCACTGGTACAAATCTGTTGATGATGTTTTACCGTCTACCGCTTTAGGGAAACATTTTCCCCCAAACAAATTTGGCTGTGAGCTCGTACCTGGAAAAGATGGACCCGTGGTATGAGTGCAACATCAGCAGCTTGGGACGCATGATTCCCAAGATGGCGAAGATGGTAAGAGCCTGCAAACACTAAGGCTGTCTTCTCAGTGGACTTAGTGGAGTGCAGAATGGACCGTTTGGGTGTCGTTCCAGCCAGCAAGCCCCAACAGAAGGCGTAAATCTGATTCCTTCCTGCCTGATGTTATTTCCTACTACATCCGCACGGCCATTCAGCCCATCTACCTCACCATCTACTCTGTAAAGGTAACTGCCCCCCCACCTGCCTCTGTGTGCTCAGACGTCTTAGAAATATTTGTATAATATCCTGCACCATCTAGACAAACATTCCTGCTGAGTTTTTCGTACCAATTCAGAATTGCAAGCAGGCAGGGTCCGAATCAGTCATGAACCCCCCCACCCCCCTTAACACACATGGTCCTCCCACAATATTGGCGGCGACACACGTCCCAACCCAAACCTACACTCTTGTAAGAGACCTTCATTTGATCCAATAGAATTTGTGCATTTTTACTGATTCAGAAGTATAGCAGCAGACATTCCATGAGTCTGCGCCAGTGTTTCCCAACCCAGTCCTCGGGGAACAAGGTATTCGGTGTTCCTGATTGGCTGGGAGCTAGGAGGGAGCAAAAACGTGGACTGTCCGAGGTTTCCTGAGGACTAGGTTGGGAAACACTGCTATAGACGGTGCAAACTTTTGCTCCCTCCCAGCTCCCTGCCAGACAGTCCACAGTTTTGCTCCTTCCCAGTTCCTGGAGCAAAAACGTGGACTGTCTGTGGGTCCCCATGCACCGAGTTGGGAAACATTGCTCTGTACTATGCTTGAAATATAGAGTTCCTGCATATCTATCCTGGATCCAGAATACTGATCATGTCTTTCCTTGTCAAAGATCATCTTCTTCAATCCAGGAAGTACTCCCGTGGAGGACGTGTTTGTCTGTCACCTAGAACTGGACTTCCCCAATATCAAAATGACCCATATTAATGGTACCGTAAAGCAATTGCACCTGTGCTTTCATTCTGACCTCTGGCTCAGTTCTGTCTAGCTTTTCATTGGTGGTTGTTTCACTCTCTGTCAGAGGGATCATTCAGGATCACAAGAAGCACAGCAGAGCTGGAAGGAGTGATGATTTCTGTCAAATACAAGAGGGTAAACATTCCATTGAAATATCCCTCCATTCGTGTATTTTGTCTTGATCATGTATATTTCTACATGGAGGTAATGTGGGCTGATGTCTAAATTTGAGATTAATCTTTAACATGTGCAGTTGTCTGTCAGCAGTAGGGAGGAAGACACAGCGGTTTCATTAAGAGTGTTGTCCGCTTTCATTGACGCCATTCCCACTACCGAATCAGAAGGTAATCACAGCATTTGCTAATTTATTATGTGAGTTTTGTGTGAATACTTGTGCTCGAATTCGCCCTGTACCGGTGGCCACAATAACAGCAGGGTCCTGATTTCTGTTTCATGACAGATCCAGATCTCAGCTGCCTCACCGTGAATTTTGGTAACTTTAAAAGCGCACGGGAGGTCTCTGTCAGAACGTGCAACATTAAGATCAGGACTCTGGAGAACAAAGCCTTCTGCGTTTGTCTGGATAAGGATTCACGCAGGACCTTCAAGGACGTTCAGTGGTAAGAATGGCTCAGAATCTGGCTTCAGAATCAATGTTGAGTGGCATATTACCGACAGTCTTAAGGCACTTCTAACCTAACCCTAACCCAGACATGAACTGAGACCACAGACAAACCCTTTATCATCAGTTTAAACCTTGTAAAGGTGGGAGTTCAAGTCACTCTCTCAGTCCTCAGGCAGAATGAACTTGCACACTATATAGTCCTCTGTTCCTGCCTTACATGGGCTGTTCATCAAGCTTTCCTGTCTCGCAGTGTGGAAATTTCCCGTTGCCTCGATCCGGGGTTCAGCCTTCAGAAGCCCTCAAAGCCTCAACCTGCAAATTTCAGTCTGGGGGATACCAAGGATACTGAGGAGGATCACAGCGCCACCCACAGTTTACCGCTGCCATTGAACACTTTCGCTGGTGTAGGTCATTGACTCCGCAGAGGCGGAGGTGGACAGATTTACAATGTTTACAACAGGTATCCCCAAGCCAGGGAGATGGGTGGCCTCCTGCAGTGTGTAGAACACACCAACGCCTGCTCCAACCTCTTCAGACACTTAGCTATGACCTCCTAAGAGCATTGTGTAGACTGAGCTTCCCTTTCGTTTTTGAAAACAGGAAGGTGTAACCTTATTGTGCCTCATCTCAGGACCAGAATGCCCTGACGTACAAGAGCAAGTTCTGTTTTGTCACTGTCGGCTGCTCTTAAACTTATTGTGTCAAAAGACCTGATCTTCTGGATACTCCTAACAGGTGATGAAACTGTCAACAATTATTTGAATGGGGACGGGCGGGTTTTGTTGATACATTCTCTCATTCACTGTCATGTGATATGTATTAATTTTATGTGGTGTGTGTTTAGGAAGGATAACTTATCTTGTAAGGTCTTGAAAAGTCTGTGATCTATATAGTCAACATCTGTGAATGTACAAATGGGAAACTTCGGTATTTATTGCACGAACACTATTGTGTAAATACAAACTAATTTTTAGCTTTGAAAGAGGGACAATTTTATTGAGTTAGACATAACTTGTTGTTTCTACAGATCACAGTTCAATAGAGGTTTGTGCATCCAGTTCTCATTGTTATTGCCTTTTATAGTGATTGTCAGGGGAGACAAGACAGACCATACTGGTCACATGAATAAACTGCTACTGTCTAACTTGCCCAACCTGTTTCCTGGCGGTATTCATATAATATGTATCAACAACAATAATACTGTGCAAACTCTGGCAGTCAAAGAAAATGTGTAAAGCTATTCATCTGGGTAGTAAGTATATATTTACTCAGAAAAAACACACAATTTAACATTATAACACATGCAAATTATCAGTAACACAACAAATAAAGCAAAATTTCTTATTTTCTCCAAAGAGTTCTTCTTGGATGGCTAGATGAACATCGCTTCAGATCCTAAACCTCTCCTTAGGGGCACCCCAGCCTGTACATGTATTTCTTAAATTTCACAATCAGCTTTAATTAATTAGTTAACCCAATGAGCTAGATATCCAGAAAATATTAGTCGGATACTGACCTGTCTTTATCTTTTATTGATTTGTTTTTATTAGTTATATAAACCAACAAATAAAAATAAACTATGGATAAGCTGAACGTTGTGTGTCACACCCCTCATTCCTGCTCCCTGGTGTGGCTCGCCGTTGTCGTTAAATCTTACCTCCCGTTACAGCCCTCGAGCGGTTCACCCCAGCTGCCTCTTGTCCACTCAGTCGCGTGCCCTGCGTCCTTCAGTCCTGCGCTCCTCGTTGAGTCCAATCATTGATGTTACTTCCTGAATGTGCCCTGTGTTCCTGCCTGTTTCGACCCCTCCTGGTCCGTTTCATTTGCCCTGTCTGTATCGTAGTCACCTTTAATAAAGCCCCTTTTGATTTCTCCACGACGCCTGCCGTCCTCGCCCTTGACGTGACAGTGTGCTACTGACCGAGTCAAAAAATACACGGGTGTATTGAATGGTTACTACAAATGTTGGGGTTAAGAGGAGAAGGTTTGAAACTAACACATTGAGAGACATAATATCACAGTTTTACACCAACATGAAGATCACTGAAACATTTTTTCTAAGTGAAAATACTTTTGAACAGTATTGTACATCTAAAATTATTAAAGGCGACATCTAATGGTGGAGGGGAAACTCGTATATGACAATACGACCTTCGTGTACTTCTATTCTGGATACTTTCATTTTAAACTTTTCCACTAGTGAATAGGGACTCAAAGAATTATTTTCAATGGTATTAAAGATCGTACTGTTCCAGATGACCGTTACGATGGGTAAGCGCAGTAATTTAAAGAAACTGAAAGCGAAAAATCGGACTAACACTCACAAGTAGTAAACGGAAGCCTCGGGTGGTTATTTTAGACGACAGCAACTTCCTTCCCCAGGTATTATCTGCATGCCTGCCTATGACGTTGCCTGTCCTACGCATTGATCCGCAGGCGTATTTCACCTGTTGCACATGCGTAGTGCTGATCCCGGCAGGGGAAGCCCCAACCATAATACTGTGCTTCGGAAAAAAACGTCCATGTGTGCGCAGGTGCCCTCTGCTCAGACACAGAAAGATCCATTAAATATGTTTTGGTGAAAGGTTTTAGTGTAGACGCCGTAGGATTTGACTGACATGACACAGGAGGGTCGTTCTGAGGTCCTTTTGAGGTGGTAAGTTTTCCACAAACTGTGACGTGTCAAAAGTTTCGAATGGCATTTGCTTTTATTCGGAAGCGATGTTCCGTTTTAAAAGTTCTCCTTTCAAAGGCTTCACTTTTAACTTGATTTATCGGGCAATAAACGGTGTGCATATAAACGCGTGTGTGTCGGTGCCATTCTATAATTTATTGCGTGCTTTTGACAGCTTGCCGTAATGACTAATTGTTAGTAATATTCGTACGTTAATCGTCATACATATTACCATAAGGATTACAAAGGCGAAATAGTGATGTTCATAGGTGTATTTACAAACCTTTATGTTTGAGAGTTGATGCCCATCCTGTGGGCTGAGACCATATTTTGACAGTGTTAAGTTTCTCCAGGGGAGAGAAGAGGAGGAGCATGCAGTGGGACATCCGAGGAGCGGCAGTGGTGGCCAGCGCCTTCCGCTTCCTGTACGGCTGCGCCGAGGCCTGCCTGCTCCCATTCCTCACCATATACATGCGTCGCCTTGGCCTGGCAGCCTCCATGGTGGGTGTGGTCATGGGCACCAAGCAGCTGGTGAGCCTGGTCTGTGGTCCCGCCTCCGCCTGTCTGGCCAGGCGTCACGACAGGCGGCGGGTTGTGGTTACGGTGTCACTGCTGGGCTCAGCAGCTGCCTGCCTGGTCTTCCTGCTGATTCCCTCTGTCGTCGAGCAGCCGCCAAGTCCCCTCTGTAATGACACCTCGGGGCCAGTGGAGGGTGCTGTGGTTTCTCACGACCTGGGTGACTTCTCCTTTCAAGCCAGCAGTGTCACGCCCAGTCTGAGCTCCGTTACACGACTGTCACTGGGTTATGAAAACACGATATCCTACAAAGCCATGCCCTCAACCACAGTTTCGGTCCCAGAGACCGGTGGTGTGGTGAACATGTCCAGTCCACACAGTCAGGAAGGGCTCTCTACGGAAGATCACACAGAAGATGTAGGATTTGTGGGCAGAAACCCAGAAACAAACGTTTCTTCAGGTCAAAATGCCTCGCAGACCTTGCTTTCTGGGAGAGTATCGCGGTCAGCAGACGCAGTGGAGGAGTGGAATCAGAGACGAGGCGAGTTTCTTGGGGGCCTGAAGGTGATGGACCCTCAGCACCAGCTCTTCTTCCTGCTGCTTTTGGCAGTCAGCCTGTGGGCGGCTCTGACGGCGCCGCTGGACCGGACGGCCACCGACGGATTGTACGAATACCTAGACTTCGTGGATGCCACTGACCGGCACCGAGCGGCCCAGACCTGGGCCTTCCTGGGGGGTGCATTTGGGGCATGTGGTGCAGGTCTCCTGGTCAGCAGCTTGGCCTGCCTGGTGTCCACCAGCCGTGCCATCCACTTCTATGGTTACACCGTCCTCGCTGGTCTTACCCTCCCCACCGTCTTGCTTCTGCCCATGTACAGGCACAAGAAGCAGGAGGCCGCTGGGAAGGCGCTGAAGGCCCTGCGGCTGGTGCGGGGGCACCCCCGGGCGCTGCTCTGTGTCACCACGGTCTTCCTGGCTGGGGCAGCCAGGTCTGTAGTGAGTGACTTCCTGTTCTGGCAGATGCAGGACCAGGGTAGCGATGAACTCCACATGGGCCTCGCCCTCACCCTGGACCTGCTGTCACAGTTGACCTTCAACCTCTTGAGCAGACACCTGCCCCGTTTCCTAACGCCCGGCCGGGCTCTGAGTGCGAGCACAGCCTGCTTGGCCCTCCAGTGCCTTTACGGCTCTTTCTTGTGGGGTCCATGGACGGTCCTGCCTGTCCAGCCATTGGTCGGCTTGGGTGTTGGCGCCCTCTGGTGGGCAGTGCATGAGGTGAGCGAGGACATCGCCACGCCGGGCACAGAGAGACACGTGCTCGGTATATTCCAGCTCATGTCGGCGGGCCTGGGTGCCGGCTTGGGCAGTTTTTCTGGAGGCCTGGTGGTGCAGAGATTTGGCGTGCCGGTGCTCTTCCGCGGCGCAGCGGTGGTATTGGCCCTCTGGACACTGAGCCTTCAAATACTCCAGTACCAGACCCCACACCAGAGGCGGATCAACTATTCCCAACTGCTGACGGCCGACACGAGCGAGGCCAGTGACTCGGAATCGGACCAGGACCGAGACTGGCTGGCGAAAGCTATGGATGACGACAAGACCAACAACAACAACAATTGGTAAAAATCTTGCCTTCAGCTGACTGACAGCTGTTTCCTGCTGGATAAAAAGCTGCACTGTAAATGACCAGACTTCCCATTAAAAAGACGTTTCAGTGGTATGGATGAGCCTCGTTCTCGTAAATCCAACCACGATAGTGTTATTGGTGCAATGATGACTGTTTGAGTTCCGTTTTCTGTTTGTCATTTATCGAGCACAAAGTGTGTCCTTTGTCTCTCTACCTTGTGTGGTGATCAATATGTCACATTTTTGGATGGAATATTATGGGCAAACATTAAGGCACACTAAGAAAAATTATAACCGAAATTTGCAATGTGAAGTTATGGCTTTCATGCTACATGCTAGTCTGACTTATTGACAGTCAGGTACCTAATGGTTGATACCTGAAGAAATATTAATTTATGAAATACTTTGTAATGCCTGAATTCAGATTAGTCGTGTTTGTCAATAATGGTCTTCGGAAATATGGCACTGTAAATACATGGGTGTGAAACACTGGGGGGGGGGGGGGGGAGGTGTTGGGCTCTGGGGGGGTTTACCTAAGAAAATGTGAATGGACTTTTCCCCATGGCTTAAAATTGAAGGCCATGTTTGATTGTGAGATTTTTCAAGGCCTGTATTTGAGATTGTTTGGAAAACACACCTTTCAGGTGAAATATGTTGATGTCACGCTGTATTTGTTTCCTTTATAATCTCCCTAAGCTGGTTTATCAGTGAGTGATTCCAATCTGTTCACTGACTCCCTGGACATGTAAAAGACAATGAAGGTCTTAATAAACATCAATTACGAAAATTGCTACAAGCCACGCTGGTGACTTCAGTGTCCAACATTTTTGCATGAGTTATTCTCATTATGTTAATAATAATAATAATAACAATAATGTGTAGTTTACAGAGAAACTACACAAAAAACCAGATAACACATTATGCACTGGGAGGGTTAAATGCCTGAGCAAAAAGAAAGGTTTTTAGCTTGGTTTTAAAATCTGAAACAGAGGTCGATAAACGGATGGCAGTAGGGAGTGAGTTCCAAAGGTGGGGAGCTAAACGGGGGAATGCACGGTCACCATAGCGATGTAATTTGGAAGGGGGGATGAGGAGTGAGCCAGTAGGGGGCTGGTAGGGTAGAAGCAGTTCAGCAAGGTATGATGGGCCTTGGTTATGAAGAGCTTTGAATGTCAGGAGCAGCATTTTAAAGTGGATGCGCTCTTTTATAGGGAGCCAGTGCAGGCTCTGCAGAATGGGTGTGATGTATTGGTAGGAACGAGTGTGAGTAAGGAGGCGGGCAGCAGAGTTCTGAAGATTATGGAGAGATTTAGCAGAGATACCAGCGAATAGTGAGTTACAGTAGTCAGGACGGCTACAGATAAAGGCATGAATGAGGGACCCGGCAGCAGAGTCTGAAAGCTATGGCCTAATATGGGCGATGTTACGGATGTGAAAGTGAGCTGTTTTTACTGTGGCACGTAGGTGTGCGTCCTCACCATATGTGAGAGGGTTGGGTCAAAGGTGACACCAAGGTTGCGGACCAGAGGAGAGGGAGAGATGGTAGTGTGGTCCAATTTGAGGGTTATCGGACTGATTTTGCCAAGTGTGGATTTTGTCCCAAAGACAGAGATCTTAAAAAGACATTACATCCAGAGACTGGTAGGGGGCAGTGTGTGGCTCAGACAGCTAAGCCTCTGTGACCAGAAGGTTGCTGGTTCAAGCCTGATCTCTGCACATGTGCAGGTCCTTGAGCGAGGCCCTTAACCCCCAGCTCCCTGGGTGCTGCTATGGGTGGCTGCCCTTCACTGCCAAGCTTGCCCTCACCTACAGAAAGTTGGGGGAGGCGTAAAGGGAATTTCCCCACTGGCATCATTATTCTAGAAATACAAGTTAGCTTTTTCGCTGCTTGGTTTAAGGCAAATGTCATGGTTACGACGGTTCCCGCCGATTACCAGTGTTTGGCTTTTTGGCGTTGATATCTCCCCCTAGCTGTGACAGGGTGTAAATGCTATACATGCTGGTCATGGCTGCCCCTCTCAGTATTTCCGCTTTAATGATTTAAGTTGAGCCGTGTTACTTCTGTCCTGGGTTCTGAAGTCTGCAGTACATCTCCAATCTCTAGGGGTTCTATGCCTCATATGCCCCAGCCTGAGACAAAGAGCAAAACTAAAAGTATTTTATCTTTTGTGAAGTGACAAAGGTGATAAGGAGACCGCAGTTCAGATCACATCTGCGTACTGGCACCTCGTGTGAAAACCGCACGTCTTGCATAAACGTACATACATGTCATTCTAGTTTTTGTGAAAACTTTGAGCGCAATATAATGGTAATGTGCTATAGGTACACGTCAATTGGTGACATTTTCTAAGTGCAAAACTGTTTTTCGAGAATCCACGCTAGATGGCGCTCATAGCTCAGATGGTTCGCCAGAAACCCGGCAGCCCAGGCTCGCGGACGCCGAACGCATGAGAACGTGCCCGCTTGTCACATTGCTGTCCTCGTGGCTGTCCATCAGTGATGGCATTGTAATTAGCATCCGACAGTCTGGAAATCGGTGTGGTTTTTTCGATAAGAAAACGGGGAAACTTTTTTTTTTGGTCCAAATCTGTCATTCCTTGGAGTAAACAAGATATGGAAAAACAGCGTAAATCACCGAAGCGACGTGAATCTGTGGAGTCCAGGAACGGACTGGGGGGTTCCGCCAACACAGGTAACGAGCGAAATGCACAGCAGTGATATGGTATAACATTTTTTACAGATTTCATTTTAATGGTGCGAAAAGCATAGGATTGACCATTATCGTCTGTATGCAAATAAATGAATCTCAATTAACTCTGACATATGATTTCATACGGAATAATGGAAGATTAACTTTTTTGCATGTAACTAGGTTTTTTTTTAAACTTGAAATAAAACTTTTTTGACGAGTTTTAAGTCTAATAACGTGCTTTTTGATGTGAATGCATCTTCATAATATTTTCTGGGTTGCATCTCAAGGCTGTGTAATAAATAGAAAAGACAGTGTCCTGGGATTGGCATTATAGTTGTAGTATTTCAAAGGAAAATATGTTTTTATTATGAATTAATCTGCTGTTGAAGAGATAATAGCCATGCTTCAAAAACTAATTTCTCTATTGAGGCAGATTTATTCCCGATTAAAATTGCGTGAAGTACTGATATTATATTGTACGCGCTGACAGAATAAACCATTTTATATCACATTCTGTACTTTCAGCTCTCGCGTCGTCAAACCAGATCTTGTAACGTGAGAGATTACCTACGCTTGCGTAAGCGTTGATTGTGTGTGTGTGTGTGTGTGTGTGTGTATGTGTGTGACCGCGCGCATGTATGTGTCCTGTGATGCACTGACATCCCATCCAGGGTGTACCCCAGCCTTGTGCCCTATTGCTGCCAGACTATCTGCTGACCAGCAGAAACGGTTCGAAGATGGATGGATGCATGAGTGTCGATTTCATATCCGAAATGGTAAAATGACTGAGCGACGTACGTTTTGTCATGATGCTATGAAATACCGCCTTTTGGCTAAATGGTGGCCGGCTCTGTGGGCGCAGCGCGTAGTGCGAAAGCGCAGGACAATGAGACACAGGTTTGTTTCCAAGACAACGCGGCATGTTTAGTCCTCAGAGGGATTCTCATTTCTACGGAGAAAAGGTTTTTTCGTTTTAGGGGTTTAAGTTTGAATGCCAAAAATGGACTGATCTCAGAGTGTATCCACAGCATATTATCATCTTAATGGATTTTGCCAAACCATTAAATTATGGGGGGGCTGATATGGGTGCTGGTCACAGCCACCCCCCCATGCTTAAACTGAAGTTATGCTCTTGGACAAAACATATGAAGGCATGTAAATTTTGTTCCACCAAAATATAATTTAGTTTCAAGCTGTTCTTTCCCAAATGGTTTTCAGGTTTTCGCCCCTCCTGACTATTTCTCTAATCTGCCGCCTGGAATTGGTCAGTGATGCTCGGTGACACAGAGCGTAAGATCCTGTCTGAGTTCATTCGGAGCGGCCTTTACATGAGAGGTCACGAAGTCGTTAATGAGCCAGGCGAGTTTTCTCTCAGAATGTGCACCTTCAAAACAAACCAGCACAGCAATTCAGGCAGAAACCTGCAGGGCAAAAGAGTGGCCGCCTTTCTGCAATATGGCATGTCTGATCATCTGTCAGGTTCACCTCTCAGCTTCTGTTACCCAGGGCTCTCCTATGCAGAGTACATGCCCGTTAGGAAATTGCGTAATAGCAGTTTTGAAAAATGTATTTTATCGCAAATACAAAACACCACCGGATAAAGTAACCCGTCGAGTGTTCCGCCATACAGTCGGCAACAGGCAGCACGGCTGACTGTCTCCATGGCGACGAGTCGCGGCGCTGGACCATTTTTGCCCTTGTGGCACCAGAGATGCTGCTCATACCCAGTGCAGGAAGTGAATCTCATTCAGTTTTGAAAGGCGTGCAGAACCGGGGTAGAAGCGTACTGTCTCTTTAAATTGAGAGAGGAATGGGAAGCAGCAGGTAAGGTCTGTCTCTGAGGAGGGGTGGGGCCCCGCAGCGTCGCCACACAGGTTATGGTACCCAGTGCTGATCATGTGATCACATGCCCCACCCAAAATATTAAGGATACATTTGTTGCATGCTCACCGAACGAGGCAATACTTTTGTCCATATAGTATATTTTCCCACTTGTATTATCTGGGCAAGTTTACCTTTTGGGGGGTGGGGGACGGTGCACCTCCCTAACGATGGGTCTGGGTTGGATAAGGAGAGGTTGAACGAACTCTGCGGTCTCCTGTAAGACCATAGAGCAGCCCTCAGGGACTGTAAGAATGTTCCTTTCCTTGCAGAAGGAGAGGATGTCGTTTCCATGGCTGACTCGTCCATCACCATAGAGGACCTCGAAGGGGAGCTTTCGAGAATCAACCGGATACGGGACCTCCTGGTCAGGAGGGAGTCGGAGCTGAGATATATGTGAGGACCAAACCTGTGTGACCTCCTTATTGAGCCCCCCCCCCACCCCCAACTTAACTGTCAAATTTCACTTTGTTTCCAGCATCTGCGTATATCGCTAAGGGCCTCATACGATCCTTAACGGAACACATGCTAACTAATGCTGTGTGAACTTTCCATGCATTGGGACTGAAGGGTACTTCTACTGTAAGTTAGGGTTAAAGTTAAATAAATGTTTTTCATTATGTCCTGTAGGATGGACGACATCCAACTCTGCAAAGAAATCACACGACTGAAAAGGGAGCTTCACAAATTGGTGTCTGCCCCAGGTACTGCTCGGCGATGAGGGCGAACGTTTGGGGAAGGCAACGTGGCCGTTTCTGCTGCGGCTTCCTGTCTGGTTTACACATCACAGTGCCATGAAAAACAACACGGTGGAATTTGTTGTAGAATCAGAGGAAGGTGTTGCATTGAAACTGTCAGAAATGCTGCTTTGGACTGCGGCTTACAACTGCAATAAAAAAACCAAATTGTCTTTGAAAAAGGTCTCTGATTGGAACGGAACAGCATGAAACGTGCAGCTGTTTCTGGGGAGCAAAATATTTATCTTCTTTTGAATGAATTTTACTCCCATTCTTCAGCTGTGGAAAAGCTCGATACTCTGACCTCATTAGAATGAAAGCACTGCATGTTCGTCGTGACATGATCACACGCAGCACTTAATGTTGATGATTCAGTCCCATCCGCAGCGACGCACCCTCTTGCATGTCGATATGCGGACCCTGCTGCAGATGCAGAGAAGTCCAGTGAGGACAGGGAGAAGGAGACGGAGCTTCTGTGGCAAATCCAGAGACTGGTGGAGACCAGGGACTTCCTGGTGGATGACGTGGAGCTGGAGAGGCTAAGGTGGGACTTCTTCGCCATGACCATATGGCTGTTGGTTCAATTCCCACGTGCAGCCTGGATGATGTACTCTTCAGGAAGTCGAACTGACCGCATGAATAGGTAAAAAAAACTGCGAGTAGTGTAATTTGTTTTGCATAAAAGCATTTACAAGTCTCCCGCAGGGAAAGAGAAGAGGACAAGGAAATGGCAGATTTCCTGCAATCCAGATTCCCAAGGAGCCTGATGGGAAAAGGTGGGTCTCTTCATCTGTGTGGCTCATTCATGGGTCTGCAGTGCATGGACATTTGTTTATTACATTTACAGGCTCGCCGACCTACGGACAACTCATACTTACCAACGGTCATAAAATAATATTAAAATTTCCGTTTAAACAATGGCTCGTAATAACGAACGTAGGCGCTACTTTGTGACGCACATGAAAACATCGCGCAGCTTCAGTCGTTCGGCGACTTGAGGTACAGAACAGTACCGTATCGTTACTTTTATTATTACTGTATAATTATTATTATTACTCTGTTTTTATTTTTCTGACTTACCTACAAATTCGACTTAAAGACAGACTCATTCATAACCTGGGGACTGCCTTTATGTACGTACTCGATTAGCATACTAGGGCTCTAATGGTTGGATGAGAAATGCCATGTGACTGTTTCCTTTATGCCCTGCCATAATAACCTGCAGATTAACCTGCTTTAACTTTAATCTTGCTTTATCAGGGCCAGTGCTATTGTACTAGTAAAGGGAGATATACTGTGTCGTCGTTATTGTGCCAGAACCTTTGGTTCACATGGTTTCCCTGCTGTTCTCTGGGCAGGCATCTCCCCCAGCGGGGCGACGTCCTCCAAGGAGCGTCAGTCCTCATCCCCGTTGGTTCCCAAGACCGGACTCACCCTGCTGAAGGAGTGCTGCGGGTTCAACTGCACGGTCATGTAGGGCGCCGGTGCGCTGCAGGAAGCCGCAGTGCTCACATGGGACCGTGACAACCTCCTCTGCTGATAATCCAACCGGTGCCGTCATCTTTATATCTGGCGTCTTTTGATTGGCAGAGGACTTGTGAAGACTGACACGCTACAGTCCAGCATTTGGAGGAAGATGCATCAGCGTTGTACTGATGATTCATGGAACCTTGATGGAATCGTAGACGCATTGAGAGGTTCCGGCGTAACCCTGTTTACGCCTCTTCCTCATTTCTCCAGTGAAGCCTCAGAAATTTCATCACACTGCAGGTGACCCTTAGCTATAAACAAACCTGAGCTTCTCAATAACAAACTGCAAACCTGCATAATTATGAATCGAAGACCTTTACTGGGGACATGCCAGCATCGAGAGTCTGACTGTGCGCACGGCGGGGACGCCGCTTTAACCCAGCAGCTGCTTGTGACCTTGAGATGCCCTCCACGGGTCCACCAGCTCCGTATCCCACTGACCCTCTGCGGTGCCAGGCTACGTTATGCAGAACCTTCAGCATCCGGGCACCATACAGTGCGTGGAGATCTGGAAAACCACCCCGATAACAGACAGACTGCCTTTCAGCATGGTGGCCATACAGGATCTCCCGACGACAGCCCTGCTTTCCTATTGGTCGGTGCTGGGATCCCACAGTCTGCTTCATTACAAGCACCTGAAGCCCTTTTCCTGTATCATACTGTTTTGAATGATTTTTGATTGAATGAATTTGAATGGAGAGGCAGAAGGAACAGGCATTAAATTTGGACATTTTTCTGTGCATCTGTATTTAACGACCCACAGTGTTCTAGCTTCTTTTGCGAAAATCTGATTTGTCTGAAGTTCTGTCGTAGTTCACTGTCGGTGCACCAGCTGGTGGTTTCTAACCTGCTTTTGAATGAATTAATAAGCATCACTTCAGTACTGACTGCACAGTCGGATTGTATTAATCTGCTAGTCTCTCTCCTCTTGTGAATATTTTCTGTGTTATTTCAGAGGGCAGACGGCAGCATCTGATATTTTGAATCGGTTGCATCTTGAATAGCATTGCAATTTGAATAGCATCTCCATGGTTACCGACCATTACAGTTATTTCTGAGCGTAACGTAATGTTGGAGTTCTGTAAAACGAACAAAAGCGTCATAATTTACCAAGCTACACTGTGGCGTTTCTGAATATCCTGACCTTTCAAATACATACAGATGCCACCCTGCGTCGAATGAATAAATAATTCTTTCTAATTGTGTGGTTATAAATCGCACATTTGTTTCATACTTTATCATTTTCTTACCACAGTCTGAAGCACAGTCACAGAGCTTTCGGGGGTTTCAGATTGAAGTTTAATAATGAGCTCCCTGAATGTAGCCTTCAAAAGGTATTTGGCCCTATTTGCATGCTAACTGCAAGTCATGTAAGCACCTGTGAAGCAACTGAATACTAAAACTGTACATGGTGTGAAACTAAACACCAATACCTGTTTGCATATATGCTGAGATTGTTCGTGCAGATATAGCCAAGCAATAAGGGGCCTAATCTGCTAATGTCTGCATGCCATGCACTGCTTGTGTGATACGGATGACAGATATCGCTGTCTGGGGACGAGGTACTGATGCTGCAACTTCACTTCAGTCCAATTTTAAGAATATCATAGACAGCCAGTGTCAGATATTGTCATGACAACAATCCAGGAAACTAGCTGTGTGGTATAGAGCAAAGACAGAGGAAATTCATAGGTGCTGTTTCAGTGTCCTAAATGATCATGTACCATCTTTCACCATCCAGACAGCATTCCGTCCAGGATGTACCCCAGATTTCATTGTGCCCTATGCCTCCTGGGACAGAATCTACCTTTTGATCCTTTTTAACTGCTAAAAAGGTCTCAGCCATTTTATACTAAACCAGATCCAACCCTAACCGTACGTTGCACAAAGCGTCAACAACATTTATTATGAATGAATTTTTTCCCATCAGAGTGCTGCTTCAATGAGCTTAAAGGCCGAACGTGCAGAACTAAGAAATGAACTTAGGACAATGATTTACAATTTAGAGGAATCCCGCTGATGTATGTAGCTAACTGATGCCTTAATTAATTTATGCTGCTGGTGATCTTTTCTAAACCTTAATCGAGTGAGTCCATTTTCACGTGTACCAGGGGTGTTTCTAAGAATTGAAAAAAATTCAGGGGTTAAGTCAGGTTCACCGGGGGCTTGACTTTTTTTATTTGAAGAAAGACATCAGGGGTAAAATACTTGGGGTTATAGCCCCCAGCGATCGGCTCTACACTCTCAGAAAAAAGCCTAAAAATCTCTACCTTTGCTTGTCACTGGGTCTGTACCCTCAAGGGTCTGGCAATTGCGCTCTTAGCTGTAGGCAAATGTACCTTTTAAGGTACAGAAATGGACTCCAAGGAACATTTCTGTACCACTGATGGTACATTAATGCTGTTTGTACCTTTGACATGTTACTCAGAGTCCATTTCTGTACTTTAAAATGTACAATTATAAGGGTACAGCCCCAGTGACAAGCCAAGGTACAGATTTTTACCCTTTTTTTCTGAGACTGTAATGAAGGCCGTAGTGTGTACAGTGGGTTTCAGATAGACGTGTCGATAATGGTTATAAGGGTTTCTTGTCCTGAGATTCTTGATCAGTCATTACCAGGTTACCTCAGTTCAGGGTCAGATCCATATTCCCCTGGAGACAAGTCACTCAAGATTTCATAAGGACAAAGACAAACTATTAACCACAAATAGTGTTGTGCTACGCACTTAAAAACTGCTTAAGGATAAAATAGTTTACGTAGACCTGGTGAGGCTGCTCATCACCGACTGTAGGCAGTGTGAAAAATGCTGCCTTTTGAAGCATCGCATCGACATCAAAAAACAAGGAGGAATGTGCAGGGAATTTCTGATAAGCAAACCATTATTCCACAGATTGTCGCGGTTTTATTGATGCTCCAGTAGAGGGCGTGGCAGAGACACAAGCCAGCCTGTCTGTGCTAAATTGCGCCTGGGTAGAGGTATGACAGTGATAATGAGCACAGAAGCACAGTGCACATAAGAATTTGGAGGAAAAAAAAGCATTCACCACAGAGCTATTTAAATAAAAGATGGAAATTTGAACTGAAATACTGTACTTTCCCCACATAATGCATAATAGAGATGATATAAAAATGCGTCAATCTAATTGTAACGAAGCACAAACGACCAGACTGAAGACGTGTTTTTCGAATATTGTGAGAAGATCCAGTTCTCTGGAAAAAACACTATTGCTTGGAAGTGCTGAAGGGTGATCTACAAGATGGATGGCATCAATTGACACAGTAATGAAAAGCAATTGGGAGGAATGAAGACCCAGAAAGATTTTCACAAATATTCTTTATGAGAATATTGTGTTGTTTTCATTTCACTCCCCTGTACGTCCTATGTGATTCATCGGCTTAATAATTCATAAATGTAATTTCTGTTTGTTCTTGATATTCTACTGACCTCTGCTGGTGATGCAAAATAACTTTCTACTTAAAGTTACATCAAAAGTGTTATAAAAAGTTGATATACATACAATGAACAAAAACTGTCGAAAGATAATGTCCGACTGCAATGACACCGACCAAAATGTTCAATGTATCAATGTATTGTCTATTACTTACATTATAGATGTCGTCATTTTTCTTTTGAAGGCTGATTTTGAAGTTTGTCAAACCTTAACGCGCCGACCCGTACAGACATTGGTCTTGCAGATGATAAAATTCAGTACTACATTTAAACAATTACATAAATAAACTGGGAAAAGCTGAAAATGTGATATAAAATTGAAAAGTAATGTAATTCTAACGGCGCTCTGAATTTAAGAGGCGATATTTTAGTGTTTGTTTCTTACATTAGGGGGCGCTGTTATAAAAATACGCCTTAAGAATTCAGATGGAGTCAGCAAAGTCCCTGTATATGTATATGAATGAATGGATATGTTAAGACGTTCGTTTTCAGCCGTTTTGCTGCATTTGCCGAGAGACGGCAAACAGCATATCATAGACGAAACAGAAGCGTTTTGTACACCTCCAAGTTCATTTTTGCAAATTTCAGTCTATTTTTCAACTAAGCTTGTCGGAATGACATCACCTTTCCCGGTGGCCGCCACTTAATTTTGAAACAAAATCCCGTTAACAAGGAATCCCAAAAGTTATCCACAATTACACGTTATTCTTGTTGCACTTTTATTATTTTATCCGCTTGCTTCCTGGCAGCGTTATGACTGTCGTGCGAAATACAGTTACTTATTAATATAATCCAGTAGGTGTGTCTGCGTGTGGACGTAGAAATATAGTATTGCTAGAAGTGCGTAGAGCTGTCCATGTACAGCACACGCCTGTGGTCTTACTTACTTTCGCACTGTCAAGATGAGAGCCATTCTAACCGTCTTATATCTATGTGGTCACGGTCCCGGTAGGCGGGAGTAACGTGGGTCGGGTTTGTTCGATTAAGGAGGAGCCCAGTGCTGGGGGGTGTAACTTCGGAGTTTGGGGCAAAAAGGGAGTAGAGGTGGGCTAAGGAAAGGCATTGAGTGAAATCAGATCAAGAGGAGCATTCATTTATTTAGGAAGTTGCCCTGGTTTGTTCGTAAATTGCATTGGGTAAGTTGGGAGCCTATTTTTAAGAATCCTGCTGGCTAACGGAGGACGCTTAGCTAGCTTGTAATATTTTATTTGTGAAAACGCGAAATTACAAATGTCAAAACAGTAAAATTTGGAATTGAACACGTAATTGTTAATGTTCGTTTCTGAACATATGCTGGCAGTCATGGAAAGGTAAAATTTTCCATACCTGTCAGCCTTTGTAAGCTAAATGCGTGCTTGATTGTGGTTTAACATCATCTGGTCCCTTACCAAATTTAGCTGGGTGGCAGCCTAGCCTGCTGGTCCATGTAGCTGTCACCTATGTCATGTAATAGACGGTGCCTGCCGATGCAATACTATCGGAAGTTATCTTACAGACGTCGCTTAGATAGGAGCTGCATGCAGATGCATATAATACTCAGGAACAGTTATTTTGTTTACTGTTATAGTTAACTAAGACGCTGTCATTCTTTAGTTAGCTTACCAAGATATCCAGGTTAAACAGCTAGGTGTATTGCATTGCAAATTTATTGTTCTGCGCTCTGTGGCTAAAAGGACAATGAAATCTCGACTAACACCGCATGTTATTGTAGTCTGTATGAAACGCGGCAGCTCCGCCGCGCTGTAATATTGTGCTGCAGTGCATCTGCGGTCCCTTAACCGCGTCTTACGCTGCTGCCGCTTGGCACTGCCTATAGGCGGGTCTGCAGTGCCTCCCTGCAAACATAACCAGTACAATAATAAGATGGAAAAACCGCAAATGCTTTTGGATACCAGAGCCTATCTGCGGAAAACGCGATCAAGCTAAATAGGGAGGATTTTAACCAGGAAAACAAATACGAAGCATCATTTATTTGAGTAAATCCGGCTGCGAGAACACACAACTGCAGTACGTATTACCTGGCGACATGGTTATTATACTACCGGTCTGATATGGACGGTCAGGTAATCTCTGTGCCACAACATAAATACAACTAAACCGTCCAGGTTTAACATATAATTTACAGTTCAGCGAGGCGATGAGCAGCTCAGAGATACTGTCTTTGCACAGCGTGTCCAGGTCCCGATCCCACTGTGCTGCAAGGGGGAGATTCATTTTTCGTTTTGATACTGCTTAATCTGACTGGTGTCAAGGTGGACTGTACCTATTATAATGTGTTCTGCTAATAAAGTGCGGAGGTCATAAATAAAATTATGAAATTAGAAAGACATCAGACATTGATACTGAGATAATATGATACTTAAGGGTAGAATTTTTACCTGTTGAAGTGAAGAATTATCAATTCAGCATAAATACACGCACACACCCATGCACACATTCATCATTATTGTTCCCAATATGTAGCATTTATTTTACTGCAGTTCTTTAAATATTACAGTATTACCCTAAAGAGAGGAATTTATTCTCTGGGTTGGTGAAATGTCAAACGATCGCTGTCGCTTTACGCATTCTGAAGTAGTTTTTAAGATTAGTGGCGATGATAGATGTTTTATTGAGTGCCTGGTGCTTCAGACAGCTGAATGTGTGTCTTGTTGAGGCAAATGAACTATGTCAGCCGTATTGTGTGGGTTTTGCGAGCTCTCGGATAGCTGTTATGTGTTCGAACAAAGTACTTAAACCAGTTTGAGTTATTCATATTAAACTCGAGGGCGAATTATTATGAACGTAAATGTTTATTACTGTTTCAAAGCATGTTGTTAGGAACTGTGCCGATACCATTTCTGGCAATATTTGTGGGAGGAATTTTGTGTGAGAGAAAGTCTATGCCACTACTGAGCTCATGCATTAAAGTGTTAAGGTGTCTGGGGGCAGTGTGTGGCCGTGCAGGCCGGAAGGCTGTTGGTTCTAATCCCAGTGTCGGCAGAGAAATTTCATCACTTGGCCCTTGAGCAAGGCCCTTAACCTCAGTTGCTCCAGGGACTGTCTATTCCCACTTTCACAAAAAAATGGATGTTGCTTTGGATAACTGTGTTTGTTAAATAATTAAAAATGCAAAACATATTTCCCCCTAGGACTCCTGGTGTTTCTTGACACTCGGAGATGGCGCAGCGCGGTCAGGAGGACGCCGAGAGGTACTTGTTCGTGGACCGGGCCGTGGTCTACAACCCGGCCACCCAGGCTGATTGGACAGCCAAGAAGCTGGTATGGGTGCCGTCCGAGCGGCACGGGTTCGAGGCAGCCAGTGTGCGGGAGGAGCGGGGGGATGAGGCGGTGGTCGTGGAGCTGGCCGAGAATGGCAAGCGGGCCGTGGTGAGCAAGGACGACATCCAGAAGATGAACCCGCCAAAGTTCAGCAAGGTGGAGGATATGGCGGAGCTGACCTGCCTGAACGAGGCGTCCGTGCTGCACAACCTGAAGGAGAGGTACTACTCCGGCCTCATCTACGTAAGTGTCCTCTCCGCCTGGGCTGGTCTCAGTCTCCTGCACACTCAGCTTGCTGATGTCGTGGAAAATTTCCATCACTCTGTGGGTCTTTGGGTCCTTACCTCTTAATGTTGGAATTTAGCGAGATGTATGCAAATGCATGCCAGTTTGCATCCCTTCTCTAGTAAAATATTCTCTTTTTTGTCCCATTCTGATGTCAGAACTGCCAGATTGTTTGCATTAGAATCTTTTATAACATCATTACAATTTTAGATGCTGATATAAACACTTTCACAGGACGAGCACGCCTGACTATTAAAGAAAACTCTTGAGATGAGCATTGTTGACCTAGTCGTGAATCCCTCCCTGAGACGTGAACTTATGAGTGACCCTGGAGTGTTTTGCTCAGGTGCCCTAGTGACGCTCTCTCACTTCAGCGTGCTTACTGGTCTCACGCTGCTCCGGTCTGTAAATCCAGATCATCACTGCTCATAAACACTAAACATTACGGTTGCAATGATCTAGAAATTACTTGTTGTCCTAGAAAAGACGCATTTGGGTGATCGTGACCCAGTTTGTGACACGTATTCCAGTAATAGAAGCCAGACTTGGAGCAGTTAAGCCGCAGGAGAGCGGAGCGGCAGGCTGAGCATGTTCCCGGCCTTTTCTCACGATGAGTCTCTTTCTCCATCTGAGACCCGTCTCATGGTTTGAGCACCGACTGCATTAACGCCTCTGTCACTTCTATCCCACAGGACACCGTTTGCGTCACACCTGCGGATGGGGTGTTTTTAATCTGGTGCCTGTCACGTGACTTGCATAGGGGATGTTTGTGTTCCTGATGGATGGCTTGCTTGTTCATTGGGTAGTGCTGCTGCTTCACACCTGCAGGGTTGTGGGTTCGAATCCCACCTCCGCTCTGTGCGTGTGGAGTTCGCATGTTCTACCTGTGTGGAGTGGATTTCCTCGGGTGTTCCGGTTTACAGAGACATGCGGTTAGGCTAATCGGTGTCATTAAATCGCATGTAGTCCAGCCTTGTTCCTTATGCTGCCTGGGACTGGCTCCAGGTCCCCATACCGGGGTATGCGGTTGGATGGATAGATGGATGGATTTTTTATTGATTGGATAGATTTGCAACCTGTTAAAACTGGGCTGCAGGTCACTGCAATCCCTGACTAGATAAGCAGGCTTTAAAAATGGCTGGATCAGTGGGTAGTTTCCAGAAGCATTTTAGGTGGAGTCCTGCAACACTGCTGGAGAAGAAACAAGGAAAGCAGGTCAGATTATTCATGGACATGGGGAGGAATCAGCAGCCAGGGGTCCCAGTGGTCGTGCTTAAAGTCTCCACACCGTGGAAGCTTTCTGGAAAACGACCCTGAAGCGTAACTCCTGGGAGTTACGGTGACGGCTTGCGGGGTGGAGGTGAAATGACAGGGCTGACCGCGAGCACGTCTGCGAGCGCTGATGGAGGGTGGAGGTCATGGGAAGGGCTTGGGCTCCCCCCCAGCTCCCTACGGAAAGCAGACGGCCGGGCTGGCTCCATGCCACGCCCGCAGAGCTACAACCGGCCCTTTGTCTCTGTGGAGAGTCCGCAGCTGTCTGCGTTTCTAGCATTCTTCGGTCTCGCGCTCGAAACCGTTTCTTTGAGTCGAGAACCAGCTCAGCAGCTGGATCCCCCCCCTTTTACTCCCTCCCCTGCACGTCCCGTTTCACTCTTACTATCTGCCTCTATCTGTGCCCCTCGTTTGCCTTATCATCTAGTGAATGATTTTCATAGCCTTTTGCTTCCAGATGCCATTGACTCTAGAGGAGCTCAGGAGCTCGGATGAAGTTCCAGAACATGGAGATTTCACCGTGACGATTTAGCATGGAGGACTCACTGTCCCACTCCTCTTCGCTGCAGAGTGCCTTTATCATACTGTTATTTATGGTGCTGTTAAATCTTTATGAGACATGGTCTGATCTGACGTGTACCAGGGTCCCATAATGTTTGAAACAGAATGCATAAGTTGCCGGAATTTTCTCTCTTCCACATTTTGGCATTTCTTGCGGTAAGTGTGTTTGTGTAAAGACACACAGACAATAAAAACACCAAACGTGTCTGGGGGGCACATTTTTAGAGTGTTATATATTGTTAGTCTGTTTCAATCCCTGCAATTACAAACAGAAGGGTACGTCTAAATAGTTTCCTAAATGGTGTCTGAATATCGCCTCCGGTTAGCGGGCAGGTCCTCGGCACTTCCTGGGTGCAGGAAGATGTTTGTCGATAGGTTACGTTACACAAACTGACGTCCTACCAAATGTTACTAGTGCTGCGTTCTTATGATTAGTCTCACATGCATATATTAAATTTTAACTAAACATTATATTTTGCATAAAATATGTTTTCACGATGCCAGCTGGGACAGGGCACTGCGGCCTTGATGTTTTGTGACGTATTGGCATCCTGTCCACGGTGCCCCCTTCCTCCTGCCCTCGCCTTTCTGGGATAAGATCCAGGCTCATTTCGACTCTGCATAAGCAGTCATGGAAGACGACGATTTCTGTTTCATTTGTGATTATGTTTAGGATTAAAGAAATAAAAGATCGGCAAACGAATATCCATTAGGATCTTACTTCTTCAGTTATAAACTCTGTTTTGCGGGGAAGCCTTGATACATTTCGTATGCTAAGCTCTTAAGATTCTTTAATTAAAAGAAAGTGAAAGTGGGATCGGCAACAGAAGCAACAGAGATGAAGGCTCTTGTTCAGAAACCTTAGCTGGGTGCTTATTGCACTTGTTATGGTGCTGAATTGATCCTGCGGATGATAAGAAGACCACCGGCCCTTCTGCGTTCTTGGGGAAGACCACCGGCCCTTCTGCATTCTTGGGAAAGTCCACCGGCCCTTCTGCGTTCTTGGGGAAGACCACACTTGCTGACATGGCAACAGGCATTATTTGTTCCAGCCTGATCGTCACCTGGGTAATGGCTCATTGATCTGTGGCTCTGTGTGTGATGGAAAGTGACCATGCGTTCCAGCGAGCTACAGAAGTCTTCTCAGTTGGATCCGAAGTGCATCAAGCCTTTAAAGACGACTGTTAAAGTTGCAAATAAAGGCCTCTTAATTCTCCGTCAACATCTACCTCCTCCTACAGTCCAGGAGGGAAAGAAGCCTCCCTCTAACTTTCCCACACTGTGAATATAGGAGATTTTATAGTTTGGGCCTTTCTAGCTCGTAACCTGGGGGCTGCCTGTCTGTAGGTGCTAGATTTGCCTATTAGGACTCTAATGGTTGGAGCTGATTGGATGAGAAATGCCATGTGACTGTCTATTTCCTTTATGCCCATTGGAGATTTTCAGTCCCCCCTACCAAGTTACCATATCAAAACCACGAATTTAAACGAGACAGGCACCGAGCATAGTCTAGGTCCTGCAGTCTTCCCTTTGTCCGTGATTTTGGGTTCCTGGGTCCTTCGATGGGCCTCCTGGCCCCTACGATCCACGCCTTGTACCCCAATCCCCACGCTGGCCTTCCCTTTCCTGCCCTTTGCTTCCGGGTGTTGATCCTCTCCCGTTTCTGCGGCTCAGCTGTGGTTGTTGGTGCGTGGGCGAGGCTCTTACACCAGGCAAACAGCACCCTTGTCACGGATAAACAAGCTTTTTTTAGCTCCTGTCATCAGATCCCGAAGAGTCAATTTCAAAAAATGGTTTATCCTGCTTTTGAACAGACTTGAATTGCTATTGCCCGACGCCCGTGTTTATAAAAGGTGAGCTACGTCAGCTACGCTGGATAAGAGGATCTGCTGAACCAATGCAATGTTAGCAATGTGGCCACAGACAGATAAAGCCGTTAGATGTCAGGATCAGGCACTTCTGGCTGCAGTGGCTCGTTTATCAGCTCCTCCGCTACCAAACCCTCTTGCCTGACCACCACTGGCCATCTGGCCGGCTGCCGCCTTTGCCCTCTCCGCCACCAGGAGACTGGCTCATTCCCAATATGCATACTTCACCATACTTGTGTACCCGTTTTACATCATCTTCCATTGCCGAAGACCAGTTCCCATACTCAAGAGTAGAAGTACAGAGGACAGTAAAAATCCCCAGATGTTGTTCTTGCCCCGCCCCAAATATAAAGGATATGTCAGTTTCATCGTCAAACAAGGCCGATTCATTGCATCCCAGGTTTGTTCTTGGGAGGCAGGTTAGCAAGACCGCTCTTGCCAAAATGGCAAGTACAATCTTTGTGTTTGTTTGCAATCTTTGTGTTTGTTTAATCTGAAAAGTGGACGATTGGCTTGCAAGTTGGACGCTACAGTCATTTAGTGATTAATGCAACTGTTTCTGCAAGCGGAGATGTTTGTTGGTTCCTTCGCGGGGCTGAGGACAACGTGCAACTCTCTGGTTAAAATGAAAAACTTTGAAAAGATCTCCATGGTGATTTTTTTTTACATGAGATGCTCTGATTATTCTTCCAGACCTACTCGGGGCTCTTCTGTGTGGTGATCAACCCCTACAAGAACCTGCCCATCTACTCTGAGAACATCATCGAGATGTACAGGGGCAAGAAGAGGCACGAGATGCCCCCCCACATCTACGCCATCTCCGAGTCAGCATACAGGTGCATGCTCCAAGGTAAGATGGTGCGAACGAGCAGCTCAACACTGCTTAATGGTGAGGTTACCTCAGGGGCTTATGAAGCTGTAAGATGAATACACACCATTGCCACTCCACCTCCCCCTGGTCCTTTTGGAGGACATAGGAGGGGCCTCTCACAACTGAAATAGCCCAGGGGACTCCAATCGTGTTAATGAGCCTCTGCTTAGAAAAGGTCAGAGAAGAACAGGCAGGGTTTATTTACCGCATAAAACGCCATTATTGGCCCGCATGTGGATAATCGGTTTGCCATGTCAGAGGAGTGATGTGACTTTAAGATGGATCAGCGCTCGCATCCCTCAGCCTCTCGTATGGACTCGCGTGAGTCACTGAGCTCACGGCGCGGTTTATGCGTGCGCCACACGTGGCTGAGTCGCCAAAGCGGCCGTGGATCCCGGGCCTGAAAACCAAATGTCTTCAGGCAGAAGAGGATTTCCAGGAGTTGTGTTGAAAACACATTCTTTTGAAGGGATTTCACCCCATACACTAGGACACGATACAAAGAAGCAAGTCGGCGTATGACAGAAATAGGTTTGCAGGTCAGTTCCCCACAGGGCAATAAATTCAGACTGTAAATAATTCTTTGTCAAAATTTAAAAATAGTATAAATATAAAAATATATCTACTTGTCAAATAATGAAAAAAGTATCTTAAAAAATAGTATTGCCTTTTTGGGTCATAGCAGGACTGGGATTTTGGGAATGTCATTTTTGAAAAGATGCCACATTTTGGACAAGGTCTTCCATCTTGTCCGCTGGAACTCTGCTGCAAGTCTAAAGGCCAGTGGGCACTTTGTGTTTGCAGGCACTTCTGTAGACAGCCGAGAGGCCGGAGAGGACCCCTATTCTTGGGCGTGCAGGTGTCTCGTTTTCCGTAACACGGCCTGTCACTTCCAGAGATTTGCGGTGTTTCATTCAGCAGCTCGACACAGCACCTCCTGCGGCCGCCCAGGCATATAGCGCAAGTGTGGAGAGTCCTGATTGGACACATAAGCTGTGGACTGAGTTCATTAAGGGAGAGGAGTCTCGCATTCAGCTGGGAGGATCCATCAATTCAGTCCGAACGTGTATTTTGTCTGCTAATGTTATTGTTGAGCAAATATCGAAAACGTTTCCAGGTTTTTGAGAGAATTTCTGCAAACTTTTGTGGAAATTTAAAAAAAAAGTTTTTCATTGGATTACATGAGGATTGAGTGAGTTTTGGGTCCCGATACTGTGATATATGATGAGCAAGCCTGACTTTAGGACATTGGCGGTTTCATCACAAAAATGACAGAAAATGGACTGAGCGAGGGGAGCGGGCGGGCGGACGGGCGGACGGACGGACGGACGGACAGACAGACAGACAGATAATCAGTCCACACTGAATAACACACTCGTTTATGTATTTCTGACCAGCTATGCTTTCGTCATACTTTCCATGCTCATCTGGACAATTATAGCGCTGTGTCATGCATTACAGGGGGTTGGGGGGGGATTCTTCCTCTCATACTCATGCCACACAGATCTCGGGGGGGTTAGGACAGCGAGGTCATCTCCTGTCTGCAGGTCCGTCGTCATGCCGCGTGCAGCGTGTGTCTCGGAGGCGCCCAAAGCGCCGGAGATGCACCGCTCCCGCTGCGGGATCACGAGCCTGTCGCATGTCCTTAACGCCACATTTTTCTCCTCGGCTCTTAAGAAATTTGAGCGGGAACAAACTTTCCAAGGCAGGAAATGCCCCGCTCCGCTCCCCGCTCTGCTCCCCGCTCCGCTCCGCTCCCCACACCGCCTGCCTGATGTCGTTCTGCATTCCAGAGCATTTATTTACAATTGCGCTTAAAAAAGGCTCCTTTCAGGGTATCTCCCTGTCCGTGCCTGATTTGTGAACACGGCCAAACGAGCGTCCGGCCTTCGCTGGCAGGGTGTTAAAGCGGCTCCCCGGAGCGATTCCACCGCAAAGCTGCTGCGAGCCGGTGCTCCGTGGCTCCTGGGCTCGCTCATCGTGCCTTTCAGGGGGGGGTTTCTGCACGACTCGCTGTCCCCGCCTGCCTCTCTGTGCTGAACTGCAGTTTTTGAGTTTTTTTTTCCCAATTGCCATTAATAGCAGACATGGTTTTTGCTGGGAGTCCTGGTTGTGGAGGCTTTGGTAACAAAGCGGGGTCCAGCAGCGGAGGAGGTCACAGGTCACGGCCTTAATTACTGTTGGTGGTATGCGGCGGTTCATTGTGTTTGTGTAGGGGGCCCTGACACTGTAGTGTAAATGAGGGTGAGGGTGTGTGTGTGTGAGTGCGCGTCACAGTGTGCAGATGCAACAAGGAGAAAGTCATATGGACTCTGATTGGTGGCAGGACATAAACGGGGGGGGGGGGGGGGGGCGAACGACCAGCCACAAAGGGGGCTTTGTGTGGACACTGGCAGGGCTTGGGGGTGAAGGGTGATGTGAAAAAGGAGGCCTTGTCTGTTTCTGCAGAGCTGGGCCCCCCCAGTGGGGCTCTGAGTGATGGGACAGGTGTGTGAGAGCGTAGGGCTGTCGGCAAGGGGGGGGGGGGTTCTAGGCAGTTGAGTGATTTAAGCTGCTGACCAGAAGGTTGCTGGTTCAGACTCCTCAACAGAGGCATATAAATTGATTTTTCGGGTGTTAAACCTGTCCTGGGTTCCTCACCTCCCCATTGGTTTCCACAGAGCATCCCGACTCATCATTCTTGCAGAGTGTGGAGGTATTTCCTCATGAGCATAGCACCCCCCTCCAGATGCCCCCAAATCACGTTTTGTTTAAGTTGTACTACAGCCCAGCTCTGAGAATAAAAAAGACATCAGTGGGGATGGATGGAAAAAATGCGCTCTCCCGATCCCAGAGGCGTCTTGGGTTCTCTTCATGCCGATGGGTTTTGCGGGAGAGCTGGCTGGGAACAGGCAGCTGCACTGGGTCTTATTCACTGAGCATCAAGGTGCCACTTAGAGGTATGCAGAGTGGGAAGCCCCATCCACTAGCCAGTGCAGCTCACGCTGATGCCTCTCCCACTTGACCCTTGACCTCTTTCCTTTGGGTGGACGGTTCTGCATGTAGTAAATTTTGTAAATGCTTTTTTTTCTTCTTTTCTCTTTCCAAGTAGTGCAAAAAAATAAGCTCCAAGCTTGGCCCGGATTCCATATTTTTTAGCTCCCAGTCTGTGGCCTGCAGGCTTCCTGACCAAGTCTAGCGTGTAGCACGGTGAAAACGCACCACCGCGGCTCGACAGCAGCGCGCTGAGGGGATCTCAGTCCGTTCGGGACGATTTGCCTCCGGCTGAGCCAACTGATCATTTTTATGTGAGTGTCTAACGTAACCAACGTGAAATTCAGTCAGAAATCGGCAGTTGCTTGGTGGATTGGATTTTATTGGGCTGGATTACCGCCAACGGGCCGTCGCCGGTGGGAGGCGGGAGGCTTTCGGTCAGCGCGCATTTCCTTGCGACGCCCCATGACAGATGGCGTCCTGCCTTCGGGGTTTTGCGGAGGTGCTCGGTGATGTCCTGCAGACTGGGCTTCACATCTGCCGCTGATTATGTCCCGGAATGTTTTCCCTGATCTCCCCTGTTGGCTTCTGGCCCCCTCCAATGAGGTGCAAGAGGCTAATTTTAACATTTCTGGAACATGTAGTCAGGAAATGCTAATGTGCACCTAAACGAAACCATATGTTTGCTTTGGCTCGACCAGCCACTTGAAAACTGGCTCCAGCATCCACTGCGGCTAAGCTGCCTGTCCCTAAAAGTACAAGCAGGTCAACGGGAGCCCAGATTGAAAGTATCTTCACTCGATACTGAAGGGTGTGCTGACAGTTACGCTGCTACTGCACGTGTCACACGGATAAATAGATGAAGATAAACCAGTAAATCGATCTCCAAGCTACTTTGAGCCTGCCTGTCGAGCGATTGACACAACCTAAAGCCAATCATATCGCCCCATCTATGTTGTCAAGTAAAATGAGTGCCCAATGCATAGCAGAATCACTCTGCGTACTATTAACTTTTCCATTGTTTTGTCCAGTAAGCTTTCTCAGACCTCAGATCAGTGCTTTGTGTGAGCTTGGCTTGGATGTGAAAGTCGGACTAAGTATGGAATATTTGTCAAAGAGAGCAGGAAAGCAGAGGGATATTCCTTCAGGCCATGTTGGTCAACAAGAGGAGTGTGCAGAGAAGCAGCCGGCAGGCACAAGTGCACAGCACCAGCACACGGGCAGAGCACATGCTTTGTGTCGTGTTTTTGTTTATCTTATTGTGCTGTGAAGGCAGTAACCGGATGCTAATGACGTGCTAAGGCCATAGCCTGCCTTTGTCAGTCCTTTAATGGGAATGCAGAAACGATCAACCTTCCTCTGATTGGTCGTTTGACTGGGACAGATCATGACCATTCCTCAGTGCGTGGGGTCATCAGCGGGGACTGGAATGTGCCGTCGTCATCAGCTCTGGTCCTCCTCGGGTGACTAATCACAGTGCAGTTAGCCCTAGCTCGGATGACTGGTGACATTCGAAGTGCCTCTGCCCCTCGCAGGCTGACTGCCCACCCCTGGGTTGGCAGATGAGGTCAGGGGGGGGGGGGGCAGCGTGCGGTCTGTGGACGCGGAGTCCTGACCGCTGTGTTCACTTTCACCCGCGGCTGCTATCCACCAAATGTCAGCTATGCCGCCATCCAGCCCCCCGCCCCAACCCTGCACCTCTGTGCTCATTCTGTTCAGAATCATCACACGGACCTTCCTATGAGGACAACGCCCCCTACAGGTGACTCTGTAGACTTCTGGAAGATCTCGTCTCGTCAGTGAGGGCCGTCATTTATATTCCGGGAATCTCCTACCGCTTAGCCGTAGGGTTCCGCCGCTGTTAGTGCGCTGGTTCACCCCCGTGCTGTAGGTAGCCGGCCTTCTCACCCCAGTATGTGCTGGTGGTGTAGACTGGACAGCCCACTCCGCTGAGGCTCACGCTTTGGCTGTGGCGCAGGAGAGCACTCAGAGGTGCTTAGCGGCCACTCGTGTTACCGCGACGGGCACGGGACTGGGCCAAGGGTCCGTTAGCACAGGACGCCGTGCCAGAAACATGTCCGTGGAGTGGAGTTTAAGCAGGTAGGAGTGTGGGTTTGTTGGAGGGAGCCAAAGTGTGGACTGTCTGGCCGGGAGCTGGGAGGTAGCAAAAATATGGACCGGCTGTGGGTCCCTGAGGAAACACTGGTATAGAGGGTCCAGATGTGTCCCTCCAGATGTGTCCCCCCAGATGTGTGCTTTCTATGAATTGACTGTATTTTTCTTGACGTCGGAGGATGAAAAATGCCACCTTGGGGCCTCGTTGATGCCGCACGCCCGTGTCCCGGTCCCCCCCCGCACTAGTGTTCCTGACTGCTCCATCTCTCTTTTTTGGCCGTGCAGGCCACACATTCCGTGGTTCTCGGTGCTTTCCTTCCTCCGTTCTCTCCATTCTCTGTTTGTCTTGGAGGGTCTTTGGCAAGTCGTCACCGCAGATTCGGCCTATTCCATACATGGCTGGCCTTGATTTTCTCCAGCTGAAGGAATAAGTTAATAAATAAATAAACAAACAGCCGTAAGAATGTGTCATTCGGGCGGGCGGGAGTGAAGAGGCTGGCTGGCTGGCAGGGGGGCTGACAGGAATGTGCAGAATTCAAGAGGCTGCCCCTTTAAGCCCTTCCCTGGGGGAGTCAGTGCAGTATGGCAGGGGCAGTGTGTCTCAGTCGAGCGAGATGGACCCCATCCTCCTCCCCGCGACCTCCTAAGAGGTCTGCTGGAGCTGCTCCAGGACTCCCAGCTCCCAGCGTGGTTCCAGACTAATTTACGGGTCAAATCCACTCATCCCATCCTCACCACTGCTTGCTGATTTGCTTTGTTGCCTCGTCCAGCAAAAAAGCCAAGTGTGTATGACTGTCTGAATAGGCAGGTGGTAGGATCATTCACCCCTTGGCTTATGGAGCCTTACCTAGTCTGGATTGGTTACCAGGCCCTATGGCAGGAGCCCAAAAACCACTAAGTAATGAAACCTATAGCTGCCATTGCCAGCGTCCCGCAGACGGAGGCATCCTGCATGGACGCCAGGCACCGTCGTCGCTGACGGCTCAGGGCTTCGGGGAAATCTGCTTCTCTCTGGGCCCGGAGGCTGGAATTGGACGCCCAGATACCGCAAATGCATTTCTTGAGGAAAAGCTGCTGAGGAAGCAGAATGTTCAGATCTCCTCACTTCAGTAGCTGTTAGGAATCTGTCCTGAGGAGCCCTAACCTCCTGGGAGTTTTACTTGCTGAAAAATGCTCTGAGGGCAGAAGTAAAAGTGATTGGTTCGGATAAATAACCAATCAGATTATGGAGAAGGTTGGTCCAAGCAACTAGAGGAGGCGGGTCCAAGGCATCTGATTGGTTGGTCCTGCCTCTGCTTAAAATCCATACGGCTGAAGGCTCAGGATTCTTATATGGAGCAGATTTGTTGTCATTATTAGTTTTGTTGCCCTTTTTCAGTATTGAACAATATTTGTGGCCAGTATTTCTTTATCCTGAACAGAACTAGTCACACAGGATGGGACTTGAATATTTTATCTTTGGAAACACAGTTTTTGTCTGTGCTGTCTGACTGACTGTATGAACATAAATCTAACACCATTTTAAAACTAACTGAAGTGTGCCCCCGATTTCCGCGTCTGTACGACTCCGTATCCCGTACCCCTGCACGGCTCGCCTTGCTTGATGGGATTCATCTGTCGCACTTGTTGCAATGTCTTAGAGAAGGAATGTTATCTGCATTCATGAAATTGGGAAAAGGTCCCACGTGAGTGAAAACTAGGGTTGGGTACCGAAAACCGGTGCCAATACGGCACCGGTACCTATATAACCGGTATGTACCGGACCGAAACAAAACGCGAATTTCGGTGCCACTTAGATGCCTGAACTGTCGATTGAAATATTTGTTCTCTGGGGCTATGATGACACAGTTGTAATAAGCATAAGATTCATCAACACACACGTGACATCATCAGGAAATGAGACCATCCGAGATGCACGTGAATGCAGCAACTAACGTTACAGCAGGTGGTCTACCGCTATCTTAGCTTGCTAAATGAAACAACTTTTGTTAAAATGCCTAAAACTAAATGGTCGAAAGTGTGGCTATATTTCACAAGAAAGGATTCCAACACCGCAGCGTGCAGCAAATGTTTTACAGCAGTTGCGTGTAAAGGGGGAAACGCGTCAAATCTAATGATACATTTGAGGGCACACGGAATAAACTTAAAAGCAGAGGGATGCACCATGCTTGACAGCTTGCGGACAACAGCTGGCACGATCGGTGTGGATAACCCCAGCCCCAGTCATACCAACCGTAGCAAAAAGGAGTCCACCGATTATGATGAGGACAGCAACCTTTCCGCAGGTTAGTAGTAGGCTAATGTAATGTTAAATTAACATTACATAGGTGGCGCATGTTTTGTTGTTGTTTTTTGTATTTACATATATATTCATATATACTTTAAACTTTTAATATATTGTTCAATTTTAAGCATTCAATTTTTTGTTCAATAAAAATGTATTCTTGAGTCATCCACCTTCATTTTGTGGCTTTTGTAAAGTATCGGTTCAGGCACCGTTACCGTTTTAAAAGTATCGATTTGGCACCGGTATCGAAAAAACCCCAAACGATACCCAACCCTAGTGAAAACAGAAAGTTGTCAGGAGATAAGAGGGAGACCCATGTGATGTGAGCAGCGGGTCCAGGGAGGTAAGAGGGAGACCCATGTGATGTGAGCAGCTGGGCCAGGGAGGTAAGAGGGAGACCCATGTGATGTGAGCAGCTGGGCCAGGGAGGTAAGAGGGAGACCCATGTGATGTGAGCAGTTGGGCCAGGGAGGTAAGTGCTTGGTGTGAAACAGCTTGATTTGTCACAGAGCTGCCCTCTGTCTGGGAGGGCGTTCTTTTTGAAATAGTGGTTAATGTCCATTTTCAAAGGGTAAAATACCTTGTAAATTGCTTATGTAGCACACCTCCACTGTATGCGTATCCACTTTTCTAGGGTATGGTTCTCAACTTAGTGCATGTTGGAAGACGTCCTAGGTAGCATAATATTATGCTATTCCCTACAATGTCCCCATTTCCAATATTACCTGCCTTTTACACGCCCCTTATAATTACTAAATATAATAGAATTTATGGCCACCACAGGGCAAGTGGGGGGGGGGGGGGGGGGGGGAGAAAAGAAAAGAAATATGTACATATACATGGAAAAATGCTCTCTTTTAATTCCCTTCCACGTTTCGCCAGGCCATCACATTTCACTTTAAACGGTAAACGGACAACACATTTGACTCATTCGTACACGGATCACAACGTTCTCCTTTATGTAAAAAAAAAAAACAACAACAAAAAAAAAACACCCACAATCAATTTTATACACAGGGGGGAAAAAGTGGGGGGGGGGGGGTTCCCAGAGGTTGTATTGTGAGAGTCACACTCTTTATGCCGGCTAGTTGGTGCACGTTGGAGCTCTTACTGGAAAGGAGTACTCACACCTCCGGAGCGATGAGGAAACCCCACGTCCCGCAGGCAGAATGACCACGGCTCCGGCTAGTGTCTCGGTCCAAAAGCCGGCGGAGGTCCCACTAGCTTCGGCGGGTGGCGTAGGAAGTTTAATTCCGCTATTCTTAATGCCGCTCCCTGCTAGTTTTTCTAGCTGACGCAGTTTAATTCCGCTGTTCTTAACGCCGCTCCCCACTACTGTCCAGCAACCCAACAAACCCCGGTGAAACTCGGATTACTAACTTTACAGTCCAAACCCCAAATAAGACCAGTTCGCTGTGCGATCCAGCTTCCCTCTCTTTATAATACAAAAGAATCCTATACAAGCTCTCCACTGCTAGCCGACAGCAAGTCCTGCTTCTCTTCTCCTTCCCGCCACACACGCGCACCCCTTCTTCCGGGACACTCTCAAAATGATATGATTGGCCAAAACAAATAATAAAAAAACCCACCCTATAACAGTATCCATCCGGACAATCCGATTTTATCAATTCTATTGAACAAAATGCCACACCAATACATTCAGTGCATAAACAGCTTAACTCCAACAAAAAAACATCTCACCCATAGAAAAAGAACACATTAAAACCACACACACACGCAGGTGCATTGGTTATAATATTGCAGGGTGACGTTTGTATTAACACCCATTTCTATAGGGCGCTACACTTATATAAATTTATGCATCTTTAATATTTTTTAAAGGTTTTCAAAAGAGACAACAAAATTTTGGGTGATTTCAACTGGCTGCTCCCTCTCTCATCCCTTCTCATTGGTTGAGCTAATGGGGGAACGGGGTTCTTCTGAAATCAGATTGGCCCGCCAGTTATTCCCCCCCCCCCCCATTTTCATTGGCTCTTAGAGATGTTGATCATACAACACAGAATGCTATTTTCCACAACGCACATATGTGATGCAACTGTCGTTTCAGTTTCCAGAATTCCATGAATACGCACAAATCATAACCGTAATTATTGTGTAATTTAAGAAAACAAATTCCGAGATTATTATTGCCTATTTTTCGGCACAGCAGCCTACATAGTTGGCAACTGTGTGTTTTTCCTCAATTTGCACAGCTGGGATGGGTTACGTACCTCTCTAAAGGGGCATTGGTGAGTCTGCTCTAAGGGATTGGAATCTGTAACATTCTGGTTACAAATCAAGTCCCTTAACCCCTACATCACAAAAAATAGCTAGCAGAAGAGCTCATTTGTATAACAGATTTCCAGTCAGTTCTCCGAAGAACCCAATAGCATCCTTGCTCATTCTTTGTGTGGGAAATGAAATCTGTTTTCTTCCACAGAAATTTTCAAACAGCCCTTTAGTAGCAGTAGCAGTGAATCGGTGAAGGTGGTTGCCAGTGGAAAAGCAGTATTTGTATGCTAGCTATTGAGAACACTGGGCTGAGAATCATGCACTGCCTTACGGGGTCCGATGACCATTCAGGTGCAGGGGACGAGGACCCCCATGCGAGAAGAAGCTCCTGATTCACCGACTGGACATATGACTCGTTAATTCTCTATTTTTACATATGTATTATGGGATGTCATTGTATTTTATCATGTATCTGGCTTTTGCCCCCTTGGGTTTAATGATATTCACAGTGACATTGTGTCCATAATTCTACTGAGGAGGCCTGTAACTAGATAATGGACAGTGTTTGTGTGTCTGTGTGTGTGTTTGGGTTACAACACTGATGTCTAGTAAACTCACTGCTTAACACTCCCCACTATACATGGCCAGGTCTGCGGTATGTGAATGTGGAGAGGGTTCCCAGAGCAGTAGGTATTTTATTTACTTCCATTAATTTTTATGTGGCAGCCTTTTCCAGCAGTACCTTTATGGAGTGAGATAGAGGAACTGAAGATTGAGGAACAGAAAGTGCTTAAATGTGGCAGAAAGAACCCAGAAGAGCTTCCCAGGGGCTGAACCACAAACTCCACGATGATTAAGGAACCACTTCCTGCTTCCTGTCTATACACACTGGGCAGCACTACTGAGCAGTGTTTTCCAATCTGGTCCTCGAGGTCCTGGAAGGGAGCAAAAATGTGCTAATGGGAGTTTTACTTAAAGAAAAATGTTCTGAGGGCAGGACGAAAAATGATTGGTTCAGAAAGATAACCAATCAGATCTTGGTCAGGTGTCAGACCAACCAATCAGATGACTTGGTCCTGCCTCCTCTACAATCCAATTGGTTATCTCTCTGAACCAATCATTTTTCCTTCTGTCCTCAGAACATTTTTGTGTAAGTAAAACTCCCATGAGCCAAAAATGTAGACTGTCTGGCAGGGAGCTGGGAGTAAGCAAGAACATGGACTGTCTGAGGGCCCCCAAGGACCGGATTGGGAAACACTGCTATTGAGGGTCCAGATGGGTTCTGAGAATTAGCATGCATACGGTTAGACTGCAGTTATGTTTCTGAGGTTTGGGGTATGCATTTTAGGGTGGAGGTCGGGGTAGAACTTGCTCCCCGAGAGTCCAAGACGCTCTACAGATCCTCCTGTAATAAGAGCAATAAACTTTAATGTAAATTTCAGTTCTGAAGCTTTCCATTGTGCTCACTACAAGGTGGCTATCCACGGCCGAAGCCTGCTTTGAGCTCCTGCTGAGTCATACACGTAGGGAGCAGATTCACCCTGTATGTTAGTCCTGCTCGGCTAACAGACACCATATCTGTACACATCCCTTTGTAAGGATCCACTTTGAAGGATCAGTAGGGGGTTTGACCCCACATGTGTGGCCTTCCACCTCCTTTAGCTTAGCGTAGCACAGCGTAGCTCTGGGGGCTTTTCGCCGCTCTGCCTCATGCTAAAGATGCTAACGTTAACGACTCCGTCAGTCACTGCTACATTTAGACAACCTCAGCATTGACAGCCACCACTGGATCCAAGGAGGAGATGCTGACGGCTCTGTCTTTGTGTTTCTCTCCACAGATCGGGAGGACCAGTCGATCCTTTGCACGTGAGTCATTGCTCCCTGGCAGCCATTTTAGTCAGGACTAAATCTGCAGGGTGCTTATTACCAGCGAGGATTTGGGACATTTTGTCCAATTCACTGGCCAGCCAGCCAGTGATGTGATATATCCTGTAGTTTGTATTGATGTTATGCATTTGTGAGACCAATGCTTATTAAATAAGTTCCTATATCCTGCTGTTTATTTTTTTTCTATTGCAATAAACTCCTTGATTTGACATGTAAATCAAATATTTTCCAGCTGCCAAACATCCCTTCATGGTAGCAGTGCCAGTAGTTCCCCTCTCCCACAGATTTGTTTGCCGTTTTCATTTTTGCTATCTTCCCTCGTACACTTTATTGAATTTCCCAAAAGTTTTGTGGGTTTCGGTGTGAGTGGCAGTGGAAAAAAAACAAGGGAAAAAATAGGAATAAAGGGAAACATCTAGTGAGCGTCTTGAGTTTCTGCGCTATTTGGAAGTAAAGTCTGCACATTTCGGCGCAGCCTGTTATTAACCATTGTACTTGAGATGTAGTTACGAATGCACTACGAGTCGACTTGAGAATCCTCAGACGTTTCACACAGCTATAAAAGCTAATTAAATAGCTCTGCGTTTCTGCGGATGCTGCTGTCATCACCGATCTGGGGAGATGATGTGGGGCTTGATCAGATTACAGCCCCTTGGGTTCCCTCCCCACTCGCTGTGGCTGGTGAATCAACAAGCAGAGAAGATGAAGAGCAGAGACCCCTGAGTGCGGGCAGGAAGATCCCGCTGCCCTGTCTGCCTCATGTGTCGCTGCTACTGTCTTCCCGTCCACGCAGAGGGGAATCGGGGGCCGGAAAGACGGAGAACACCAAGAAGGTCATCCAGTATCTGGCTCACGTGGCCTCGTCCCACAAGGGCCGGAAAGACCACAACATTCCCGTGAGTTCCGTCATTTCTGTCCCCGCAGATTCCTGGCCCATTCCCGTAACCCCCTCCCCCCCCCCCCGCTTCCATCCCAGTGTGCCCGGGCAACACTTGCGTCTAGAATCCCTCTCTCTTTTGTTTGTTAATGAGCCATTTGGAGTGGAATGTCAGTGGACTGGCTTGTCCCAGTAAAAGATACGTTTGTTCTTCTGGGAGGTTCGGAGGAAACTGAACCCCCAGTGAGGTCAGCGTGAAATGAGATAACCCCCCCCCACACTTACCCACTCACCCACCCATCCGCCTGCCGGAACTCATCACTGAGACGTGAATAACCCGCCATTGGCATTCAGGGAGGGAGCATGCAGAGTCATGTGACCTCTGTCAGGTCCACATGATCTGCGGGTTGCACCGTCTGCCCGTCATCAAGCTACTTTCAACAAAACATCTGAGGTCGGCTCTGAAGCCCGTCACAGCTATTCGCTGACTCAGCAGGTGCTGAGGGACTTGCACACGCCACCTTTAAGGCTTGCAGTCGCTCTTCGCTGATTCATCCCCATTAAAAATGTTACCCATTGCATCTGGAAACCCCTTGTAGGCCACAGGCTGAGCCTATTTTCCACATCACCTTCTGCTCTGAATGCCTGAGATGTGACATAGATTAAACATCACTTACGCCTTGTGTTTTCCTCCTGTTTGCTATAATGCTAATTGCTTCTGTTTAACGACGTGTCAAACGAGCTGAATGAGGCGGGGTTTTGGTGGGTGTGCTGTCTCGTTGCGAGCGTCAAGCCACATTTGTGAAGCCTTATGTTTGTGCTTGTGTCCCATTCTGTTGGGGGGGGGGGGGGAGTATGTCTAACTCTTCCCTCTGTTCGTTTGTAACAAGCAGCCTGAATCGCCTAAACGAGTGAAGCTACAGGCAAGTTTTTTTCCTCTTCCTTCAGATAATAATCCAGTCGGAACTCATTAGAATCCATGGCTTACATTCCTGATTCGGTTACATCCATAAGACATTTTGCAGACCAATGTATTGTGTCAAAATGAATGATAAAAATAGCATATTTATAATATTTTCTGCCTTATAAAAACATCTGAGGATATGGACTTGAAATGTTTAGCATGTAAAACTATTAATTTTTCCCAGTCTGGCAATGACAAGTATAACTTATTTAATTTATTCTAAATATAACTTTAGAAGCTCTTATTTTTGCCCGGAGTGGTGCTAGTATAATGTTGTGACAAACCCATGCCAGACAAAGGGTTTTTTTGGTAGAAAGGTATTTAATTTCAGAAGTCAGCACCACAGACAAGGAGCTGAGTCCCCTGACGTGACGGTCTGGAAAGTTCAGGTCCAGAACATAAAGATCCAGACCAAGGTTTTGCTTCAACCAACCAGTTGCGCACTCTGTGACTATGTCTCTTTATGCTCAACTGGTTGGTTGAAACAAAATCTTGGTCTGGATTTCTACTTTCTGGACCTGAACTATCCACCTCTGGCCAGATCTTCTGGTGTCATAGACTCTGAAAGCACGCCCTGTCCTGAGAAAACAAAACTGTCCATCACAAAATCCCTCTGTGCTTTTATTTCTACAAATGCCTGTCCCTGCATTTTGTTTTTCTACAACAAACCTTTGTAACTCCTCAACTTTTCATTCACGCTTTATCCCCCTTCTGCTTCATATGTTAAACCCGAGCCGTTAAATGCTTATCTTCATGACAACATCTGCTTTGGGTGCTTATTCGACGTAAATGGCAAGGATTGTCTCGCAAATGAATGTGCAGTCAGTCTGAAAAATTGACACTTTGGGCCCTCTTTGTTTATCGCTGCGGCGCAGGGGGGGCTGCACTGAGATTAAAAGCACCCCCTGCTAATGGCCGCACAAAATTTCACAAGTCCTGTTTTTTCCACATAAAAAAGAAATGTCAGTAGTGCCTGAAGAATTCTTGTGCCAGCAGGCAACTTTGCACCTCAAAACAATTCAGAGAACAATTACTTTATCTGCTTTTTTGTTGTTCTTTTCTGTAGTTTCCTGGATATTGTCCATCCTGGAGAGTTTCATAAGAACATGCCTGTGAAATGAGCCACACGTTGTGGAAACAGACACCCACCCTATGAATGAGGAATGTGCTGTTCCTTAAATCCGGGCTTAAAGCCTCCACGTCAGGGTCTTGGATAACGTTTGATCTCGAGCGTGGTTTTACGTGGCCAGCCACGTTACGGTGGCCTGGCTGATCTGTGAAGAGGCAGCAGGGACTGCGGCCAGCAGAAATGGGTCAGACTCCCAGCTGGCTAAGCCTGGGCTCACCCAGTTCTGTCTCGCTTTTCCCAGAATGCTTTGCTGTGCCTGAATAAGGAAGCCAGGCCTGGATCACTGAGCTCTGCTCCTATTCTTAGCGGCTGTCTAATCCATCGGAGCAAAATATGAGACCCGTGTTACCCCTTAGTATTGTAAAGGTGATATTTAAAAGGGGAGTTTTACATATTTTTTGTGTTTTACACACAAAAATGTTCTGAGGGCAGAACAAAAAAAATGACTGGTTCAGAGAGCTAACCAATCAGATTGTAGTGGAGGAGGGACCAAGACATCTGATTAGTTGGACCTGCCTCTTCTAGTTGCTTGGAACCACCTCTTCTACAATCTGATTGGTTATCTTTCTAAATCAATATTTTTTCCTTCTGCACTCAGAACATTTTTGTGTAAGTAAAACTCCCAACGAGCAAAGGTAGGTTGGTGAGCCATGTCACTAGTGCAATTAATTTGACCGAGACAGGGCACACACACATGCACACACTATTTATAACAATAAATATTTAACACTACACGTGACATCACAATACAGTACCATGACATCATAACACATGGTGACTCCATAGAGCTAGTTACAAAGTTGCCACCAGTCCAACCTGCAGCACTGCCCTATATATAGTACTGATGTGCTATAGTACTGATTTTATAGTGCTATAGTACCGATTGTTTAAATAAAATTTTAACAAGCTGCTTACTGCCTTGTTATCTCCCGGAGAGGGGGTCTCTGGGCTCGTCAAGACCGCGGCTCGACTGTGGAATTGAGTCTGGCACTAATTTGGATATGGATGTTACTTCTTGTCTGTTTTCTGTTCAGTGACTGGGCCCGGAAAGACGCCACGGTGTTAAATTGAGCGTTAGTTGTGACGATGAAATCCTTCATCCTTTCTCTCAGTTTAGCCATCTTCAGGAATGTCATAAAGTAGGTTGTCATTAGCTGTCCGAAAGCAGTTAACGAAACGTAAGCCCAGTTACACGGACTGAGCGATATTCCTGGAATGTTTGCATGGAAGGCAATTAAGCAAGGAAATAGGTCTCAGTTTTCCACTTGGGCTAATAAGCTGATGACAGGTTCTCTGAATCTTTGAGCCGGTAAAGTCCTGCCATCCCTGTTCCATCAGCATAAGCTCTCCTGCATCTTGCCATCTAGGGTCACCTTCAGCTGGTTTTGTTTTCTGGACCAGGACCCAAAGCTTAGTGGCCATTTCAAACTGGTCTCTCAACGTTTTCAGTTCTCATTTCCTCTTTAAAATGAATCATCAGACCATGTGCTGTGGTGAGAGGTGATAATCCCCATCCTCCCCTCTCAGCCTGACGTCACACGGCTTTTCAGCAGCTCTTGTACCTTTCAGGGCGAGCTGGAGCGTCAGCTTCTGCAGGCCAATCCCATCCTAGAGTCCTTCGGAAATGCCAAGACTGTGAAGAACGACAACTCCTCTCGATTTGTAAGTCCGGTCTAACTCTCCCGGTAATTTAATCAGCTTAATAGCTTACTTTGAACTTTGATGGACTTGGTCATTTCGACCATCTGGTGCTGTGGCAGGAATGAGGAGAGCGTTTGTAGCCTTTGGTGTTTTTGAGTCTTTGGCTGCGGGGTGATGAATACTCAACAGTGGGATGGAATTTGCATATGGCTTTCTGTAAGCTGTGGTCTATGCACCTGGAACATTCCGTCACTGGATTGTGGTGAATCACCTGAATCGCTGACCTCGTAGTTTTATTTTCCAGGATGAGAAATGAAAAATGAGGATCAGGCTGCAGATTGCCTAACCTGTGTGTGTGTGTCTGTCTGTCTGCGTGTTTATGCAGGGCAAGTTCATCCGGATCAACTTTGATGTGACCGGTTACATCGTAGGGGCCAACATCGAGACCTGTATCCTCAGAGACAAGGGAGTCCAAAGTCTCAACTTAGGAAGCAAATCCAGGTTTATTGCCATTTGGATGGATATCTGCTCATTAGGTGGAACTGTCACCTGTCCAGAGGTTTCCATCTCTTACTCTTTCATCAAAGTGATTATTTTCTGTGCATCTACATCTAGTTGTACATCTGCATCTGTATCCCAGGAAACCTTAATTAGCTGGTGACAGGATTTACAAAGAATGATTTTTACCATTTTTCCATCCATCCATCCATCTATATCTACTTGTACATCTGCACTATTTTTATTTTGTCAGAGAGGAAAAACCAGCCTGGTCTCTTTATTTAATTGTAATAGATCCCGGGTGGTTGACGGAATGCCTTTTACTTGCAAATATTGTTGATTCTAAGAATGCAGACCTATTCTCAGTTTCAGCTGTGGTCAGCTCCATCACTCAGCTCTGTCACTGGGATCCTCCCAGTCTGAGCTGGGTCAGCTCGTCGCCCCCACGCAGGAGCCGCCGGCAGCTGACTCAGATCGTTTGATCAGTCCTTGACCCCCCCCACCCCCCAGATCTGCTGGAGAAGTCGCGAGCCGTCCGGCAGGCCAAGGACGAGCGCACCTTCCACATTTTTTACCAGCTGTTGGCAGGAGCTGGCGAGCACCTGAAGTGTGAGTGAACAGACCAACTATTAACCCACGGTGGGAGGGGCCTGTGTCATATGGTACAAGAGCTTAGCAAAAGCTCCACCGGCTCTTCTGCAATTCAGGGCTGGGTGATGTATCGATAAAATATCATGTCATGTCGTCATGAATTTGAATATTGCCGTGAAATAGCCTCGCTTTCTTGCATAACTGAGTTATAATGCACTGTAATGCACAGAGGAAAAAAAACGTATTCAATTTATGTTCTGAATCTGAAGGGTAATTTTAAGAGAATTTTAAGCAAAATTGAAGTAAAGAAATTGAATTATATTGCGGTAATTTTCAATATCATTTGTATATGAAGAAAATGATTTTGACATAATATTTTGCCATATCGCCTAAGCCAACTTGAAATGACCATGTTTTAGAAATTATTCTTACCTAATTGGGAGTTAAAAACTCCATTGTGGATACAGAGGTAGACTTACATATCTGAGATGTGAGGATGACGGCTTCATGGCCCCGTTCTCAGCGGACCTGCTGCTGGAGAACTTCACCAGCTACCGCTTCCTCTCCAATGGCAACATCCCCATTCCTGGGCAGCAGGACAAGGACATCTTCCAGGATACCATGGAGGCCATGAGGATAATGAGCTTCTCCCATGATGAGATTACAGGTGTGAGCTACAGGGCGCAGACATGGGGGCCAAGACAGCGTGTGGCGTAGTTTAGGGAAAACACAAGACGTATAGATATAAAAATATGCAGGTTCTGCTGTTTTGGTGGGGACAGGTGTGGAGAAAACATCTCCATAAAGGTGTAGTTCTTTTGAAAACATGTACAGGTACACAAAGCAAATACATGTATTGCAAGGACATCCTGATTTTTCCGAATTTGATGTGTCCCTGGGTCAACAAGGGAGAGGCTTGTGTTTCAACGAATCAGTCTTCATCGTATGACATCACCACATAGGGCCATTTTTTCCTTATTTTCGAACTCCAGGCTTCCAGGCCAGGGGGGGGCGGGCAAGCCTCTGTGCCTGTGATCACGCAAGGTTGTCAGCTCAAACCTCATTGTTATTTTTATTATTATTATTACACAATAAAGACGTACCCTTACATTGGTCCATACAGCCTTTGCAGGTGAGCATGTTCCTATGTTTTGTCTGTCTATCTATGAAATGTCCCTTAATAAAATGCATATACAAATGAAACAGGTACTTTAGAAATCTGTGCACCTTGCCGCTTAACAGAAATCACTGGTTTTAATTAATGAGGTGATGTCATACAATGTAGACTGTGATTGGTTAAAGAAGTGAAACGCAAGCCCCTCCCTTGTTGACCCAGGGAAACATTGAACTCGGCAAAATCAGGATGTGCATTTTGCAAGCCATAATAGTCACCAAATTTTTCAATTTTTTAAGTTTATCAGTTTTCATGACTTTGGTATGTGCGAGCTGTCAGGCTAGGTTAGGACATCACTGGGAACTCACAGCCAGTAATAGAAAGTGCGTATCTTTGTGTGTATATGGTCTAATCCTCATGTTTGCCAATTAAGGAAGCTCATAATGTAACTGGGAGAGTATGTGGTTTGTAATGTATACTGCTTGAGCCCGCCTGACCTTACTGTGACCTTCCTGTGACTCTGTCTCTGTAGCCATGCTCAGGGTTGTGTCCTCAGTGCTGCATTTCGGGAACATCGTATTCAAGAAGGAAAGAAACACAGATCAGGCTTCCATGCCCGAGAACACAGGTACTGTCCCCCTCTCAGTTCCCTTTTTCTGCATGTTTTCCTGGAGAACATTCCAGAAGGAGGCTTTTCATGCCTATTACAACCTCTTCCGTCCAGCCTTCCCCTCTCTACTCAGCTACATTGTCAAAATTGGCAAAATGTTACCATTTCTGACCAAGCTGTCTGCTCTCGCTGTAGATCCTTGGGTGTCTAAACAAAGCTCTAGGGACACGAAGGAGACATAAATTTCCTGAGTTTACTCCGGAGAGCCATAACCAGGCAGTGTTGTGTATTCTTTATTTTTTTTAATTCTGCGCATTCTTAAGCGGTTAGCTAACTGAAAGTTGGTTTGGCGGTGGCTTTGCACTACACGGTATGCCAGGAGTCATTTCTCCTTAAGACTTTTCTCCATTAATGGTCTGCTCCTTCGCTCCCGCGCCTGTCAGTAGGATGAACGGTGTGTTGGTGCGTCTTCAGCGCCAGTTAGCTGGTCATCATTTTTCTGTCATCAGAAACGGACCATGTACACAGCAGCGACATTTTCCAGCTGCAGTTGGCGTCCATGAATAGGCCTCCGCCAGTAACCGTTCCTGGTGATTTCACCCCCTAGCTGCCCAGAAGCTGTGTCACCTGCTGGGCATGAACGTCATGGAGTTCACGCGCGCCATCCTCACTCCGCGCATCAAGGTCGGCCGTGACTACGTGCAGAAAGCACAGACCAAAGAGCAGGTAGGTATTCCTGACTGGTGACAAAGATGGGGGCCGTAAGACAAACAGTGCCATCGCACACACGCTGTTACTGCGCGGGTCAAACAAGCCTGGCAGAGTCGAGATTCTTTCTGTGCCTTGTTTACATCAGTACATAGGAATTCTTACTCACGCCATCCAGTTAGTAACATTTAACTTCCAGCAGAATTAATACAAAACAAGACAGAGGCACTCGCTAAACACCAAAGCAGACCTAAAACTAGGTACCGTAGAGGTATGTATTTGTGTAATAAATAATAAATATAAAATGAATGGAATGGCTGAAACTGAAAATATGACTAAAATAAAGCAAATAAATGAAATGAATATATGAAATAAAGATAAATGGTTGAACTAGCAGGACGACAGAGTAAAGTGTAATAAGCGCTTCCACCTTTTTGTAGTCTGTGACCATTCTGGCTTTGCCCAGATCTGGAACTCCTCTGTAATGTGATATTTGCAAACCTCATAGACCTGATTGCAACTGAATTGTTAAGAAATTGTTTTTTGTCAGGGAATTGTTTTTTCCTGCGTCCCTGCAGGCAGATTTTGCGGTGGAGGCTTTGGGCAAGGCCACCTACGAGCGCCTCTTCCGCTGGCTGGTTCATCGCATCAACAAGGCCCTGGACAAGACCAAGCGTCAGGGCGCCTCCTTCATCGGTATCCTGGACATCGCCGGCTTCGAGATCTTCGAGGTAATGCGAGTAACGGCTTTTTAATCAAACACAAGGGCCCGATCAGAAGCAATCGGCTAAGCCTTTCAGCTAAAGCAACTTGCATTTGAGTCTCTTCGCAAGTTGACATTGGCCGTTCAGATGGTAATCCTTTGACGCTCGGCATGATTTTCTGTCTAATTGCAAACGAATGATTTTCTTGAAGCTACTGGTCTGATTTAAAAGAGAAACGGTTAAAAATAAGAAATTTCATCTGGATGTGGGGTGGGGGGCTTGTTTAAGGAGAGCTATTCTCCAGCATTGGCATTTGATACCCAAAACTTCATGTGCCACCATCGCTGAACCGTAATCATTCAGGCTGACTCAGATAAGTTGATTTCAAGGCTTTTGCTCTCAGCTGGTTCATT